>NC_136069.1:698750925-700184050 GCF_964261635.1 Lissotriton helveticus | reverse complement strand
TATAGCAGCATTTCAGAGAAATATTTTAAACATTTCATAACATTTCAAAGCAAAACAAATTTATTTTTGATCCATCGATACTTTTAGCAGCAACAAAATTTCACAGTTAGCAGCAGTTTACATATTTACCTATTTTAACTAGTCCTACCTACCTTTAACTAGTCCCTAACCAGCACCTCTGCTACCAGAATATTACTGATAGAGCGCGCAAGTCACCCGGCTAGTAATTTTACCATATGCACACTTGGGCCCATTAATTCAATTCACCATATTTATTAATCGGGTAACCTACACGTTACTACCAGTAACCCTTGTTCATTCCTATTTATTTCCAATGTACCTGACTTACCAATCCTTGTCACAGGTACCTATGATCACAATGGATCAGGGAGCTAGCTGCAAAAGATAAGCAGTCACCATAATGCAATTACATTTATTATATTTGCACTCTTTATAATAACCACAGACTCAGGAAGTTTTGAAAACCTTTATCTAGTTCTCATTATCGTCAGAAAGAATAAAATTCACAGTGAGTAAGCTATCAATAACCAAAATCATAAAAATAGTGTAGCCATGGAAGACATAAATTAGGCCAACCATTTAGAAAAATAAGGAAGGTAAGAACAGGGAACACGCTAATAAGATTTTCAGAAATTTTAGACTTGGTGTGGCATGTCTAAAGGACGGGAAAGATAAGGAACATGCTAGAATGTCACAGTTTGAATACCCCTCGAAGGTGGGTAAGGCAAAAGAACTTCAATTGGTACTAAAGGAGATTTGGAGATCCCATGTAGCTATAGGGAAGGAAAAAAAATGGAACACGCTAATGATTCAGAGCAATCACTTAAATTAGGCTAAAAGGAGGGTAAAGAAAAGGAACATCTATATTTCATGAACGATATGTCATAATTCGTTCAAAGGATGGGGAAAAATGGAACATGCTAATAAACAGCTAAAGAGTAAAACTTTATTATTGGTCAGCACAGGGAAGGTAAGAAAAGGAACAAATTGCAAATAAGATTTGACAGTTTCAGAAAGCAAGAACAAAGGACGTAAGTGTATTTCCCGCTCAGATTTATATTTACCTAGAACAGTGTGGAGACCAACCCTGGCCACGGGTCAGTTAAGGACAGTAGGAACCCCAAGGAATGCAGTCGCCAGTAGGCCAGCAGGTGCAGAATGGAAACCCAGGACAGGGAAACCAGATTAGGATCAGGACAGGACCATCAAGGTAAGACCAGCACCCGCAGTTCAGTTGCAAAGCCTGCGCTACACCTTCTCTGCAGCTATCAGTCAAAACCCCGATTGCGTTCTCGAATTCCCCATCAAAGTGCGTCGCCAGCACTTAAGGTTCTCAAAACCCCGAATGGGTCTGTGAGTCTGTCTGATAGAGTGCTCCGCAGCACCTCTGTTTCTCGATCAGCTATTGAGTGTGTTGGGTCAGTGACAGGTCAGCTATTCGGACAAGTCGGACAAATTCTCTAGCTAAACTAGGCTAGTTTTACTGTTTTTGGGTCAGTGTACCACCCCCCAAATGTTGCAAGTGTAAGGATCCCCAATTTTGATTGGACAACAGGAAGGACAGGTCGTCACACCTTCCAGGATTTGACTTTTTCAAGCCCCTCATTTGAATCTTTAATACACGCCCATTGAATTTCGGGTTCCCATGACATGCTCCATACATTTAACAATGGTGAATTTAACAATTATTACAATGTAATACATTTAGTACAAATCAGCAACTTCTTCTAGGTGAAGGTGCCTCGTTCCCAGGCACATCTTGGCTGGGAGTGCTACTTGGTATGATTCCAAAGGTCACTGCTGTGGAGACTCGCAGATCTTGCGCAGACTCAGTTTCAAGCAAGATGGAGTACAGCAGGGGACAGGCAGGCCACAATTTCGTAATGTATCATAAAATAGAAGGAAACAGTTTTAGAACACGGAAAAAATGAATGCACTGTATACCATGAATCCTTATAATACTCCCATTATTTTATAATAACTGTAGCGTTAGAGATATTGCAGAACAAACAGTGTAGCTAAAGTAGCGATGCAAGCTTTGGGCATGTGAGAACACAAAGCAGCCATTTTATATCTACTGCGCAAGTGCAAAAGGTTTCCCACCTGAGCTGCGAGTACGTCACATCACATGGGTATGGCCGACGCATGCGCAGAAGAAATTCCCGCGTAGCAGCAGCCATCTTAGTAGCAGGCGTATTAGGATTAGTAAACACATAAGCAAGCATCACTGGGACACCCTGTGTAAAGAGAAAATATGCAAATTTAGTAAAACAAACATGTTGGTTACATTATTAACGTTATTCGAGGTTCATGAATTCAAGCAAGGCGCAGTACGTGCGAATCCTTGCTCCATCAATCCCCTCTTTGATGATATTTTATATCATCACTAATTAATAACCAGATGCCAACTTTTCACATTTTACCCAGTTCAATCTCCTCAAACATTCTGTTCAGCTTTTTCTCAGTCTCTTTATCAGGGTGAGAATTTTTCACCCTTTTATAAATCTGATTATTTAGTTCTTCTAATTCAAGCTCATCAACATTTCGTTTCACACCTCTTTTTTCACAGTATATTTCTTTTGGTGTTTTCGACATTTACAGCAAATTACTATTATAAACATTACTAACCCTACTCCCGCAATTGGCATCAGTACTTTACTCAAAAGACTTTTACCTAGGTTAGAAAACCAATGACCTACAGCAGAGAGACCATCAGTAAGTCTCTTCCATGCACTGCCAACCTCAAGTGGTTTGAGCTCTTTTTCCAAATTTGTAATGTTCCTCACATACCCTTTGATTTCCACACTTTTGTCAGGTACGTAAGTGCAACAATTTTGCACTTTCAGCATTCTGCAGACTCCGCCCTCTTTTGCCAATAACGTATCAAGAGCAAGTCTGTTTTGTAAAACCATTGATTTGATCGCAACCATTTCGGTATTGACCATCAGGAAACCTCCAACAGTGTCAGTTGATAACCAATCTACTACTGTTGACAATTTGCAAATTCTGTGTGTGTTTAGAGCCACTCCCACTGTAGGTATCATTGCACTAAAAATATCACCTAATATTTCACCAACACTTTCTCTTTTATTTCGTACTAATTCATTAGTCTTTTCAGAGCTTCCAGTGATTTTCCCCACATGGTATATCTTTGGGAAGACAATACCAAAATAACAGTTTCCGTACCAATGGTCGGGCAATTTGAAATAAGCCTTGTTCCCACATATATAATAAATTCCAGGAAACACAGGCTCTGACCCATCTTTGAAACCCCAACCCCCAATTACCTTTTAATTGTGTTCGCATTCACTGGAACCAATGAAGTTATTGTTATAATAACTAGTTTTCTCTCTTTTAAGACAAAGGTTCCCCTTCTTTTCGAAATCCAGCAACATAGCAGCATTAGCTCCACCATTTGAGGTGCTCCCTATGCTTTCAGCCCATTTAGGAATTTTCTGGTTTTCATCCTTTGCTTTCTTTTGGAAACGTTCTCTTCTTTTCTCTACCATATTTAAAAACATGTTCTCTTTTTCGTGTAATGAACAGGTCAAGTTATCTTTGTGTGCGTTATCTATGTCTATTTTACCTACAGTTAGAAAATAATCACTCATGTATTTTGCTACATCTCTAGTTGTATGTACAGGGTTCAGGTTTCTGCGGACAGGAAGTTCAGAAAATGTCACATCAACGTTTGAATAATAATACTGTAAAGGTCCTCTTCTATAAAATAAACTAGTTAGTATACTACAGGAAATTCCATAGGTTAAGGGCAAGTGGTGATATGTCACACCTTCAGCTACTGAAGTGGGTAGCTTCACGCAGACATAACAGTCTATTTCCATAGCTTCTACATAATGTACTAACAGGTTTGCGAAAACATTTAAATGAGTTTTGTTCTTGATCTTATTGAAATGTAATCCTTCCTCATTTGGTGCTTCTAAATCTAGTCTCGTTTGCTTAAGGCTAAGTGGCATCTCTGGTGCATCTACTCTTTGTGGTGTATTTCTAGTGTGTGATTCTACAGTGTCCTCTGGTAAGTGAATATTTGGGTACAAACTCGGGTCTTTACTCATCATAGAGGGAATAGCTATGGTTAGTCCTATCCAAAGTATCAGTACTATTGCTACACTACATATACATACTTGGCAGCATGTTTTTAAACAACTTCGTCTCGGTCTCCCATTCACAGAAGAATCAGACATTTTTACTTAAAGAAGCTTCAACCCCTCTTTGTAACTCTGCCCAATTTGCTTACTCGAGCAACTTTTTAGGTTTGTTTCGCCTCTTCTACAGCTTGGTCAGCAATCAATTCTTCATCACTTTCGTCACTTATTTCCAAATTCTCAAATTCTTCCAATACAAAGTAAGTCCACTCAGGACTCGGGTACTTGTTATTCAGTTTCTTTATACGAGCACTTCTGCTCTTTGGCTTGGTCACTGCTGGGTCAGTTTGACTTGAGACCTCATTCACCTGTTCAGACTGTTTGTGTATTGTGTTTAGTCGCAATCTCAGTCTTTTCACAAATCTGGGTACTGAGGCACCTTTTCTGAGTCTTTTAACTGGCACTGTTTCTTGGCCTTCTTCAAACACTCTTTTGTTTTCGTTCAGTTGTGGCACATTTGGTTAAAACACGTCTTCAGTATTTCTCCCTAACTGACTAGGTCCAGGTCTTTTGTCAGTTTCTTCTGCCTGGTCCCTAAACTGGCTTTGTTCAGGTGTCTGCTGGATTTGACTTTTGTTTGTATCGTTTTCTTCTTCCTGAACACAATTGTCTGTTTCTATCTGATCCTCTTCAAGCTCTTCGAACTCTTGATTTTCTTCCGCTTGAACATCTGCCCTAATTTCTATCTGTCCCTCTCTTAGCTCTGGAGTTCGTGGTGGAGTGTCAATTACCTGTTCTCTCCCTATCTGGTCCTCCTCAGAATCAGATTTAACTTGAATTTCGATGATCTGAGTACCTTCTTCTTCACCTGTCTCGTCCTCACTATCCCACTGTCTATCTAACTAGATTTGTCTTCTGGTTCTTATAGGGTCGCTAGTCATGTCGATTATTGGGACCCAATCATCTTGACTGGAGCTCGGTTGTTCCTCTTCAGCTACTTCAGGACCGATATCTTGGGACCTCTGAGCTGCACAACCTTCAGCCTCAGTTTCTTCAGGTTCTGTCACTTTCTTCGTTGGCTGGCATGGATCCAGCGAGGTACTTCTGCACACTTCACTGCTGTGGTGGTTACGAGGATCACCTGTCGTGGCTTCCCCCACCTTGGTTCAAGACAACTTTTCCTGGTATGTTTCTTTATTACGACCCAGTCACCTGGATTCAGGTCATGTGCTGGAGTCGTTGGCCTGGCGACAGCGTCTCCCCCAACCTGGTGAGAGATAGAATGCACTTGGTCAGCCAGCTCTTTACAGTATTCTAGTACCAAATCATCAGATATGCTTATCAGTTTGTATCCTGGCACCCATGTTGCAGCATTGCTCTTCCCATTAGTATCTTGTGGGGACTCAAGCCAGTGTTCCGGTCTGGAATACTTCTGAGTCCCATCAACACAAGTGGCAAAGCATCAGGCCATTCTAATTGTGTGTATTCACACATTTTTCCCAATCTTGCTTTAATTGTGCCATTCAGTTGTTCCACCACTCCAGAAGCCTCTGGGCGATATGCACAGTGCAGTTTTTGCGTGATTTTGAATGCTTCACAAATTTGTTTAATTATTTCATTTTGGAAATGACTTCCTCTGTCTGATTCAATTGTGACTGGAAAACCGTACCTAGGTATGAGTTCCCTAAGTAATAGTTTAGCTACTGTGATGCTATCATGTCTACGTGCGGGGTAAGGTTCCACCCATTTTGAAAACAGGCAGACAATGACAAGTAGGTATTTCATTACTCGACAAGGGGGCAACTGAATGAAGTCAAGTTGGAGTCCAATAAAAGGGCCTTCTGCCTTTCCAATCTTTCCTGGTAACACTACAGTTTTCTTTCCTGGGTTAAATTGCTGACAAACCAGGCACCTCTGGCAGAGTGCCGCTGCTACGTTTCTGAATTTCGAATTGAACCAGGTCTGACGAAACATGCAAATCATGGCGTCTCTGCCTAAATGTGTGTCTCCATGTATCAATCTAGCCATAGGAGCAAGCATACAGTCTGGTAACACAGGCATATCATCAAGGTAAACAATGACACCATCTTCATTTCTCCTTCGACAACCAAAGTTTCTCCATCTTTGTTTTTCCTGTGGCTCTGCTGCTTCCTGTAAGTCTCTCACCTCCTCCCATGTATTCACTCCCTCTAGCATCAAAAGTTTGCAGCTGTTTCCGTTTCCCCCAACCTTTATATTGATTGCTATTCGATATCTTGCACAATGTTGGGCTAACTGGTCAGCATATCGATTACCTGCTGTCACTTTGTCATCACCAGATTTGTGAGCAGCACACTTGACCACAGCCAATTCTTTTGGTAACTGGATTGCTTCCAGTAAATTCTGCACATAATTTCCATTTCTGATAGGGGTGCCTGAGGAAGTCAGGAACTCCCTTTGCATCCATAACTGGCCAAAGTCATGCACAACCCCATAACCATTTTGGCTATCAGTATATATGGTTATCTTCGAATTCCTCCCAAATGTGCAAGCTTTTGTTAATGCAACCAATTCAGCTATTTGTGCAGACTTGACTCCATGTAAATAGGATGCTTCCACTGGGCCTCCTAGAGTACACACTGAGTAGGCAGCACTTAGGGCTCCTTCCTCATGTCTCATGCATGAACCGTCTACAAACAGCTCATAATCTTCATTAAGTAAAGGATTTTCTTTTATATCTGGGCGTGGTTTTGTGCTAAACTCGGTCAAATCAATGCAATCATGTTCAGTTTCCTCCCTCACTTCTGCTGTGAATGAACTAGGCAGTAAGGTAGCTGGGTTCAGAATATTACATCTAGCAATGGTTATGTTTCCTGCACCTGCAAGGATTCTCTCATACTTAGTCAGCCGACTAGGTGTGAGGTACTGGGTTTTGGTTCTTGTCAGCAAAATTACAACAGAATGTGGAACATACACAGTTACTGGATGTCCCATCACAATTGACTCACTCTGTTCAAGACTCGTGCATGTTGCAGCTACAGCTTTCAAGCATCCAGGTAATCCAGCTGCTACTGGGTCCAATGTGGAAGAAAAATATGCCACTGGACGTCGAGTCAAACCATGAATTTGGGTCAGGACGGAAAGTGCACAATTGTCTCGTGTATCACAGAAAAGTGCAAAATCTTTCGAATAGTCAGGCATTCCCAGTGCAGGAGCTGTACACAGACATTCTCTCAATTTTAAAAAAGCAGTCATACTTTCGTCATCCCATTCCACTGGATCTTTTGCTCCTTTCTTTGTCATTTTTATTAATGGTCTTGCTAGGACTGCAAATCCCACAATCCACTGCCTACAGTATCCTACATCTCCTAGAAACATTCTGATTTCTTTCTGGGTATTTGGCAATTCCAAATTTCGAATTATTCTAATTCTTTCTGTGGTAACTTTCCTAATACCTCTCTCTATCTGGTGCCCCAGATATTTTACTGAAGAGGTACAGAACTGTAGTTTTTCTGGTGACACTTTATGTCCTCCTTCACCTAAATGGTTCAGTAAGGCAATGGTGTCAGTTTTTGGCTCTTAGACGCCACCAAGAGGTCGTCAATATATTGCACCAGGACTGATTTTCCGGGCAATACCAGAGTTTCAAGGCACTTTTTCAAAATCTGATAAAAAATCGAAGGGCTTTCCGGGTACCCTTGAGGGACACGATTCCAGATGTAAACATGGCTGTCAAATTCAAATGAGAAAAGAAATTTACTGCCTGGATGCAATGGAATTGAAAAGAATGCATGACATAAGTCAATGACGGTAAACCATCCAGCATTCCACGGTATTTGGTATAGAATCACTGCAGGGTTTGGCACGACAGGACAGCAAGGAACCACAATTTTGTTAACCTTGCGCAGGTCCTGTATGACCCTGTACTTACCACTAGGTTTCTTGATGCCAATTATTGGTGAATTACAAGGACTGCTCAATACTTCTTGTAAAACGCCTGCTTCTAGCAATCTTTTTACTTCAATAGCAACTCCTGCTTTCACTTCTGCACTCATTTTGTACTGCTTGGTGTTGGGGTAGACTGCATCTTCTTTTAGGGCTATTTTAATTGGGTCAACATTTGCCATTAATCCTACATCCTTTCCAGTAAAATTCCATACCTCTGGTTTCACTGTTTCTTGGAGTTCTTCAGGTAAGTTCTGTATTGTCAGGCTTTTAATTTCTGAGTCGGGTCTTGCTAACAATAATTTGTAAATTCCGGCTTCATCTGGGGTCTGGATTTCAACACCATTTGGAGTGCAAAAGATGGTACAATTCATTTTGCACAGCAAATCTCGTCCTAGTAGGTTTACAGGACTGGAATCACAAACAACAAATCCATGCATTTCTTTAAAATTCCAGATTTTAATCTCCATAGGTTCTGTAACTGGGGTACTAATTAGCTGATTAGAAATGCCCACTACTTGGATCGCCTCTCCCGAGAGGGGTAGGTTTGGAACATCTGCTGTTCTCACAATAAAACGAGTAGCACCAGTGTCCAACAGGAAGGTGAAATCATTTCCTTCAACCTTTCCTTCAATGTATGGCCCTGACTGGTCCACCGGCAAGGAGGCGCCAAGCACGCACTCCTCGTCCTCCCCTCTCAGGCACCGTCAGTAGGTGTCATCACAGAGAAATGTGTCATTTAACAGAAATTGTGAAGTTGCTGCATTTCTATCCTCCCTTCCTTCCCAACCATCAGTGTCTTCACTCTGTTGTGCTTTGCTCCTGTAATTTGGCCTAGGTGCACGAGGCAACTGATTCTGTTTTACCTGCTGCTGGGTGTTCCGTGGTGTTTCATTCTGCGTCTGTGGATTAAAATCATTAATTTGCACATTACCATTCTGCACAGCCTTACATTTGTCTCTCTAGTGGCCTATTTTTTTGCCCCCGTGACAGGGGAACTTCTTCCTCACCTCTTCTCTGCTCATTTTTACTCTGGGCTTTCCCCCACCCCCGGGGCCTTGACTCTGATTATTAGCCACTTTGCTTAACTGCTGTTCCTGGTGCTCGTCTAATTTTACCTGGGCCCAAATGACCTTTTCCTTTAACTCTTTCCGTTTATCTGCCACTCCATCTTCGCAGTATTTAGCATACTTCAGGACTTCATCAATTGGTTTAGCCTGCCAGCAGATTTTATTGTCTTTGATCCACTGTGAGATCGCAGGCCTTAACCCTAACACAACTCGATAAATAAAGTGGGTCATGTCCTTCATCTCAATGTTGTCCAGACCACTGTATGTCTTGAACACCTGTAACAGTCGTTCATAGTAAGAATGCACAGTTTCATCTCTATTCTGGGTAGTTCTGTCTATTCGGGTCCAGTCAGTTTCCTTTGCAGGCACCTTTCCTTTCAGATACAACATTTCCTGATCGTACTTCTTCATCACATCCCCTGAAGGAGCCCCTGTCTTCGGGTCCCTCAGGAATTCCTCACTAGGCCAATCAACAGCAATTTTACTTTCAGTCCATAAATCTACAGGAACTATAATGTCAAAGAAACCATCTAGATCTTTCAGGAGGCATTTCTGAACTTTCACAAATCTCTCGACCTGTCTGTACCAATCTACAGGTTTTTCTCGCAATTTTGGGAAGTCATTTGTAAAGGACACAATATCCTGTCGGGACCATGGAACATGTACATATCCTCCACCGGGCACTTCTCGCATGGGATATAACTTTTCTACTTTTTCTGCTTCTTTTAAAAAATATTCAGATGTCATTTGCGTTGATCTACTATCTTCTTTTTTCTTGGCCCACCTGGCTTTCTATTTTTCTAAATCTCCCCATTTTTGTAACAGGTTTAACAACTCTCTGATTTGTACCTTTTTCCCTGACACATTCATGTTCTCCAAATCTTTGTCTGAGAATTCTGCTCTGTAGGGTTTTTGCAAAACTTTAGATCGGCTAATGTCTATTCCCATACTAGCTGCAGTGTCCATTAATTTCTCATGGTACACTTTGGTATTACGGGTAAGACTTTTACAAATGAATAACAATTCCTCCTCACTAAGGGTATTTAGTCTGTCCAACCCCACATTCCCAGCCATTAGTTCTTCCAATTCTATTCTCAGTTTGTATATATCCAATGGTTTCGGCTGGGGATTGGGCTTCTCTAGTTCCCGGGTCCATCTGTCAATTTCTTCAGGAGTCACTACCGTAGCACTTCTAGTACCAGAAGATGACTCAATTTGAACTTCTCTCGAAGTAAAAGGAGTGTTCTTTCTCTGTGAACTCCCTTCTGGTTCCCTTATTGGTAAATCCATCAAGGAGATCACAGATTCGCATTCACTTGCCTGATCATCTACTATCAAGGGATCTTTTCTTGGCTGTACTACAGATGGGGTTATAATTGGAGTTTTCGGACTACTTTGCTTATCCCTGTACAGAGGAACAACTGGTCCAATAGTTTAGTTACTGGGATTGTCAAAGCTTCAGGACTTGTATTTAATTGGGAGATTTTCTGAATTAGTTCTGTTCTTTGCTTAACTAAAGCTTCTCGTTCTCTGTCCTGCAGTACCTTTTCCATGGAGGTGTCATGTACTATCTGCGGAACTAATGAAGGGCAAAAACTTGGGGCAGTCAGATGTGTCATACTCGGTCCCTCACCATAATTTGGTTTCAGAAAGGGGTTTCCCGTACTCAAGGATCTTGATTCCTCCTGATAAGGGGGTCTAAGACATGTATCCCTCGCATTTACGGATCTTGGTCCTTCATTATAAGGTGGTGGATTTTTCATTAACAAATCCTCCAAATAATCATCGTCTGAATCACCACTGGTCATTAAGTGCTTTGTCTTTTCTGTCCTTTCCCCTCCCATGGGCTCCTCTACTGTTATTACCGGGTACAGTCCTTCTACCATCATGTTTTGTCTCCATTCCTTCATTCTTTTTTCTCGGGTCTCTTTCTGCACTTTTGGATAAAATTTAGCTAACCCTTTGTCCATTCTGGGTCTGTCTCGCTCAAAAGCCTCTATTTCCCATTCTTCTAAGGCTTCATATTGCGTTAGTCTAGGTCTGGGATACAATTCATTCATTCGGGTTCTCAAATTGAACAGAATCCTACTGTTAAATGTACCATCTAACGGGAAAGCCAAAATTCCGTCATCTTTAGTATATTCCACCCAATTTTCTAACCATACGCAAGCATGGTAGCCTCTGTCAAACATCATAAATGATGCAGGAGTGTTAGGTGGTGGAATAATAACTCCTTCTCTAGTTTTGATAGGCTTGTCTTTCTTGAAATAGTTCTTTACTTTGTCCACTAATGTCATTTTTCTCTTGCTTCCGTACATAATGTTATATCTACGACCTTTCCACTGATCTCTCCCAAAACCTTGATATCTTGGCTCAGGTCGAATTTCTGGATCGGTTTGATGCCACATGTACTTTTCCGCTATTTACTTTGTTTACAAAACCACTTCCAATACAAATGCGTTTTTTATTTTTCTATAACCAATCAACAGTACGATTTCAACCAATGGGTGTGCGGCGTTTCTCGTGAAACGAGTTCTCACGCTCCTGTGCTCAGCCCTCCTTTACAATGCTGTCTCAGCTGCACGCCCGCTGTCTTGACCAATACCAGCGTGGCACTGAGTGACGTCAGCGCAGCTCTGCTACTGACTCCCTCCTTCACAAGGTAAGGAAAACTAAATTCTTCATCTAAAGTGCACGTGCTCTGTTTATTTTACAACGCAAAAAACATTTGCACCTGTACTCGAGTGTCTAGAAAGAAAAGATTTGTTCCACTGCAAGTAAATCTCTCCCGTTTACTTTTCATATACTGTGAGTAGATCCCTTCTGCCTGCTCTTCACACAAGCATTAGAGAACCTGCTACTCCTTTGACTCATCCACTCTGGGATATATACTATAAACTAAAAGTTTCACCAATGAACCCTTTTGCTATCAAACAAGCTCGGACGAACCTGCTACTCCTTCCGTGTGACCCTTACTAGGTGATATCACAATAGAAGTTTTGCCAGCGAACTCTTTGCTATCATTTATTCATACATTTATACAGAAAACCCCAATTAGTGCTTCCAGTTCTGCCCAACCTGCACCAATTTTCCTCGAGCAACTGACCTCACTGCGGGGTGGATTCTCCTCACCACCCGCTATTCTGCCCCCGGGGATTCCAGACAAACATATAACAATCACTATCGAGTTTTGTTAGAACATTTAAATCAATATAGCAGCATTTCAGAGAAATATTTTAAACATTTCATAACATTTCAAAGCAAAACAAATTTATTTTTGATCCATCGATACTTTTAGCAGCAACAAAATTTCACAGTTAGCAGCAGTTTACATATTTACCTATTTTAACTAGTCCTACCTACCTTTAACTAGTCCCTAACCAGCACCTCTGCTACCAGAATATTACTGATAGAGCGCGCAAGTCACCCGGCTAGTAATTTTACCATATGTACACTTGGGCCCATTAATTCAATTCACCATATTTATTAATCGGGTAACCTACACGTTACTACCAGTAACCCTTGTTCATTCCTATTTATTTCCAATGTACCTGACTTACCAATCCTTGTCAGAGGTACCTATGATCACAATGGATCAGGGAGCTAGCTGCAAAAGATAAGCAGTCACCAAAATGCAATAACATTTATTATATTTGCACTCTTTATAATAACCACAGACTCAGGAAGTTTTGAAAACCTTTATCTAGTTCTCATTATCGTCAGAAAGAATAAAATTCACAGTGAGTAAGCTATCAATAACCAAAATCATAACAATAGTGTAGCCATGGAAGACATAAATTAGGCCAACCATTTAGAACAATAAGGAAGGTAAGAACAGGGAACACGCTAATAAGATTTTCAGAAATTTTAGACTTGGTGTGGCATGTCTAAAGGACGGGAAAGATAAGGAACATGCTAGAATGTCACAGTTTGAATACCCCTCGAAGGTGGGTAAGGCAAAAGAACTTCAATTGGTACTAAAGGAGATTTGGAGATCCCATGTAGCTATAGGGAAGGAAAAAAAATGGAACACACTAATGATTCAGAGCAATCACTTAAATTAGGCTAAAAGGAGGGTAAAGAAAAGGAACATCTATATTTCATGAACGATATGTCATAATTCGCTCAAAGGATGGAGAAAAATGGAACATGCTAATAAACAGCTAAGAGTAAAACTTTATTATTGGTCAGCACAGGGAAGGTAAGAAAAGGAACAAATTGCAAATAAGATTTGACAGTTTCAGAAAGCAAGAAAAAAGGACGTAAGTGTATGTCCCGCTCAGATTTAAATTTACCTAGAACAGTGTGGAGACCAACCCTGGCCACGGGTCAGTTAAGGACAGTAGGAACCCCAAGGAATGCAGTCGCCAGTAGGCCAGCAGGTGCAGAATGGAAACCCAGGACAGGGAAACCAGATTAGGATCAGGACAGGACCACCAAGGTAAGACCAGCACCCGCAGTTCAGTTGCAACCCCTGCGCTTCACCTTCTCTGCAGCTATCAGTCAAAACCCCAATTGGGTTCTCGAATTCCCCATCAAAGTGCTTCGCCAGCACTTAAGGTTCTCAAAACCCCGAATGGGTCTGTGAGTCTGTCTGACAGAGTGCTCCGCAGCACCTCTGTTTCTCGATCAGCTATTGAGTGCGTTGGGTCAGTGACAGGTCAGCTATTCGGACAAGTCGGACAAATTCGCTAGCTAAACTAGGCGAGTTATACTGTTGTCGGGTCAGTGTACCACCCCCCAAATGCTGCAAGTGTAAGAATCCCCAATTTAGATTGGACAACAGAAAGGACAGGTCATCACACCTTCCAGGATTTGACTTTCTCAAGCCCCTCATTTGAATCTTTAATACACGCCCATTGAATTTCGGGTTCCAATGACATGTTCCATACATAGAACAATGGTGAATTTAACAATTATTACAATGTAATACATTTAGTACAAATCAGCATCTTCTTCTAGGTGAAGGTGCCTCGTTCCCAGGCACATCTTGGCTGGGACTGCTACTTGGTATGATTCCAAAGGTCACTGCTGTGGAGACTCGCAGATCTCGCGCAGACTCAGTTTCAAGCAAGATGGAGTACAGCAGGGGACAGGCAGGCCACAATTTCGTAATGTATCATAAAATAGAAAGAAACAGTTTTAGAACACGGAAAAAATGAATGCACTGTATACCATGAATCCTTATACTACTCCCAATATTTTATAATAACTATAGCGTTAGGGTTATTGCAGAACAAACAGTGTAGCGAAAGCATCGATGCAAGCTTTGGGCATGTGAGAACACAAAGCAGCCATTTTATATCTACTGTGCAAGTGCAAAAGGTTTCCCACCTGAACTGCGAGTACGTCACATCACATGGTTATGACCGACGCATGCGCAGAAGAAATTACCGCGTAGCAGCAGCCATCTTAGTAGCAAGCGTATTAGGATTAGTAAACACATAAGCAAGCGTCACTGAGACACCCCGTGTAAAGAGAAAATATGCAAATTTAGTAAAACAAACATGTTGGTTACATTATTAACGTTATTCGAGGTTCAGGAATTCAAGCAATGCGCAGTATGTGTGAATCCTTGCTCCATCAGCAGAGCACACTGCACACCCACAATGTCTCACGATCATGTCCCTGATCCCACGGGAACACTTCAGCACACACACAAACACCAAGTAGTCCTACGTACAACATGTTCCCAAAGGGGCACCCACACAACACATCAACAAGCACATAACCAACACATGCACATGTGCGCAACACAGCAAACATGCTTATACCTCAGCCACACTGACAATGCAAGAGACACCACATGACGAGTAGCATGGCTGCTGTCCAATCACCATGACAATGTACACGTTGCAGACCACAACCAGAAAGGAGCAGGTCACACTCGGACACAACCACAACCACTTGCACAAACAACCCCTGAGGTCAACAACACATCTGTGGACAAACCATGCCCAAGATTCACAACTCGACAAAGAGCACAGGTTACCCAAGTCTGAAACATCTCAGCATTGTGGAAGCACAGAACTGACAGGCACATACCTGAAAGGGACCAGTGGCACCCAAATCAGAGCCGCAGGAATGAATCAACCATCATGCAGAATACGCACATAAGTACACCTCGACATTGACAACATCCCAGGACAAACAGCAACACCTCCACAACAGGACACAACTGGTGCTGCAAATCATATTTGGCACAGCAGGAAACTGTGACATGACAATGTACAAGTACAACCTGTAACCTGCAAATATGTTTTGTTCACACATGCTGTGTTTTGGGGCATTTTGTACTGTCCCATGATTGCCAGAGACAGCCACAATGTCAATTGCTCATGACAAGTAATTGTCAATGATGGTGTTCCTACGGGCCATTCCTGCTGCAGCTGTAGTGGGATGTGAGCCACCTGTCCTATCACCCCCATCATTGTCCGGTACTTCTGGAACTGGGATCCATGGGACATTGGTGTGTACTCAGATGTTGTGCAATACACAACATGCAATGATCATCTTGCACACGATGTCCGGGCTGTACAGAAGGTTTCCACCCGTGCCGTCCAGGCACCTGAAACGTGACTTCAACACGCCAAATGTGTGTTCAACGATGCCCCAGGTGCGTATGTGGGCCACATTGTACTGCCTATGGGCGGGTGTGTTCGGGTCTCGGAAGGGCACCTGTGACAGTGCAGGGAGAAAAGAGCCAATACTTGGTTCGGCAGGATGAAATGGCAGGCCCACTAATCCAGTAACACCTGTGTTGGCTGTGTGTGGGGTGAGTGTAAGCCAGGCCTCAGGGAGTAGCTGGTGCTGGCAACAACTTCAACAGTCATCATGCATTCAGAAATGTAATGTCAGAACAACAAGAGGGGATGACTTGAGTCGCAAAGGGTTAGTGGCCCCGGACGCACATTGGCCAACACGGGGCCACCGCCGCAGGATGCTGACCTGCGGGAGACTGGGATAGGGTCATGTGGGCAGAGCACAGTTTCGTATGTGTCATAGGTGCCCTCAGTGGAGTGTCGCCGGGGAGAATGGGAGGTCTGCATCCAGGGCATGATGCTGAGTGCACATGCCAGCTGCGTCCAGCAACATGAAGGATATGAATGCCACAGACTCATGTCAGATACCAAGTCCGTACCTGCCCGTTGCTGATGACACCCCCCAGGCCACAGGCCACAGGCTCAGACACCAACGATGTTCCGCCGGAGGCTGACGGTCACTCACGGCGCACAGGGTTAGTGGCACCACGTGTTGCAGGCTTGGGTTGAACAGGGTTATTGGCACCACATGTTGCATGCTTGCGTTGAACAGGGTTAGTGACACCACATGTCGCAGGCTTGCACTGAACAGGGTTAGTGTCACCATGAGTCTTAGGTTTGGGGTCACTGCCATTCAGGACGCAGGACACAGTTCCACATGTGGAACCTACTGGGACAGAGGGTACGCCAGTGGAGTATGTCAATGAGGAAGGACTAGTGTGGGCCAGCTTCCTGGGGGCCACGCAGAGGTTGCAGGACTGGAGATTGGAGCTTGCCCGGGCACGTGACGAGCTCTCTTTGACATACAACAGTGTCGGCAGGCAAGCAGTGCGGCCTTGGGGATCTGGGGCGTGCCAGCCTGGTCTTGGTATCAGCATCCTGGGGTGCAGCAGCAACACAGGGTCGCAGGCCCCGCTGCTCACGGCGTCGGCCTCGTCAGTGACGTTGGCCTTTCCGGGAGGGAACCAAGCTCTGAGCCATGGGGTTTTTGTCCACACCCCTGAGCAGCCCTGGGATACTCAGGGCCCACCCACTATGCTCACGCACATGGGGGGGGGGACTCAGCCAGCAACATTTCCACTATAAGAGCCACGGCTTGGTGTGACATGGTTGCGTCCACTGTTCACTACTCTCCAGTCACCAGCAGTTGTGGTCTGCATTGACATATCTGTGGTTTTCATACCCATGTTTGTCCTGCACATTCACACCTCCTTTGTTGTTGTGTACATTCCCATTCACGGTTCACTTGCATACTTCGCACATGGCTGAATTCTGCATCTACACACGTTCAGCTGTTGTGTGCCTGTGGTGCCATGATATAGCTGTATTGTGTGCAGGGGTAGCCCAGGATCACCATGGAATAGTGTTTTTGTGTCTAGTACGTGGGCATGTTGATTGACATGTTATATGTGGTTTGGTCACATGTGCATTTCCACAGTTGTGTGTTGTGCGATGGTGGCTTTGAAGTGTGTGGTGTGTTGATTTGCCACTTACCAACGAGCAGTCCAGTTCCATAAGTGCCATCCTGGAAGCACTGGTTGATGATGGACTGTCGGAAGATGTAGCATTCGTGCACACTGCCTGGGTAGTTTGCAACGACATTGGTCAAGAGTCCCCGTGGTCCACTATTGCCTGCACATTGATGGAATGTGTGTGCTTTCTGTTGTAGTACTGGTGTGCAGTATCCACAGGGGGCACACGTAGGACACGTGTGCAGTCTATTGCCCCCAACACGACCGGGAATCCAGCTATGGCATAGAAACCTTGCTTGGTCTCCTGCTGTTCCTGCTCAGCGTGTGGGAAGTGAAGGTACTGGGGTATGAAACTAAGGATGGCATCCAGGACAGGTGTGATGAACTTGGATAGGGATGACTGTGAGACCCCTCTGACTCTGGCAGTTTTTGGTTGGAAGGTATCAGAGGTCAACAGGTGCAGCAAAGCCAGAAGCTTTGTCTGTGGAGGGATGTTGGTTCTCCGCTGTGTTGGTACCGTTAACCTGTGGGCGATGTGGGTCTTGATGCGGATGATGGTTGTCCTTTTGAGCCTGTAGTGGGCAATGACTTCCTCTGGCGTTAGGTCTCCGAGACTGGTGCGTTTTTGGTAGGTCCTCTGCCCCTGTGGTGGTCCGGGGGGGGCAATTTGGGTCCTGGGGGACCGAGCTGCATGATGAGTAGCTCCATGGTGTTGTTTGTTCTTTGGATGTGGCTGCATGCGGGGCTCCATTGCCTACTACAGGTAGTCATCCGGCTTTATACCTGCAGGAGGCAGGTGTTAAATACCTGCTGCTACCGTGGCTTATCACGTGGTTTTGACTTGCATCGCGGAGCTGGCAGTTCGTTGTGAAAGTGGTGTTGTGTTTTTTTGCGTATTTTAGCACAGGAACGCCTACTCTGCATCTCATTAAGGTTAGTAGGTGGTGTCCACCGTGGAGATACATTTTGGGGCGGTTATTGCTGGAATACTGGCAATGTCTGCAGTTAGCACTAGCTTGGGAATGGGTTGTTAAATCTATCTCCACTTTTCTTGCCTTAACGTGGAGATTAATCGGAGATAGGTTCTCGTGAATATCCCCCTGAATCTGATAGGTCGTCTTATACCCAAAGTGGCGGCAACAGTCCCTTTATATAAAGAAAGCTTTGGCTTTTGCTTTGAATGTTAGAGATGTATCTAAGCATACCGGAATGACTAAAGAACCATATTGTGAACCTAAAGACATTTCATCAAGGTTTTAGAAACGGTCCCCAGAGGCCTTTGGCTAACTTTACTCACTGACAGGGTGGAAGCCCGTCTGACATCTTTCAATGAAGTTGGTAACTCTCTGATCCTAAAACATATTCACCTTCATGCTGGCAATTTTCATTAAAATGTATCTACCTTCCCTTAAGACACCCTAAGCTTTCAGTCTTTTGAGAAGATTACTTTGGTATGGAGGAATGAAATAAAAGTGCACCAAAACTAAAATGTATTCTTGAAATGGTGATGTGCAATAGCGCATTAATTATCACAAGTCATATCTATCTCATTTAAATGCTACAAAAAAATGATACACACTATCGGACCACGTCCCCAGTCTTTCATTTGATGGTGTAATGTATCTTCAAAGGTCTAGTCTGTCTATTGTTTCATCGAACCAATTTAATAAACACAAAGATTTGTGACAGAAAAATGCAAAAATGCAAACATGGTGTTCTGCAGAAAGGGAATAAGAAGGGTACCTTAATGCACATTTATTAAAGGAGATTTTGTTGGTGCTCTAGAACTAAGTTCACACCTGTAAATGTGCACCATCACATTAACATGTAGGGTGGGGGCGGCGTGGCTACGAGCCGACCATGGCGGACGTGTAGTTTTTGAGCTCCGTCCGTAGCCCACGATACAAGCTGCTTATCCTGCTCCCCAGTGACACCACCCACCTGAATTCACCACCCGCGGATTCAGCAAGGGGAGGAGAAGCGGCGACGGAGAACTGCCACCCTCCAACGCCGCCTGGATCCGGGGAAGGACACAGTGCTCGCCGTGGCCTGCTGCCTCGAGTGAAGCCGCGACCTCAATTTACGGGAGGGTGGACCTACTGCTTGCTGCCGGCGGAACTCTACGGGGGCGCCGGAGGTAACTGCGGGCACTGGGCACGATCGCACACCTGACCCCCTACATTGGCTCCTCCCGCCCAGGTGCACCCCCTCCGAGACGCCCTGTGGGACCAGCCCTGCCCTCCCGAGTCCGGTCTAAGCCGGCGGAGCACCCGGACCGGACCACAGTTGGAGGCTCCGCCGCGGCACAGTCCACGTACCTCCGAGAGCCTGAGCGCTGCGTGAAGGCTGCGGAGTCCAGGTGAGTGCCGGGGCGACCAGAGGACCACTTCACCAGACTGGGGACGGGCGCCTGCTGTGCAGCACAGGCCGGCTCCGCTGCTGCATTGGCAGATGCCATCTTGCCTCCTCTCCGGGACCACGGGGAACACCAAGCCAACAGCGCAGAGAGCTACCGACACCGGGGCTCTAAGCCGCGACCACGGAGCCGAGACGCAGGGAGCGCTGCGAGACACCTGTGGAGTCCCTGCTTACACCCTGCCGGTGACAGACCCGAGCGCCCGTCTGGGCTGCGACACGAGGGTGATGACGTCACACCTGGGAATACTTCTGCTGGGACTGCTGCGCGGCGCTTCTGGCCTCCCCTTTGTGGAACCCCCTGTACCACACAGCGGGCGTTACCTGCCACCCGCGCTAAAGTTCACAGTACTGCTCCGTAGAGGACGCTACTCATAGCGCTGCTGCATCTCTCACAGGGGCTACAATTGACACGGAGCCGGCGGGCCCCCCCAGCACACGCGGGCTATTGAGCTACTGACGCCTTATCTCCTCCTGGACTACCTATTACGGGGGCAGCCTGGACACAGGATATTGTGTGCCGCTACACAGTGGAGGTCGTGAGGGGGGCGCGCGGTCGACACAGCATCGCCCTGTTCACTAGATCCATGGTGAGACACAGAGGCAGGGCCCAGGACCAGGGCGCATCGACGGATATGCAATCCACCGGCTCGGAAGACCCGCTGGCCTCTTCCAATATGGACGTTATCCCACCGACAGGGAAGGGGACACGGGATGCCAAACTGGACCTTATCCTGAATGAAATACGGGCAACAAGAGAAGCGCTCGAATCACGTATGGACAACATGGCGACGGGCCTATCTTTGCTCCGGGCGGATCACAACAAACTGGCGGAGAGGGTATCGGAACAGAAAATCGCACTCAATGATCTCATACCCCAGCAGACAGAACATTCCACAAAGCTGGAAGGCATGGAAAAACAACTTAGACAGCTGTGTGACAAGGTGGATGATGCGGAAGGACGAGCCCGCAGCAACAACGTCTGCATTTTGGGCATTCCGGAGCGCAGCGAGGGGAGGAATCCTACTCAGTTCGTGGAAGACTGGCTCAAACAGATGGTAGGCCCTGAGGATCTGACTGCCCTATACAGCGTGGAACGAGCGCATAGGATGCCCTCAAAACCGCCGCAACCAGGAGCACCTCCGCGCCCTTTGATCGCACGCCTCCTTCACTATAAGGACCGTGACACAGTACTACGCGCAGCGCGGGAAAAAGCACCGCTCCGGTACGAAGACAAGACTATATCCGTGTACCCAGACTTCACTCCAGCGGTGCAGCGAGCCAGGTCCACCTTTCTGGGGGTTAAACGCAAGTTGCGCGAACGGGAATTGGAATATGCCCTCCTGTTCCCAGCCCGCCTCAAGATCCTACATGGCAACAGATCACACTTTTTTGACTCACCAGAGGAAGCGGAGGAATGGATGGAAGTAACGCTCACGCCACCGACCTCACAGGATCCATTTGCCGACGGCGGGGGCGACGGCCATCAGAATCAGCCAGACCGACGACGCCCTACCTCAGATACTGGCCAAGGCCCCTCAACACGACCCTCACCGAAAGGACAAGATGCACCAAACCGATCGGAAGAGCGGACAAAAGTGGCGCAGTTGACTGAAGAAGCACTAGCCGCTCACGATGCAGACACGGCGAGAGACGTGGCCAGCATTTCAGACACGCATACGGAAGTATCGGGGTCGGCGGACAGCTTACAGCTCTTCCCCAAGATCACAGCGCAAATGGCTGCAGAATTTTGACAACAGCACCTTGAACAATGGCTGGGTGGTAATGTAAGAACAGCATAAATAGCCACACACGGGTGGGTGGCCTGGGGGATGTAAGTGCTACGGGCTTGCTATGCCACGGCAGGTCAGCGAAAGTCAGGACCAAATAGACTGCACCCCCCGTCATATGGACATGGTTGTATTTGACTATTACCCATGTTGGGTATCATGGTTTGGTCCCCAGGTCCGTTTATCTGGGGACCTCAATGTTCAGGGGTTAACTGTTAAAATGGCACTCCACTCTCACCACAGGGTATACTTGGCATGCTCACCCACGGGCTCAATATTTACACATTATGCGATCAGTTATGGGGCCACTTAATGTTTATAATTTGTGCACCTGGAACGTGCGGGGCATGGGTTCGATTCACAAACGACACAGGATACTGGCTCAACTCAACCGTAGGGGGGTCATGATAGCTTGCCTCCAGGAGACACATCTGAACAGTGCTGAGAACTCGAAACTGTTGAAGAAATGGAGGGGTCAACTCTTTGCTACATCCTACTCTGCATTCTCAAGGGGGGCGGCAATTTGGCTTCGTAATTCTGTACCCTTCAAACCAGTTGAGCAGAGAATTGACAAGGAGGGGAGATATGTATTTGTGAGGGGCATACTGGATGGCACTACTATTGCGCTCGGATGTGTATATGCACCGAATACATGTCAATCGGATTTTTTAACGAGACTTAATGGTGTTTTAGCGGATTGGGCAGGATATCAATGGATTGTTGGGGGGGATTTTAATGCTGTGTTGGATGTTGCATTGGACAGATCACACCCACCCTTACACGCCGCCGAAAGCAGGAAACAGGCGATTGCACTAACACAGTGGGCAGAAGGGTGGGACCTAGCAGATACATGGCGCAGCAAACACCTCCTTGACAAGGAATATACCTTTTTCTCCCCGCCACACCAACTGCACACCAGAATCGACCGCGTGTTCTGCTCCCGCTCTCTACTGGGGGCGGTTCTCACGGCTCAGCATATGGGAAAGACGCTCTCAGACCACAACCCTGTCGAACTGGCGATGCAATGGGGGAGGCTCCTGACACCGATACCAACCTGGAGGCTGCCCACGGAACTATTGGAAGACAATGTCTTCAAATCGTCCATGGCGGACACCATTGAGACTTACTTTGCTACGAATACTGACACTGCTAGCTCCAGACGATTGGAGTGGGACGCGTTCAAAGTCTTCATAAGAGGGGAGGCATGGCCACCCGGGTGGGCATGAAGAGGGAGGTGCTTGATAGCCTTAAGGAAGTAGAGGGTAGACTAGCAATGCTAGAGAGCGAAGCAGTGGGCACAAACCTACACTTTACACCACTACAAGAAGCACACATACGGCATGCTGAACTACTTGAAGACTTAAGATTGCTGGACTATCGCGAGTACACTCACAGACAGCACACTCAGGTTGATCGGTCAGGTCCGTTGTTAGCCCGCATTATACGGGACTCCCCGCCACACCTCCCAATCTTGGAAATTATAGACCAGGAAGGTTCAATGGCCTCGACTCAATTAGGAGTCAACACCGCATTCACGAACTACTACACCACACTGTATGGCCCGCACCAGCCCCTCTCACAAACGGCACTGGAGAACTTCATGGAGGGCTTAGATCTGCCCCAGCTCACTGGTAGGCAACAAGACGACCTGAAGCGTAATGTCACCACAGCAGAGATTAAACAGGCGATACACACCCTCCCGAGGAATAAAACTCCTGGGACGGACGGCTTACCTGTAGAATTTTATGAGGCATTTATCGACCTACTCGCCCCACGACTACAAATCATCTACCAAGAGGCACTACGGGCCAATTCCCTGCCACAATCATCCCTCCAGGCCTTGTTAACTTCCCTATTAAAACCGGGCAGAGACGGGATGCACTTAGCTAACTACAGACCATTGTCTCTCCTTAATACTGACTACAAGATACTGAGCAAGGTACTGGCGACCAGACTGGCGCAGCACATCCCCCAACTGATCCACCCCAACCAGTGCGGGTTTGTACCTGGCAGGAGCACAGCTATGAACCTCCGTAGACTAGCCCAATTGATGCTACGAGACCAGGCGGATGTACGCATGGAGGGCTGTATCTCACTAAACCTAAAGCAGGCCTTCGACTTCCTCAGATGGGATTTCATGTTTGCAACATTTGTGAAATTCGGGCTACCTCCGGAATATGTTGCATGGGTCAGGCTGCTATAAACCCACCCTACGGCGCGGGTACGAACGTCCAGATGCATCTCTGAACCCTTGGCCATTGCAAGGGGTACCAGACAGGGGTGCAATCTCCGGAAGGAGGCTTCTCACCATGGCATTCAGAGAGGCGGGACGACGCACGTGGTATCCGCCTATGCGGATGATATTATCCTGTACCTCCGTGATCTGAGGGGCGACCTAAACCCTATACCCACACTATTTGAGGAATACCGGTTGCTATCGGGCCTCACAATAAGTGAACCCAAGTCGTATGGTTACTGCTTTAATGCCACTGGTCCATCTGCATCACTGCCTTTCCCGCCGTACACCTTCCAAATGGCGGACACAACTTTCCGCTACCTTGGGATCCAAATCTACAGAGGCGCGAAGGAAATGATAGACGGCAACTTGGGCAGAGCAATGAGGGCGCTCAAATCACAGATACAATTCTGGTTGTCGCTGCCTTTGTCGGTGGCGGGTAGAGTGGCAGTGTCCAAGATGGTGGTGCTCCCCCGCCTCATTTACTATTTCACTAACTTGCCATTCCTGATTCCAGCCACAACTTTCAAGGCACTTGATACACTACTAACGGAGCTCATATGGGGATCGGGGCGGAGACGCATAGGACTTGCTAAATTACAGCTTGCCACTGGGGCTGGGGGTATGGGAGCACCAGACTTTACGGCCTATAATTTTGCCTGTCAGCTGCAATGGCTGGCATACTGGCTGGCAGGCCGGAACCTGCATGAGATCGACATGACAGAGGAGGATCGCTCCAAGGGGAAAATTCATATCTTGCTTTTGCCCCGATCGGAGCTACCTGGGGACACTCCCCCTCTTCTCCGACTGGCAGTGTAATATTGACGAAAAGCGGTAAAGTACACGACTCCCACGTCTTCATACGCCCCTACAATTCCGCTATTAGGTATCCCGCTAGAATCAGGAACACTCACGGCCCGCAAGCTCACACCATGGCAAGACGCAGGGGTAACACACATTGGAGACCTCTTCGTAGATGGACGCTTGTTGTCCTTTGAGGACTACAGGGCCACCCATAATGTCCCAGGAGGTTCGTTCCTCCTACATGCTGGTTTATGTCACTACGTGACAGAGATGTGGGCGCGGGAGGGCGGAGAGCCACCCACAAACCCATTACTAACGATGCAGTACCTCATGGGTACGGGAAGCCACCTGACCAGATGGCTTACCGCTGGAATCAGAACGGGGAGGGGGATCTCCTTACTGCCTCTCAAGGTCAAATGGGAGGGAGACATAGGCAGGCCACTCGAGGATAAAGAATGGGAGCGTATCCTTCAATTCCCCAAAAAAGTAGCTAGAAACCCGAAGTTCAAATGTATTCAATTGATGGTCTTGCACCGGGCGTATCTCACGCCACGCCGCATACACGCTATGTTCCCCGATGCTGATGACACCTGCCCTCGATGCAGAGCAGATGATGCTTCACTGATACACATGCTATGGGACTGCCCGAAGCTGGGCTATTATTGGACCACTATACACGAATCGCTTACCAAAGCGGGTACCCCCCTACTAGCACACACCTTAGAACATACAATACTAGGGCTAAGACCAGCGGCGCGTAAAAGAAGTGTGTCGGCACGCTTCACTGATACGGCCGTGCTACTTGCGAAACGCGCGATAACCATGCGGTGGAAATCGCCCAAACCACCTGACCCCGACATGTGGAGGACAGAAGTTATACGATGGGGCAGGGCAGAAGGGGAGGCGCTACAACGCGAGGAACGTAGGGGCCTTAGGAAGTCGCTGCTCTCACTAGACTGGTTTACCATGCTAGGAGCGTTTGAGGCGGAAGGGGACGATGAATCTAATGTCTCGTTGTCCGCAGCTTGAATTCTGAGCCGTCCTCCATACACCACAACTTGCCACGGACGTGCTTGGTGCACCCCGAAACACAGCACTGGGGAAACCCACACATTTTTTGTTTCTGTCTCTGGCTGATTGCATGGAGCAATGTATTAGGACAAAACTGTTTTTTGGGCATAGCCAATTACCAATGGATATATGTCATTACGAAATATGAGTGCATAGGGTGGGTTTATGAGGGGGGGCGGGCAATGGTTTATTGGGGGTTATGTTTGGTTAACTGCACTACAACAAAATGAAAATGTATATTACACTTGATACTATTGTACCACACAGAGCGTATTAAAGTGCGATTGCTTGTATACCAACTGTACCACGCTGATGCTCTACTTACTATGCAAATAAACAAATTTTCAACAAAAAAAACATGTAGGGTACTTTGAATTATCTTAGAGGTTATCTCATTTAGATAGTGAAGAGATGTACAGTACAAGCTTTAAAATATATGTTTCCACCCACAGGTGTATTATTTTCTTATATTGTGAGAAATGCTATTCACCACCCTCATTAATTAATTAATAAAACACTCTCAAATCATCTAATGCATGGCAAAGAATGACAAGCTAAGGTTTGGATAAAGCATATTTCAGATCTTTCCTTATTTTGTAAGTTTTTCTTTATGAGAGATTCTCCTCTCTCTTTACTCCTCTCTGGTGCAGTGAATTGGTTATCCGGATAGCCGAGTTCCTGGGCCATGGATACTGGAGTTTGGAGTAGCTCGTGGAGTCTCTCTTTGTTTTGGAGTTTTCAATCTTATCTTCCCCATTTTTCCACAGAACCTGTACAAGTTTTAATTCAAAAGTGCTGTAGGAATAAGAGCCATTAGCAAAGTCTAAAGAGAATAAACAAAGAGCAAATAAGGAAAGCATTGTCCTTACTCCTGTGCAAGCATCCAGCCTTTAAAGAATGTAACAGATGTCAGACGGAGGTTCAAAGTAAACCTGGTATGTAGGTGAAACATCTAGTATAAGCCGGCAATGGGTCATGCTTAACTGGGAAGTGCTTTTTGGCGTAGATGCAGAAATTGCTCACTGTTTTACTCTCTTCTTGGGTGACTGTTACTATGGCACTGTTTTTTACCTCCAAGTGAAAGGATTAGAAGAAAGAAGCAAGTGGGAGTCACAATGATCTATAGTGAAAACAGCTCCTTTATAAACAAACTTGGCATTCGTTAGACAAAACTATAGTCTGTGGAGGTGACTGTTGCTCAGTGGCTCTTGGGAGAGGGAGTTGTGGTAAATAAATAAATAATACCCTATTTTTGAATGTATAAATGAATAACAGATAGCTCAATAAAATAAGAGTCAAGATTCGAGGTAGTAGGAGTTTGCAGGTTTATTACAGCATAAAGGACAGGAACAGGACAACCTGCATAGAAATAGGATGACAGGGCCCAGCAGCGCTGCTGGTGTCAGGATCGGGACAAGGGCAGGAAAGGAGTAACTTTTAATAACAATACATGAGCATATATACATAACGCAAACACATAGCATTACATTGCAGTAGGCGTAGCAGTGGGTGGAGCAGAAGGTGTGACGCGTAGCAGTCGCGAAAGATAAGGGTGAAAGTGGGTGTAACAGGGCGTATACATAGACATGTGATGCAAACGTAACAGAATATGTCATGAATGGGGCGGAAACCATGGAGGGGGCTACCTGAGGAGCCGGGACCTCTAACCTGATGGTGCGCGCAAACTTGCAATGACGTGTTACTGGGAGAAGCTGGGGGCTATGAACTCTGTGCTAGGAGCAGAGACTGAAGTCTGGAGAGTCAGGGCGACATGTACCTAAACAGTATCTAGTATCTAATGTTTAGAGAACATGTTGATATAAACTAGAAGTCAGGAGAGGAAAGGCTAACAGACACTAAGACTGGACCATGCATTATTCTACATGTAGTGCGTGATGAAGAATACTAAATGACCATTAAATACAGTATTTCTCTTACATGGAGCCGAAAAGGCTAGACAATGACGGAAACTATTGATGCAGTTCAGTAGCTTAGGAATGCAGAGAAGAAGGACTGAACTGATAACTGGAATCATAACATACTTTTGGCAGACTCAGAGGCAGAGCCAGGCTGAACCGGGCACTGCGTGGCAGGAAGTAAGTGAAGGGTCGAGGATACAGGTGGGGGCTGTATCGCTCCTCAGCGAGGTTTCAGGAGACAGGAGCTGAATCTGGTGTCCAGGCCCTTTTGAGGCCTAGAAACGGGGACTTTACAATGAAATAACGTGCACACTGGGAAACGTGGCAACGTAGCTTTACATAGGCCTGATATTCGTAGTATTCACAAGGACTGGAAACTGGCATACTAGAGGTGGATACAACTGTAATTGCGTCATTAATCAAACATAGGGAATACATATGCATATTAATCATGCACACATAACATATGATGGATGACACATAGTGACACAGAACATGGCAAAATTTACTTTTCCACATTCCCTCCTTGTCACTACGTTTCCATCAGGAAACATCAATTTTCATGATACCGTCTATCATTTCATACAGTATCATTTGTTCGTCTCGAATTATCCTGGAACGGGATTTAGAACGGGGCTTGGGACTAGGAATACAAGAGGTAGCACAAATGCCGCAAATCGCAGGGCCACATTGTATACAGAGGCAGCAGCTGAATATGATCGCTACTGCAATACCTAGAAAGGACAAGACTTTCCATCCCCACGCGGAAATTATATTCCAGAACCAATCGGACCATGTCCAGGTGCCTGGATCGTGGTGTATCAGATGGGCAATTTTATGAAGTCTGGTTATAGCTGAATAAACAGACGGCGCGTTATTTGGAATGAAAATGCAGCAACTAGATCCGATGACTCTACAGGCCCCGCCCCTATCGGCCAGTATGACGTCAAGGACGAGACGATTCTGTAAAACGACAAATCTCATAGCAGATTGCTCTTCGGTTAAGTTACCTAGAGCAGAGGCAGTCTCATTTACTACAGCTTCGAGGGTTCTGGTTAACCTACGGATTAGCTTACTATTCTGGATAGGTCCTATAAAGAAAAAGAAACCTCTATTGAAATCTGTATACTGTTCTAGAGCAGTTTCAGTATAATCGACAATTGGGGACTCCCTTCTATGTCTAATGTGTACTAGATGTGTGTTTCTATGATAATCAGGTGGGGCTAGAAAAACAGGTGGCAGTAGGAAGGCAATGTAACAGGTTCCCTCCCAATCGAGGGGCAGACGAACATATGCAGTTAGACCACAAATAAAATAAGAATGACGTGAAGCTTTGAAAATAGATTTCCCACTGTCACTATACTTGACAATAGTAGTACAATCACTATGTCCTACATGTACAGAACCATTATTTCGGACACATAAATCGCCTTTGACTGGTAGTACTGAAATAGCAGGCAAGTCTGGAGTAGTATCAGACTGAACATTCAGGACCATGAAATTCGAAGAATAGTTACCTAAATTATACACTTCATTTTCTAGATCTAAACCTGTTCTGTGGGGGAGACCTTGCTTGTCTGGAAAACATGTACTGTTAAGAAAAGACATATCTGTTGAGGATGACGTTAACGTGGACCATGCTCCACACGAACCATTATGTGAAAATGGATAAGGAAAAAGTGGCAGAACTCCCTTCGACGTCTGGAAAGGGGGGAGTCGACCACACACCCAACAATTAGTGGCATTGCTGGTCTGGTGTGAGTAATGTAACATGCGGATAAAGGAATTATTTCGCATAGCGAGGCGGTAAGAGAGTTCATGAGGAGGCAGATCACTAAACATGTGCTCTACTGTAGCATTAGCAGACTTATTTACATGAAGAACTGGGAAATACAGGAAAAATGCATAACTGGTGCAGGAAATCATAATGCTAAGAAACAATATGAAACATAGAAAAACGATACATCGAATTGAGTTTTGACTAACTCTCTCACTATGGGGGTCTATTTTATACATGTCAGAAACAGTCTAACCGTTTCACCTAGGGGAGGACTTATACAATCAAACTGACTGACTTATTTTACTAGACCGGAGTTTGAGTTTATACTCCTGTTGCGGAGTTTTCTCTAACAGGGGAGGGTTTGTAGCAATGTCTTTTGCGGGACAGTCCTTGAGAACAATATTTTGGCAATCCTTCAAATCCTGGGAAATGTTCTTTGGAACGGATTTCAGTCCATTAAATTGTTTTACATGAGAAAGGTGCACCCAGCCTTTGCGACCTTCCAACTTCACGGCTGTACGGGTGGTGAGGAGGACCTGTCGGGGCTCTTTCCAGCGAGGCTCCAGCGGACTTGATCTGTCAAAATTCCTGACCATCACCATGGATCCTGGAACGATTTCATGCGGTGCCACCTCGGTATTGTCTGGAAATGCGGCGGCAACCTGTGAACGACATGAGTTGAGGGCAGACATCAAGGAAGCTAGGTAATCTGTCAGCATATTACTTGAAACATCGGTAATACTTCGGGGTCTAGGAGTACCCCACATGTTAGGGGGGCGGCCGAAAACGACCTCATACGGGGACAGACCTGATCTGGAATGTGCGACCATGCGCATATAAAACAAAGCGACTGGCAGAGCTACTAGCCAGTCCACACCTTTTTCTTTGCATACTTTGGCGATTCGGATTTTCAGAGTCTGATTATGTCTCTCTACGAGACCGGCTGCTTCAGGATGGCGTACACAATGAAACTTCCACTGGTACCCTAATAACAGGGAAACATGCTTCATGAGTTCAGATGAGAATGGCTGGCCGTTGTCAGAATATACGACTCTAGGGAGTCCATAACGAGGGAAGAACTCACGAACCAGCTGCTTGGCAGTGGTCGCGGCTGTGTAATCTGGGACTGGATATGCTTCTGTCCACCTGGACAAAGCGCATACAACTATAAGGACATACTTGAAACCTCGACATCGCTCCATCTGAATATAATCCATCTGGAGGACTTCAAAAGGGTGGTCAGGGGGCTGGAATCCACCTTGTTCCACCGGGACACTTTTACCTGGATTAAACTGACAACATATCATACAGGTACGGACTTTCTGCTTGGCTGCAGCTCGTAAATGCTTGTTGAACCAAATGTTCTGGATACTGTCTAACATGGCTTTTTCTCCTAAATGTGCTGGACTATGTGCGGTATTAATAATGACTTGAACCATAGAGTCGGGGAGAAACCATGTGGCTCTACCCTTCGTTAACCATCCTTGATCTGTCTGGACCCCTCCTTGTTCGGACCATTTCTTGATTTCTTCGGGAGTAGCATGTAACTGGATATCTATGACATCTTGCGTAGGGTCCTTAACTGTCATACATGTAATCGGATATGGAGTGTGTGTCATGTTAACTGGAATGTCTGGAGTCTGTGCTGTAAGCTTGGCTGTGCGATCTGCTAGATCATTACCTTGGGAAATGATGTCAGTAACTTTCGTATGTGCTTTACATTTCATGATAGCGATAGATGTCGGTAAATGTATGGCATCTAACAGAGCTTGAATAAGGAGACCATGCTGAATCTTGGTTCCATGAGAAGTCATGAAACCTCTCTCCTGCCAGAGCACTCCGAAGTCGTGTACAACTCCAAATGCGTAGCGTGAATCTGTGTAAACATTAACTTTCAAATTCTTGGCGTGTATACAGGCTTGTGTCAGAGCAACTAGCTCTGCTGCTTGAGCGGACAGAGTGTCAATACGGTGTGTCTCAATAACTTCAGTGTCAGTAGTCACTGCATACGCGGCGACTAGTTCTCCTGTACTTGTTCTCATACATGAACCATCCACATAAAGTGTCAGGTCGGGATCTGGTAACGGAATATCTGTCAGATCTTGTCTTGGCTTTGTCGTAATGTTAACTACTTCCACACAGTCATGTGTGGCAGAATTCGAAGTAACTGATGGTAACAGTGTAGCAGGATTTAAAACGTTGCAGCGTCTGATTTCTATGTGTGGTTGGAATAATGTCAATTCATAACCTGTTAAACGTGCAATTGTCAAGTGCTGAGTTTGTGTTCGGTTTAAAAGAACTTCCACGGAATGTGGAACTTGTACTGTCAAGGAGTGTCCTAAGACTATGGAATCACTTTGTCTGATAGCTAGGGCTGTGGCTGCAACTGACTTGAGGCACGCAGGCAGAGCCTGGGCTACAGGATCTAATGTGCTCGAAAAATAAGCACATGGCTTGTACTGTCCTGCTTGATCTTGTGTGAGAACAGATAATGCTGTACCTTCGCGTTCAGTGACGAAAAGTGTAAAAGGCTTACTGTAGTTCGGTGTAGCTAGAACTGGAGCTTGGCATAAAGCTTTCTTTAACTCATTGAAACTAAGTGTATGTTCAGATGTCCAAGGGAGGACAGTCGATACGGCTGCCTCCTGTGTCGTTAACTGTATCAGTGGTTTGGCTAGAAATGCATACTGAGGAATCCATTGTCTGCAATAAGAAGTAAGGCCAATAAAAGCACGTACCTCCTTCTGGGTCTTGGGCTGAGGAAGACTCGCTATTAACTGGATACGATCTGGTGTCAACTGCCTACCCCTCTTGGACAGTAAGTGTCCTAAGTATACCACTTGCTGGACACAGAATTGAAGCTTAGAAGGGGACACCTTGTGCCCCATCTTGGCTAGGAAATACAAGACTATAAGGGATGCTCGCTCGCAAGCACGTTCAGAACGGGCTGTGATCAGTAGATCATCAACATACTGGAGCAGGGCAGTGTCAGTTGGCATGTGAATGTTGTCTAGTTGTCTCTTAAGTGCTTGACTGTAAATACTAGGACTTTCTGTGAAACCTTGAGGAGCTCGTGTAAACATATAGCTCCTTCCATTTAAACAAAATCCGAAAAGGAACTGGCTGTCTGGATGAATAGGAACGCTGAAAAACGCGTTCTTGAGGTCGATTACAGTAAAGAACGTGGCTTCAGAATCAATGGCTGTCAATAGGGAAGAGATATCTGGGACAACTGGATACTGAGGAACAATACATTTATTAAGTTCTCGTAAGTCAATCACTAATCGATATACTGGGGGTGCATTAGGATCAGTACGTTTCATGACTGGAATGATCGGAGAATTGCATACATTGGAGTCAGTTTCTACAACCACTCCTTGAGCCATGAGCTCGTCAATAATTTTGGATAAGGCTGCTACAGCCTCCGGTGGCAATCTGTACTGTCTGATTCGTGGTAACACTACACCTGGCTTGAGAGTCACACGATGGGGTGTGATTTGCATATAACCAACATCAGTTGGACCTTGTGCCCATAGATGCTGCGGGACATTAGACAGTCTTGAATCAAAATCTCGTAATACATAGTGACCCTTGAAGTCACGTAGGAACAATCGTATTCCCTCTGGGGAACAGCATATAACTGCACCTAACTCTTTCAGTGTTTTAATGCCTAGTAAATTTTCTGGACATGACTTAATAAGTAACAGATCAGTAGTGCGGGACAATGGACCTACTTCTAGAGAAACTGGCTTTGATATTTCATTTACGATGGGTTTTCCTGAAAATCCAAGGGAAACATTTCTTGAGCCTGAGAGCGGAGCCCCTGGAACTTCGGCGTGACTAATTGTGGTCCTACTTGCCCCTGTATCAATCAAAAACTTTCTGTCTTTCCCTAATACTTGACTATGAACATAGGGACCTTCTTGATCTACAGGTATCTCGATGAGAGGCAAGCCTACCTCCCTCTCTAGGCTGTTTCATGAATACTGTTGGTACTCTGGATACTCAGACTGTGCATACTGGTACATTTGCTGTGTGACGTGCTGTGTTGCAGCAATAGGCTGCGGTGCGGTAACTGTCTGTGGTGCATTCTGTGGCTGAGGAATCTGTGAAACTTGCTCTTGTTTAGGCGGACGTGGTCTTTCTTTAGTTTTACCGGTAGCTATGTTGTGTTTCAGAACTGCACACTCGTTTATAAAATGACCTGGCTGTTTACAATAATTGCAATTCCCTTTAACGGGAGCTGCAGGATGACTGGCTTGATTTGGACCCCTCTTCTGACTGTCTTGAGGAACAGATTGTGCAACTAGTACTTTCATTTTCGTGTCTTTCATACGTTTTCTTTCGTGTTCTTGCTCTTCTCTAATTCTATTCTGGTGGTATTGGAGCATTTGCAACATCTGGGACGGGGTATTAGCTTGCCAGGTACTTTCGACTTTCAAAACTCGATTTTTAATTGATGGACTTGAATTCTCGACTAATTTGGTAACAAAAAGGTGAGGATATGACTCACTACTCGTCTTGAGGCCACTGTTGATGCTAAAACATTTCTCAAATCTAGAATAAAAATCACTAATATCTTCGTCTTGTTTCTGTTTACAGGCTGAGATTGCATCCCAGTCTTCTTTTCTAGTTGTCAATAATCTGGGTAAAACTTGAATCAATAATTCAGGTAATTCTTTACATTTATCTCCAAGACCGGTACCTGGTACTCGTGCCTTGTCTTCAGCTTCTAGAACTGCCCAATCGATCTTTTTCTCTCCCACCTCCCAATCTTTTTCCTTGAGCTTTTCATACACCCCTGCGGGCAACAGAACCTTTAACATTTTAATTATATCTGGATACGTGTATTCTCCCATACGGAGCATGTCTTTTAATTCTCTATGGAACCCTGCTGGATCTTTGTCATGACAGGGAATTAATTTCTTCATCTCAAGAAGTTCCATCTTTGTGATCGGAGTGTATACAAACACTCGTTGCATTTCGCCACCCGTTCCTCTAACTGGGTGGACTTCTCGTAACGGATTCTGTCTGTCTATGTAAAATGGTTTACTTTCTGGGGGTGAGACATGAACAAAATGCGGGTTCAGAAACGTTCTATATTTGTGGCGCTGTTCTAGAATGACACTAATTAAATCGGTACCTAGACCTTTCCATCTATACTGGAGTAACTCGTTCAGGATATCGTGTAACGGACCTGGATCAGAATGTTGACCCTCATACAGAGTAATGAGGTGCTGAATCATATACATACCCACCAGTCGTTGCTCGGCTGGGGGCAGTTTCAGAAACATTTGTGCCACTATTTCATCTGGAAAAGTGGTAGAATCAGTAATCCATCGGACTGCTGATCGGGCTAGTTCTTGTTCATGCATGGTACTCAACTCATTGTAACCGATTCGTGATTTCAGAATGTGATCGGTAGCTTGAAACACTTGTTCTAGAGAACCTTGTTCTGGTGCTGGATGGTGGAAAGTAGACTTGGGTTCTAGACGTAAATGGCGATCTGGAAATCTAGGTTTTCCTACATACGCTATTCTGGCGGGATTCTCGTCCTCTACCTCTTCAGTATCAGAGTTACTTTCCTTCTCGCTTACTTGTGCTGCTTTACGTTGTTCGTGTATCCTTATTATTTCTTTACGAATTTTCTTGTACATACTCTCCATAGCACTGATAGTCTTGTGCTTACCCTCGGCTATACTATTACTCCACTTCATCAGGGCCTTCATTTCGGCCTGATTTTTGGACGGGTAATCTTGTTCTCTTATTAGACAATTAATCAGAAACTTTAATATCATGAGCTGGGTCTCAGCTTTCCTTTGGGACATGACATCACTAATACTTTCTGGATCATCCCCTGTACGGATGAAACGATATATTCTGTCTAGATCTTCCTTCATATCGGGTAGGGTGACTAGATACTCGGCCACATTTCTTACGCGTAATGAATATAAAACCATATCATTTTCGCCTGGGACTGGATCATAGCAGCATTCGGCAAGGGATTTTCTTATTTCTGCAACAGACAGTCTGGGCGTACGTTGTGACGCTTGCATATGTAATTCGGCTGCCGTTAAACGTTTATGTGGCGGCGGGGTTTGAGGAGGACCTCCTCCTGCGGCCCCTAGACTAGAATCATCAACTGATGCTTTTCGTCCTGGCAGAGTAGGAAATGGAAATGCGGGCTGGACTTGTATGGCGGGCTGGACCGGGAGTACCGTAACAGGTACTCCGGTGTCTGGAGGAGCAGGAAGTGCCTGATTTACAGGGACTGGCGGAACGCGAACAGGATTTGCATATTCTGGGACTGTGTCGTCCAAATAGGACGAAATAAAAATATCAGCTGCGGTCGGTTTGTGACGTAACTTGATCGGAACTAATGGTGGCGGGAAATTACTGGATGCCTCTGGGGTCGCTTTTGGCAAGCCCTCGGCAAGGAGAGGATACATACCCCTAATAAGGGCATGCCTCTGTCTGTCTGACTGTTCGGCTTTGACTTGTTCACCTATCTCGATTAGTTCTTTTTCTTGTGCTCGTTCTAAGGATTCTCTACTTAATTCTGACTTTCTGATTTCCTTTTCAGTTCTTTTATGAGCTTCTTTGCGCCATAACTCGATGGCATCTTTCTGTGACTGTCTGGCTTTCTTTTTCCATAATGCTTCTTCTACTCGCATGATGCACTCGGCATCCCATGTACCCGATACGGGCCATCTATACTTTTCTTCTAACTGTTTGGTATACTCTACCCATAAATCTAGATACAAAATGGCGCTTATGCCATGCTTCTGATACATAAAATGACCTGGACTGTCCCTAGGCGGAACTGGAACTGCTGCTTCCAGCAGACCCTTTCTAGTTTTTAACTGACGTAACTTCGAAAAGAGTGGCATGACTGGACTGTAATCTAGACACAATACAATACACAATGAACACGATACTTATTTCCCATTCATACCACGACATTAAAATACATGAAAAACATTTAGAAATAACAGTTCGAACAGAATACTACCTGGAATACGGACTCAGAAAAACAGAATGCATGAATTTTCTCGAGAACTGAACTGACTAGAACAGAAACTAGATGCACTGCTGAAACAGTACGAAACTTACCGGTCTCATAAAGAGACACGTCAGGACCCGCATCCACCGAAGTGGACACTTCGTTTGTGGGACTGTGTACCACCAACCCACGGACCAGAGTCAATTAAATTGACCCTGTCTAGATACTACCCCAGTAACGGTACTCACCGGGCAGCAAGAACGGAAGGCCTCGGACTGGACTGGACTGCTTCGACGACGGACGACGAACTTCGGACTTCAGTTACGGGTGGACCTCCGGATACCTCGGACCTTGGACTCTTGGCTTGGGCTCTGGTTGGGACTCGCCGCGTTCCTCCACCGCCTCGTCTGGATGCTGGACCGCCTCCTCCGTCTCCTCCGTGGGCCTGAGGGATACTTGAAGCAGAAATATCTGCATGTGCACGGTATGGTTCCGTCACGGCTGCAGAGGGTCAGGGGGTCGGCGTGGCTTCACCGGCGCGTGGGGAAAGGGCAAGTTCCTGTTCGGGCGCCATTATGTGGTAAATAAATAAATAATACCCTATTTTTGAATGTATAAATGAATAACAGATAGCTCAATAAAATAAGAGTCAAGATTCGAGGTAGTAGGAGTTTGCAGGTTTATTACAGCATAAAGGACAGGAACAGGACAACCTGCATAGAAATAGGATGACAGGGCCCAGCAGCGCTGCTGGTGTCAGGATCGGGACAAGGGCAGGAAAGGAGTAACTTTTAATAACAATACATGAGCATATATACATAACGCAAACACATAGCATTACATTGCAGTAGGCGTAGCAGTGGGTGGAGCAGAAGGTGTGACGCGTAGCAGTCGCGAAAGATAAGGGTGAAAGTGGGTGTAACAGGGCGTATACATAGACATGTGATGCAAACGTAACAGAATATGTCATGAATGGGGCGGAAACCATGGAGGGGGCTACCTGAGGAGCCGGGACCTCTAACCTGATGGTGCGCGCAAACTTGCAATGACGTGTTACTGGGAGAAGCTGGGGGCTATGAACTCTGTGCTAGGTGCAGAGACTGAAGTCTGGAGAGTCAGGGCGACATGTACCTAAACAGTATCTAGTATCTAATGTTTAGAGAACATGTTGATATAAACTAGAAGTCAGGAGAGGAAAGGCTAACAGACACTAAGACTGGACCATGCATTATTCTACATGTAGTGCGTGATGAAGAATACTAAATGACCATTAAATACAGTATTTCTCTTACATGGAGCCGAAAAGGCTAGACAATGACGGAAACTATTGATGCAGTTCAGTAGCTTAGGAATGCAGAGAAGAAGGACTGAACTGATAACTGGAATCATAACATACTTTTGGCAGACTCAGAGGCAGAGCCAGGCTGAACCGGGCACTGCGTGGCAGGAAGTAAGTGAAGGGTCGAGGATACAGGTGGGGGCTGTATCGCTCCTCAGCGAGGTTTCAGGAGACAGGAGCTGAATCTGGTGTCCAGGCCCTTTTGAGGCCTAGAAACGGGGACTTTACAATGAAATAACGTGCACACTGGGAAACGTGGCAACGTAGCTTTACATAGGCCTGATATTCGTAGTATTCACGAGGACTGGAAACTGGCATACTAGAGGTGGACACAACTGTAATTGCGTCATTAATCAAACATAGGGAATACATATGCATATTAATCATGCACACATAACATATGATGGATGACACATAGTGACACAGAACATGGCAAAATTTACTTTTCCACAGAGTGGTGGAGATATTATAAATATTGATAGAGATAAGGTTATCTGATGAGAGAGTGGTAATCAGAGTGAGGATTTTCTAGATACTAAGCAAGAGAGGTGTGAAAAGGAGAGGTCATGCTTAATGAGTTGACCTAGAAAGTGGAGAATGAAGAGGGCACAAGAAAGTGTTTATGTTCCACAGTGGGTAGTAGGATGAAATGAGGGTAAACAGAACTATTTCACGGATAGTTTTTGTGGAGATCGGCCAGGTAGGGGAGGGGGATACAAGTTTGTCTATGATGGGTTATAATCTGCTGTCGGTAGATGATGCTTTTCATGGAAGGGTGATATGTATTAGTAATGCTGATGGTGGTGGTAATGAGGCTGCCATAGAACACCCTGCACATTGTGATGTCAGCACCATGATCTGCCCATTTCTTAAACCTGATACATTGTTAATTCAGGTCATATTGCGCAGAAGTACCATGTACACGTAGATTGAAATGTATAAATACATATTTATATGCACACACATATATATATATTTATACACACACATATACATAGAGCCCCGCTGCCATAACTTGGTGGATCTGCAGCGCCCGTAAACACGGGCAGTCTGACGAATGAGGAGGCTATTATATCTGGGGGCACAAGGACATCGGGAGCAGTGTGCCTCTCAACTTAACCACTGGGGATTTATTCATGGAACATTCACAGCAGCATCCATTTGGCGATATTAGGTGCACTACGAGGACCAGCAGGCTTCACTGCCGACGCCCATGTGGGTGGGACCTGAACAGTATTTAATCGCGTAGTGCACATCATGGCTGCTGTCTTCTTGCCGAAAGCCTGTGATCAAGGACTTACCTGTCCGAAACGCGTCGAGCTGGCATTTGTATTCAAGCTGAGGGTAGCATGCTGCCTCTGATGTTGCCCAGTAATAAACGGCTTAACTCTTCATGTGTGGATCCTCCTCCTTGGGCGACCTTGTGTATTGATGTTTTGCGGCTGGTCAGGCCGCGGAGGAGCCCCGCTGCCATAACTTGGTGGATCTGCAGCGCCTGTAAACACGGGCAGTCTGACGAATGAGGAGGCTATTATATCTGGGGGCACAAGGACATCGGGAGCAGTGTGCCTCTCAACTTACCCACTGGGGATTTATTCATGGAACATTCACAGCAGCATCCATTTGGCGATATTAGGTGCACTACGAGGACCAGCAGGCTTCACTGCCGACGCCCATGTGGGTGGGACCTGAACAGTATTTAATCGCGTAGTGCACATCATGGCTGCTGTCTTCTTGCCGAAAGCCTGTGATCAAGGACTTACCTGTCCGAAACGCGTCAAGCTGGCATTTGTATTCAAGCTGAGGGTAGCATGCTGCCTCTGATGTTGCCCAGTAATAAACGGCTTAACTCGTCATGTGTGGATCCTCCTCCTTGGGCGACCTTGTGTATTGATGTTTTGCGGCTGGTCAGGCCGCGGAGGAGCCCCGCTGCCATAACTTGGTGGATCTGCAGCGCCTGTAAACACGGGCAGTCTGACGAATGAGGAGGCTATTATATCTGGGGGCACAAGGACATCGGGAGCAGTGTGCCTCTCAACTTACCCACTGGGGATTTATTCATGGAACATTCACAGCAGCATCCATTTGGCGATATTAGGTGCACTACGAGGACCAGCAGGCTTCACTGCCGACGCCCATGTGGGTGGGACCTGAACAGTATTTAATCGCGTAGTGCACATCATGGCTGCTGTCTTCTTGCCGAAAGCCTGTGATCAAGGACTTACCTGTCCGAAACGCGTCGAGCTGGCATTTGTATTCAAGTTGAGGGTAGCATGCTGCCTCTGATGTTGCCCAGTAATAAACGGCTTAACTCTTCATGTGTGGCTCCTCCTTGGGCGACCTTGTGTATTGATGTTTTGCGGCTGGTCCGGCCGCGGAGGAGCCCCGCTGCCATAACTTGGTGGATCTGCAGCGCCCGTAAACACGGGCAGTCTGACGAATGAGGAGGCTATTATATCTGGGGGCACAAGGACATCGGGAGCAGTGTGCCTCTCAACTTACCCACTGGGGATTTATTCATGGAACATTCACAGCAGCATCCATTTGGCGATATTAGGTGCACTACGAGGACCAGCAGGCTTCACTGCCGACGCCCATGTGGGTGGGACCTGAACAGTATTTAATCGCGTAGTGCACATCATGGCTGCTGTCTTCTTGCCGAAAGCCTGTGATCAAGGACTTACCTGTCCGAAACGCGTCGAGCTGGCATTTGTATTCAAGCTGAGGGTAGCATGCTGCCTCTGATGTTGCCCAGTAATAAACGGCTTAACTCTTCATGTGTGGCTCCTCCTCCTTGGGCGACCTTGTGTATTGATGTATATATATATATATATATATATATATATATATTACTGCTCCCAGATTCTTTCAACGTTCATTCATCGAACAAGAAAACAGCACTCACAGGGGGGGGTTTTAGTGCCAATAATTCTTTATTGGCAACCCTAGCACAGACAAGACGCGTTTCGGCGCTTAGCCTTCATCAATTGTGGTGCAGAACGCGCCGCCATTGCGATTAAATGCATTTCATTAGGTCTTAGCATGTCAATCATAGGCATGGAAGGAAGACTTCAAGGTACCATGACCATCGCCATTTTGAAAGGTGCAATACACAGTAAACGTAAAAAAGAAAGTAAATACATTCTTAAATTTTTGTCTTCCATCAAAATATAGTATTTAACTGGAATCCACCTATTAAATACAAGTTTGATCATCAATTCATCTAGCCCTGGATGGGCATTGCAATAAGCACAATTAATACAGCCCCTAGATGGGCAAACTCCCATTTATCCATGCTATACCAATAATCATCATCAGTTTATCAGTAAACTGTATTAATTGTGCTCATTGCAATGCCCATCCAGGGGTAGATGAATTGATGATCAAACTTGTATTTAATAGGTGGATTCCAGTTAAATACTATATATATATATAATGTATCGTATGTACTATGTAAAGTAGGATGTAACGAAACAAACACACTGTTATGAAGTTAGCACACTAGTAGCTGGGAGTGGGAGGAGCTAGGGGGCGAAAGGAAGAGGAGGAGTGAACACAGGAAAGGGGCAGTTAGAGCAGGGACAAGGTACGAGTGAGATGTAGAGAATAAAGCTCCTGTGAACATTATAATAATTGTTGTGTTTATTGTAGCTGGATGCTACAACTGGCGACGAGGGGTGGGATTGAGCAAACCCCACTGTGCAGAGCCTCGAACGCCTTGTCCCTAGCAGCTGTCGCGCTGCAAACGCACTGCACACTGGAAGTGTGTGTCCCGAGTGCGAGCCTAAAAGAAAGCAGGAATCGGGAGCCCACTCCGACCCTGTGGAGTGCCCCAGAGGTGTGGACGACGCCCACGACGTGCCGCCAGTAAGCGCTGCTGCGAGCGCTGAGATCTGTGTCCAAGCGAGATTGGACGTCGGAAAACCTCACGCCCGATGCGTGAGGTTTAGGAGGTCATCGGCGGAAGAACGCGGGAACTGCGGAGGCAAGTCGGGAGCCCACCCCGATCTCACCTGATGTCCATGGTGTTGGTGGAGAAGTTAATCCTGGCGTGGACTGCCCCAAAAGTCGACCGCCGGTGAGTGCTGAGTGCCCCCGAGTGAATGAGCCTGGAGAGCCAGCCTCGTGTGTGCCTGCAAGGATGGCGGCCATCTTGAAGTCAGGCGCTGGAGTGAAGACAGTAAGGACAACCCTGTACAAGGCAACGGCGGCCATTTTGAAGTCAGGCGCTGGAGTGAAGACAGTAAGGACAACCCTGTACAAGGCAACGGCGGCCATTTTGAAGTCAGGCGCTGGAGAAAATAAGCATTGGCAAAGTAAACAAGCATTGGCGACTACGAGAAACAAGCATTGGCAAAATAAACAAGCATTGGCGACTGAATGAAACAAGCATTGGTAAAGCAAACAAGCATTGGCGACTACAAGAAAACAAGCATTGGCAAAATAAACAAGCATTGGCGACTGAAAGAAACAAGCATTGGTAAAGCAAACAAGCATTGGCGACTACAAGAAAACAAGCATTGGCAAAATAAACAAGCATTGGCGACTGAAAGAAACAAGCGGTGGCATAGCAAATAAGCACTGGCAAAGACAAGTGAGATCGTTGCAGAATGTCCGAAGAAGATGCTCAACCTCCACCCAGTGGATCACTGTTGCGAGCACCCGCTCCTATCAAGGTAACAACGGAAGGGAGCATGGGCCCCAAATGGCAAGAGTGGCTGGAAGAGTTTGAAGATTATATTGAAGGTTCAGACATCACTGATGAGAAAAAGAAACTGATTGCTCTGCGCAACCTGGCGGGGCGAGAGATAGTCAAGATACTCAAAGACCTGCCCGCTGCTGACGTCGATACTTATGTTAAAGCGTGTGAAGTCCTGAACAAGAAGTTTCTTCACAAGAGAAATGTGGACTATGAACGACACACATTTCACTCTGCCAGGCAAGGGAAGGATGAGCCCATGAGTGCCTTCATGGTGCGTCTGCGGAGACTAGCCAAGTACTGTGAATTCGATTCTTTCTCTACTGACGCTGCCATCAAATCCCAGATAATAGACGGATGTCATTCGGATCAACTAAGGAGACGACTACTGAGGAAACCGCATGGATTGGATGAAATAGAGGAGATGACACGAGCTTATGATCAGGCGGAGAAGTACGCCGCCGTCATGGAAACGGAACACAAAGGGAGTCATGAACAGGCGCGACGCGTACACGCCAGAAGTGACAGTCGGAGAAGCTCCAGAGATAAACAATGGAGATCACACACATCCTCCCGTCAAGAGCAATCAGGCTATCAACGTCGAGAACCATGGAGGAAGGAGAGACGACAAGAAAGAGTGAGAAAGTGCTACCGATGCGGATATGATTATCCTCATGTGGACAGCTGCCCGGCCATGGGCCAGAGATGTCGAAAGTGTGGTCGCACTAACCACTTTGAAGCGATGTGCGGGGACTACAACAAAGAGAAGCGAAGTGGTCACTCAGGTACCACACGATCTGACACACGAAGCAGAGCTACAAGAGTGTCGCGGCCCGACACTCGAAGACACCATGCGCGAGCTGTCAAAGATCAGACGGAGCGGTCCCCTGAATCGTCACATTCTAGCAGAGAGTCACGTCGGTCTCGGTGGGAAAGGAGGTCACCTTCCAGAGAATCCAGACCTTCGTCCCGAGACTCTGTTTACACCATTGAATATCTGAATTTGGCAGCAGACCCGGACCAGCTTAAGAGATACCCTCGGCTGGACATTAAAGTTGGAAATCACGAATCAAAGTTTGTATTAGACTCTGGTGCCTCCTTGAATTACATTCCAGTGACTGAATATGAAAGGATGAGTCCACGACCTCCCCTGATATTCGCACCTGTAAGAGTCTTCACGTGGATGGCTAAGAAGCCACTTCCCTGCCTAGGGAAATTCTCGACGACACTTACACACGACAACACAACCATTTCAGCAGTCATCCATGTTATCAAGGGCCCTGAAGCAGACTGTCTTTTGAGCCTACCAACTGCTGAACGACTCCACCTGGTGGAAATTCTCTTGAAATGAGAGCCACTGATGACCGCAACAAAAGAAAAATGAAGGCCTACGCCGACAACCGGAGGAGAGCACGGTCATTATCATTAAATGAAGGGGACAGTGTCTTCGTCAAGCAAGATATGCAGAAAAAGACTGACTGTACATTCAAGGATGAACCACTGGTGGTCACCAGAAGGCAAGGGACTATGGTAACCGCGGAGTCCGAGCAGCGGCGAGTTACGAGAAACATCTCGCACTTCAAGAAATTGCCAACTGATACCTCAAGAACCATGGTTAGTGACACACATAATCCCCTAGTTGAAGTGCCACAGTCAAATGGTCGTGAGAACATTGCTCCGATCCTTGAGACATTGAATACTGATGGTCTGAGGGCCAGGTCGCCACGACCTCATCGTGACATACGTCCACCCAAGAGACTGATTGAGGAGATGGACTAATGTAAATGTAAATGTAGTTGAGCTTATATAGCGCACAGCTACCCGCAGTGGGTTTCCCGGCGCTTGCTTAGGGAACCCTTCCTGGTATTCCCCTGTGAGATAGCAGGGTATCCACAAGGTGAAAGTCAGGCATCCCGCCACGAGGGGCCGTTGTGGAGATTAAGCAAGCTATTGCCCAGAGTCGCAGAGTGTGAACCCGTGAGTCGAGGAGGCACCGGGGCGAGAATTATCGAGTCCGTGGAATTTTTAGCCCAAGACCCCGCCGAGGCGGGGAATTGAACCCTGGTCCAAGACCGATCTCCGCTTCCGGGTCTGCTGCCTCTAACCCCTGAGCCACACTTCTCCACTAAGAAGTCAGTATGCTCTGTTTGTTTTGTTACAAAAGGGGGAGATGTTATGAAGTTAGCACACTAGTAGCTGGGAGTGGGAGGAGCTAGGGGGCGAAAGGAAGAGGAGGAGTGAACACAGGAAAGGGGCAGTTAGAGCAGGGACAAGGTACGAGTGAGATGTAGAGAATAAAGCTCCTGTGAACATTATAATAATTGTTGTGTTTATTGTAGCTGGATGCTACACACACTTAAAGGACGCCTCACGGTTTTGTTAATAATCATTTAGAAATGAGTGTCATAGATTTACGAGAGATTAAGTAAACATTCGTATGTCTTGCAACTTGAGGATGTCATACGTTTCACCTTGAATAGCTAAAAACAGACAACGGGTTGACAATCAACTCTTCTGCATTGCAAGGCTGCATAAATGCATTATTCATTGGCGCACAATGGTGACGTCTCAATATATCTGGATTAGTCACAGAAACAACAGGGTCACATCTCATAACTGAGAAACACGGATCGTGTTCTGCGACTTGTACACAGATCAATAACATTGCCTTAGTTCCTGACACTCACTTTTTATGGGGCGGATGAGCAATGACAACGAAGGCGTTCATTGAATTATTTTTGCTGTGCGATGCGTAGCAAGCAAACCGTGGCCCGGGGCATTGAATAACTTGTCCTTTTGCTACAAAAAAATCATAGGACCACGAATTTGCAGATTTCGCTTACAGAGGCATTACACATGCAAATGCTACTCTAGAAACTAATAAGATATTTTTCGATGATCAGTATATTTTCGTGGAAGGTTTTTTCCTTGTCCTAGTTTATGTTCGAGCAAGGTCTAAGAAACCATTACACTGCGTCTGCAATTTGAAAAATTGTTTCGCACCTAAAATGCATGACTTCATCAGCCAATAATGTCAAAATATTGGACAATTGCTGGAGGAAATATATAGGACACGTCCTAGCTTTGTAGATTTGGCCCGTTTAAAAATAATTGCAACTCCCTTATTTGCAACCTGGGCCATTGCAGGTGCTGTGAGAAGCTGCATATTGTACCGACCTCGAAATCACTGTCGTTTTTATTGAGGATTTCTGAGTTATATTTCGGAATAGTCATGGGTCGCAGTTGTAACCTCTAGCTCGGTCCCCACTTCTCCTGGCACTTCCATTACGACCCCTTGCCTTGGAGGGGAAAAAATCTTTGCCTCCTCTGAGGCCAGGGGTCGCAAAGAAAGTACCAGGAGTGGCAGGGAGCAAGCTAGTTGTCCATAGCTGAGACCCCTGACTACTTCCAAATGACGTCCATGATTATGAATCTCGCATCATGCAAAATCAGTGAGTATTGTTTCCAAGCATTTTTTCATTTTATTTATGCGTTTTTATACAGCGCAAACTTTAGCCAAAGGTGTCAGAGCGCTTTACAATAGAACCAGTTACATTACATAGGGACTTCAGAGTACGTGAATTACATAACAGATAAAAATGGAAAAACGCAAAATTCACATAAGAATGATAGTAAGTACATAGGTCTCCTACAGATACTAGTGGTTAGAGTTACATGTTTAACTAGTCCCCACTCTCCCCCATAAAAACCGATGCAGATTGGAGCGTGCAGCAAATGCGTGCAGCTGGCGGCGCGCTGTAGGCGTACCAAAGGCAAGCCAGTCCGCGCCTGGACGTCGCCAGGAGCCAGGGACCCTGGTTAATTCATCGCTAAACAGGGCCCTTCTCAGCAAAGACATTACTGGAGTTAATGGATTTATGGACTGATCCACCCTCTCCTTGCCGGACAGAGATCTGGCCTGTTACAAAAGGCCCTTTCGCTTGTCGAGATTGCAGATTCCAGGCTAACCATGTGGAGATGATACTGACCTGTAAGGGAGCTTCCAGGTCACCTTACAATGTTATTTCTTGTAGCCCAGAACCTGCCATCTCTCTTGGTCAGGATATAAGCACTCATTTGGACAATAATGGAAGGGATGGAAAAGCCTGCTATGTAACCTCCAATGCCTGCCTAAACATTCCACTGAGGTTTGGGATCTACTGTCCTCAGTTCAGCCTGAGCTGGGATTTATGACTGAAACTTGGCTTAAGCCCCACTCTGTTCCCTCCAAAGTGTTAGGTATACCTGAAGGATATAAATTTGTTAGAATGGATAGACCAATAAAGATGGGGGGTGGAATCGCCATCGTGCATAAAGATAGAATTAAGGTTACTATACTAGATCAGCGCTGTGATACCGCTATGGAAATTCTAGTTTTCAGGATAAATATCTCCTCTCAAGCTAGCTGGAAGGGGGCACTAGTCTATCGACCTCCCGGACCCCTTGCTGAATTTTCTATACAACTCATGGAATTATTTGCCCCTCATGTGACTGCATGTAGCAATTTTTTACTCTTAGGTGATTTTAACATTCATAGCAAATGCCCCTCCAATACGATTGCACAGATACCTCTGGCAGATCTGTCCCTCCTGGGCTTATCCAAGCTTAACGAGGGTCCAACCCACTTAGCCAGCCACACATTAGACATAATCTCTTCAAATTCTCCTAGGATCCAGTGTGAACCCCCCAACAACTTACCTGGTCCGATCTTTGGTTCCATTGGGCCCGGATTTTTTATTCAGGGCCCAATGGAATCAAAGAAACCCAAAATTGGTCATATTCCACACTCGTAGGCAGTGGTAGAAAGTCTCCTTGGAGAGCTTCCAAACCTCATTTTTAGGGCCTCAAAATATTGTATCTGACAATATAGAGGAAGCATTAGCTAAATATAACTCTGCTGTCTCGACGGCTATTGACCACATTGCCCCATTAAAATCTCTCCCTAGTCATCCCAAACGTCCACAGGCAGCCTGGTTCTCGCTTCAGTTGTGAGTCCAAAAACGACTCTGTAGGGAATAGGAGAGGAGTTGGCGTGCTACTCATGATGAGAAGGACAGAGATTGGCTTTACACCACGCTGTCCAGCTATCATAAAAACATAAACGTAGCATGGAAAATGCATATAGCATCACAATTAGCCCAGGCTGGTAACACCCCTAAAATTTGATACCAGATCCTCCAGTCCTTTATTAGCCCTAAGGTCTGTGAAAGCTCTGAGGCTCCTTCGCAAATGATCTGCGGTGAGATTGTTCTTTACTTCTCACAGAAAATAAAGCTAATCTAAGAAAAAATCATCTCGCAGGAAACAATCCTAACGGCATCTGACCAATTAAAACAGACAAATCCTCAACTTTTAGAGCATTTCCCCACACTAACATCAGCAGAGGTTGAATGATTGATTTATAAAATAAAACCAGGGTCCCCTTTAGACTTTATCCCAGCCAAAGTCATCCCTCTCTTGGCCAACAATTTGTCTCCCTCGATCCAATCTCTAATTAAACACTCCCTGAGAGAAGGCCATGTACCGTCGGAATAGAAAGTTGCACAGGTCAGGCCGATTTGCAAGAACACTATCTCCAACCTCCGCCCTATTTCACTCCTTCCGTTTCTGAGCAAACTATTGGAGAAGCATGTCAACAATCATCTCTCCAATCATGTTGAATATACAGGCTGCTTAGACCCCTCCCAGTCCGGCTTTAGGCCCAAATACAGCACTGAATCAGCACTGCTAGTGGTCATGGATAACATCAGGATGACCCTAGATGAGAGCCACTCTATGATTTTGGTGCTGTTGGACCTATCTGCCGCATTTGACACAGTATCACACAATATATTGCTCAGAAGACTAAAGGAGATCAGACTAAATATTCAACCTTACAGTGGATGATGAGATTTTTATCAGCCCCCTCCTAGACTGTCAACCTAGGCCCGTATCATTTGGCTCCGACAGAACTGTCCAAGGAAGTTCCTCAGGGCTCCTGTTTGAGCCCTACACTGTTTAACATCTATATCGCTCCCTTGGCCAATCTTCTGAGGGCGCTTGGGTTCACCCCCATATCCTATGCCGACGATACTCAGTTGCCCTTTCCATTCAACAAATTTACTCCTTCTGTGCAGTTGGCCTTCTCCTTCTGGAATGAGAGCTATTTCCCACTGTGCAATGTGGGGAAAACAGAGATTATGCTCTTAGGAGAAGCCCCTTCCCTATGGACCCAGAATGATGACAGATCGATCGAGATCCTCATCATGCCCCCAAGCTGATGGTTAAGATCTTGGGTATCCGTTTGGATCAAGCCCTCACTCTGACAGAGCATGCTGCTCAGACAGCCAGCTCCTGTGTTCACACAATAGGCCTGCTCTGTCGAGTCTTCCCTCTGCTTCCTGACTAATCCCGGAAAACTTTAACTCAGGCACTTGTTTTAAGCCTTCTGGACTACTGTCACGGCCTGCTGATTTCCGCCAATGATGCCCCGCTCAGCAGACTCCAGGTAGTCCAGAACACAGCGGCGCGATTGGTCCTCAATGCTCCTCCTAGGAATCCCTCCCGCCCTCTTCTTATGCAGTTGCATTGGCTTCCTATCTGCCAACGGGTAAGATTTTAAATCTGCTGCATTATCCACAAGTCACTGTTTAATTTAGGCCCCTCTTACCTGTCTGAGAAATTTACACCGTATCTACTTTCCAGATCTCTTTGCTCGGGTGCCAAACATCTTCTTGTGGTGCCTCGAGTAAGGAAGCCTAGATTAGGAGGAAGAGCCCTCTCCCATCTTGGCCCTCGATATTGGAACGAGCTCCCCTTCATTTTGAGACAATGCATTGATCACCTTCAATTCAGAAAGCTGCTTAAGACTACTTTTTTGTGCATTGTTGGACTTGTCCCTTCTGGCAGGTTCACCCCTAATCTTTTTGCTTTTAGTGTGTGATCTGTGGTAGTGATTTTTGGTCTCTGCGCACTTTTTCCCTGTGTCCCAGAGTAAAGTGCGTGCGTGTAGTGAGGCTGGCCTGCCCTCCCATAGGAATGCATGGGGAATTTGTGTGTCCATGGTAGTTCCTGATGTGTGGGGAGTGCAGGGTCGAGTTTGGTATGTGCGAGTTTGTGAGAGTGAATGCTGCGCAGTGGTATGTGCGGCATGTATGTGTCTAATGGGGAAGTGCCACTTCTAGACATTGATGTGTGTGTGCAGTGAGGGTGCTGGAGCGTGATTGGCTGGAACTGGCTGGCAAGCCTGGCTCCAGGAAGTCTGGTGGGTCTGCCCAGGAGTGAGTGGAGAGATCAGCCTGAGTGATGTGAGGGAGGGCTGCACCTGGTTCCTAATAGGGCTGGGCTTTCCCCACACAATGCTGGCTCCGCCCCCTGTGGTGCGTCTAACGACCCTAGCCTCTCTAGTGAATGAAATGGGTGGTTGAGCCATCAAGGGTGCTCCAAAACCAGCTGCGACTGGTTTCTCCCCCACCCTGCACCTACAAACAAAGGATTTTAGAGTATAAGAAGGGGCTGTGTCCCCTTACAGTTTGTTCTCTGTTCTGTTCCAGGATCCTGAGGGGGCTGCTGCTGTTGCTGGGGCCAGGAGGACCGCCACTTGGATTGTCTCCCTGCCTGGAGACCCAGTGAGCTGGCTCTGGTCCCAGACTTGCCCCCTGCCTGCCTCCAGACCTTGCTGCCTCCAGATGATGGTGATCCCTGACTGACTTTGGCATGAGCCTTGGCCGGCCGGGGGTCCAGTTTCTAACATTGGTGGCAAGCGGTGCGGATTGGACTTGCGTTTGCGCTGTACCACAGTGGCGACAGGCCGCACTACAAAACTCTACATTTTTAGATAACCACATTTTGGGGATTATTGTTTTTTATGTGAAGTTTCAGTATTTCTTCTCCTGAAAGGTGTCATTTTATAATTGTGTCCAGTACATTTGTTCCCCGCCCTGCTCCCAGATTGGTACCTGTGTCGCTTATGGTCAGGTTGAGAAATCAGGGGTGGTAGAAACTGCCTTACCGAGGGGGTGAATGAGTGGTGTGTTACACTGGACAGAGGAGTGCAAGTTCTCTGAGATAGGAATCTTGCTGAATTTTTGTAATTGTATACTCCTGTTAAGCTCAGACCCCCAGGTTCCCTGTGTCAAACTCTTCTTGAGAACGTCCACCAAAATGGAGCCCGTTTATGATCTCTGTGGTCTTTTTAGGTACAGTAGGTCAGAGCTGGTCAGATTCTGTGAAGATGGGGGCATGGAGGTGAGTGAGTCGGATACTCAGTCCCAGCTTAGGGACAGCCTGATCCAATGGCAGAAGGGTCAGTGGGATCTTGAACACATTGAGAGAGAGAGGGCCCGGGCCGCATGCCATGAGGGTGGTGAGTCTGTGGGGAGCCCTGAAGAATGTGAAGTTGATGAAGATGACAGTGAATGGGCACCAGCAGATAGTGAGGGCCCCATAGGTAGGGAGTCCCTTGCTGGGTCCTGTGCCAGGTGCAGCACCCCATCCCTTGTCCTGTCCCCAGAGGAGTGGTTAGATAGGAGGGAAGAGAGGGAGCACCAGCTAGCGATGGAACAGCTCAAGTTAGAGCAGGCCCAGCTAGAGGCTGAAAGGGCCTTGTTCAGGGAGAAGGTAACCCTAGAGGGTAGGGTATCCCCTGAGTGCAGTTATGATTTTCTGGATTCCCCAGGGAGGGTTGAGTCCAGTGGTGGCAGCTATTTAAATTTCAGTGTAGAAAGTCCCACTCCCAGTTCCCCGAGTATAGTACCTGCTCCCCCAGAATAGGAGTTCCGGTTGAAATTCAGGAACCTTAGGAAACCGTCTCATCAGTCTTGGGGAGATTTTGAGGATGACTGTTGTGGGGCACTGTGTGATTGGGTATGAGTTCCCATGAAGTGTGATTGGGGTGAATTGTTCAAAATGTTTGTCAAAGAGCACCTGCTCAATTGTTGTTCACCAGGATTGCGCCAACACCTGTTGGGGTGTGGATTGTCTTCGCCATGTGAACTTGCAGAGGAAGCAGATTGCTGGGACAGTGCGAGAGGTTCTCTGGAGTCATTAGTGAGTGATTTCAACAATAGTGGGTCAGGTGTCCTCCAGCCCAGCGTGGTGGAGGAGGGTAAGAGTAGCCCAGCTAGGTCCCAGTATAGTGAGGAGGGTGTAGGGGCTTACTGCCTGTCTCAGTGGAGCGGGAGGGAGTGTGAGACTGAGAGTCCCCAAGCGCCCGAAGCCCTGCCCCAGAGCCTGGATGGTTTCTTTAGGGAACATCAGGATGGGAACCTAAGCTTTCCTGTTAGTTCACTTGAGGGAGATCTCCTAGTGTGTAGAGGACCTGGAGCATCTGTAAGCGGAGCTTCTATGGTTCTAGAGTCTGGCAGTACCGCTCCGGTAGGTAGGGTACAGGAGTCCAGCGAAAGGAGTGATTGGGGAAGAGTATGTGAGTCCCCAGAAGTCCTGGAGTGCCAGGCAATTATTCCACCAAAGGTTTTAGACCAGAGGTTGGAAGGCCAGGTTCAGGATCAGCCTGACCTGAAGGGTGGGACTACTGTAATCAGTGTCCTGACCAATTCTTCTTCCAGAGGTACCGCCCCAGTTGGGAGGGAGCAGGACTCTGGAAGGGGGTTCAGAGGGTGGGAGAGCCCACCTCTGACCCCGGTGCAACCTGAGCGGTTAAACCCTAGGTTGAGAGAATGGTGTTTTCAGGGTACCCCTCGCAGGAGGAGGAGGAACCCTAGGAGAAGAGGTAAGGGGAGGAGAGCCTTCCCTGAGACTCCTGGTCCACCTGAGGTTGTAGACTCTAGGCTGGAGAACCAGTGGCAGTCTAGCCCTGTCTTGCAGACAGGAAGGGTGGAGAATGGCTACTATGTGTCAGGGGTTACGACCCCCCATTCTGTGAGTAGGCAGGAACCAGTGGCACCTGGGTGGCCTAGGGCCTGGTCCTGGCCGAGGACAGCTGGAGAGTACCAGTGGGGTAGCCCAGTTAGTCCGTACAGTAGTTTTAGAAGGAACCCCAGGGGTTCACCGTGGCGTAAAACAGGAGGGTGTCCCTGCAGTTGCGGGCCCGCGTCCGTGTTTTATCACCCCAAGCAAGGAAGTCCATCACGGTGGTGATTGGTCTGCCCTGCGTTTTGGCAGGAAGGGGGTTGTGTTGGACTTGGCCCTTCTGGCAGGTTCACCCCTAATCTTTTTGCTTTTAGTGTGTGATCTGTGGTAGTGATTTTTGGTCTCTGCGCACTTTTTCCCTGTGTCCCAGAGTAAAGTGCATGCGTGTAGTGAGGCTGGCCTGCCCTCCCATAGGAATGCATGGGGAATGTGTGTGTCCATGGTAGTTCCTGATGTGTGGGGAGTGCAGGCTCGAGTTTGGTATGTGCGAACTCGTGAGAGTGAATGCTGTGAAGTGGTATGTGCTGCATGTATGTGTCTAGTGGAAAAAGTGCCACTTCTAGACATTGATGTGTGTGTGCAGTGAGGGTGCTGGAGCGTGATTGGTTGGAGCTGGCTGGCAAGCCTGGCTCCAAGAAGTCTGGATGGGTCTGCCCAAGAGTGAGTGGAGAGATCAGCCTGAGTGATGTGAGGGAGGGCTGCACCTGGTTCCTGATGGGGCTGGGATTTCCCCACACAATGCTGGCTCCGCCCCCTGTGGTGCGTCTAACGACCCTAGCCTCTCTAGTGAATGAAATGGGTGGTTGAGCCATCAAGGGTGCTTCAAAACCAGCTGCGACTGGTTTCTCCCCCACCCTGCACCTACAAACAAAGGATTTTAGAGTACAAGAAGGGGCTGTGTCCCCTTACAGTTTGTTCTCTGTTCTGTTCCAGGATCCGGAGGGGGCTGCTGCTTTTGCTGGGGACAGGAGGACCACCACTTGGATTGTCTCCCTGCCTGGAGACCCAGTGAGCTGGCTCTGGGCCCAGCCTTGCCCCCTGCCTGCCTCCAGACCTTGCTGGAGCTCTGCTTTTGTCCCTAGTGCTTTAGAGTGCTGTATTTTTGCTGCTAGCGCTGAGAGCGCTTTATTTTCCTCCCTAGCGCTGGGAGCGCTTGACTTTGCCTTTAGAGCATTTGCTGACTTTGCTGTGCTCGCTATTTAATTATCGAGTGCCCAACTTGATTTATCGCTTGCATCAAGAAGAGCCGGTGCCCACCCGGCATTGCCCCGTGTCTTCATCGCCACAGCCCAGGACAAAGAGCCGCCGAGAGAAGCTCGCCGGGAGAGCCGCGCTGGGATTGGCCCAGCCGGCCGAGCCTCCCGCCGCGTCATCGGAGGAGAAGGAAGCAGCCTGCAGGGCCATCCCGAGGCTCCTGAGCGAAGGGAGAGCCCCGGGGAAAAGAGAACCGTCCTGCCAGCGAGACAGCCGGTGAGTGGAGTGAAGGGAGGAGGGCGGCGAGGCACATTGCCGGTGCCCGCCCCTCCCCTCCAGTGTCCGGGCCTGGCCGAGCGAGGCCCCGTTGTGTTAGAGCCCTGAGAGGGCTCCGGGGGCATCACTTGCTTTTGAGTCCCCCGAGCGGGACTCCAACGTCGCAGGGGCACAGTTGTGTTTGAGCCCCGAGAGGCTCGGCGCGCATTGATATTTACGAGCCTGCAAGGCTCGAGGAGCCAGAGTTGTTTTCGAGCCCACGAGGCTCCACGCCCCCAGTTGATTTCCGAGCCCAGAGAAGCTCGAGGTGCCATTGTTTATTTAGAGCCACGAGGGCTCTCGGGGCATTTTCTTTAATTAGAGCCCTGAGAGAGGCTCATCGCCCACATTTGTTTTAGAGCCCCAGAGAGGCTCTTGAGTGACATTATATTTGTTTAGAGCCCAGCGAGGTTCTTGAGGGGTAGTGAGTTGGTTAGAGCCAAGTGGCTCCCACGCTGTGCCTCGCACCACCATTGTTCTTGAGCCCACGAGGCTCCAACGTTGGCCCATCAGTATTTACAACTGCCCAGCACTTTGTGGGCAGTTGCCACGTTTAGGTTTGTTCTTTGCTGCCTGCGCAGCCTGCCCTGGCATTTTGGACTAAGGGCATTTCAGCCCTTGCGAGGCCAGTTGGCCTGGGGGACAGTTCTAGTGTTGTGCTATATGCACCCTGCGCAATTTATGGTTTACTTGCTTATGTGATTACTGCGCAAATGTTCTACCTGCACCTCTGAATATGTTTTAATGCCTCATGTGCAATGTGTTTTATGTTTCTTCCCCTTTGCTAAAAGTGACCTGCTTAGAGGATTGTTTATGTTTTATTACCTTTGCTAAATGTGACTTGCTTAGGTGATTGTTTATGTTCCCATAGGTCCTGATAATAAGGTCCTAGTTCCCTGTGTGATTTTCCTACAGTGGATAGGGTTGCGTAGGAGGTATTTACCCTTTACCAGTAGTTACTGGTTGTGTGCTACATTTACTATTTTGGTGCTACAGTCATTATATGTCTATGTGCTAAGTGTCATACCTACATGTATTATTTCTAAAAAGTGCATACCCCTGACGGTGGTCCAGGTGGCCCTGTCCTGTACATAATCCCTTGTAAATTCTGCCCGTGCCTGTTGGCACATTGTAAAGTGTGCGTCTTATCTAATGTGTTTTTATTATAATACAAAGGCTATTTTTATATAACCTTGTGTGGAGTTTCCTTTGTGGTGGGCCTTAGGTGTTGTTGCTGGGTGCGCGCTCAAACGCTTCACACATCGCCTCCGAGATTAGCCATGCTGCTCGCGTCACGTTACCTAGAGGGTGAGCAGGGGTTATCTTGGTGTGTAACTCCCTTGCCCTGACTTTAGAAATGGTGATCCCTGACTGACTTTGGCGTGAGCCTTGGCCGGCCGGGGGTCCCGTTTCTAACATGCATGATTCAGCGGTCCATCCTCAGCACGGAGATACCCCTTTGGGGGTCAATTCAAGCACTATATAAGTAAATAAATAAATAAATATACAAGTGGCAATTTCACTCATGGCTACATTTTAAGAAAAAGTTGAGGTGATTAGGGTTGGGCAAATATAGATATAGATAACTCCTCAGAGGAATGATGGAAAAAATAGTTCAATTGCAGTGCAAACAATGTGGTGATTTAAAAAGGAGAAGTGAGAGAAAAAACTTTTATTCTGACAGCTCTCACCAACCTAATGAAAACTCGCAGATACAACATTGACCTAATATGTCACTGCTTATGAAAAGGTGGTCCACCCTTTCATCATTCCTCTGAGGAGTTATCTTCCAGATATAGTAGTAGACTGGAGTTCGCAATAGGTTACTACGGTCTTCTTTCTTTGTGTCACTCTGTTTATACCTTTTTATATGATGGTCATATGGACCAATGCGAAAATCACACCATATCATCTCTTGTTGTGTTAAAGAGAATGAATAGTAAGTGGTGAAGGATATCCAGATGATGACACTGGCCTAACGGGGCAGTTGATGGAAATCTGACCGATTCGCAAATGGTATTGATAGTCTTGCTCACTTTTCTTTGTCATCTCTCCATCGCTTCACTATATGACCTCCAGATTTTTTATGTATTGAATTAGCGTGTATTTGGGGATTGAATCTGGAGAGGTCGGTAAATTGTCCCTTAGACCCTTGTCCCTGGTGGACGTGTTGATAATGTCTCTGCTTTACCTCTGTGTGCCTTGCCTGCCTGCCTCCAATACTCATCTGGATGGGTGAAAGTTACACTTTATGCATTCCCTCTAGACAAACACAGGAAGGCTAAGTGTGTCGGAGTACCCACTACATGCATCAGCATTATGCATTATGATGGTTCTTCCTCGACAGGAAGGGAGGGAAGGGCAGAGTCTTACACTTCAATAGGTAGTGGCCTGACCCCACACAAAGAGCTGATTATCCCCTACTGATAGTCCAGAGCCAGGGATGGGAAGAAAAGACCTGTGTAGACTTTAAAGACCTCTCTTTGAAGGCTCTCCACTTCAAAGGCGCATTTAGGTGTAAGTACTGGTTCTCTGGCCCTACCAAGACAGTACACTTCTGGAACAGAGATCACTCTACCAAGAAGAAGAGCTGGGGTGCTGCTAAAAGTCCTGCTATGCTGCCATACTGCTGCTTTGCTGAATGTTGTCTTGCTGTGCTCTTGTGCTGAGTCACCCTGCTGCCTGCTCTTTGACCGACTGGGTGAGAAGGACTGGACCCACATCACTTGAGCCACAGTGACTTCAAGGGCTTGCTGTCTTGCTTTCTGTTTCTATGTCTCATGGATATCAAAGACTTGAACCACTGACATCTGCACCTGGACTGTACACGCTGTGAGTCTGCCCTACCAAGTGGTGCAAATCCCAGTTTTGGACCCTTGGAAGTGAGACTCTAAGGTACTTGACGCCCACACTCACATTTCTGAATTGGATTCAGCGTCACTCTGCCATAGTGTGGGTCAGAACCAGTGTACTCTCGACCTTATGTATAGTGGACTCAGTGCATCTCAGCAGTTATGGGGAAGACCTCCAGGCATCTTGTCCACAGTGTAATCTACGTAGCCTCGTAGAGATGACATTGTCCTAATCAAAGGTACTTTTGTTCAGCAGACCCAAGGAGGTCCCTGTTGCCAACTCACACTCCCTCACAGTCAGCCTGAACTCTTGAATTTGTTCTAGCCTGGTGCAACCCGATAACTCACTTATTCACTTATTGCCTCTAAGCTCAATTCTGACTTTTTGATTCCATACAAATTCGAACTTCAACATCGACTGAAAGGATTCTTACCATTTTTGGTCTAGTTTTATTTATACTTTATTTTTCTACACTGATGTGGAGTGATTTGTGGTATTTTTTACTATTTTACTATTTAAGTGTTGCACAAATAATTTACACATTGCCTCTTAAATTAAGCCTGACTGCTCTGTGCCAAGCTACCTGAGGCTGAGCACAGTATAATTTAGGTTGTGTAGTGACTTATCCTGACTAGGATCATGGCTCCTGCTTGGACTGGGTGCATAATCTACCAACCAGAACTTTTGTGTGTACTGTGAAAGAAATAATAGTTGGCTTAAAGACATTTTGGAAACCTGACAATTAGGGTTATTGATCTCCTTGTCAGGCTAGCCTCCTGTTAAGCTACAAGGACACAAAAGATAAAAGAGCCTACTTTGCTGGATAAATGTAGATGACCAATTTCCTATTGGTTAAGTCTAGGGACAAGGAACCCCCCCATCCCCCACAGGCCGGTGCCAGGCAGAGCATTAGTGGACCTGTAGAAGACAGAAAAAGGACTGCAACGGCTATTGAGACATATAAGGAGAGCCATAATTGCTAGACTTGCTTCAACTTCGACCAAGGACAAAGAAGTTGGCTCCAAGTGTTAGTTGTCTAGTCTCCTGTTAAGCTACAGGGACACAAAAGCTGAAAGAATTCCACATCCCTCGCAAAGTCCAGATGACCAATTCCAACTGGACTTTCCCAGGACCCTGCTTCTGGCTTATGATGAGTGCTGTTCCTGAGGTCCAGGAGCTATTGGCTGGTGTTAGAGTGAACTCCTTCTGCCTAAACCTAAAACCTAAAACTTAGAGTTTTTTGTAAACTTTTTCCCTGGAGACCTTTCTGGGACAGCAACTATCTTGCCAGCTGGTCCTCCAAAGGTACACTGCAGGTGAACCTTACTAAGTTGCAGCTCTCATTATGTTTTTTTTGCACAGCAGCACATCCATTTCAGTATGCCTGACACCAACTGGCATTCAACGACTTTGAACCCTCTTCTGACTGCAGCTGACAGAAGGTACACATCTTCATCAGGGCTGAGGACAAGCAGTATCTGTTTGACGCTAATGACTCCCTAGGTGTAAACTCTGGAATTTTCCTCCTCAAAGCTATCCCACCTTCATCGACGGCTTTACTGACACATCATTCTTTGCCAACCCATCATCGACAAACCTGTCTTCAGCTCCAGTCTGCAATCATGCCCCATTGAAGACTCTACCTTCTTGAACAATTTCTAAGTGTGAAGCGATCTTTCTGACCAAAACTAATTTGACATGGGCATCCAATCCGTGCTTCATCTTGGTTGGCCTTAAACCCTAGTCTTGTCATGGTTTAGCGTGACTAATTGCCCACAGTTGGTGCTTTGCACATTTTGGCTCTATTTTAAATTAAAAAAATTAAAAACCATTTATCAATTTGACCTTGTTAGATATTTATAATTTTGGTGTCCTTTTGTTTAATAAAATATTTTCCTTTTTTATACATTGGAATTGGATTTTTTTTGTTTTGTGATTTCAACTTTTTAACTATTTTGCTACTTTTCAGTGCTTTACACAATTCATTAGTTAGACCTGTCTGCGCTGTCTGCCACCAAGGGTTAAAATCATGTTTAAATTATTGAAAGCTTTATGGACTTAACAAGGATAGTTACATTATTACTTGTGCTGCAATGCCATCCACCTCAATTAATAATTAAGTATGGGCGAAATTTGCAAATTCGCGCTCCACGAATTCGCGCTCGGCGAATTCGCGCTCCGCAAAATTTGCGAATTTGTGCAAACTTGCGATTTTTTAAATTTTGGCGTGTTCACGGGTTGTTTTTTCAGCACGGATACCGTGAACTTACCCATGCGGTCGTTTTTGGGCGCGACCATCTTGTTTGCGGGAGGAAAACAACTCGGCAAACTCAGAATCAAGGTCAGTCAACGCAGCGAGCGAGAGATTGTATTTTTGAAGCGCAAACAAGCAAAAAAATTCGCAAACTTGCGAATTGCGGATCGTTTGGCAATTTCGCGTGATTCGCGGAACGCAAAATTGGCAAAAGTCCGCAAATTTGGCGAGCGGAATGAATTTTCAGCCGATGCTTATTAATAATCCACTTTCTCACACTAAGCATGCCTGAATGCCATTCTCAATGGGCCCTCTGGGCAGAAGAACTAAGGGTAAGGCATGGCCAAGGTCAGTGCAATGAAATAAGAGCTCACGAGGAATGAATATAGGTGTTTGCCTTTAAATGGGCATATGGACCATGTAGGAAACTTAAGGCATATTTATGACTTATGTTGCTTAGGGCAGTGCAGCAAGAATACTTGCTGCACTGCCCTGCAGCACAGCAATGTGCTGTATACATCCAATAGAGTGCATCCGTGTCCTCTTCCCTTTCACTGGTGTCATTTTCTCAGCCTAGTGTCAATGCAGGCACCGTTGCATCATGGTGCAAGGGGGCCTGTGTTGTAGGCAGGATTGTTTTTGTGCAGGAAGGGACACTTTCTTGCACAAAAGCAATCCTAGGACACTTTTACCTCTTTCGATGTGTGCTGCACAATGCATCAGACATAGAAAGAGGTAGTAATGTGGAGAAATAAATGTATTTCTCCTAGCGATGCCTCACCTGAGGAGGTGTATATTTTTGGTTCATACCCAGGTTTACAAAGTCTTTTAAATCCCGTAATGCGTTAAAATCCATGGAGAACACACATGCAGCACCCATGGAAAGCCTACCCAGGGCAGAGTAAAGCAATTCATCGATTTGTGCTGCGTGGCGTTACTCGATTGTTGGAGCCACTCAAAACCATGCAAAGTGGCTTTGAGTGTCTTCAAAAATCTGACTTAACGTCGAGTCTCTCTTGCACCACGTTGCTGGTCATAAATATGGCCCTAAATTGGGTTAAGAGCATAACCAGAGGCCAGTCCTAGTAGGCTCTGTGTAGAGGGAACCTAGGTTCAGTGTGTAGTTCAAGGCCAGAACCCTAGACCTAGAACCTGCTGAGTATGACCAAAGACAGATTCAGTGGGATATGGGACCACGAAGGTGAGACCGGGCTCAACTGAATATATATATATATATATATATGTATGTATGTGGAGTGTGTGCCACTATCAGCCTGGGAAGTGAAAAATCCTACCTTACATCAGGATATGATGACTAGGAGACACATGAGTGTTCCTGGTCTGCTGGTTTGGATAGTGAAGCACTGCCTGGAAAGGACAACCAGCATATTCAATGACATTGCTTCAAAGTGTAGCACTGTATGCAATAATACAAGAAGAAGGCCTGAGCTTCACATCCTGTACAAAGAGCTGTTAGTAAAAAAGCAGGAAGGAATAAACTGAGGCTAGATTTAAAGTTGGCTCTTTACATTAGGCTCTTTGACCTCTTTTCGTGGTCAGTAAAACAAATTAACTGGTTTAGATCTGGAAAATGGTGAAAACAAGTATGGGGTAAGATGTTTTTTAATAAATCTGTAACAGTAAGACCTGTATTACCAAAACAGAACTTGTATGTTGCATCATGAGATTTTCTTCATGTAACAGTTAAAAATGAGAGGCAGAACTTCCTGTATATACTCTTAATGGAAACCTCAATCCTTTTTTTAAATTTATAAATCTTTATTTTAGACATCAATCAAAGGAAAACAAAACATATCCTATGTTACATGAAACAAATAAAATCAATGTCCATCATTTTATTTATTTTTCCCCCCCTCCACCCCCTAAAACCCCGACCCTCCTACGTAACTCCACCCCCTCCCTCTTGATCCAAGAGACATTACATTTATACATTACTAGTGCTGAAATTACTCTTTAACCTTTAACAAAAAAAATGATTAGGTATATACATTGCCAAAGGGCTATGTAACTAACATGTCTACTCATAATCCATCGAATCCACATCTTCCTTAATCCACCTAGTTATAGGCTCCCAAATTTCAAGACCTCTTTTTTTTGCTCTGTATCCCCTTCTCATATATTGCAGTCTCCCACCTATATGTAGCTAGCAATTTCCCTAGTCAGCAGTGAATTGAGAGAGGATCACAATCTAGCCATACACTGGCCATGCATAGCCTGAACACTGCCATAGCTGTAAATAACAAAATCTGGTTTAATTCACCCATTTCCTATTTACTTACTCCCAGAATTATTACCTGGGGGTAAGCTCCACCATATATCCCATCGGTTTACTAAGATGTTTACCTATATAAATTAACAAAGGAGCAAGCTTAGGACATGTGGCGAACATATGTAGACTATCAGTGGCTAACTCTCCGCATCAAGAGCAGTGTATACCTGAAGTCCCACCCCATCTGAAAATACGTGCTGGTGTAATATATAGATTAAGCCACGTCTTAAAACACTGTACTTGAAGACTTGCAAAAATGAATGCTGTCTGGCTCAACCAAAGAGTGTCCTCACATTCTCCTGTCGCTGCTTGTAAAAGCTCCTGCCACCGGCCCATATGTGTAACTAAATCATCCCCCATTTCCTTGTTGATTAATTTGTATATTGGGGACAGTGTTGGACAAGCCCCAAAAACCATATCTAATAAAGGAATTTTACTGCAACAAACTGTCTTTTTAGTCAAAAAGTCCCTTAACTATAATATTTAAAAGAATGAATATTCCCTTACTCAAATTTCTCCTTAATTATATTAAATAAAAAGATTTCCTTGTCATCCATTAAATCACCCAAATGACGTACACCTTTTCCGTCCCAAATTTTCATAAATCCGCCTGGAAGTAAATCATTATTAGCTATCGGAGTATATCTGTGGATTCTGCCAATATTCAATTTTTCCCAAACTTCCATCCAGACTTTGAATGCACCCAGTAATACCTTAAATCTAACCCTTTTAAAATAAGCAAAATCAATATGTCGCATAAGTCATCCTTTAACTTCCGCCCCATATATTACCTCATAAATGGAGACATTAGATGCTTCCCTTATATCCCCACAGTCAATTCTCAACAGATCGGCCATCTGTTTCATAGCTGAAGCCCAATAATATTAATATGCTAGAAGATTTGGGACTGACCAGCCCCCGCGCTCTCTGGGTAGAGTCATATACTTTAGAGCTCTTCTGGGACGCTGTCTGGCCCAGAGAAACCTAGAAATCAATTGATTCATCTCTAAATACCAAGATATACCTATCCCTAATGGGATTGCTCTTAAAAAATGTAAGATTTTGGGGAGAAATAACATTGTAATTACATTACACCTTCCCACCAATGTAAGATGCAAATTATTCATCTTGTTAAAATCTATCTTATATTTCTGCATCAATGGCTCCAAATTGATATTAACAATTTTATTAACTTTAGCACTAATCCCTACCCCTAGATATCTTTCATGCCCAACTACCCGAGATTTATTCTATTGTTTTTAAGAATTAACGTTTTACTTTCATTAAGGTGATAGCCAGAGAATTTGTCGAACTGGTTAGCTACTTTCTCTAACTCCTTGAGAGCAACCCGAGGGTTAGGCGTAAATTTTGCCAGATCATCAGCATAAGCTAGAATCTTGGTGTTTCCTCCTCTGGTATTAATATCTCAAATCTTTTGGTTCTCCTCTATTTCGTAATTAAGGGATCAATGTAGATGGCAAACAATAAAGGAGAAGAGGGACACCCTTGCCTCGTCCCTCGTGTGATCTTAATTATATCAAATGTGAGGCCCATCGAGGTAATTCTAGCTATAGGTTCCCAGTACATGCCTTTTATAGCCCTGATAAACCCTTTACCCAAGCCTATTCTTTCCATAATTTCCCACAAGAAGGACCAGGAGACCCTATCAAATGCCTTTTTTTCATCTAAGAATATTAAAGCCATAGGGTCTTCCGTTACCTTAGTGTAGTCAAATAGGGCAATAGTCTGGCGGATATGGTCTGTTGTCCCACGCCCAGGAACAAATCCATGATGATGGTGAGAGTCTAAATTCTTAATCACAGATGCCAACCTATTAGCAAGAATTTTAGCATAAATGTCTGTGTCACTGTTAATCGGTGTAATAGGTCGATGTGACCCTAGCTCATTTATAGGTTTACCTTCTTTTGGGAATACAACAATGTTAGCTGATTTCCAGGTTTCGTGTGGGACCTCACTGGATTGGACTCTACGGAAGATCCGCCTGGTATTGAGCCTTTACCAACAGCTTTCCCTAATGGTAAAGAATCAATAGCCGCTTTCATTTCCTCAATTTGAATTGGTGATTCTAACATTTCTTTCCCCTCAGGGGAAAGCTGTACGAGAACAATTCCATCAAGATATTCTTCAATCTCACAATTTTCCATCCGATTGTCCTCTGTATATAAATTTTGATGACATTTTTGGAAAGCGTATAAAATGGCATCTGAGTCATTAAGTGGACCAACATTAGAATCAATAATTTCTATAATACCAGTTTGCACTATTTTTTCTCTGGTACGAACTGCAAGCATATGACCCACCCTTTCTTTACTCTCGTAAACCTTGGTCCGCCAAGCCATATATCTGCTTGCTGATTTTTTTATAGAGATTTCTGTAATTGCCGACCTGGCAAATAAAATCCTTAATTGAGCAATATCTGAATCACCTCCCTCAGAGAGAACCTCTATCAGGTGGGCTTCAGCCTTGCCCAGTTTCTCATGTAATATATGTAAAAGGTTTTTTCCCTATTTTGAGTCTCTCAGCCATACTTAGATGTCTCTCCCCTAATGCCAGCCTTTAACATATCCCAGACTACCTGTATACTAGTACTATCAAGATTCTCGTCAATGAATCTGGGAAGGAAACCTCAATCCTAAAGTAAGTGTCAGCCCATCTAGGGGAATGCTATCTACACTGTCTAAGAAAAGTTGAGGGAAGGAGAGTTCATGTAGGAAAAGTGCAGTAGACTGGCAGCGTGATCTACTTCACAATGACAACAAGCAGAAAAATTATGGTTTTAGAATTAGGAAGTTTGAAGATGTGAGGCAACTGTGCACCCTCATTCTAGCACTGCATTTACCCCTGCTCTATTATTTTACTGCTGAGACTGCCTCCTACTGCAAATCCATCAAGACTTTAAAATTTTATGAAGCCACTGACAGTACAGGAGCCCACTGTGGTTTCAAATGTCTGCATTATTTTATTGTTCCAAAGGGTATACAGAGCTCAGTATTTGATTTCCAGTGCGGTATTTAATAATAACATGTGTTGGAGCTACACCAATGCCTTTCTGCAGTTGATAGATTCACCAGATAAAATGGATTATATAGAACACCTTTGCTTCAGTTGGGGCATACTAAGAATATTTACTTTAAACGAATTCTATAAAAGCAGGCAATACAATTGTTCTAGGACTCATCTGTAATTAAAAACTGAATTTGGAAAGGGAACTTATCTGCCTCTAAATTAATGCCATTTACAATGAAAACACTTTCCAATTCCTCAGCATCGACATAAAAACAACCGTAAAACAACTGTAAAATTCATTAAGGTAATCCATGTAAGTGACGGAGCTCCTCGTTTGCATTTCACATATTTTACTTAATTCACTCCCCTGAGAGTACTTGCTTTTTTCTGAACTGTGTCTTTCTCTTTTTTTCATGCAGCATATTAATCTTGCATTGTGCATTCTGTGAACTGGGTCAGTTGTAGTTAGTTGTCTGTGAGTAAGCATGGGCGGATTTTGCGAATTGGCAATCCGCGAACTTGCGTATTTACGGATTCGCAATCCGCAAAATCCGCGAACTCTCGCGAATTTGCAGATTTATTTTTTTTTGTGTTCGCAAGGGTTTCTGCCAGTTCGCGAGGGTTGTGTACCAGTTCGCAATTGCGAACTTACTTGTCGGCTCGCAACGGCCGCGACTATGTTGTTTCTACGTCTGGTTCATCATCACAGGTTCACAGCACCCTCTGGTACATCACTGCCACCCTCTGGTTGGTTTATCACTGTAGATTATGGGGTGAAAAAAAGCAAGCACACCTGCCCTGCTTCAACTGACATGAATTAATTTGGGGTTGATTAATGTGTCACTGAATTTAAACTTCCAGTCTGGCTGGCACCTGCTTCCTTATCTGTAATTTGCTTTCTGTTGCAGTGCAATTTTTTTTCACAGGACCTTTGTGGCCTACTTGTAGCTATTCTCTGAGCCTGCTGTGAGGGTCAGAGCAGGGTCATAGAATAGTTGCAAGTAGGCAACTGAACTCTGAAGGGGCCCCTCAGGAAGCACTACAGGGAATGGTTACTAATGATAAGATTGAACTTTTGCACCTGCTGAGTGCTTTCAGTTTTGTCTGTAATTGCTTTCTGTTGCAGTGTAATTTTTTTAACAGGACCTTTGTTGTATACGTGTAGCTATTCTCTGAGCCTGCTGTGAGGGTCAGAGCAGGGTCATAGAATAGTTGCAAGTAGGCAAATGAACTCTGAAGGGGCCCCTCAGGAAGCACTACAGGGAAAGGTTACTAATGATAAGATTGAACTTTTGCACCTGCTGAGTGCTTTCAGTTTTGCAAAAATCCAAATATCCAGCAGCATCCACAAAAAGTAACCCTTCCAGGTCAAGATCCAAATCAAAGTGACCAGCACCTGAAGAAAGCACTGGGAGGAGCCTGCTGGACAGGAACAGGAAGTTGGAGACTGTGGGGCACTTCCTTCCTCCCACCCCCCCCCCCCCAAAACGGACTCCTTGCAAAGAAAAAGTGCAGGCAAATGTCAACCTGAGGAGTTATTCTGATAAAAATCATAATTTTCAAGGTTTATGCTGCCTGCTGGTGGATTTCTTGTGAGAAATTGCAAATTTTGCAATCTTGCAATTGCGAGATTGTCGCTGCCCGCCGCATCTACGTGTTTGCAAGTGTTTACTCCCGCGAAATTGTATAGTATTCTAGTTGGCAAGTGCGACCAAGCAAAAAATCCGCTTCGCACGGATTTTACGACTTTTCGGCAAGTTCGCGAGAGTTCGCGGATTGCGAATTTGGCGAAAATCCACAAAATCCGCGAGCTGAACGGATTTTACGCCCATGCTTATCTGTGACTTCATTTGTGGGTTGGTGGCCCAGTACTGAGAGCTCTGAATTTGAGGCTGTAAGCAGTGTGAGGTTCTCACAGTGCCTGTGACTGTGTGATGAATGTGCTCAAAACACATGCTGATACTATACTTTGCTCCTCTGCAGGGCGCACATTGAAACAGTAGCATGAACCAAGTGTAGAAGTGATTATATGCAAACATGGGTAAAAAAAGGTACAAAGTTTTTTAAATACTTACATGGTGAAAGCCAAAGAAACTGCAGTAATTTCAGGTCAATAATCGTTTTGTGTGCGTGTAGTTAAAGATCTTGATGCCTGGGAGATGTAAAGATGTAAGTGTAGAAGGAGCAAGGGAAAAGAGGGTGCATGACATGAAGGAGAAATGGTGTGAAATATGCAGAAGGAGGATTCCTGAAAGATGTGGGGAGAAAAGTTTTTAAGTGTCGCTTAGTGAGGCAACAGAGGAAAGTGGTGTGAAAGAGAGAACTGAAGTGAGAACAACACCTTGCAGACTATTAACGCTTTATCCAATCACAGAAATGTTTAATTCACTATTTCAGATTTTCAGAATTCACATATTTTCATTTCTAATAATTTAAAAAAGTAGTATTATTGTTACTCATTTATCTGATAAGGCTTAACCGGCATTAACAAAACCAATAGGTCTGATTTGTTTTAGGTATATGCCCGCTATTGTGTGATAAGTCTGGATGTAGTGACGGAAAGCTCACAGAGAGGTGCTTAAGTGCTTTTAAGGCAGCATTCTGTAGGTAGCACAGAATTTTAGTTTACACTTCTGTGATGAAGTAAGCCATGCTAAGAAGATTGTAAGGAGGAGTTTAGTGTAGTACAGCCACCACACCAGCAGGTGAGCAACTGACCACATACATTTTGTACCACTCATTCTACCTTAATATTCCATACACTAATCCTTGGCATATCAAACTGTTAGGATACCACACATCTTCCCCTCTTACATTTTATTTAACCCTGTAAAACAGGAAAGGAAGGCATCATTCAAAACACATTGAAATTAATGCATATAACAGAAATGTAAACAATAAAACAAAACAAAACAAAAAAAATGGATAAAGTTACATACAGGTTCCAGCACATGGTATACTGAGAATTAGTTTGAATAACTTTTAAGTAAAAACATTCACAAAGTTGTATGCACCATTACCAAGGTTTTCCAGAATGAGAAAGAAACCAAAGATGTGTACATACTCTTAAATATATGTAAGAAGAGATTTGAATAAGCATTTGAAAACAAAATCCCTCATGTATGCAGGAGGAACCATAATCCGTCTATTACGACTTGGCTCACATTGAACATTTTCATCCGACCTTACGTTTCCATTCATTAGAACCAATCAATCAATCAATTAAACTTTATTCGGCTTTAATCATAAAACCATAAAAGTCATGCGGCCTATGTTATATCATAAATAAGACTACAAGTTGACGAATGTTATAAAATCCAAATGAGCTATACACATGTAAAAAACATAAGTTTCACTACAGATATTATTTACAACTTGTCCTTTTTCTGATGGCAAACCGTAAAAAAATGAGAGTGTACAAAATGGCATCACTAGAAAGAAGTTGTAAGAAAATAAAAGCTGGTCTCACCCTCATAAAGCCCATTTTTTTAAAGATAGGAATAATAAATAACCTTCTTGGAACAGAATAAAAAGTGCAGATCACTAAAAAGTGCATCATGTCCTGGGGAGATTCGCCATCACAGCCACAGGGCATGAGGCACTGACCTCTGTGAGAACCATCAGGGTATGCCAATAAGTAGTGGAAAAGGTCAAAGCGGAACCTCGCCAAAGAAAACGATTGTGTATGCTTTTCAGCCCTAGAAGATAAGGCTCCGTGATAGGCACGGTTTTCAGTACGACATACTTGCGCACACTGGCCTTATACAGCTCGTTTCCTTCTCTTTCACTATGTCACATTCATCCGTCCTTACATTTCCATTCATTGGGACAAATTGTACAACTACAATTCTGTTTAAATTTCAAATATGGTTATCACTAAGTTTTACCGAATTTCAAACACCTTAGCCATAGTGAAACAAGAGAAAACTTTGGTGCTCTCAGAGGCGGCCCGAGGAGGGAAATGCGATGCAGCGCGTGCTACAAAATTCATGTTCATTAATTAATTGTTTACTTACCTCCGATCATCCATATTCCGGTGTTTACTACCCCCCACCTGCCCCTCCCCCGCCCCGTCTTTCTGCCCCACGAAACTCCCTCCACGGGCCGCTACTGGATGCTCCTCATTTCTGTACTGGTTTCACCTTCACAGTATTTGCTACATCCACCTTAGTGTGCTCATCTGCTTTACTGCTATCAACATTTTGCTTTCTTATACTAATATTTTTACGCTGAGTTTCCTCTCATCCATCCTTGCAGGAGAGCCTTCTCATGGGAAGTTAACACATCATCCACAATGGGTTCACTAAGGTATTTGGTACTCTGCCCCTGAACAATTCAAAGTGCATTTTTCCTGTGACTGACTGAGGAGTTAGATGGTACATTTCAACTCCCTCTAGTATGTCTTTGTTCTAATCCTTGTTTTGCAATTTAGAGATTTTTATAGACTCTTTTTAAACCCTATAAATATCTCTACCATTCCGTTGGTTTCGGGATGATAGAGAGAGCATTTCTTGTGATTAATATCCCTGATGGTAAAAAAAGTCTTCCATCTCTTCAGAGACAAACTGAACACTGTTGTCAGTTCGAATTTTATCTTGGGGTCCTTCGTTGCTGAAGACCTTTCTGAGTAATGCAGTTACCTTATATTTTCTGTGTTCTGTGTGAAACACACTTCCGGCCAGCATAAAAACATATCCATTAAGACTAACAAATAAGATTGACCTGCCCTATCTGTGACAAGTCCAAGTATGTCCAAAGCTACCACCCGCCATAGTCTCTCAGGGGTATCTCTTACTAGCATTGGCTAAACTTGTGGTTGATACGTTTTATCACTAGACCAACACTCCATGCAGTCTCTGACAATTGTTTCAACATGGGTGTCTATCCCTGGCCACCAACAGTGTAACCTGACCTCCTTAGTTTTTTAAATTCCTAGGTGACCTCGTAGACACAGCTTAATGAACTATCTGACTTTACTGGAAGGAACCAGGTTGGTGCCTCTCCAAAGCATCCTATCACTCTCTGACAGCTCATCCCAAACATTCCAAATTCTCAGTCCTCCTTCACTCAACACTTTCCTTTAGTTCCACCCATCGCTGAGAAAATTGATCATCTTTTTTAAAACAACATCTTTGGTCATTAATGATTTTCACTCAGCCTCACTGACTCCCTTCAAATCCCATTGCTCATCTGCCTCAGGTTCACAACTAGACTGATCTGTTTCAAACATGACAAACAGTCTGCAACTTTATTTTCTGCACCAGGGATGTATTCCACCTTAAACGTGTAAACCTGTAATGCCACAACACCTTTGACGATGCGTCCTGAAATTGTATCCAAACTTTTTTTTACAAAGCACATCCTTAAGAGGCTTTTGGTTTGTTTATACCAAAAAGTATGAACCACAGAGAAACTTTGTTAGATTTTTTATGGTCCAGTAGAAGCAAAGCACCTCATGCTCAATTACTGAATGTCTTGTTTTAGGTCCTACCATCCTAGGTATTCTATCTCCAATTGGTTACAATTATACTTAATTTCACTTAGAGTAAGAGCCAGAAAAGAACCTATCCAAAACGAACCTTTATCTGTGGTCATCAGTCAGTCAGTCAAAAACACTTTATTCGATTACTTAAAATCATAAAAGACAATATAAAAGACATTCATTCAGAATATACAATCAATCAATAGTAACAAACATTATTAAAAATAAACAAGTTAAAATCATGTAAGAATCAAATAAAAATCAGATAAAAGTCAGACAGGGTTATTCTATGCAATTAATCTTTTGCTATTAATCCGTACAGCAGCTACCAGAAAGCTAGCAACAGAAAAAATAACTCGGGTGCTGCCTAGCATCTGGAGAAAAGTAAGAGCGGGCCTAACTTGTATGAAGCCCATCTCTCTAAGAATTGACATTAAAAACTTTTTATGAATCTCCGAGTAGAAGTCACAGAACATGATGAAGTGCATTGTGTCTTGTTTGGAAAAATTATCACAACTACAAGGATTACTGTTTTCAGGTTTACACCAAATGGGGAAAACGCCAAGGGGCAAATGGATTAAGTTGAACTGAATCTAATTAAGAGCTGACTATGGAAAGGTCTAGTGACAATTTTTAAGTATGGCTCAAGTGAGGGTGAGGTTAACAATACATAGTTAGCTTTAGCACATGGTTTCTTTACCTCAAACTCCTCACGTTCCAATGTCAACAAAGTTAAAAAGTTTTTCTTAGTCCAGCTTATGTCCTCCTTGGTAATAGAGGCCGGTGAGGTGTAAAGCTCGGGACGCCCTAGTTTAGTGAACATTGCTTTGATATACTTTAACCAGGGCACCCTGCTAACCCTATCCAGGGAAAGACAGTCACCTATAATCTGGTGCTTCAATGTAATTTCTTGGTTCAACCATGTCTTTAGCCAACATGTCAGCGGGGCGACTTTCAGCTGATCTGTAACATAGCCCAGTCCCAGTTCCATATGCAGCGAGAATGTAGGGGTGGATTGGGGGTACTGCCAAAAGGGATCTCAAGAATTTATTTTCCCTCACTTGAATCTTCTCGTGAGATGTGTATCCCCATACCGAGGCACCATATGTGTCTATAGCCAAACATTTAGCTTTGTAAACATTCAAGAGTGCTTCCAACGGTCTTGCCCCCAACCGCTTTGCAAAATCCAGTAGTGCTGCAATGGACCTAGCTACAGCGTTACTTTTTGTGTTCTGTTGAGGTCCCCAGGAACCCTTTTCATCAAAAAGTACCCCAAGATAAGTAAAAACAGGGACCTTGGTTACCTCAGCGCCATTACAAAAAAGGGACGTAACGTTAGGCTCCTGGGACGTTTACCAGCCACTATAACATGTGACATTTTACTATTGACCTTCAGATCCAAAGATTCCATAAAATCCCCAAAAGTATCCAACAACCTCTGGAGGCCAAGGCCAGTGCGGGACAATAAAACTGCGTCATCCGCGTATAGAAGAACCGGGATTACCGAATCTCCTGCACGCGGTACGTCCAAAGAGGCCCCCTCTAAAGATTTCTCTAGTGCATTAATGTATAAGGTAAAAAGGAGGGGGGCCATGATACAGCCCTGCCTAACTCCTCGCATTGAACTAAAGTGACTGGTGCATCTACCATCCTGTGTAACCCTGACTGACGCTAAAAGACCCGGATGCAGAACAGCTAAAAAATTAACCAAGGGTGGGTCAATGCCTAGATTCAGCAAAATTGGCCAAAGTTTTTCCCGGTTAACCAGATCAAAGGCGGAAGAGAGTTCCATAAAACCGATATAAAGGGACCCCTCTTTGGCCAGTGTATATTTGTTTATCAGGAGATGCAGGTTCAAGCATTGATCCAATGTGCTTCTCTTCTCCCTGAAGCCATATTGAAGATTGGAGAGGACCCCTCTGTCGTCCAGCCAATCTCTTAGTTTGTATATGACTCTGCCCAAGATTTTGACAGCAGAGTCTATCAAAGAGATTGGTCTATAGCAAGAGGGGTCCCCTCTCTGCCCCTTTTTAAATACCGGGATTACGATTGAGGTGGCCCAGTATGCCGGAAACCCTTTTTCACTAGAGTGAAAACCAGAGTGAAAACTAACGGTCATGTTCCTCCTGGTCAGATCCATAGATTAAAACATCCTCTTGATAAATTCCTGCAATATTTGCCAACACTTCTTCCATTGCCTTTTGGAAGACTGCAGCAGAGGAATTTAACCCAAATGGCCACATGCTGAACTTGAACATCTCAAACAGTTTGCTAAAGGAAGCAAAACCCATGGAATCAATAATTAAATGGATCTGATGGCACGCCACTTTTGGGTCTAGAGTGGAGAAAACAACAGTCCCCTCTAAATGGACAATTATAACTGATTTCAGAAGGGGATACTTGTCTACCACCTCAGTTCTGTATAGTCCCCTCAAATCGTTTAGGAAGTAGGGGACCCCTATAAAAGGATACACTAGCTATACATAGGGAGAAAAGTCTATTTTGAATAGGTCTATAACTAGTGATTGAACCTAACTAGATAAATGCATCTATATCATGTGCCCACTACATACAAACTTGTCACCAACTACATAAGTATATTTTATTCCAGTTTTATTATTCACATATAATTATATTTTTTTGTGTTTTTATAGCTTATTTTGGGGAAAATAAATATACATTTCGTGGATGCATTCCAATATATTTGATAATCAATTGATATTTCTATGGATTTTCACAAACAAGTCTAAAAATGCATAACAAACACATAGAAAAGCATACGACAAAGAGTGATGGAGGCAACGTGGTAGGTAACACACAGGCAAAGCGGTGGGTGACACACTACGCGCGTTTTGGCTTAGGGAGCCTTCATCAGGTGACCCGTCTTTGGCACTGCAGTTTAAAAACATGGTGACAGTCAAACAGACAAGCAAGTGGACATAACTATAGTGGGCATATATATATCTATTGATTCCTTTTCTTCATGATTCTGACAATTGTTATTTACTTATATACAAATAAAAACATCCCCTCAAATCTACACACACCTGAACCTCACCCAAAGCAGGCTAGGACCACAAGAGAAAGCTATTTGGTCACCTCTGTCTTGACAATAATCCCTTCTTTCTCCTACTTATTTAGTTCACTAAGCATGGCCTGTTTCATACTTAGGGGTACTCCCCTTACTTAAACTGCTACTGGGGCTAATTTGTCCTTCAATACAATCTTGTGTGAATAACTGGACGGGCATCCTTAACTTGTCTTCAGAGACTTCCTTAAATTCCTGGAGTAAGCAGCAAGGGGTACTTTTCTACCCTGTCACTGCCTCAACTATGGAACCATCAGTTGTGGAGAAGCTAATGTCATGATCCACCCCTACTTCTGTGGGTAATTGCTTTAAAATGATGCAAGGTTCACTGTTAGGGTCCAGGATGACATTTAAATCTTTCTGGTAGAACCAGCTAAAAATGCTATCTCCCTTGAAAGAAACATAAATCTTCCCAGCAGTGAGTTGTTCCATGGACTCTAATTCACCTAAAAATGCCCAAGTCATTTTATTGGTTGACCCCATAAGCCAAAGGCCTAATGTCTGGTTTAAAGAGCTTGGCCTTACCCATCAGTGTGTGGGTATAGAAATCCTTGGAGGATCAATGTGATTCTAGCATTGGAATGGAACATCATGAGAATCAGCTACCCATTCACATTTACTGCATCAACAGGACTCTTTATACATCATTGTTCGATCTGAAGTACCACCTTCCCACAATGTAAATCATCATACACATATTCGTCATCATCATCATCTGAACCCACTTCTTTGACCTTTTTAACCTTACTTTTGTTTTGAGACCTGTAATTATTTGCAAAGTGCCCTACCTTGCCACTCATGCAACACTTAACTGCCAAGGGTGGACAATTTTTGTCATTAGCCAGTTGACTAGAAGCTCCACACCTAAAACGTGGTTGGTCAGTATGTTCAATATGCTGTTTAGTTTGCATTTTGTTCACCACGTGTACTTTGTCTTGAGACGTATGAATATATTCCCTCTCAATGATGTCACCACAGCCAAAGAAATGTTCAATCTTTTTCACTATCAACAAGGCCTATCAAGTTTCAGGCCATCCTTCTGCCACCATTGACTTTTCCCATTTTTTAAATGTTACAGCCTATCATAAACTGATTGTGGATACGTTCTTCAAGGTTACCCTCAAATCTGCATTATGCTCCCAACTTGCAAAAACTTGAGACATAACTTTCCACAGATTCTTGAGATTTCTCCATTCGTTTACAAAAAAATGGTACCCGCTCAAGAATTATACTTGCTTTGGGAAGGTAATATCTATCTAGTTTTTTGACACAAAGTTCAAATAAATTTAACCCATCTGCTTCATCATCCTCAAAGTCTGAATGATGTTCAAACACTTCCTTCAGTCCCAGACAATGAAAAAGCAGAGAGGCCTTCCTCTCTGTGCTCAGAGTACCGCAAACTCGAACCTAATGGGAAAACACCTTTTTCCACTTGGCCATACTGATAGTGGGCTTACCAAGAGAGAAAGGAAAAAAGGTAGTGGGATCATGTTGTGCGTATTAGCTATTTATCAGTATCATACTTTTAACAATTTAGGCACCCATTAAACACCCACCACAGAAATGTGAGGAAAATGTGTTTTTTCAGACACATTTTTAGGTTTGCAAGGGATTCTGGGTAACAGAACCTAGTGTGAGGCAGTCAAGTTACCCCATCCTGGTCTCCCCTGTGTGTCTAGTTTTCAAAAATGTATAGGTTTGCTAGGTTTCCCTAGGTGCCAGCAGAGCTAGGGTTCGAAAACTACGTCTAGGCACTTTGCAAAAAATGGTAATTATTAATTGTGAAAATGTGATGTGGTCACATTACGTTTTGAGCCGTTTCCTGTCAAGGATGCACTTTATCGAGAGGAAACTCACCCTTGCCCTGTGGACCTTTTGTTGCCTTGCGTGGGGGACTGTGGACCGGGAGGTTTGCTGCTGGTTGTTCGATCTGCTTCTCCCTCTGCGGACTGCGCGCTGCCCAGGACTCCATATCCCAGCGGGCAGCACGGTCTCGCGGGAGGTGAGGCATCCTCCCCCCGCCCCCTGGCACTTAAATTCCGGTGCTGACCACTGCGCCGCGGGACGCACTTTATTGAGAGGAAACTCACCCTTGCCCTGTGGAACTTTTGTTGCCTTGCGTGGGGAACTGTGGACCAGGAGGTTTGCTGCTGGTTGTTCGATCTGCTTCTCCATCTCTGCGGACCATGCGCTGCCCAGGACTCCATATCCCAGCGGGCAGCACGGTCTTGCGGGAGGTGAGGGATCCTCCCCCCGCCCCCTGGCATTTAAATTCCGGCGCTGACTGCGGGACCCAGGCAAAGCCCGGGCCAAGGGCGGGCCTGTCCTTGCCCGTCTGTGCCCGTTTGTGGCTGGGCTGGGCCAGTCCTTTTGGTGTTTGGGCATTTTCCTCCTTTCTCTCTCATACTTCCTTTTTATTCTTGTTTTTTCCCATTAGTTCACGTTCAAAAAGGCTTTTGTTTATTAGGCTTAGATAATGGGTAAGAGGAAGCAAATGAGCCCCAAACTCCCGAAGGGAAGTAGGCCTATTACAGACACCCAACAAACCCTACTGAACTATCTAACTGGGGCTGTAGGGGCACTGGACAAACAGATCCTTTCGGTAGAGGAGTCTATCAAGGGTACTTCTTCGAGATTAAGCCAGGACTCCGCCCACCAAGATGACAGGGCCACACAGGACATAGAGCAGTTATTAGAACCCACATATAATGGTTTCATTCAATCTTGTCCCGATGAGATAATATCACTCGTAAATGATTCACCATCGCAACCACCTCAAAAACGTTCAAAAACTCCCAGTATAATTACAGGGAATTCCACAATGTTTGACAAAGCTAAAGTCCAAGTTTCTATTCATCACCCACCTGGACAGAAAAAAACATCAAATTCCACACCTCTAGGGAAAAAGCGACTAGGACAGAAAAAAGGCCAACCTTTGAGAAAACCCTTCCCAATGGTAACGATCCATCACAATCTGATATCAAGAGTTTGGTCGGCATAGTTGAATGATTGGATCTCTATTTGAGGGTTAGGCTAGATCAGCTAACAACTAGAATGGCTAGCATTGAGGATCTCCTTAGAAATAACATAAATTATCCCATTGTCCCCAAAGTTATTATGACAGCGACATCACACTCCCCCGTAAAAAAGTGTCCACCTATCCGGGGGGGTTCCACCAGCTCCTGATAGTAGACAGCATACAGAGCAAAGACCCATTATAATCACCTACAAACGGGCGTCACAACTGAGTAACACTCCGGGCAATGTCATTGAAAGAGGACCTGTAGGAAAAAGGGACCCTATTTCCCAAGCGCACATAATATCTTCTGGTCAAGGTCAACATTCCCCCCAACACTCTTACTTCCCTGAAAAGCCAAATGCTGTTGATCAACAAATAGATCTCCCGCCGGAAACTACCCCCTATGTCATAATACTCGCGAATGTCCCACAAAAAACTAATCCTGATGAAGAATCCTGGACAGCACTTAAAAACAAATCGTTACATTGGTTGAGTAATAGGGTAGGTCTAAATAGACAACTATTCCAGCAGTTGAAGATGGCAAGAAGAATTCATTGGGTGGGATCCAGGGATAAAATGTTTAGGGGTGAGTGTATAGTCTTGACATTTGCATCTCCATTTTTGGTCAATGAGATTCTGAGACTAGGTATGAACCACAGCAACCCCCACTAGATCAACATCCTACCGCTAGGGTTTTTCTACCCACCTGGTATGGGAAACCTAAACGCCCCCAAATGGAGAAACCCATTTGGTCACCACAATCAGTGCCAACCTATTTCTATTCAGAACAGATTTAATGCGCTATCAGGGTTGGATGACAATAAATGACTAAAAGCTATACATTAACCACCCAAATGGTTTATCTTCTGTCCAGTCCATCAAGGGTACTAGGCAACCAGAAATTTAATTACCAGCAAAGCCTGGCGGTAGCCTTACAACCTTTAAACACTGCATCATGAATCCACACCCTTCTGTTCCAAATAGATCTCCTAAAGTCGATCTGCATCCATTGAGTACGGCACGGTCGCCCACACTTGCCCACCCCACTGACTCAGTCTCTAAGGCAGCACCCAATCTTTTGCAAATAAAAGACCCAAATGATCTCTATTTGTCATTGATTTTTTGGAATGTTGCAGGGCTTCGTCCAAAAGTGAAACTTCCCTCTTGGTAAAAATTGATGAAGCAACACAATATTGTTTGCCTCCAAGAGACCTGGCTAACCTCCCCAATACACCTAGAGGGCTATAAGACCTATATGTCACAAGCTCAACCATCCCCATCAGGTAGGCCCAAGGGCGGGTTGGTAACCTATATATCGAATAATATAAAAGCAAAAGAAATAGTAGAGGTGAGTTTAGAAGACAACTATCAAATCCTCAAACTGAGACCAAATAAGTCGTCCAATTATCTATTGGTAAACTTTTATAATAATTGAAACCAACAGGAGTTATTCTCCGTCTTAAATAACATTTTTAACGTCTTAATGGAATTGCGTAATAGATACATGCACAAATCAGTTAATCTGATTTGGGGCGGGGATTTTAATCTAACGCTGTGCAAAGACAACAATACCAAAAACTGCGGTATCCAGGATGAATGTGGAACAAATCTAACACACTTTACCCATACGATCATTGGGAACCGCCTGAATGAGATTTTGTTTGCCCTTGATATGGGCTTTGGTAACGAATTAGCAGTCCCTTCTGTAAAGTTTTCTCCCACATTTAATGGAAGGGGGTCATCCAGTATAATTGACTTCATTATTGTATCCCAAAATTCGAAGTCACTTATTTCTAAGTTTGCCACTGTGGACAATCCCAATAGTGATCACTTTCCAAACATTATCATCATGGAAGTTGCAAACGTTACAAAGAAGCGTTATTCCCTTAGCCTCTTAAACCAGCAATCATTGAGTATGGATAAAATGAACGTGTTTTCTATAAAATGGGCAAACGTCGATCCTGTCCAATTAACAACAAAAGTGGTTCGTCGAGCACTCCCCCTTTTCGAAATATGTCTTAACTTAGACTCCCCCATGAACTCATATTATCCAGTTTTATAAACATCACTACAATCATAAGGGAAGAGTTATTTAGAAAACAGGGAAACAAAAAGAATCACAAAAATGGCTGGTTTAACTCAGAGTGCACTAAGGCATACTCTAGATTGAAAACTGCACTACGCAAGTATATCAGAGAGTAAGATGAAATCACTAAATTAAGAAAGGAATACAATGTGGCCATAAAAAACGAAAAATCGAAAAAAAAAATGACTTATGGGAACAACTCCACGCTAGCTGTACTTTGAACGATAGTGCCGCATTTTGGCGCATAGTTAAAGCTCCCTTTCTCTCAGAACAAAATATAGCCCCGAAGATAGATGTAGCAGTGGACACTAATACATGGATTAACCATTCTCGCAAATCTTCGGCACAGGTACCAGTTTAACCACTGTTTCTACTACAGAAGAAGTAGTGGACGATCCCTCCAAACAACCAGTTTACCCGATTCATTTATTCATTGACCACAAAGAGGTAATTAATGCCTTGTCAGCCTCTAAAGACGGGAAAGCCCCTGGGCCCTACGGGGTTCCAGTGGATATCTTTAAACATAACCAAGAGCTTTGGTCCCCCAGTCTCACTCGAGTTCTTGAGGCCGCAACTACTACAGGCATAATTAAATCATGGTCGACCTGCCGGTTTTTACCCTGTGTCACTTTGAACATCTGTGGTGCTGTTCTGTGCCCCGTGGCAAAACCGAGCACTGGAGGCAGCTCTCCTCCGGAGGTAGCGCCATCTTGGGTCGGGAGACGGACGAGCAGTCTAGTGCTCCGCCCCTCCCGCCCTTTCCTCCTTAAAACTCGCGCTTTTCCACACTTGTCGCTGACTGCTAGTGCGAGTGTGAGTATGTTGACGTCCTGAGGCGGAAAGCCGGGACAGTACATTTTAAAAACTTTGCGAATGCTGCTTTGTTTTATCTGAACTTAATTTTAAAATTGATTGCATTACCTGCCGGTTTTTACCCTGTGTCACTTTGAACATCTGTGGTGCTGTTCTGTGCCCCGTGGCAAAACCGAGCACTGGAGGCAGCTCTCCTCCGGAGGTAGCGCCATCTTGGGTCGGGAGACGGACGAGCAGTCTAGTGCTCCGCCCCTCCCGCCCTTTCCTCCTTAATGGCCCCACTCACTAGGAAGCGCAGCGGACGAGTGCAGCGGGCGCGCCGGCGGCGCGCCGAAGGCTCGCCAAAGGCGAGCCCGTCTGCGCCCGTCCGCGCCGGACCCGCGCCTAGAGCCAGTCCCCCTACCTCGCACACCTTCCATCCTACACTCAAACATCGATACGATAGAGAAGCGCTGTGGGCGCTAAACACAAAGCCCGCCACAGAGGGCTGCGAAGTAAGGAAACCAGGACATAAAGATCATTTTCAACCCTTATGTTGCGCCAACTGTCGACAAACCCTGCCCAAATCCCTATGGCAACCAATTGCATCCCAAAAGTGCCATAAATCTACCCCGCTCAAGGGAAAAAACTCCTCGGTCAAATGCCTGCTGCTCAACACAAGATCTCTAGTCAAACATAGTCTGGAGATAGCAGAAGCCATCCAAGAGGAGGACATTAAGATCGCATTTATCACGGAGTCATGGACTGATGCAGCATCAGGGCCTGACATAGTCAAAGCTACCCCCCAGGACTATGTGTGTCACACCCAAAACAGGGATAAAAGAAGAGGGGGTGGCTTAGCGATCATCTATCATAACAGCATCAGAGGCGCCTTTCAACCCGGTCCCGCTGGCCTTAATGAATCGCTGCTGTTCAACCTCACGCTCTCAGATCAACAATCCTTTAGTGGTGGTCTGATCTACAGACCCCCAGGTGGGAAAGCCCAATTCTTCACAGGATTAAATAGGGTACTTGAAGCCGCAGCATCTGCACAAATGTTCACCCTTTTGGGCGACTTTAACTTTCATTTAGAGTGTGACACTGACGTAAACTCCCGGGAGCTAATCGACCTACTGGGGGGGATTGATATGACGCAACGGGTATTGAACCCTACACACAAAGCAGGACATACCCTAGACGGGATTTTTACAAATCATTCCAACCTAAAAGTCATATCGGTTCTCCCAGTATCATGGTCGGATCACTCTGCAATTCTATTCACCATATCCCTCATCACCCCCATGAAACCTTCTAACACAAAAAACGCCCCGAGACAGGTCAGAAAATGGAAGAACATCAAAGGGGACAAGCTGGAAAACACGCTAGCAAACTCCTGGACCCCGCCCCCTGACGACGTAGAGGAAGCGGCCAGATGCTATACAGCCTGGCTGGATCATGCCTGCTCGCTCTTGGCACCCCCTAAAACGACCTATTCCACCCGGACCTCTCCAGCAGCTCCCTGGTTTACAGAACAAATCAGGGAACACAAAATACGGTGTAAAAAATTGGAGAGAATCTGGCGAACAAACTACAGCGAGGCAGACAAACAAACTCTTAACTTGGAACAAAGAAGCTACAGAGAAAGAATTTTGCAAGCAAAAAAGGCTTTCCTTACGAAACAGATAAAGGAAGCCAGCAACACCCCCAAAAAATTATTCCAAACGGTTTCACTTCTAGCCAATCCTAAAGCCACAGAAATCCCCCCCAGTCTTCCGCTCTGTGAAAACCTAGCAAGCTTCTTTCGAGAAAAGGTAGAAAACATTTTCTTTTCACTAGACAGTCGAGTCATGACATCCCCCCCCGAGGGAAGGCCTCAAGCCCTTAGGCCCCTCAGCCAGACTCCAACAATTCCAGCCCATCACTGAAAAGGAAGTGGCTTCACGCCTCTTAAAAATAAAATCAGGCTCGCCGCATGACCCCTGTCCAACTGGCATAGCCCAACTAGCCCAGATGCCATTGCAAGGGGACTTACCCCACTTTTCAATCAGATGCTGGAGAAAGGAGAATATCCCTCCATATGGAAGCGAGCATCCATCCTGCCACTACTAAAAAAACCCAACCAAGACATCACCAATTTGAATAATTATCGGCCGATAGCACGACTTCCTCTCCCCGCAAAAATCATCGAAGGCAGCCTTAACTCACAACTTAGCGCCTTTTTAAACGCAGGGGACCACCTTGACCCTTCACAACACGGTTTTCGGGCAGAGCACAGCACGGAATCCGCACTGATTAAATCTGTGGAGGACATCAGGCAGGTGATGGACGCAGGAGGCAGAGCGGCCCTGATCCTGCTGGATCTTTCCGCGGCCTTCGATACGGTCCACCACAAAAGGTTGGTGGACCGGCTGAGGGCCTGTGGAATCCAGGGAAAGGCACTCAACATCCTACAGGCCTTTCTGGCCGACAGAACCCAGGTAGTGGCCCTAGGAGACTACGAATCCCACCCCTTTGTGCTGCCTTGTGGAGTCCCTCAGGGGTCTTCGCTTAGCCCTACCCTTTTTAATGTTTATGTTGCATCCCTAGCCCCGGTGATACGTTCATTTGGCTTTCATCTCACAGCATATGCAGACGACACTCAGATTGTGGTGTCACTTTTACCAGGAAATGTTAAAGATACAGCAGACAGATTCAAAAGCTGCATGCGTGAGGTGGAGTGCTGGATGGCACAAAACTGCCTTAAACTTAATTCCTCGAAAACAGAAGTACTGCTCTTCGGAGCCACGGATAACTTCTGGTCCCCGAGCGGGTGGCCAGATGAAATGGGTCCTCCCCCCTCCCCGGTGGACAAAGTAAAAAACCTGGGCATTCTAGTGGACAATTCCTTGTCCTTTAAACCCCAGGTTAACGCACTCTCCTCCTCCTTGCATTATGTTCTTAAAACTATCAGAAAAATTCTTCCTTATGTGGAGAGGGAACATAGGAAAACCATTGTCACAGGTCTAGCTCTCTCCCGCTTAGACTACTGCAATAGCCTGATGCTAAACGCCCAGCAGAGCGTCCTAAATAAATTACAACTACTACAGAACGCAGCTGCCCGCCTGATCACTGACACCCCCAAATTCGCATCTATCAGTCAGGACTTGGTGACTCTACATTGGCTACCTGTCCACAAGCGAATTGTTTTTAAGGCACTATGCATAGTTTTTAAAGCCCTACATGAAATGGGCCCCAGATATATGAAACGGCTCTTTCGATGGCATATACCGGCAAGAACACTGAGATCAGGGGAACAGGCCCTGGTCACGGTCCCCAGAACTAAAAGAGCTCGCTGGGGAGGCAGAAGCTTCTCCCTTGGGGCTGCCGAGGCCTGGAATAAACTTCCACTCAGGCTTAGACAATCCCAGGACCTGATGACGTTCAGGAGAGAGATCAAAACCTGGCTTTTCACCCACTAAGCTCATCCACTTATTCTAGCACCAACAGTCAGCGCCAGGACACCTCCGGGTAACAGAGCGCTCTACAAATGTGAAAATAAATAAATAAATAAATGTTGCCCATATTTAAAAAAGGGGATCGTAACAATCCAGCGTGCTATAGGCCAATCTCCCTTTTAGATTCTCTAGGCAAGGTTGCAGGTCGAATTATATTGGAACGACTACAGGATTGGGCTAAAGACAACCATGTAATTTCTGACCTACAGTATGGGTTCCGTGAGGGTCTGGGAACAGTGGAACAAGCCCTGAATCTTTCCCTACTAATGGGTAAATATGTTGGTGCAAAGGGTGGGTACCTACACATGGCCTATGTAGACTTGACCGCGGCGTTTGACTGCGTTTTTCATGCGAAACTGTGGTTGATTCTATCGGAAATGGGTGTGGACCCCCCGCTGGTTGCCTTTCTCCGTGAACTCTACTCTGATGCGTCAGCCAGAGTCAGGTATGGCTACGGGGGGAACTCACGGAACCATTCGCTGTAGAGAAGGGGGTCAGACAAGCTTGTGTTCTGGCTCCTTTTCTTTTTAATTTATATACTAATGGGTTGGAAACTGCAATGTTGAAAGGGAGCCAGGACCTACCCACAATTGATCATCGCCCAATACCAGCATTACTATATGCGGATGACGCTGTCATCATGGCAAGAACTCCACTCCAGCTACAGCGTCTTTTAGATAGATATCGAATTTTCATGGCAAGCTTAGATTTGAAAGTCATTATAAAGAAAACTTTCATAATGTACGCAGGTAATTCCATAACAAAATCAAAGGCCATTTTTATTGATAATAACAAACTGGATTGTACTAATACATATCCATATTTGGGAATTTTATTCGATAAAAATACCGTTGGCTACAGGCCATCGACACGAGGAAACTACTATTTCTTAGGTCCACTACCGCTCTTGTAGCTTTTTCTCAAAAGCTTGGGAAGAGAACACCCAAAGAGATGATTAAGATCTATCAGGCTAAATGGGCCAGTGTAGCATTATATGGTGCAGCGGTGTGGGGGCATTAAACAGTAGATTCCATACAGAAGGTTGAGAATGGATATTTGAGATACCTTTTGGCAGTCCCACAGAGCTCGTCGACATATGTTTGCCATATAGAACTGGGTATGGATTATCTTTCAGACATCATTAGAACCCAGCTACTATGAGTATTCCCAATTTCGGAAATTTGCAAATATCTACTGTTTCTAAACTATATATTTTGTTCCCATTTCATAAATACAGAGCTGTCTTTCATATCAATTTTTCCATGTATACATTTTCCCAGAATAATTGCTAAATACCCGGGACATAATAAAAACCATTGCAAGTCGCGGCTCAGTTTTTGGCTCTGGGTTTATCGGGTTCTTGATGAACCTACAAGTCCTATATATCCCCACATCCAGTAAGGTCTAGCGGATGTAACAAATGCCCCTTTGCTGAATTCATAATTTTGTCTACTTTTCAAAAATGTTTAGCTTTCCAGAATCCATTATTGCTTTCATACCCAAGTCTACCATTAACTGGAAGGAGGTTGAGAGCACAAAAAATAGCAAAAATAGGCTATGTCCCAGAAAAATGCCAAAACTGTGTGAAAGTGTTTTGTTTTCTGACAAAAGTATGTCATTCCCTAAAAGCTGGGATGATGGTGATTTTAGCCTCACAAACCCTTTTTTGATACCATTTGTAGGGAAAAACCCAGACGCTTTCATTTGCAGCACTTTTTTACGATGTGTCCTCCAAAAAACTAAAATTAGCTCTATTTTGGCTAATGTCTGGGTCCCTCCAGGGGAATCCACAAACCCTGGGAACCTTTAGAATCCCCAGGATGTTGGAAGAAATGGACGCAAATGTGGAGTGGATATCTTATGTGGTCAAAAAGTTACAGGGGCCTAAGCGCAAACTCCCCAAATAATAATAATATTAATAAAAGAGCTTGTAAAGCTTCTGGTTACACTAGCTAGTGTTTCCCTGCGCTGCGGCCCTAGATGCTTAAGATAGGACTAACATTGAACAGGCTGAATTTGTGGCTCTATATCTGAAAGAGCCAAGTCTTTAATTTTTTCCGGAAAAGGATTTCAGATTGTTCCACCGGGGATCCTGGAGAAGAGATTTCCACTGTTTAGCTCATTCTTTTGAATACTGGGAATTGAACCGGTCCCGACCCCCAGGATCATAACGTCCTGGTCGTGGTGTAGGGGGACAGTAGGTTATATAGGTAATTCAGACCCTTTCCCAGCAGGATTCATTGACTGATGCATAGAGCATTAAATAGAATTCTCTCCTTTACCGGGAGCCAGTGTAGAGTGGCTGGGCATTCTTGGAGGAGGCTCTTCTAGGGAGCATCAGGACTAGGTGGGCAGCCGCGTTCTGAATACATTGTAGTCTCTGAACGCTCTTGCAACTGGCTCCTATGTACAGCGCATACCCGTAGTCCAAGCGGGAGGGTACCAGTGTGTGGAATAAAGTTTTCCTGGCAGCTACAGGGAGCATATCTAGGGTCTTCCAAAGGCCTTTCATTATTCCAAGGTACTTCCCTGCCACTGTCCTGGTGTGGCGGTCAAAAGAGAGCTTAGAGTCTAACCACATCCCCAGGTTCTTTACCTGATCAGTGGGAGTGGTACCCAGAGTCTGCGGCCACCACCTTGGTGACCATATCGAGGGAGCCTTACCCACAATCAGGACCTCGGTCTTACCACTGTTCAACTTTAGGCAGTTGGTTGACATCCAGACTGCCAGCTCTTGCAAGCATGTCGAGAAATTGGTGGCTGCCTCTTCATGAGACTGGGATAAAGATACTACTAGTTGTGTGTTATCTGAGTTTATTTATAAAGATTAAAAAGAGTGGGGCTCAGTATAGAGCCCTGAGGAACGCCTTGAGCCAGCCTGATGTTTTTAGAGTAGTATGGCCCTTGGGACACCTGGAAGTCCCTGTCCTGTAGAAAAGATCTTAACCATTTCAGGGCCAGATTAGTCAGTCCTCCTTCCTTGAGGCGCTGAAGGAGTATTGTATGGGCGATGGTGTCAAATGCGGCGCTGAGATCCAGCAGAACCAATGCCACCATCTGTCCTTCATCTACTTGTCTGCGGATAATTTCTGTGGACAGAAGCAGAGCTGATTCTGTGGAATATGTTGCCCGGAATCCCGATTGCATGGGGTGGAGTAGGCTGACCTGGTACATGTGCATTGTAAGTTGGATGTTGACCGTTTTTTCTGCAATTTTAGCAAAAAATGGCAGGAGCAAAATCAGTTGTAAATTTTCCAACTTTACATGTGTTTACCCCCGTTTTTTTTATGGGGATAACCACTGCCTCTTTACACCTTTATGGGACCACCCCTGACTCAGAGGAGAGTTTGAGGAGGTACCTGATATAGGGGACCAGGATGACCATGCTCTCCCTCATATTTCTAGGTTTCGTGGGGTCTCTCTGTGAGCCTGAATTGATGTTCAGAGCCATGGATTTGAGGTCGACTAAGGAGGGAAGGTTAAAACTGGACAGGCAGATTGCCTCCTCCATGTTGCTCACTCCCGTCCTATCGACCTCCCGTTGCTTGCCTCCTCCGGGAAAGTTGAGTAGATCCTTGCTACCTTGTCTGCAAAGTAGTCTGCTATCAGGTTGCAGGTCTCTACTGAATCGTTGTTAGGAGCAGAGGTTCTGTCAAGAGACGATAACTCTTTGAAAAGTATAAATAGCTCTCTAGAGGCATGTTCGGCTTGTTCTATCTTTGTGTTATAGCAGGCAGCTCAAATTTTCCCTATTAGTGAGTGGTAGTATTTGAGACCGGTTTTATATATGGCCTTCCTATTCTCTGAGAAATCTTCTCTCCATCGTCTTTCCAAACGCTTGCAACAAGACTTCATGGTCATTAATTCTTCGTTGAACTAAGGTGCGATCTAGACTGTCTCCTCAGAGCACTAGTGGCCCAAGGAGCCGCACTGTCAAGTGCCTCACTGATCCGTGTATCTAGTGCACTGCAGGCAGTTTCTACATCATTCCCTCCTGGTGGCCCCCCCTGATGTTTGGCATGATTGAAATTGGTTGTTGAGAAACTAGCCAATTTCCTCTGAAATCTCCCTGCAACTGATTTCTTCAAAGCTGGAGTCTTGGGAATCATGAAAAATAGCCAAAGAAGGCTTAGCACAGGGGGGAGGCCTAGCAGCGAAGGGGTTAAGAATGAGAGAGGTTGAAATCCCTTTCCGGGTCTCGAACTCTAACACCCGGAAAGGGAGTCAGAACACTGGAAGCTGGATTCTCTACAAGCAGGGATGACAGCGTCTTGTCAGTGCGTTAGGTCGGGACTCAGGCTCCTCTAAAGTAGAGGTCGCCTCCTTACTTGCCATACTTCCCATAGCAAGGGAAGGTATATTTATACCTGGTAGGTGGCTAGGAATGTTAGCATTGACGTAAAGTCGGGCAGAGGAAGGCATCAGGAATGAACCCTTAGGGTATAGCGGTTCATGCAAAATAAATGACTTCTTGGAGAAATCAATAATCCTGGGCTAGTGAAACTCCCAACAGCTTAAGGGTCTGGTTTCTAAGTACGCGTTGTGATGTTGAGGTGAATGGATTTAGGTGACCATGCCTGTATTTGTATAGCAGGGCTAATGCCTTAATAGGGACTGGGATCTTATGCCTAGATAAGGGCAATGTGAATTGTGCCTATATAAAGACTTGTATCAGGAAAACCTATATACGGACACCTAAAGTCGAATACAAACACATAGGTCAATCTAGTTTTCACTAGATCAATCAAGTGTATATGCAGCAGGCACTTTGGTTTCCCAGTTTCTCACTGCCACGGATGTAGGTATGTTTTTAAAGGTTTATAATTTCTGATTGCTGTTCTGAACACCAAGGAAGATGTGAAGTCAGCTATGTTTTCTTTCCCTCTCTGTGCATAGTTGCCATTTGTAAAGTAACTATCCATTTATGAAGTTCTGCATTCCTTCACTCTTCTTGACTTTGGTCTACTTGTTCTTGCAGTTTGAAAATGTCTAATATCTATGGTTTCCAGTACTTGACATTAACTCATCTGTGCCCTACCTACCTGGGCCCAACATAGCACAGATGTAACCTTTCTTGTTCATTTCATAGTACAAAGTTCAGTTACTTCAATGGTCTTGCTCACACAGTAACATTTAATAAAATGTAATGTTTTCTTTTCCTGGTGTCTTTTTTTATTTTTTTATTTTACTGAAGGTTTTTTCCCCATTTATATGCACAGGGCACAGCAGAGCGAAAAGATAATAAAAACATAAAAGGGAAATAAAGCAATTACATCACATTTACATTTATATTTTGACATAGTTAATTCTAATACATATTATAGCATACAAATTGAGCATCTTAAATTAAAATCTAAACATTGTTATTCTCCTCCTTCCATCTACTTATAGGCTCCGAAATTTTCAATCCCAATTTTCTTCCATTCTTTCCTTTTCATGCATAAATTGCCTTCTCTAAATTATAAATTGTGAGTAGCTTAGCTAGCCATTGATGATATGTCGGTGGTAATGGATCAAGCCAGGCTGTAGCAATGCATAACCTTAATACTGCGATTGCTACAAAAATAAAGTATCCACCTTCCATCTGCCTATCATCATCATTCACTCCAAGCAATATTATTGAAGGCAGTAAAGAAATCTGTATTGCTAGTGATCTTTGAAAAAAGGTCTCAATATCTTTTAATGTTGTGCGGAGGTGGGTACATGTCGCACACATATGCACAATGTCTGCCTCCACGCTTCCACATCTTGGACAATTAATACCCGTTGAGCCCCACCCTGTGCCCACTCCCTTCCCCCCTCCCTCCCCTGAGTGCCCCCTGACATGCCCCCCGCTTACTGGCAAATAGGTCAATCCTGACCTATATGTGGCAGCTGTGACCCTGGATTGTCGCTCCCCCCTCTCCCTACTTTTACCTCATTATACTGTTGCCACTGCTTTTTTTTACTACTCAAATCTCGAATCCAATCCAATCCCCCATTTAAATTACCAATCCTCCTATTGTTGGGACTTTCGATTTGTTTGCATCACCACGCCCGCCATGCCGGACTGACCTCTATTCTCTGTAACCCACGTAAGGTATTCTTGAGCCATTACTTCTGAGTGGAATATCCTGAATTGCCCATTCCTCCCTACTTTGAGGCGACTGGGAAACAGTAAATAGGCCTCACACCCTAAGTTATGAAATGGTGTTATTAATTGCCTCATCTGCCATCTTCTTTCCACAGTAGTGTGGCAGAAGTCAGGCCTAGCAGAAAACGTTGTGTCTTTGTAGTTACGTTTAGCCTCGGGCTTTGCTTTGCTCATGATTTCTTCTCTCAACAAATAATTCCCTACATAAACCAGAATCGCCCTCGGTTTATCTGTAGTATTACTCTTTCTCTGAGTCAAAGGAAATCTATGGGCACGCTGGACTTCATTTTCCCAGACCCATCCAGTTATCTCTGGGAGTGCCCCTCTAAGCAATTCGATAACGTAGGCCCGCACATCTTGCCCCTCTTTCCCTTCTGCCACACCCAAGAGTCTTATGTTATTTCTTCCTTGGCGATTCTCGAAATCTTCGAGCTTCCATAAAACATCTGATGTTGTCTGCTCTTGATCCTGCCTAAATTCTTGCCCTTTCACAACTTCATCCTCCAGCTTCCCAGTTCTTTCTTTAACTTCCGTGACCCTGCCCACTAAGTCTGAGTATAATTTATTTACTTTTCTAGGGACACCTGTATTTTTTTATTTGCCTGTCTAGCTCTACGGCTCTCTGACCTGGCCTCCCCCTGCATCTGTTTCAATGTTGTGTATACAAGGTCAAGACTGGAAGCCTGCAATTGATTCTGTGGATGTGTCTGTGAGGGGTTAATTCCTGCTCCCTCCTGGTACAGCTGAGAAGTAGCAGAGAAGTCCCAGTCCAATCTCTTCACTAATTCTGGGTGCGAAGGACTTGCTGACTTTTTCGATCTATTTCCCAGTCTGTTCACGCTGGATTTAGTTTTCCGACGAGGGGAGGGCTTATGAACTGTGCATCCTTCTACCTCTGAGGTAGCTGCCTCCAGTTCTGAGGGCTCTGTACAGCTCTCTGCCTCTGAAGAGAGTGAGCCTGATTCAGAGCATTCTTCATCCTCCTCACCCTCTCCATCGTTAAGGGAGAAAAAACAATCATCTCTGGGTAAGCCAGGTACTAAGGAGGCAATGTCTAGAGCTTCTACAATGAGCCCAGTGTTGAGAGGCAGTATATTCAGGTTCTTTACCAATGAGGGTCTCAAGGGGTCTAATGACTGCTCCCTCGTACCCTGTTCAGCTCCCTCCCCTTGTTCATTCAAATTCAAATTGGTGCTTAAAGACAAAGTAAAAGTCTGTCCCCCTGAGCCAGTCTTATCACCTCTTTAGGAATGGTTGGGCTGTTTGTGATATCATTTACAATTGTAGATGGTAATACAGCCGCGCTGTCTCCCCCTACCTGCTGAGCCATAGTGATTCCTGGAGCTTGCATCTCTTGGTAGGCCGGTGCATGCAGAGACGCCACAGGTTCCTGATGTCGCTCTGCCGCCCGATGATGCACGCCGAGTGTCTCTGATCCAGCCGCCTCAGCCTCTACGATCCGATGATCGGTAACTTCCTCTGCGGCCTGCGCCCCCGCCAGTCGGTCTGCCCCGCCTCGCTGAAACTCGCCGCTACTCAACTCTGGCTGGATGCGCTTGCCTCCGGCCGTCACTACAATGGATGGGTGCAGAATTGGCCGTGGACTTGGCGAGCACAGAGCTAACAATGGGGGGAAGGACTCGAGCAAGGTAGGCTGGCGTAGTATAGTTTCTTTGATGCCAGTCTCATTTTCATTCCGTGGAACTTTACTGTTTTTTTTTGCCTCCAGTACCTTTTTCTTTTTCCTTTTTTTCTTTTGTCTTCTTTCCACTGCTGTCCATTAGTTTAGACTCCTCAGCATTCTTTTGAGGATTTCTTTCAATAGGACTCCGGGTTTGTGTTTTTGTGTCCTGAGAGTAGCTGCCGGTACACCAGGATCACTAAAGACAGCCTTCTCCTTATCCTTGTCTCTTTGCTCCTTTAGCTCGTTTTGTTCTTTTTGCTCCGTTGATGCTTTTTGGGTTTTCGGGGCCATGACTTGTCTTAAATTCGACCAGCACTGCCTGCACCCCCCCCCCCCCCCTGCTGAAAAACTCGAGGATGCGTAAATGAGCTTGCCTTCTTCCAGTCGGGGCAGAGCGCCACGGTAACCGCAGAATCCAATTAGGAATCCAGAGCATAGTTCTCTAAAAATATTTTCGAACAGAGCAGTTCTTCAAGGTAATGAGAGAATAGTCCATCATTCTCGCATTTCTCTATCGGTAGCAGGCAGCGGCAGTAACACAGACAATTAAAAAGACAAGTTCTCTCGACATTCTCCCAGTAGCAAGCAGTGGCAGCTATAGCCCGTAACCTTCTGGGAGAGAGGTAAGAGTGCGACTACTCCTTACGGCGTGTCAACGGCCATCTTGCCCCCTGTTCCTGGTGTTGCTGATGGATTTACAATTGCATTCATATTGAAGGCCATTTCCTTAAGCTGAATGAAGGTGCTGTTTGTATTTTGAATGTGGGATTGTTTTCTGTGCAAGGCAGAGTACAGCATATTCATTAGATATTAGAGGAAGGTCAATAAAACCATATGACATGTTATTATGTACCTTTTCAATGTGATATGTAACTTTCTTTGTCAGTGACAGCATAGTTACTTAACCTAAAATTGTACTAAACCTGCCATTTAGGAGAAGAGCCAAAAAGGCCCCTTTGCTTTCCTTAGAGGAGTACATCACATCAATGCTTAATTTAGCTTCCTCTGGCTCCCTTAGAGAAAAGGCTCGATGTTAGTCTCTTTATCACTTTATACTTAGAAACATTGTCAGGTTCTTCCATGTCTTACTGTGCTGTCCTTATGACAAATGCTTTTTAATTATCATTTACTTTGATCTGGACCATATATGGTTCTGGCTATTTGTTAGACCTGGCATCCTTGGTGTGGTTCTCACTGACATTTGTGCCTTTTGACGTTCTGTTTTGCTGACTTCATTTTGTCTTGGTTTAGGATTCTGGGCACTTTACCACTGCTAACCAGTGCTAAAGTACATATCTTCTGTACTCAAAACATGGTAAAGTTGGCTTATCCACAATTTGCATATTTTATTTACTCATAAGTCCCAAGTAAAGTACAATATATGAGCCCGGGACCTGTCAATTAAATGCTAGTAATGGTCCTGCAGCACTGATTTGACACCCACTTCAGTAGCCCTTTGAACATGCCTTAGGCCTGCCACTGCAGAGCCTGTTTGTGCAGTTTTAAACTGCTATTTTGACCTGGCAAGTTAATCTACTTGCCAGGCCCAAACCTTCCCTTAAATTACATATAAGTCACCCCAAAGGTAGGCCTTAGGCAGCCCTATGTGCAGGGTGCACCATAATTAAAAGGTAGAACATACAATTCGAGTTTTACATGTCTTGGTAGCAGCCATGGCACTGCAGGTAAGAGCACTGGGGCAGTGGGGCCGGCTGGGGGAGATTTCGAGAGACGACCACAAGGGAAAATTAAATAACTAATTGATTTTCCCTCGTGGTCATCTCTCGAAATCCACCTTCACCCCCCTCAGCCAGCCCCACTGCTCTTACCTGCAGCGGCCACGGCTGCTTGGTAGTGAAATCCTGCTAAAGAATTTTTTCACTACTGCTAGGCCTACCTCTCCCATTGGTTAACTTTGGGATTGTCTTACATCTTTTGAGTGTACTTTACAATTGAGAAGAGAAAGAAATTTGATGATTGGTGTCTCTGGATTCACAATTCAAAATCACAATGTATCGTAAAGTCGTATTTTAAATTATTAGTTTGAAAATTCCACTTTTAGAAAGTTGCCATTTTCATACCATATCCATTCTGTGCCTCTGCCTGTCTCTGAATACATCTCTGGGTTGGGTAACAGCTGAGCTTTGCGCATTCCCTCTAGATAGTCACACAAAGGGAGCTGGGGTGTGACTTTTGCATCTTGATGGCCCATCACCAGGCTGATGGGCCTTCCTGAGGTAGATTGGGAGGGAGAAGATGACACCTGCACCTGAATAGGGCTGTACCTGTCCCCACAAAAAGAACTGAATACACCACTGTAGTGAGGCAGGGGAGGAAAGGCAGCAACCTTGTGATTTTTAATGGCCTCTTTGAAGTCTCCCTACTTAAAAGGCACAACTGGGTATATATACAGGACCCCTGACACCACCAAAGAAGAACTTTGCTTAAACCAAGGACATTCTGCCAGGAAGAAGTGCTGCTGGGCTGCAGAAGGAACCATCGCATTGCTAACTGCTTTGCTATATTCCTGCTGATTGCTGTGCTGTAGGAGGGACCACACCTTTGCTACATCCTTTGTTGTGTTGGCCTTTTGCCTGCAGATTATTGCCAGGCACTGAGGTTGACTGGACCTGTTCCCTACATCCTTGAACCCTAGTTTCTCCAAGGGCTTGTTGACTTGCCCCATGTTCCAGAAGTCTCAGGACCGCCAAAGACTTCCTTCAACTCTGCTTCAGCTGCTAGACTCTGCCATCTGTGAGTCTTGGTGGCGTAACACAGGCCCCCACAGCACATGCGGTGCGGGGGCCCAAGCTCAATGGGGCACCCTCAGCAGATTACTATGCCGGGAGAGCTCCTGATTGAGTCTGGAGGGGGGCCTCCACATACTTTGCAGGAGGCCCTGTCAAGATTTGTTAAGCCAGTGGTAGGTATGCCCTTGCTTGAGTTGTCCCTCCAGTCCTGGGCCTCAGAAGTGGATTCTGCAGCTGCTTTTCTCTAATATCGACACATCATCATCTCTGCACTGATCAGAACTGACTCAGTGCCCTTCAATCCTGATGCAGTGCCAATCCGAGGACATCCCTGGGCAGCTCACCAACAATGCAGGATCCTACTGTGAGGTTTGATGATGACACAGAGCCAATATGAGTTCATGACTGCAAGCCTTGATGATGAAGCAGCACCAATCTGAAGACACCACTGCAAGGTTCGACGATGACCAGTGCTTGCATCGTAAAGGGTTCAACAATGACACAGGACCTGACTGTGGGGCTCGATCTGACTGCGTGAATAGGAACCAACACATTGAGTCTTTGACGCTTGCTTTCAGCAGCCATGCGTGGGTCCTGTAGCCACTAAGCTATTGCAGTTTATTCTTTACAAAATCATATTTCTAGTACTACTTATTGGATTTTTGTTTTGTTCGTCTTGTTTTACTCAGATAAATATTCTATATTTTTCTAAATTGGCGTGGTGTCTTATTGTGGTGTTTTCACTGTGTGATTTAAGTGTTGTAAAAATACATTACACATTGCCTCTTAAATTAAGCCTGACTGCTCTGTGCCAAGCTACTGGAGGGAGAACACAGGTTAATTTAGGTTGTGTATTTGACTTATCCTGACTGTGGTTGTGGTCCCTACTTGGACAGGGTGCAAACCTCAGCCAGTGGTTAGTTTCCACTGCAAATAATATTTGTGTTTATTTGTATTATTGTGAATTGATTCACTAGCCATATATTTTTGCTTTCTCCAATAATTCATAATTCAAATAAACCTTCTTTGATTTATTCTTTGAATCTTATCTCGTGTGGATTTTCCTGAGTTGATATTCCTTTGTCTCTGGGTTAATTCTATATTTGTATTTAGGGCTCTCGTCTCTTAGAGACTCACACATAGCCCCAACACACCAATCTACCATTTTAATGTAAATCACCAAAGGCTGCAAGAGCCTACCATGCAAGTGAAGGGCTGTGATGATAATTGGCTTCTGTGTAAGGGTTATCAAATTTTTGCTACTGGTATGATTGATAACATCCTTTACCAGGAAAGATGCTACCTCTGAATAGTGAACCACATCTAATGCTCCCATATAATTCTTGCACATATGAGTCTTTCCTCGCCGTCATTAGTTTTATAGCTTCAGATCCAATGTTATATATATATTTTAAAGAATAATTTACATGCTAATTAACTGCATTTGCTTAAATGGCAATGAATGATGAGTTGATGGGTTTATGAAATAATCAATATTCGTTCACCTCAGTGTTATTTTTAATAAAACCTCATGGCCTATTAAAATATATAAGTATAGGCCTGAAGGAAAATGTGTGTTCTCGGGTTCTGACCTTCGGCCAGATTACAGGCATTGTATTGGTGCCTGGGCAATTGCGCACTAGTGAATGGGCCATTGTACAAGTTTGAATACTTTACACACCATGTTAAATGTCATTTTACTCGAGACTAACGATGTTCTTGAATAGGTGAATATAATGTTACATTATATGATTGGTGTACATAGTATGGCACAAATGTCCGTTGATAAAGGAAGAGGTGTGGCGCCGCGGCCAGGGCGACTGACGCTGGAATCTGGGGATCAGGGTTCGATCCCCGGCTCCGGCGGCAGGTTAGCCCAGCACCATGTGACTCTGGGCAATAGCTTGCTTAATCTTCCCGACGGCCCCCAGCGCCTAGAGACCCTAACGGGTGATTGTGCGCTATACAAATGTGGATTATTATTATTATTATAAAATAGCAAAATTGCTCAGTAACTAGTGAATCTCTGAGGAGCAGTTTCTTTGTTTGTTTTTCTACATCTTATCATGAAGCACAGATCAAAATCAAATTACATATTTTTCTCTGTTGATATATTTTTGCCTATGGTTAACATCCTGTACAATGGGCTGATTTCATGTTTTCAATGTAGTTTTCCAGCTCATTTAATTTCCTAGCTTTTTACAACTATTTGTGGGTATGAGCTTTTCTCAGGTTTTTAATACGATTGCCACAATAACTTAATTGTTTCACTTTCTATGTGCCTTATGACACATACTTAGTCATAGAAAATAAATGGTAAATATGAAAATACTTGCAGATGTTATTTTCTCTTGAGGCCAAACCAATATGCCTCATCAGTGAATATGCCTGTTTAATGACAACATTTCCATTTATAATATCAATTTGTAAAACAGAGTTAAAAGTTCAAAAAATAATCATTTGTCTTTTGTTCTCGAGGGCTTGCACTGTTTCTTCAATATTATACCCGTGGAAAGCATTAAATGCAGCTTACTTGACTTTCCCATTTTTTAGACATTTATCGTGAATATATCCTATGGCATAGTGTTCTGGATTAAAGACCATAGACTCCTATATAAAAATAAAACGGAGCATTTTATGTTTGTTATCCTGGAAAACGCAGAAAAACAGTTATCGCAATCCATACATAAACTCCAGTAAGACCTGAAGTTGTGGTATTGGTAAAAAGTAAAGGGCATATTAGCAAGAACTTTGTTAAAATTATCGTAGTTTTAGCAGCAGGAAACTGACGCTAAAACGACGATAATGGCTTGCTAATATGTGTTATAGAATTCCAATAGAAGACCAGGTTAGATGTGGAGGACATCTAACCTGGGCTTCGATTGGAATTTTATAACGCATATTAGCAAGCCCATTATCGCTGTTTTAGCGGCAGTTTCCTGCCTCTAAAATGCCGATAATTTTAACGAGATTCTTGCTAATATGCCCCTAAATTCTAAAGAAACATTGACATTTCATAGTCATGGTGAACTATGTTGGTTGGGGCAGGAAGTACTGGATTTGTGATTTAGCCACGCTCTAAGTACACCATCTGCTGAGCATGGACAAATGTTGTGCTAAAAAAATATTGTGTTGTTAGGAATGAGAGCAGGGATATCTTAAGGATTTTGGCGGCCCTGGGCCAAATGTACTTTGAGGGCCCCTGTCGTTGTGAACTTATGATCTAATTTCAGCTCTTTCTTGCACTCTTTAGCCAGCTCACTGACAGTGCACAGGCACACTCATCCACATTTTAAATGTGCTTATATTCAGGGATACAGATGTGTAATATTGCGGCAAATATTCACTGTGACACCCTCCTATTTCTCATATTTGAGGTCCTGTTTTGATCTAAAAGAAACTTTATGGATGCTGCATTAAACATAAACACAACATTTCTCTGCAAAATGTTTGTGATAGACTCTCACACCTCACACCTCACCTACATCAAAAATAAATTGAAGGAAAACAGTATTTAAAACAAACTGTTTAATAGGTATTCACTGTCACAAGGGCAAGACTCTCTGCAGAACAGAGCTGACTTGATCAGGGTGCCGAGCAAGAATCCACTTTGCTCATGCCTTAAAAAATCCCTGAATGAGTGCAAGGTATAGGCAAACTGCCAAGCTCTGCCACCGGCATGCATTGGCCACAATAGACGGCCGTGCCCATTGGGGACTTTTAGTCAGATGTATAAACACTTTTTGTATATGCAAATGGTCAAATGCAAAAATCTGGTATATTTTGTATGAAACCCAATTTGCGATTCACTGACATGATACCGAATCACAATCTGAATTTGTCTTCAAGTACCGATTTAGTATTTGGAAGGTGCATGTTTAAGGCTTCTCTTGCAAATATCAATGGAGATTCGTATGTATTAATGTTTTGTGACCGAAATTCAGGCACCAAAAAATGAACCAGCCCTGTGTATGCCACTCCTAATTTATCCTAATAGGAAAACAAACATAAACAAACAATAATGTACGCTACTAATAAAAGCATGCGTTTAAATACATACGATTCCTAATTCTCGTAGTATATTTGTCACTGTGCCTAACAGCACTTCATGCGGTACAAAAGGGGGTGGTGATGGACGGAACATCTGAATCAATCAAACACTCACACCCAGTCAAAAGATCTGGGTTTAATCCATCACCGTTCTTTAGCCCACTCTGCCACCCCAGTTCAGACATGGCTATATGCAAACCAGAGTTAATCAAGTGAAAAATGGACACTTGTAACAAGTCCAGACCGTTGGTTGGAAAAACTATGGTACCCTCAAAAGACCCAATGTGAATAGGTATAGCGGTATATATCGTTCCTCCGCCCCTACATTGTGGTTCGTTGGCAGTTATCATTGGGTACCATAGATAGTGTGGGTGCCTGCCTCAACCAGAGGCTCCTCTGGTCTGGGTTGCAGTGGCCAGAGAAAAAAAATTTTGTGCAAAGAAAGACCAAAAAAATTCAAAAAAAGGCTGTTAAAAATGAGATCAGCACCTAGGGAAATTTTAATGAAATGGTGAAGATCTTATAATAAAACCAATGGGTACTTGTCCTAGATCGGATTATGTGATCCAGAAGTATTCAATTACAAAGGTGTCGACATGTTTCAGCCCCCCTTGGCTCAAAGGAGTCTACGGGGCTTTCGTCAGGACGGAAAAGGACAGACAAACATGAATGTTCTACTCACACTTATTATGTGGAGTTCAATGGAAACAGCGAGGGTCAGTGTTTAAACCGCTCGAGTTTGAAAAGCCTGCAAAAGAAATTACATACAGACATATTGTGCAAGGTAATGAAACATTTGTACCATATTGCATGAATGAGAAAGGCACAGTAGTAAGCATTAGTCTTAACTACTACCACAGAGCCTAATTTAAGCTAGACACATTGTATTTCATTTCTAAACAGTAGGAGCATTCCCTGGTAGAGTAGAGGAAAGAGGGATGAGTTGAGAGCGGTTGAGAAAGCTGTAAAGATGTATGATACAGCGCCATTAAATGCGTGCGTTATGCCCGTGATGGAATGTGGCCCATCATGCGTGCTGATTGTTGGAGAGTCTATCACCCCTATAAACTCGATGGAGACCAATACAACGAGGATATTTACGTTGCTGGTGAGGGATACGCCCTGCTTATGAGGAACGCGGAGTGCCTGACTCTAATGCGGTAAAATAGTGAAAGCGCGCTCAAACAGACGTTCTAGATGAGGCACTTACCCCCTAATGCGGAGATTGTTGCTTTCATCGGGGAGGTTCAGAGCTGTAGGGAACAAGTATAGGTAGTTCAAAAATCTCTTACCTACTCGGAGAAGAATTTGGAAATACCGAGAGAGATGCGCGTTTCGCCATTACCCGCGTGTCTGCGATCCTACGCTGCTTGTGCTGACTCTGCCCCCGGACGTCAGGATAGCGTCTGTGGGAGGGTTTAAGACTACGTTTCTTTGAAGAAACTTTATTGAGTCGTTACACAGTCACCTGGATGTTAGGATCAGCGAATGTGTGTATAACTCCTCAGAAAGAGTGTGATATTAGATTATAAGATTATGATGTTACATTATAATGCAGTACAAAATGTGGTATGTTTTGCGAGTGGGTTACTTGACCACAATCGGATGAGAGTAAATGCAGCGACCCCTTATGGGAAGTTGTAAGATTCCACACTGGACAGATTCAGTACTGAACTTGAGATTTCTTTAGATTTATAAAGCGGTGTACAGACCTCTAATTGAAAAGATGTAAAGTAACTTCAAATTTCAGGGTGTCTTTAGTGAACCGCAAATTGGTGCCAGGGCACGTTATCATTCATCCCAGTGATGTTGGTCTTCAAACGGTCCACCCACCGTTGCTCTTTTTCGTGCAGAATTCTTTCTGCGTTATGGGTTTTATCGGTCAACATCTCTATGACCGTCCATCTTATGTCATCACAGGAATGTCCTTTCTCTAGAAAGTGGGCACACAGTTTAGTAGTGGTTTTCTTCAGGCGAATGTTGCTGCGATGTTCCCCTATTCTGATTTTGATTTTGCGGCACGTCATACCTATGTATAGTTTTTTACATGGACAAATGACCAAGTAGATGACACAGGAAGAATTACAGTTCGTGTGCTGTTTTTGGGTCCAGTTTAGAGTCTCAGATAGTTGAAGTTGTTTTGAGTGGGTGGTGAATTGACAGGCTGTGCAGTTACCACAAGGATAGTGACCACTGACCGGGGACATTGAGACGCTCCTGATGGTTTCTTGACTGTATGTTTTATGTGGCCGGGTGTGGACCAATGTGTCTCGTAAGTTTTTGGATCTTCTATTTGCGAAACGTGGTTTTGGCCAGTCGAATTTCCCAGTGTTGAGGATTTTCCAATTCTTGTTGACCAATTTTTGGACCTCATAGGTAGACGGGCAGAAAGTAGTTACACATGTCGTAAGATCTGGAATGGGGTCTTTAGGGTAAGTTTGTAGAAGACATTCCCTCGGTTGATGGTTAGCACGTTTCATGCATTTCTGGATGGTCCTCTGCGTGTAATCTCTCTGTTTTAATTTCATACACAGATCTTTCGCTTGGGCTTTATAGTCATTGTTCTTTGTACAGTTTCTTTTCAGACGTAAAAATTGACTATAAGGTAAATTGTCCCTCAGTGGTTTGGGGTGATGGCTCTTATAGGATAGTAGACTGTTTTTAGCAGTAGGTTTGGTGAATGTTTTTGTTTTAAGTTGATTGTCTTCTGCAAAAATAGTGAGGTCGAGGAAGTCGATGGATACATTGTTGGCCATGTGTGTGAATTTCAGCCACGGGTCTTTTTCATTTAGCCATCTCAGGAAAGGATCCAGGTCAAGTTTGATGTCCCAAATAAGGAAGATGTCGTCTATATATCTCTTCCAGTATAAGATACTGGAAGAGTATGGGTTTACCTCATTGAGCACGAATTGCTGTTCAAAGTTGCTGACGTACAATCCTGCCACCGAAGGGGCAAAGGCACTGCCCATCGAGGTTCCGTGTTTTTGTAGATACAACGTTCCGTTGTATTCAAAGAAATTATCTTTAAGTGCAAGTTGACAACACTGTAAGATGAAATGTCTAGGAGTGTGGTATTCCCAGTCTTCACTGTAGAGGACATCTTCCAGCATTTGTAGGGTGTCATCTTGGGGCAGGCTGGTGTACAGTGACTCCACGTCAAGACCTACCAAGAGCATCGTGTTCTGATCAAACGGTATATCCTTGATTTGTACTAGTAGGTCACGTGTATCTTTCAGATAGGTAGGTGTCTTTTGCACTATTGGTTTCAAGAACTCATCTGCGAATTTCGATAGTGGTTCGAGCAGTGATCCTATGCCAGCCACAATGGGGCGTCCTGGTGGAGGTGATCTGTTTTTATGGATTTTGGGTAAGGAATAGAAGAAGGGGATTTTGGGTTCCTTAGTACAGAGGTAGTCTGCTTCCTTCCCTGATATCCATCTGTTGGTTTCAGCTTCATTGACCATTATGTTGATTATGTTCTGGAGCCTTTCTGTGGGATCCTCCTCGATTTTCTCATAATATTTAGTGTCTGATAGAAGGGAGAGGCATTGTAAATCATAACCCTCTTTGCTGAGGATCACGATCCCTCCCCCCTATATGCAAACCAGTCTGACCCTGTGCCTCATGGGAACAGTCCAGCCCGAACTGCCAAGCCATGTCTTCCCTGGACTGGAAACAAGCTTCCGAGGACCGGTTTCCGGCATTCCAGCCGTCTTCAGCCCGGCTTGCTTGAATCCAGTGGCAAAGTGAGCAAAGGACTCACGTCTGAGTATACCCTGCAACACTTATGGCGGCCAAAAGCGGTACAAAAGGGGGTGGTGATGGACGGAGCATCTGAATCAATCAAAAACTCACACCCAGTCAAAAGATCTGGGTTTAATCCATCACCGTTCTTTAGCCCACTCTGCCACCCCAGTTCAGACATGGCTATATGCAAATCAGTCTGACCCTGTGCCTCATGGGAACAGTCCAGCCCGAACTGCCAAGCCATGTCTTTCCTGGACCAGAAACAAGCTTCCGAGGACCAGTTTCTGGCATTCCAGCCGTCTTCAGCCCAGCTTGCTTGAATCCAGTGGCAAAGTGAGCAAGGGACTCACGTCTGAGCATACCCTGCCACACTTATGGCGGCCAAAAGCGGTACAAAAGGGGGTGGTGATGGACGGAGCATCTGAATCAATCAAACACTCACACCCAGTCAAAAGATCTAGGTTTAATCCATCACCGTTCTTTAGCCCACTCTGCCACCCCAGTTCAGACATGGCTATATGCAAACCAGTCTGACCCTGTGCCTCATGGGAACAGTCCAGCCCGAACTGCCAAGCCATGTCTTCCCTGGACCGGAAACAAGCTTCCGAGGACCGGTTTCTGGCATTCCAGCCGTCTTCAGCCTGGCTTGCTTGAATCCAGTGGCAAAGTGAGCAAAGGACTCACGTCTGAGCATACCCTGCCATACTTATGGCGGCCAAAAGCGGTACAAAAGGGGGTGGTGATGGACGGAGCATCTGAATCAATGAAAAACTCACACCCAGTCAAAAGATCTGGGTTTAATCCATCACCGTTCTTTAGCCCACTCTGCCACCCCAGTTCAGACATGGCTATATGCAAACCAGTCTGACCCTGTGCCTCATGGGAACAGTCCAGCCCGAACTGCCAAGCCATGTCTTCCCTGGACCGGAAACAAGCTTCCGAGGACCGGTTTCTGGCATTCCAGCCGTCTTCAGCCTGGCTTGCTTGAATCCAGTGGCAAAATGTGCAAAGGACTCACGTCTGAGCATACCCTGCCACACTTCTGGCGGCCAAAAGCAGTACAAAAGGGGGTGGTGATGGACGGAGCCTCTGAATCAATCAAACACTCACACCCAGTCAAAAGATCTGGGTTTAATCCATCACTGTTCTTTAGCCCACTCTGCCACCCCAGTTCAAACATGGCTATATGCAAATCAGTCTGACCCTGTGCCTCATGGGAACAGTCCAGCCCGAACTGCCAAGCCATGTCTTCCCTGGACCGGAAACAAGCTTCCGAGGACCGGTTTCTGGCATTCCAGCCGTCTTCAGCCTGGCTTGCTTGAATCCAGTGGCAAAGTGAGCAAAGGACTCACGTCTGAGCATACCCTGCCATACTTATGGTGGCCAAAAGCGGTACAAAAGGGGGTGGTGATGGACGGAGCATCTGAATCAATCAAACACTCACACCCAGTCAAAAGATCTGGGTTTAATACATCACCGTTCTTTAGCCCACTCTGCCACCCCAGTTCAGACATGGCTATATGCAAACCAGTCTGACCCTGTGCCTCATGGGAACAGTCCAGCCCGAACTGCCAAGCCATGTCTTCCCTGGACTGGAAACAAGCTTCGCAGGACCGGTTTCTGGCATTCCAGCCGTCTTCAGCCCGGCTTGCTTGAATCCAGTGGCAAAGTGAGCAAAGGACTCACGTCTGAGCATACCCTGCCACACTTATGGTGGCCAAAAGCGGTACAAAAGGGGGTGGTGATGGACGGAGCATCTGAATCAATCAAACACTCACACCCAGTCAAAAGATCTGGGTTTAATACATCACCGTTCTTTAGCCCACTCTGCCACCCCAGTTCAGACATGGCTATATGCAAACCAGTCTGACCATGTGCCTCATGGGAACAGTCCAGCCCGAACTGCCAAGCCATGTCTTCCCTGGACCGGAAACAAGCTTCCGAGGACCGGTTTCTGGCATTCCAGCCGTCTTCAGCCTGGCTTGCTTGAATCCAGTGGCAAAATGTGCAAAGGACTCACGTCTGAGCATACCCTGCCACACTTCTGGCGGCCAAAAGCGGTACAAAAGAGGGTGGTGATGGATGGAGCATCTGAATCAATCAAACACTCACACCCAGTCAAAAGATCTGGGTTTAATACATCACTGTTCTTTAGCCCACTCTGCCACCCCAGTTCAGACATGGCTATATGCAAACCAGTCTGACCCTGTGCCTCATGGGAACAGTCCAGCCCGAACTGCCAAGCCATGTCTTCCCTGGACCGGAAACAAGCTTCCGAGGACCGGTTTCTGGCATTCTAGCCGTCTTCAGCCTGGCTTGCTTGAATCCAGTGGCAAAATGTGCAAAGGACTCACGTCTGAGCATACCCTGCCACACTTATGGCGGCCAAAAGCGGTACAAAAGGGGGTGGTGATGGACGGAGCCTCTGAATCAATCAAACACTCACACCCAGTCAAAAGATCTGGGTTTAATCCATCACTGTTCTTTAGCCCACTCTGCCACCCCAGTTCAGACATGGCTATATGCAAATCAGTCTGACCCTGTGCCTCATGGGAACAGTCCAGCCCGAACTGCCAAGCCATGTCTTCCCTGGACCGGAAACAAGCTTACGAGGACCGGTTTCTGGCATTCCAGCCATCTTCAGCCTGGCTTGCTTGAATCCAGTGGCAAAGTGAGCAAAGGACTCACGTCTGAGCATACCCTGCCATACTAATGGCGGCCAAAAGCGGTACAAAAGGGGGTGGTGATGGACGGAGCATCTGAATCAATCAAACACTCACACCCAGTCAAAAGATCTGGGTTTAATCCATCACCGTTCTTTAGCCCACTCTGCCACCCCAGTTCAGACATGGCTATATGCAAACCAGTTTGACCCTGTGCCTCAAGGCAACAGTCCAGCCCGAACTGCCAAGCCATGTCTTCCCTGGACTGGAAACAAGCTTCGGAGGACCGGTTTCTGGCATTCCAGCCGTCTTCAGCCCGGCTTGCTTGAATCCATTGACAAAGTGAGCAAAGGACTCACGTCTGAGCATACCCTGCCACACTTATGGCGGCCAAAAGCGGTACAAAAGGGGGTGGTGATGGAGGGAGCATCTAAATCAATCAAACATTCACACCCAGTCAAAAGATCAGGGGTTAATCCATCACCGTTCTTTAGCCCACTCTGCCAGCCCAGTTCAGACATGGCTATATGCAAATCAGTCTGACCCTGTGCCTCATGGGAACAGTCCAGCCCGAACTGCCAAGCCGTGTCTTGCCTGGACCGGAAACAAGCTTCCGAGGACCGGTTTCTGGCATTCCAGCCGTCTTCAGCCCGGCTTGCTTGAATCCAGTGGCAAAGTGAGCAAGGGACTCACGTCTGACCATACCCTGCCACACTTATGGTGGCCAAAAGCGGTACAAAAGGGGGTGGTGATGGACGGAGCATCTGAATCAATCAAACACTCACACCCAGTCAAAAGATCTGGGTTTAATCCATCACCGTTCTTTAGCCCACTCTGGGACCCCAGTTCAGACATGGCTATATGCAAACCAGTCTGACCCTGTGCCTCATGGGAACAGTCCTGCCCGAACTGCCAAGCCATGTCTTCCCTGGACCGGAAACAAGCTTCCGAGGACCGGTTTCTGGCATTCCAGCGTCTTCAGCCTGGCTTGCTTGAATCCAGTGGCAAAGTGAGCAAAGGACTCATGTCTGAGCATACCCTGCCATACTTATGGCGGCCAAAAGCGGTACAAAAGGGGGTGGTGATGGACGGAGCATCTGAATCAATCAAACACTCACACCCAGTCAAAAGATCTGGGTTTAATCCATCACGTTCTTTAGCCCACTCTGCCACCCCAGTTCAGACATGGCTATATGCAAACAAGTCTGACCCTGTGCCTCATGGGAACAGTCCAGCCCGAACTGCCAAGCCATGTCTTCCCTGGACTGGAAACAAGCTTCCGAGGACCGGTTTCTGGCATTCCAGCCGTTGTCAGCCCAGCTTGCTTGAATCCAGTGGCAAAGTGAGCAAGGGACTCACGTCTGAGCATACCCTGCCACACTTATGGCGGCCAAAAGCGGTACAAAAGGGGGTGGTGATGGACGGAGCATCTGAATCAATCAAACACTCACACCCAGTCAAAAGATCTGGGTTTAATCCATCACTGTTCTTTATCCCGCTCTGCCACCCCAGTTCAGACATGGCTATATGCAAACCAGTCTGACCCTGTGCCTCATGGGAACAGTCCAGCCCGAACTGCCAAGCCATGTCTTCCCTGGACCGGAAACAAGCTTCCGAGGACCGGTTTCTGGCATTCCAGCCGTCTTCAGCCTGGCTTGCTTGAATCCAGTGGCAAAGTGAGCAAAGGACTCACGTCTGAGCATACCCTGCCATACTTATGGCGGCCAAAAGCGGTACAAAAGGGGGTGGTGATGGACGGAGCATCTGAATCAATCAAACACTCACACCCAGTCAAAAGATCTGGGTTTAATCCATCACCGTTCTTTAGCCCACTCTGCCACCCCAGTTCAGACATGGCTATATGCAAACCAGTCTGACCCTGTGCCTCATGGGAACAGTCCAGCCCGAACTGCCAAGCCATGTCTTCCCTGGACTGGAAACAAGCTTCGGAGGACCGGTTTCTGGCATTCCAGCCGCCTTTAGCCCGGCTTGCTTGAATCCAGTGGCAAAGTGAGCAAAGGACTCACGTCTGAGCATACCCTGCCACACTTATGGTGGCCAAAAGCGGTACAAAAGGGGGTGGTGATGGACGGAGCATCTGAATCAATCAAACACTCACACCCAGTCAAAAGATCTGGGTTTAATACATCACCGTTCTTTAGCCCACTCTGCCACCCCAGTTCAGACATGGCTATATGCAAACCAGTCTGACCCTGTGCCTCATGGGAACAGTCCAGCCCGAACTGCCAAGCCATGTCTTCCCTGGACCGGAAACAAGCTTCCGAGGACCGGTTTCTGGCATTCCAGCCGTCTTCAGCCTGGCTTGCTTGAATCCAGTGGCAAAATGTGCAAAGGACTCACGTCTGAGCATACCCTGCCACACTTATGGCGGCCAAAAGCGGTACAAAAGGGGGTGGTGATGGACGGAGCATCTGAATCAATCAAACACTCACACCCAGTCAAAAGATCTGGGTTTAATCCATCACTGTTCTTTAGCCCAATCTGCCACCCCAGTTCAGACATGGCTATATGCAAATCAGTCTGAACCTGTGCCTCATGGGAACAGTCCAGCCCGAACTGCCAAGCCATGTCTCCCCTGGACCGGAAACAAGCTTCCGAGGACCGGTTTCTGGCATTCCAGCCGTCTTCAGCCCGGCTTGCTTGAATCCAGTGGCAAAGTGAGCAAAGGACTCACGTCTGAGCATACCCTGCCATACTTATGGCGGCCAAAAGCGGTACAAAAGGGGGTGGTGATGGACGGAGCATCTGAATCAATCAAACACTCACACCCAGTCAAAAGATCTGGGTTTAATCCATCACCGTTCTTTATCCCACTCTGCCACCCCAGTTCAGACATGGCTATATGCAAACCAGTCTGACCCTGTGCCTCATGGGAACAGTCCAGCCCGAACTGCCAAGCCATGTCTTCCCTGGACTGGAAACAAGCTTCGGAGTACCGGTTTCTGGCATTCCAGCCGTCTTCAGCCCAGATTGCTTGAATCCAGTGGCAAAGTGAGCAAAGGACTCACGTCTGAGCATACCCTGCCACACTAATGGCGGCCAAAAGCGGTACAAAAGGGGGTGGTGATGGACGGAGCATCTGAATCAATCAAAAACTCACACCCAGTCAAAAGATCTGGGTTTAATCCATCACCGTTCTTTAGCCCACTCTGCCACCCCAGTTCAGACATGGCTATATGCAAATCAGTCTGACCCTGTGCCTCATGGGAACAGTCCAGCCCGAACTGCCAAGCCATGTCTTCCCTGGACCAGAAACAAGCTTCCGAGGACCGGTTTCTGGCATTCCAGCCGTCTTCAGCCCAGCTTGCTTGAATCCAGTGGCAAAGTGAGCAAGGGACTCACGTCTGAGCATACCCTGCCACACTTATGGCGGCCAAAAGCGGTACAAAAGGGGGTGGTGATGGACGGAGCATCTGAATCAATCAAACACTCACACCCAGTCAAAATATCTGGGTTTAATCCATCACCGTTCTTTAGCCCACTCTGCCACCCCAGTTCAGACATGGCTATATGCAAACCAGTCTGACCCTGTGCCTCATGGGAACAGTCCAGCCCGAACTGCCAAGCCATGTCTTCCCTGGACTGGAAACAAGCTTCGGAGGACCGGTTTCTGGCATTCCAGCCGTCTTCAGCCCAGCTTGTTTGAATCCAGTGGCAAAGTGAGCAAAGGACTCACGTCTGAGCATACCCTGCCATACTTATGGCGGCCAAAAGCGGTACAAAAGGGGGTGGTGATGGACGGAGCATCTGAATCAATCAAACACTCACACCCAGTCAAAAGATCTGGGTTTAATCCATCACCGTTCTTTAGCCCACTCTGCCACCCCAGTTCAGACATGGCTATATGCAAACCAGTTTGACCCTGTGCCTCATGGCAACAGTCCAGCCCGAACTGCCAAGCCATGTCTTCCCTGGACTGGAAACAAGCTTCGGAGGACCGGTTTCTGGCATTCCAGCCGTCTTCAGCCCGGCTTGCTTGAATCCAGTGGCAAAGTGAGCAAAGGACTCCCATCTGAGCATACCCTGCCACACTTATGGTGGCCAAAAGCGGTACAAAAGGGGGTGGTGATGGACGGAGCATCTGAATCAATCAAACACTCACACCCAGTCAAAAGATCTGGGTTTAATCCATCACCGTTCTTTAGCCCACTCTGCCACCCCAGTTCAGACATGGCTATATGCAAATCAGTCTGACCCTGTGCCTCATGGGAACAGTCCAGCCCGAACTGCCAAGCCATGTCTTCCCTGGACCGGAAACAAGCTTCCGAGGACCGGTTTCTGGCATTCCAGCCGTCTTCAGCCCGGCTTGCTTGAATCTATTGACAAAGTGAGCAAAGGACTCACGTCTGAGCATACCCTGCCACACTTATGGCGGCCAAAAGCGGTACAAAAGGGGGTGGTGATGGAGGGAGCATGTAAATCAATCAAACATTCACACCCAGTCAAAAGATCTGGGGTTAATCCATCACCGTTCTTTAGCCCACTCTGCCACCCCAGGTTAGACATGGCTATATGCAAATCAGTCTGACCCTGTGCCTCATGGGAACAGTCCAGCCCGAACTGCCAAGCCGTGTCTTCCCTGGACCGGAAACAAGCTTCCGAGGACCGGTTTCTGGCATTCCAGCCGTCTTCAGCCCGGCTTGCTTGAATCCAGTGGCAAAGTGAGCAAGGGACTCACGTCTGACCATACCCTGCCACACTTATGGTGGCCAAAAGCGGTACAAAAGGGGGTGGTGATGGACGGAGCATCTGAATCAATCAAACACTCACACCCAGTCAAAAGATCTGGGTTTAATCTATCACCGTTCTTTAGCCCACTCTGCCACCCCAGTTCAGACATGGCTATATGCAAACCAGTCTGACCCTGTGCCTCATGGGAACAGTCCTGCCCGAACTGCCAAGCCATGTCTTCCCTGGACCGGAAAGAAGCTTCCGAGGACCGGTTTCTGGCATTCCAGCCGTCTTCAGCCTGGCTTGCTTGAATCCAGTGGCAAAGTGAGCAAAGGACTCATGTCTGAGCATACCCTGCCATACTTATGGCGGCCAAAAGCGGTACAAAAGGGGGTGGTGATGGACGGAGCTTCTGAATCAATCAAACACTCACACCCAGTCAAAAGATCTGGGTTTAATCCATCACCGTTCTTTAGCCCACTCTGCCACCCCAGTTCAGACATGGCTATATGCAAACCAGTCTGACCCTGTGCCTCATGGGAACAGTCCAGCCCGAACTGCCAAGCCATGTCTTCCCTAGACTGGAAACAAGCTTCGGAGGACCGGTTTCTGGCATTCCATCCGTCTTCAGCCCAGCTTGCTTGAATCCAGTGGCAAAGTGAGCAAAGGACTCACGTCTGAGCATACCCTGCCATACTTATGGCGGCCAAAAGCGGTACAAAAGGGGGTGGTGATGGACGGAGCATCTGAATCAATCAAACACTCACACCCAGTCAAAAGATCTGGGTTTAATCCATCACCGTTCTTTAGCCCACTCTGCCACCCCAGTTCAGACATGGCTATATGCAAACCAGTTGGACCCTGTGCCTCATGGCAACAGTCCAGCCCGAACTGCCAAGCCATGTCTTCCCTGGACTGGAAACAAGCTTCGGAGGACCGGTTTCTGACATTCCAGCCGTCTTCAGCCCGGCTTGCTTGAATCCAGTGGCAAAGTGAGCAAAGGACTCCCATCTGAGCATACCCTGCCACACTTATGGTGGTCAAAAGCGGTACAAAAGGGGGTGGTGATGGACGGAGCATCTGAATCAATCAAACACTCACACCCAGTCAAAAGATCTGGGTTTAATCCATCACCGTTCTTTAGCCCACTCTGCCACCCCAGTTCAGACATGGCTATATGCAAATCAGTCTGACCCTGTGCCTCATGGGAACAGTCCAGCCCGAACTGCCAAGCCATGTCTTCCCTGGACCGGAAACAAGCTTCCGAGGACCGGTTTCTGGCATTCCAGCCGTCTTCAGCCCGGCTTGCTTGAATCCATTGACAAAGTGAGCAAAGGACTCACGTCTGAGCATACCCTGCCACACTTATGGCGGCCAAAAGTGGTACAAAAGGGGGTGGTGATGGAGGGAGCATCTAAATCAATCAAACATTCACACCCAGTCAAAAGATCTGGGGTTAATCCATCACCGTTCTTTAGCCCACTCTGCCAGCCCAGTTCAGACATGGCTATATGCAAATCAGTCTGACCCTGTGCCTCATGGGAACAGTCCAGCCCGAACTGCCAAGCCGTGTCTTGCCTGGACCAGAAACAAGCTTCTGAGGACCGGTTTCTGGCATTCCAGCCGTCTTCAGCCCGGCTTGCTTGAATCCAGTGGCAAAGTGAGCAAGGGACTCACGTCTGACCATACCCTGCCACACTTATGGTGGCCAAAAGCGGTACAAAAGGGGGTGGTGATGGACGGAGCATCTGAATCAATCAAACACTCACACCCAGTCAAAAGATCTGGGTTTAATCCATCACCGTTCTTTAGCCCACTCTGCCACCCCAGTTCAGACATGGCTATATGCAAACCAGTCTGACCCTGTGCCTCATGGGAACAGTCCTGCCCGAACTGCCAAGCCATGTCTTCCCTGGACCAGAAACAAGCTTCCGAGGACCGGTTTCTGGCATTCCAGCCGTCTTCAGCCCAGCTTGCTTGAATCCAGTGGCAAAGTGAGCAAGGGACTCACGTCTGAGCATACCCTGCCACACTTATGGCGGCCAAAAGCGGTACAAAAGGGGGTGGTGATGGACGGAGCATCTGAATCAATCAAACACTCACACCCAGTCAAAAGATCTGGGTTTAATCCATCACCGTTCTTTAGCCCACTCTGCCACCCCAGTTCAGACATGGCTATATGCAAACCAGTCTGACCCTGTGCCTCATGGGAACAGTCCAGCCCGAACTGCCAAGCCATGTCTTCCCTGGACTGGAAACAAGCTTCGGAGGACCGGTTTCTGGCATTCCAGCCGTCTTCAGCACAGTTTGTTTGAATCCAGTGGCAAAGTGAGCAAAGGACTCACGTCTGAGCATACCCTGCCATACTTATGGCGGCCAAAAGCGGTACAAAAGGGGGTGGTGATGGACGGAGCATCTGAATCAATCAAACACTCACACCCAGTCAAAAGATCTGGGTTTAATCCATCACCGTTCTTTAGCCCACTCTGCCACCCCAGTTCAGACATGGCTATATGCAAATCAGTCTGACCCTGTGCCTCATGGGAACAGTCCAGCCCGAACTGCCAAGCCATGTCTTCCCTGGACCGGAAACAAGCTTCCGAGGACCGGTTTCTGGCATTCCAGCCGTCTTCAGCCCGGCTTGCTTGAATCTATTGACAAAGTGAGCAAAGGACTCACGTCTGAGCATACCCTGCCACACTTATGGCGGCCAAAAGCGGTACAAAAGGGGGTGGTGATGGAGGGAGCATCTAAATCAATCAAACATTCACACCCAGTCAAAAGATCTGGGGTTAATCCATCACCGTTCTTTAGCCCACTCTGCCACCCCAGTTCAGACATGGCTATATGCAAATCAGTCTGACCCTGTGCCTCATGGGAACAGTCCAGCCCGAACTGCCAAGCCGTGTCTTCCCTGGACCGGAAACAAGCTTCCGAGGACCGGTTTCTGGCATTCCAGCCGTCTTCAGCCCGGCTTGCTTGAATCCAGTGGCAAAGTGAGCAAGGGACTCACGTCTGACCATACCCTGCCACACTTATGGTGGCCAAAAGCGGTACAAAAGGGGGTGGTGATGGAGGGAGCATCTGAATCAATCAAACACTCACACCCAGTCAAAAGATCTGGGTTTAATCTATCACCGTTCTTTAGCCCACTCTGCCACCCCAATTCAGACATGGCTATATGCAAACCAGTCTGACCCTGTGCCTCATGGGAACAGTCCTGCCCGAACTGCCAAGCCATGTCTTCCCTGGACCGGAAACAAGCTTCCGAGGACCGGTTTCTGGCATTCCAGCCGTCTTCAGCCTGGCTTGCTTGAATCCAGTGGCAAAGTGAGCAAAGGACTCATGTCTGAGCATACCCTGCCATACTTATGGCGGCCAAAAGCGGTACAAAAGGGGGTGGTGATCGACGGAGCTTCTGAATCAATCAAACACTCACACCCAGTCAAAAGATCTGGGTTTAATCCATCACCGTTCTTTAGCCCACTCTGCCACCCCAGTTCAGACATGGCTATATGCAAACCAGTCTGACCCTGTGCCTCATGGGAACAGTCCAGCCCGAACTGCCAAGCCATGTCTTCCCTGGACTGGAAACAAACTTCGGAGGACCGGTTTCTGGCATTCCATCCATCTTCAGCCCAGCTTGCTTGAATCCAGTGGCAAAGTGAGCAAAGGACTCACGTCTGAGCATACCCTGCCATACTTATGGCGGCCAAAAGCGGTACAAAAGGGGGTGGTGATGGACGGAGCATCTGAATCAATCAAACACTCACACCCAGTCAAAAGATCTGGGTTTAATCCATCACCGTTCTTTAGCCCACTCTGCCACCCCAGTTCAGACATGGCTATATGCAAACCAGTTGGACCCTGTGCCTCATGGCAACAGTCCAGCCCGAACTGCCAAGCCATGTCTTCCCTGGACTGGAAACAAGCTTCGGAGGACCGGTTTCTGGCATTCCAGCCGTCTTCAGCCCGGCTTGCTTGAATCCAGTGGCAAAGTGAGCAAAGGACTCCCATCTGAGCATACCCTGCCACACTTATGGTGGCCAAAAGCGGTACAAAAGGGGGTGGTGATGGACGGAGCATCTGAATCAATCAAACACTCACACCCAGTCAAAAGATCTGGGTTTAATCCATCACCGTTCTTTAGCCCACTCTGCCACCCCAGTTCAGACATGGCTATATGCAAATCAGTCTGACCCTGTGCCTCATGGGAACAGTCCAGCCCGAACTGCCAAGCCATGTCTTCCCTGGACCGGAAACAAGCTTCCGAGGACCGGTTTCTGGCATTCCAGCCGTCTTCAGCCCGGCTTGCTTGAATCCATTGACAAAGTGAGCAAAGGACTCACGTCTGAGCATACCCTGCCACACTTATGGCGGCCAAAAGCGGTACAAAAGGGGGTGGAGATGGAGGGAGCATCTAAATCAATCAAACATTCACACCCAGTCAAAAGATCTGGGGTTAATCCATCACCGTTCTTTAGCCCACTCTGCCAGCCCAGTTCAGACATGGCTATATGCAAATCAGTCTGACCCTGTGCCTCATGGGAACAGTCCAGCCCGAACTGCCAAGCCGTGTCTTGCCTGGACCGGAAACAAGCTTCTGAGGACCGGTTTCTGGCATTCCAGCCGTCTTCAGCCCGGCTTGCTTGAATCCAGTGGCAAAGTGAGCAAGGGACTCACGTCTGACCATACCCTGCCACACTTATGGTGGCCAAAAGCGGTACAAAAGGGGGTGGTGATGGACGGAGCATCTGAATCAATCAAACACTCACACCCAGTCAAAAGATCTGGGTTTAATCCATCACCGTTCTTTAGCCCACTCTGCCACCCCAGTTCAGACATGGCTATATGCAAACCAGTCTGACCCTGTGCCTCATGGGAACAGTCCTGCCCGAACTGCCAAGCCATGTCTTCCCTGGACCGGAAACAAGCTTCCGAGGACCGGTTTCTGGCATTCCAGTCGTCTTCAGCCTGGCTTGCTTGAATCCAGTGGCAAAGTGAGCAAAGGACTCATGTCTGAGCATACCCTGCCATACTTATGGCGGCCAAAAGCGGTACAAAAGGGGGTGGTGATGGACGGAGCATCTGAATCAATCAAACACTCACACCCAGTCAAAAGATCTGGGTTTAATCCATCACGTTCTTTAGCCCACTCTGCCACCCCAGTTCAGACATGGCTATATGCAAACCAGTCTGACCCTGTGCCTCATGGGAACAGTCCAGCCCGAACTGCCAAGCCATGTCTTCCCTGGACCGGAAACAAGCTTCCGAGGACCGGTTTCTGGCATTCCAGCCGTCTTCAGCCCGGCTTGCTTGAATCCAGTGGCAAAGTGAGCAAGGGACTCACGTTTGAGCATACCCTGCCGCACTTATGGCGGCCAAAAGCGGTACAAAAGGGGGTGGTGATAGCACTTCATGGTCACGGCGGGTGGCTGTGCCTCCTATGAAACAATCTTTTTTTTTTTTTTCTTTTTTTTTTTTTTGGTTAAAAACTTTTATTGAGCAACAAAATCATGTGTACAGAGATGGGCCCACAACCGCACGGGCCGGCCGCTAAGATCGGAGCATAATATGAGACAAAACAGTAGGTGCCACTCCGGCGGTCAGGCACAAACTGGACACAAAATGTCGCCCACAATATGGAACAGGAGAAGTTAATTTTCTTATTTTAAAACACACCAAAACGACAAACATAAACACCAAGGCGGAGGAATAATACACATAGAGTCAGCCCAGGAGGGGTGGGAAACCCACTAATCAGGAACACGAAGTCACAATCCGTAGGACAAGTTAAAGCGGGGGGACAGCGGGGAGGTCAATCAAGCCAAACGACAGTACGTGAAATTTCAGGAACATCAACCTAGGGTGATAAAAGAACATCAGAGGCCTCCACCAAGGGAGGAGCACAAATGTCTCCGTGATAGGCGTTCCACTGACACCAGATCTTCGTCCATGCCCTAGGCCTGCCCCTAGCCGTGTAGACGGTTTTTTCGCGGAACATAGACCAGTCCATGTTTTCTTCCCACACAGAGACAGTGGGAGGCCCGTGGGAGCCCCAAAGTTGCGCTATGTCTCGCTTCGCAACCATATACCCCAGGGTCGCCCATCTGGTCTGGGCCACCGAACAGTCGGTAGGTTCCCACACGTTCAACAAGCATCTCCGGGCCTCCGGCACCAGTGCAACTCCAGTCACGTCAGCCATCACCGCAAGCACCGCAGTCCAAGAGGCAGCCACCCTCGGACACTCCCAAATAATGTGAAGGAACGTAGCACTCATCCCACACCCACGCTTGCATAGGCCATCTGGGGAAAAACCCATCGCAACCAAACGTGGACCAGTAACATACACCCGATGGAGGATCTTGAGCTGAACCAGACAAAGACGGGCAGGAATGGCAACCTCTTTCGGAGAAGATAACGCCGATTGCCAATCCTCATCATCTAATTCCAGCCCGTCGCCGACCCACGCCTCTCGAAGTCGAACGAGCAAGTCAGCGCGATTGTGAATCAGCTTCTTATAAATCAAGGAGATGGTGCTATCAGGGAGATAGCCATCCAGTATACGATCTTCGAGAGGGGAGGACTCAGGGACGGCGGCACCGGAAGCCAGAACCGAGGTGAGGGCATGACGAACCTGTAAATATCTAATAAAATTCCCTATCACTCAGGTCATAATCATTTCGAAGGGCCTCGAAGGACTTCACAGCCCCATTCGCACACACGTCACCCACTCTACAAATTCCAATCATGTCCCAACGGTCAAACCCTTTCGTAGTCCAAAGACATCCCAGGCGCTCAGATGCAAAAAGCGGAGTAGCCAGCGTCACTCGGTCGTCCCACCCCAGGCTCACATTCGCAGCGCGCCACACACTAACAGCAATCCTAGTTGGACCCGTAAGGCGGAGCCCAGCCGACCTGGAATAAAGCGCTCTATTAAAGTTACCACCTGGCAGTTGGAGTCTGTCCATTGCAAAGGCCGGATCCGGACCCGGGGAGTACATCGAGTGGTTAATGGCCGACAGCTGCGTAGCCCAATAATATCTCCTGATATCAGGAAGCGCTATGCCCCCATCATACCAAGGGATGGTGAGCTTCGCAAGCGCGATACGTGGGTGCCCGTCCCAAATCAGTTGCCTCTGTAGACTCTCGACCTCTCGGAAGTAAGTAGCGGGGATATCATCATAGGAATTCTGGAGTGCGTAAAGGAATCGCGGCAAGGACATCATCTTGAAATGGGCAGCCCTGCCAAGCGGCGACAAGGGTAATTTACGCCAGCGAGCCACGTCCAGCCGCAATCTATGAAGCGGGGGAAGGAGATTACGTTCAAACCGGAGCGACGAATCCAATGTAATAAAAACCCCCAAATATTTAAAGCCGGACTGAACTACCTGGATAGGAAATCTATTCGGCAATGGGGGTAGGTCACCCGAAATAGCATAGACACAGGATTTAGCCCAGTTTTTAGTCAAACCAGCATTCTTACCAAACGAGGCGAGAACGTCAAATAAGACATTCAAAGATTTACGCGGGGAAGTAAGATAAAGAAGAATGTCGTCCGCGTAAAGCGAAACACGGTCCTCAAAGTCTGGGGACCAACGTATACCCTTGAGGGAAGGCTCCCAGCGAATCCACGCAGCCAGCGGCTCCAATGCGAGAGCGAAAAGTAGTGGAGACAAGGGGCACCCCTGTCTGGTCCCCCTACCAAGGGGAAAGGGAGCCGACACTCGACCATTAACCACAACCTGTGCCAGGGGCTCGGTATACAGTAGCTTCACCCAGCCGATGAACCCCGGGCCAAAACCAAACTTCTCAAGAGCCGCCCAAAGGTAGGGCCACTCTATCGTGTCGAAGGCCATCGTGGCGTCCAACGAGGCCAAGATGGCCGGCTCCGTCAGAAGCCCCGCCCTCGCGATGGCTCCATAAAGGCGACGTAGATTAAGGGCCGTGTTACGGTGCGGGATGAATCCGGATTGATCCGGATGAATCAGGTCACTAACAACCGTGAGGAGGCGGGTAGCCAAGAGTTTGGCAAGAACCTTAGGCTCGACATTTAACAGGGAGATAGGTCTATAAGACGAACAAAGATCCCGGGGCTTACCGTCTTTAGGAATTACCACAATCGTAGCCAGGCGCTGGTCATAGGGGAGAACACCCCGCTCCTGGGACTCCGAAAACATTGTCCGAAGATAGGGCGCAATCTTATCAGGACGCAGTTTGTATAACTCGATTGGCAAACCGTTCGGGCCCAAAGCCTTGCCCGAACGGAGAGAGCGAATTGCAGTCGCGATTTCGTTCGTAGAGAACGGGGCCTCCATAAAGGATCTCTCCAAATCGGAAAGGCAGGGCAAAGCTTTGTCGCGCAGCATGAGGCGAGAGTCGTCTACATCCCTTTCCGACACTGGGGAGTAAACCGCACGGAAATAGTCCGCAAAACATTCCACTATTTCAACCGGGTCCGTCACTTTCACACCATTCAAAGTCTGGACCACAGGCACCACTCGATTCGCCCTTTCCCTCTTGTCCAACCAAGCAAGCAATTTCCCCGCTTTGTCTCCAACATCATACAGACGACCCTGTTGCTCTCTAAACATCATTTTGGCCGCATCCGTGACCAGAGACTTATAGGCTAATTGCTTCAGACCCAGGGCATGGAGTTTGTCATGAGTGACACTCGATTCCAGGTCAGCCTCCATCTCAAGTATTTCCATCTCAAGCTCCACCACCTCCCGATTCCTTGCCTTTTTGGTTTCAGCAATGAGAGACAGGGCCTGCCCACGAATCACCGTCTTAAAAGCCTCCCATAGGGACACCGCAGAAGAGACAGACCCCTCATTCTCCAGAAAGTAGGTGTCCAAGGACGTAATCAATTGACTACGGGTCTCAGGGGAGGTCAGGTACCAAGGGTTGATAGGAGCCACCCGGCCCGCCGCCTCCATCCCCACATCAAACCAGAGCAAGAGCGGAGAATGATCTGAGATGCCCCGGGGGAGGTGCCTAATCTCGCGGACGGCCGATGACTGTTCAGCTGGCATGAGGAAGTAATCTAGTCTAGACAAGCTCCCATGAGCCCCAGAGTGGAAAGTATATTGAAGTTGAGTGGGGTGCATAAGTCTCCAGCAGTCAACCAAACCAAAAGTATCCAAAAAGCCACCTATCCATAGTTGGGTCGAAGGAGTATCCCTAGGGGGGTAACGATCACTGAGACCAGAGAGAACAGAATTAAAGTCACCAGCCAGAAAGAGAGCACCATCAGGGAGGCCCAACAGAACTCTGCCCAAATCAAAAAAGGTAGCGGTCTGCAAGCCGGGGGGCACATAGACGGTAAACAGGGAAAGGGGTTTGCCCTCATATCGACCCACGAGGACGGCATAGCGCCCCCGATCATCAAGGATCACATCATCTATCGCAAGGGGAAGGGAAGCCCGGACCAGGATGCCCACCCCCCTGGAACCCGTTGTAAACCCTGAGTGCGCAACAAGACGATAGCCCCACCTATTCATCGCGTGACAGGTATTGCCCACTAGGTGCGTCTCCTGCAGAAAGACAATATCGGGAGACAAACGTCGCAGGCATCGCAACACCACCCCCCGCTTTATACGATCCCCTAGACCATTGACATTCCATGAAATAAACCTCAACCCGCTACCCCCCATCCCACGAAGTAATGCAGGAACCCTCCCCCAATGAGCATGACACTGAAAATACCTTCATCAAATTAGAATCGCCTTGAAAAAACAAAACACAAACTACAAACCCCCAAACAACCCACCCTCCAACACCCAAAGAAACACCCCCACCCTGCACCCCTGCAGTAGACAAAGAAGCCACCCCAACATGCAGTGTGCCTGTCGCCCAAAAAACCCCGTTCTACAAAAAGACCCCGGAGGAGGAAAAGGCTCTGTCCCACCCGCCACCCCGACAGAAGAAAGGTAGAGGAGAATACATAGAAAAAGAAGCGCTCAAGTACAGAACCCAGGAAGGGAGAACATAATACGGAATCAGGGGCCCAAATATCAAGTTCAGCTCTCCACGCCACCCTCGGCACCACCCGGGTACTCGGTGGGATCAGTCAAATTAGGCCTGTCCGGCAGAGAGTCCAGCCAGTCATTCACCGAATCAGGTCGATCAAAGAAAAGGGTCCGTTCATTGTACTCCACTCGTAGCCTGGTAGGAAAAAGCATGGCGTATCTCAGACCCAGGTCCCGAAGACGCTTCTTAACTCCACGGAAACCCATTCGCTGTCTCTGCACAAGCTGTGAGAAATCCGGGTAAAAGTTCACCGTGGCATTTTCGAAAGCCACCGGGCCCTTAACTCTCGAGGCCTGCAGGATAGCGTCTCGGTCCCTATAATGAAAAAGTTTAGAGACAATGGGCCTCGGCGGGGCGCCCGGCTTACCCTGGCCACCCGGAACATGATGGGCACGTTCCACCGCAAAGAATTTGCTCAATCCGGATGGAGAAAGGTAATTTTGTATCAAGTCCTCAACCAGGAGATCAACAGAATGCGGAGCAGGATTTTCCGGAACACCGATCACACGCACGTTACAACGCCGTGCCCTGTTTTCAAAATCCTCCAGGCGCTGAGTCAGGAAATCGTTTACCGTTCTGAGGTTGCCGATCTCCGTCTGCATTTCCGAGACGTCGGCCGTGAGGCTAGATGACTTGAGGTCCAATGACTTCACCTTCTCATTGGTTTTAGATAAGTCGGCCCGAATAAGGTTCACATCAATAGCCACAGTATCGATTTTGTGGGCCAGAGCTTCATACTGTTGGCGATTGTTTCTCTCATGCCAGAGATGGCGCCCATGATGTCTTGCAGGGACGGCTCCGCCGAAGCCTCCAAAGGGGGCCCCACTGCACTCGGGCCAGGCAAGGAGGCACCGGGGGACACCTTTGGTTGTGTGTAACGGTCCATGATGTTAGACTGGTCCGGGCCTCCGCGGAGGGGCGTCTTGGTCTTCCGCCTCTCCTGGTCCCCCTTGCCCGTCATGGTGGAGACCGCGTCCCCGAGGGACCCACACGACCTGGTGAAAATGGCCGCAGGGAGACAGGGCGCCGGAGCCAAAAAAGTCAGCAGCGAGGGCAAGTCGAGGTGTGAACCGGCCCAGAATGATACGGAGCTGGCAAAAGGGGCAACTGTAGCCTCGCGCCGCTGTACTCAGCACCGACCAGACACCTCCAGTGGAAGCCGTAGACTGAGTCAGAATCGAAACCGAAAGTTAAGAGGGGGGCCCATGGGTCGAGTCCCCCTGCCGCTGTTGTTCAACTCAGACACGGCAACAGAGCCTCACCAAGACCCGGGCGAGCCACCAAGGTGGGCCCCGAAAGTTTGAGTCGACGTAGCTTCGGTGCCCCCGGTCCAATTCGAAATCCAAAAACAATATTAGGATCAGCCCAGGTTCCTCTTCATTAACCCTTGTAGAAAATCAGGATAAGTTCAGGATATCATGCCGGGAGTGGCGGGGGTCCAGGGAGCGCTGTGCTCACGCGGCCATCACGGATGCCCGCCAAGCTCCTCCCCCCTATGAAACAATCTTGATACTAGGAGACGCCGCGCTCAAAACACCTAGTCAGGTTCCCTGCCGGACAGCAGTTTTCCTATTAGGATAAATTAGGAGTGGCATACACAGGGCTGGTCCCTGTGTAGTCCTGAGGAAGAGCTAGGGGAAGCTCAAAGCATGTCGACCGCACACTGATTCCTTTTCCATTATAGTTTGGTTCCCAGTGTCTACCCCATTTTTAACCATACCCACTTAGGAGCCGGAATAAAAATTATTTGAGGCCCACTAGAACGGTATTTTTAATCACCAACACCCACTCCACCTCACATTGCACTACACATAGTCCTTCAATAAGTGCTCCTACATAACTTCGCAAGTCGTAGCACGCCCCAGTTGGTAGAGAGCTGGGATGGCCCCAATGATGAAGCATGTTACCGTGGCGAAACCCTGGTGAGTGAGGGGACTCAGAAAAGAAATGGCAGTTGTCTGACCATAGTGGTCAGTAGCCAACATACACGAACAAGGTCCTAGAACACAGTACCTTGGGTTTATGTCTTACGATATGTTCTAGGATGGCGACCTAGTCCTTATCCTCCGTCTCCCTCAATTTTTTGTACTACTCTTAAAATATGCCATAGTGTTTTCTTTTCATGTACATTCCATTTTCCATTAAAGAAAACAGGATGCAGTGAGAAAAAAAAATGCTTAATTTAAAAGCAATCACAGACAGGGCTAGAATATACATATATAACATTAAAACACACAGGTAAATTTGAAAGAACTACCCCCTAAAAATGCCCACTTATTGTAAGCTATAAAACAAAGAAAACCATACATTGCCCACCAAATGCACTTATCACAATCTCACACATGATGGGACAAATAAAATCACCAATGATAACTATTAACATTACATATCACAAAAGAAAGCATTGACACTACAAGTAATGTCACATAAGGTACAGTTTCCTTTCTTTGTTGAACTGTTGCTATTATGGGGTGGCTCCTCCATTTGAGTGGAGGAATGTCACCACACAAACCGCAGAGCTGAACAATAAAACTATAATCAATTAAAAGCAAAATCCTTGGCACACATAATAGTAATCTTACAGTATGTAAGTTATTACAAGAGCTACAACATAGTAGAAACAGTTTTGAAATACATTTTCCGGTGACTCGAATATTGTTCAGTCTTTAATTCTCTTTTTCATAGAGTCAACGGAAAGGGGGGAAACCCGCCGACACATGTTTCACCGCGTGTGGATGGTAATTCCGTGACCTCCTTAGGGCTGGGAAGAATATAATGGGTATGGATGATACATGTGTCATGGCAAACATTTAACAAAATACACAACGTGAAACCAAATGGTTCCTTGTGACTTCATACATCTATTTGTGGAAACCCTCATCACCGTAAGACTGTGTCCGTAATATGCAAATTACCACAACTTAAGATATATCGCAAGTGCCTGACTCAATTAAAAAATATAGACCCAAGAATTGTGACATTGCGAGTGCCTAATAAGTTAGTTAAATTGTTCCAAACTGTAAATCGTCATTACAATAGGTATAATAAGAAAATAAGGATATAAAGTATATAGGTCACCTGACTTATGTGTCTAAAGACAATTGTATACTGAACTCAGACTTAGATGCACAGACGCCAAGTGGATAATGCGCGTATGGACAGTAGAACACGGTCTCAATTGTGATCACAAAATAAAGTATTTCCTGGGGGACCACTAGATCTCCCGGCAACTCTGTCATGCACCTACCTGTCCTCATAGAACTTTCATTTGCTAAATTGCCCGAATGTTTGCTCGCCTCCTTTAACTCGTTCCCATGAGGTTTTGCATTTTATATTTATGTTCACACATGTTGTAACAACAGAAACAGTAGGATTGTGTATTTGTTTTTACCACTTCCTTTGGTTTCAGAGCATTCAACCAATGACCTCATATTTGCTCGCCTCACTTATTTCGTGCCTATGTGGTTTTGTACTTTATATTTATGTACACGCATGTTATAGCAACAGCAACATTAGCATTGTTTATTCATGTCACCATTTCTTTTGATTTTGTAACATTAGACTATTGACCTCATACTTGTGTTCACACAGGTAGAGCTGGTTCTGCAGTATGCTGCTTGCTAAGTTACAATGAGGAAGTGTCTCAATTGCATCATACTATATCATGCATTCAAAATAACTATAGGTCTAGCCCAGATTTATGGCACACAAGCAACTTGGAGAACTTTGAGAGCTGCAGTGTGACGTTTCCTAAGTTACAACTATGCAGGTTCTCAAATGCATTACACTGTTTTAAAATGTCTATATGTTTATTCCATATGTGTAGCACACAAGCTACTCTGAGGACTGATTTATATTTATGTATGTATGTATGTATGTATTGCATACTTATATAGCGCAAACTGTCACCCAGAGGGTATCCTGGCGCTTTGACTCTACCTAGCTTCAGCAATCACAAAATTACACTGCCCTGGGAAAAATATAAGACTTCAGCCCTTTTTTAAAGGAGGGAAGTTCCTTCAGGCTCCTCAAAAACAGGGGAAGAGAATTCCAAAGCTTGGCAGCAGTAAAGCCAAAGGAACGGCCGCCCATCCGAATCCTCTGAATCCTAGGAATTGTCACCAAGCAAGCAGAGGATGACCGTAGAGGTCTGGCTGCTGAATACCATGAGAAAAGATCTTGCAGCGCAACAGGCCCCTGTCCGTGGAGAGCCCTAAAGTCTATGCACGATGCCTTAAAACAGATACGCTGATGGACAGGTAACCAGTGAAGGTCTTTTAACGCCAAAGAAGAAGAGGCTGAGCGTATCCGAGAAAGAGCCAGCTTAGCTGCCATATTCTGTATGCGCTGCAACTTACTAATCAAGGTGCTGGGGGCACCCAGAAGTAGTGTGTTGCAGTAATCAAGCCTGCTAAGAATGATACTACGCATCTACTGATACTACGATACTACTGATTTGTTTTCGTGGCACACCATGGTTATGAATAAGAATAGAGTTTTCGGATTTACTATCGCAATTGATTAGTCCTCGGAGTTTCACACTTTTAGACTCTGTTTTCACAAACATGCGCTTTCTGCGATATAAAAATATAAATATTTGTTTTCTCATCTCTCCCTGCCGTTCTTTCTTTTGTTCACCTCACTTAGCCCACTTTAATTTTCATTGACTCACACAAATACCCAGAATCTCATACAGATTATGTCTAAGGTGCAGATGTATCATCCGTTTTTTTTGTCGCAAACGATGCGATTCGTAAAAAAACAGCGTATGCGACAAAAAAATCGGCAAATGCGATGTATTAAAAATTTGCATCGCAAAATTAAGGAATCGCAAAATTCGCGATTCCTTCATTTTGCGCAAGCATTGAAGGAATTGCAAAAAGCGATTCCTTAAATGCTATGTAAGAAACATTACAGTTTTGCGATTTCACATAAGAAATCGCAAATTACCACCAACTTGTAGTTGGTGGTAATTTGCGAATTCTTTTGTAAATACACTTTTTGGCATTTGTAAAAGTGGCATGTGGCGCCTCATTCCGAAACTGGTATGGTAAAGAGATGAATGGAGTGACCATAACCTAACAGCTACGACATATACCATATCGATCTTGGCACCTTCTTGCTCGGTTGGCAGATACTAACCAAAAGCCAGTTACCACCATTGCTTATATCCACCATCGTGCCAAGAAAGAGGCGAAGTGGCTTAGCAGGGAGAATGTACCATGGCTACGTAATCATCGGACCTGGGGGGGGGGGAAACCAGTGCGACTGGTGGGACCAGTCAAGTAAATGCCAGAAAGCTCTCTTATCTGGTTTCCCAGTCCTGGCGAGATCCAGTTTCGATATTTGGAGAATTGATACACAACAGTCATGTAGAGAGGGAGAGGAGGTCTCCACCTATATTCTTTATATCCTTATTTTCTTATTATACCTATTGTGATGATGACGCATAGTTTGGACCAATTTAACTAACGTATTAGGCACTCGCAATGTCACAATTCTTGGGTCTATATTTTTTAATTGCCTCACACACTTGCCATATATCTTTAGTTGTGGTAATTTGCATATTACAGACACAGTCTTATGGTGATGAGGGTTTCCACCAATAGATGTAAGAAGTCACAAGGAACCATTTGGTTTCACGTTGTGTATTTTGTTAGATGTTTGCCATGACAAATGTATCAATCATACCCATTATATCCTTCCCAGCCCTGAGGAAGTCACAGAATTTCCTTCCATAGGCGGCGAAACATGTGTCGGCTGGTTTTTCCCTCTTTTCATTGACTCTATGAAAAAGAGAATTAAAGACAGAACGATATTCGACTCACCAAAAGACTTATTTCAAAACTGGTTCTACTATGTTGTAGTTCTTGCAATAACTTACATACTGTTTGATCACCATTATGTGTGCCTAGGATTTTGCTTTAATTCGTAATTGTGAGGGACTTTCCCACACTAAACCTGAGGGGTTATAGGGCTTATTCCCTCACCTAGCTGCACCATACTTATACTTTTCCTTATCCAAACACAAGCATTTACTAGCAGAGCACCTATTTCTCCCTGGCCACTAAAAACCGTTCAGCATAGAGTGTAAAACAGTAATAAAGGTAATTTATCAATGTTTTATTTTTCAGCACCCTGTCCTGAACTAAGGGGTCGATTACGATGGCGAAAGGACCGCCACTGCCAGACATGGGTTGGTGGTCCTTCTGTACGCCGACCGCTACTTCCCCCCACCAAAATAGTATGGCGGGGGAATCTCACCATGACCATGGTGGTCGCAAAGAGCATCCACACAGCGGAACCGCCACACGCAATCCTTAGGATTGCCTGACAGAGCAGTCCTCATCAGTACAATGGCGGAGGTGCCTAGGAGGCACCATCCGCCAAATTACGATAATGGCTGGAGACAGACTTTCCATGGTGGTGGAACTGCCATGAAAGGCTGGCAGGGATTGTGTTTGGGGCCAGTTGCGGGCCCCCCTTGTGTTAGGATGGTGAGGGTGCACTGGGAGGTTACCCATTTTACCCACTATATGGCAGGCACTGTGTTGTGCCTGCCACATAGTGCTGTGAAATGCTCAACATGCCATATTGGCATCGCTGCGGATGCCACTTTCAGCAGCACCCGCCGCAATGTGAAACTACAGAATGCATCCGCCATGGTGGTGGCCGCATCCTGATTTGTGGTGCGGGACCGCTGCATGAATGGCAGATGGTCCCGGTTTACACCAGGATGGCGGACAGACTCCAGTCCGCCCTCCATTCTAATGAGCCCCTAAGTGTCAAGACGGGGTGGGGCCACCGCTGTCAAGTGGAAGCAGCAGGGAGCTGTCGGCTTTTAAATGTGTATGTCTCTTTAGCTGTCCATTTTGGGCCAGCCAGCCAGACATGCACATTTTAAAGTTTTCCAACCTAGCTGTCTTAAACAGCTGGATTAGATAAAGCACAGGCCACCAGGGCTCTTAGGAGCATTGGTAGAGCCTGCTCTATCCAATCCTGGCACTGCTTTAATGCTGTAAAAGCAGCTCTAGAATTGGGTAGTGCAGTTTCCTGCATCTGGAGCTTTCTGGAAGCCATCCGAGGGAGGAGGATGTCATGCTGCAAGAAGGTAAGTAACTTAATTTTATTTTATTTTTGTGCACCCTTCCCATTACCCTCGGTATAAGCCTGCTGCCATTGTTGCTATTTACGATTAGGTAGTACATTTGTGTTTTTATATCTATAAATATTGAAAGATTGTAATCAGTGTAATTAGTACATTAGATTGTTGAGTTATAAGTTTTAGTTTTAATGTGAGACTGCATTTTGTATGCTGTATCTAACCAGAACTCAATAAGTTCATGGATGTTTTGGTTTTGTTCAATGTTAGCATCAGAAAGTAGTGCAGAAATTAATATTTTCTATGAAGTCGCTGCAAGTCTACATTGTAGAGTAAGCAAAATACTTTACAGCATCCCTTGGTGTAAATTTGAAGGTATGTTTTACTGGAGGTTTAGGTAGTACCATCCACAGACACTGCAACTTAGGAAATACATCACAGCATTGCTAGGGTCCACATAGACAATTGAAGCTGAATAAAAGTGCAACTAAACATCCACTATGTTCTGCAGAAGCAAGGAGATTATGCCTTCTGCTGAACTAGAAATACCACAGGAGTTCATGTCTTATAAATCTGGGAAGTAGTGATGGTCTTTTCAAACCAACGTTTATTATTTATTTTCTTGCTGCTGTGTACCCCAGATGGGGTGCCGGTCGACTGTTTTAAAGCTAATGTTCAATTATGGGTCCCTGCATGAACAAACGGAGTGCTGTGATTGTTCCTATTCCAGAATCCTGGGAGTTGGCTATTACCAATCTCCCATATTGATTCCACCGTAAACGTTTTAGGGCTTGTACTTCTGATTCACCTTGAAGCCTTGGCAGATGAAAATAGCATCTTTTCCAAAGTCCACTTTAGTTTTTAGACCTTGGATAGGAACTGTGGAAAAAGCACTAAACCTTCACCTTATTGTGAGTAAATACTTGATAGCGAAGAAGGAGGCCCTGCACTTGTTATTCACTGATTAGGGAGGATATGGGAGTTGGCATTGATCTTTTCAACTTAATATGGCAATTACATCATCATCTGAAACTCACAGTGCATTTTGGGCCACAGGGTGAATGCACTTCTCAGAAAGGATTTCTAAGAGGAGTGAGACAGGGCTGTATTTTAACTGGTTTCCTGTCCCTACGTCATATAGAAGGTACAAGAAGCCACTTAACAAGAGTAGGAATGGACCATCCCAAAATAGGAACTGTACCAACACACTCCTTCTTTAAGCAGATGATGTAGTATTGATTGCCTGCATAGACAATGGTCCCCAAGGTTTATTGGATTATTTTTATGCTTTTATGAATGAGATAGATCTAAAAGTAAATTATGCTAAGTATTACATAATGAACTGTGGACACAATAACAGCAAACAAGGTGCTTCACAATGGGAGGTATGCCCCTAGAGAAAACAAACTTTAACTATTTAGCGCTAACTTCTAGCTCATCTGTCTTGTGTGGCAATACGTCATCTTGGTGAAAATACAACAATTTGCCTGGAACATTGAGTAATTTTATGTTTTGGCCTGAAATTAAAACATAAACTGATAGCTGAGATAGTAACTCTTTACAAACCAAAATGCATCTCAGCGGTCATGTACGGTGCAGGAGTTTTTTTTTTTTTATAAAGAATATGCAGCCCAACATATAGAAAATGGTTCAAATGCAGATTGCTAGCCATTCCCAAAAATTCTGCATATTTTGAGAGCCATGAAGAATTGAAATTACCCTACGTTGAGGATCAGATTGGCATAGCTCCACTCACCTTGTGGGTAAAATCTTGGCTCAACCTGGAGGAGGCACAGGTAGGGTCATGTATCGCCGACTGCCAGACGTTAAATAAAGCTACAAGAATACCCTGTTTTGCATACCTAAAATGCACCTGTTTGAATTTGGGTTGAAGGGAATTGTTTTTAAACCCCCAAAAGCTTGGCGCAACCGGTAAGGAGATCATAAATCAATCTTTTGCTGAGTTCCGTTTGAATGTCATAATATTGAGAGCACAACCTATGCAAAGAGTTGAGAATTATCTACAGGTGTCAACTGCCAGAAATTGTGAACCCTATTTATTGTATATTGAAAACCCTGCATATAGGTCATATCTTAAATTGTTCAGACTAATCTTAATTCATTTTAAAGTTGCTTTTTCATCTCAATGTGTCTGGCAGAATGATCCATGTTCAGGTCACCGTAACAATATTCAGAACCAAGAACACTTTATCCTGTTTTGCCCTCTATATCCAGCCCCTAGATCACCCTTCTTAAAACCTGCATTATGTAAGAAAAATATCTGACATTTCAGGTCATGCCTGGAGTTTCTGCAACAATTGCCTTCGCTTGATATTTGCAAGGCTAAATTTTATCAAGAGTGCACTAGTTATTTGAAAACATTATGACATTTTACATTGTGCCAGTACTTGTTGTGAGAAGTTGGCCTGGCATATGCTGTCCACTATTCTAGTGGGCACCTTGCACCAGTCCAAACGACCCCTTATTTATGGTAGGTTAAAAACAACCTTTATAGAAAGCTATCCTAGTGGTAGCTGTGGAGACCAGGACACAGTAAATTAGCACTAGGAGCGTTCCAAACCATATGTCAATATTGTGGTATAAGAACCACGACTTGCATAGATACAAGACCTAGAGCCTTTAGAACTGCTGGGGCCACCAGGAACCACCCAAGGTAGGGACACACGGGACCCACGGGAGACACGTGCTGTGTCTGTACACCGCTGCGAATCACCATTAACTTCTACGGGGAAAGTCGCGGTTGGAAATTCAAAGATAAAGAACACTTAGAAGAGGACCTGGAGCAAATCCCTTTAGAACTAGGAGGTTCTAGAGTCAACACCCATGTTAGCACTGGAGTACTCAAGTTACCTCACGCAGGGAAGCAGGGATTATAGGTGTCTTTTCATTTCAGGTTTCGTCATCATTTTCAATGGCGATCTGCTGCAAAGTGCTGCTGGCGTCCAAGTGGAAAGTGTCCAGAGTGATCCAAGGCTGGATCAGAGATGTGAAGAACCTGAAAGCAGAGGGGACGGAGTCTGGGTCACTTGCCGGTGACCAGGAGGACCGATAGGCGGATGCTCAGCAATGACCGGGTGTTAGACCTGTCTGACTTTTTGCGTAGTCCCTCCAATGTATTATTTATTTTGTCCCCTTTTTGCCCCTCATGCCTTTAATTATTTTTGTGTCCACTAGATTTTTCAAGGTGTTGGTCAAGGGGATAGGTGCTCTTTTACCCTCATAATCATTCACCTCAGTTTAGGTGCCCTTCCTGACAGGAATTTCCTTAGTTCAACAAAATGGTGGCTTCTAACTGCCACAACTGTCAGTCCCCTAGAGTGCCCCATAGGTTAGTATTAGGCCTTCCAGAACCTTCTGGACCTTACTGGACCCTGTAAGGATAGGCTATATATGGGTAGGGGTCAGGAAGCCATTTTGTGTAGACTGTTGAGCTAGAGGAGGGAGGCGGTGGTGAGAGGAGGTGGACGCGCTAGGAGAAGTTAGTTTGTCGGTGGAATAGGCAGCCTCTCCAAGGAGACGTTCCCCCGTTCATCCCTGACCAAACCCTCTTGCTAAGGCTTGGTAGATGGAGGCATTGGTGGAACACTGACTGGCCCTTGTGAATCCTGCAACCCCTGCTTTAAGTGACGCTGTCTGAAAGAAGCTCCTTCCCTGCTTCTTGCCCCCTCGCCAGATCCCCTTACCGATTGATCTGAGGGAGATTCAAGCGAGTCACAGGGTCCTGCGTTGACTGTGGTAGTGGCAGGCGGCGCGCATGAGCAGAGGAGCGCTTAGTCTTGCGCAGGCTCCGTGATGCCGGCCTTGTGTGAGGAGTGGCGCTGTACGTGAGCAGGCCGGGGAGTGTCCTGGAACCCCGGGCTTCGGAGGCGTTGCCAGACAGAGACACTACTCCGACGCGCAGGAGCGGAAGCGCCGACAACGAAGGAACGACGGCAGCAGCGCGGGAGAGTACTTCACCGGCAGCCCCCGTCTGGCCTTCCTTCGTCCTTCTAGCAAGTGCGGAGAACCCGTAGTCCGGTAGAGGACCAGCCGGAGTACGAACCAGGAGGGACTTTGCCTCATCCCTGTGTCAAATTAGCCAAGTAAGGTGGCGGAAAGGGGGGAAAAGGTGAAAGAGGATTGTCGGGTGACTGGAAGAGTGGGATCTGCCCCAAGCACACCGGCAGCCCTGCTGAATAAGGGCTGTGAGTAAGTCAGCAGCAGCCAGTGAGTGAAGGGGTGCCCCTGAGTAACCCAGTTGGCCGGTATCGGCCGAGTGAACTACACCTCTCCGTTGATGCAGGGTCAGAGGTTTCCCTTCGTGGTAACAGTGGGTTGCCTGTTTTAATAGGAGGAAGCCGCTGTGGGTGGTTACACGAGTTCAGAGCAGAAGGCGCCAGATAAACGGGGGTAGAGGGGAATACTGCCTCAGTAATAAGTCCTCTGGGAGTTGCTAAGAGAGGACAGTACCTGTTTGGAGACGGAGTGGTAGTCTCCCTGCACAAGGAATGTAGTGCAGGATATATTACTTATCCAGTAGCCCTGAAACGGTGTGGGAGTTAAAAGTCAAGGAAATCATTGGTGTGAGCTCCTGGAAATACTTCTAGGAGGCCATTGTTCAATGAGAATACAGCATAGATTGGTCTCTTTAACTCTTTCCTTCTTTATTAAATGTGTAGCACTGTTAAGTAAATGTAAAGGAAGCCATATTGAACTGTAATGAAACTGACCAATGGAATGTGAAATGAAATTGTAAATGTTATCTGTTAAGCAAAGTGAGAAGGAATAAGAAGAAATATTGGTGTAAAAAGAAAAGAGATATACAGAAGAACCTAATTATTTTTGTAAAGCAATCCATATTTTTCCAAACATTGGTGTAGCGTCCTTTTTGAGTGAAATTAAGTTGGTTTACTGCTGGGTGGTCTGCAACCTTCACACATATGCCTCTAGTGATAGTGTCTTACCCTAGGCCAGGCTACCCTAGGTGACCTGACATATTTAGGTTCCAACAAGTTGGTGTCTAGCGGTGGGATCCTGACTGTGGTTGCAACTACTCTGTAGTAATTGAGCGTAATTCACTAGCCTACACCAGGAGTTTTCTCCTAGCGGCCCTCCTAATTCTTATTTTTGTTTTTTTCAAATTTGTTCCTGGTGGTGGGGTGGAGGTAGCTTCAGGTTGCCTTGCAACTCTATTCTTCTTGTGTGTGTAGCTTTGAATTGCCTGTGGTAAAGTGGAGTTTGCACTAGAAAAACTAGACACCTATTCGGTGGCTCAGCTAAAAGATTTCTGTCAACAATTGGGAGTGTTCTTTAAGCATGGTGCCAAGAAGGGGGAACTCCAGACCAGTTTGAGGGCTTGGGTGGAAGCACGCAATGAGGAGGGAACGGTGGAAGAGGAGGAATCGGACAGAGGTACTGTCATTGATAGGACTGCGGAATGTTCCCCGGGGGTGGGTGAGATGTCAATCAGCCCCAAGGCAACCTCACGGGAGGGCAGCAGTGTGTCATCGAGAGGGTTGTCAGAAACCGAGTTAGCTGACAGGAGAGAGGATAGACTGTTAAGGTGGGAAATAGCAAAAATGGAGTTGGAAGAAAAGAGGGAGGGGAGGAGGTTAGAACAGGAGAAGGAAGAGCGGAGAATGGCTCATGAATTCAAACTAAAAGAGTTAGAACTCCAGGCCCTGCAACGGGGACTCTTTCCAATTCCAAATGGTGGCAGCGAAACCAGAGAACCAACCAGGGAGTCCAGACCCTACCTGCCTAAGGATATAATTGCCAGCTATAGTCAGGGGGGTGACATAGCCAAGTGGCTGGCAGCCTATGAGGTCTCCTTAAGAGCCCATGGGATCCAGGAGAAGCACTGGGGGGGTGGGTTGTATAAGTACATGCCTCCTACTGGTCAGGACACCTTGCTGGCCTTGGAATCAGAGGAGCAGACCAACTACCCCACCATGAAGCTAGCATTGGTCAGGAAGTTTGGGCTTACCCCGGAAAGGTATCGCCAGAAGTTCAGGGGGAGCCACAAGTTAAGCACCCAGAACTGGGTGGACTTCCTTGATTATGCAAGAAAGGCATTGGAGGGCTGGGTAAAGGGCAGTGAGGTGAGGGATTATGAGGGGTTGTATGATCTATTTTTGAAAGAGCACCTCCTCGAGAAATGCTTTCCCGAGCTGCGCCAACACCTGGTGGACAGCAAGCTGACCAATCCCCGGAAGCTTGCAGAGGAGGCGGACATCTGGGCAAGTACCCGGGTGTCCTCAAAGGGGACTGGAGGGGATTCCCAAAAGGCTGGACAGGGCGCCCCCCAGAAGAAGGAGGGGGGAGATAAAAAGAGGGAGTTCTCTAAAGGTCCCCAAAACAATTTCCAGGGAAAGGGAACAGGTTTCACCCCTAGGGCAAACCCGCCCAGAAACCCTAATCCTGGCCAAAGCCAGCGGCCAAGGGTTCTCCACTGCTTTGAGTGTGGTGGTGTTGGACATTATAAGGGAGATGTCAGATGCCCAAAGAGACCACCCCCTCCCACCGGAGGAAAACCACCGGGAGTAGCTAGTGTAGCGCTCGGGGAGGAGTTGCCCTTAGATAAGGGGGGTGAGTGGGCGGGTGTCACCTTAGTGTCCCTGGGAGAACGGGAGATGGTTCCTAAGATCCAGGTGCCCCCAAATACTGTTAAGTATGGGCAGTGGATCACCATCAATGGCCAGAGAGGGAAGGCTCTGAGAGATACAGGAGCCAGTATGACTATGGTGAGAAGTCAACTGGTGTCTCCAGAGCAGGTGGTTCCCAATGTACTCCACCCCGCCGCGATGGCTGACGGCAGAATGGGCCACTATCCAGTGGCTGAGGTTCCCTTTGACTGGGAAGGGGTTGCAGGTTCACTTCGAGTTGCCGTAAGCCCTGCCGTGCCAGTTGATTGTCTGCTGGGGAATGATATGGAGCACAACGCTTGGAGAGAGGTGGAATACCGGACGCACACCGCGATGCTGGGTACACCTGACTGGGCCTGTGTGAGCACAAGGTCTGCGACTGCCCGGAGAGGGAGTTCGCCTGGGTTGGAGCCTGGAACAATGGCCCAACCCGCTGCCAAAAAGGGACAGACCCGAAGTCAGGAAGAGCCTGCTTCGGCTTCTACACCCCATGTGACAGATCGGCCACCTGCGGTGGTGGACCAGGAGTCCGTGGAGGGGGAAGTAGACTCGCTGGAGGACCTACCCATCCCTGCTGAGTGGCATGTGGAGGGAGGGCCTACCAGAGAGGAATTCTGTAAGGGGCAGAGGGAGTGCCCTACCCTTGAGGGACTGAGGCGACAGGCTGAAGCCCAGGCAGCAGGTGATGTTACGGGACACTACCACATTTACTGGGAGGATGGACTCCTCTACAGTGAACCCAAGGTACCCTTACCTGGTTCGTCAAGGGCCTTGGTAGTCCCGCAACAATACCGAGCCTTTCTGCTGGAATTGGCTCATGCTATACCCTTGGCAGGACACTTAGGTCTGGACAAGACCTTTGTTCGGCTTGCCCTCCACTTTTACTGGCCTCAGATGAAAGTGGCGTCCAACACCTACTGTCGGACATGTGTATCCTGCCAGGCCAGTGGGAAAACAGGGGTGAAACTGAAAGCTCCTCTGGAAACACTTCCCGTCGTTAGCACCCCCTTTGAAAGGGTGGGCATCGACATTGTAGGGCCATTGGATCCACCAACAACAGCTGGTCACAGGTTTATCCTGGTTCTGGTGGATCATGCCACACGGTACCCAGAGGCAATCCCTCTGAGGACTGTCACTGCACCTGTGGTGGCTAGGGCCCTAATGGGGATCTTTACCCGAGTGGGTTTCCCCAAAGAAGTTGTGTCTGACAGGGGGACCAACTTTATGTCAGCTTACATGCGGGCAATGTGGAAGGAGTGTGGAGTGACTTACCGGTTCACCACTCCTTATCACCCCCAGTCGAATGGACTGGTTGAGAGGTTCAACAAAACCTTGAAGGGCATGATCAGAAGTCTGCCCGAAAGCCTGCGGAGGAAATGGGACGTCCTCCTACCCTGTTTGCTATTCTCCTACAGGGAAGTGCCACAGAAGGGAGTGGGCTTCAGCCCCTTTGAACTTCTGTATGGGCACCCTGTACGCGGTCCTCTCAGCCTGGTGAAGGATGGTTGGGAGAAATCTCTCAGGAAACCCCCCCAGGATGTGGTGAGCTACATGCTGGCCTTCAGGAGCCAAATGGCGAAGTTGTGGAAGCAAGCTGCTGACAACTTGGAGGCCAGCCAGGCAGTCATGAAAGAGTGGTATGACCACAATGCTCACCAGGTGGAATTGGAGCCTGGCCAGAAAGTGTGGGTGATGGAGCCTGGAGAGCTTAGTGCCCTCCAGGATCGCTGGACAGGCCCATTTGAAGTGTTGGAGAAGAAGGGTAAGGCCAAATACCTGGTGGACCTTAAGACCCCTCGACAGCCCCTACGGGTGCTGCATGCCAACCGACTCAAACCCCACCATGAGAGGCCCGAGGTCATTTTAATGATGGTGACTGATGGGGGAGAGGAAGTGGAAAGCGAACCTCTCCCAGACTTGTTCTCGTCTCAAGAGAAGGATGGGTCAGTGGAGGGAGTGATTCTCTCTCCCACTCTAACTCCTGAACAGCGGGAGGACTGCCGCCAGATACTGGAGCAGTACTCTACATTGTTCTCCCTTGTCCCGGGAAGGACTCACCTGTGTACCCATGATGTGGACACAGGGGACAGCCCACCAGTGAAGTCGAAGACCTACCGGCTGTCCGACAAGGTGAAGGCTAGCATCCATGGAGAGGTTGCCAAGATGCTTTAGCTGGGAGTTATAGAACCTTCCAACAGCCCTTGGTCCAGTCCGGTGGTGCTAGTGCCAAAAGCCGCTCCACCAGGCACCACGCCAGAACTGAGGTTCTGTGTGGATTACCGGGGACTGAACTCAGTTACAAAGACTGATGCTCATCCGATCCCTAGGGCGGATGAATTAATTGACCGGCTAGGAGCTGCCCAATACCTAAGTACCTTTGACCTCACTTCAGGGTACTGGCAGATCTCCTTGACAGATGGAGCAAAGGAAAGATCAGCCTTCTCCACGCCTGAGGGACACTTCTAATTTTGCGTGATGCCCTTTGGGCTCAAAAATGCCCCTGCCACATTTCAGCGGCTGGTGAATCAGGTCCTCTCTGGAATGGAGGGTGTCTCCGCTGCTTACCTGGATGACATTGCTGTCTTCAGTAGCAGTTGGGAGGACCATTTGCAACATTTGCAAGCAGTTCTCCAGGCCCTGAAACAAGCTGGATTGACAATCAAAGCCAGCAAATGCCAGATTGGGCAGGGGTCGGTTGTGTACCTTGGACACTTGGTGGGTAGGGGGACAGTGCAGCCCCTGCAGGCAAAGATTGAGGCAATCATGGCCTGGGAACCCCCCAAGACACAGACTGAGGTCCGAGCTTTCCTGGGCCTCACAGGATACTACCGTCGCTTTGTGAAGGGGTATGGCACTATGGTAGCGCCCCTCACAGAGCTCACCTCCAAGAAACAACCTCGACGGGTAGTTTGGACGAAAGCTTGTCAGCAAGCTTTTGAGAAACTGAAGCAGGCAATGTGTGCAGCACCGGTCCTGAGGGCCCCAGACTTCTCCAAGGAATTCATTGTCCAGACAGATGCATCAGAACATGGCATTGGGGCAGTGTTATTGCAACTGAATGAAGAGGGCCTGGATCAGCCTGTAGTCTTCCTATCCAGGAGACTGCTTCCCCGGGAACAGAAGTGGAGTGCAATTGAGAGGGAAGCTTTTGCGGTGGTGTGGGCTCTGAAGAAGCTGCGGCCATACCTGTTTGGCTCGCACTTCCTGGTTCAGACTGACCACCGCCCCCTTCGTTGGCTAATGCAGATGAAGGGGGAGAAATCCAAGCTGTTGAGGTGGTCCATCTCCCTACAGGGAATGGACTTCCAGGTGGAACATCGACCTGGAGTGGACCACGCCAATGCAGACGGTCTTTCCAGGTATTTCCGCTTTAGTGAAGAGGACTCCCAAGGGGTTGGGTAGCTCTCCCCACTTTCAGCTGGGGGGGACGCGTGTTAGACCTGTCTGACTTTTTGCGTAGTCCCTCCAATGTATTATTTATTTTGTCCCCTTTTTGCCCCTCATGCCTTTAATTATTTTTGTGTCCACTAGATTTTTCAAGGTGTTGGTCAAGGGGATAGGTGCTCTTTTACCCTCATAATCATTCACCTCAGTTTAGGTGCCCTTCCTGACAGGAATTTCCTTAGTTCAACAAAATGGTGGCTTCTAACTGCCACAACTGTCAGTCCCCTAGAGTGCCCCATAGGTTAGTATTAGGCCTTCCAGAACCTTCTGGACCTTACTGGACCCTGTAAGGATAGGCTATATAAGGGTAGGGGTCAGGAAGCCATTTTGTGTAGACTGTTGAGCTAGAGGAGGGAGGCGGTGGTGAGAGGAGGTGGACGCGCTTGGAGAAGTTAGTTTGTCGGTGGAATAGGCAGCCTCTCCAAGGAGACGTTCCCCCGTTCATCCCTGACCAAACCCTCTTGCTAAGGCTTGGTAGCTGGAGGCATTGGTGGAACACTGACTGGCCCTTGTGAATCCTGCAACCCCTGCTTTAAGTGACGCTGTCTGAAAGAAGCTCCTTCCCTGCTTCTTGCCCCCTCGCCAGATCCCCTTACTGATTGATCTGAGGGAGATTCAAGCGAGTCACAGGGTCCTGCGTTGACTGTGGTAGTGGCAGGCGGCGCGCATGAGCAGAGGAGCGCTTAGTCTTGCGCAGGCTCCGTGATGCCGGCCTTGTGTGAGGAGTGGCGCTGTACGTGAGCAGGCCGGGGAGTGTCCTGGAACCCCGGGCTTCGGAGGCGTTGCCAGACAGAGAGACTACTCCGACGCGCAGGAGCGGAAGCGCCGACAACGAAGGAACGACGGCAGCAGCGCGGGAGAGTACTTCACCGGCAGCCCCCGTCTGGCCTTCCTTCGTCCTTCTAGCAAGTGCGGAGAACCCGTAGTCCGGTAGAGGACCAGCCGGAGTACGAACCAGGAGGGACTTTGCCTCATCCCTGTGTCAAATTAGCCAAGTAAGGTGGCGGAAAGGGGGTAAAAGGTGAAAGAGGATTGTCGGGTGACTGGAAGAGTGGGATCTGCCCCAAGCACACCGGCAGCCCTGCTGAATAAGGGCTGTGAGTAAGTCAGCAGCAGCCAGTGAGTGAAGGGGTGCCCCTGAGTAACCCAGTTGGCCGGTATCGGCCGAGTGAACTACACCTCTCCGTTGATGCAGGGTCAGAGGTTTCCCTTCGTGGTAACAGTGGGTTGCCTGTTTTAATAGGAGGAAGCCGCTGTGGGTGGTTACACGAGTTCAGAGCAGAAGGCGCCAGATAAACGGGGGTAGAGGGGAATACTGCCTCAGTAATAAGTCCTCTGGGAGTTGCTAAGAGAGGACAGTACCTGTTTGGAGACGGAGTGGTAGTCTCCCTGCACAAGGAATGTAGTGCAGGATATATTACTTATCCAGTAGCCCTGAAACGGTGTGGGAGTTAAAAGTCAAGGAAATCATTGGTGTGAGCTCCTGGAAATACTTCTAGGAGGCCATTGTTCAATGAGAATACAGCATAGATTGGTCTCTTTAACTCTTTCCTTCTTCATTAAATGTGTAGCACTGTTAAGTAAATGTAAAGGAAGCCATATTGAACTGTAATGAAACTGACCAATGGAATGTGAAATGAAATTGTAAATGTTATCTGTTAAGCAAAGTGAGAAGGAATAAGGAGAAATATTGGTGTAAAAAGAAAAGAGATATACAGAAGAACATAATTATTTTTATAAAGCAATCCATATTTTTCCAAACATTGGTGTAGCGTCCTTTTTGAGTGAAATTAAGTTGGTTTACTGCTGGGTGGTCTGCAACCTTCACACATATGCCTCTAGTGATAGTGTCTTACCCTAGGCCAGGCTACCCTAGGTGACCTGACATATTTAGGTTCCAACAAGTTGGTGTCTAGCGGTGGGATCCTGACTGTGGTTGCAACTACTCTGTAGTAATTGAGCGTAATTCACTAGCCTACACCAGGAGTTTTCTCCTAGCGGCCCTCCTAATTCTTATTTTTGTTTTTTTCAAATTTGTTCCTGGTGGTGGGGTGGAGGTAGCTTCAGGTTGCCTTGCAACTCTATTCTTCTTGTGTGTGTAGCTTTGAATTGCCTGTGGTAAAATGGAGTTTGCACTAGAAAAACTAGACACCTATTCGGTGGCTCAGCTAAAAGATTTCTGTCAACAATTGGGAGTGTTCTTTAAGCATGGTGCCAAGAAGGGGGAACTCCAGACCAGTTTGAGGGCTTGGGTGGAAGCACGCAATGAGGAGGGAACGGTGGAAGAGGAGGAATCGGACAGAGGTACTGTCATTGATAGGACTGCGGAATGTTCCCCGGGGGTGGGTGAGATGTCAATCAGCCCCAAGGCAACCTCACGGGAGGGCAGCAGTGTGTCATCGAGAGGGTTGTCAGAAACCGAGTTAGCTGACAGGAGAGAGGATAGACTGTTAAGGTGGAAAATAGCAAAAATGGAGTTGGAAGAAAAGAGGGAGGGGAGGAGGTTAGAACAGGAGAAGGAAGAGCGGAGAATGGCTCATGAATTCAAACTAAAAGAGTTAGAACTCCAGGCCCTGCAACGGGGACTCTTTCCAATTCCAAATGGTGGCAGCGAAACCAGAGAACCAACCAGGGAGTCCAGACCCTACCTGCCTAAGGATATAATTGCCAGCTATAGTCAGGGGATGACATAGCCAAGTGGCTGGCAGCCTATGAGGTCTCCTTAAGAGCCCATGGGATCCAGGAGAAGCACGGGGGGTGGGTTGTATAAGTACATGCCTCCTACTGGTCGGGACACCTTGCTGGCCTTGGAATCAGAGGAGCAGACCAACTACCCCACCATGAAGCTAGCATTGGTCAGGAAGTTTGGGCTTACCCCGGAAAGGTATCGCCAGAAGTTCAGGGGGAGCCACAAGTTAAGCACCCAGAACTGGGTGGACTTCCTTGATTATGCAAGAAAGGCATTGGAGGGCTGGGTAAAGGGCAGTGAGGTGAGGGATTATGAGGGGTTGTATGATCTATTTTTAAAAGAGCACCTCCTTGAGAAATGCTTTCCCGAGCTGCGCCAACACCTGGTGGACAGCAAGCTGACCAATCCCCGGAAGCTTGCAGAGGAGGCGGACATCTGGGCAAGTACCCGGGTGTCCTCAAAGGGGACTGGAGGGGATTCCCAAAAGGCTGGACAGGGCGCCCCCCAGAAGAAGGAGGGGGGAGATAAAAAGAGGGAGTTCTCTAAAGGTCCCCAAAACAATTTCCAGGGAAAGGGAACAGGTTTCACCCCTAGGGCAAACCCGCCCAGAAACCCTAATCCTGGCCAAAGCCAGAGGCCAAGGGTTCTCCACTGCTTTGAGTGTGGTGGTGTTGGACATTATAAGGGAGATGTCAGATGCCCAAAGAGACCACCCCCTCCCACCGGAGGAAAACCACCGGGAGTAGCTAGTGTAGCGCTCGGGGAGGAGTTGCCCTTAGATAAGGGGGGTGAGTGGGCGGGTGTCACCTTAGTGTCCCTGGGAGAACGGGAGATGGTTCCTAAGATCCAGGTGCCCCCAAATACTGTTAAGTATGGGCAGTGAATCATCATCAATGGCCAGAGAGGGGAGGCTCTGAGAGATACAGGAGCCAGTATGACTATGGTGAGAAGTCAACTGGTGTCTCCAGAGCAGGTGGTTCCCAATGTACTCCACCCCGCCGCGATGGCTGACGGCAGAATGGGCCACTATCCAGTGGCTGAGGTTCCCTTTGACTGGGAAGGGGTTGCAGGTTCACTTCGAGTTGCCGTAAGCCCTGCCGTGCCAGTAGTTCAACAAAATGGTGGCTTCTAACTGCCACAACTGACAGTCCCCTAGAGTGCCCCATAGGTTAGTATTAGGCCTTCCAGAACCTTCTGGACCTTACTGGACCCTGTAAGGATAGGCTATATAAGGGTAGGGGTCAGGAAGCCATTTTGTGTAGACTGTTGAGCTAGAGGAGGGAGGCGGTGGTGAGAGGAGGTGGACGCGCTAGGAGAAGTTAGTTTGTCGGTGGAATAGGCAGCCTCTCCAAGGAGACGTTCCCCCGTTCATCCCTGACCAAACCCTCTTGCTAAGGCTTGGTAGCTGGAGGCATTGGTGGAACACTGACTGGCCCTTGTGAATCCTGCAACCCCTGCTTTAAGTGACGCTGTCTGAAAGAAGCTCCTTCCCTGCTTCTTGCCCCCTCGCCAGATCCCCTTACCGATTGATCTGAGGGAGATTCAAGCGAGTCACAGGGTCCTGCGTTGACTGTGGTAGTGGCAGGTGGCGCGCATGAGCAGAGGAGCGCTTAGTCTTGCGCAGGCTCCATGATGCCGGCCTTGTGTGAGGAGTGGCGCTGTACGTGAGCAGGCCGGGGAGTGTCCTGGAACCCCGGGCTTCGGAGGCGTTGCCAGACAGAGACACTACTCCGACGCGCAGGAGCGGAAGCGCCGACAACGAAGGAACGACGGCAGCAGCGCAGGAGAGTACTTCACCGGCAGCCCCCGTCTGGCCTTCCTTCGTCCTTCTAGCAAGTGCGGAGAACCCGTAGTCCGGTAGAGGACCAGCCGGAGTACGAACCAGGAGGGACTTTGCCTCATCCCTGTGTCAAATTAGCCAAGTAAGGTGGCGGAAAGGGGGGAAAAGGTGAAAGAGGATTGTCGGGTGACTGGAAGAGTGGGATCCGCCCCAAGCACACCGGCAGCCCTGCTGAATAAGGGCTGTGAGTAAGTCAGCAGCAGCCATTGAGTGAAGGGGTGCCCCTGAGTAACCCAGTTGGCCGGTATCGGCCGAGTGAACTACACCTCTCTGTTGATGCAGGGTCAGAGGTTTACCTTCGTGGTAACAGTGGGTTGCCTGTTTTAATAGGAGGAAGCCGCTGTGGGTGGTTACACGAGTTCAGAGCAGAAGGCGCCAGATAAACGGGGGTAGAGGGGAATACTGCCTCAGTAATAAGTCCTCTGGGAGTTGCTAAGAGAGGACAGTACCTGTTTGGAGACGGAGTGGTAGTCTCCCTGCACAAGGAATGTAGTGCAGGATATATTACTTATCCAGTAGCCCTGAAACGGTGTGGGAGTTAAAAGTCAAGGAAATCATTGGTGTGAGCTCCTGGAAATACTTCTAGGAGGCCATTGTTCAATGAGAATACAGCATAGATTGGTCTCTTTAACTCTTTCCTTCTTCATTAAATGTGTAGCACTGTTAAGTAAATGTAAAGGAAGCCATATTGAACTGTAATGAAACTGACCAATGGAATGTGAAATGAAATTGTAAATGTTATCTGTTAAACAAAGTGAGAAGGAATAAGGAGAAATATTGGTGTAAAAAGAAAAGAGATATACAGAAGAACCTAATTATTTTTATAAAGCAATCCATATTTTTCCAAACATTGGTGTGGCGTCCTTTTTGAGTGAAATTACGTTGGTTTACTGCTGGGTGGTTTGCAACCTTCACACATATGCCTCTAGTGATAGTGCCTTACCCTAGGCCAGGCTACCCTAGGTGACCTGACATATTTAGGTTCCAACACCGGGGTTTTCAGGTGTAGAAGGTGAAGCTTGACTCTTTAGCCATGAGGTCCTGGAGACGTTGCTGACAACCAGGAGCTGGATTCGAGCTGCTCCACAAAGGATGTCGAGTGCTGCGGTGTCTGTTCCCGGATTGGACCCAACAATCCTTGGCAACAGCAACCCATTCAGAAAGAAGAGATAGAATTTGGTTCAGACCAGCAAGGTCTTTATGACTCACCACTTGATAGGGAGTCAGGACACGTCTAGAGCAACCAGGGAAGCCCAAGGAAAAGTAGATTTACCTTTGAGGGGACCCATCAGTCAACGGGACAGGGATAGCAAAGGGGCCTCAAGCAGAAATGCAAGAAGCGGGCTCACGGGACACTCGTGGAGTGTAGGCTCACAATCTTTGGTGCAGATGATGCTTGGGGCTTGGGCTACAAGTAACCCAAAGCACAACTTAAAAAAAGATCATGAAGTCAATGCACTTAGCAAATGTGCATGGTGACCGGTTCCATGTCACTCGTGAGGGCTGCGGGTCTCAGCTTGGGTTGGCCTTCAAGTAGTCTGGAAATCCTGTTCCTCGGCTGCAAATACTTCAGAGTCCGGCGGGAGCTTCAGAGATACAGAACGGCAAATGCTTTGTTGGTGTCTATTTCAACAGGGGAGTCACTTCTTGACCCCAAGGGAGATTCTTCTGTCCTCTAATTGTTAGAAGAGTGTTAAAATTCCAGGATTCAGTTTTAGAGTTTTATCCAGGTGTAATCTAAAGTCCTGTTGCCATGGGTCCCTTACTAATACTAAGAAAAGGGGTTGGACATACTCTGGGGACCAACCTATCGGAGAGTTTGGAAAGAGGGGTGGTACACACATTTCATTTGTCCAGTTTCATGCCAGAACAGGGGCAGAGTGTCCCTGCTACCGGTTTGAACTGGACTATGCACAGGGGCACCAAATGCACCCCCAGTGCAGACTTTCTGGCACTCTCAGAGTGCTCCCACCCAGCCCCAATACACTAAAACCTGTCTGGATGGTGGTTACACCTCCCTGTGACAGGAAACCTATTGTCCAGGCCTCCCCTGCTGGAGCTTCGTCCAGCAGCAGCAGGTCAGACGCATGTCTGTGGCTGCAGCATCCATTTTGTGATGCTGGAGCTTGTTTAAACTATTACCGGGCAGACCAGTGTGTACATGTCTCTCCCTCTAGAAGGATCGAATTCTACCCTCGCCGCCAGGACTGGCAGGGGGTAGGATTCCAAAGTGTTTGACACCAAACACGACATGCTTCCATACACCCATTCCATAGTTAGCATTTACCGCGAGGTTATAATGCACTTAAGAGTATATGGTCTGGCTGCATCACAGAACAGCCTCAGAGAATAGATTCCAAAAGCTGCAGAAGGGTCCTGCACATGCATAGGCACCCTTCACACAAAACCAAGCACTCTGCCTTCTGGATTGATAAGGCCTGCCATAGGAGTGACTGGTAGGTTTATATGTGTCATTGATTAAAGGTAGATATAGGTAACCTATATCTTAGTAAGGGGTGCATGCACCACCTTACCCAGACTGCAGTAGCAGACCTGAGGTGTCATTTTGGAAGGCTTCCCTGGGGTGGCATAATACATGCCTCTGGGGTACCTATGCCTATGCATGGGTACCCCTCTGGGGTACCTATGCTCATGGTACCTAAGGTACCCTATACTAGAGACTCACAAGGGTACCCCAGTAACCAAACTGGAGTGTACCTAAAGTACATGCAATCAGAGAGGAAGCAGCTAGGCTGGGGTCCTGGATAGCAGGGCCCCAGCCAGACTAAAGTCGAGAAACAGTGAAACATCAGCAAAAAGTGGGGGTAACCATAGTAAGCAAATCTTACTCTCCTACAATAGTTAATAATGCACAGCAGGAACTGTGAAACAAAGACAACTGAAAAGCTCTTGAGTCACATGAGTTCTTTAACCCTATATGTCATTGGGAGAGTTTTTTTTAGATCAGAACAACCTACTTTCATGACTTACAATGTTAGAATAATCTACCATAGCAGGATAGCCTGGCCAGTAAGGTCCTGCTCCCTTGCAATAGGGCCTCACCTTTGGCTCTGAACTATAACTCTGGAGCAGTCATCTAGTAGCTGGTATAGCCATCTACAGCAGACTATAGGGCTTTTATATTATTCTTGTGGATTTGTTTATCAGTGGCAATAGGCCTCAAGAGTCACTACTGTACTCTCTTTCCCTTGACTGGCATGTTCAGTTTTACAGATGTCCATGCATAAAGTGTAGCTTTCACTGTGCTTGCTTGACTCAGTCCATGACAGTATCTGGAAGATCATCATTCAAAGTGGGTCTCCCATAGATATGAGCACAGGAGCACACGAAATTGCTGGCTTTGATGCACAGTGCAACATCCAAGGGTGGTTTAAATGTGATAAGGCAATCCATAATTGCTGTATTGAAATTGGGAATTTTTACAGGACATTGCTTCTAAGTGTTTGCAATACAGTCAAACAGAGATATTTGGGGAACAAAAGCTGCTCTGGGGTTGGAGAAGATATTACCAGTGAATACTAAATATAGGGCTTTCATGTCAGGATGGTGAATAAGATGTGAAGGCTATTTATCATACTCTTGCTAACTGTATATTAAGTCAAATACTATATTGGAAACGACCGTCCATCACTAAGGCCACATAGTTCTATCTAGCATCACCACCCTGCAGCGACCTAGCCAGAACATAGTCTACCTCACCCTAAATGCCTAGGTGCTGATATTGGAATAGTATTTGCCACAGGTGAGCATACTGTACACAAAACCAGTTTGCAAAGTTGTACTTCTTAACACATTCTCAAATGCACGTCTCCCTGTTTACAAACTTATTTTGGCGCTCCCAACCTACCTAATCAGCCCTCTGTTTACAATGGGATACACTTATTATTGCTAACAAGAACAACTTTATAACTTTAAATAATATTTCACTCTATTCGCATCTGATTAGAAACATACATGTTGAGCGGTAAGCCATGCATACACAATAGTCATGCTTGTCAGTAGTATGTATTCTTCACGTTTTCAAGTAAGCCTGGAGAACAACCCTTTTTGTACGTGTGCTTCAGTGGTTCATGTTGGGTGATGGGCTGTGAAGTTAATTGATGTCAACATCAATCTCCAGGGGACAGTCAAACTAATGCATGACAAAGGTTATTGGATTTTTTCATCAGACAGCTATGACTGTCTTGTGATCCAGAACCTCTACATCATCTCTTACTAATTGTTCAAACATTCCTGCTTCTGCCAATGTTTCCAAACACATTGTAGGTTGTACATGGACCTGTTGAAACAGAGTTCAAGCACCTATTGGTAGCATTGACATGTGATAGTGGGGTGTAGATATAGTACTTTAGAACAATTTCTTGTAGGGCCTCAGATAAAGAGTGACAGGTTGTGTGGTAAAAGATATGATGGGGATACCATCCTTGGCATTCTGGCAGTGTGGAAAAGTATAACATGTTTGGTTTGCATTGCCTATGCTGTCTGTGGCTGCAAGATGTAGAATACCAGGCTTGTGGGTAAGAGAATGTACAGATATGTCCAGGCCTAATTGAAAGAGTGGAGCAGCTAGATGTAACTAGCTGCTGTCTCGTTTCAGTCTTCATCATTCTTTGAGATTTCTCAAAAACTGAAAGCTAACGAGTGGCAGCAGGTTACTTCATAAAGTTACTTGTGGCTTTGTGTCTACATTCAATAGACTTATAGTGTTGAAATACCAGAGCCCCTTAGTCCTTCACCCCACTCACATACATAAGTGGATTGCAGCTAATGCGTCCCAAGGGCTCCAAGACGTATGGGCATCTAGGACAAGTAAGGGGAGCATGGGGCATGAAATTAGAGAGCATAGGCACATCTCCCCTCCACCTTTGGGCTTCTTCAGGTAACAGTAACTTGATGTTAGAAAGAGCTCATGCTCAAAATTAGTCAAGGTCTTTTCAAAGGAGCCAATTCCAGGAAGAGGGTGTGACCTCTCCAGAAGCCTAAAGGCTGAGACGAGGGGTTACCAGTCAGTTGTTGACTTCAAATGTTGTGCCCCCGAAGCTGTTCCTGGCGGGCGGTGGCAGAGGTTCTGGCTTTGCAACTGTTCACAATATGGCGAGCGTGGACTAAAAATGAGAGATGTCATCTTATTTTCTTAGGTGAAGAAATGGCAGTTTATTCTACTTTAGCCGGTACTAACTAACTTGGCAACTCCTTCCACAAATATACCCAATCTTAAGCTACCTCTGCCCTGCGTGACTTGTGTTTGGTATAGGCAGACTGGGAGCATTCTCTCTTGCATTTGGGTGGCAAATGGTCTAGACTCCTATCAGGTATAGGGTGTCAAGCTGACCGCGCAAGTCAGGTCTTTGCCACATATGATGGGGTTTATTTTTGGAGCTCAGGCACCAAGGGTGAATCATCAAGGCTCTGAGGCCAATGGAGCAGCCAGCAGCAGCCGTCTTCAGATGGCATGGAGCAGGGAGTGATTGGTGAAGGGGGGAGCAGCATAAACCAATGACACAAGATTTGCGTGAAAAATGCAGCTTTATTGAAACAGGTGCACATCAGAGAAAGCAACCTATGCCTTTGCCGCACAAAACTACAACCTCACTATACAAAGTTACTCAAAGAGAAAACTAGCCGACACGTGTTGCGTCAGACGGGTACTCTTCAGGGCTGAAAAAGACTCAAAGGAGCAGTATCGGGGAGCCGGTGATAATTCCAACCCGATCCTGAAAAGGGTTTTAAGTTGCAAAAGGCCACCTAAGGCCAAAAACGTACCGAGTATTCAATGTGGGTAAACTGTCACGGAATGACAAGCTAGTTTTGCCGTCCAGAATATCAAAAGGTACACGCTTAAATGCAGCGTGGAGTTGTGAGTGCAATGCTGTAACCGGATACGGTAACTACCGGTCTGACAAAACACGTGTCGGCTGGTTTTCTCTTTGGATCTCCTCTTGAAGGAGGACCACAATTACATATAAAACCAAAAACACTAACTATTGATTGTCGATCTTATTTTTCTTACTTGTAGTATTACGTTTCAAAATACTTTTTACGTGTGCTCTGGACCTTGTGTGTATAATTTATAGGGTGGGTCTTGGCCGACTCTTTCTCAGGGGTTTTTGGGTTCCCCCTGACTAAGTAGCACCGTTCTTATTCTTGTACCATTCTACTTTCACCACTACCTGATGTGCGCCAATCATTTCTGAATACTAAAACTCCTCGCAGAACTCTCAGAGTGCATGAACTAATTTAAGAGAAAGTGGGAGTAGGTTCTAAGTTGTGCCCATTTATAAGGAAACAGCCCCCCTACCTAAACTCTTTGGTGAATATAGAGCATTGTGAACTGACTATTGGTGGAGGAACAAATAGCCTACAATGACGATTGGAAAGAAGGTGCAGTTTCATCAGTGGCTTTGTGGGAGAGACTGGGGCAATTAAAACTAATAACGTTGACAGGTAGACATTGTGGTACATAGTCAGTATCACTAAAGAATGATATGCAGACTATTGCACAGAGATCTTGAGATAGAAAGACATAGGGATACAGAAACATACATGCAAAAAGATATGCTAAAGAGACATGGAAAGGAAAGAGCAAAGCAAGCAAGTGATGTATTAGAAATACAGTTACATGAAGTCAAGTTGACAGCAACACAGGGACAGAGAGAAATGGATATAATGAACTCTTTAATGTTTCATCCAGTCAGGTGGTTGAGCTTTCAGAGATGTTCAGTCCATGGACCTGATAGTGAAGACATCACAGAGTTTCTCAAGAGAATGTTCAAAAATGTTCTACTGGTTCCGATTCAGAGATTCCAGCTACCCAATGCTTTCTCCTTATAGTCCTTAGGATGTCACTTCTTAACATTTCTTAACTTGCCTCCTCTTTCACAACTGCATTCTTAATGTGTTAAAGAATAAGTGCTGGTGCCCAAGGTTTTGCTCAGAATTCCATAGCCAGTGCTATTGAATGTTGCGGGTGCCTGAATATCAGGGATTTGTAGTCTTGATCCCATGTCATGGCTCTGTTATCCACCACCAGATACTCCCTACCAATTTACTGAAAAGTTTCAGGGTCTTTTTCATCCCTACTTTCTTTCTTTGTTACTCTATGGCTGTCTTTCTCTTCTTCCTTATTTGCCCTTTTTGTGTTTTTCTCTCTCTTTTTCTGGGTCAAGTCTGATGAGATAAAATAAGTGACGGCCTAAAAAAAAAGGACTGGTTGGTCCCCAAGCCACAATCACCAGCTCAAATTAGGCACTGTGGGCGGTATTCACAAAGTTAACATATACTTGTGAGTAATTTACATTTGTAATTTACTCATACACTTTTGAGCAAATGTACTACTTTCGGAAATTTTCAAAACAGGAGTGTAGAGTTATTCAAAAGTGTAGACTTACATATCTTCCTCCTTTCAAACTGTGGAGCCACATTTTTAACAAGTTACAATTGCCCAAAAAACAACATTAACTTGTCCAGTACTGCAACACCCTCACATAGAAAATAATGAAGCTAGAGACTTAAAATTAAACTCCATTGGAAATGTTGTGTAAATTAAATTAAATGGCTTAAAATATAAAAAAAACTTATTATTTAATTATACAACATGTTAAACTTGTTTAGATTTGTAAATTAATGTAGCATTGTTGTTTCTTAAAATATTATTAAGCTACTAAAATAAAAATAAACTACTTTGATTAATTCTATGAATAACATTTCTTAATTAATAACGCATGCTAAAAATACCTTTTGTATTTTCGGTGGGAATGCATTTTTTAAGTAAACTTCGGAAAACATATTTTTTATTTATTTATCTTTTAATTATTAGTGAAGATTAATTTTATTACTATTTGACATTCCTATTAATTTATTATAACATTTATTAAACTTTCTAAATAATCTCTAGAATCTACCATAGGGTGAGTTCAAACCCAGCTGTTGGGTCTCTATAATATAACATATAGGGTAAAGTAAAAAAATGTTTTTACTCAAAACATTTTTATATAAAATGTTAATGTAAATTCATTTTATAGATTTATTTTAAATGTAGACCAGGACAAAGAACATGCTATACCCCACTTTTATCTAAGAGCCATATTTAGATCTCGATGGACAAGTTGCTCAGTCAAAAAGGTGATGAATATCTCATTTGCCTTAAAAATAAATCCTATATATACATTGGGATTTATCTTTCGGTGATTGGGATATATGCTACCATTGTCACAGAGAGCCTGATTATAAGTTCTAATCTGTGGCGGAGGTGCAGTGGCAGTCAGCGACCACCGTACCAGTTGTCTGCCTGTTATTTTACAAGTGGTCAGACTGTTTTGGGCTAACCAACAGCAACAGCTAGGCAACCGCACTCCCTGGCGGGGCAGTCTGGGGCAGCAATGTGCTTGGCTGTGTCGCTGCGGCACAGCCAAGCATATTCTGAGTATTCTCCCTGCCAGCCTTTTCATGGCTGTGATCCCGCCATGAAAAGGATAGCAGTGGGGTCCCCTGTTCCCCCTGTACCCTGGGATGCATGCTGGAGGGCAAATGGCGTGGCCCTCTGTGGACATGCACACCCAGTTCCTGAACAGAACGGACTAAACTGTCCTTGCTGTGAAGGAACTTGCTTTGGCATTCCCATTGTGGTGCCTTTTTCAAAGGACCCGGTGACGCGAGTAGGTTGAGCAGTTGGACACACGGGACACTAGAACCATACTTTATGGAAGTCTGAACCCGATGTGCAGTTTGCCGGGTACTGTTGATGCCTGGATACATTAGGCAGATTCCGCACAATACAGGTACATTCGCATATGAAGCACGTTTTCTTTTTGCGATGTTTTAGAATAGTACACCGGATACTCATGTAGATCCGGTAACGTAGACAGTCGCCCATAACAGATATTGTTCTCAACTTAGGTCCTGAAGAATCGTGAGTCACAGTACAACACGCGAGAAACATGTCAACCGTTTAGATCACACACTAACTGACACTCATGAAGGAAACATTCGATTCCAACGAGTACCGGTTAGTTTTTCATTTTATTTAAAGCAGGAGACCCCCAGAATAAACTTGACACTGGTACTCCCAGCTTTATTTTAACTCACCCACACGTCTACGCTCTGTTGGCCCCACACCCACACTTCACCTAACGGCTGTTGGATAAAAGATCTCCGCTACAGTGCCCCTCTTTGAGGTGTCGCCCGTTGGGGATTGCACCGCCGACCCAACGAGGAGCAGCCCAGATGATGAAGCATGACACCTGAAAGGGTGTGTGAGGGCATTACATCCAACAAAAGGGATGCCCAACTGTAGGACTCACTGGGACCAACAGTATCAAGACACTTATGTGACACGTACACCCGCCCATTTGAGGAACAACCCAGCCTTCTTTGTCATACGTACTGCTGTGGTAGTGCCAAAGGAACGCCCGCCAGACCAGGAGAAAACTCCTAATGTGGCAGGTGGACGACGGTCGACTTTGGTGGTACGGGTTGGTGAAGTGCCACCCTGCTCCTGCACCGCCAATGTCATAATCCGCTCCTGTCCACCAAGATCTAAATCAGGTTCTTAACTGTGGTTTTAAAAAAAAAATCAATCCATGTCACAGACATATAACATAGCAATCATAATCAATAAGTACAGTTAACGATCACATGATGCGTTTGAAAGGGAAGAAGCAACTAGACAAATTATAATCATATTGTCATTAAGCAACCTAACCATTGATCTATCTCGTATACTGTATCATAGACTCCCATATCTGAGTCCCAATTTGTTGCTGTTTAACAGATTTTACCACATATACACTGTATTCCATATTGAAGATATGATCAAACTTTGCCCGCCACATCTCAAATGTGGGAGCCTCTCTTTGCAGCCAACATGAGGCAATACAAGACGAGCCACTGCAACAGCAATAAATAATAAAGGTTTAAATGTGTACATTTATCAATGCTCATCTGAGCCATTCCCCCATATACCCGATAACATCATTGCCTTCGTTATTGATATAGAAATACCTGTGACTTCTAGCAAAAATAATTCCATTTGTTGCTTAAATAGCGACAGAGCATTGCAGAAAACAAAAACGTGCACGCTATCTGCACAATCACACTGGCATCTAAAACATTTACCATCATTGTTCCCACCCCACTTCATCATGCGTTCAGGTGTGTAATATAAATAAAAAATGGTCTTAAAATGCTGGGTTTGTAAATTCGATTATAGCAATATTTTTCCTGCTATATCTATGGAAGTCTTCATCACCTCTCCCTCAACCCCTAAGCATGCGGTCCATTTAAGGTCATAAGCAGCTAAATCATCCTTTTGAGATTCAATTAGCATATCATATAATACCCCTATCTTATCTTAGCCTTCCCTCTAATAGCCTCTACCATTGGTAACATTGTAATACCCTCATACAGGTGATGTCTGACAAGATAATCATGCAATTGCAGGTGCTTAAAAAAATCATGATGTGGAAGTTTATCATTTTCAACTAATTTTGCAAATAAGCATATCACCCCACCCTTGTATAGATCAGCTAAGTATCGAATCCTCTGCATCTTCAAACACAGCATCTTAAAATCACAGAATGTTTCCGTTTGACAGCTGAATCAAGTGGAGTGTAATAATTAATTTGTGAAATATTCAGCCACTTACATACCCTTTTCTAAGCCTTATAAACAGAAATCATAATCTTAAACCTAGTTTTTTTTATAGTAACTTGGCTCGGAAAATTTCACTAGCACGTTTCTAGCTTCTTCCCTTAACAATAATTGATATATTGAAGGTGCTTTTGCCTCAATCGCATCTTCCCCTGTCAATAAAATATGTATATTTTGCAGTATGGAGACATAAGAATAAAAACAGAAATTCGGAACAGACCAGCCTCCACTGTCTAACGGTAGCATCATGTATTTAAAAGCTCCCCTAGCTTTGCGTTGGCCCCAGATAAATCTATCACATATAGCTTGACACCCTTGCAGCTGTGTATTTGTTCACTCTAATAATGACACTGATCAGACAGGCTCTTAACTTTGAACGAAACCTTTAATTCATGCTAATATATTTACATAAATAAAAAATATGTTCCTGAAATATTTATTGAAAAATAAATCCCCATCTAAGATAAAAATTGATTGTTTTTATTATGCCATAAGATTTAGTACAAGAAATGTGTAGAATTGATTAAAAGTGATGTTATTACTTTTTAATCAAATGTTATGTTATACTAATTTATACATTTAAAACATATTATTCAAATATTTTACAGTGAAATGATGAATATGTTTATGTTTTCATCTTTTTAAAATTAAATTATATCTCTAGATATTTCAAACTATTTTGAATAATTTCATTTTTTATTATTAAGACCCTATTTTATTTCTATGGGAGTCTTATGCAGTACCAGTGGTTGGCCATGTCTAGGGCTCGACTTACTCCTTTACTGAGGTGGGGTCCCTTTATAGCTGCAGTAACTTTAGAAGCGCAGTGTGTGAATAGCAATGGCTTACTGTTTTGTAGGTTGCTGTATGTCCCTCCCTAAACCCCTACCTAACCACCAAAACCACTCCTCACTCCACTCTAAATCCCTCTCATTTAGTAGTAATTATGCCCCTTTTTATAAGCATTTACCATGGTCCCCCCCACCTTTACAAGTGAGGGGCTGATTCTGATCACGGCCGGAAGGGCAGCGAATCGGGTTCGGCATAAGCGGATCCTATTCGGAGGCTGATTTTTTGTCCGAGTCATACAGGGGTTCGGACCTCGAAGTACGATGCGAACAAGCACAAAATCTCCGTCCGAATTGTTTCCGGGTCCAAACTGCTCCATACGATTCGGTCACTAGCAAACCGTGGCGCGCAATGGAGATGTTTCACGACAGAGCTAGTACTATGCTCGATTCGGACAGCCGGATCGAGTCAGAGTGTCTGGCTCGCAATAGCTCCTGGAGACGTACTTCGGGGGTCCGCGTTGAACCCCCGTCACCCTCAGCCTTATGGCTCGGACACAGGGGGAGACCCATGGGTCTCTCCAACACAGGCATGCAAGGTGCAGATGGCACCGACGCGTACCCACTGTAGGGGGCGCACTTGTCCCCGACGTACCCATTCAGTCAATGGGAGCCCATGTACTCGTTGTACGACCGGCTTCCATTGACTTGTATGGGAGTCCGACCAAATCGAGTCCGACCGCATACCGCCGCATGGTACTAGCTCGGTCAGACTGCAGGAGTCCCAATCGGTCGGAAAACACCCTGGATCCGGCTCAGTCGGAGTGCTTCTCGACCCATATCGAAATCCGCCCCTGAGTAGTAAACTTAAATGTGTGTGGTTCGCCCCTTTAAATACGAGAGGAGGTGTGGATATTTACACTAGTACGTTTATGAATGGCATTTTGTAGAATTTTTAGTAGTACTATTGTAGTATTACTAAACATAGTACAAAATGCAGTTCGTGAATAAGCCTCCTAATGTGACATTCCAGCCTGGTGCCAGGGTGTTCGTGTCTAACATTCAAGCAAAGTTATATTGCTACGCATACATTTTTTCATACCATACGGTACGTATGGATTGCTTGCAACTTCTTATTTCTGCTGAACTTAGATACTTATGTAGGCATAATTAAAAAAAAAAACTCTAATCTCAAACTAGAATATGTAAATCATGCCCTCTGTACTTATATATATAATTCATCAAGAACCAAGAGACAGATTTAAAAAGCTTTTTGCTTAAGTACACATTCAAGAATAAATTAAGAGTAAGTTACCCCCACTGTCTGAATAATCTTTGTGTCTGTGGGTCCATTTAAAGTTCAAAACATTTATGCCGTAGATAAAAACAAAGGCATAATGCACGTGGAAAATATATAACACAATTAAACATAAAAATAGTTAATGGCTTCCCATTTTTATTTACATATATGAAGAACGAAACTTTACATTTTTTTCCTATCTTGCCTTTTCAGATGATTTTAAAGCAATCTTTATTTTACACATTTTAATCGCTTCCCAGCCTACCTCCATTCCCACCTGTGTCAACATTTTCCTTTGATAAAACTGCCTGTCTTTATTGTTTACGTGTTCACTCTATGCTAAGTTGATTGAACGTATGCTGACAGTATTTACACTTGGGCATTTTGTATGCATTTCAATATTGCATACTTCTTTCAATATTTTATCACCCACCACACGTCGTTTTTAGTCATTTCCTTTTACTTCCATACACTTGGAAAGGGCAAACTTCAATACAAAGTGCTTTATGCTTGGACACACTAAATCAACAGCAACGAGGATCCGCCGCTTTCTAAAGAAAAGAAAGGGCTGTGAGTATATGTGCTCTTTATATGAATATTTAAAGACATGAAGGGAAAATGCGGAATCATACATATTATCTCATGCACAATTAACACGAAGAATGTAGCCTACTCTGGTGAACTTAAACATCTGAAAGTAGTAACAGCATGTTTTGGGTGCTTGTCCAGATACCTGACAACTTGTAGAAGGCATTGTTGATCGTCCTCTCTGTGTTTGTTATGTTATGTTATGTTAAGGGGGTATTTATTGAGCGCACTATCACCGTGGGTATCATGGCGCTGAAAAGGTACAAGAGAAGGAACAGAAGGAATTTAGCTAGGTTGTGGGAAGAGCCAGGTTTTTAAAGATTTGCGAAATTGAATGAGAGAACCAGAAATCCTAACTGGGAGAGGAAGGGAATTCCAAAGTTTGGGGCCGAGGAAGGCGAATCTTCGACCACCAGATCTACAGAGTTTAAAGGAAGGGACCACCAAGAGATATAGATGAAGGGATCTGAGGTTACGTGAGGGACAGTAGGGTCGAATAAGAGATTTCAGGAAAGCGGGACAAGCACCAGAGAGAGACTTAAAAACCAGACAGCCAAGCTTAAAGGCGGCCCTTAGGTTAACAGGGAGCCAATGAAGTTTGGTAGCCCTCTACTTAAATATGGGTGGCAGGTGACATAAGGTATACCTAAAGGAATTTGTGCAGGGTGTCACACACTAATGTGGGTTTTGTGTGAGATGAGCATGTCTAGTATTGAAGCTTGAATACACTTTGAAGGAGAAGGTGCAATATAACCAAGGGCGGCTGGTAGGGAACGGTGGCAGCGGGCAAGGGGAGGTGCAGGGGGGCTGGGTTCAAAAATAAATCATAAAACTTACCTGCTGCTCGCGCTGCCAGTCGCTGCCTGTCTGCAGCCTCTCCAGTCTCCTCGTCGCAGGGCAAGCACCCGTAATCCCAGGGTCCTTAAGCCAATCACAACACTGCAATGCAGCGTTGTGATTGGTTCCCTTAACTTCCTTTAAGTCAATCACAACGCTGCAATCCAACCTCCCAATCTACACCCCCGTGAAGGGAAAGCAAGCAATCTCAAACGTGTTTAGCTTCAAGGTAAGTGTTTAGCAATGAGGTGCAATCCCAAGCAAGTGGGCCATGTCTTGGCATAGATATTGCACAAAAGATATCAGATTGAAACCTTAAAAGGTGATAGCCTGAATGCTTGAAAAAATCAGTCATTGTCAATCCTCAGATTGCATTCCACTCCATCATTTTTTCGCATTATGCTCCAATTGCCTGTTCCATTCCCCGAGAATAGGAACACAAGGAATGATAAACTAATTTCTGCCTTGTTGGGCCTCATCACTGATTTATATGCTACTTGGATCCTATGGCAGAGTGAGCACAGGGCATGCACCTGGTGTACCTGCCACACTAAGGGGCCTATTTATGAAGTAGTCAAGCAGTGCAGCACAACAAGTCATATTGCTGCACTGCATGACAGGGAAAGGGCAGGAATGTGCAGTATTTAAAGCATTATGTCACATTTTTGCCTTTTCCACTGCGCTGGCACTCTTTTGGTAGCCTAACACCAAAGCAGGCACCTTTGCACCAAGGACTGTATAAGGCAAAGCCCCTATCACCACAGGAACATCACTAAAACTGACACTCCTGCGGCGATAGGAACTTGTAAATATGCAACAAACTGTTGTGTGAATCTGATGTCCCTGGTTTATGTACTTTACGTTATTAATGGGTACATTACATGAATACAGTATTTTGTCTACAAAGTCTTTAATGTAAACTTTCCGTTTTCTTTGAGTTGATGCATTTTTTCTATCTTTTGGAAACAAGATTTCTGAAAACTGGATTAAAAATTTTCTTTCAAGATCAAATCAATATTATTTGTATCAGCTCTCGTGGGGCCCCTAAAAGGAGTGGAGCCCATAGGCCAGAGCCTACTTTGCCTATTTGGTAATCTGGAACTCGTGGAAACATGCAAATCAGCGTTGTTTCTGCACCAGAATTCCATCCCAACCTTCTAAGACACATCGCCTCTTAATGGGAACACAAGCAACACCAGATCAGCTCAGCGTTGTTGGGCCTCATCAGTGAGGTGCAGCCTGGATCCTAATAAAAGCAAGCAGTGAGCCGGGAATCATAACTTTGCACTCTATTTTCACTTAGTACTTCACATATTTTACAAAAAGGTGAGACATGGAATTCCCTGAAAATTCCCAGCAACTAGCAATCACATTAGGTTGCCTTCCAGTCCATAGTGTTTTTCCCTACTTCACTACTTCAGAAAGGCAGCAAACACGTGCAAATCGGATTTTGCTCTAGCTCCACAAGGAGCAAGTCAACAAGATATGCCAGGCCCACCAACAAGAAACCTCAAAATAATTTAACCTTCGCGCGCCTCAGCCAAGAAGTGCCACCCACATTTTATGGTACATTGAGAACAGTATCCTTATCTTCTTACAAGCATTTCACAAAAGGGAGCCACTTTAAAACAAGAAACTTTGATGTGCGGAATAATTGGAAACAGTAAGCCCCTAACAATAATTCTGGTTTACATTCCCTTCTATTGTTTTTAAACCAGTCCAGTACTACAAACAAGAGTGAAATTGCAACAAATGATGGACGGAATGCTGAATGATTCAAACATTCTCTCTTCCCCAGTCAAGTGATCTGGGTGAAATCCATCATTCTTTTGCCCACTATGCCACCCCAGCTTGGACCCAGGCATATTAAAATCAGTCTTGACCCTGTGCCTCTTGGGAAGAGTCCAGACCAAACTGCCAAGCCAGGTCCTCCCTGGACCAGAAACAAGCATCCTTGTACCGGTTTCAGGGTATGTCACCCTTCATCAGTCAGGCTAGCTTGAATCTAGTGACACAGTGAGCAAGGGACCCACGTCTGGGCATACCCACCCCACTTAGGACGAAAAGTGTAACAGCAAAAAATGAGGAACGGAATGCTGAATGATTCAAACATTTTCCCCCAGTCAAGAGATCTGGGTTAAATCCATCATCCTTTTCCCAACTATGCCACCCCAGCTTGGACCCAGCCATATTAAAATCAGTCTTGACCCTGTGCCTCTTGGGAAGAGTCCAGACCGAACTGCCAAGCCAGGTCCTACCTGGACCAGAAACAAGCATCCTGGTACCGGTTTCAGTTTATGTCATCCTTCATCAGTCAGGCTAGCTTGTGTCTAGTGACACAGTGAGCAAGGGACCCACGCCTGTGCATACCCATCCCACTAAGGGCAAAAGTGTAACTGCAACAAATGATGAATGGAATGCTGAATGATTCAAACATTCTCCCCCAGTCAAGAGATCTGTGTTAAATCCATTGTTCTTTTGCCCACTATGCCACCCCAGCTTGGACCCTGCCATATGCAAATCAGTCTTGACCCTGCGCCTCACGGGAACAGTCCAGACCAAACTGCCAAGCCAGGTCCTCCCTGGACCGGAAACAAGCATCCTTGGACCGGTGTCAGGGTATGTCACCCTTCATCAGCCGGGCTAGCTTGAATCCAGTGACACAGTGAGCAGGGTACCCACATCTGGGCATACCCATTCCACTTACATTCCACTTAGGGCTAACAGTGTAACTGCAACAACTGATGGACGGAATGCCGAATGATTCAAACATTCTCCCCAGTCAAGAGAGCTGGTTTAAATCCATTGTTCTTTCGCCCAACATTCCACCACAGTTTAGACCCAGCCATATGCAAATGTAAATGTAAATGTAAATGTAAATGTACAGGAATTTATATAGCGCAAATCACCGAGCGGTTTCTAAGCGCTTGCTTAGGGAACCCGTCCTGGTATTCCCCTGTGAGATAACCCCGGCAGGGTATCCGCAAGGTGAAAGCCAGGCATCCCGCCGCGAGGGGCCGTTGTGGAGATTAAGCAAGCTATTGCCCAGAGTCGCAGAGTGTGAACCCGTGAATCGAGTAGGCACCGGAGCGAGAATTGTCGAGTCCATGGACATTTTAGGACTCAAGACCCCGCCGAGCCGGGAATTGAACCCTGGTCCCGGGCTGACCTCTGCTTCCAGGTCTGCCTCCTCTAACCAGTGAGCCACACTTCTCCTGATATGCAAATCAGTCTTGACCCTGTGACTGATGGGAACAGTCCAGACCGAACTGCAAAGCCAGGTCCGCCCTGGACCAGAAACAAGCATCCTGGGAAAGGTTTCAGGGTATGTCACCCTTCATCAGCCAGGCTACATGAATCCAGTGACACAGTGAGCAAGGGACCCACTTCTGGGCATACCCATCCCACTTAGGGTGAAAAGTGTAACTGCAACAAATGATGGATGGAATGCTGAATGATTCAAACATTCTCACACAGTCGAGAGACTGGGTTAAATCCATTGTTCTTTTGCGCGCTACGCCACCCCAGTTTGGACCCAGCCATATGCAAATCAGTCTTGACCCTGTGCCTCATGGGAACAGTCCAGACCGAACTGCCAGGCCAGGTCCTCCCTGGACCGGAAACAAGCATCTCCTGACTGAGGGTGAATGTATGATTCATTCAGCACTCCGTCCATTATTTGTTTGCGTGGTACTGCAAACAGGAAGCATCCATGTAGCAGCCATATGAAAGTCCAATTTGATCTGCTCCTGTACGAAAAGTCTGGCTGAATTGCCAGCCCACATTTTCTCTGAACAGAAACAAGGAAACCCTAAAAAAGATTCAGCCTTGTTAAATCACCATAGGCCACACACAACTTGTCACCCTTGGGATGACAACAAATGAATATAACCCTGCCTGGGTACGCCCAGGAGATTAAAACAGAAAAAGGTGATCCGTAGAATGCCTACTAAAGTATCATGCATTGGAAATTACCCATGGCATATACCAGGCCTCTTGTTTTCCCAATTGACAATGCAGATAGGGAGAAACTATATGCTGCTCAGTGTTTGTCCTACTTCAATTGATACAGTCCAGCTCAAACTGTCAGAACATTGCATTGAGGTTACAATGGTAATTAAGTATAAAATGTCTGCTACCTTCAAACTTAATTATGAGCACTGATCAGTAGAAAGCACAATGTGTGTTGAGTATGTTTGCTATGTGATGTGGTTGTGGGATGCTTGGTAGGTAGCTATAGGTGGATGCAATTGATTTAAATGAGTGGTTGCATTGTTTGAATTAGAGAGGGGTGGGACATGCTGGTAAGGAAAGGTGTGATTGGCATTTTGGTGATTTCTGTGGATGATTTGCAAGGTGTGCATGCTATTTTGGTGATTGTTGTGGATGATTTGTGTTTGTGATGCACATGGTACATGAGTGATGTGTCTTAGCCCTTGTTTGGCCCAAACATAATACCCCTTTCTTCACCAATTAGTTGAGAATGCCCAGGTAAATGATGTCTAGAGGATTTGAGGATAAGTGATGTGAGTGAAGGGATGAAAACCTAGGTCTAGCTCTGAGTGACTGTTGGGTGGGCATGGCAGAGCTGTTCCCATTGCATAGCTCTTTAATTTGGGTGGGTTGCTAATGCTCAAGAGGAACACGTCAGAAACATATGCAAAGTAGCACAACTCCATTCCAACATAATATATCCTGAGTTATTCGTGCCATGACTTACATTCATATGAACTGAATTTGATACGTGTGAGGGCTTTACCTAAGGCACTGGATGGATAAGGTAACTTTCAGGTGCACCAAAGGAGGACTGAGGAAGGTGGAATCATGTTGATAACAACTGTCCTGGAAATTAAACCAGAAGATGAATGGTCCCAAAAGTAATGATGACAGGAAGAGAATCAAAAATCATCTCTACTTGTAATGAAGGAACACAAAAGGGACAGAAGCAGTCCAGAGGTGGTGCTGGGATTGATGTGACACCAATCAACAGTTGGAGTAAGTTTTCCCATCAGTGTATTTAATGTGGAGTGCCTGATTAGGACTATAAATATCAAGAGAAGCCATTAAAGAAAAAGGTGGCAGTGGTCACGCTATTTCACAATTTTCTCTATACAGTTTCTGATATACCAATATGATCCTGATAGTACACCCAGTAACTAAGTACAATGACTACTGATAACTTTCAATAATAGGATTCAAGTACAATTCTTAGAAAATCATGGTTTCAGAGACAGTTGTGAATGCAATCAAGTGTCACAATTGCCAAAATTCCCAGCACAAGAGGGAGTGGGGGGGTGTTAAGGAGGAAAACAGAGTTACCTTTACAAGATTTAACTTGGTGCTGAAAATATAAATGTTCAGAACTTGGTTGCAAGGAATAAAGTGGTACAAATAGAATCCAGGTAATGCTTTGTCTGATCAGTAGGATGTAGTTGTAGAAATTGTATTATCTTATCACTACCTAGGAGGAGCATATGGGTTTGTCCTTGTAGTCTAGGTGTTTGGTATTCCAAAAGAGTGGAAGCAGGTAGCTTGATTGATTAATTATTCTGCAACTGATTCTCCTAGTCCAAGGTCCAGAGTCTTCCCTATGTTTGATGAAATATGTCCTGAAAATGTGGAAGGATACTCACAGTTACTTAGACATTATCAGGTGTACCTACATGGTGCCAGATCAGAAGGCTATGGTCTCTATAACTCCGGAGGTGATTGCCTGCTTGGCTGAGATCTTTGAACTTTCAGGGAAACTGTTTTTGCATTGGTTGCACTGAAGACTGACGTGTTTGTTGAGTGGGTGACATTTTTGTTGCCTCAATACAAAATGATTTTGTTTTCCAAGAAAAACTTACAAAACAATTGTTCTAAAATTCTAAAAGAACAGTAAAAAAGCCTGTGTACAGGAACATTTCTCCTTTTACATTGAGGCAACACATGATTTACCTGCCCTGACAACACTAAATAAAATGCACCATCTCAAATAAGGCAGGGTAATCAACATGTTGGCCTGAAGCATTTGTGGTGGATAGTCTGTCAGATCAATGTTTTCCAACTGCAGCACTAGCTAAGGATCCAGTGCCATCAGATCTGATATTCCCCTACCTCTAAAAGGGTGGGGAACAGATGTTTTGTAGGACAAGACACCACCAACTTATAGTGGTCTACCACTTTGATAAAGTTCAAAAGAGTCTACCGTGATTTTTAATTAAAAGTAATTCCTGTTCTTTCTGGCATGAAGGAAACCAAAATCACTTCCATAGAATAGTAGGTAAACATAGGTTTGAACAATAAAAAACTGTCTGAAGATGAAAGAAGCAGGTTATTGGAAGCAGATGCATTTTGGTGATATGCTTCTACATCTACACACAGGAAACTACTAGGAATATCGTCAGCAAAATCTTACAACAGTCCTTACACTGCAATAGGAATCTGGATGCTTTTTTGTCCCTCCAAGTCTGCATTAAACTACACATTATTTCTTGGACTGAAAGGCTGGGGCAGAAATTTGGCTTCCCTGTCTAGTCTGAGAGTAGCCCAAAAGGCATTCACAATCTTCTAAGACCTGATATCAGCTCAAATTGGTTGAAAATTGCAATTCAGAATCAATACTGAAACAGTCTATTAAATCAGTCAAACTGATTAGATTTTCTTCAATGAATGAGAATGTTCCCCTGAATTTAGACAAACCTGGGGGCATATTACCAAGGGCCTTATCGCCGCTTTAGCGGGAATTTTACCCGCTAAAGCGGCGATAATTTTATCGCCCTATTACCTAGCTGTCGCTAACACCAGTTAGCGACAGCTAGTAGGAGATAGCGATCATCTTGGGGCCCACTTTGCATGTCAGCGATATTTATCGCTAATGACACGCAAAGTGGGCGTGCCAAGATGTTAGCGACTGTAAACAGTCGCTAACATCGCTGTCTCCTATTACCTACAAAGATGTACTTTTGGAAATATTCACGCTAAGCGCGAATATCTCCAAAAGCTAACGCCTGCCCAGAGCAGTTCTTAGCCATGTTATCCAATGGTGGGTGGATAACATGGCTAAGAACATTAGCTCGGTAATGCATGAATATCGCTGACTTTTCAGCGATATTCATGCATTATTTGTATCGCTTTTGAGATAAACCTTGATAATAGCAAGGTTTATCTGCGATAAAAATCGGTGGAGCTCGGCTCTAATAATATTGCCGCTAACCGTGTTAAGCGATAAATATCGTTTCATCTTGGTAATATGCCCCCTGGTTGGCTAAAGATTAGCTAATTAACATAGGCAGGTCCATTCTCAAGACAACAAAAGAGATCCCCTCACACCATCCTGAATCCAGCTGGCAGCATGAGCATTTCATTTTGTGTTGAAGCACAGAATCCATCTATATTCTTTTGCTTCCTTCTTAAGTATAATATTCAGTGATTAAAAAAAACAGTAGTGAGTTTCAATAAGAAAACAGGTAATTGTAGGTAATCAGAATGCTAAAATATGGTAGACAGAGGCTAATGTCTTGATGTGATCTTTTATTGTACAAAACTAAAACTATCTGAATTTTATTAGATGAGCGGCATTCTCTGACGGACAGCAGGATTACCCTTGCTAGTGTGGCAGGTCTTCCTGCATTATTGCACTAAGAAAATATCACTAGAGGCAGTATTTCTCTTTTAACGTAGTTTCGCTGAATATCATGGAAGTTTTAAGTGATTTCGCATGATTACACGGAATTATGCAAAAAATCTCAAACCCAAATTTTATTAACCAAAATGGCATCAAAATATGACAAATTCATAATTGGGAACCGTAGATATGTTTTTTGTTTTTATTTAAATATCAACAAAAAGCAAAATGGGCCACTATGGGCACCTACACTGGGTCCAAATCAAAAGTTATGGCTAACTGTGATGGATTGCCAGTTGGATACAAGGACCAGGTTTATCCCAGTGAACAGTTTACCTTCTGAACTAGAAATGTTAATTGAGAAAAAGTTGTTGTCAACATATTGCTGGATTGCCTGTTTCCAAAGTGGGCCACAAAGACGAAGGCTTGCTGGAGCGTGGTGTCCTGGTGCACTCATCGAGGAAGGCAGGAAAGCTCAGATCTGCCAAAGTCTGAGGCTATGCCAAGAATGGCCTCAAAGTCCATCGCATGCTGCTTGGCATTGATCCCTTATGAGCCCTTTATGTTCAGATTCAAAATCATTTCTAGAAGTCATATTTCCTTCAGTGGGGCAAACAAGCAAGTTGAGGCCAACCGGAGGTTAAACATTGATATTTACGGTTTCGATGGGGATCTTGGTCTCCGTCGTTTCTCCAGGCACAGCGTTTGCAAAAAGTATTACAGTCCCAACTTTTGCAGTTTGGGAAGGAGGAGTACGGTCTAACACCCTCAAAGGTCTAAAGACTTCAGGACGAGCAGTATAGGGGCAATATTCACTCCAACAGAAGCCTCCTGCAGGGTCCAGTGTTGGTCCAGTTGAAACTGGTCAGTGGGGTTTCTCCAATAATGTGGACTTTTCCTTGTAGCTTACAAGGAAGTTAGCCAACTGACCCTTGGAGACAACCTCTTAGGCCCTGGTATAAGTGGAAGCAGGTCCAGCCCTTAGGGGTTCTCCTCACAGGTCACAGCAACAGGTGCTATCTTTCTTCTGGCTTTCACAGGGCACAAATCGGCCTGTAGCAGGTAACCAAGGGTGCCGCATTTATGCCTGGTACTAGCCTGTGGGATGGGGTGACTCTTGGCCCTTCCCTAAACAATAGGGAAAACGTTTTCAGGTGCAGCCCTACCCACTTCTAGAACAGTAGCCTACTACAAATAATCCCAGAACGGGACTCTACCTAAATCTGAGATGGCAGAACCCTTCTTCCCCTGTGCACAGCTTTTGAGCCCAACCTAAAGGTGTGGCAAGGGGAATTAGCAAACCTCCCATGTGGTCACTCCAAATCAGTTTCTGGGTCTTCTCCTTTCCTACTGGGATTGGTGCCTCGCTCGCTAATTTGTCAAAAGGGAGGCAGACCCAGGTGTGAGCTACATCGTTCAGTGACAGGGTAGGCATGCTTTGAAGACATGAATGGGGCTGGAGACTGCTCCCAGGCCATCCTGTCAGATGAAGGTCAATATTTCCCCAATCCTCAAAAGCAATGGCTTTGCCTCAGCTATGGCAGTCAATTCACACCAGGTCAGGAAATTATTAATCTCCTGGGTGTAGTTTGGAAGCTCAGGCATATGAACTTCTATAGGATTTAGGTAGACTAATGGTACATTTAACATTGTGTTAAATGTTTCATACAAATCTAAATGTAACTTTATTAATGTTAATAAACTACCCTAATGCTTTCCTATTGAACAGTTAACCCTTCTAGAGTGAAAGTTGATTTAGGGCATTATTATTGTAAGGACATGGTTAACATTAATTATTACATGTCCTACTTTTAAATGTCATACACCCTGCCTTATGAACATTTATGGCTTACTTAGGGATGAATTATTAATATATAAAAGTAGGGGTTGGGAGTGTCAAAAGGGGTTATTATGACATGTCCAATTTGCAGTTTAAGCCTGCACAGCCAGTTACTGTGTCATGTTTTGCATTGTCACTTTAGTGGCGGCACAATATGGGTGCTGGAGGAGAACATGGCGGCCACAGGCTGAGCGGTCACGAGCCCACGGTAAACCCTGCTACTCCAAACACGCAGTAATTGAGGCTTTTAGTCAAAGTATGCCACTAATTTGGAATTAGTAAAGCATTAGTAAAGCATCTCTTACCTGAGATGTATTCTGGACTATCTTCACTGTTTTCTTCCCCCTACAGAGCTGAGGCGGGGCCAAAGCTTTTGCAGCGCGCTGTCTCTTCCGCGGAGGTTTGGTGCGGAGCAGTTCCGAGAGGAAGCAAGGCAGAGACAGCACTGGCGGGGTGGCACTGACAGCAGGAGCCGGTGTGCATTGAGGATTCGCCCTGGAGGGGGTGACGGTGGCGGCGGCGGGGGGAGAAAGTGGAGAGTTGGCAGTAAGCAGAGATTTGTCTGGAGATGCAGCCATAATAGCAAAGGAAAGAGTTCTTGAAGTAACAGTGGCCCAGGGGGTACGCAAGTGTGGTAAGCCCTCTCCTCCTTATTCTTTACGTAATCTTAGTCGGAGAGGAGACTTGGGGGCGGCTTGGAAGTGGAGAAGAAGGGGGGAGTCTGCGGGGCCTCTAAAATAGGGAGAAGTAAAGTGATCAAAAAGGGTAGGAAAAGAGAAGCAGGATAAGATTCTAGTGTAAAGGAGCCCAAGCCTCAGAGTAGTGAAGTTAGCGGGGGCTCCAGTAAAATACAGGAGGACCGAATTAATCCAACTGTAAATGCTGAGGGTGATAAGGGCGATAAGGGTCAGAGTTCCTCATACCGGGAGCATAAGGGGAAAGGTATTAAAAAATCTGAGAAGAATGGTACGTTAATATTTGCAAAAATTAAAATAACTCCCTCGTTAAGATCTTATTTTAAAGTGCTTCCGCAAGTGCTGGAGGTAGGGAAACAGAGGGAGTTACGGAAAGAGGTATCTGAGTCGGTAGCATCAAAGAAAATGTTTGCACCTTCCGACATTGAGTTGTCTTTCCTTGCCTCTGCAACTATCTTCTTCTCCGGCCCCCCTCGCTCCAGCCTCCGAGTCGGCCCTTGTGATAGACCCTCTGCATACTCCAAATTTGTCATCAGAGCCTTTGGACCTTCTTGTAGACCCCTCTGAACCAGAACCTCAGCCAGACCCGCAATTAATTGAGCCACGAACCTCTCCAGTAAAAGATGCTATAATTCTGGCTAGTACTGGGGGGGTGGGCCATTAGTTGGGGCCATGGATGCACTTGCAAAGGTCAGTGAAGAGCCTAATATAGAGGCAGATGTAACATCAGAGGGCCCCTTGGTAGCCTTATGAAGTTCGGGTCCCTTGGGGAGATCGATGGAATCTTTCTTTTTCACCATAGCCTCGGACATCAAGAAGGGGTTCGCAGTTTCTGAATCAAACCAGGGGGAGATTCGACTATTCTGCGAATCACTTGAGAAAAAAACTGGACAGTTTAAGTTCAAGAACGGTGGACCTGGAAAATGCGGTGGAAGTCCTTAAAGATGGTTTCGGAGAAGCCATAACAGATATCTCTGTGCTTAAAAAGGAGGAAGCCGTGCTTCAAGAAAGAGTAGAGTTGTTGGAGAACAATTCTAGGCGTAACAATTTGCGGCTTTTAAATATACCTGAAGGGAAGGAGGCTGATGACCTCAAATCTTTTATTGTATCTCTCATTAAGGACACAATATATATTAAGGCCTCGGAAGAGGAATAAAGGAGAGATATTCAAAGAATTCATCAGGATCCGTTTAGGAAACATCCAAATCGGATAAAACCCAGGAAGATCCTGATTAATTTTCTAACTTTCTCACTCAAGGAAGAGATTCTAACAGCTGCCCTTAAATTGAAATCTTTACAATCCAGAGACTCTTCTTTTACCTTTGAAATCAGATCAGATCTCTCTCACACCACTTTGGATAGACAGTGGGAGATGGGGAAAAGATGATTATAGAAAGCTAGGAGCAACAGTTCAATTAAAATTTCCCGCACAATTAAAAATCATGTTTAACAATAAAATGTATTTTGCTAAAACAGTGCAGGAAGTGAATGAGCGCCTGGGGAACCTAAACATTTAAAAACTTAATCAAATATCCTTGTCTTTTATATATATATATGAGGTAATAGAAATGTTTTCTATTGACATATAATTGAGTATGTAGTTAGTGGTTGATGCATATAAATAGCACTAAAATAGTGAGAGTATTTTTGGGAGTAGGTAGGGATTGCCAGCGGGTAGAAGCTGGACGTTTCCATATAAATGGGGGTAGGGTTATCCAGGATGGGGTGGGAGGGAGTTCTAACAGGGGGGGAGAGGGCACAGGTGTCGGAGCAGTGGGGAAAAAATAAAAAAAGTCGTTTGCATCTTTTTTTAACTGAAGATCAAGATTTGATGTTTTTGGTTTGGTGCCGGTGTATTGTAGGCTGGGGTAAATTCCAAGGTTTCCATCCGCCATGAAAACATTGCACTGTCTTTCCTGGAATGTGAATGGCCTATGGGTTAAAAACAGGAGTTGGACTGGACTTTGGTTTAGAGGTTTTTTTATTGTCCCATGATTAAGCCTCAGTGGAACTCTCAGACTGTCTAGCTACCCGCTTCAGTCTTAAATACTGGAAAGAGTGTAGCCACCCTCCCTTTAACAACGGGAGGGCAACAACTGGAGTTATGTCGGCTTACGCCACTGGTAGGTGAGAGACAAAGGGCGGAAAAGATCACCTTACAGCCTACTTCTCCAATTTGAGCAGCATTGGCAGCTTTCTGATCTTTGGTCAGCTGAGGTTAGAGGCGAATGAGGAAAGAAATAAAAAAATTAATTAAAAAAACAATATGGGTGCTGCAGTGCACTGGTGACTTTTATCCTAGAGGCATAGGTTACTGTTTGCACATATACCTGAGATTTACAAGTAATTATTAATGTGCCATTCAGGGGTTATCCAAATGGACTGATTATGCGGCAAAAGTCAGTGAACGTACACTGGGTTCCGAACAGAACCAGTAATAAAATCTAGCAAATTGACAGGGGTTGCCATGCAAAATGGGGTATTCCTATACCTTTCTCTTCGCCTTATTTTTCACAGTCAACCTCTCATAAAAATACCTTATAATGCAAGCTGTAGATGTCTATGTTTCTAATGCCAGGCCAAAAACAGAAAGGACAGGTTAACAACAATGGGGTAACCCAGTATCCCTCAGAACCTGGGCAGTTAGATAAGAAATATACACAATTGGTTCTGTTGGGTGATGATTATTTCTTCAAAAATTGACTTAATCAAAAGTCTTATTCATAAAAGAGACCAACTCATCATAACAACACAAACAGACGACCATTGATGGTATTATATGAGCTTTTATAAATTGCATCATTCATAAATCCCCAAAATAAATTTTCTCAAGGCTGTCAAAACAACATATGTGACAAATATTGTGTGCTGAATGGTGACATTTTGTGCTCAGTGACTCAGTGGTGGTGTACAATATATACAAGGTGATTGGGGGAAAAGGGGGAGGAAATTACGGCCAGAAATGCATGTTTTAAATAGAGCTGCGGCCTGGATAAGTACGTTTCATCGCAGGATCTTAAGACCGGTCCGTGGGATACTTGTCGACGTTTCAACCCTAGTACTGCACTACTGTACGGTCAATGCGGGTCTACATCAGGACTGGGGCAATGGGAAGACAGCCTAGAGAAACCCAGACTGATTCTAGGAATGTTACACCATCTGGAAGTCTTCACAATGGTGATGCTTACATCCAAAAATGAAGGTCTCCATGTTTAAGATCAACCTTCCATGTATGAGAGGTTAGAGTTGCTTTGCATACGATCTGGTTGAGATCCAGAGAAGATTTCTACTGTTGAGTAATTCAACAAGTTCGTTCTCATTTTATCACTTCAGCTCGAGTAGAGGGCTCCAAGTTAATCAGGCCACAGATTAACTTGGAGTCCTCTACTCGGGCTGAAGTGATCAAATAAGCAGCGGCTCAGGGACGATCATCACGAAGGCTGGCGATGCAGGGCTAGACAGTGCTTGATGCGGTGCTGGCAAGTTGCGGTGCAGGTGATAGAGCTGGACGTGGCATCCATTGTGGTTATGGTGCAAAGTGGAAACGGTGCAGAGCGCGATGTCCTCTTGATGCGGTGCAGGCAGCGGCTCGGTGATGACCGTGCACATGGCGTTGGTGAAACCAAGGCATGTGGTGCAGGGCGTGACAGTGCGCGATGTGGTGCTAGCAGGTTGTGATGCAAGCTACAGAGCTGGTTGGCAGAAATTGGTGCTGGTGGAGCCGGACAGCTGTGCGTGATGAGGCGGGCACGGGTGTCGGTGAGACCAGGCCAGCAAAGTGAAGTGAGGCAGTGCGGGCTGTGTTGCCTCTCAATGCGGTGCAGGCAGCGGCTCAGTGATGATCGTGCTGACAGCATCAGTGAGATGAAGGCATACGGTGCAGGGGGGGTGTGGCCTACGTTGCCTTCAGGACACAAGGCCAGCGACGGAGTCGGTGACAGAGTCAGTTGCGGTTTCCTCTTCCCTGTGGCAACTGAAACAGCAGTTCCACGAGTGATACCCAAAGGGTGGTGAAATATTTGCAGTCCCTGAGACTTCTTAACAGGAGGCCAGCTGAGTTTCAGGCCCTTGGAGATACTCAGCACAAGTAGAGAAACTTCAGTCCAGTCCTGTCACTGCCCAAGGCAAAAGTGGCAGCTGCAGGCCAACCCAACAAAGCAACAACACAGAAAAGGGGCAGCACTCCTCCAGGCAGATCTTCCAGCTATTCTTCTTGGCAGGTTCCTTGATTCAAGTCAAGTCAAGTCAAATAATTTATATAGCGCGCTACATACCCAGAGGGTCTCAATGGCGCTTGAGGAAGGGTGGGGAATTACTTGTCGAATATCCAAGTTTTAAGTTGCTTTCTGAATGCTAGGTGGTTCTGAGTGAGGCGAAGGTGAATGGGGAGTGAGTTCCAGGTTTTAGCTGCCAGGTAGGAGAAGGATCTTCCTCCCATGGTGATTTTGTTGATGCGGGGTACGGCAGCAAGGGCTTGGTCGGAGGAGCATAGCTGGCGGGTGGGGGTGTAGAAGGAAAGTCGTGTGTTGAGGCATTCGGGTCCGAGTTCGTAAAGTGCTTTGTGTGCGTGGGTTAAGAGGCGGAATGTTATTCTCTTATTGACGGGGAGCCAGTGGAGGTTTTTCAGGTGACTAGAAATGTGGTCTTTACGCGGGATGTCTAGTATGAGTCTGGCTGAAGCGTTCTGGATGCGTTGGAGTTTTTTCTGAAGTTTTGCGGTGGTACCGGCGTATAGGGTGTTACCGTAGTCCAGTCGGCTCGTGACCAGTGCGTGGGTGACCGTTTTTCTACTTTCGGTGGGGATCCAGCGAAATGTTTTTTTGAGCATGCGAAGAATGTTGAAGCTCGATGATGAAACGGCGTTGACTTGTCTGTTCATCGAGAGTGAGGAGTCCAAGATGATGCCCAGGTTCCGTGCGTGGTCCGTCGGGATGGGTGCTTTTCCAAGGGCCTCTGGCCACCAAGAGTCATCCCAGGCGGAAGGGGAGGTGCCTAAGATAAGGACTTCTGTTTTGTCTGAGTTCAGTTTCAGACGGCTGTGTTTCATCCACTCGGCTACTTCTTTCATTCCTTCATGTAGGTTGGTTTTGGCGGTGTTCCGGTCTTTGGTGAGAGAGAGGATCAGTTGAGTGTCATCAGCGTAGGAGATGATGTTGAGGTTGTGTTGGCGTGCGATGGTCGCGAGGGGGCTCATGTATACGTTGAAGAGAGTGGGGCTGAGTGAAGATCCTTGTGGTACGCCGCAAATGACTTCAGTGGCTTCTGACTTGAATGGTGGAAGGCGGACTCTCTGAGTTCTTCCGGTAAGGAACGAGGTGATCTAATCCAGTGCTTTCCCTTGGATTCCGATGTTTCTGAGGCGTTGTAGGAGGGTGTTATGACAGACTGTGTCGAAGGCTGCGGAGAGGTCAAGGAGGATGAGGGCGACTGTGTCTCCATTGTCCAGTAGGGTTCGAATGTCGTCTGTTGCTGCGATGAGTGCGGTCTCAGTGCTGTGTTTTGCTCGGAAGCCGGACTGTGAGGAGTCGAGGGATTTGTTGGTTTCGAGGAAGGCGGCGAGCTGGCTGTTGACGGCTTTCTCGATGACTTTGGCCGGGAATGGTAGGAGCGAGATGGGGCGGTAGTTTTTGAGTTCGGTGGGGTCAGCTGTGGGTTTTTTCAGAAGGGTGCTGAGTTCGGCGTGTTTCCAGCTTTCCGGGAAGGTGGCAGAGTTGAGGGAGCAGTTGATGACATCTCGGAGGTGTGGTGCTATGATGGAGTCAGCTTTGTTGAAGATATGGTGAGGCCATGGGTCTGTGGGGGATCCTGAGTGGATGGAGTTCATCAGGCGGATGGTGTCCTCAGTGGAGATTGGGTTCCAATCAGTAAGGATGTTCAAGGGGGGTGAGGGTACGGCAGAAGGTTGGGTGGGTTGGTCTCCGTGTTGGTTGTCGAAGCTGTTGTGGATGTCTGCGATTTTGTTGTGGAAGAACGAGGCAAGGGAGTCGCAGAGGGTTTGAGAGGGAGTGATGTCGTTGGAGTTGGCTGAGGGGTTGGTAAATTCTTTGACGATGTTGAATAATTCCTTGCTGTTGTGGGCGTTGTTGTCTAGACGGTCTTTAAGTGCAGCTTCCTTGGCAGTCCGGATCAGTTGGTGGTGTGTGCGGGTGGCGTTTTTGAGGGCGTCCTTGGTGCTGGTGTTTGGGTCTTTTTTCCAGGCCATCACAAGGGAGCGACAGAGTTTCTTGGATGTCTTAAGATCATCGTTGAACCAGGGCGCGTTTTTGCTGCCTAGTTTGATTTGACGTTTATTCAAAGGTGCTAGGTTGTCGGCGCTGTTGGTAAGCCATTGAGTGAGGTTAGTGGCTGCTTGGTTGGCGTTCGAAGAGTGGGCCGGGGGGGTTTTGAAGAAGCGATGAGGAGATCTGGTCGATGGTGATTTTGTTCCAGTTTCTTCGCAAAGTGGGTTGAGGAAGGTTGTGGGTTGTGGTCTTTTTGTAGACAAAGTGAACACAGCTGTGGTCCGTCCAATGGAGAACTGTGGTGTGACTGAAGGAGATATGTTTGCTGGAGGTGAAGATGGGGTCGAGTGTGTGGCCTGCGTAGTGAGTGGGGGTGTTAACAAGTTGTTTGAGTCCGAGGTTGGCCAGATTGTCCAGAAGGGTGGTGGCGTTGCTGTTGTTGCTCTTTTCCAGGTGAAAATTGAGGTCTCCCAGTAGTATGTAGTCCTCGGAGGGGAGGGCGTGTGGGGTGATAAAGTCAGTGATGTCTTCACTGAATTGTGCACGGGGTCCTGGTGGCCTGTAAAGGAGGGTGCCTCGGAGTGTGGTCTTGGGGTCGGTGTGGATCTGGAAGTGAAGGTGTTCGGCGCTAGCGAGGTTGGCGTCTGAGCTGGTTGAGATGCGGATGGAATTCTTATGGACGATTGCGATGCCTCCTCCTGTTTGCTTGGTGCGGTCCTTACGGATGATCTTGTAGCCTTCCGGGATGGCAATGGTGATGTCTGGGGCTGAGGATGCGTTCATCCATGTTTCTGTTAGGAAGGCGACGTCCGGAGAGATGGTGTCTAGTAGATTCCAAAGGTCGATGGTGTGTCTGTGGACCGAGCGGGTGTTGAGCAGGATGCATTTTAGGTGGTTGGGGTCAGATCTCTGTTTGGTGTTCATGGATGAGGAGTTGGTCTTGGTGCCGTCATACTTGCAGGAGATGCATGTGAAGGGTCCATGGGTGTGTCCAGGAGCGGCTTGGGTGCAGTTGGGGAGTCGGCCGGGGTTAAGGGCTAAGAGGGTGGAGGCGTCGTAAGTAATGCGGGTGGGGTTGATGGTACGGGGGCCAGGGGGTCTGGCGCTGGGTGCGGGCTTGGCGCGGACGGGCGCAGATGGGCTTACCTTTGGCGCACCTGCGGCGCGGCCGCAGCGCGTGGACGCTGCGCGTTGGGACATCTGTCTTAAATGTAGAGTGAAGGGGGGCGGAGCGTGGGCGGGTCAGCTGGGAGGCGGGAGCGGGGAGGAGACAAGGGCCACGAGGACAACAAACAACCAAATGGCAGGAAACGAAACTGGGGCACAAAGACCAAAATGCTATTCAAAGCGCCGAAATTACACAGCAGTGCAGCGCTATTAATTTAAATATTAATACAGGACACTTGGCTATAATGCGAGGCAGATAACGATACCAGGCGCTATGTTCGCGTTGCAGCGCTCTCAGAATGCAGGCGATGTCGCTGAGGCAGGCAGAGGGTCCTGTACCTAGTCCAAACCAGTTCTGGTCAGTCTTGGAGCACTTTGTTTATAAGACTCCTGCTTTTCCTTTAACAGTGTAGGCCAGGGATATTAGACATACAACAGGAAGTGGAGCCAGCATTGTGGGAGGCAGGCACAGCCCTATTGGGACCCAGGTGCTACTCCTCACACCCATCTATGTGCAGGTAGGTCTATTCAGCCCTGTGCTGACTCACCCTGTCTCTTGGAGACTCCTCCAGCCCCTGTCACTCACAAAACCAGACAGACAATACACAACCTCACAGAGGCAGGCTGGACAGTTAGACAAGAAAATACTTACTTTCTAAAAAGTGGTATTTTCAAACACAGAATGTTAAAACCAACTTCACTAAGAGATGTATTTTATCATTCTGAGTTCAGGCATACTAACCTAGAATTTCTGCCATGTTCCCTTAGACAGTTAGGGTTATAGGATGTTATAATCAAACTGCCCACTCTGGCCTATGGGGAAAAGGTAGCCTTGCAATAGTGAAAATCCAAGTAGGCTGGATATGGACATGCCACACTCACCAGGGCATGACCTACCTTTCACATACAATGCACCCTGCCCATGGCGGTACCTTGGACTACCTTAGGGGCGACTCACAGGTAGAAATGGGAAGGTTTAGGGGCTTGCAAGTGTGTGCACTTGCCAAGTCAGCATGGCAGCCCCAGGCTTAACACAGACTCTGCAATGGCAGGCCAGAGTTACACTTTACGGGCTGTTTGCGTGGGTGGCTCAACCCAGTGCTGCAGCCCACTAACATCATTTGATTTATGGGCCCTAGCATGCACAGTGCACTTTACTAGGGACTGACACATAAATCAAATGGGCATATCATGGAAACACCAATCCATAACACATTTTACACAGGAACACTTGCACTTTTCCACTGATCAGTAGTGAGGAAAGTGTGCAGAATCATCACACCCGCAAACACAGAGTCAAAACCGGGAGGTCAGAAAGCAAAAGCACAGGGGAAACACGCCAAAAGATGCCAAGTCTAACCGAGACCTACTTGAAGAAAGAACTTCTCAGGTTGTATTCTGTACAAAAGTTACAAAGAGGGGAGGAAATATCCTTAATCTGAAATGGCTGCTAATAGCTCTGCTGGAAAACGGAAATAAAATTGGGTAAAAAGATGATGTAGAATGTATATATGTAGCATTTTTCTAGTACTTATAGTATGGTTAATACTGACAATACGTTCTGGAAAAGGGTCGTACACCGCCTGATAGTTGAAACTTTTTACCGTGCTAACATGGGAATCACTCCCCTCCTGGAGTGTATACGTATAAACTAACAAGTCGCACACCTATAGACCCATAAGTGTGTCTCCCATGGCACCAGTGTGGGTGTGCTGTACTCTTACAGCTGAAGTTATGACAAAGAAGACTTCAAACGAAAATTTCTAATGTTCAAGAAAATTTATATTTCAGTCACTTTTCTTATGTTCGTAACATGTAGCAACAGTCCTTTTAGTTCCAATGCATTTCGGTGTTTACATACATCTTCGTCAGGGAACGGCTACAAATGAACAAAAAATATATACAATGTATCAAATCTTAGTGCTATACATGTTAATTGACGCGCAATTCATCGTTTATGCAAACTGGTTTTTGGCTTTAGAATCATGTTTGTCCCCCTTTAAAACAAACGTGGTCAGCGTGCTTTTCACTGATATGTTACCCCGTTTATAATCGGTCTCGACTTTTCAAACCCAACTCTCCCTCTTCATTGCTTCGACTATGTAATCGTCTAGTGACTCATTTAACCGACTATCTACGGGTGAAGGCCCTTCTCTATTATCGCGTGCAGCTTACGCTTGACATGTCTAAGTCCGCCATTGCTCACCTTCGTTGCTGAAAAGTATTGTCCCGCTACGTCGTGCGCGGTCCTACTCCTATTGCGCTCTCACTGTTGTGAAAATTCAACTGACGCCGCGTAACTGACGCATGCGCAGTAACTTAATCTGACATTTTTTATAAAAAGAAACCCGTGTTTTTTTTCTATTGAAATTACGAAACTTTAACTGTCTTAAACTCGACAACTGATACCATTATACAAGTAGAGATTAATCAAGATTAATCAAGACTCCTAGGTACTGTTCACATGCATTATCATACTATAGTTGATTGAATGTAAATCGTAGTTATATGAAAGTACATTAAATCACAAGTAGCACGTAAATTCAGTTCGGTCATTTAAACCATGTGGTTTAAGGCTGTTTAAGTAATAAATCCAGTGATTTTCTCTCTTTAAGAGATTTTTTTTGTTCATGGCACCTTCTTTTCTCGGTACTATTTCCAATACACAAGCTCTTAGTTGATTCAAGTTATGGCGTTTCTCTGTAAAATGTATTGCTACCGTGGATTTAGTTGAGTGAGTTCTAATGTTGCTTTTATGTTCAGTTAGTCTCACTTTGAGTTTCCTTTCCGTGTGTCCCACGTAAACACTTCCACACGGACATTTCAATAAGTATACCACATTGGTGGTATCACATGTAGCGTTGACTTTAAGGGGTATCTTGTGTCCTTTCATGGGGTGACTTTGAGTTTCCTTTCCGTGTGTCCCACGTAAACACTTCCACACGGACATTTCAATAAGTATACCACATTGGTGGTATCACATGTAGCGTTGACTTTAAGGGGTATCTTGTGTCCTTTCATGGGGTGACTGATGTTTGTCCCCTTAATGATATTATGACAATTTGCACAATTTAAACATGGGACCGTTCCTCTATATGTCTGATGTTGGGTTATCTGTTTGGATTTCTTCAATAGTTCACCTATGTTTTTTCCTCTTGTGTGTGCAAATAAAGGTTCTTGGTCAAAAATCCCATTAAAATCTGATTCCATTTTTACTATTTGCCAATTCTTGTATATGATTCTTTTGAATTGAGTACTCACGTTAGAAAATTTGCTTACACATGTTAAACGTTGTGATTTAGTAGCTGTTTTGTAAATCAGTTCTCCACAAGAGGCTATCCAGAGGAAATGATCCAGAAATCCAAGGCAAGAGCACTGACAAAAACCAGACAAGAGTTACTGATTTACAAAACAGCTACTAAATCACAACGTTTAACATGTGTAAGCAAATTTTCTAACGTGAGTACTCAATTCAAAAGAATCATATACAAGAATTGGCAAATAGTAAAAATGGAATCAGATTTTAATGGGATTTTTGACCAAGAACCTTTATTTGCACACACAAGAGGAAAAAACATAGGTGAACTATTGAAGAAATCCAAACAGATAACCCAACATCAGACATATAGAGGAACGGTCCCATGTTTAAATTGTGCAAATTGTCATAATATCATTAAGGGGACAAACATCAGTCACCCCATGAAAGGACACAAGATACCCCTTAAAGTCAACGCTACATGTGATACCACCAATGTGGTATACTTATTGAAATGTCCGTGTGGAAGTGTTTACGTGGGACACACGGAAAGGAAACTCAAAGTGAGACTAACTGAACATAAAAGCAACATTAGAACTCACTCAACTAAATCCACGGTAGCAATACATTTTACAGAGAAACGCCATAACTTGAATCAACTAAGAGCTTGTGTATTGGAAATAGTACCGAGAAAAGAAGGATCTCTTAAAGAGAGAAAATCACTGGATTTATTACTTAAACAGCCTTAAACCACATGGTTTAAATGACCGAACTGAATTTACGTGCTACTTGTGATTTAATGTACTTTCATATAACTACGATTTACATTCAATCAACTATAGTATGATAATGCATGTGAACAGTACCTAGGAGTCTTGATTAATCTCTACTTGTATAATGGTATCAGTTGTCGAGTTTAAGACAGTTAAAGTTTCGTAATTTCAATAGAAAAAAAACACGGGTTTCTTTTTATAAAAAATGTCAGATTAAGTTACTGCGCATGCGTCAGTTACGCGGCGTCAGTTGAATTTTCACAACAGTGAGAGCGCAATAGGAGTAGGACCGCGCACGACGTAGCGGGACAATACTTTTCAGCAACGAAGGTGAGCAATGGCGGACTTAGACATGTCAAGCGTAAGCTGCATGCGATAATAGAGAAGGGCCTTCACCCGTAGATAGTCGGTTAAATGAGTCACTAGACGATTACATAGTCGAAGCAATGAAGAGGGAGAGTTGGGTTTGAAAAGTCGAGACCGATTATAAACGGGGTAACATATCAGTGAAAAGCACGCTGACCACGTTTGTTTTAAAGGGGGACAAACATGATTCTAAAGCCAAAAACCAGTTTGCATAAACGATGAATTGCGCGTCAATTAACATGTATAGCACTAAGATTTGATACATTGTATATATATTTTTTGTTCATTTGTAGACGTTCCCGGACGAAGGTGTATGTAAACACCGAAATGCATTGGAACTAAAAGGACTGTTGCTACATGTTACGAACATAAGAAAAGTGACTGAAATATAAATTTTCTTGAACATTAGAAATTTTCGTTTGAAGTCTTCTTTGTCATAACTTCAGCTGTAAGAGTACAGCACACCCACACTGGTGCCATGGGAGACACACTTATGGGTCTATAGGTGTGCGACTTGTTAGTTAATACTGACAATAGCCATTCCCTATCTAATGACCGCAAATAAACAAAATTACACTAATACACATGGAAAGGTAGCTAATATTATGCAAGATTGAGTAGAATTAGAATCACCAGATGAGACAGATCTACATCACAGCGCGTATAAATATGATACAGATGGAAATGTTTTTGCTAACTTGTTAGTACACTATGAAGAAACCATGGAAGTTAGTGACTGTTATGTATGTATGAAATTGCCGACGTCAGTAGCAGAAGGAGTAACATATCATCATTTACCATTGACGTATGGTATTTCATGTAGTATTTTAGCTAGTTTATTTTACAGAACTGGAAAGTTACAATATTAATATTCTAACATAGATGTGATTTTTTCGGGAAATTCCCCTGTGTAAAAATATTACTCTGTCCTTAGTAGTAGAGATTCACAATTTATGAGTGAATATATTCTAACAATGAAAACAATAGATATAGCTGAAGCACACAAGCACAAATTAACATGTTAGTTACATGAAGAAGAAAATCTTTTGAATTTAGTAGAGAAAAGGAGACAAGATTTCCATGGAAGGGCTACTGAACCGAAACCTCAGATACCTAAGTGGGCTGAGAGGGAAGATTTTATTGCATCTGGCAAGACTCATGCTGCTATGTCCCTGGACCTTGAAAAGGAAGGGAAAATCTGTCTCCATAGGTTAAAAACGGAATATAACAATATATGTATTGGTTCCAGTGAATGTGAGCACACTTTTCTGATAATAGGGGGATGATGACTAAAAGGTGGAACTGTTCCAGTATTTCCTGGTGTTTATTATGTTTGTGGGAACAAAGTTTACTTTAAGATGCCTGAAAACTGGTATGGGAGTTGTTATTTTGGACCAGTATTCCCAAAAAGGTACACCACGTAAAAAGAAGCACTGGAAGCCATGAAGAAAATAACAGACTAACACCCAAGAAAAGAGTTTTTTTTTTCAGAAATTGTAGGAGATATATTCAGTGCATTGATACCTGCAGTGGGAGTAATTCTGAATACACAAATAATTTGAAAATTATCAACAGTGGAAGATTGCTTACCGACTGACACTGCTGAAGGGGTCTTATTGACCAATACCAAATTAGTTGCGGTAAAATCTATGGTTTTGCAAAATCGACTTGCTCTTGACATATTATTGGCAAAAGAGGGCGGCGTCTGTAAAATGTTGAAGGCTCAACATTGTTGCACCTACATACCTGACAAAAGTGTTGAAATTGGGAGATATGTCAAAAATATCTCAAATTTGGAAGAGGAATTAAAACCATTGGAAGTTGACAATGTATGGAATATACTAACAAATAGTATTTCATCTATAGGTAGTTGGTATTCTAATGTAGGAAGAAGTATTACATGCAATAATGTAACCAATATGTTTGTGGATACTAATAACTGCATTACACAACATTTATTTAATCTAGGTGAAGCTAATGAATGTGCTTTACTCACAAGTAACTCGAGTGGCTTAATATGGCTTCCAAAAACACGGGAAATTCTGCGCATGCGTCTACTGCATCTACATAGTATGACTTCCTTCGCTTTGGTGGGAAATCTTTGCAGCTGCGCAGTAATAGTAAAGATGGCCGCTTTGAACCTCACATGCTAATGCACATGGCTATGCTTAAAACTAACCCTTGCATGTCTTCCTAACTGCTAATGCAATAGTTAAAATTAATTAAAGGGAATAGAGTAGGAATAAGTTGTATATAATGTGCATTCATTTATTTTCGTATTCTAACATGTTTTTCTTTGACTTTGTTATTAGTTCCTATTTGGGCATAGATGGTGACTGAAATCTCCATCTTGTTCGAAGGTTCGCAAGCTCATGGGACACTGTCAAGCTTTGAGCTGTGACACTGAAACTCTGCCAAGTACAGTTGACCAGAAGACACGCCTGGGAACAGCACCTCTTGCCCGGAGAGGGGAAGGAGAAAGACCAAATTTCACATACAATGTATAAATCCTAATGTGAAATGTGGGTGGGAATTAACGCTTGGGAAAATAAGTAAGGGGAGGGAACATAGAACAATGAACCTAAGAAAATGACACTACATTAGTATGGTGTGATGACCTCTCTCCATCCCATTGTCCAATCACATGTAGGGGATTCACGAATATTGAAACTTTGGGGGGTGGTACATACACTGAGAATAGTATAACTAAGGTAGGCTCAGTCAATTAGTGTGTCAGACTTGTCACAGACCTGTCACCAACCCATCATTGCGTCAGAAGACGGCAGATGCCACGGAGGTCAGAGACGCTGCTTGAGCACTCTGACAGAAGAATCGAGAAAAGGAGAGACAGAGAGAAAAGAGTCGGGGAGATTGCTGAGGGAGAAGAACCTGTCTATCTAGAAGGGGAATAATTGAGGAGAGTAGCACCAGACAGGGGTATAACGCTGGTGTTGCACTTAGAAGAAGTTACCTGTCCTGTCCTGAACCTGTCCTGATCTGTTGGCTCCTGACTACTTGAGAGTCCCTTTCTCAGCTCCTTGGCCAGGGGTTGGTCCTCACACCATTCTAGGTAAATATAAATCTGTGTGGTATGTCCTTGTACCATTTCATTTTCCACCCTTTCCTAGGTACAAACTTCATGGGATTTTACTAATTCTTTATGTTTTACTTTGATCACTATTTCTCCTTGAAAAGTTGGTATTTAACATGTATTGGTATTTGACTCACAACATTTTTGCATAGATAACGTTTTTAAAACTCTCCAGAGTCTGTGGTCATTCAAAGAAAAAAGGGAAATGTAATTTATACTTATCATGCTAACTACCTGATCAATCGACCGGAGGAAATTAAGAGCTACGGTGTTAAGGTTTGGTAAGAAATGGTGTACCGATAAATTATATTTCAGGGTAAACTAAGTTCTGATTTCCAGCGGGTGATTGCCAGCTTATTGTATGAATGTTTATGGGCCCAGGTGAGTATGGATTTGAGAATATCCCAAGCTGGTAATCTCGCTCCATCAAAGTGGCCTGGGAGGAAGGCCACACAGCCCCCCTCCCCTTTAAAAAAAAGAATTATGTAGATGTTTGCATGTCTCGGGGGATGGGGTCCCGAGGCTAATATAAATTAATGAAAGTCCACATTTTTTTCTTCAAAAAAAGTTTGGAGTCGCGACCATAGCGCGGCCCCCTAGTGTGAACACAAAGGGTGCGCAGCTCTCAGCGCGGCCCCCTAATGTGAATACGAAGGGTGTCCCGCTCTCAGCACGGGACTAGAGTACTTCTCAGGTCTTTAAAATACAGAGGGGCAAATACTCAAGGACACATCGCCGAGTTAACGGCACTTTATCGCAGACAAAATGATGATAAATTTAACGCACCATTCTCAAGCTAGTGCAAACAGCCCATATCATCAGTTTACCAGTGATAGCAGCCTCAAAAAACATTGTCACGGATGACCCCGGCAAATATCGCTAATGAGATGCAGAGTAGGCTTTCCCGTGCAAAAGCAGCAAACACACCACTTTGCAACATTCTCAATGACCAGCAAGATTGGCGAAGAGAACACAAAACAGGCGGGTTAGCACCAGGAAGTTTACACCTGCTCTGACCTGGAGTATAATCGGACTACAACCTGCAACATGAAAGGGAGCCAGCCCACAGCCACACCAGAAAGACAACAGATGCCATGGAGCCAACGAACATGTAGCTCGGACACCCAACAGTGCCCCCACACCCCTCGCCACCACCCCCTTGACAACCATCTCCCCTGACCCCGATAAACAAATGTGACAGTAACCTTCCAAAATCTGGAATGAAACAAATCAGCTGATGTTGCACAATTATAAAAATCAAGAGGCATGTGAGGTTGGACAAATGAGAAACACAGTCATCTATGGATTTACATATACAAAACATTTTACTTAGACAAAACAACAAAATAAAAGTAGGTCATCCCTCAACAATCTGTGTATCACAGCCTGCAAGACAAAAAGCAAGATAAGATTGTGTGTCGTGTGCCCATCAAAGGAAAGAGAAAAAGAGAGAAAGAATCAGAGAGAGAGGAAGAGAGAGAGAAAGAGTTAGAGAGGAAGAGGAAGAGAAAGAGAGAAAGAGTGGGAGAGAGAGGAAGAGAGAGGTAAAGAGAAAGACAGAATGAGTGTGAGCGAGAGGAAGAGAGAGAGAAAGAGATAAAGAGTGAGAGAGAGAGGAAGAGAGAGAGAAAGAGTGTGAGAGAGAGAAATGAAGAGATGCAGAGGGAGAGTGAGTGTCGACACTGCGGACAAAACCCTCACAGCTCACCTTTTCGCTACTGGTGTGTCTCCAACTTCATGCCAGGACATACTGCACCCCTCAAGCTCATTCATCTGAAACATAGTATAGAATAAGTAATGGCAGAGTACATACAACTGCACATGCGTTCTTTGCTGTCCCACCCCTGCGTACCAAGGCTGCTGCACCCCATCCACTCCTGCCACCTAGTGTTGTCTGCCTGCCCCTGCGCACCCAGCCTGCTGCACCCCACCCACTCCCACCGCCCAGAGGTGTCTGCCCGCTCCGGCGCACAAAGGCTACTGCACACCATCGACTCCCACCACCCAGAGGTGTCTGCCCACCCCTGCACACCCAGGCTGCTGCACATCATCCACTCCCACCGACCTGAGGTGACTGCCTGCTCCTGCGCATCCAGGCTGGTGCACACCATCCACTCTCACTGCCTAGAGGTGTCTGTCCACCCCTGTGCACTCAGGCTGCTGCACACCATCCACTCCCACCACCCAGAGGTGACTGTCTGCCCCTGGGCACCCAGGCCTCACTGCTCACCTTTCCGCCACTGGTGTGTCTCCAACCACGTGTCGGGACATACTGAAGCCCTCAAGCTCACTCATTTGAAACATAGTATAGAATCAGTAATGGCAGAGTACATACAACTGCTCATGCCTTCATCACTGTCCCGCCCCTGCATACCCAGGCTGCAGCACACATCCACTACCACCGCCAAAGGGTGTCTGCCCTCCCCTGCGTACCCAGGCTGCTGCACCCCATTCACTCCTGCCACCCAGAGGTGTCTACCTGCCCCTGCACACCCAAAGCTGCTGCACACCATCCACTCCCACCACCCAGAGGTGTCTGCCCGCCCCTGTGCACCCAGGCTGCTGCACATCATCCACTCCGACAGCGCAGAGGTGACTGCCCGCCACTTCGCAAACAAGTCTCTCTGCTCACCTTCCGCCACCGGCGTGTGTCCAAGAGGACCCACCACTTGCTGAAGCAAGCACCAAGGCTTTTGGGTGCCAGTGGGTCGCACATTTGATTCTGGTTCTTGATATTGTATGGCCAAGAACATATCAATGCACAGGGCATCATCGCGGGCTGCACACCTGCTCAGGCCTTACGGTGCCGATAACCCTCTGCCCTGCAAGCCAACGCCACATGGCAGTAGGCTCACACTGCCCACCACACAGGCTGCACAGTCGATCAGTACAGATTGTGCCCCTACCTCAGTGCACTGAAAGTCACCTACCCATGACTGTGTGCCTGTGCCGGACACAGTGTGCCCGGTACCACCAAGTCTTAAACCCGCCAATCATGCTACCTCTATGATTGTCTATCATGGTGCAGCAGCCCTCATGTAAGCTCCGGCCCTGGGGACTGTGAGGTGGTAGTGCCCTAGGCCCAAATGCATATATGTGACGCATAGGGACACAACCGGACAGAGAGTGGAAATGGCATCCTGCATGTGTGCCCGGGCCTTTTTATTGGCAGGGTCACATGTCCTGTGACACCTGTGCTTGATGGGTGTGATGTGGGTGTAAACCAGCCGTGAAGGAGTGGCTGTGGAAGACTGACAACTATAGACCTGTGACCAGCAGGTAAACAGCCATAACAACGCGGGCATTACCCCGCGCTGCTATTACAACACTGCTTTTACAATGCAAGTCGTTACAACGACTTGTGCTGGAGGGCGCTCTTGGGTAGGGAATAGTTTAATTTTCTATTCCAACACCTTCCCTACTGTAACGTGGGCTGGAGTTGGAATAGAAAATTAAACTATTCCACTATCTAGCGCTTACAGCGCAAGTCGTTGTAACGACTTGTGTTATAAAAACAGCGTTGTAATGGCACGCGGGGTAAAAGCCCTCGTTTTAATGCCATACAACCGAGCAGCAGATCACTACAATGAAAACCTGGGCCATGTAGGGTTGTCGTCCCTTCCTGTAAGCGTAAGCGTTGTGGCCTGGCCTGGCATATGCCAGTCCTGCGCGAGGCTGTGAACAATGACTCCAGAGCTCTGGGCGTGGTTCGTCCTGGGCTGTATGAGGAATCAACTGATGCGGACGTCTCTGTTGTAGTATTGCCGCCACCTGGGCCGCAAGCGCCAATGTGTCAGCCTGTGATCCAATTCCCACAACATGGCCAACATGGAAGGTAGGGCGAATCACTGACCCTACATTCATCCTTACTTCCACACATGAAAGATCGTTGACATGACACATCTGTGTGGATATAAATGTTTATTGCACATTCAGTGGAGTGTTGCAGCTGTAGCAATACATGGCCATGCAAAGCCCTAATTTCAGTTTTTGGCATATGGAGGGCAGCCAATTAGAGCCAAGCTTGTGCTTGGGGTTTAGGCTCCGCCAACATATGTACTTATCCAATCACTCCGCCAATGCCAAGCACTTATACATTCACTATACACAATCCTTGCAGTACTCTAATGATCCAGTCTCTGCCTATGTATTTACAGGAGCACCGGAGTACTTGAGTTACCTCACCCAGGGAAGCCGGGTGCATAGGTGTCTTTTGGTGTTGGGAATCGTCATCGTTTCCAATGGAGATCTGCGGCAAAGTGCTGCTGCCGGTGAAGAGGAAAGTGTCCGAGGTGATCCAAGCCTGGATAAAAGATGAGAAGAACCTGAAAGCAGAGGTGACAGTGCTGGGTCAGGTGATTTCAGGTGAAGAAGGTGAAGATTGACTCTTCAGCCACAAGGATCAGGAGGTGTTAATGACAACAAGTATCTGGAATCGAGCTGTCCCACGCCGGATGTCGAGTGGTGCGGTGTCGGTGCCCGGACAGGACCCAACAACCCTTGGCAACAGCAACCCACGCAGAAATCAAAGAAATGCTTTGGTGCAGACCAGCAAGGTCTGAGTTATTGACCACACAGTGGAGACTCAGGGCACATCTGGAGCAACTAGGGAATCCCAAGGAAAAGTAGAATTACCTTCGTGGGCACCCATTAGTCAACGGACCAGGGATCGCAAAGGAGCCCTAAGCAGAAATGCAAGAAGCAGGCTCATGCAACACTCGTGGAGTGTAAGCCCACAATCTTTGGTGCAGATGGTGCTCGGGGTGTGGACTACAAGTAACCAAAAGCAAAACTTCAGAAGATGTCGAGAATTTAATGCACTACAAAATGTGCATGCTTACCAGGAGTTCCAGTTCCACGTTACTCGTGAGGGCTGTGAGTCTCAGCTTTGCTGGGGACTTGAGTCGGCCTCTGAGAAGTCTGGAAATCTCCTTCCAGTTCTGTGGATACTTCGGAGTCCGTCTGGAGCTACAGAGATGCAGACCGGAAAATGCTTTGTTGGTACCTGCTTGAGCAGGGGAGTCACTCCTTGACCCCAAGGGAGATTCTTGCATCCTCTAGTCTTTAGTAGAAGTTCCAGGATTCAGTTTCAGAGTTTTGTCCAGGTGTAATCTAAAGTCCTGTTGCCAGGGGTTCCTTACTTATACTAAAGTAAGGGGTTGGACATACTCTGAGGACCCAACTATGGAAGGGTCTGGAAAGAGGGGTGGCTACACCCATTTCCTTTGTCCAGTTTCACACCAGAGCAGGGGCTGGTAGCCCCTGCAACCGGTTTGAACTGGGATATGCACAGGGACAGCAAATGTTCCACCAGTGCAGAGCTTTTGACACTTTCTGAGTGCACCCACCCAGCTCTAATACACTAAAGCCTGTCTGGGAGGTGGTTACACCTCCCTGTGACAGGAAACCTATTGTCCAGCCCTCCCATGCTGGAGTTTCGTCCAGCAGCAGGAGGCCAGACTCGTGTATGTGGCTGCATCATCCATTTTGTGATGCCAGGGCTCGTTTAAACTATTACCGGGTAGACCAGTGTGTACATGTCTCTCCCTCTAGAAGGGTGGCATTCTACCACCTCCGCCAGGACACAAATAATGACATGTTTCCGTGCAGCCATTGCAAAGTTAGCATTTACCACAAGGTTATAATGCACTTAAGAGTATATGGTCTGGCTGCATCACAGAACAGCCTCAAAGAATAGATTCTGAAAGCTGCAGAGGGGTCCTGCTCATGCATGGACACCCTCTCACATGAAACCAAGCACCTTGCCTTCATGATTGATATGGCCTGCCATAGGGGTGACTATGTGCAGTGATTTAAGGTAGATATAGGTAACCTATATCTTAGTAAGGGGTGCGTGCACCACCTTACCCAGACTGCAGTAGCAGCCCTGTGGTGTCATTTTGGAAGGCTTCCAAGGGGTGGCATAATACATGCTGCAGCCCCTGGTAGGCCTCTGGGGTACCTATGCCCTTAGTACCTAGTGTACCAGATACTAGGGACTCACAAGGGTACCCCAGTAACCAAACCGGAGTGTACCTATAGTACATGCAATCAATTTAGAGGAAGCAGCTAGGCTGGGGTCCTGGACATCAGGGCCCCAAACAGACTGTGAAACTCCAGCAAAAAGTGGGGGTAACCATAGTAAGCAGATCCTACTCTCCTACATCCACCAACCCCCACAAGGGAAATACACTCCTCATGAGCTGTGCAAGAGTCTGTCTGGCACAGGTCTCCAGCAACCTGTCTACCTGACAGAGCATGAATACCCCCCGAGCCAGAAGTGACCTCACCAGGGTCAGTCCTGAGGTGCTCTGACCTCAGAGCTGGCAACCCCTGACCCACTGGCCCATCCACTGGGTACTGCATCCCCCCTCACCCATATCTCTGTGCTCATGCACCCTCCCTACTGGAGTGGTGCTGCCAGACACCAGAACTGGTGGGATGCTGGTTACAGCCATACCCCCAGCACACCTGACACCTTGGAAACCACCTCAGGAAATGGCCACTGGTTACAGACTCGGTCCCCCTCCTGGTGTTCCCTCATGGAAACAACCAAGCTCTGGGATGGGGTCTCAGGCACCTTGGGACTCAGCCCTCCCCACTCCCTTGCCTCAGAGACAGGACATGGGAGCTTGCACCCATCACACTACACTGGGACCTTTCTAGGTCACTACCAACGTCTCCTATTTCAATTGGTCGGGGAAAACCCATGCCACCTCCTTCAGGATCAACCCCAGATGCTTCTCCAGACCTTCCAGAATCTACCAAAAGGTCTGCTTCCAGTGCTGGGGTCAGAGAACTCACACTCCACTGGGTGTTGGCATAGCTCTGGAAAACACGGACTTCAAATATGCTCTCCAACAATTGAATCACACAGCCCCACACAGGTGTTAACCAAAAAACCCTTCACCCAAACATCCAGTGCCTCAGAAAAATACCCCTCATCATTCTCACAAGACTGGTGAGGAAGTGTCTGACTGTTGCTGTCCCTCAACCCATACTCTTCTGGCTGGGATCCATGCTCACTTACCAGGGCTTCTATCATGGGGGTAACCCTCTCCCTGCACCTCTCATCTAGAGTCAGTGGAGTGTCCCTTCCATTACAGGAATATGATCCCCTGTGTCACTTCCCCAATCCACCTCAGGGACACTGCGCATTAGTGGAGTTACCTCACAATCGTGACCCCCTGGTGTATGTCAACCCCCTCCATGAAGCAGGGCACCAAGTCTGTGTGCATGTGTACCTCATCCTCAATACTGGACCTAATACTTTTGCTGCCACCATCTGGGCAGGACCTAGCCCTACTGGCTATCCAGTCCAGCTCTCTCATTTTAAGTTCATGATCCAAGAGCATCTTCCTTTTCTCCATGGCTATTTTTTTGTCTTCCTTTTTATTTTCCATCCTGAGTTTTTCCAACTCGAACTTCCTTGCTTCCCGCCTGTCCTCCAGCTCTTCTGGAGGTAGGCCACTGCTGCCTGGCCCGGAGGATTCCCCCCTTCCCAAAAACACAACCTCCCTAGGAATAGGCTCCTCTGCCTCTCCACTGATCTCTCCAGTTTAAAAAAATGTCCAATTTTTTTTATACTTAACACAAGAATAAATATGATAAAAATCTACAATGCAGTACTTAGAAATCTTTCAGTTATCAAAATAAACTTGAAAAACAGTTCCTTGAAGTCAATGCTCCATCTGGGGCTATCATGGAATTGTGAACAACAAATCCAAAACAGTTCTGGCTGACTGCGGCATCGCAGGCCAGCTACGGTTTCAGGAAGACTCACAAAAAGGTACCTTTAGAAATGCAGGGCATCGGAGACCTCTCGTGGAGCTCCGAAAGCAAGGCATCAGCAGGCGTTGGTTCCGGAGGTCGGTGCAGGAGTCATTGGGCCCTTGAAGTCACACGCGTTGCAGATCGAACTCCTCGCGGTTGAAGTCAGGAGTGCTGGCAGGTGTCTGGTCCTGCGGTACGAAGTGCAGTGGTGTGGCATGCGGTGAACTCAGGTCACGGTGCAGATAGCGGTTTGGTAATGGTCATCCAGTGGCATCGGTGAGACAAGGGCTGCGGTGCGAAATGATGCGGTGCTCATCACTGTGCTGGCAGGTCACGGTACAAGCAGCAGCGTTGTTGTTGCTGAAGCACTGTCGTCAGCTGACGAACTGGAGTGGATGGTGCCGCCGTCGGTGGGCCAAGGCTGTGGTGCGGGATGAGGATGGGGTGTTGTGCAACTTACGAATGGTGCTCTCGAACCACAGTGCAAGAGGCATCGGTGTTGGCGTGGAGCGGCGTCTGCAGGGATACCAGGGTAAAATCCCCAAAGCATTTAAGCCAGCATAAACAAAATCCAGCACAACATCAAAAATACAGGAGGTAGAGACAAAAAGTCTGGGGAAACCAAGCCAAAGATCCAAGTCTAACAGCATCCAAGAGGAAATAAATACAGGACTTAGCCTATATATAGGGGCAAAGACTACCGCACATGGGCAAGACCGCTGCACCACTTAATATTTCTTTAACAAGGGTTGAAAAAGATATTGAGTTGCTCTTCTAACAAGGGAGACTGATTTGAGTATTCTGCATCTGTCTCCAATCTTTTTATACACCATATTTCATCTTAACCTGCAGCGACAGAAACTGTACAGTAGCGGAAAGGAGAAGGGTGCTAGGGATAAGAAGAAGCCATGCTTCACTGTCAGATGCTACTGATTTCAGCCTCCTGTTCATGTTCTCATTGTGTTGAGTAGCATTTAGTTTGCTTCATCATTAAATTACATTCTTTTTCAATAAATATGCGCAGTGAGCTGACCATTAATTTAGTGTATCTGTTGGATGTCCATTGTGTCTAGTAAAATAGAGGGACCCAAAGACCCAAAGGAATAGGGTACCAAACGACAAGTGTCAAAACAAAATTTCCCCTTTGGGCAATTATATCACAAAGTGCACAATCACAAACACTACATTCACTTCAAAGAGGAGCTAAGAGAGAATTATAATGACTTCATAAAAAGTATGCGAATGTATTCAGATATACATTAAAAACACATGACATAATACATTTTGATAAAACTCATAGTCAAACAATAATACACAAAAATATACATCAGTGGGAAACAAAAAGAAAGGAAGATATAGTTCCTATTCGACTGAGGTAGATACAATAGTCCAAAAACGCAATCTCGCTCTACCACATGTAATACTATATTAGTTAGAGTTGTTGCTTCACGGGCTTAGCGTGTCGCTACTCAGAAATTGCTTTGACGCGTTTCGGTGGGCATATAATTAAGAAGCCAACACCTTCTTCAGGATAAAATGTATGTATCTCACAATTACATAGAATATCTTTTTACACCAGTGGTTGCTCCCATAGGATGCCTCAAAGAGAACGAGCTGCTCACACATGCACCGCTCAATAGAGTCCCACAATTTTCTTTAGTGTAAATCTGGCTATAAAATCGATAAGCACAACCAGTGTCCTCCAAACTCCCGAGTCCGTGAGCTCTAAGCGCCTCAGTGTAATGACGGGTTACTTTGATGAACCCGTTCACCAAGCTAATACAAGACCGCCAGCAGCTTGCTAATAAACCAAAAAACGGGTGGTCCGGTCAGACGAACGAGGCGTCTGGGTATTACATGTGATAGAGCGAGATTGCATTTTTGGACTATTGTATCTACCTCAGTCGAATAGGAACTATATCTTCCTTTCTTTTTGTTTCTCACTGATGTATATTTTTGTGTATTATAGTATGACTGTGAGTTTTATCAAAATGTATTATGTAATGTGTTTTTAATATATATCTGAATAAATTTGCATACTTTTTACGAAGCCATTATAATTTTTACAATTCCCTCTTTGCTCCTCTTTGAAGTGTATGTAGTGTTTGCGATTGTGCACTTTGTGATATAATTGCCCAAAGGGGAAATTTGTTTTGACAGATGTCCATTGTGTTCTTAGGTCTTTCCCCCAGCTAGGCTACCGCTTTCAGAAACCTGACAGGCAACTGAGGAAAGTTTTGTACTCGGCCTAGTTTGCAGTGCAGAAGTAGGATGGCCCCCATGTCAGTAATGTCAAACATTCTCCCTGATTACAGCTGGGGATCAGAGGTCCAGACTGTCACATTTGTTTACACTCTTCAAATATATACTATAGGTTTCCATACTCTTTACAGAAAATTACAGAAATTTATATATATTTGAATGAGTGGAATACATCTTTAATTATGTTTGAGAAGAAAAAGTCCCCTTGCCTAGTAATGGACATGAACCCCTGTCCTGAGTGCTCCAACTGCAATAATATCTCGATCCATGGTACCGATTTTTGATCATGGGTGAATACAGAATATGAGCACTGTGATCTAGACCTGTGTCATGGACTGCGGTCTTGTTAAACAAGAAGGGGCGTGCAATGAGCTACCCTTCTAGTGGTAAAGTGCTACTGTTTTTAACAAAAGTTAAGTAGCACAAGTGTGGTGGTGGCAGCATGCCATTTTTGTAATAGTGGCCAGTAGTGTGAACAGGCCTGTTGTGGGGCCTAGTAGCCTATCCACCTGCATATGTAAATTTATGCTGCGGTGCACTTAACTTGCTCTGGGCCTTCATCTTGTCAGTATTCAGCACTATGCAGGATACATTTATTTGTGTGTGCAAGCTGTAATATATGCCTGCCTATTTGTGGTACAGTATATGGAGGCCTGGAGGTAGAGGAGCCATCCCAGAGAGATTTTTTGGTTGCCTACGTTCCAGAGAGCTGGGTTGAACACACTGGAGGAAGAAAAAGCCAGAATATCGGTAATTCTGAAAAGGTCACAGGGGTCTGGGTGCATACTCAGTGAGATGGGGAAGCTGATAAGGGAATCACTGTGGGAAGAGCTAATCATAAAATGCAGGGCTGAGATGCTAGTAACCTTTTGTATGGCATATATCAGTGAGGCTGACTTTCAGGTGTGATCCTCTAGTCACTACCAATGGCTTGTGTTATGAGGCTATTAAGGTTGGAATCTCTCATGATGTGGCAGACTGCTTCCTGGACAAAGGGCTTGGTAGAGGAGGGAGCACTTCAAAGGAGGCAGCAACTGCATGATGAATTTGAAAGACTGAGACACTAAACCATATCTGTGTCAGGAAACAGAATATACAAATGAGTGCAGATTCAAATGGGCAACTAATTGAACTGTAGCTGTACATGAGCATGAGCATGAAGAAGCTCAGCACAGCTTCTGTCTTCTGTCATCAGAACTTGGGGACCTAGGTCTGTTAGTCTCCTGGTTGGGTGAGGGGACATCACCAAGTGAATCAGGACCACTAGCCCTGACTCCTTGAGCACCAGCATCTGCCTGTCAATGAAGACCAGATGTTCTTGTGAGGAGGAGGAGGAGGAGGAGGAGGAGGAGGAGGAAGAGGAGAGTTCCTAAAGGGAGTGAGGCCCAGTGGGGTTCATATATATTGGCCCCCGTATGCAAAGTTTGAGATTCACAATTTAGTCGGGATCACAGCACCGATCAAGCCGTCTACCCAAGTGCTGCTCAAATAGACTATTTCACCTATCTGGCCATCTGCCTGTGAGCAGCTCATGTCAGTGATCCCATATTTCAAGAAGGGTCGCTGTCAAAATTAGGGCCAACATCCTGGTTCATCACTGTGACCGAGGATACCCGTTGCCCTGGAAAGCATTCTGACTGCAAAGGTCCATGTGCCATGTTGGGGCCATGGGGAAGAGATGGGGCCATTGCCCTTGTGCAGGGTGCAAAACTGAAGTATTGCAGGTTGCGACCCCTGCAACCAGAACAAATACTTTGCCATCACAGACAAGATCCTACACAAGCTCTACAGTCAGGATCTGGAGGACTTACCATTCAACCTCTGTAGTGCCATGGACATCCAGTCACCTTGCCTTCAGTGGCCAGTCTATCACTCTTTGCTCAAGTCAACCCATGACACACTCCAAGACCTCCAGTTTTGCAGCACCAGATGGAGAGAGTAAGACTGATCAGTGGGCTGCAGAGCCCTTTGGGGAACTTGCCATGACTATAGAGCTATGGCACTGAGACACTGTGACTTTGAAAACAATTTTGGATCTTCTAAAACTCATACTTACTAGTGTATGAATGTTGAGTCACGTGGATGAGAAATGACAAAGCCGGGAAGTGGGACTCAGGACTTGCCTGGGCAATGCTAGAGTAATGCCAGCCTTACAAAGACTGAGTATGTTAATTGGTGTGTGCCATGTTTGATTTAATTTCATAGTCGTTTACTTGGGTTGCTGAGCCTGTGAAAAATCTGCACTTACCCCCCCTTAGAATCCTTGGACTGCTCGACCCATACTACCGCTGAAAGTCAAGTTCTGAAGGGGTAATACTTGGGTGTATTACTCCGAGTCACAGTATGTCAGGCCACAGGACATCAAAAGTAAAAGGCCTTAACCCCAATGACTGGGCCCACTAACTTCTGCTTGCCCCATGGCCCTCTCAAAGTGGTTCTGACAATATGTTTATGTGCAACCACTTATATTTATAACTGTCAGAAGCGCTGGCATGATGCAAAACACCAGACTAAGCCGAAACTGGCCAACAATCGATAGGCAGCATTGCAGACCGGAGGTGGGAGTCCAGCACCACAAGAGGAGCAAGATGCCCTGGAGGAACAGGTATCCACAGTCATCTGTGAAGAGTCGGTGGTTGTAGTCAAGGGACAGGATAGTGCTGACTATGACCAGCTACATCAGCAACAGGGTAAGTAACAACCAGGGACATATGGGTGGGGGAGTAATGTTGCTTCTGTCAATCTAAATATGTCTCAGTGCCCACCCACACTGTGTGAAGATCAAATACCACATACACAAGTACTTGGGGTTCCATGCACATGTCCCTTGAGCTGTGGGCATCATTAAAAAATACATATGATGACACATAATGGTGGTGTAAGTGACTTGCAATGCAGAACACATTCATATGTATAATAACACTTGACCACTCATGTGTCCCCTAACTCTGGGCCATATTAAGAAGCAAACTGACTCCGCATTGGGTTATCTCACTTGTCTCAATGCAGACCTCTGCCACTTTCAAAATGCAGCACTGAACTGTATGTAAAATAATATGGCTCAGTCTTTTGTCACAACATGCACTGTTGATTAATGTATGTGACTTGTGCAAATGCGGCACTCATGCACAATGGTGCAAGAGTGTCTGCAAATGTGGGCACTCATGCACAATGGTGCAAGAGTGTCTGTGTTAGGGCTAGCCAGCTACATTTATTGCATGTGCATGCTTACATTGCATGCTTCAACATAATGTAGTAAATACTTCTGAACCCTGCTTTACAGAAGTGGCTGAGCGCCATGTCAATGCAAGCAGGCTAATGCTGTGTTATGTTACATGTCTATACATATGACCCCGAGTACATAAGGAAAGTGTGCTTCCTCCACAGGGTATTGCACTTCCACATTGAGTAAGTCAACACTGCCATGTATATATTGTGAAGCATGCTTCGCCTCAGTAAACAAAAACTGTTGATGGTCCAGATGCGATAGTGCCTTTGAAATATGCCACAAGCAATTGTAATGGCTTAACAGCTGCTTTTATGTGTGCAGCAGAATGCAGCACACACAACCACATCTAAAAGTGTCCGAGAGCACTTTTTTAAGTTGACTCACCCTTTTTGCCCACATGAAAAGCTGCACTTCTTTTGCAAGTACCTTGTTTCAATGATGGGCACGTTCCATATCATGTCACAAAAGCACATACTGGAGGGCAAAGGTGCTGTTTACATCCAAGTAAGGGAGATCTGCATTTCAAAGTACAGTGTGAGACCTCCGAATGATAGGAATGTGTACCAAAAAATAACAACATGCCGGTTCTGGTTGCAATGCCCCTAGAACTACAGATTCCCTGTTTTGTGCAAGGAAAGTGACCGGTGAGAATGGGCCTCATTCACAAGGTTGTTATAATGCATGTCATTTTGCTACACATTGCCTTGACATTATTCCTCAAAATGCAGTCCTCCACATTAAAGTATTGTCTTGTGTTGTTTAGTTTGCAGAATGTCATTGTCATCATGGTCCTGGGTTTTGAGGTCAAACATACATTGACATGCATAGAAACTGGATCTTAGGTAAAGTTAACAGTGGCAGTGAACAATGCATAGCAATTGATGTCTGTAAACATTCTTCCAGTAACAAATGCATCTAATTTCCCTGAGCCCAACAGTATGTATAATCCATCTGCCCATCCCAGTGATGTCACGCAAAGCTCTACTGTGCAACAGTGCACCAATCTTAAAAGCCTGCCTCAAAGTCCTATGTCTTCATGCTTGCATTAAGTGATCATTGTCACTTCTGTGGAAAACACAAGGGGAGGACACGCACATCTTCACTCTGGCCCAGTCCTGTGTCTGTAGATACATGCTGCCTTCAACACTTTAAGTTGTTGCAGCACCATGTCCATTGAAAATCTGGTCCTAGGAATATATGCATTGAAATCACACCATCAAGACAAGAAAGGCATTGCCTGGTGTGTTGCATGATACGTGTCACCAGCTAACACATTGCAACATCTTTTGGTTGTAGCAAGCTACCAAATAAGCAAGAGTAGTAGCCCCATGATAAACAAATCATCAACATGGTCACATAACTGTGTGGCAGACAGTTTTCTGTCCTGACCTCAGTCTTAAAAATGCAGAGGGATCACTGGACACATACCTGTGTTCAGCCGACACACCGAAGCTGACTCAAATCATGCTCCACACATACAACAAAAACAATGTTACACAAAGGATGTCAATGATACACAAATAACCCCAAATTTGGAAGGTAGTGACTTCATTTGTGGCTGAACCACAGAAAGACCAATCGAGTGTTCACGTAAAATTGCAAACAAAATGCTTCACCTACATTATAAATCATGTACCCGTACCAACCCAAATTGTAAATGCACCCCTGCATTTGCTTTTGTGCCTGTGGCTAGCGAAGCTACCTTGCATAAACACAGGCACCCTTGTACTAAAGTACAAGGGTGTATGGATAGAGGGAATGATTCTCAATTAACAGGAAGGTATTCCTCCCTGAACATTAACATCCATGCATTTATTTATTTATTTATTTAAAACATTTATAAAGCGCAGCTGTCGCCTGGCAGGCATCCTGGCGCTAGAGTAGCTTACTCCTAAGATAGAAAAAAGACACTGGGAGGATAATAAATGGTGAAGGAGGGGAATCTAGGGAAAAAGCCAAGTTTTTATTAGTTTTCGAAAAGGAAGGAGCTGTGAAGTGTAGCGAATGTCAACAGGCAGACTGTTCCAGAGCTTCGCAGCCGCCACTCGGAATGATCTTCCTCCAATCCTGGCTCTCTTGAATCTGGGCACTATTACAAGTCGAGCGGTAGCGGATCGAAGAGCTCTGGTGGGGGTGTACCAGCTGAACATCCGTTGTAAAGGGATAGGTCCTAGCCCATGTAGTGCCTTAAAGACCAGGCAAAGAGACTTGAAGGCAATTCGTTGCTTCAAAGGAAGCCAGTGCAGCTCGGCTAGGGCAGCAGTGGTTGAGGCTCTCCTGGACCATCCAAGTGCCAGTTTCGCTGCTGCTGATTGGACCCGTTGGAGACGGTCCAGCAGTACCAAGGGGGAGTCAAGCAAGAGAGCATTGCAATAGTCGATGCGACTAAGGATGGTGCACCTGACTATCTGTGCTCTGGCGGGAAGAGGAAGTAGTGGCAAAATTTTACGCAGTGATCTCAAAAGAGCAGAGCAGGTGGCAACTGTTCTCGAGACCTGTGTTTCCATGTTCAGCTTGTTATTCAGCATGACGCCCAAATTCCGCACACTAGCCACAGGTGACGGGTTGTCCGAGTTTTCCGGAAGCCAGAAATCCGCAGGCAGAGGGCGAGGTATGCGGCTGGCTGGGCAGAACAGAACCTCGGTCTTCGAGGAATTAAATTGGAGGGAGTTGTGGTGTAGCCAGCCAGCAGTGTCTCTCAGACAGTCGTGGAATGCTTCTAAAGTTATAGAGTCTTCACCCTCCCAGGAAACAATAAGCTGGGTATCGTCTGCGTAATTTACTGTGGTCATGTTATGTGATTTAATGAGAGAGACCAGTGGTAGTAAATAAACATTGAAGAGAATCGGGCTGATAGAGGAACCCTGGGGTACACCGTGAGGGACTGGGGAAAAGGCAGATTGATAGGGGGGAAGGGAAACAGCCTGTTTCCTGTCGCTGAGAAAAGAGTGGAACCAGAGCAGGGCAGAGCCATCAACACCCGCCGCTCTCAGCCTTTCTAGCAGGATCACGTGGTTGACGGTATCGAATGCGGCAGACAGGTCCAGCAGGATCAAGGCCGCCGCCTGGCCCCTGTCTGCCCGCACTCGAAGTTCTTCCATGGCCGTAAGTACAGCTGTTTCAGTGCCGTGGGCTGGACGAAATCCAAATTGGAAAACGTCCAGAACGTGATTCTGCTCGAGGTGAGATGATAGGCAGGTGCTGACCCATCGCTCCACCACTTTCGCCGGAAAAGGCAGAAGCGATATGGGACGAAAATTAGAAAGGCATTCTGGATTCAGGGATGGTTTTTTCAGCAGCGGGGTGATTAATGCTTGCTTTCAGGGGTTAGGAACCACTCCACTGCGGAGAGATTGGTTACAAATCCTTCGCAGAGTGTGGAATAGCTCGTGCCCGTAAGCCTTCCAAATTTTTGGGGGGAGTGGGTCAAGAGGGGACCCGGAGGTGATGCTCAGTGCCAGTCTTTCAAAGTCTGCTTCGGGAATCTGGGGGAGAACCAGAAGACTTTCCCTGGACAGGCCGACTGGACTGGAGGAGTAATGTGCAGGGCTGGTAGCATGAGAGGTAGGCGGCTGTTGGGATAAAGAAGATCCCAGGTTGTTGATGATTGTCCTAATTTTATCCAGAAAGAACTCTGCGAGGTTATCACAGAGCGTCTGAGATGGGGGAATAATTTTTTTCGTACAGTCCGGATGTAGGAGATTCTCTAAGATTTGAAATATGTTTTTTGAGCTGTTAGCTGCGTTGACAATAGTAGAGCAGTAATAGTCCGATTTACTCACTCTAATGGCCGCTTTGTATTCGATAAGTTTGTTTTTCCACAGGGTTTTGTTGGTGTCACAGTAGCCGTGTCTCCACTTCCTCTCGGCCTGCTTACAGGCTAACTTGAGGGTTTTGAGGGAATCGGTAAACCAGGGGGCGGATCTTCGTCCTTTAGTAGTACCTTGTTTCAAAGGAACGATGGAGTCCGTGATAGATGTTATCCTGCTACTGAAGGTACTATAGTTGATTTCCACCGAGCTAGTGGGGGAAACACTGTCATCTATATTAAAGACTGGGGTGGCAGAGCCGGGCTTTCCAAGAACTTTCATGGGATTGATCTGTGTCAATGTGTGTAGCCCACCTTGAAAAACTTAGATACTTCTCAGATTTGTGGAACTCAAGCACATATACTTGTCATCTTAACTTGGACATTATTGTATCCCAGATATCACGTGCACGAGTGTCCTCCTCATCATGCCACACTTCAAAATAGGTGCCAGTGCATCATCAATGGGGTGTGCAGTCTACTCTCCACATCCAAACCTAGTGACCCACACCCATATGCAAACTTGACTATGTAAGGGTGACTTATCCACTAAGCAGTGTTAAGCCACACAAAGTAGATTAATCTTGCATTGTTAATAAGGTGAATAAACTTGTACAACAGGAAGGTCTGAACAAATGATGTAACAGCTCCAGCAGGGGCCCTTAAATATGCCCCTCACTGTTGGAATACAGGGCAAGTGTCCAAATAAATTAACATCCTAAATGTAACATTATGGACTTAGTACATTGACATACAAAGCTGTGTGTAATAGGTTTATCATGTAACAAATGAGAATGGAAAGTGTTATGCACTCTGATTGTCAACTGTCAAAATGCCTGCCCAAAGTGGACATACACACACAGTAGTATCTGCCCTTTATATTGCAGAGGAAGTAGCATCACCTCCTGGTCAGCAGCATGTCCCAGTCTTCAATGATGAAGATGAAGAAGAGCTCACAACCATTGATCAGGACAACCTCTAAGAGCTGCTTGACTCCATAGGCAGCCCATCTCCTGATGGGGCGCAATCCAGCAGCGTCGTGGATGCTCTACCTGCAGTGAAACACATCAAGAAGGCACCCCCTACACCTGCAGCTATCAAACTGGACTCTTAGGGCCTACAGATACAATTTCAATGTAGTGTGATAGGAGTCCAGCCTGAGATTGCAGACCTGGTGTGGATAGGGTGGGAGAACCTGGAGACCAAACTGGATTGGATTTGTGGGTGCCTCAGTCCCATTAGGGGCCACCGAGAAGCCGTCAGAAGCCTCCACAGTCCGCTACATGCCCACCTGACTCAGAGACAAGAACAACTATACTGTCAACGTGGAACCAGTGATGTGGCAAAAAAGTTGGGTGAAATGCACAAGATCATGGAAAACATGGAGCGGAAGCAGGATTCCCACTTGGCTGCCTTGGCTGCCTGTCAAGCAAATGTTGCTGGAGTCCTGCATGCCCTGCAGCTCATCATCACTGCAGTGATGTCTCATCTGTTGGCACAGATTAATGCTACTTCACCTACACCATCCACTTCTTCTGTCCTGAAGGTGTCGGGTGCTCCCTGTGCTGCTGAAAATTCACCATCACCCTCATGGGAGGCACCAGACACACCAGAGGAAGAAAATATGGATGGTACATCTTTTCAATGGAAAACCTTGCTTTAGCATTCATCTGTGCCAATTGGCCTGTTTCTGTTTAACCCTGTGCTTTCCATCATGCCTCGGAACATCACCTGTCACTGTCCTCAGATTGACTATGCCACATTTACCTTGGACATGCAATGGACTGTCAATCCGGCCATTGATTCTCAATGACACTACAATCAGCTTCCTGTCTGAATTTTTCCGATTCCTCAACATTTCTCAGGACATGTCCCCCCTCCCAGGAGTCTTTCTGGCCCTCCACTGGCTATGTACATAATGTGGGAGTTGTTACAAAGATGTGTGTTACCGGTGACCATCAAACTTGATACTTGCCAACATTGCCAGCACAAATAATCCAGAGTGCCTTTCAAAAAATGGATTCTGCTGAGTCTGTGTCCCTGATAGGCAGTGATATGACAGGACATCAGGATAAAGCCAGTTCTCCACATTCATTGCCATGCCACACTGATGTTGTTGTGCATGTGACATCAACACTTTCTTGCCATTGCCTTGCCATGTCTATAGTCCTACATACATGCTGTTGATTGCTGATGCCTTGCCAGTTGCCCCATGGCTGCCATATGAGTCATTGATTCTGTGTATGTTACTATAGCATTGCTAGATCAGTGCAGTGTTGAAGGATGAATCATGCACAGTGTTAGTGATGCAAAACATGTGCTTATTTTTTATTACATTGACATATGTGTCAGCTAGTAAGGTATTGTCACTTGCTAATGTTGAATAAATGGGTATGATTGGTTTTAAAAGCATTCCCTGAACTATATTGATACATCCATTATTTTGGCTCTACTATCCTTTGATTCTTCATCATCCACACCCGCAAGTTGATCCTGTCCACCATTGTCATGTATCTTTGTGACTTTTGTCAGTTACCGTTTTTCCTGTGGCACAGATTACACAGAGATGTTGTGTTTCAAATGTTATAATGGATTAGAGCTGTGTGGCCCCAGCTTCAATGATGCATCAGACACACATTGTATGTTGTACTATGCCCTGTGTGACAATGGACCTGATTCTGCTCAGTAGAACACACAATAAGCATGAGTTCTAGTTCAAGTTTATTTTATTTGCATAGTTCGTTAAAACCATTGCAATACACATTTTTTTTATTTCAAGACACTTTTTAAGTATAAAACTCCATACTTCTAAAAAACGTTACATTTCTTTTAAAAGGCTGTACTATGATTGTGCAAATTTACAAATCTAGTGTCTAGTTTTTAGGCACAAATCCAGCTGTACACATCTCATTTATTCTCCAGGATATTCGATTTAAGTCTGCATATTCTTTTGTGTATCAAAAGTTAGTACATACAAAATGAGATGTTTGTAGCTTAGTGCTAAACATCAAGCTCCTCCTATTCCAGCATTTTTTCTGTGTGACTGGGTTGGTTATTTGTCAATGACTTGGTTTCCAACATTTTCTTTTCGCATATCCTCCAGAATTTTACCAAGGAACAGTTCAGTTGAGGGTCGCTCGGTGCGAAACATGCCAGGAGAGCCTGCCTCCTAATTCAAACCCCTTGCTGGTTACATTTACCTTTCAGCAGTTGTTTCTGTTCTTGTGAAAGTTCTTTGCAGGAGCATAGTAGGTGCAGCAGATCATCTGGTGCTGAACCGCATAGGCGGCACCTAGGGTCCGCCTTCTCCATTAGCCAGGGTGGAAGATGCTGAATGCAGGGTAGCAGACCAAATCTATGCTTCATAAACTGATTGTTGTATGCTTGGCATAACCCAAATTGAAGTACTTCTGAGCAGCTGGCTCGCAATAGGTATTCAGAGTCATCCATCCGTGAGACCTTCCTGAGAGTGAGGCTTTATCCTCCAGCCATGAAAGGTGTTTGACTATTTTCCAAACCAGTTTCGAAAGCATGCTGGAACTAGTAGATGTTTCCCAGAGTTGGTTCACTCCCAATTTATGTAAGCCGTGTTTAAGATATCTCGCTGAGGGTGAGGAGGTGTGATGTTGTATCTCTTTCCATAGCTGTGCATTTAATGTTCCCGGAGTGACTTTTTGTTTTTTATCCCATGCTATGATGTATGCCCAATGTCTCGTAATAGATTGCGTCTGTATTCCAAACTCAGTCTGATTTGCGTGGGTAAAGTAAATTTAGGCATGTGGATTCAAATAGTTTGGCATCTCCACCTTTCTGCGTCTCACTACCATAAGTAATTGTTGTCAGTAGCTTTGCACGAACCACCTGCACTATAGGCAGAATTGATGGACCGTTTAGTTTCGAGTTTAGAGCTTTTAAAGAGGTTGCCAGAGCAATGTCTTTATGCCTGATGCTGTTCCTCTGCACAAGGAATTGACCGCTTTTGTCTATCTTTTATGCCCATTTATTTATATTCCAAAGTGTCCTCTATTCTGGTCTCCCCCCCAGAACCATGCTACAAGTTTTTCCCTTTTAATACTGACTGTACTGGTTCTTGTTTTATCAAGATTTATCGTTAAGCCATTTTCTTTTGAATAGTCCTGTGTAGCTTTTATAAGATGTTGAAGTCCTACTTTCTTTTGGCTGATCAGGACTATGTCATCCGCATACAGGAGACATGGCAACAAGATGTCTCCCAGTTTTGGAGGGTGTGAGCTACAGGCATTTAATATCGGTACAAGATCAGCTATGAACAAATTAAAAAGTGTAGGGACTAAGACACATCCTTGTTTAAGACCTTTGTCTGTTGGTATGCATTTCAACAGGAATGATCCGTCGCCCAACTTAGGGGCTCATTAGGATGGCGGACGGAAGGACCACGGCCGTCCTGGAGTAGGCGGAAAAAGCATTTTTCCGTCTGCCTGCCGCAGACAGTCCGACCGCCATATTAGGATGGGAAACACTGTCAAAACTCCGTACGCGGTGGAAGAGAACGCACCGCCGCGGAATCACACCCGATCCCGCGGCTGACGTAACCAATCCAGAGACACCGCCGTACGGAATGACGTCTCCGAACGTGTCCCAAATCACGATGGCGGAAAACACACATAAACCTGCTGCGGAAAAACAACCTGCCTGAACATGGCGGATTCCCCACAGCTAACAAACCATACATTTCGAAGATAACCACCACAAGCAGCTCGCCCACATGGACCCAGCGCTACACGCTTTTCCGATACTCTTCGCGATCCTCCACCAGCAAGTCATGGACCATCATCGATGACGACGCAGGTACGCTACACACCATTTACTGTCGGAAGGGGAGTATCTGGCAGGGCTGTGACGTTGGGAGGGGGAGTGTCATGTCACAGGAAATACATTGACGAACGCACCAAAATATACACAATTGAAGTACACAACCAGGAATGACAGCGACAAACCACAAAACATGATTTAATAGCTTTATTCAACATAATAGGTGCATAATATCAGAATATCCAAGAGCATGGGCATTGGGTACAACAGATCATGTACATCACTGGCATCACATGAGAGGGTGTAAGTGCATCAACAGTCAATTGCACTGAACAGGTCCATCAGAGGCATCACATGAGAGTGGGTAAGTGCATCAACAGTCCATTGCACTGAACAGGTCCATCGGAGCCAGCACATGAGAGGGGGTAAGTGCATCAACAGTCCATTGCACTGAACAGGTCCATCAGAGGCAGCACATGAGAGGGGCTAAGTGCATCAACAGTCCATTGCACTGAACAGGTCCATCAGAGGCAGCACATGAGAGGGGCTAAGTGCATAAACAGTCCATTGCACTGAACAGGTCCATCAGAGGCAGCATATGAGAGGGGCTAAGTGCATCAACAGTCCATTGCACTGAACAGGTCCATCAGAGGCAGCACATGAGAGGGGCTAAGTGCATCAACAGTCCATTGCACTGAACAGGTCCATCAGAGGCAGGACATGAGAGGGCAGAATGCAGTATCAGAACAGCAACAGGGCGTTGTGGACAACAGAGCAGGTACATCAGAGGCAGCACGTGAGAGGCAGAATGCAGTATCAGAACAGCAACAGGGCATTGTGGACAACAGAGCAGATACATCAGAGGCAGCACGTGAGAGGGCACAATGCAGTATCAGAACAGCAACAGGGCATTGTGGACAACAGAGCAGGTACATCAGAGGCAGCAAGTGAGAGGGCACAATGCAGTATCAGAACAGCAACAGGGCATTGTGGACAACAGAGCAGGTACATCAGAGGCAGCACGTGAGAGGGCACAATGCAGTATCAGAACAGCAACAGGGCATTGTGGACAACAGAGCAGGTACATCAGAGGCAGCACGTGAGAGGGCACAATGCAGTATCAGAACAGCAACAGGGCATTGTGGACAACAGAGCAGGTACATCAGAGGCAGCGCGTGAGAGGGCACAATGCAGTATCAGAACAGCAACAGGGCATTGTGGACAACAGAGCAGGTACATCAGAGGCAGCACGTGAGAGGGCACAATGCAGTATCAGAACAGCAACAGGGCATTGTGGACAGCAGAGCAGGTACATCACTAGCAACACAAGTACGTGTTTCAAGCCACCCGTCCCAAGGACAACAACAGTGCAAGGCTGGTTACAATGGACAATTTACACACCATGGGAAAAGACATGTGAGTGAAGTGAACAGCACCTCACATCACAGAATCAGGTGGACTCCTTGAACTACCTGCCTCGGACACACTGCCAGCACCAGTAACAGGAGTGTGAGACACACCACAGCTCGAGTGACTGACACATGAGCCACAGACCCAGACACACTGCCAGCACCAGAAACCGGAGTGTGAGACAAAGCCACAGCTCAAATGACTGACACATGAGCCACAGACCCAGACACACTGCCAGCACCAGAAACCAGAGTGTGAGACACAGCCACAGCTCGAGTGACTGACACATGAGCCACAGACCCAGACACACTGCCAGCACCAGAAACTGGAGTGTGAGACACAGCCACAGATGTAGTGACTGACACATGAGCCACAGACCCAGACACACTGCCAGCACCAGAAACAGGAATGTGAGACACAGCCACAGCTCGAGTGACTGACACATGAGCCACAGACCCAGACACACTGCCAGCACCAGAAACAGGAGAGGGCACAACTGAGACAGTGCTACTAAATGATGCATGACAGCAAACAACAGACACAGTGCCACTATCTGACACATAAGAGTCAACTGCATCTGCGCCACTGGTACCACTGAAATGATGAGCCACAGGGCTGAATGGGCCAGGAGGCAGGGTGGCTCTGGGAGCTGGGGATAGCTGTACTGGAGCGACATCGGGGTGTTCAGGTGTCAATGGTGTGTGTCTACGTTTCCTAGGGATATGTGAGGGCACCCTGGACATGACAGGACTGGCAAGTGGTGCGGACTCAAATTAAATATCACCCACCAAAGGTGGAGCATCTGCTGCTGGGGGTCTGCTCTCTGGGGACGTGCTGGAGCCTGCTTGTCGTATGCTGTGTGCCTGCCTTCTGGCCTCTGCATCATGTTTAATGGGGGATGCAACAACAGGGTACTCCTTCCTCTGCTTCTGATGGGCCTGGATGGGAGTGGAGGTATGGGGGGACTCCACCGCGGACACATCTTTACTACATTCCCTCAACAACATCAGCCGCAGTGCAGCCAGGGGTGATGTATGCCTGTCCTTGATGGAGCTAGTGTCTATGGGAGAAGCCATGTCCCTTGGATGTGCCTTGGCCGTAGGAGGTGCCCTGTCCCTGGAAGTTCCCTGTTCCCTGGGCGTTGCCCTGTCCCTGGGTGCAGACTTTTCCCTTGTAGTGTACCTGTCTCTAGAAGCAACCTTGTCCCTGGGAGTGTCCCTGTTCTTGGGAGTTGCCCCTTCCTTTGTAGTGTCCTTGTCCTTGGGAGTGTCTCTTCTCTTGGGAGTTGCCCCTTCCTTTGTAGTGTCCTTGTCCCTGGGAGTGTCTCCTCTCTTGGGAGTTGCCCCTTCCTTTGTAGTGTCCTTGTCCTTGGGAGTGTCTCTTCTCTTGGGAGTTGCCCCTTCCTTTGTAGTGTCCTTGTCCCTGGGAGTGTCTCTTCTCTTGGGAGTTGCCCCTTCCTTTGTAGTGTCCTTGTCCCTGGGAGTGCCTCTTCTCTTGGGAGTTGCCCCTTCCTTTGTAGTGTCCTTGTCCTTGGGAGTGTCACTGCTCTTTTGAGGTGGCATTGCCTTTGTAGTGTTCTTGTCCCTGGGAGTGTCCTTGCTCTTAGGAGTTGAACCTTCCTTCGTGGTGTCCTTGGTAGTGTCCCTGGACTTGGGAGTTGCCCTTCCCTTGGGACTACCTTTTGTGGGGGATGCCTGTGTAGCATGTGAAGCCATTTCCACCCACACCCCTGGAGGATCCTGTGTGTCAACTCCAGTGTAGCTCACGTCGTCTTTGGTGCCAGATTTACCAGTCCTAGGGGATGGGGTCTGTGCTCTCCGTGCCCTGCCCTGCTGCCTGTTGCTGCTCCTAGTGCAATAACCTGTAAAAGAGTCCTGCTCTGAGAAGTCACTCCCCCCTGAGACATCAAGTGGTGTGGATGGGGGAACAGAAGTAGCACCCTGTCTTTGCGACTGTACAATGGCAGAAGACACAGTGTTTGCCAATGACTGAACTGTTCTGTGTAGACCAGCAACATCGCCATGCATACCCTCCATGAATGCCACCACCTGCCCCAACTTCCTATCGTGGTCTTGGAATGCATTGATCATGTTGGTCTGCCCTACACACAGCTGTCGCAGCAGATCAACAGCCTCTGCACAAAGTGCACTTTGTGTCACTGGGGCAGGGGTGGCGGTTCCTGCACCGAAGGCAACTCTGCTCCCCCTCCTCTGGCGAGCACGAGCAGTACATGTTGCAGTGGGTGGCAGTGTGGGCCCTGTGCGCTGTGTCCCGACTGAAGGTGTTGATTGCCCACTCCCTGTCTGTGCCAACAGTGAGGACTCACCAACACTTTCTGAGGATGAGGGCGATGGTGTTTCCACATGTGAGTCCTCAGGGACGGTCCTGTCCCCCTCTCCGGGGCTGCCCTCTTCAGTGTCAGTCTGCGTGTGTGTGACCTCTGATCCAGAAGCATTGCCACCACTCATCTCCGTCGTCTGTGGGTCAGTGCCCTCTGCCAAAGCTGAAATAGAGAGAAACGAGGTGTGAGTAAGTGCCACACTCACGTACTTAAGGACAACAGATCTAGGATTACATTACATACATAGTACATGTAGCACACATCCTGCACACGTCCCATCCCTACCAGTCATCCTCACATCAAAGAACCGGTGTTGGCTTTCAAACATGTACATCACACGAACATGGCAAGTGCCTGTAGATCTGCACACATGTCATGCCATGGGACCACAGACCTCAACGACATGTCCTGGAACCCTCAACTACTAAGCAAGTGGGCTGTCCACCTGGCGGACATGGATGCCAACGCTTACTCCGCTAATGGCACCAGCATGGTATTTCAGCTAAACATACGCACCACGGAAGCCACTACTGTGTCTGAGCACCAATACATACATTGCAGGCCCAAGTCACATACACATACATTCTGCTTACCGCTAGTTTGCTGTGGATCCCCACTCAGCCGGGCGGACAGGTCAGGAGGCGTCACAGCAATGATACGGTGCATAAGAGGGGTCATGGTGCGGTCGTGGTGTAGATCTTGGAATCATCCCCAGTGTCATCTCCGCCAAATTCTTGCTAAGCCTGGAAATGTCGTCCCAGCACTTGTGGCAGTGTGTGTGTCGTCTATTGCACCCCCCCACTGCCCGTACATCACGTGCTATGGCCCTCCACACGGCCTTGCGAAGGTGCAGCTTTACCTACTATGATGGGAGACAAGAGGGTAACGTAAGTGGACAGTATGACATGCACAAACATCGTAGTAGCACGTTTCTACATGCAGCCATGCTCAGCACTACACATGTGAAGGTCCCACAGCACACCGCCAGGCTTGCAGAAGACAGGAGCCACTGAACACCTCATGGCCAACAACATGTACACCACTGTACTTACCACCTGTCCGGGTGCACCGTAGAGCCGTTGGTAGTGGCTGAGCACACCGTCCACAAGGACATCCAGCTCCGCTGCGGTGAAGGGACGAGACCGGGTCTCTCGCACTCCCTGCATGGCAAGGTCCTGGACTGTGGCACAGCAGCAGCAGCCGTTGGTCAGCTCAGCAGCAGCAGGTCGGGATGATGGTCACAGGCAGCAGCCGTTGGTCAGCTCAGCAGCAGCAGGTCGAGGTGATGGTAACAGGCAGCACTGGATCAAAGCAGTGAATGTGTGCTTGTGAAAGTCACACATATATAGGGCCCAGAGCCCATGTCAGTGGCACACGTCGCCAGCTATTGGTTCCCCCTGGATGCCTCCTACGAAAAGGGCCAATGGCAGGCCCTGATGTGGCGGTGCACTGTTCCCGCCATTGTCGATGGCGCATACGCGCCCCGCGGTACCTCTTCCCATTGGTGCCTGTGCCGTCACGGACACACATCGGCAACCGCAAGTGCGCACTTCTGCGACGGTTGGATGTTTTGCAACAATGTTCAATCAGTGGCGCCACCATGGCGGTGCAAGCCTTCCGTGGGGGTGGTGCAGGCCAACACATACTTGTGATTATGGAAATCAAAATGGCAGTTCATGACCCCCCTTACAGTCACATTGCATCATCCACCGTAGACCGACCCTCCCAGCCTGGTCACCCACCGCCATCCCAGCCTGGTCACCCACCGCCGGCCTAGCCCAGTCACCCACCGCCGGCCCAGGCCGGTCACCCACCACCGCCCCAGGCCGGTCACCCACCGCCGTCCCAGCCCGGTCACCCACCGCCGTCTCAGGCCGGTCACCCACCGCGGGGCCAGGCCGGTCACCCACCGCCAGGTGTTGACTGGCCTGGGCCGGCGGTGGGTGACCGGCCTGGCCTGGCGGTGGGTGACCGGCCTGGACCGGCGGTGGGTGACCGGGCTGGCCCGGCAATGGGTGACCGGGCTGGGCCGGCGGTGGGTGACCGGCCTGGCCCGGCGGTGGGTGACGGGGCTGGGATGGCGGTGGGTGACCGGCCTGGGACGGCGGTGGGTGACCGGGCTGGGACGGCGGTGGGTGACCGGGCTGGGACGGTGGTGGGTGACCGGCCTGGCCCGGCGGTGGGTGACCGGGCTGGGCCGGCGGTGGGTGACCGGGCTGGCACGGCGGTGGGTGACCGGGCTGGGTGGGTCGGTCTACGGTGGATGATGCAATGTGACTGTAAGGGGGGTCATGAACTGCCATTTTGATTTCCATAATCACAAGTATGTGTTGGCCTGCACCAACCCCACGGAAGGCGTGCACCGCCATGGTGGCGCCACTGATTGAACATTGTTGCAAAACATCCAACCGTCGCGGAAGTGCACACTTGCGGTTGCCGATGTGTGTCCGTGACGGCACGTGCACAGGCAGCCAATGGGAAGAGGTACAGCGGGGCGCGTATGCGCCATCGACAATGGCGGAAGCCGTGCACCGCCATGTCGATGCCACTGATTGTATATTTACAAATGCAGCACCGTCGTGGTAGTCCGCACATGCGTTATGAGGGGTGTGAACGTGATGGCAAAACAGCATATGTCATGCACTATATCATGTGTGTTCACACTATGGCCATTGATGTGCACCCAATTTGCTACACATGTGCATGTCTACGTGTCGACCTCTTGTTTTACCGTACACACGTTTCAACTCATACACATCTACACACTACATCAAGGCTGTCTGGCCACATTCAGGTTCTGTTATGAGTGTGTGGTTTGTGCATGCAAGTAACAATGGTGGGGGTACACATGGATTCAGTGTATGCGTATGTGTGTTGCCTCTTGTGTTACCATGCATGTAATGCGAGGATGCTCACCATTGTAGGAGTGGTAATTGGTGCATGAAGATATGGAGTGTGTGTAGCATTATTGTATTGTGTGTGCACGTGCATGTGTGCCTGTGATGACGCTTGTCCACATTAGGGTCATTAGGCATGTCTTGTTGGCAGTTCTTTTGACGTGTGAGTACGTTACATTGTACATGTTGGCACACATCATGTTGTTAGTGGCTGCACATTGTTTGCATGCTACTCTGTATTGTAGGTAATTGCAGACATGTCACACATATGATAATTGTCGATGACTTTTCTCATAATGATTGCGTTGACCTACATGTGATAGAGTTGCACAGCTATGGGTTGTTGGTAAATTGACATCTACTACATCTACTCCCACACAGGAGGGCTCCAAATGTGCATCGCCCATACACTGTGCTGGAGGACATGGTTGACGAGGAGGTGATTAGGAAATTCTGGCTTGATCGACGTAGATTGCTGGAGCTTGTAGACCAATTGTCTCCTCATCTGCAGCCACGAAGAACATATCCTGGTTCCATTACACCCACAGCAAAGGTGATGGTGGCACTTCACTTCTTTGCAACTGGCACCTTCCAGTACACAGTTGGACATGCCGGGGGAATGTCACAGTCCATGTTCAGCATGGTACTGTGGGATGTTCTCAGGGCCATGATGATTTACAAGGATGATTACATCCATTTTCCACGGGCGGCAGAGTTGACAGCAGTCAAAGCAGACTTCTATGCACTGGGCCAGATATCGGCACCCATATCGGTCTCATTCCACCCCGGGCACGTGAGCCTGTATATCGCAATCGGAAACACTTTCATTCGCTGAACGTGCAGGTGGTGTGCCTGGCTGACAACATCATATCACATGTGTGTGCCAGATTTCCAGGCTCTGCACATGACTCCCACATCATGCAGAGCAGCATTGTCCCCCAACTGTTGGCAAATCTGCGACCAGAACGTGCGTGGCTTGTTGGTGGGTATGCTGTAGGGACAGTTGTGTATTCTGTGTGGCATGGGGTACCCACCAATCCTGGTAGTGATATCTGTGTCTGTCATCCCCCCACATAGGCGGTTCAGCGTACCCAAACAGGTCGTGGCTGCTGAGTCCCATACGTAATCCAACTACATCTGGTGAAATGCGATACAATGATGCCCATGGAAGGACACGTAGAGTGGTGGAACTAACTTTTGGACTGCTAAAGTCTAGGTTTCGCTGCCTGGATAAAACCGGAGGAGCCCTGCCTTACTCACCAGGCAAGGTATGCATGGTTCGTGATTGCCTGCTGCATGCTCCACAACCTGGCCGTGCGCAATGACATTGAACTGATCTTGGACCCTGAAGACCAACAAGTCCCTCTGCCTCCCATCCCACCCATGTCGACTGATGAGGATAGTGGTGAAGAAGAAGGTGTGGACCAGAGGGGTCAGCTCATTGATCGCTATTTTCCTTCAATGTGAGTGACTACCTCTTGTGCAGGTTGACAATGCGTGATGTATGTTTGCTGGTGGTGTGTGGATGTGGTGTTTGGAAGCTGGCTTTTCTGGTATGTTATGTTTGCATGTGTGTGTTGTATTCCATGATGTGTGTCCTCTCATCCACAGATTTGGTGGTGAGTGTGGTTTGTGGTATGTTGCAGTACAGTGTGTTGTGATCGGTGTGTATCAGTTTCCGGACGTGTGTTTGTTGTCTCTCATTTTCCCTAGGTCACTCCCACTGAGGCATAATTCTCACCGACATAGTGCCCTGCGCCTGGTGACGTCTGATTCAGATACAATCATGTGATTAAAACATGGAGGCAACACATACTTGAGTGTGTAAGTGAAATTTATTTACAGGTTGTGAATTGATGCAGGTGGATATTTACAAGTATGTGTTGGGTGGGGGAGTGTGAGTTGAAGGTCATGGTAGATGAAAAGACCGTGGTGACACCACATTGGGTGATGTCCAGCTAGTCCAGCAGACCGATGCCAATACTTGGCGTTGTGGGACAGGATAGTTGGCGGGTGAATGGCAGGGTCAGGCACGGTTAATGTCATTTGCGGCCCCTCTTTGGGCGGGTGGATGGTGCATCCCCGCTGCCCTCACCTACTTCCAGCCTCGGACGGCCCCTCCGTCTTGTAGCCGGAGCGGAGACAGCTGGGGGGGCAGGTTGGTCAGGGGCCACATCCGTGTCCATGGGCTCAGGTGGCGGTGGCGGTGGTGTTGGCGACCGTGGCGGCTGGGCACTTGACTGAGGGGGGGAGGGTGTTGCGGGATAACCAGTCCCTCCACAGTGATGTTACCTGACCCATGATGTCCACTAGTTGCCCTATGCGCCTGTCAATTGACCGCAACTGATTTGTGTTCTCCACTGAGTCCTGGTGGGCACGGTCAGCCTGTGCCTGCCCCCGGTCATAGGAGGCCTGGACTCTGGCTTCCAGTGTTTCTGCAGCAGGATGGGGTGGGTGTCCTTCCACACTTCGCCGGTGAGAGGCACTCCTGTTGGTGAGATGTGGCCTCTGGTCTGTCCTTTGCCGTCCATTCTCCCTGCTTGGCTGGGATGTAGATGGGCCTGCGTCCTGCGATGGGTCAGGCAGGGTGGCACACGCAAGAGTGGTGGTACAGGTGGTGGTGGAGGTGGTGGTGGTGGTGGTGGCTGCACAGGTCACTATGGCAGGTGTCGGTGGGGTGACACAGGCCAAGGTTGTGGAGGCAGGGATGTCCTGTGAGCCAGATGGCCCTGGGAGTCAGCTTGGGCCCCCTTCGTCCTCCGCACCGGAGCTGACAGTGGGATCGTCACCAGAGAGTTCGTGCTGTGAGTGTGGTGACTGTTGCAGGAGGTTACTGTTTTCACCAGTCAGGTTGCGATCACCTGAGGGACAAGGTTTTAATGATCAATGCAGTTGACATGACATGTTTTAATCTTTCAAACATTACATATCACTGACCTCTCTACACACCCCACCCAACTCCCAACACACCCCACCCAACTCCCAACACACCCCACCCACCTCCCAACACACCCCTCCCACCTCCCAACACACCCCTCCCACCTCCCAACACACCCCACCCACCTCCCAACACACACCACCACCCTCCCTGTGGACATGGAGGCCTGTTGGGAGTCGTAGTGCTGGTCTCTCACACACACCACCCACCTCCCAACACACCCCACCCACCTCCCAACAAACCACCACCACCCTCCCTGTGGACATGGGGCCTGTTGGGATTCGTAGTGCTGGTCTCTCACACACACCACCCACCTCCCAACACACCCCACCCACCACCCAACACACACCACCACCCTCCCTGTGGACATGGGGCCTGTTGGGATTCGTAGTGCTGGTCTCTCACACACCCCACCCAACTCCCAACACACCCCACCCAACTCCCAACACACCCCAACCACCTCCCAACACACCCCTCCCACCTCCCAACACACCCCTCCCACCCCCCAACACACCCCACCCACCTCCCAACACACACCACCACCTCCCTGTGGACATGGAGGCCTGTTGGGAGTCGTAGTGCTGCTGGTCTCTCACACACACCACCTACCTCCCAACACACCCCACCCACCTCCCAACACACACCACCAGCCTCCCTGTGGACATGGGGCCTGTTGGGATTCGTAGTGCTGGTCTCTCACACACACCACCCACCTCCCAACACACCCCACCCACCACCCAACACACACCACCACCCTCCCTGTGGACATGGGGCCTGTTGGGATTCGTAGTGCTGGTCTCTCACACACCCCACCCAACTCCCAACACACCCCACCCACCTCCCAACATACCCCACCCACCTCCCAACACACACCACCACCCTCCCTGTGGACATGGGGCCTGTTGGGAGTCGTACTGCTGGTCTCTCACACACCCCACCCAACTCCCAACACACACCACCCACCTCCCAACACACACCACCCACCTCCCAACACACACCACCACCCTCCCTGTGGACATGGGGGCCTGTTGGGATTCGTAGTGCTGGTCTCTCACACACACCACCCACCTCCCAACACACCCCACCCACCTCCCAACACACACCACCCACCTCCCAACACACACCACCACCCTCCCTGTGGACATGGGGGCCTATTGGGAGTCATAGTGCTGGTCTCTCACACACACCACCCAACTCCCAACACACCCCACCCACCTCCCCACACACACCACCACCCTCCCTGTGGACATGGGGCCTGTTGGGATTCGTAGTGCTGATCTCTCACACACACCACCCACCTCCCAACACACCCCACCCACCACCCAACACACACCACCACCCTCCCTGTGGACATGGGGCCTGTTGGGATTCGTACTGCTGGTCTCTCGCACACCCCACCCAACTCCCAACACACCCCACCCACCTCCCAACACACACCACCCACCTCCCAACACACACCACCACCCTCCCTGTGGACATGGGGCCTGTTGGGATTCGTAGTGCTGGTCTCTCACACACCCCACCCAACTCCCAACACACCCCACCCACCTCCCAACACACACCACCCACCTCCCAACACACACCACCACCCTCCCTGTGGACATGGGGGCCTGTTGGGATTCGTAGTGCTGGTCTCTCACACACACCACCCACCTCCCAACACACCCCACCCACCTCCCAACACACACCACCACCCTCCCTGTGGACATGGGGCCTGTTGGGATTTGTAGTGCTGGTCTCTCACACACCCCACCCAACTCCCAACACACCCCACCCACCTCCCAACACACCCCACCCACCTCCCAACACACACCACCACCCTCCCTGTGGACATGGGGGCCTGTTGGGAGTCGTACTGCTGGTCTCTCACACACCCCACCCAACTCCCAACACACCCCACCCACCTCCCAACACACACCACCCACCTCCCAACACACACCACCACCCTCCCTGTGGACATTGGGGCCTGTTGGGATTCGTAGTGCTGGTCTCTCACACACACCACCCACCTCCCAACACACCTCACCCACCTCCCAACACACACCACCCACCTCCCAACACACACCACCACCCTCCCTGTGGACATGGGGGCCTGTTGGGAGTCATAGTGCTGGTCTCTCACACACACCACCCAACTCCCAACACACCCCACCCACCTCCCAACACACACCACCACCCTCCCTGTGGACATGGGGCCTGTTGGGATTCGTAGTGCTGGTCTCTCACACACACCACCCACCTCCCAACACACCCCACCCACCACCCAACACACAACACCACCCTCCCTGTGGACATGGGGCCTGTTGGGATTCGTAGTGCTGGTCTCTCGCACACCCCACCCAACTCCCAACACACCCCACCCACCTCCCAACACACACCACCCACCTCCCAACACACACCACCACCCTCCCTGTGGACATGGGGCCTGTTGGGATTCGTAGTGCTGGTCTCTCACACACCCCACCCAACTCCCAACACACCCCACCCACCTCCCAACACACCCCACCCACCTCCCAACACACACCACCACCCTCCCTGTGGACATGGGGGCCTGTTGGGAGTCGTACTGCTGGTCTCTCACACACCCCACCCAACTCCCATCACACCCCACCCACCTGCCAACACACACCACCCACCTCCCAACACACACCACCACCCTCCCTGTGGACATGGAGGCCTGTTGGGATTCGTAGTGCTGGTCTCTCACACACACCACCCACCTCCCAACACACCCCACCCACCTCCCAACACACACCACCACCCTCCCTGTGGACATGGGGGCCTGTTGAGAGTCGTACTGCTGGTCTCTCACACACCCCACCCAACTCCCAACACACCCCACCCACTTCCCAACACACCCCACCCACCTCCCAACACACACCACCACCCTCCCTGTGGACATGGGGGCCTGTTGGCAGTCGTTCACATTTTGGTGATTATGTGGCCCACATGCATGGTTTGGGGCCTGGGGGATTTGTCCTTTCAGTTGTGTGAGGCAGACCATGTCGGTGTGATAGTGGTGCTTGGTTTGTACTTACCAGCCTCTTCTACCTCGTCGATTCCTTCAAGGCTATCTGGGTGCAGTATGCCCAGCACCTTTTCCTCCCAATCGGCATAGGGTATGGGCTCCGGGGGTGTGCCGCCGCCAGTGTGGTGTGCCCGCAGGTGATTCTTTGCACGGATGCCTTTGACCCTTGTTTTGAGGTCGTGCCACCGCCTCTGGATGTCGTGCTTTGTTCGTGGCACGGTCCCTGACGCATTCACCCGACTGACTATCCTGTCCCAAATGTTGTTTTTGGTTGCTACGGTGGTCTGCTGGACTAGTGTGCCGAATAGGTGGGGTTCGACACAGATGATTTCATCCACCAGGACCTTCAACTCTGTGTCAGTGAATTTAGGATTTTTCTTTGGTGACATGGTGTGTGATGTGCAAGGTGTGGGTGGAGTGGGTTGGGATGTGCAGGTGTGTGGTGTGTAGGAATGGTGTGGTGGGTGTTTGTGTGGTGGGTGTGTTTGTGTGCAGGTTGTATGTGTGGACTTTAGTGTCTGCTGTTCGTTGTATTGGGCCTCTTGCTTGCAGCTATGCTATGGTGCAAAGGATTGTGGTAGTGGGTGGGAATCTTTTTATACTCGGTGTCGTGGTAGTGTCCCAATGGTTGTTGCCAGTCAGGTGCTAGGTGGGTGCGTTGACTTGTGTGGATTTTTAGGTGCTTGGGGTGGGTGTCATTGTGGCTAGTGATTGGTGTGGGTGTTTCAGGTGGGTGTGTGTCCTGTGTAGTGTGTTTTGTATTTACTTCCGTCAGCCATTTGTAAATTGGTTTGACGGTAGGGATGGTGTTCGTTTTGTCCTTCCGCTGGGATGCTGGGTTTATCGTTGCATTGTTTCCGCAGCGGTCGTTGATGGAGGTGAGTTCCGTGGGACTGGCGGCGTTATCCTAATCGCGGGCACGGAGCCTCCGCAGGTATTGCGGTGGCTGTGCCTGTTCCCGCGGTCATGTTCGTCCGCGGTGGACGGTGTTTCTTAGGTTCCGTCCGCTTGCGGCGGTCTCAGGTGTACTCCGTCCGACGCGGACGCGGTTTGATGTACTCTGTCCGCCGCGGACGGAGTTTCATGACATTATTATCCTAATCGCAATGGCGGTTTATCCGCGGAGCGGTCGGGAGTATCTTGGCCGCGTCCTTGGCGGACGGAACCCATTTCCGTCCGCCATCCTAATTCACCCCTTAATCTGAACCCAGGTGTCGGTATGCAGGTTTATCAGCAAATTTAGAAGGGATTGGGGGAGCCTCCAGCTATGCAGTTTGGACCATAATCTGTTTCGATTGACATGGTCAAAGGCTGCTTTTAATAGATAAAACATAGATGAAGGGGAATCCTTGACATTTCGGCCTTGTCAAAAAGCATTGCCATCGTTATGTTTGTGGTCGTCCCCACTTCTTCTGCCAATCCAGTCGGGCTTATTGGGATAAGAGATTTCTCTTCTGCCCATGCCTGGAGCTCTTCTAGTAACATTCCAGCAAAAAATGTTGCCTCATTGTTCATTAATGCCACTAGCCAATAGTTCTGTGGGATTGACATATCCCCTGACTTGTGGATCGGTGCAATAATAGATCCTCTCCAGGACTCTGACAGGATGCTTGTCGTCCTTATTTCCCTGAACAGTGGTTCTAGCGCTTCAGCCCAAAAAGTTTGTAGAGTTCTTGTGGTATTCCATTTTGGCCGGGTGCCCCTTCCCTCCTGCCCTTACCTATTTGCCTTTTAATGATCTTGATTCGATTCGTTGGCAGGGCATCATTTAAGACGTCTCCATCTGCTTCCCTAAGTGCGATCTGGTTGCTTTTTGCATACGCCGTACTGGTGTTAAGACCTTCTGATATAACCAAGGAATATTTCCCCTTTACACTAAACTCTGTGTCTTGATGGAAATGAGACCAAAGATATTTTGCCCATACTTCCTCCGAAATGTTTAAAGACGTCCCATCGTGTTTAAAATGAACAAATTGATTTGTGGCTCTCCAAAAACTTGCGCTGTTATTTTGTTTGATGTGTCGCCATGTAGTTTTGCCCAGAGATCATTCTCTATTTCTCTTTTAGCATCCCTTTTTTGTTTTTTCAATAGAGCCTTTTTCTTTCGCAATAAACTTAATTGTGTTGTATCTTGTGGGTTACACCGTAGCTGTCTCAATGAGCAATAGATGTGATTCTTGGTGTGCTTAATTTCTTTCTTTGCAGATTGAGATATAGACTTCATTCCTCCGAATCTCTGCTGGGTTTGAGGTTTGATTTTAGTAGCATAGGCTGCCATGGTTACCGTGAAGTTGTCCAACTTCCTGACCTCGTCTTGTCCAGCCCTCAAGTCAAAGTGTTCTTTTGCAGTTCCCAGCATTCTGCAACCTGGGGCAGTCCCAAATTTGATTCTTTTAAGGTCAATGGTGAAGTCCGATCCACGAGAAGCCTGGCACTGCTCGAACATATAGACAATAGTTCTGAGCTCGATTTCTTGTGGCCGGTGATCGATACCTCCTTTATCACCCAGTTGGAATAAGGTCATTTGATGGAACAACTCAAGGGAGACAAAAGTGTAGTCCAGTATGGTGTTTGTTCTAATTGAGGTGTGTGTTGCTACAGAGGGATTATCTCCTCTTGATCTGCCATTTAGTGCTCTTAAGTTTAAATGTTCCAGTTCCTCCAGAGCCGACTGTCCCCCCTTAGTTTGCTTGCATGAATACAGTTTTCCTTGTGTTGGGATATTCCAAATTGTATTTTGTAAGGACACTTCATCATCCAAGGAGGAGCCCATTAGGTTTAAGTTTAGGTCCCCTGTAACAATAAGTTCAGTTGTAGGTCCTTCTCTAATGCATGTTTCTACAAAATTACACATTTCTTTTATTAATGTTCTTTTTCTTTTTGGTTGAATATAAACATTTATTATTATGATGTAGGTGTCCATTGCATGTGTTGATGTTGAAGAAAATAAATTTACAGCCAGAGTTGCTGGTGATGTAGGACCAAATTCACGGGCGGTAAGATTGATTGTACTTGCAAGATATATGACCAGACCTCCCTGAAGGTGCCCATATTTTGCCCCTGATAGTGCACTTGTGTAGAAACACAGGAATCCTTGCATATGGGGGGGATCAATCAGTCAGGTTTCTTGTAGTGCCATAATATCAAAAGCCCTGATATAGTTGATGAAATCCAGATCTAACAGTTTATTTGCCAGACCATTCATGTTCCATGAGCATATCTGTATAGACCCTTTCGTGTCCACCTTTTTAGTACTCCCGAAAATCGTCAATCTTTTTTATTGTTATTTATTGTTCTTGAGATCCATCTTGTATCATAATCCCAATTCGGCAATGTAGTGGAGTCACTATAGGTTTCAGATTCTGCTGAAGAGACTTCCCCATTCGTTTTGCAGCACCCCATGGCTCCTTTCAATACGCATACAGTAGACCTGTTTGTGGTCACCTCGTTTCCCATTTGATTTGGCCTTCACAGGTCGGGATATCCTGGCTTAATATATGGGGTAATAGTTATCCCCCAGCTCTTAAAAATGTTGCTTTCTTGATGTATTCTTTGTGCAATAGTAGATGAACTCCATGTTCCTCTAGTTTTTTATCCTGCCATGGAGTCCTTGCATTTGATGAATTCAATCAACTCTAGGTCAGTTATCTTGATCTCAGTCAAGGATGGAATGTGGGATAGCAGATGTGGTTTGTTCATGATATCATACCTTCCCTTAGAGGTGTATTCTTTTATAAACCAAATGGCGCTTGTTTCCTCCCCGTTTATCCCTTTGGGGTGAGTTTCTTGCCTAGTAAGTTGAACGCCAGCATTATTCTGACATTCTCCTGTCCCCCTCAGGTTCCCTTCTACTCTTATCAATTGCACATTTTGTTCAGCTTCCGTCAATCGGCCTGCAGGTTCTCTCTGATTTAATTCCATACTGATTCGCTTGGGCTCTGAGAGTACCTCAGGATGCTGTCCCTGATGGTGCTCTGTATCTATAGAGGTAGAGATTTGTGTCTGTCATGACCTTATTGCGAAATTGACCGGTGCTATTATTCTCCATTTCCCTGTTGACTATGCCCTTATTGAAGAGATGGCTCCTCTTTGTGATCTCTAGTTCCATGCATTTAATATCCTGATTGTCAAATTCACCTTGCTTACCCCAGAGACTTGACCATCTGTACTTGGATTTTGCGGATTTCCAGATGACATGTCATCCTGGTTATAGTCTTGCAACTGAGTTCCTGTCACAGTATCTACTTTAGTGTTTTTAAAGCAATTTATAATGTTGTTCCTTTCCCAAGATGGCTGTGTAGATTCGATATCCAATGCCTCTCTTAGTTGCTCCATCGTACTACCTTCTAGGGTCCTGATTGGAGACTTTTGAATTAATCCCGCCTTTATTTTAGTGACTTTTGTTTTAGTTATTTTTGGCATTGATGGATTTTGTTGATTAATCTCTTTTTCGGTTGTTATTGCCTCGAAGAGGTGCAGAAATCCATTCTTTTCACAAATTTGTTTTGGATTCCGACCTTTTCGTTGTTGTGCAAGTCTTTGTTTTGCATTCATTTTATTTCCCCCTTTCTCCTCTCCCGAAGTATCCAGCACTTTATTTGATGTGTAAGTTTTTGGGCTGTTCATATTTTTTCCATTGTTTTGTATTTGTTTAATCGTGGTAGGTTGATTCTCACTCTTGGTGATTTCATTTGGGTGGGTTGTCATGTCTTTATAACTTCCGGTAAAAGGACTGTTCCACTGTCAACTCTGAATGGCTGTTATTCGAGCATTTTTTTATTTGTATGCATAGTTCACTCAACATAGTCATGAGAGTGGCTAATTTGTCAACTATCAGGCTGCATCCACAGCTTTGACTATTGGCTAGGACATAGTCCTGGATGTTTTGCAGAGAGGTGCTCAGCTTGCCTAGCTTACTGTCAATTGCAACCACAAACACTGCCAAAGTGGGTATTAAGGTTAGTTGGCTGTCCATTTTATCGGATTGATATTGCAGGGCCTCTACCAGGAGTTGCACTGTTTTTAGCAGACTTGCCCAGGCTTTCCCATTATCTGATTGATGCGCGTCTTTGTGTTGATTTTCGGGTGTGCTCTTTAGGCCTCCTGGTACGTTTGTTTTTGCTTGCGGCCCCTCCTCTCCATTCTGGGCCATATGTCCCACTTGCCCCTCTGTTTTTATGCCTGCCGGGGTGTTATTCTTGCCGCTATCCTGTGAGAGGGTTTCATGGGGCCCCTCCCATTCCTCCTTGTATAGCTTTGAAAATTTGTCCAGATATTCACAATCATCCAGTTCGCTGAGGTGGTTTATCGTGAGTTTATGTTGAGTTGGTGATCTAGCAAGCACTTTTTTGTGCTCAAAGTCCAGATTTTCGTTTAGGATTTCGGGTGCATCCGCTGTTGTTTTAGTTTTTTCTATTTCATCGGCAGGCATGTTTATTCTTTCCCTTGCTTGTCGGTTTTCTTCGTGTCTGTCTATCTCATAAATGCTTAATGCCTCTATTGTAACACAATTACCTCCTTCACGTTTGTTTCGTGATTTACTCTTAGGCGAAGGAGCATTTGAAATGTCTATTGCTTCAAACTTATAGATGGCCATTCCTTCAGCAGTTGCTTCCCATTCGTCCCTGATCTCAATCTTTGTGTTCATCTCCCGTGTTGTTTCCATGACGTCTTCCTTGGGTTTATTTTCTGGGGTCTGAGACATCCTGGAGGCTGAGATAGCTTGACACTGTAGGATTGTTGGTTGGATTATTGGTGAAATGACTGGACTTGCTGGACTAATTAGACCAGAAGTGTGCACCCTACTACTTTGATTTCTGTTTTCTTCACTCTCTCCGCTTACCAGTTGGTGTAGGGGCTGGAGGGGAGTCAGAAGGCCCATTGTTGGTGTGGGGCCTGAGAGAAGAGTGTCTCTAGCAGTTTTTTAGGAAGCAGAATTTCGTGTCTATTTTCAGTTGAAAAAGGCGATATTTAAAACATGTATTTTCTGGAGTTGTGTTGTTTATGTTGTTTATGTTGCTTGTCCTTTTAGTGTCTGGGGTTGATTCAATTATGGCATCAGGTTTCTGTATAGCAGGTCTGGTTTTTGCCAGCTGTTAACCCACTGTACCAGCAGATGTTTTCAGCTTCCTTTTCCACTTGCTGGTGTTATTTGTAGATGTAGCCTCTCAACGCACATGTCCCGACCTCATACTTTACAGTGTTGTGCTGTGACTGATTTATTTGGCTGTTATCATTTTATTGTTTTTGACTTGCAGCAACTATGCGGTGACTTTGCAGTTCACTTACAACCCTTTTTTATGTTTGTGAGATTGTATAGAGACCCTTAAAGTATAGCTCCAAGTGGTCACGGCCAATGCTCAAAATGCTCAAAACCCCAGGCCTGGGAAACAGTCGACAGCAAGAGGTAGCAAGAAGCAAAGAAGCAGCAAAAGCTAACAGGCAGCCCAGCTCCTTCGTCTGCCAGCCACATTGTCTAGCAGAATGCCTTCCGCCCCTGCTCTCCATATATCAATCTTCTTCTTTACTCCCCTTTCCCCTTTCCCTTTTCTCAAGGAGTACCTCTATGATTATCAGCCAGGAGTATCAAGAAAAGAAGTTCATATGCTGAAAACCCCTGCTGAAAACCCCTGCTTTAGCCACCCGGAAAAAAAAGAACCGTCTCTGCTTGCTTTACCGCAGGCTCGACTTGATTTTTTGCTTTTTTCAGCTTTTTGCAACTTGTGCAGTAACTCTACAGCCTTGGAGCTATCTGGTTGAAAAGGTGAGAATGGAGGACCTCCTCTGGCCGGAGGTGTATGAGGGTGATCCTTTCGGCGGTTGACCTGCTCTCTTCTGTGTCACTGCTTCGGTGGTGGTGGTCTTCTTGGGGCTCCAAGTTGCAATAGTATTATCTCCATGTCATTGTTGAGGTTGACAATGAGAGTCTGGGATTTTATTCCTTATATACACCATTTTTAGGACCAGGTAAGTATTGATGTTAGCAAACTGCTGCTTATTTGAGTTAGCAGAAGTTTAGGTTGGTTATCTACGTACTAGTATTTCTTTGCAAATGTCGCAATGTGTGTTTAGCGGAAGTTTTTTCATTGGAACGCTACATTGCATCTCATTTTCGTTAAGTCCCGCTTACAGAAGTGGCGATCTTGAAAATTCATGTTTATTCTGGAAAATTGCTGCTAACTGCGGTTAGTGTCAGCTTGTAAATAAGGTGATTAAAAAAAGCAGCCGTAATGTCAAACAATTGACACTACAGCAGCGTTAAGTTGTTGTAAATATGCCCCTCAGATACTTGCTCTGCTTTGCCATACTCCATATCTAGTAGGCCATGAAAAGCCAAGCAAAGTGGCTTGGCGTGGCCTCGTAGGTATGGGTCTGCACTCTGCGCAGCCGGTGCGTTAAAAAAAAAAGTGATATAACAACGGTGCAATCAGATTTTAAATAAGCCCCGTAATTTCAACATAGTCATGCACCAATTGACTATGGAGCGGTTGTTGAACCACCACAATTGATGGAAGGTAAAGAATATAAAACTCTCTTTGGAATTTACCTTTACTCTGCACTCAGACTAGATTTCACCGCTAAAAGCTGAGGCATGCAGTCTCGCAGTACCTTGCAGGAGTGACAAAAGATGATAAATGTTAAAAACCTGTTAAATATATGCCCTTTATTTGCTCTCCTATATATCTTTCGTTTAAAGAGGGAGCAGGCCTTTAATAAGAGGATTTTTTTCAACTGAGACGGTAGGCTTTACCTGGCCAGTCATATTTTAAAAGTTTTTTGCTTTGGTGTAACTCTAAAGCAATTGTGTGACGCCACTAATATTTTTATATAAAGTACCCAGGGGCATATTAGCAAGAACCTCCTGAAAATTATTGCTGTTTTAGCATCAGGAAACTGCCGCTAAAACTGCGGTAATGGGCTTGCTAATATGCGTTAAAGAATTGCAATAGAAGCCCAGGTTAGATGTGAATGACATCTAACCTGGGCTTCTATTGGAATTCTATAACGCATAATAACAAGCCCATTATTGCCGTTTTAGCGGCAGTTTCCTGACGCTAAAACGGCGATAATTTTAACGAGGTTCTTGCTAATATGCTCCACGGTTCTTTCATATTTTAAAACTTGCCATAAAAAGCCTTTCTTACACCATGGAATGCGAATATAATGCAATGTAAATCGCGATTAACCTCAAAAGAAGTGAAGACGGAAGAGATTATGAGCTGAGCTAAAATGTACAAATACTTTTCTTTTCTGTGTGCTTCTTAAATGCAGTACATATGTGCATACCAACAACATAAATGACTTTGATTCAGAAACTTGTACTTCCAAAAAAGTCTACTTTGTACGCCACTCATTTTGATCTGCGGAAAAGACTGAATCAAAGAATGTGAAAAGCTCATAACAGCAGCTTATGTTCCCCTGTGGCGGCCACGTGAGCCTGCTGCGTTCCAGAGCACGGTTCATTTACCACAAAGCTCACTGGAGCAGAAACTGTAATTGTGTTAGCAGTGAATTTCTGGGTCTTGACATGACAGAGAGAAATGTCTTGCTTTCGAAAGGCTGTCCCTTGGCAGGCGGCAAAACAGAGAGCGCGAAAACGAGAGAGCAACACAGGGCTTCATTTACAGAGCACCAGTATAGACACACAAAATAAGTAATTGTGTTCTGGAAAGATAGTCACACATTCCATACTTATCTTGTTTCGACAACAATCCAGAGCACAATATCACCCCCAGAAAATATTTTTTTTCACGTTTTTTTATTTTTTTTATTAATGTTTAAGGCAAAATTCTGAGCGCAACTATATATGCCGATCATCTATTGGACAATGTATTGGTTTACAAACTGTTCCATCTACTTGATGTTAAGGTTCCATGTAGTTAGTGGGCACAACAAGTAATTATTACACGAGTTATGCATGGGCTTTCTGGGTCTGAAAGTGATCTCATTAGTACATTGGAAAGGTGAAAAACGGCCCATGTTTGCAAGTTGGGGCAGTTTTAAGTTTGTAAAGACAAACTTTATAGTGTTTTGCAAGGTATGGAAGACTGCATGGATTTTTAACTTGATGCAAGCTATGTTTATTTTAATATCAGGGATAGCAACAGTAAAACCGGGCCAAGCAGACCATAAAACATGCCCCCAAACAACCCACAAATGGCCTACACACAGACTGACCTGTCAGAACAGACTTTTAGGCACTGCCTGATTGACCTATAGACCAGTCCGACCCTGTTAGCTATTACTGTTCATTTTAAATATTACAGAACCGACGTACTTCTCTGTTTAACATGGCCTACTTTTGAAATCCAAATAGTTTATTCAGAATAAAATCAACACTGCTATCCATTGGTGTGTTACTCTTCCATACTTATGCAGATAAACATAAAGATCCTTTGAATCACAACTCACCATTTATACTTTCATTATTGATCTGACACAGAAAAGTTCAGATCAGGACTTTGTAAGCGCCAAATTCACCAAGAGGACGCTGGATAGACATACAGTGAAATACTAGCTTAATTAGAGAAATAGGTGGTTCTTTAGACGTTTCCTAAAGAAGCACGATAAATGATTGGATTTGCTTCCAATGGGAAGATCATTCCATAGTTTTAGATGTTGCAAGGAGATCTCCTCCCCCCGACTCTATCTTTCCTGATACGTCATTTAGTAAAACTTAAATTGATGTTGGAATGAAGAGTTCTTGACCGCTTTTATTGCTTGAAATCGAGTTGAAGTGATATGCCATATTAAGCATTATGCATTAGACGTAAACAATTGAAGACCACTATGTGTCTATTAGGGAGCCAATGAACAGCAATTTAAGCCTGCAAGACATATTCAGATATTTTTAAGCCTCAGACTAGGTGCCCTGCACTGTAGTGGTGACAATGAAAAGTCGGGAAGCTCAAGAGAGAGCTTGTTACAATTATCTGATCTAGAATGTAAACAGGCTGACCCCTTTTGTGAAAATAGTGCTACAAAGGCAGTAAAGGCAATATCTTCCTTAACTATCACAGGTTGAAGAAACAGAATAATGTAAGTGATCTAATCCTGGTTCCAAAGATAAGTATAAATCCAAGACGTTTGCAAAAGATTTAACCTTAGATTATGGGGAAGGAATATTCCCTAATGAGCTGGGCTCAAATGAGTCCTAGACTTAACAAAAAAGGAAGGGGGAGGAGGATAGCACCTTACTTCGAACTCCTCAAGGTAAGTATCAACACACAGAAAAGAAGTAAGGTTCCTGTAGTCGCAATTTTTATTTAGTATCAATCTACAATAAAGGTATGACAAAGCACATTACTTTGTAGAAAACTGCCCTCACCCACAATGAATTGTGGCATGCTTCATCATAGGGCTGCTGCAAGGCCTCAGGCGCAGACCAACGTTTGAGGCGGAGCAATAGGGTGGGGGAGACAATACAATCAAATAGAAAAGGAAAAAAAGGATCCAAGGAAGGTGCAGATAATAAGTCTAACACTAACTAAGGGAAATCCTAATAATAATGTTATTCCTGGGTTCACTTGTCAGGGTTAAAAAGGTAATTCATACCCTGGGATAGCGGTGAGGTGAGTGTATTATGCACCCTTCACCCCTCCGTTCTGCATAATGGTCGACATGTTTCAGCCAGAATCTGTGTCTCTACCGGCTTTTATCAGGACTTTCGGATCACAATGCTAGATTCCCTCTCTGCCAATGTATCCCTAGTATATCAGGATACTTAAGGCTACTCTTCCATATGTACGCAGATAAAACGCAACTCTGTCCGAAAATCTCCTCCCTGAATAACCTCAAACCACTCAACTCTACCCTAATAAATACTAAAAACTGGTAAACTGAGAACCACCTCTTGCTCAACACCTCCAAAACAGAATTCCTTCTCATTTCTCCCCCGAATCACATCCCCAAGATAGACCCTTGGATGACCCACCTCACTGCCTTCAACTGCTCCCCCCTCATTGTTGACTCAGCCAAATCTCTCGGACTCACCCTAGACAAGCATCTGAACATGAAAACTCATATCAGCAATGTGTACAATGGAGTTAATCACCTAATGAGGATACCCAGTAATCTCAAACCTTTCCTCCCACAAGCTGACTTCAAGCAAGTGGTCCAAGAGCTTGTATTGCAGAGGCTAGACTATGGCAGTGTATGCTCTGTGGCCTCCCCAAATATACCTTGGCCCCACTAAGGGCTTCATGTAATGTGGCGGGCAGACTGGTCACAGGTACCAAAAGAAACTATCACATCTCCCCAGTCTTAAAATACCTAAATTGGTTGCCCTATGAAGCAAGAATTCAGCTAAAGATTGCCTGTCAGCTTTAAAAAGCCCTCCATTTCAAAACCCCCAGTTATCTAGCGCAAAAGCTAGAATTATCCGGAGAGGGTAGACCTTCTCGGAGTGCTAACCCTCTCCTCCTGAAACCACAGATATTTTGCAAAAAGTGAACGTGTTAGCGTGCTTTCTCTGCCTCTGCGCCAAATATCTGGAACTCTCTCCCACTGGAAATACGCAAATTCTCCTCCATGGTTACCTTAAAATTGGAAGTAAAAAGATTCCTCAGGAACAAGTTCCTACCATAAAAGTGTCTTGCATCATCTACTCTAATGCTATGGACTTACACGCTAAGTCCTCCATTTGGTGTTATTCTGCTTTACTAGTCACTTACTCCCCTCCCAGTTCGCTATGTTCCAGTTATTATCTTACCCTGTGTTGTCCTTTTCAATTGTAACCTTTTTGTTTGATATGCATATGTGATATGTTTAGGTTGGTGTTCCTTCTGATGATTGTACTGCAACTATTACCTTCCTCTCCCTCAAATTGTAAAGCGCTCTGATATCCTTCGGGATCATGTTCGAACTATATAAAACTTTATAAATAAATAAAATACTCCACCTGTATTACGTGGTATGGTCCAGTACACACACTCCTATTTAAGATCTGTAAATGGAGAGAATAAAAATACAGGTGAAGAGGGTTTGTGTATAAGTGAACAAAAGAATAAAACAGAGATGAAAGTGACTAAGTGCTATATATGCTACCTTTATTATATTATAAACCTTTTTGGTGCGACACGGCCGTATTCAACATTTAATGTCCCCTCTAGTGAAGGAACACTGCCCTTAATTTGCTTGTGAATTCACAGATGCAGGTATCAATTTTGCAAGTACTATGTGCCTAAGTTGTAACATAAACAAACTCACCTACTCATAAAAACATATTGGTAAATATTGTCACCAACAGTACTCATGCCAAAAACCTATAATCATATGTGTTTTGGTTTCATACACAATCACTCGGTGCATCTTACCGAGTTTCACTCTGTAAATCGCTAGAACTGGCATGAGGGAACAGGGTGACCCCCTGTAGTCACACACTAGTTAGATGGGTACCGTAAGTATAAGGCAAATGCTTCGCTTATAACATATCTCACTCAGTGCTATAGGGCTCTCTGATAGCAATCCTCCCAGGGTCCAGTGTAGCAGATTTGGTGCCTCCTAGACCGTAGGAAAAGCCCGACAGACCGTTAAAAATATCTTGTGCTCAGGCTACTGCAAGTAACAGAATGCCAGTCCCCAAAGCCTCCATCCACCTCCTTACGTAGCCAAGCGTGGTGCGTCATCACTATTTTGGTCTCTCCCGGTGCTGTGCAGGTATCCAGCTCCAAGCCACGCCAGCCCTTCTATGCCGGCCAAATTCCCGTCACATGTGCCGCATCACCAGGGGCATGTGCGCGTGATGTAGGGCGTCAACGTCTAGTGTCATTGCACCCGAGAATATGAGCGCTCCGAAACAATAGAAAGTTGACTAGCCCATGTTCAATAACACAGATCGTGGTGCGATAATTACTTCATGGGTGTAACACACTAAGATAACTTGTTAGTGTGAGTAGGGAATAGATATTTAATTTATAAGTCAAATGGCTACTGTTTCAATGAAAGCGATTATTATGCCGCACAGCTCTACGTAAATGGAGCTTAATTGGTGTTGATGAGTAATATACCTAATACATTCAATAAATCCCTCCATATCTTAATGAGGGAGCTCATTCATGTTAGTGTGGATGTCTTCCCCAAAGATTACGGGTAAAGGGCCATGTGTATTATTGATCCCTGATGGTTAATATATAAAGTATACAGCTCTCCTTGCACACAGGTGCAAGAGTTTATGGCACAAAAGCCCTCCTAGCTCTCAAGGGCAAGAGTAGGTAAACAACTTTATTGCATGGGCCGTATGGTAGACAAACAAAGGAGTGGGGGGGTTGTTATTTAAACCATCATGGTATTGTGAACAGTAAACCACAGCCACCCATCATTGGCTTGTCAGCTGATGTGTATGCGGTTGCCTAGTAACTTTGGGTGTGAATGCGTTACCTAGTACCCATGGGTGTAAAATAATATTACTGTTTCCATGCATAGCCTGGTAATTACAGTTATGACACTGCATTGGAAATCATGTGTGCCTACTCTCCACAGTGCCCCCTTATGTCCTCAGCATCTGTAGGCATATTTCTTCCCCCTGGATCATAGCCTACCCATACTTCATCATGAGATGTCGTCAATAAGGCCTATTTCATGGCTACGTAGCCTAAAGACCAATTTCTGTTCACGTGTGAACAAGGTACAGCTGGGATCCCTCTTGTTGGGTGAGATGTAGGGTTTGTCCAATACTGTCCAGAATAGATTCTCCACCGTATGTCCCATCTCAGCATAGTATGGTGAGGCGTGTAGAAGTCCTAACACAGTGGATGTTACTCCTATGCTCAATTATTCTCACTTTTAACTCTCCTGGTGTCATTCCTATATGCATCAATCCCCAGGTCTTTTGATTATGTATATCACATTCACAGAGTTGCAGTTAGTGTGCATGTGCTGTTCCCATGGGTAATTCAAACCCACGTCTATAATCTTGGTGTTACCAGTAAGTCTGCAAATGTCACATGAGTCTCATCTAGTGTGCCCTGCGACAGGAGGAAACTCTCAAGGTCCTTGCTGTTCCGCTTGAGGTGCAAGGCGGGGTCATGTGTGGACCAGATGATCCCCGATATTTGAGCTTCTTCTAAAAGAGCATAATGGTTTGTCCAAATGAAGGCCATTGGAGCTGAGCAACCGCTAGTGTTTCAGAATAATATGTTTAATTTGGGTAGATGCTGTATTGAATGTAGTAACGCATATTGCATTTTTGTTCTCTGGTCTTTCTACCTTCTCGAACAGGGATTCCCTATGGCAGATCAGTGCTATTCTCTGGGCTTGCCATACCACTCTGGGAGGGTATCTCCTCTCTTCCAGGTTCTCTAACAACAAAGCTGCCTCCTCTTTAACCTTTTCGACGCTGATGACGGAACCGCTCCGTCATCAGCCGCGGTGGCGCTGTGCTGATGACGGAGCTGTTCCGTCATAGCCCGCCCGACGCGCCTGCGCGGCCCGTTCTATTGAGCGGGTGGGGCCGTGACGAAACCGCTCCGTCATCAGCACAGCTCACCCGAGGCTGGTGACGGAGCGGTTCCGTCACCAGTGTGTGAGCGCCGCGCGGCCCCCCCCCGCCCCCTTAGCGCTGCTACGGAATAGCCGCCGCAGCAAAGGTGTTAAAGGCTTCGAGTTCTGAGCAGTTTCTGCGCAAGCGCAGAAATTGTCCCACCGGGACATTCTCCCTAAAGGATTTAGGGTGGAAATTGTCAAAGAGCCAACAATCATTATTATCAGTAGATTTGTGAAACACCCTAGTCGTCAGTTTACCTCCATGTGGGATGATTCAAGGTCCAAAAAGGGTAGACATTCCTTTGTGACGGTGGAGGTAAAATGTAAGAAGGTATTCTGGATACTAAGCCACTACAGAGAGTTTTCAATCATTATCCATCCAGATGAGAATTACGTCATCAATAACGCGTCTCCATATCCATATGTTTGGGTCCATGGGCTCACTACGTCAAAGATATACTTTTGCCTAAACATACAGGCCTGCTAGGCTAGGTGCGAAGGCTACCCATAGATGTCCCATGTGTCTGTAGGTAATATGTCCCATTGTACTCCAAAAAGTTATTTGTGAGTGCTATCTCAGCCAGATGGATTATGAAAGATCTAGGGGTGCAGTACTGCCAGTCCTGATCAAAAAATATCTCCTCAATTACCCTCAGGGTCTCCCTTTGGGGGATATTGGTGTACAAGGATTCAATATCCAAGCCCACCAGGTATTACTTTTCAGGTGTGAAATCCATGTCTATTAGTAGAAACGAATCCTGTCATGTATCCTTGTTGTTACCAAACAATGGCATGCCATTGCTGCTGCTGTGTATTTGAAGGAAGTTACAAGACATCTCAATTAGAGCCACAAAGAGATACAGTGTCACATTATTAGCTGTGTTAGGCATTGACTGGTTCAGGTGGCAATCACATGAGTGTCAGCAGCATTGGAGATAACAAAGTAAACAAATGTTCTACCAAACTGAAAATGAGTCTACATATAGATAGTAAACAACGTTGGTGATAAAGAGGAGGTGGTGATAAAGAGGGCCCCTAGGAACTCTGAAGATAACAACCTGAGTCTCGGAGCTAAATGAAGAGAGCACCCCCATTTGAGTATGTCACTCTAGAAAGAAGAAAACCAAGCTAAAACAAAACCATGGACTTCCTTGAGAGAGTTCAACAGAATATTGTAATCTAATAGAAATTGGGTTATTAGTTGCCTGTGTGTATGAATACCATGTCCAATTCATTGGGGGTCACTGGACGAGCGTTATCTAGCTCCCACTTCTATGAGAGTGTGGCTAGTGGAGCCGCCATTGTATCTGGTATGGATATGGCTATGCAGGAACAAGTCTCCATCCAGAAACCATTGTGAACTTAATTCGATTTATCAGATGACCTGGGAGCTCAGAAACCATGATCCCCAAAGGCACTTCAACTCGGAAACCAGGCACCTGTGTTTCAGAACTGTCCAGTTGAGAGGCCGTCTGCTCAGACAGTAGTCCGAATTGGATCAGGTCAATCTCCTGAAACTGGTCACCAAGTGTGCCCACCTGTGAAGATTCCCAGGTCTCCTACCCCTCTCATCCCACAGCGATTCTAAAGGTCAGTATATCTCTGCGGGGGATCTCTGGTGCATATGTTGTAACCCAGGAAGAGGTTCACAGTGCCCGCTGGTAACTATGATGAGTAATATGAAACAGGTTAGTGGAAGAGGTAGGTAAAACTGATTTTGGAAGGAACAGTTCACAAATGGTGTACAAAGCACTCCATCCATCCCCTGTGCACACCTTCTCTAAGTTTTGGACACATATCCATCGAGCTGGCCAATATAGTTGCACAACCAGGCAATAGTGCTCCAAGATAGGGGATTCCAGGCCTCCTTTGTCAGTGGGGAGAAATAGCTTGGCCAGAGCAACTCTGCATCGATCCTTCCTCCATATCAGGTCGCCCATAATGAGTTTAATAAACAGAACATGTTGAGAGGTATTGGAATGGTTAAGTCGACAAAGTGATATCATAATCGATGCAGCATTACCATTGAGGGGGGCTACACTCCCCTGCACCATAATGGGGAGGAACCATCAGAATGTGATCTGGGACAGGAAAGAGGAGATTGCCTTCATTAGGTTGCCATCCAGTAGGTCTCAAGCAGCATGGCAGGCATTGATGCCCAGTGAGGTCCCCATGTGATTGGGTGAGCATTACCTGTTATGTTTTGCATCAGGTAGGCTGGGTACAACAAGAATAGTTAGGTTTTGCCCCAATTGATGCCCAGGTGCCGAGACTGCTATGAAGGCAGGCTATTTCATCCATGCTCTGTTGTCCATGCCCTTCCGGATGTCTCAAACATATATTGAGATATCATCTACATAAAAGGAAGAAGCATGCATCACGCCATTGAGAACTAATTCCCAGATTCTTCTCGACTGATGGAGATACTTCAGCAGTGGCTCCAACACAAGCTCAAAGAGTAGAGGTGAGAGCAGACATCTCTAGTGTGTGTCCAGATTCAAAGGAAATGAGTTGGAATTCAGTTGCTCAGTTCAAACCATGGCTGTTGGCTCCATATACAGGAGTTTGTCCAGCTGCAACCTCTTGCTGTCTATGCCCATCTTTTGGAGGACCGTGAACCTATAATTCTGATCAAGCAGGTCAAAAGCTATCTCTAGGTCTCGTACTAAACAAAAAGAGTGGGGCCAAGGTGGTGTTGTCTCTCAAAGGAGCATGTGCAGTCTACAAATATTGAGGGATGTGGTTCTATCGGGTATGAAACCATTTTGGTCGGGATGAATTAATATGTGCATGAATTAAAAAAATGTTGTTGCTAGTATTTTATCCAGAATCTTGTGGTCACTTCCCAACATAGCTTAGAAGACCTGTAGGAGGTGACATCAAGGGAGTCTCATCCCAATTTTGGGATGGAGCCCAGGTACTTCTTTTGAATGGATTGTGCCAAGAGTCTGGTTGGAAGTGCAGAAGAATACAATTCGGCTAGTTTTGGGACTGGTAGGTCTTCATGGAGCATCAGATCTCTTGTTCCATTATTGAAAAATTAAGGGTGATTCTCTGTACCACAGGTATCACTGGTAGCATGATTATATGGAGGAAATGATCGCCGTTACGTTGCTACAAGGCATCTGTGGGATTACATAGTGCACAGTCACATGAGTAAAATATTTTGCTTATTTCATCCTAGGAGTATGCTATGGGGTGATGGGCATTGCAAATGGCAACCACAGGTGTGGGGGAAACCTAATGGTGCAGTATCTATACCAATAGTAAGTATGGGCCGAAAATTTGTTCCGCTCGCGGAATTTGCGGATTTTCCACAATTTTGCGATCCGCGAATCCGCGAGCGGGACAAATTTTGTTCAGGAAGCACTTACAGGGTTACAGCAGGTACCCAAGTTGAAGCTAATTTCTTTGTAACCATTTACAAAAGGGTTACAAAGAAATTAACTTCAACTTGGGCACCTGCTGTAACCCTGTAAGTGCTTCCTGAGCGGCGCCTCGTTGCCTACTTGCAACTATTCTCTGACCCTGCTCTGACCCTCGAAGCAGGGTCAGAGAATAGTTACAATTACGCAACGAGACTCCTGTCACACTTCAGCAGGAAGCATTTACAAATATACATAAAGCAGGTGCCCGAGTTGAAGCTCAAATTCAGTAATGCATTATTAATCAGCTCAAGAATCTAGTGAGCACGGTTGATGCTAGGCAGGTGTGCTTTCTCCCCAAATCTACCGTCTACAAATAGCTGTAATCCGTGATGGAGGTCTAGGCATCCACAAGTTTCTCGAGCGCAATCCCCCTGTACTTCCAGTGGCCAGGAGGCTGCTTTCTCCTCATCTGCTGCGCTGATCGGTCTCTGACCTTTATAAACAAGAGGTATGTGAACTCGCACAGGAAGCCTGGCCCCACACACACTAGGCTATGCAACCTCTTCCCGCCCTTTCCCCCACTGTGATGGATAGCTCACTCGAGGGACCTCGGTGCCTATGGGCGCGTTGGCAAAGTTACAGACACACGGGGTCACTGGAGACAACTCTTCTGGGCCTTTACGCAGCTGTAGTGTAGGAAAATCACGATAAATTTACCCAACGAGGTAGCACTTACTGCTTTCTCCTCATCTGCTGCTCTGATCGGTGTCTGACCCTTTCTAAACAAGAGGCATGTGAACTCGCACAGAAGCCGGGCCCCACACACACTAGGCTATGCAACCTCTTCCCGCCCTTTCCCCCACTGTGATGGTGAGCTCACTCGAGGGACCTCGGCGCCTATGGGTGCGGTGGCAAAGTTACAGACACACGGGGACACTGGAGACAACTCTTCTGGGCCTTTACGCAGCTGTAGTGTAGGAAAAGCACGATACATTTACCCAACGAGGTAGCACTTACTGATTAGCCAGTAGAAAGTACTCCCATTTAGTATAGTGCAATTGGCCACAAATCCGTGATTTCATGGGGAAATCCGCAAATTCGCAGATTTTGTTGCGAATTCGCGAACCGCGAATTCGCAAAATTCACCCATACTTAACCAATAGACAACCTGGCCTATCTTCCTCTGCAGGTATCTTGGCTTGATAAACGTTATAGTCTGTGCATTGTAGGGACTCAAGGTGATTAGCGTGACGCTCCAGTGCCATCATTAATTCATCGTGGGCAGATTCATATGCTATTGCAGCCACCTCCAGCCTATGCAGGGAGTCTTCAAGCTGTTCCATCTCCTGGTCCATTGATCCTCTTGCCCTTGTAATTGTGTGTATGCAGTGCCCTTTACTACTGTCTTTAGTGCATCACATTCTGCTTGGAGGGAAGTGTCAGTGTTGCAATTTTCCGCTATGCAATGTGTGATACTTTCTCAGATAGTTCCACGAGAAACTTGTTCCTCCAAGGCAGTGGGTTGTAGCTGCCTGGTGGGGACTGGTAGAATGTGTCCCCCCAGGTGAGCTGCAGCAGCATGGGGTTGTTGTAATCAGAGAAGGTCTTGCCTAAGTATTCAGGGGCATATTTATCAAGGGTTTTGCTTCGCCCTTGTGCCACTCAATGGGGCACACGTTGCTGCAAATACCTATAAAGAGATTTACCAAGGCTTGGGAAATCTGGAGTAACGCAAGGCAGTGCAGGTAGCTTCCTTGGGTTACACGGCACAAAGGCGACATTTCATGGGTGGAGTGTGGGTGTTCCCACAGATCCACCAATGGATTCTGAAGCATTCCCAGATTTACCAATTCTGGTATAACTGGGAATGCATCAGAATACTACGCCTTCCCAGAGTAGGCGTAGCAACCAGAAATATCTTTATTTCTCCTCATGTTTTCTCTTTCTAAATGTTCTGCACACTTAGAAAGAGCAAAAAGCCTTATAGGATTGCTTTTGTGCAGGACTGTGTTGATGCTAGGCAGCAGTTTGTGCATCTGCGCAGGTACAGAGCAGGAAATAGATATATCTTGATAGAAGTGGTGCAATCATGCACTCTCCCTTTCACGCAGCGCAGCACAGCAAGGTGTCTTGGTGTGTTGCACTGCAGGAAATAATGAGAAGTATGACCCTCAATGTCGGTCACCAATAATTGAGTACCATGATGACAGAGGAAAGAGTCACGCCTAACAAGTAGATAATGCGGGGGATAGAAAGAGTACTTGCTCATGTCTGAATACAGTATTCTCCAGCAATCAACCAGTGACCAATGTGTTAGCCATTGTGATAAGCAGGCTGTAATACAGGTTGTGGGCTACCTGTCCAATTAGGGATCCAAGACAGATTAAAGTCACCTCCTATGATCCAGAGGAAGCTGGACCAGTGTTCCAGATGGGCCCTGAAATATGCCGAGAAGTGTGATTGTCCTTTATTTTGAAAACAGATACTGCCAAACAGTACTGCTGTGACATCTAGTACCCCCTTCATAAATAAGTAGCGCCCTTGTGGATCCAACTCTAAATAAAACATTTAAATGGGATTGATGGCCTAATCCAGATAAGTACCCCTGGGGCTTGCCCGAATAGCTCTAGTACTAATATATTGGCCCCTTCATTGATTTTGGAGGCTAACATCTTTCCCCTTGGCGATATGGGTTTCTTGCAAGAAGGCTATATGTGCCCCCATGGTTGGAGGTATAACTGTGCATAATAGTTTCTCCTTGCAGTGCACATGCTGCAGACATTCCAAGTCACATGTCACAATTTACCCATGGCTTGTAGTGATACATTGGGTGGAAATAGCTGGTCTAATGACCTGCTCCACCCACAGACATTCTGCACTTTAGTTGTGAATCAAACTCAACTGAAAAAATTGGTCATCTACCAACCCTGGAGCGGCAGAGCAACAACTGTCTGCCCAAGCAGCAATGACAATAATTCAGTGTTGTGGAACCCAAAGGTTGATGCATTGCGAGCCATAAGGTCCACAGTATGAAAGGAGGGGAAGCAGGGTGGGCAAAAGGAGAACCTAAAATAAATAGATGTAGCATGTAAAGAAGCAACGAAATTTGCATTTGGCTGCTTTGAAGTGATATGTCTAGGATAGGGGATTTGCAGGAGGTTAGCCTTCTAGTGCTATAGCACTAGAACGCTAACCTGTATGAGCATCCATATTATGTCTTGAACTGCCTGGGGTGTCATAGAGGGGTGTATGACAAAAGCCATTCTAAGCCGCAAGATTTCTGAGTCTTTGTCATGTGAGGTTTCATCTGAAGCATCGTATAGCGGGTCAAGTCCTGCATTCTGAGGTGGAATGAAGAAGCAAGGGCTGAGGTTCTTTCCCACTTTGTCTGTGCCGGGGACAGAGCATTGGAGGGGGACCTGGTGGAGATTAGACCCTTGCAGCCCAGCGTGGGTGGCAGTGTCCATTTCATGTGAGTTATGTTGTTACTGCTCCACCCAGTGGCAGGCATCGGCGGGTTATTTGAAAAAATATGATTGTTGGTCCGGAAGTACCTTCAGTTAAACAGGAAATAACTGAGTGTTTTCGAAGACAATGCTCTCAGTTTTTGTTTCACAGCCATGAGCATGGCCTCCTTGTGTTGGACTGCAAGGATATAGTCCAGGAAGTGGAGAATCTGTGCGTTGTAAAGGTTATGTGACCTGCACTCCTGGCAGCTTGCAGAATTTCTAAAACATTTTATTTTGGCCACAACAAAACTGGGGGCATTACCAGGCACTGGCACTGGGTGGTACCCAGTGGGCGAATTTAACAGTGAAATGTGGGGAGAGTGCCATAGATGTGACATGGGTGGAAATGCAGGTTTCAAAGAAAGTAACTCGATATTTGGCCTCAGTCCCCTGCAGAAAGCCCATGATGTAAAAGTTGGTGTGGAGGGATCTCCCCGCTGCGTCATCCATTTTGTGCTCTAGAAAGCGTATATGTGTTGGTGAGTTCTGCAACCTGTGTGCTGAGGTCCTCCTTTTAAGGGGAGAGGAGTTGGCCTAACGGCTAGGGCGCTCGACCTCGGAACTGGGGATCTGGGTTCGAGTCTCGGTAACGACGCCAAAACCTCCTGTGATTCTGGGCAAATCACTTAATCTCCCCGTGCCTAAAATGAAAGTGTGTCCACATGTAACGTAACTGGAAAATATGATTCGGTTCGGGTCTAGTTCGGTCTAGTTCGCGCTATATAAAACTCTGCAAAAAAACAAAACAAAAAAAAAAGGTTGGAGCTCCTTTAAGATCGCCTTAGCCTGCTGCACCCTATCTGAAAGCCTAAGCTGGTCTTCACATAAAAGAGTTTGTTTAAACATGCATGCACCCTACCTCCAAGGTCTATCCTGGTCTCCAAGATGGGTTTAAGGATCTTGTCCAGCTGGTTCCGGCATGAGCTGCAGCTGACTGGCTAGTTGTTAGGTCACTGGGCATCTAAGCAGCATCTTTAGACATCTCACTCAGGGTCAAGGGGTCCCATTTGTGGGGGTCTTGCATCCCTAATGTAGTCCTCCGTATGCCTAGGTAGGTGTCAGTGGTGTATGAATCTCTGAAGGGGTAGAGTGTGATAGGCCACAGCCCACCCCAATCCTAGCTCAGTCAATGGGTTAGTCGCAGCTGGGGTGTACATGCAGCCCCACTTCTTTCCAGAACTTAGGTTGTGCAGTGGCAGCCTGGGGAGATGGCATGAGCCCTACCTCCAGCTCCACTGTCAGATAAGTCCCAAGTAGAGAGGCATTAGCAGTCCCAGCTCCCTCTTTTCTTGCAGCCTGGATGTGGGGTCCCGATGGACCTGAGGCAAGCCAGAAGAAATAGTGGGTGGAATAAATGGACCGCACCTTTAAACTCGACGTGGGATGTTTACACCCTGTGCCTGCCAAGAGCATTTTTCCACATGCAGGCTACCCGAGGGGTCCAGGCACACAAAGAAGTATCAGCCTGGCACAGCTAAAAGGTCAGACCATGCACCAGGCTGATTTCATGGAGCCAGCTGCACCGATCAGAAAGCAGAGGCCGCAGATGTGCCACAAGGCCTCCCTACTGACAGCAAGTTTAACAGCCTTACCACTCTGTTATGAGGGGTAGGGAAGAAGGCAATTCCATCAACACCTTTTTCTTGGCCTGCAACTGTGATCTCAGTGGCTGTAGGCCGTAGTTCCCATTCTGAGGCTGCGGCGAGACGATCCAACCAGTGGCCCAGTTGGCCAAGCCTCCAATGTGCACCTCAACTCTTCTCCCATGTGTTGGTTGTGCGTCAGCTTCGCTGACTCTCCAGGTGAGCGAGGACAATCACCACAGGTCCAGTTGAAAGAGGCTACCTCCCTTGTCCCTCACTCTGGGATCACAGTTGTGCCCATCTGGCATGTGAATGGCATCCATGAGGCCTCTCCACTCAGGTAGCAACCCCATATGCATTTCACTTGTACTGAGTTTTGGAGTAGAAGCAGGATGGTTACAAATTGAGGGGCCCACTCAGGAATGACAAAATAGGCATCTGACATCTTGCAGTATGAGGCCATGCCTCTTCTTGGCCTCTACAAGGGTGTTTGTTTGCTGGAAGATGGGTTGTCTGTCTCCCTGAGCCAGTTCTGTACTTTGCATGGGCTCAGGGACACTTTCCATTGCTTCACCCCAGCCAGCAAGCAAAGAACCTCCCTGCTGCACTCCTCATGTCCCAGACCTTCCTGGTCTCTTCAAAGGTACTTGTTCTTTATACAACTTAGCAGAATCATCCACATAATCAAAAGACAACTAGGGGCATATGTACAAGGAGGTAACTCAACCATCGCCTACATTTTTTGAAGTTATGGTGGATATCTTTATTGTCTTATTTACAAGTTGCTGCTAACCTTAGTTAGCAGCAGTTTTCTGGTGAAAAAATTCATTTTTAAGATCGCCACTTCTGTTACTAAGAGTTAACGAAAATGAGGTGCAAGATAGGCATTCCCATGCAAAAACTGCCTCTAACCGCACTTTGCGATATTTACAAGGAATTCCTTGTATGGTGCAAAACCAAAGAAAAGCTGCCTCTAACTGCAGTCAGAGGCAGCTTTTTAACCGCATGCGCGCTAGCGGAATTCTGCTCCTGTGCTGAGTTTTTTAAAACCGCACTTTACATGACGAGCTGGGCTCGTCATGAGCGTGCGAGGAGGCTACCTCATGACGAGCCCAGCTCGTCATGAGCGTTGAAGGGGTTAAGACAGAAAATAAAAGGTCTTAAAAATGGTGCAAACACTTGGGGCCTCATTTCAAAAGGTTTTAGTGCTGGACAGCGCAGCAAGGCATGTTGCTGCGCTGCCCTGCGACAAAACTACTGGGCAGGAATGTGCAACATCAATAAGATAGGGCGCATTCCTGGGCCTCATTCATGAAAAGTGTTGCCTCACTGCGACAAAACAGTGTTGAGCCACTTTTCACAATGCCCTTCTTGCGACACCATGAATGCGCTGTATTCACTGCACTCCACTCCATGTCGCAATTAATGACAGATACATCAGGAATACTGACGTATCTGTCAGCGCTAAAGTCATGCATTGCTGGAGTTGTGTCACAAGCATGGCACAACTCCAGCAATGCATGGGGCCAGCCTATCCCTGTGGCACTGTGGCACCCTTATGCCTGCCATGAGGCAGGTGTGAGGTACTGGCGCAGTGGCATCCTACAATTGTTGCAGTGAAATCTGATGCATTTCACTGCAAAACACATATGAGGCTTTGTTGCGTGGGAATGCCCACCCTGCATGCATTAGACCGGTAACCCGATGCAGGTATACAGTGGTACAGGGCTTCTCAAGGTCATGCATATGCCTAGATATGTCAACTTGCAAATACCGCGCAATGTGGTGCAAGACTCACACTGCGGGTACATCAAGGAAATTACACACTGGAGGGTGAAACTGTCAGAAAGGGGCTCATGAATAGGCCCCCCTGTCTTTTTCCCCTACGCTGGCACACAATGGCTGGCATGCACCAATGCAGGCACCCTTGCACCATGGTGCAAGGGTGAATGTGTTGCAGAGTTGATTGATGTTGTGCCTCCATCACTTCTTGAAGCATCTGCAGGTGTGTCTGGACTAGTGGAGAGTGTGGGTGAACCAGTTGGCATTCTTGGAATGTTGTTTTCCTGGTCTTTACTTGAAGGATGCTAGGGTGTCGGCGCAGTTGGTGATCCATCGGTGGAGGTTGGACGATGCGGTTTTGGCGTCTGTAAGCATAGGCGGAGTGGTGGTGCTGAAGGTGTCAACTAGGTAGGTCTTTGGTGGCCTTGATCCAGCTGCGAGGGGGGGCGATGATGGTGGTGGTGTACGTTGGGCATGGTGAAGACATGATGTATACAATGATGGTTGGTCCCGGAGAGTCCGGTGGTGTGGCTGTAGTTGAAGTTCCCGCCAGCAGAGAAGACGTGCTTGAGCGTGTGTTCAGCTATGTGGGTTTGTGCAGGCACTAGCTGCTTGAATCCAATATTGGTGAGGTTCCCTTGGAGGGCGGTGGTATTCTGCTCACTGGGTCCAGGTGGAACTTGTGTTCTTCAAGTAGGATGTAGTCAGTGGATGGGGGAAGCTGGGGTGCAATGAGGACTACAATGACATCGGTGAATGGTGGTCCATAGCACGGGGGGCCTGTAGATGAGGGTGCCAAAGAGGATGGTGTTAGGGTTGGTCCAGATCTGGGAGTGCAAGTGTTCCATGGTCACCGTTGGGTCATTAGAGTGCGTGGTCAGTCAGGGGGTTCTTTTGTAGACAATGGCAATACCTCCTCCTGGACGGTCGGGGTGGTCCTTGCGGGTAATGTAGTAGCTGTCAGGGATGGCGATGGCGATGTCCGGTCTGGAGCAGGGGTTGGTCCAGGTTTCCCTGAAGAAGATGATGTCTGAAGAGGTGATGTTAAGGAGGTCCCAGATGTCAGTGGCCTATTTGTGGAGGGACCGCACGTTGAGGAGGATGGAGTTGAGCCGGTCGGGTGCACTGTTGGTTGGCTGGGTGGCAAGAGGTGCTGGTGTGCTGATGTGGTAGAAGATGCGTTTGTGGTTTTAAAATAAGCAGGGTGCAAGGGTATTCTTCAGTGATGCTAGATGGCAGGCAGCGTGGCATCCATGGTTTATGGTGAGGAGGGTGCTTGTGTCATAGCGGTGGAGTGTCCGAGAGGCAGGGTCCCTGGTGCTGAGCACGGTACATGCCCGGACGGACACAGACGGGCTTGCCTTTGGCTTCCTGTTGGCGCACCCGTGGCATGCCCGCTGTGCATGGCCGCACAGCATCCACCATTGAATAGTGCTGCAGGGGGGCTGGACAGCTGTGAGGCCGGAAACGTGAGAAAGGACACTGGAGGGGGCAGGGACGTGAATGATCACATCGAGGGAGAGGATAGCGAAAAAGGACCTGCAAAAATGCACAGGAAAAACAAAGCCGAACACAGCAAAGATACATTTTTTTTTAAATGTTAGGAAAGCAACAAGAAGAGCAGAAAGATGAACAGGAACAGCAGATGAGAGGGTCAGGAGGGCAGTGAAGCTGCAGATCAGTGACGCTCTACCACTGAACCACCAGGGATGAGGCACAGGCAAGAGCCTGCGGGTGAAGAAGGGACTCAAACACCTGACCTCTGTGTCAGAGAAACCAGCAGCAGTAGATGGGACAGCAGCAGCAGCAACCAGATGGTGCAGGACTGTGGAAAGAGGAAGTCCACTAAGGGTTAGTTTATTTTTATTTATTTATTTATTTATGAGTTTGTATAGCGCTTGAATCACTCCAGCAGGAGTATCTCTGTGCTTTTTGACCAGAAATCAGCAACATATTGATAATGCGGGGATGAACTAGACTTCATTTTTAAAAAGAACGGTTTTTAAAAGTTTACGGAATGTCAGGTGTTCTTTACATTGTCTTAAGGCCAGAGGTAACTTGTTCCACAGCTTAGGGCCAGTAGTAGACAAGGCTCTGCCTCCGTGTCTTACTTTTTTTATGTGAGGGACCACAAGAAGGAGATTATTACTAGATCTAAGAGATCGTACTGGAACATAAGGAATGAATTTCCGTTCTAGATAAATTGGTCCCTGTGTATTCAGACATTTGTGGATCAGGCAGCATATTTTAAATTTGACCCTCTGTCGGATTGGAAGCCAATGTAGGCGATTCAGGAGAGGTTTGGAAGCGGTTCTCGGAGGGGCATTCAGAACCAGGCGAGCCGCCGTGTTCTGGATCACCTGCAGTTTATCCAACACTCCCTCATTGGCTGATAGTAACAAACCGTTACAGTAGTCAATCCGGCTGAGGATCAACGCTTGAACAAGCGTTTTCCTTACTGAGTCAGGTAAAAGTGGAAAGACCTTACGGAGGAGTCCAATGGTGTGGAAGCAGATCCCCGATATGTAGCTGGTATGCTGTTTAAATGACAGGTCGTGATCAAACCTGACTCCCAGATTCTTCACAACCTGTTTGGGTTCAGGGACTGCTCCAAGCTCTGACGGCCACCATTCAGGGGTCCAGAGTATTTTAGCCTCTCCAAATAGCATGATCTCTGTTTTGGTGACATTACATAGGAGATAGTTGGTGGCCATCCATTTTGCCACTTCTTTCATGCCTGTCGAAAAAGAGTTCCTGACCTCCGTGGTGAGAGTTTTAAAGGGGAAGAGGAGCTGTGTATCATCTGCGTATGATATGGGGATAAAGCCATATCTACGCAGAACTCCTGCCAGGGGTGCCACGTAGATATTAAAAAGAGTAGGGCTCAAACATGAGCCCTGTGGCACCCCTTTAGAAATCTCTATTTCCACCGAGCGATATGCACCCATGGTGACTCTCTGGGTGCGGTCAGTCAGGAAACTCTTTAGCCAGTCAAGAGCTTTGTTCTGAATGCCAGCGTTCGACAACCGTTGCGTCAGGATGGTATGAGACACGGTGTCGAACGCTGCTGATAGGTCTAATAGAACCAAGATGACTGAGAGGCCCTTGTCCTGGTAGGCATGGAGATCATCAGTAACAGACAAAAGAGTGGATTCTGTACTGTATTTGGGGCGGAATCCCGATTGGGATTCATCCAAGGCCTTTACCAGTTCCACATGTGCAGATAGATGATGGTTAACATGCTTTTCTATGATTTTTCCCACAAAAGGTAGCAGGGAGATGGGCCTAAGATTCGTCAAGTCAGACCACGATAGGGCGGTGTTCTTCCTTATGGGTCTGACAAGAGCCCTTTTCCATTCTTTGGGGACAGCACCTGAGATAAGTGAAATATTTACTAGTTCACTGATCGTTGGACACAGATGTTCATCGAGTATGGGCATTAGTCTGGCAGGGATTGTATCCTCTGGACTCCCGCTTTTAATTAGTTTTAAAAGATTAGATGTTTCTTGCAAAGATATGGGAGGGAAAACGTCCAGCGGATGTACAACAGGTATGCATTCTGTAGGATCAGGGAAGGATTCTGTATTGGTCAATGGGGCCTGATTTGTCAAAATTATTTTTTCATAAATTTTATCGATCTTATTAGTGAAAAAACAGGAAATGTCTTCACACAACTGTTGAGATGCCATGTCAGGGGCTTCACATGCTGGGGGTTTAACAAAAGTCTGTAAAATTTGAAAAAGAACTCTCGGAGAGTTTCCAGCCTCTTGTATTTGGGATGCAATGTATGATTTCCTAGCACCACGAATTTCTTTATGATACGAGGACAGTGCACACCAATATTTTTTCTTATCCTCCAAAAGATGAGAGGTTCTCCATCTCTTTTCTAATTTTCTAGCCCCTTGTTTCAGAGTTCTCAAGGGATCAGAGAACCAAACTTCATGTTTTTTTGCAGGCCTAGATTTAAAAAGCTTTAGAGGAGCAATTTTGTCAGTGACTTTCCTAGTTTCTCCTTCAAATTTAGCAAGGGCAATTTCAATATCATCCGAAGGTAGAAAAATAGGAGGGATAAACTTTTCTCTAAAGGTAGAGTGGGTGACTTTGTGCCACTGTCTCTGGATACAGGGCAAGGTGCTGGGATAAGAGAGGTTTGGTGCCTGAAAAGGAGTGGTTCCCCGTAAACCCAAAAGCAAACTAGCAGGGGGCAAGGAAAGGCAGCACCACCCGGTTGCCTCTTCTAATCTGGCAGTGGGGACTAGATTCCATGTTCCCCAGTTACCCAGCAAGTAACGTCGGATCAAGCTGCATACCCAAGGGCCTGGACCAGAACTGGCCTGTGCCCCTGGCACCCACTGCTACCAATTACCGTTCTCAGCAAATTGAGTCAGTTAGTGGAGTCCCCCACCAGTCTTGTGTGGTGCTCTCAGTGATGTAGGTCAGCCGCATTAGAGGGATCGCTCAGGGTACAGTGTGCATCAGCAACAGGCACTAAGCCTGGGCCTGGCTCGCCCCCTGGCCTCCTCCCCTATGCGTCCCACCTTCTGCTCACCTGGACATTGACACCGGGGGCTCAATGTGCTGCACTCTTTCCAAATATGTGACTCAGTCAGCAGGAGCCTCAGCCAGGTGGGATTTCACAAGCCTGGGTACAGCAGTCAGCAGTCAGCAATCGCCGCCAAGTCCGCTGGGGAACCTCCCTATGCAGGTGTGGCAACAGGGCTTCCTTAGGTGCAAAGTTGCAATAGTTCTAAACAAGGCTGTTTATGTATTGGAAGGTCTGATACAGGTCAGGCTTGGAGAGATAGTGACGACTATCTTGTATGGATTACATTGAAGTGGAGATAAAAAATGAATCATTGGTCAAAGGCATGATAAACTTTGGATTGCGCATTTATCAACATACAAACTCTGGTATTAAAATCAAGAAATATCCTCTGTCTGTGTCGATTTCTAATATGCACCAGTCCAGGCTTCTGGTTGTTCATTTTAACCACCCAAATGATATGGGGTTGATCAATCCTCACAATCAAGTAAAGGAAGAGGCCTTCAGTTTGGACATGATTGACTGACTGGGAGAGAAAGATAATGTAACAGAAAGGCACAATTCAGTGAGGCATACTACTGCTATTGCAGCGTCTGTATCATTTGTTTGTGAAATAGGCTCTCATGATTTGCCGATATTTGTAAAAATGCCAGAGTTCACTCTCAGTACTCAATCCCATATGGATATAGGGGTTGATGGTACCTTGCCCTTGTGGAGTTCTTCCCAAAAGGATGGTTTTCCATTGATCTCCTGGAACCAGGCTGGGGTTAACTCAAAGCTTAATCAGCAAGAATGGTTATCTTTTATTAGGAGTTTTGAAGTCTGTTTATTTTAGGAGACCTGGGCGTTGGATAAGGTTTTTTATTGATGGTTTTGTTACATATAGTGTGGAAGTGTTACCGCCCAGGAATTAGGGGCTGGCGGTGTGAAGTTTACTGATTTTGGTCAGGATTGACAATGTATACACCTGTGAATTGTTGAACACTGATTCCCCTGATCTAAAGTGTCTATTTCATAAATTTCCAACAGGTCTCAGCTTCGTGTTATTGAATGTTTATGCCAGGACTATGTCTACTAGCAGTGATTTGCCAATTATATCCTTAGTGGACGATTTGACTGCTCAGTACTAGCAGAAAGCAAAAGTAATCGTAGAGTTTGTACCCAGAGACTTGAGAATAGAGGGAGGGATGATTCTGAAGATGACATAAACATTAAATTGTCATATGCGTAAACAGTATATTTAATATGCTGATTTTTAATGTGAAGACCACTGTAGGATGAAGAGGACCGAAGCTTAAAAAAGGATCTGATGTCAAAATAAAAAGAAGAGGTGATAACGGGCAACCCTGTCTAGAACCTTGTTTCAAAGTAAAATAAGATAAGTGAGTACTGTTAACATATATAGAGGATTGAGGGTACGAATAAATTAGAAACATGAAATCTATACATTTAGGACCAAATCCATGGCACTGTAATGATTTTTTCAGGATTCACCAATTAACACTGTCAAAAGCTTTTTAGGCGTCTAAAGATAATGCTGGCAATGGAGCACTGTATTACAGTAGCTTTTTAAATTATGTTGATAAAAGTGCGAGAATTGTCACAAATATTGCATCTTTTAACAAAGCCTTCTTTGTTCAGAACCAATAATGTCTGGTAGTAAAGTTTCTAATCTATGAGCAAGAGCTTAAGCAACATCTTCACAATCTGTGTGTATGAGAAAGATTGGCCTGTAATTCTTACATAACATCTAATCCTTTCCTTTTTTGTGAAATTACACAATTCATAGGCTCTGTAAAGGATCCTTGAGAAGAAGTAGAAGAGGAAAAAGGTGTGTAAAATAGATATGTTAGACCTGGCATCTTTGGGATGGTTTTCCCCTGTTTTTTTTGCTTCTGACATCTTGATTTTGACTGCATGCTTCATTTTGTTTGTGCTAGTTTTGGGGGGATTTGAACTCTAGGCACTTTACCATTGCTGATCAGTGCTATAGTGCAAGCACCCCCTTTGTACATTGTGATTATGATTGATGATGGGCATATTTTATATACTGGTAAGTCCCTAATAAAGTGTGCTGTGTGTGCCAAAGCCTGTAATTCAAATGCATTTAGTGGCCCTGCAGCACAGATTTTGCCACCCACATGAGTAGCCCTGCAAACCTGTCTCAGGCCTGCCACTGCAGTGTCTGTGAGTGCATTTTAAACAGCCATGTCGACCTGGCAAGTGCACCCACTTGCCAAGCCCAAACCTTTCCGTTTTCCATATGTAAGGCACCCCTAAGGTAGGCCCAAAGTAGCCCCATGGGCAGGGTTCAGTGTAGGTCAAAGGTAGGACAGTACTGGCTTGTTTTACATGTCTTGACAGTGTTAGTCAGTCAATTATCTTTATTCGATTATTAAAAATCATAAAAGAACGAGCCTTATTACATAGCCACATTTCATCAAAACACAATTCATCAAAACACAAGTTAGTTCATAATTATAAACAAACATTCAATATTAAAAAACTCTAAAACCACAATATACAAAATGAGTTATACAGAAATGTTAAAAATATTAAAAAGACATTTTTTAAAAAAAAGATATTTTTAAAAAAGGGGAATCAATGTTCAGGAATAAGGTGCCTATTTCTTGTACGATGCTTATTTATACGTGCTCCTGCAACTAAGAAGCTAGCAACATGGAAAGCTACTCTTACATTGGGAAGGAGTTGCAGGTACATCAGGGCTGGTTTAACCTGGGTAAAGCCTAAATTGCGCAAAATTGGAAACAAATATCTTTTTCTAATCTCAATATAATGGCCGCAGAACATGGTAAAGTGAGTCGTATCCTGGATGGAAAAGTGGTCACAGTCACATGGTTCGGCATTTTCGGGTCTATTCCATATTTTAAAATTACCCAGAATAAGATGGATCAGATCAAAACGGAATCTCGTTAAAAGGAAACAATGGTATGGTTTTGTTACCAGGAGGAGATACAGTTCCATCCCTGGAACAGATGTCAACAAACAGTGTTTCCTAACCATGTTTTTTTTTAGCTCTATGGCTTCCCTCTCCAAAACATATAAATTTGTCAGGGTATATTTTACTATGTTAAGATCTTCCTGTCTTATCAAATCTGGGGATGAGAAAAGCTCCGGGCGACCGGCTAAAATTAGCTGCATTTGTACATATTTTACCCACGGGATGTTTTGGGCTCTGTCCAGGGCTAAACAGTCTTTTAAGATGATGTGATTTAATGTAAGCTCCTGGTTAAGCCAAGTTTTCAACCATCCTATAACTGGGGCTAGTTTTAAGATGTCAGTTATATAGCCCAATCCTAGCTCTGTGTGTATTACATAGGTGGAAGTCGATTGGGGGACAGAAAGCAGGGTTCTCAGAAATTTATTTTCTACTTTCTGGATTTTCTCATGGTTAGTGTCCCCCCAAATAACAGAACCGTACTGGGCAACAGACAAACATTTAGCTTTGTAAACCTTTATAATACTTTCCATGGGGCGGGCTCCCAGTTTTTTAGCGAAGCCAAGCAACCCTGCTGCCGCTCTTGCAACAGCGTTGCTTTTAACGGATTGCTGGGGGCCCCAAGTGCCCTTTTCATCAAAGGTCACCCCTAAGTATGGAAAAGATGGAACTCTCCTGACCTCTTTCCCAGCACAGTAAAATGTTTTCGTCTTTCTTTTCCTGCCTGCAGCTCCTACAATCATTACATGAGATTTGTCTGTATTCGTTTTCATGTCCAACGAGGTCATGAAATCCCCAAAAGATGAAAGGAGTTTATTTAGTGCCACTCCAGAGCGTGCCAAAAGAACTGCGTCATCCGCGTACAGGAGGACAGGTATCTTTGTCTCACCTGCACGCGGAATATCGGTGTGGGATGCTGCCAAGACTACCTCAAGATCGTTTATATAGAGAGTAAAGAGGAGGGGGGAAAGGATGCACCCTTGCCTGACCCCCCTCTCTGAGTTAAAGTGGCAAGTGCATCTCCCTTCCCTGGTCACTCTGACCGAGGTCATAAGGTCCCTATGTAGCTCAGCCAGATAGCTGACCAAAGGGGGGTCAATGCCCATAGCCAAGAGGACCCTCCACAGCTTAGCCCTGTTAACAGTGAAATGCTACCAATTTCGTTTCTCACTATTGCAAGGACTATCTCTCACGTAGGTTGTCATTGGAGCTGCCTTGTAACAACTTATAAGAGTAGCTTTCAATTGGAAAAAGGTGGAGATTTGGGTTCCCTGAGCTCAGAATTAAAATATACATTTGAAGTTGGTTTCTAAATTGTGTGTATGAAAATGAAACTTTACAAAGTGGCATTTTATGGCTTTACCATTCTGTGGCTTTGCCTGCCTGTGGAATCCACATATGGTTTAGACTGACAATGGGATGTTTGTGCATGCAATGTAGACAGTCATAAAAAGGGAGTTAGGTGTGCCCCGCATATCCTGATGGTCATTCACCAGGCTGATGGGTCTTCCTGAGCTAGAGTGATGGGAGGAGTTGTCACTGACACGTAAATAGGGATGTGCCTGTCCTCAAACAAAGCTGTCTCCAATCCCTGTAGTGTGTCTGGAGTCAAATCAGGAGAAGGCAGGGTCTAGAGCACTACAAATACTATCCTTTGAAGTTTGCCTGCTTCAAAGGCAGAAACTGGTACAGGTACTGAAGTTGTGACCCCACATTTTTATAACAGTTATGGGCTAAGATGAGATTCTGCCAAGAAGAAGAGCTGGAGAAGCTGTAGGTGAGGACTGCCAGATTGCTTTTTGCTGTGTTGTGCTGGCCTACTGCATGTTGTTTCTGTCTTGGAGAGTGAAAGGACAGGTCTTTGTTTTCATCAGCCTGCTTGAAAAGGTTCTCCAAGTGCTTGTGTGTGCTTGCCTCCTGTTAAGAAGTCTCAGGGCCACCAAAGACTTAATCTGCAGCCCCTGAACTCCTCTGCTGGGAGTTCAGACCTGCCAAGTGGTACCAATCCTAGTACTGGCCCTTTGAGGTGGCTTCTGTTGCAAGAAGAGAAGAAAATCCATGCACTGACCAGCAGCTATTTTTCCAGCCACAGTTTACCATTTGATTGAAAAAACAACTCATCACTGTGAGAAGATCGCTGCAGTCCAAGTCCTGAGCACCATGTGTCTGACGTCCAAGGCACCCGCTCCGACTCTGGTGCAGGCCCTGCTGGGGGGATGATGAATTGTGCATCACCTGAATCGCAGTTGAGAATTTGATGCTGAGCCTGTTTTGCCACCACTGCATCAATCCAGCACGACTGGATTTTCCATGCATTGTGCTTGTTTGCTAAGTCTCCATCGATAATGCCCAGCAGTAAGAAAGCAAGGCAGTAATTTCAAACATTCGTGCATCACCTCCCCTTGCCGAAGAGATTTGACGCGTCACCTCCCCTTGCTACAAGGAATCGATGCATCACCTCCTCTGCACTACAGCAAGGATTCAACGCATCATCTCCCCTGGCAGTAAGGAAACAACGCATCACCTCCCCTGAGACTAAGGAATAAATGTAAACCTTCCCCTTCTGAATCATTTGGTTTCCTGTGCATTATCTCGCCTGTGACTGTTTTCATCTTTGATTTTGACGCATCCCTGGTTCTTAGCACTAAAAATTTGTGGTTCCATAGTTATCTATTTATTAATTATTGGCCCAATGATCCTCAAGAAAGTCGACTGTCTGAACGGTTCTCAGAAACCCTCACCAGTCTGAACTGCCAGCAAATGATTTCAAGTCCAACTCACTGTAAGGGTCATATACTTGATCAGGTTTGGTCGGCCAATCTTGATATCGACCCTCCTCTGATCACTCCATGCACCTGGTCGGACCACTATATCATCTCTTTCTCAGTAGACCTTCCCAGTTTTCACCGTCCCCCTCGGTCAGCGAACATCACGGCCCGTAATTGGAAGAATGCCAACCTGCCAAAACTTCATTCTCTTTTGGCAGCTTCTGCCCCTTCAGATTTTGAATCTGTATCTTACCAAGCCTCCTCCTTGGAGTGCTGGCTGAAGGATGCAGCCGATTCCGTAGCCCCCTTAAAGATCATAAAAGTCCAGCGCCCCCACGATGCCCAGCGCTGGTTTAACGACCAGCTTAAATTTGACAAACTCGCTCTTCGCCAGGCTGAACGTCGCTGGCGCCGCAAGTACGACCCCTTACTTAAGATAGAGTTTACCACTCTACTGAAAAAATACAAATCTTCGATACTTGAGGCTAAAACATCCTATTTTTCGAGGAAAATCTTGGAGTCGGCTTCTAAAACAAAAGACATTTTTTCAATTGTCAATGAGCTCTCCCTCCCTGACCGCATCACTCTTCCCCTGGTGCCTACCCAGGCTCTGTGTGATGAGCTCAATACCTTCTTTCAAGAAAAAATTTCCATCATCAAAACCAACATCTCTCCCCCCTCTCCCTCTAAATCCTTCCCCCTTTCCCCGGTTAACCCTCAGGAATTCTCCTCTTTCCCTCCGATTTCTACTTCCGATTTTCACAGCCTTCTTCATAAAGTCTGCTCTGGCTCTCTTAGGGATTGCTGCCCCCCTCACATACTGAAGGAATTTTTTACGGCCTGTCCCGGTCCTGCCTTGGCCCTCCTCAACTCCTCCTTAACATCGGGAGTTGTTCCAGAGACCTTTAAGCAGGCCGTGGTACTTCCTATTCTAAAGAAGCCCGGCGCAGATCCACTTGTGCTGAGCAATTACAGGCCTATCTCTCTCCTTCCTTTCCTGGGAAAGATCCTAGAAACGTATGTCACCAGGTGCCTGAGCACGTTTGTGGAGACCTCTCTTTTCTTGGACCCCCAGCAGGCGGGCTTTCGCCCTCTCCATTCCACCGAGATGGTGATTGCGGCCGTCATGGACACCCTTAGAGCTGGCGCCGACAATAACCTCTCTCAAGCCCTGGTATTGTTGGATCTTTCGGTGGCATTTGACACGGTCGATCATACTATTTTGATCGACCGTGTCAGAAATGCCGGCATCCAGGGCATCGCCCTGGACTGGGTGCGGTCCTTTTTGCAGGGCCGATCGCAGGCAGTTCACCTGTCGACCTTCACTGCTTCTTTCTCCCCCCTCACCTGCGGTGTCCCCCAGGGTTCTGCCCTTTCTCCCCTCCTTTTTAATTTATATTTGCAACCACTTATGGTTTCCCTTCGTCACTACCCTGCCACTATTTACAATTATGCAGATGACCTTCAGTTGGTCTTTCCCTTGGACACTTCACCTTCCTCCAAACTTAATTTTCAAAACACTATGTTGTTCATCTCTGATTGGATGGCTCACAGCCAGCTCAAGCTGAATCCGTCAAAGACGGAACTTGTCCTGGTGGGTGGCCCCACCAATCCTTGGGATGATAGCTATTGGCCCCCCTCTCTTGGTTTCCCCCCTCGTCCGGTCAGCACGGTGAAAAGCCTTGGAGTGGTAATTTCTGCGGATTTGTCCATGAAACCCCAGATCTCGGCTGTGACATCATCCTGTTTTTTTCAACTACGCAGGATCCGTAAGATCTGTCGTTTTCTTACCCGAGAGGCACTTATTCTAGTCTTACTGGCTCTGGTCATCTCTAGGGTTGACTTCGCCAATCTCCTGTATGCGGGGATTCCTGCTTATCAGCTTCAAAAACTCCAGTTAATTCAGAACCAGGCGGCTCGTCTGGTGTTTCATCAACCCAAACACCAGCATGTTTCCCCTCTCCTGAGGAGCCTTCATTGGCTCCCAGTAGCCCAACGGTGCTCCTTTAAACTCGGATGCACCGTCTTCAAATCCCTTCACAACTGCGTCCCTGAATTTGTGTCCTCCAAACTAAAGAGATATCTTCCTACCCGCAATCTTAGATCATCTGCTGATAATCTCCTTTGCACTCCATCTCACCGCCGAAAAAAGCATGGCGGATTGCGTTTTTCTTTTCTTGGCCCTTTCTTTTGGAATTCCCTCCCCTCTTCTTTTCGTCACTGTCCCACTTATGAGTCATTTAGGAAAACTCTGAAAACCTTTCTCTTCAAAGCGGCTGCAGTATGATATCCTTGCTCTTACTCGCCATGTCTGTTATGAGCGCCAAGAAACCGTCTCGGTGTATGTGCGCGGTACAAAAATTTTAACATAACATAACATTTAACATAACATATGAACTGAATTGTTTGAACCTTCTAAAAGTGATATCTTTACTTGTGTACGTTGAATTTCTGTCGTGTTTTGTATTGTTTTATTCAGATAAAAATTGGTCATTTTTCTAAACTGGTATGTTGTCCATTTGTAGTGCTTTCACTACGTTTTGTATGTGTTTTGTACAAATGCTTTACATTTTGCCTCTGAGATAAGCATGACTGCTTGAAACAAGCTACCCAGGGGGTGACCAGGGTTTATCTTAGATGTGTAATCCCCTTAACCTGACTTAAATAAGGTTTCCTATTAGGACAGGGTGCAAACTACTGCCAATTAAAGTTCCCCATTTTTCTAACAAGAGTAAGCAACACATTAGAGAACTGTAAGTAATATTCTACCGCAAAACCATAAGGTCCAGGTGATTTGCCAGTAGTAAGTTTTTTTTTGTGCAGAAAAATGTTCCTGGACTGTGAAGTCTTGCTCTTAAGGGGAACAAATTAATGAGGGAGGAGTCTCCTTTTTCAAACAAGAGAAATAATATTTTAATGAAATGTCTGAAGGAGTATTGTCAGGAGTATACAGGAGTATTTAGGTTGGTAAAATAGTGAATAAAACAGTTTAAAATGTCTACATCTTTATAAACTAGAGACCCTTGTGAGTTAGTAATAGAATTGACATGTCTTCTCATTTTTGAAATTTTAAAGTAATTGGCCAGATCTGCTTCTGCCTCCATAATACAGAGCATTGACTTTTAGCAAGTATCCCGAGGCCCTATTTGTGGAATTTTCATTAAATCTTATCTTGGCTTTAATGAGTTCTTCTGAGTTTTCTTTATTTTGTTTTGTCATGTAAAATGTATGTTTTCCCTTACCAGTTCGTTGAATCTTCAACTGCCATTCCAACATACTTTCGCAAGACTTTTCAAGGGCCGTGATTGCTCTTCAGGTGTGACGGTTTCTTCCGGAATTTTAATACGGATACACACTGTGCTTGGGTCGAATTTGGGAGACCAGATTATTATTATCTTTCAAGCCCTGACGAAGTTCTCAAGGCACGGGGGAACGGAACGCATTGGCTGTGTGCCGCTGTTGTTTCTAAAAGAAACTGAATAATAAAGAAGAATTTCCAAAGATCTTACATTCTTTTTATTTGTTTAGTGCACCTTACTTTTGTCTTTAATTCTCATTGTTAATTTGCACCTCTTGGCAGCAGGTGCTGGAAGTTGTTGTACTTGAAAAATATACTTGAAACTAAGTAAGTGATTGTGCTTGACCTTGGTCTGCTGCTGTGTTCTTATGTTCTAGTAAATGGAAATCAGACCAGGGCATGGTCTGAAATTACTATGGAACCAACCTTTGAATTATGTAAGGCCTGAGTCAAGCTTTTACTAACGCATAGGTAATCAATTCTTGATTGAGATTGATGCAATGTGGAATGGAAAGTGTATTCTCTAAGATCTGAGTTAACTAATCTCCATGCATCTATTAGACCTCTTCGTAATACACCCCTTCAAAAAGATTTACGTGTGTTATTAGGTATGTGTTTTACTAGTGAATGTCTATCTAAGAAAGGGATTGACTATTTGAATACAGTCACCCCCTAAAATGAAATTGTCAATGGGATACTTTAGGAGAGTCTGTGAAACCTAAAATTGTGGATAAGGATTTTTTTGTCCGTATATATTAACAATACATACTTCAGTTTCACTTACTTAAAGGTAAACAAATACCCATCTACCCACAGAATACCCGTTCTGCCAAAATCAGTTTCATAGTTAAATGCTTAAGACAATAAATTGCACCTCCAGCCTTATAACCTGAAGCAGGACAAAGGAAAATATCTCCAACCACTGTATCTGAAGTTTACATATGTCATTCTCTAAAAGATGAGTTTCTTGCAATAAAACAAATTGTACCTTTAATCTTGCTATATGAGTAAAAACTCGCTGTCTCTTGATAGGATTCTTTAGGCCCTTAATGTTCCAAGTAATAACGCTGGGTTTATAGTTGTTTTAATCTTATAATAGCATTCACTGTTGATAAAACCAAATAAAATAAGGGAGATGGAGAAAAAGAAAAAAAGGTGAAAGATTGAATAAAGACAGATCAAGAAAGTAAAGCAGAAGACAAAAAACTCATAATGGGACGGGAAAAAGGATTCTGAAATTGAAATAAAATAAGAAAAGGTGACCATTATGAAAGCCACATATCAAAACCTTTCAAACAAAAAAAATACACTATACCGGGTGAAGGGGAGAGGAGACGTGCAGGACCCTGATCCATATTTGTATAAAACAATAACAAAAAAATTCAAAACAACAGGCGAAAACATTCAGAGGAAACTAGTGAAAGATATATTAATAAGAATATATAGTACCTAAAAGAAAGGAAAGGCTTTCACTTACCTACACAACGGGCAGATATACTGAACATGAATCCAACAAAAATGAACAACTTGAATCCACTGAACATTTTTACTTGACAACACAATTACAATCAAGGAGATTGAGAGATGTGTCTGCAAAAGAAGAGATATAAGGGATTACTTTGAACATTCAAAACAAGGATTCTGAAGAAAGAAAAAAAAATATGATTGAGACATTCAACAACAACAGCGCACAATTATCTAATAGCGTAAGCACCAACGTCCATATTCTCTGTCTGGTGTTGTTGTAGCAAGTCCTGTAAAATGACAGGTTTAGCATAAGTGATGGCCTTTTCTCTGTAGATTATTTTGAAGAAAAAAAGAAGCAATTGCCCATATCTAGCATTTATAGTCCTAAGTTGAGGTCTCAGATCAAGTAATTACTTCTGCCTAGTTGCATTTGCATTGGAAACATTTTGAGACAAAAAGACTGTATCTGACCATTGAAGAGATTTTAGAAATTTTGCAGCTTTGACATTCTCCATCAGGTCAGTATATTGAAAGAATAACATATTATATACCCCCAGGTTTGCCTCTTGAAGTTTTTGTAAGCTTTGGGCCCAAATGATTAGCTCTCTGTATGCCTAAAGTGTTTATGGAATTGCACTGTACAATCTTTGGTAATATTGATTGTAAAAAAGCAATCATATCCGAGCTCCCCATGGAGCGCCATACAGTCTGTGGTTGTTTCCACTGTGTATGTTCTACAAACCTTCAGTTACCCTTTTAAGCATATCAAAATCTTTCTTTGTTTATGAGACATTGGGCACCGAGTCATTAAACTTGTTAAGGTGTTGATACATAGTAGGGACCCATTTATTTAGTGTACACCACCTTTCTTCCAGCTTTTGCAGAGTAGCAGTAGTTTCCATAACAAATGTCTGCAAAAGCTTCAGCTCTTCCATCAAATCTTCTAAAGTAAATGAAAAAGGAGATTTAGAAGGAGAGTCAACCTCTTTTTTAGGTTACTAAACCGAACCTGAGGTATTATTCTTTTTAGAAATAACTCCAATACCTTGAGTATGAGACGCAGTACCGTCTGGGGAAGGAAAATCCTTACCCTACATTATAACAGCTTTAGGTTTGATAATGGATTGAAAATGCGTAATCTTAAATATATCTGATTCCAATCGATTGAGAACATTCTAATTTCAAGCCCATATAACAATATATTGAATGTAAAATTCAAATGATAACTGTTATATTGTGAACATTCAAATATTCATTACAGGAAATGAAAGAAAATTATTAGTCAAGAATCTCTGAGGTACATTGGGGCAGTATATGGACAGAAAAACTAAATGTTTCACTGAAACTATCTTCACATTTAGTAGAAAGAGACCAAAAAGTATTTATTCTTTGAACTATGGCGTGAAGGCATGATGCTCATATCCGATTGTCAGGTATAAAATGGCAGCCAGAACATCGCCAGTACATAAACTACTAATGTATGCCATTTAAAAATCAGGGAAAAGGAACAAATGATGACAGAATTCAGAATAATGTGAACATTCAGCCCAAGACACAACGATCTGTGTATAATTCATGATTCTTTTGCTCACAACGCCACCCCAGTTTGGACCCAGTAATATGCAAATCAGTCTTGACCCTGTTCTTCATGGGAACAGTCCAGTCTGAACTGCCAAGCCTGGACCTCCCTGGACTGGAAAGAAGCAACCTGGGACCCTAGGATGCTTGTTTCCGGTCCAGGCTGGAGCTGCCCTGGCAGTTCGGGCTGGACTGTTTCCATAAGTAAGAGGGTCAAGACTGATTTTTATGTGGCTGGGTTTAAACTGGAATTACATGGGGAACACAAAAAAAACCGATGAATTTAGGCCCAGATGTCGGTACTGGGGTGAATGTTTGACATTGTTCAACATTCTATCCATCAAATGTTTTTTTCTCACATTTATCACCCCCAGTGGGATGGATATGCCCAGAAATGGGTCCTGTGTTCTGCATACCTCTGGAGTCAAGCTGGCCTGGCTGATGAGGGGTAAAAGCCCAAAATCAGTGCCAGGATGCTTGTTTCCTGTCCAGGGAGGATCAGGCCTGGCAGCTAGGGTTGGACTGTTCCCATAGGGACCAGGGTCAAGACTGATTTGCAAATTACTAGGTTTAAATTGAAATGGTATGGAGAGCAGAGCAACAAAATGGCTAGAGGTCGCTAGAGAGCTGGACAGTCGGAGAAACCAGAGACTCAGAACGCTAAATGCTGAACGCTGAACACGCGGGGCTGAGGTGGAAGCAAGGCGAGCGAGTTTGGGAGTCGCGGAGTGCCCACCCCCTGGCCCCTGGCATTGGCACTGGAGCACCGGGGGACCGGCATTGCACTGCACCGTACCGCGTGGTACCGATTCTCTGAAAGGTAGCCCCGGGGCACGTTGGTCCGGTCTATTACAGAGCCTGAAAACAACGCAGGAGGGTCGCCACTAAGACCCAGCAGAGGCTGCCCTGGACGCTACCCTGAGGTGTAACCGGTAACCGGTAACCGGGCGGGAGCAGGGCGGCACAAAGCGGTGCCGAGCCTTGCCATCTCTGAAGCTGTGCTGCAGTTCTGCCGGCGTCTGTACCAGCGTTAGGTCCAGCCAGGTATAGGAACTGGGAGCTGGTTGTCGGTTGTTGGGGCGGAAAATTGACCTTCGTGGCCCCCCTGCGGTACCGGCTGTAGCACTAACGGCGTCTGGTGACTGGAGATAGGTGGAAAAGAGGTGGCAAAGAGCAGCAGAGAGCGGTGGTTGGTGTCTGAGTGAACGGAGGACAGTGGACTGTGAACAACCGTAGATGGTGGGCGGTGGACTGTGAACAACCGTAGACAAGGTGAGCCCAGCAAGCAGGGAAAAGGCAGAGGTAAGAGGGAGACAGCCCCACCTAGCCTTACCCCACCCAGTATTATTCAAGATCATTTAATACACTGTCCAACACTGCCTTTTGTTGCCTAACGCTGTCATATACTGCCTAAGCCGCCTTGTAACGACCACAAGGCCAGTGAAAAAAAGAAAAAGGGGTTGAGGTCCGGGAGAACACGGACGAACTTACCCAAAAATGCCAGGAAATAAAAAAGAAAAGACTAAACCTTCTATTCCTCCCACGGAGGGCAGTGCGGTGACCACGTTAATCCCCCCTATTTACTCAATTTTCGGCACCATGAATCCTACCGGAAAATTTACATTCTCGAAAGATCCTGTCTCAGCTATATATACAATGCCGGCAACACCAAATGGACTGCAAAAACCAATGTCACCCAACAAAGTAAATACAAAGTCGATAGACATAAGGACTCCTTTGGGCGTCTCGATCACCAACATAGAGAGGGCTAATGGAATAGAGGAAACACCCAAGTGTGAGGATGCTACTCTGGAGAAAAATAAAAACAGGATACTAATTCAAGCCCAAGTGCATATTGAAAATACAAAGCACGACTCAGTTCAAGGACAAGGAAAAGAGAAACCGCTAACATCTGCAATAAAAACAAAGAGGTCCTCGGATCGCCCTACTGAAGAACACCCAATAAGACGTTCTCCGAATAAAAAACTGAATAAAAGTGAAAGGATTTCTGCAATGCTAGTCCTATCAACCAGCGACAAAATCAAGATCAGACAATGGCGGGAAACCACCGGGCCAAAAGCAATAATAATTAATGTCATAATACTAGCATGCATGATGAAACATACAAGGTACCCCCACACAGCCACTCTGCTCCAAGACTGGACTCACATTTAAGCCAAGTAATGAAAAAACTTACAGAAAAACCGAAAGAGGTTAACCCCTGGTGGGAGCCTCAAATGTCTACACTTAACAAAGGGAGAACCTTAACATATAAAGACTACTCGGATATCAATGTAACTGAAAGTATACCTAAGGGAATAGAAATCTGCGATAAATCAGCAATTACTGTAAAGGAGGGCCAGGAGGCAACACCAAAGGGCAGTCACACAAAAAACTTGCTAATTATGGAACTGTCAAGTAAAAACATAATTGAGATATCCAGTGAAACAAATCTGGGAGCGGTCATTAACGCACCAGCAGATTCACCAAACGTGCTTGATGTAGATGCCCAAAAGAAACCTTCAATAACAGAGATCCCAAGTGTAATAATAAAATGCCCTGAAATACGCCCAGAAGTAGGGCACGACATTAATGAAAACCTGGAATCTATAATCCCACTACACAGCGATCTGGGGGGTATATTGGAAACCTCTATCAAAACTCTAAACATGCAGTCAGATAAACTGGATATCCAAATACAACTCATGAGCACAATGGCGGAATACATATCTGGTATAAATAAAAAGTTAGAGACCATGGCCAGCATATCTAACATCATTAAGGATCAGATTCAACCCTGGGCAACACCTCAGACATGTACTTGCCACCCAATACTAGAAAAGTTAAAAGATTTGCCATCAATACTCAAAGACATACTACAGGAATGCAAGCACGCTAACCAGAGCAAAAACAGTATACCAACCGGATGTGATCTTATCTCCATAGATGTTTGCAAGAGCACTCAAAAGAATGATGTAGCCAAAACCAGAAAGACCAATTTAGACCAAGCTGTAGCACCAGTACAGTTAATAGCAGCGCAAAATAACAAACAAGACGCACTGATAACCATATCTGACGAAACAACAGAGGAACCTAAAACAACAGGCATAACCCCTTTTATTATACAAAGCAACCGTTCTAAGCTAATTGAAACAGAGCAATTAAACCAGGAGGAAGCAAAAATTCAAAACAACCAGAAAGGTTTAACCAAGCAGCAGAAAAAAGGGCGAGGAAAAATAGAAACCAGCTGTCAAACTGTCTACCTGCAAATAAGCAGACGCTGGTTAATTTTCCTATTTTTGATCAGGCCAAAATAAAATCAAAACATGAACCTAACCTTAAAGAGGGGACACACCAGCTATCAATCAGGATAGAAAAAGAATGCAAAAACTGGAAGAGCCTAGAAGAAGGCAAAAAAACATTAATTAAAAGCGCTAAGGATATGGCCCAAATGACAACGTAAAAAAAAAGAAAACACGTATACAGAGGGGGATATCCTGGCTAAAACCCTAGGAGCTGGGAATTCCAGCAACACTGACTACTTGATTTCACCAACTGCCGCAAGTAGCACTAATTGGAGCACGGACCAGGGGGCCAGCATCGTTGAACAATTAAACAAAAATACAGAGACTCAGCAGTGCGAGCCGCAAAAAAACGAGTTCAACTCTCGTCAATAAGCGTGCACTTTTCATGAGGATAAAAAGCACCCCACAAATGGGAATGAGCAAAACAAGCACGATCCTGGTAATCATGGGCCCCCCGGATTGTCGCTAAAAGTGCGGATAAGAATCAAAAAGCGCCTTCTATTCTTGTCACCATTCCAAGTGAAAATCCAGCAGCAGAGAAAAGTGACCACAAGAATTACAGACAAGTAACAACAAAGGCAGATAGATACATTCACGATCAAACACAACTAACGATAACCACAGACAATAATGTAATACAACAGAACACAGAAATAATTAACGCGGAAACGATAAGTCCCTGGCCTGGGATTGCCTCCACGGAATATGTGCATCATTCAGAACAGGTTGGCCCAAAACTAACAGGCCGTGAAGTAAAGGCCATGGCCAGTGGATCAATCACGCAAACCCAGAACAATGCATATAATCAAATAGCAAAATACCTGCATATTAATGCAAAGGACAATGAGCCAGCAAAAACCAGGTCAAATGACAAAAACCAGATTATCAATGAACAAACAACAGAGAAGGCAACAGTAACTACAGGAAAAATACTTCTTATCCCCAACTACGAGCCTCAAGGCCGGCAAGACTTTTTAAATTAAGGGAACATTCTTCATCTGACATCTGCAATTCCAAGTCTTAGCCACCTAACATCGGCCGATTTATTATCTATTGAATTCATTTCTTCAGAGGGCAACGTGGCAAAGGAAGGCAAGCTTGCAACCTGGAGTAATGTAGGAATAGTAAAAAGCATCCTTGCTGAAATGACCAAATTTGAAGAGTGGGGAATTACGTTAAAAGAAGAAATAAAAAAGGGTTACCCGTCGCCCCTGCTAAGAAGGAGTGGGAAAAGAGATGACAACAATAGTCGATCCACATATTCAGTACTGCAAGGTGCCAGGGGGGCTGAATCAGTCAGCAACGATCACCTGAGGCAGATACTGAGTATTAACGTCAATTGAACCCACTGCCAGGCGGGCGAAATAGAGATCGAAGAAAAATTAATAAAACTGCTCTCCTGCAACATCGCAGGAGCAAAAGACATCCTAAACAATAGTAGAAAGACAGCCACTTGGGATCAATACAACATCATAGCACTGCAGGAAACATGGTGAACAGAGCCAATTGATGTACCAGGCAGACTCTGCTTCCACGTAAGTGCGACTCGCCCTCAGCGTTATGGGCGCACTAGGGGGGGACTTTCGGTATACTTATCTACTGCACTGAAGATCAATGCCTCTCAATTGGCCACATTGGCACCTGACATGCAAATTATTAAATTGGAGAATGCAATAAAGGGCAAAACTAGAACCATCATTTTAATCAACATATATGCCCACCCGAAAAACACAATTAAAAAAGAACCCTTCCAACGTGTGGTCAAATTTGTATCTAACACCCGCCTTGAACAACCGAGCTGGGAGATTATTGTCACGGGAGATTTCAACACTAATCTCCTACACCATCCGGAAGAGGAGGACAATATTGCTGCTGCAAATGAATTGTGGGATGTTGAACCCCAGGAGATTCCATTGATCAAGAAGACAGACAAAGTGGGTAGGCAGTTGATGTGGGACCTTGAACGCCTCAGACAAAGGGTAATACATGGAAGAGCTAGCCAGGATAAACCCCCTGCTTCCACCTATACAGGCTACAATGCAAACTCTATCCTAGACTACACAATAGCAACATTACCCTTGCTAAGTCTAATCAAAAACTTCCAAATACTCTGCTCACTAGACAGTGATCACTCAATGCAACACATTGAAATGAAACTGACCGCCTCTAAGTACTTAAATGCTCCAACAATAGCAGGTACAACCACAACAATCAATCTGAAGCGTTTAAGGTGGACGAGCAACACACTTTCTCAAATAGCGTTGGACGCTAAGAAGCAACTCAAAACGTCCACTAAAGAGAAGGACCTGTGCTCAGAAACTTGGTCTGACTTTTTGGAGAAGCTTCCTAGGACCAGTACCAACTCTAAAGGGAAGACCTTTCCTAAGGCTGACACTAAACTTACAAAAACTACACTCTCAATGAGAAGGCACTTGCAGAAGCTCACAAGACGAGCACAAGGTCAAGGGACAAACCCAAGTTTCTGGCAAGAAGTTCGAAAAACAAGAAAACATTACAAGAAACTTATCTGGATAGAAAAAAGGAACCAAGCAGAGGACTTCTAGACTAAACTGCTGCATAACATAAAAAAATCAGACTCTAGGGCCTTTTGGATGCAAGTCAACTCTATGAACAGAACAACTCAACCTATAAGTATGACTTGCATCTCGGAAAACGATTGGGCCCAACATATAGTCGATACCTTTTCGATTAAATCACCAACACACCTGACAACAACCGTAATAACCACAAGTGAAACATCAAGAATAGTGAACCAAGAAAGCCTGGCTAATCGTGGTTCCAACAACTTAATTACCCATCAGGAAGGCTCAGGTCAACCAACGCTGCCAGATGATGAATGTCGAATACTAAAAATAATCAAGAAAAGCAGGCAAGATTGTGCACCAGGACCAAACGGCATCCCGCATGCAATTTACAAAGAGGACCCCCAGTTCTGGGCCTGTAAATTCAATCTTCCTCAACACAGGTCGAATCCCGGAAAGCTGGAGGGGTGCTATCATCAATCCGATCTTTAAAGGGGGAGATCGTAAAAATCCAATCAATTACCGCCTGATAGCTCTCATTGATGCGGAAGCAAAATACTACGCATCCATGGTGCTAGCAGATCTAGCACAATGGTCGGATTCGAATAACAAAATCCCTTTAAATCAGACAGGATTCCGTCGCGGAACTGGCACTATGGCAAACGCAATGGCACTGTGCCTGATAGCCGAAAAAAGTCTACAAAACCATCAGGAACTTTACACCTGTTTTGTGGACTTTAAGGCGGTCTTTAACAGGAAACTATTATGGGCCAAATTGAAGCAGCAGGGCCTGCCAGACTCAATCCTAACACCAATCATCGACCTGTATACTAAACACCTGGATGCAGGTAAAGATTGCCAATGGACAGCGATTAACCCGAAAGATTGGTACCTTTGATGGATTAAAACAAGGCTGTGTGTTGGCCCCTCATCTCTTTAATTTATTCATGGCCGATTTAACAGTAAGCCTGGACCAGACCAATGCTCATCCACCACGGCTAGGAAACCTCTGTGTAACACATCTATCCTATGCTGACGATGTGGTGCTGCTAAGCCAGACAAGAATAGGTTTGCAACGTCTACTGCAAGAACTGTCCAGATACACAAAACAGAATTTACTAGAAATAAACAGCACAAAAACAAAAACCATGTTTATAACTCGACGCCACAAAGCACCACCAACCTTCATGATAGATAACGTCAAGCTAGAAGTGGTGGAAAGTTATAAGTATCTTGGGATACAACTGGACAAGCGCCTCAATTTCTCTACGCATCTCAACGGCATTGAAAAAAAGGGCATGGCGCTATTGCATGCTTTTAGCACCTTAGCGACCAAACTCAATGGACCTCTGGTTTCCCCCCTGCTAACAGTAATGAAAGCTAAGCTACTGCCAACAGTAGCCTAAGGGAATGTCTTACATCATGGTAATAGCGCGCAACTCTTAGACAAAGTACAAATGAAAATCTACAAACGTGTATTTGTGTTACCAAGCAACGTATCAGCCGCACAAGTAAGACTTGAATTTGGCCTACAATCACAAGTGTTGCTGAAAAAGTACGAGACTGTCAAATTTTGGTACGATGTCTGGATGAACCAGGACATTGCGGTCTATCGTGCCATGTGGGATACAGTCCACAGTCGTCCCAACTCCAACTATGCCGAATACCTCAAATTGTCATTAGAATCGACTGAGTTGGTCGCACTTTGGGAAACCAAGCTTCCAGTACAGGCATTTAAACAGGTGGTAAAGAAGACGGCCAACAGGTATTCGTTGCTTAACGATAAGCTAACCTTCAGTCATCGAACCCACGCTTAGATGACAATCCAATCTTATAAAAAACCTGTACCGGCAGCCTACTTATACCTGGCTTTATCACCATTCATCAAACGCAAACACCTCAACTTAAGGTTGGGTAGCTTCCCAACGAATGCTGACCAACCTAAATGGAAGCCCCAAGAAAGTGTGGAATGCGATCTATGTGGCGCAGGAAGACAGGATTTTACCCATTTGATTTGTATTTGCCCGGCTCTGATTCAGGAATGTCGGAGTTGGTTAAAAGCCAAGTTTAAGGAACTTGGAATTCGCACTTGCCGGTCTGCGATTGTACACATCCTATGCTCAGTAGACCCACAACTTATTTGCAGAGCAGACAAACTTATTGCCAATTTTGAGAAAAAGCGAATATCATTGGCAAAGACTTGAACTAATAACATGTTCATATTTAAGAATTTGAATGACTGCTTTATTTTACATTATTTTAACTTTTATACAGCGATGTTAACTTCCTCCTTTTTAAAGATTGCGATATCCAATATTTTGTAATGGTTTTTATTAACTATACAATAAATTTATTCTTATTCTTATTCAAACAAAACGGATTTAGGCCCAGATCTCTGTACTGGGGTGAATATTTGACATTGTTTAGCATTGTATCCATCAGTTGTTCTTTTTGCACTTAGAACTATAAGCATAATGTAGAGCTTAAGAGTATCAATGTGGCATAGTCAGCAGGGACACTCCGTTAATCTCATAAAAGGGAATTTGAGGCAAACCTCCTATCATGAGGAGAGACACAATGGCGGCTTGGGTATTCTGTGGGCCTAAAGATTGAGATTAAGGCTTTCTTTCCAAAGAAAACTGGCATGAAGGACCCAAAAAACGGTCTCTAGCTTGACTACAGAAAAAAAGTCACCTGAATGCTGCCATTATATAATTTGTAATTCCAAAAGGGGGTGGTGATGGACAGAGTATCTGAGTTAATCAGAACACTCCTACCCAGTCAACAGATCAGGGCTTGATCCATCACCGTTTTTTAGCTCACTGCACCATCCCAGTTCAGAACATGGCTATATGCAAATTAGTCTGTCCCTGGCCCAGTGCATCATGGGAACAGGGCAGACCAAACTACCAAGCCAATTCTTCACTGGAAAGGAAACAAGCTTCCGGGGACCGGTTTCTGGCATTACAGCCGTCTTCGACCTGGCTTGCTTGAATCCTGATGGTGCAGTGAGCAAGGGACTCACGTCTGAGCATACCCTTCCACACTCATGGTGGCCAAAATAATTCCAAAAGGGGGTGGTGATGGACAGAGTATCTGAGTTAATCAGAACACTCCTACCCAGTCAACAGATCAGGGCTTGATCCATCACCGTTTTTTAGCTCACTGCACCATCCCAGTTCAGAACCTGGCTATATGCAAATTAGTCTGTCCCTGGCCCAGTGCATCATGGGAACAGGGCAGACCAAACTACCAAGCCAATTCTTCACTGGCAAGGAAACAAGCTTCCGGGGACCGGTTTCTGGCATTACAGCCGTCTTCGACCCGGCTTGCTTGAATCCTGATGGTGCAGTGAGCAAGGGACTCACGTCTGAGCATGTTTTTTGCAATTATATAATTTGTATGCAGTGAAATTTCTCCTGTGAGCACGAGACGCCGCAGACCTTCACTGGGAAGCAACCCCCATCTTTTTTAACCTCTAACATAGAAAAGTTTCTCTGCATCAGACAGGGAGTCAAGAGGGATCCACCATATTAGTACTTCTCAGTCTACCAAACTTGGAACAGCAAGCAACAGTGACATACAGGGAAGAATAGGGAGAGCTAGGCAAGGCATATACCTATTTGGAGATACACTCACAGTGTGAGAGCCTTGGCAGCATTAGCAGCTGAAAGGAGGGGAATCTTAGCTGACTGCCATGGGATAAATTCATAGCCCAGAACAATGCAAGGGACTTTGTTGTTTGATGGTCCAGTAACTGGGACTGATGGGCTTGGTATTTTGTGGGTTTTTTGATGCACCATGTGGAATAGAAGTTTTTCCGATCATGTGGTGTCATTCTTATAGGCATTATATGGTTTTTTTTGTGATAGGTGCTGTTACAAACAATTTCTCATGAACAAAAGAATAAATGTGTGGGGAAAGATATTGGGGTAAAGTTACTATCATTGTGCACTAGATTTTCATCACAAAACGAAGGTAAACCAGTTAAAAAAGTATCTTTGTATTCAGTTTCCAGCCTCAAACATTTTTTCTCACTGGATAGATGCCTAAAATAATACCTAGCGCCAGTTTTTGTTACTTAGCGCAAAGGAGGGGGTTCCATGGGTTTTCACATGCAAACACCCATGTTTTTTGACGCAAAACCGTATTGTCCAAAAATTTGACACAGTGGTTGCCATAAAAAATAACACCATTCGAAATCAGGAGTTAAAAGGAGAAATGTTTTTGTTGGACGTTCCGATTTTTACCTTTCACTTTTTTTTTATAGAATTCATTTTTGTTGGCTTTAACCAGTGCTATTGTGCTTGTGCTTTCTGCATGGTAGAATTGGCTTATAGCCAATTGCCATATTTGATTTAATGTATAAGTTCCTAGTAAAGTGGTACTACATGTGCACAGGGCCTGTAAATGAAATGTTATGAGTGGGCCTGTAGCACTGATTGTGCCACCCACATACGTAGCTCTTTAAACATGTCTCTGGCATGCCATTGCATCGATTGTGTGTGAGGTATTAAACTGCCATGTCGACCTGATAAAATAAATGCCATGGTAGTCTCTGTGCAGGGCAGGGTGCAATGTATTTAAAGAGTAGGCCATGTACTTTTTATATTTTCTGTTGGATGAAAAACTCATACATGTGTTTTTCACTACTGCTAGGCCTGTCTCTCCCAAATGATAATATTGGGGTTGCCTTATTGCATTTTATTCATGTAAAATCCAAATTGGAAGAGATAACCAGTTCATGTTTGGTGCCTCTGTTATCGCAATTTTAAATCCTAACTTAGGTGAGGTCAGATTTTAAATTGCAATTCTGAAAATGTGATTTTTAGAATGTTGTCATTTTCTTGTCTTAGTAATTTGGTGTTTGTAGCCTACCTTGCATCACATGATTGGGTGTAACTGACAGTGGAACTTTGTGAGTTCCTCACAAACAGTCACACAATAGTGTGATTAGGTGTGCCTGAATCGTGTATCTGCTGGCAGGATGGGGGTAGAGCTTAGCACAGCCCCACTTGCAACTGAATAGCCTCTGCTCTGCCTTCACACAAAGAACCTAACAACCAAACATTGTTATTGCAATACACTTGCAGCCAGTAAAGGGGAGGTAGGGAATTTCATGGACTTCAAAGAAACTGTCAAGAAGCATCTCCCACCTTCCAGAACCCGGACACCAGGTTATAAAAAGGAGACATCAGACACCAACTCTTCAGTACACTTCTGGAACTGTGGATACTCTGCTGTGAAGAAGGACTGCTATTCTGCTACAAGGACTGCCACTCTACTGGACTGATGCTCTAGAGGAACTGCTGCCCTATTGTGCTAACCTGCTGCCCTCTTGCCTGGGGAAGAAGGACTGGACCTGCAACTACACCTTGAACCCACAACCAGGAGCGACTCAAAGGACTAGTCGGCTGGCCTCCTGGTCTGAGCCTCAGGAACAAAAAAGGCTCCCCAACTAGCTCCGGGACCCAGCTACAGTGAGTTTGTAAGCCTCAAGTTGTGCGTCTCAGGTCCTGGACACTTGGTGTGGCTCAGCAGGCTCTTAAATCAAGCTTTTGAGCTCTCCACAAAAATGAAAAGGCCCTTTCACACCAGAACTGCGCTGTACATACCAAAATTCAACACAAGCCGTCGCCAGCCCGTCTCTTTGCAGCAAGCATCAACGCCTGTGGAGGACCAACTCCTTTAAGCTCCAGGTCGCACCCTCCACAATGCCCGGCCTGCTCTTTCCCCATGCTTACCACTGCCCACAATGGTCTCCTTGCTCCCTGCGACCCTCTCCAACACAAGTGGGTCTCTTTGCACAAAACCTGAGAAGTAAAACTTCAGCAGGACGAGTATGGGACTATATCCAACCCACGCTTCACCACTATAACTTTTACCTGGTCTAGATCGACCAGACATGTGTTATGCTTTCAGGGGCTATATTGCAGTTTATTCTTTAAAAAGTCATACCTTCGGTTCTACTGACAGTTTTTTTGTCACTTTGTTTTTATTTATTTATTAAATTAGGCTCTATTTTTCTAAATTGGTGTGGGATATTTTTGTGTGGTGTTTTCACAGTTTTACTGTTTGAAGTGTAGTGCAAATAATGTACACATTGCCTCTAGGTTACCAAGGAGTTGAGCACAGGTAAATTTGGGGTTTCAGTGTGCCTTACCCTGACTAGGACTGTGGCTGCTGCATGTGTGCGGGGAGTGTGAGGCGCTCGGCAGCAACATTATTCACCGGTGCTAGTGAGAGCAGAGGGGAGAGCAATATTTCTGTAAACATGACCCCCTCCTATTTTCTCCTTCTCATGCAATGCAGCACAGCATTTTTGGCTGCTGCCCTGTGCTCTGAGGATGAACATGATTTTCTGAATGAGTGGAGTTATATTGATGAGATCCATTACTTAACCGCACAAGGACCTGCAATGTAATATCAAATATATAATGGTGCATATAAGTCAATAGAAGGCAAGATGAAGCTGCTCATGTTGTGATGTCAGCTCAGCAGAATTTGTAGAGGTACAAGGGTGTGGATTCCCTGGAATGTGCCCTTACAGACATGCAGGCACCTATGAAGTCAGAATTTAAAAACTGTGTAGTGCACCTAATCATCAATTTAAAGTCACAGGTAGAAATAATGGTGCTTGCTTATCTCTGATTTTGGGATGGGTATCTTCACCCCTCTACAGAAGGAAGGCAACTTTTATGAAATGGCATAAGACGTGGGGAATGCAGATCACTGAAAGTTTAAAAATACATTGGGACACTCCAAGCTCCCATGTAAATTAATAATGACATATTTTATAGTGCTTCATACCACCATTTCTAAAAGCTGTGTATAACTGATGTTACTGTCTTCCAACGTATAATACTCCATTTAATGACATTTGAAGGATGTATGGTGTAATATGTCTTGCTGGGTTTAAAATTCATGCTCATTTTACAACTTCATTTTCCAACTTAAAGTTTGCAGGAAACTGAGGGCAAATACCCCTGAAATGTTATTTGGACCATGTAATAAGCTTATAAAAAACCCCTCTCAAAACTTTACTTCACTGAACACTGCACTTATGTTTGCAGTGCTACAATGAGTTGACATGTACACCTGGCAGTAATCTTGCTTGGAGGATGATGTTCAATATCACCTTCAGTAAACATTTCTAAGGTGGGCCTCACGCCACGGTTGGCAAACGAATGATGAACTGCAATGAGGCCCAGAGTAATTACTAGTGTCTTAGATTATTTCAAGCATTTCATTCATCACTTTTGTTGTGTAGCTCAGTGCAACACATTGAGTGTGACAGGTATGGCCAGACGTGGAGACTGTGTTCACTGTGCCATATGACTCTGATTGATTGTTGTTCCTGTCAGAGCGAACCTGACCTGACAGTTTGGGCTTGACTGTTACTTTTGAAACAAGATCACAACTGATTTGAATGTTACTGGTACCTCTGTGAAGTGGTATGGTGGGAAAAAGAACGGTGTAATGAAATGCGGTCCAGAGTAATTACTATTTACTAAAATCAATTCAAGCATTCCACCCATGACTTTTTTATGTACTTCAGTGTGGTCCCCAAACCCGAAAACCTTCATCTGTCCAGCTCAGCAAATAAAAAATAGCATGAGTACCTCTGCTCTAGATCCTTAGAGTTTGCGCCCACTCTTTGGACTCAAAAGTAGCCATATGACTGCAGTGTCTTTAATATGGGACACACATAGTTATTGCATCCGATTTTAAATTGATCCTAAGAATTTTTTCAACATTTAATTTCCTTCATGTAATACTTGGAGGATTTGCCAGTCAAAACATTAGGAAAATAAGAATATCGTGACAACAGTTGAAAAGACTGTTACTACCCAGTGAGTGCAAAAACTTACTGGGGAAATACTTTTACCCTGCAGAAACAGTGGGGCTCACCGCCACGCTCCGCCACTTCTGAAATGCAGGGCTGGCCCGTATTTACAATACAGTGCAGCCCTGTGTTTCACCCTGTGCTTTTGCCTAATTTAGCCGCCTAGCGCAAACGGAGGCATTCTTGTACCATTGTGAAAGAGATTCTGCGTTCCAGGGTAAGATTGTTGATGTGCAGGAAGGGTTCATGTGCAGGAAGGTCTCCTTTCCTGCACATAAACAATCTGGTCCCTTCCTGCACATAAACAATCAGTAATGGTATTTTGCAGCTTCTATTTGTGCTGTAGAATGCAGCACACATAGAAGTTGCAACTTGCCATTTTTTTAATGAATGTTTATGTGCAGGAAGGGACACCTTCCTCTACATAAACAATCGTCACTGGTTTACTGTTTCTATGTGTGTTGCACAACACTACAAATGCTTTATTTCTCCTCGTTTCATCGGGGTAAGACCAGGTTTTCCCTGGTCTTAACTTTTGCGCTGCCCCATAGTCGCGCAACCTTTATAAATATGGAGCAGCATCAAAATCAAAGGGTATTGCGGCAGAATCCCCACAGCAACACCCATTGTCCACCCCTTTCACGCTAAGTACAGCGTGAAAGGGGGCCTTATTTACAATGCAACGTTAAGCCATATTAATTAGCTTAGCGCTGCCTTGTAAATAAGGTGAAGCCTGTATCGCCACCACAACGTCAAAAAAAGTGGCGTAATGGTGGCGATAGGGATTTGTAAATATGCCTCAGAATTCTCTATGGGATGATTTGGCAGCCTTCATTACCACCCTTCTCGTAATCTCGTAACAAAGGGCTTAATCCACCTGCATAAGTAAAGTTGTATCAAAGCAATGGTAAATTGTGAAAAAGTACAATGTTTCAGCCTAAACGTTGTCCAATCTAAGGCTCTTTATTAGGTGCACATATGCTGTGCAGTTTTGACTATTAGAATACATATTTCTTTTACTGCGCTACCCATATTATTGCTCAAGTTGAACTCAATATTCTTTTTACTATAAAATGTCAATGCAAAAAATCTGTCTCGAATATTGTACAATGGGGACAGCAAATTCGGTATACCATTATACACAGTCCTGCCTTGAAAAATGTGGACAGCTGCAGGTTGCCATAAAAATAGCATCCACAAATGAGAACAATCATTTTGAGTGTCACAATAAAATATGTACAGAAAAAGTTAATCATGATTCATACTTATAAAAAGCATGACTCATAACCTTATTATGGTTTGTGTGCAGGTCGTCTGTTTTTATGACCCTTGAAAATCGAGTTATGCACCTCTGTTGAATAAAAGGCTAAGCAAGACTATGAACCCCTGAAACTTGTGAGCTTAACATTAATAGTAATTCATGGATGTGACAGGTGATTGCGTTGAATACCAGAGCTATTCCCATGCTGAAAATATTCTATAGTTCACGAGTAATAAAAGTTTCAGGCTATCAATCATTATGCCGCCTTTTTCATTTTTCGAAACCTCAAATATATTTTCTGTGGATAATGCACAGCTTTTTTACTGGAACAATTTAAGGCAAATGTGTGATACTGGATGATGACAGTATACCTAAACTAGTCAGCGATTTTAATATTCTCATTTCCTCCTCTGGCCTTAGTTTGCATCTATTGTCTATGTGTTTGTTTATCTGATATTATTTCCTAGAGATTTCATTACTTATTCACTAACATTTTTTCTCTCTTTTGGTAATTGCTTGGGACAGATGTATATGTCCATAGTCCCTGCTGTTGAAAAGTCAGTTTTACATAAGAAAAAAAACATACAGAACGCTCTATTTAAAAAAATGATTTTACTGGCATGACTATAGAGAAAATAGAATTAAAAACTTCAAATGAATACGAATATTGTATTGTCTGACTTTTAAATGGCTCAGCAAGTTAATATCTGGGCAGGCTCATGTTTGAATTCCTAGAAAACCAATTTAGACCCCATCCTTTTGAGATCAGTAAGATAAACACTAAGGGGCATATTTATTAGAAAGTCACGCAGTGCAGCAAATCACCTTGCTGCCCTGCAATGCATGACGAGGGAAGTGCGGGATTACACCGCATTTAAAACAGAATGGTTAATATTTGCCTTTATTCTTGTGCTTGCACTGTTTTGGCTTCCTGACACCAAGGCAGGCCCCCTTGCACCTTTGCATGCAGGATAGTTTTTGTCAAAGAAGGGGCACCTTCCTGCATGAAAACAATCCAGAGAGGCATATTCCTCTCTGTATGTTTGCTGAAGAATGCAGCATTGTGATTCATAAGCACCTAGGCTCCCCTCACCAAACTCAACCCTGCAATGCAGCATTGTGATTGGTCTGAGCATCCTGGTTTGATGCTCAGCCAGGGAATGTGGTCCTGGGCATGTTCTCCACACAGGCTGTAATGCCTCCTGCATGGAGAACAAGTGAAAGTGTGCATGACTGTTTTGGGCAGCCTGAGAGGCAAACCACTCCTCCCCTCAGAGCAGGCTCGCCCACCCACCTGCCTACCCACAAAGCAGCGAATGGTAACATAAAATGATAAGAACTCAAAGTTATGAACCTTTTATGTTTCATTTACTTTGCACTGCTTAAAAGCAGTGGGGCGATGCTCCTCCACCATAGCGGAGGAGCCACCGCTGACCAAGCCATAGCTGGTCTGCCCAACCTTAAAAGAGGACCGTAGTCTGACAATGGAATCTCCCAGTACATGACATTTAGGTTTTCCCCTATTGGTTACCTTCAGTTCTAGTTTCAAGACCAATCATTACTGTCAACTGTTCTTCTGTTCAGGACCATTATCTAAACTTTTAGGGGTAGATGTATGTACTTTCTGGTCAAAAATATTGACAACAATTTATTAGGAGTATCTTTGCAGCCAGAAGGGTTTTTTGTACCGGCCTATGTATGAATAGGTCGGTTAACAATAAAAGGTTTTGGAATGGGTCGTATCCCAATCTACCTTCATTAATGTTTTTGAAATACTTCACAAATTGCAACTTACTCAGATTGGAAAAAAAGTTACTGAATTGTGATACGCTAGGGTCAGCAGCCCGCCATGTCTGTGATTGACTTTAAATAAAGTCCCCTTTATAGGCAGCCTGATTTCTTTAAAGGAAATTAGGCTGCTGTTAAGTTTCTTTGAGAATTCATAGTGATGTCCTGGGCCACTGCCTACTCACCTAGGCACAATTTCCAAGATTCTGCCAGTAAGAAGAATTTCCACAAGGTTTATTTAAAATATTGAACACCAAGGTTTAAGTCCTTTGTTTTTAACTACGAAACTGTTTTCAGACATTCCCAAAAATGTTCTATTGTAAGTAAAACTACCAAAAGGCCATCATGCACTGTAATTAAATAAACTGCAGTGGGAGAGGCCACATGATAGTTACTACAACTTTATCCTGCATGAGACATAGACCTGTAAATAGAGGAAGTCAACCCATTTTTCCTGAATGCTGGAGTAAAAGAGTGTATGCATTGAACTCATGGGCTTGCAGAATTGTCAGTAGTCCTATTGATGATAAAAGTTACTCTTAGCGCTTGGCCAAACACCAATGCTTTCTTACGTATTTCAAGCTTAAAAGAACGGTGCATCTACATTGGGATGGCAGGATGCTTATGACTGATCTGACAGGAAGGAATTGAACAGTTCTGTGGCACTATACCAAGGATAAGTTATAAAGTGATTACATGATTTGTATATATTGAATCAATCATTCGTCTGATGAATTTAAAAAAAGAGTGAAACACTTCTTAGGGATCTCTCATAAAAGAATACTAAAAAATGCACAATTCTTAAAGCTTGATAAAGCCCAGGACCATTTGAGGTATTTACTCAAGAAATAAGGAAACACAGAGATTTATTCAACTCTGTCATTATAAGTGAAAAGGCTTGAAACGATAAAGACAATAATGAACTGCAAATAAAGCATTTTCTTTTATATACGGTAACTAAATCCCATCCTTGGGAGCGCATATTTTTGAAATATTGACAGATTGGTATAATATGATCCTGACCTTTACAAATGCACAGGTATGAGTAAAAACACCATAATCCTCTTCTAATAAATGAAACATTGCAATGAAATCAATAAACTACGAGATGCCAAATTAAGCTTATTCATACACACCTAAGTCCCATTTAGAGTGTTCCCTTTACTCACAATGCTGCCCCTGCTATTGTTGGACTGATTTGGCTTTGTATTGTATTGTAGCATTTGTATAGTGCCTCATACATGTGATAGGGGCACAAAGCATTTCACTTTATATTAGATTCCAGGCACCTTTTTCTCAATGTCATACATGATTTATCTGATGGATGAAGTTTGGCCTCAAGGGTAGATGATGGGGAGGTTCAAAAGGTTTAAAGACAGACTTAAACATGGTTCTGTGAAAATTACAGAGCAAAAGCATGTAGGGTTGTATAGAGTTTGAAGGAGTTAAGTATACGTAAAATGTCAAGAAGCATGCACTATTGGACTTCTGAAAATTAATCTGTGAGCTCAATATAGAGTGATGCTGCATCATGCACTTTGCTATTTGGAGGCCAAGAGGAGAGACCGGAAGAGATATCACAGGAGGTCCCATCATCGGTGTACCATTTACAGGGTGGACCACTGGTTTTCCTGCCCCTCTTGCACTTCCATCCATCTGTCTCTGTAGATCTTTTTGCTGGTGCACACACTGTGAACTTTTAAATTTCGTTTGTTTGCTACTTCTTATATTGCTGCTGCTTAATTATTCTGCACTGTGCTTTACTCTTTGGTGGCACATTTGATTTAAGACCTATCACGGGGGTCTGTAATCACAAGTACAGCTCATGACAGGAGATTGGCTGTTGGTGTTTCTTCCTACCTGTCCCTAATTCCACGCAGCTGCTCTTATCATTTGTGCACTGATGAATAGGCTGTGAACTTCTGAAAATAATTCTCACCACCTCTGGAGGTCTGAAAAGTTCTCAGTGTTTGGAAAGTGGGATGGAGTAAAAAAAGTAAGTATGAACCCCATCCCCCAAAGTATGCACTTTCCCCAATGTCTGTTATACCTGAGTAAAAAGAGTAATTCAGTAAATTTGAACTCTCCCATGTTTCAAAATATTTGTATTGGGTTTTTCAATAAATCGTTAACTGTTTTACGATTTGGCTCTGTTCAAAATAAAGTATTACTCAATAAGGAACATATAGTAATTCTTGTTATACAAATGCAACACAATTATACTACAGACTGTAGAAATGTTGTATTCTCAAGCTTTCAGTCTCTCATATATTTTCGACACTAGGGGCCTCATTTACAAAAGAATGACGCAGCACAGCACCGCAAGCCATTTTGCTGTGCCGAGCTACGTTATTTTAAAAGCACAGGGATACGTTATAATAACAACAATACAACACATCTGTGTGCTTTGCCCTGTGCTGGCACATCAGGGACACCTTACTGCACAAAAACAATAATTGATGGCATTTTCCTCTTTCTATGCTGCAGAATGAAGACACCCTTGCCGTGTTCCATGGCTATGGAAAATGAATTTGAGATTAACCTCCCTACATGCACTCATGAAGTAGGGTTCATTTTGAGTAGGCTAGGAGATGTCATCCAAAACCCATGGCCCTTAGAACACCAAACAGGTTCCTTCATGACAGGGAATCAAAATAATTTTCAAGATCTGATTTAAGACATGCAGCTAGGGGATAATGGAGAGAGGCCTGATTCATAACATGAAAGAGTTGCCCGATAATATTTGATCTATTACACACTGGGACAAATCCATTCTGGCTTGAATAGATCAGTGTAGGCAGCAATTGCACATAACGCTCCGCTTGTACTTTCCCAAGTATTTTATAATCAGCATCTAATATAGCTGGGGAATTGATTTTTCAATGACAAGACCATCCTGGGTAACACAACTCTGTGAAAGGGAGTCTGAGAAAAAAGTGGGTGAAAATATTGAAATTTAACTTTGTGATAGAGTATTATGATGAAGACTACTAATGCCAACTGCCTACAACCTATTGTCCAGGGGTCTGATTCTGGAGGAGGGATTAATCACTAGCTCCTTCACTCTCTGCACACCAGTCACCACTTAGTATAAGCATTTTCATAAGTATATTTATGTGTTCACTTTGAAAGATGTATCTGCTCCTGTAAATGCCCTTGTTTGGGGATTGAGAGTGAGAATTATTTTTTTAACTCCTGCTAGTTCCTGAATAAAATTACATATAGTTTTGAATTTTCAAGAACTTCCTCTCCTACTTGCCAGCTTTCTTAATGCTTTTGCAGTTTGTTTTCTTCATTTCCCTTGGCTTTCATGGCAGCTTCCAGACGTTTTTCTGTTTGGCCTTTTATCTTACTTTTTTATGCTTATACTGTATCTCTTTATGTTGTATTTGAAGATGCAAACCTATTTTCCTAATCAATCTGTGCTTACATATGCCCAGCTAGTGTTGCATATGGCAGGACATTTGAACTGATCTAATAGGCAGCCTAACATTTATAGCTTATAACTGCCCAAATGTTATAGGAGTGGTGGGTGTTTTGACTACTTGTAGCATGTTGGAAGACCAATGGCTTGGTGTGATTGATGTATATAAAGATCTATGAAAGGTAATGAAATATGTGATTGAAGGATTCCCATGTGAAAGAATGGCACAAGTGGAGGATCGACCCTACTCACAGGTGGCTGAAGGCTGAAGACTGTCACCAGAGGGTGGGATGTTGGTTGACAGGAATACGTTCAATCTCCTGTACAAATCAGTTGACAAAATATTTGAACAAAATATTTCCTATTCCTGTGGAAGGCCTACCTATCTTATGTAGATTATCAGATTACACATTAATATTCTCAAACTATATATCTGGCGCTAGAAAAATAATTAAATAACTTTTTATAATAGTTATTAAAAATTCAATTCATGAGGTCCATTTGAGTCGGACATTGACCAAACATAGGATGTGTGAGGATGGTTAGGGCCTTGAAAGGCTTGGAATATATTTCTGCAGTGATAAACAATTTAAAGCTGTCATGCTACTGATGCAGAGGGTGGTGTTGTCAGAAGAAACATGCATAATTAGCAGTTGTTTGTTTAGGCCCATTTTCTTCTCTTTATGCCGGTTCACACATTTTCAATAGTGTTGGAGAATTAATATATTAAGTGGTGGGAAGTCCTGTATGTGGCTGAACCAAGGATCAAGTCAGTCATTTATTTTGATGCAATATTGGTAGGAAATCCGCTTTTTTCCATGTGATCGCCCAAGACTTTTCAATTTTTGCTGGATGCTATTTTTGCTGGCTTTAGATCCTCCTAGCTGGGAGGAAACAACCTATGCATCACCTTTACAAATGATTACGTTGACCTATTCCTGATTGGCACAGTTAATTTACCTGTATGCCCATAATAGATGTCGTAGAGCATTCATAAAGGCCATGGAAGTTAAATGCCAATAGTGAGCCATCCACTACCCGTGTAGCCTGGCAGTTGTAGGGGAAAACAAGCAGTGCAACCTGTCAAAATAAAAATGTTTGACAGGTAAATAGCTTCTTTTAAAATAATATTAAGTTAGTCCTATTTAGGCTTTGTAACCCACAAGACAGGGTGCATGGCATTTGAAAGGTGGATAAGTGGAACATTAACATAAGCATATCCCAACAGTGTCAAGTTCCTCAAAACTATTGTCACTGTGGAAGGCCTACATATCTTATGTAGAATACCAGATTACACATTATTATTCTCAAACTATATCTCTGATGTGGGACCAGGTAGAATAATAATACATTTACTTTTTATAATAGTTGTTAAACATTCAATTCAATGATGAAGTCAGGGTTTTAATAAATATTTTAAAGAAATAAGTTTTACTAAATAAAATTTTTCCTTGTCTGATGTTACTAGAGGAAAATTTATATTTCCTCTCCAACAACTCCCAGCCTAGATAAAAATGAGAAAGAGTAGTGATAATTCCTCCCAAGAGCACACAATAGCCTAACCTAAATGAGCAGATGTGACTCATTAGAGTACAATCAAATATGCAAGTTGGAGATTGGGCATTCTTTTGACACAGCAGTATCATATTTCCCTGGCAAGACTGTTGTGCCACTCTGACATGCTTGTAAGGAAGAGAACAGGATACAAGGACAATTCCTGTGTATCCCCTAGGTGACTGCTGATGGACCAAGACCCCTTGGGTCTTGGGGGATGGAGCTAGACCCCTTGGGTTTCTGCTCTCCCAGTGTACAGCTCCACCACAGCTTACCCAGGCTGTGCCTCTGCCCTTCACCTCCGCAGACCGTGGTTCGAGGCCCTGTGCCATACCCTTGGACTGCTCCTGTTCCTGCTAGTTACTCTTGCCTGTCATTTTTCCTATTTTATCTCCTACTCATCCCACCCTCCCAAGATCTCTGCGACAGATTCAAAGCCTTCTTCCATCACAAAATCAAAACCATCTATGACAACTTTGATGACAACCCACACCCACCGCCCCCCACACCACATAGCCAAACTGGACAACTGGACTACCCTCAGCATCGAAGACACCCTAAAGACTATGAAGACAACCCACTCCAGGGCCCCAACGAACCCCTGCCACCACCACATTTACCACAGAGCAGCAGACATCATTGCCCCGAGATTTAACAAATCATCAACCGCTCCTTCGAGACTGCTTCCTTCCCCGAAGACTGGCAACATGCAAATATCAGCCCTCTTCTGAAAAAACCCTCAGCAGACCCCTCCGACCTCAAGAACTTCAGACCGATCTCCTTACTCCCGTATCTGGCAAAATTCATGGAAAAAGCAGTCAACAGTCAACTCACCTCCTTCGTAGAAGAAAACAGGATCCTTGACACCTCCCAATCAGGCTTCAGGAATAATCACAACAGCGCAACCACCTTTCGCATTGTGACAGATGACATCTGCTCCCTCCTCGACAGAGGAGAGACCGTGGCCTTCTTCCTCCTAGACTACTCTGCCGCCTTCGACACAGTCTCACACTGGGCACCCTAGGCTGCAGACTCCATGATGCAGGAATCTAGAACAAGGCCCTCGACTGGATCCGCTCATTCCTATCCGGCAGAATGCATAGGGTCTGACTCCGACCCTTCCTGTCGGATCCCACACCAACCACCTGTGAAGTTCCCCAAGTATCCTCCATCCGCCCCACCTTGTTCAAATCTACATGGCCTCGCTTGCCCCATCATCAGATCCCACGGACTCAATATTGTATCCTACGCAGACGACACCCAACTCATCCTCTCCCTTTCCAATGAACGAAACGTCTCCAAACAAAGCTTTCAAGAAGGAATGGAAGCAGTCACCAGGTGGCTGAAGAACAACTGCCTACAACTCAATACGGACAAAACCAAAGCCTACACCCCGATCCCTGGAATGACACCTGGTGACCCACCACCCTCCCCCACAGACTCTCAACTCAAAATGGACTGCCAAGTCAACGATGTCACCTCCTCCTGCAAACACACCCTCCGCATGCTCCGAAAGACCTTCAACTGGATTCCCCTTGAACACAAGAAAATCGCCACGCAGCAGACTAGACTACGGCAACACACTCTGCACCGGGATCAACAAAGAACCTCACTTGCAAACTTCAGAATGTCCAGAATGCTGCCACCAGACTAGTACTCAACCTACTGTGTCACTGCCATATCAGTCATCACCTACGGACACTGCACTGGCTCCATGTTAGGTTTTCACCAAGATAAACCTGATGAAAAGAAAAATTGTTATTTATTCACAAAGAGATAAGTCTCTAAATGTGTTCTAAACAAGGCAAGTGCCAGTCAAAATGGTGTCCATAAGTCCTTTACAGAGGTGTGCTGTGGCACTTAGCTTGCCTTCAATTGCACTGCCAGAGATGAGCATCTAGTGGACAGAGCAGGCACATTAAAGATGTTACTTGGGGGGGTGTGTTTGGGATGGGTGGTTCTGGGTTTGGGAGGGCAGTGTGGGTTTGGGAGGGGTGGTCTTGATTTTGGGATGAGACCTTTGCATTTTTTTGTGGTACCTTGAGGGGTAGCAGGGGTGGTTCCTGTCTTTTGAGGGATGGGGTGGGAAGTGGAAGTGCTGGGTAGGGGGGAATTGGTAGATGTTCATTTGGAAGGGGTGTGTGTGAGGGGGGCAGGGGTCAGGGCAAGGGCAAACATAAGACTCACAGGGAAAATGGGTAGAATGTTTGGAAAGTAGTTGGAGTTGGGAGGTAGAAAGAGTGGAAGTGTCTGTTGTGCATGTGTCTTTTGAGGGTGCAGATGTCTGTGGGTCTGGTGTAGGTCATGCACGTTTGAGTGTATATCAATTTGTTGGTGTATGTACATTTCTGTTTGGTGGGAGTGTGTGCTGTGGAGGTGCTAGGTGTGGTAGAGGATCATGTGTATGCATTAGTGGGTGCAGTGTCTGGGGTTGTGCTTGTGGTGGTGGATGTAGCTATGGTGGTGGGTGTGGTGCCTAGGGTTGTGCTTGTGGTGGTGGATGTGGCTGTGGTCTTGTGTGCAGTGCCAGAGAGTGTGCTGGTGGTAGTGGTAGTGCATGTGAATATGGTGGTGGCTGCAGTGGCTGAGGGTGTGCTTGTGGTGGTATATGTGGTGGTGGGTGCAGTGCCTGGGGGTATACTTGTGAGTGTGGTGGTGGGTGCAGTGTTTGGGGGTGCTTGTGGTAGTGGATGTGGCTGTGGTGGTGACTGCAGTGTCTGGGGGTGTGTTGTGGTGGTGGTAGTGTATGTGAGTGTGGTAGGAGCTGCTGTGTCTGAGGTTGTGCTTGTGGTGGTGACTGGTGGTAGGTGCAGTGTCTGGGGGTTTGCTGGTGGTGGTGGTGCATGTAGTGGAGAACTGGGCCTTATGGGCCTAGCGGCACAGGGCACGCCTAATATCTCCGGGTTCACCTGCCTTGTCAGACAGAGACACGAGACACTCTGTTAGGCGTAGAAAATCGAGTTTATTAGCTGCAGCTAAGCACAGTTATCCAAGAAGTACAAAAGTATATTCTTAGGAGACTGCCACTTAATTCTGTGGCGCACAATCTTTTATAGCAGACATATTTACAATGTCTACTCCCAAAACATACAAAACTGACAAATAGGAAAAGTTTGAAAACAAGCTATCGAGTATCTTCAATACGCCCTTCTTTCAGACCCCTCAAGTTAATGAATGCTAGTGCATGTAATTCAATTTGCAGGTGGCAGGACGTATTTGCGTGTTTCAAAGGATGGTTGTGTAATAGGAGAATACAAGGAGAGAATAGCGAAGGCCAGTCAAACAAGATAAAGTAAAGGAAGAATGGTGGGACTCAAACAGTCAACTAAAACAAGGATCAATCAGTCTAGACATGGATTAACAAACTCGGCCAGACCCTGACATCGGTTTCGTAAACAAGGACAGAGGGTTACTTTTTAACAGAAGAGACACATAGCAGCTGGAAAGGCAAAAACACAATGTTCGCCGTGCTGCCTGAGTAAAGGCAACACAAAATGGCGACTGGACACAAAATGGCAGCTGAATACGAAGCGAAGTCGAAAATCACAGAACCTCGGACCCTCCTTTTGCCATTACTCATGCAAAACACAAAGGACTCAAGTTAGTCTGAGTCAATGTCAATGGTCATGAGGTCATTGAGCTGTTGCTGCAACATCATTTTAATGTTCTCTGTTTTCTGTGACACAGGCTTTGGGACACACAAGGTGGCACAAAGACCATAGATGGCGGGGCCACACTGCAAACAAAGACAACAAGAGAAAATGATGGCTAACATCATCCCAAGGAAAGTTAATACTTTCTATCCCCAAGTGGACAGTAGTCCCCAAAACCATCCCATCACATACCAATCTCCAGTGTCCTGGTGTATAGACTCGGAAATCATGTGTAACTTAGAAATGGCTTGGTATACTGTAGGAGCATTATCAGGAATGTAAATGCAGCAACTAGACCCAATCTATTTACAGACCCCTCCTTTATCTGCAAGGACAATGTCTAAAACCATTCGGTTTTGCAAAGTCATAAGACGATCCGCCTGAAGTTCGGCTGTCAGATTACTCAAGGCTCCGGAAGTTACATTTATCGTAGCCTCGACAACACAAACTAGCTGTCTAATGTTTCTGCTATTGGCCATTGGGCCCCAGAAAGGAAGAAACCCTTTGAGAAAGTCTCCTCCCTCTTGTCCAGCTGTGTCTTTAGAATCAATAACCCCTCTGCCTTATCTCTTTCTGTGATGACCTGAAGGAGCAGTATATGTAGGGGGAAGTAGGAACGCCACATAACATGTTCCTGAAAAATAGATGGGAAGCCATGTATAGGCTCTATCATTACAAACAAAATATGTACCTTGAGATGGTACTAACGGTGAAGAAATCAAGGGTGAATAGATGTATGTATGGGAACAAACACTCTTTTCCTGTTTATTCTTATTATTCTGACCATTTATCTGCAGGCATAAGTTACCTTTATGAGGTATGGTCCAAATTGGTAAAGATATTCTTTGTCTGGCCTTATCAGTGAGGCTAGTAACGTAACGAGTCACATTCCAACCATCATATGCTCGTTTCTCATCAACGGGAATTTTACCAATGTCGGCAATTTTAGCCATAGTCACTATTCCCTTTATCAAAGAACTATGACTAAAATCTGCTCCACCATTATATGAACCACCCGGAGGATGTCGAAGTTGATTCTGGTATGCGTTGGAAAACATAGCCAAATAAGCCCAAGCGGAACCTACATAGGAAAACGGAAGGACTAAATATGGCATCCCTTTCTCAGCATTATGGGGCATAAGCCCACAAACCCAACAATCAGTAGTGTTGACTACCAGTTGATGCTGAAGTAACAACTGGATGAATGAATTGTTGAAGTATTCTGTTCTCCTAATTTGCTCATGATCTGGGAGTGTATAGAACTTGTGCGGGGAGAGAGTAGTAAAAAAAGGAAAAGAAACAGAAGTTGGGGCAGGTGATGGCTGCATAGTGTGGACAATCCAACCCACACAAGTTAATAAAATACATAAACATACTAAAATGCACAATGCTACGCCATATCGACTAAACAATAATTTCTTGTACTTCATTTTCATTTGAACTTTCTTATCATTCCCTTCCACTTTATTATCCATTCTCTAAAGCGTTGCTCACGGTAATCTTCCTGGATTACTTAGTTGTGGTTATTAGCCGTCCTATGACACTGCAAGTCCTGCAGACCTATGTCACTACTCAGGTCACAGCCTAAGACTCATAACGTGACCCTGCAACTTGATGGATAGTGAAAAGGAAATGTCTTTAAAAAAAGTAATCAGAAGAAAAAAAAAGTTCAATTGTCTTTTGTCAACCTAGGTCTTAGGTTGTACCGTGTCTTGCCAGGTATCGTTTGGTCTCGAAACAAAGTCTCTGGGTTCGTACTATTTAATCGCAGATTTGTTGCTACAGCTTCTTGCAATACGTCGTCATCTTCTTTTTCAGAACTTGTCCAGTCCAGGCGTGCACTACTGAAAGGTACAAATCGGGGTACTTTTTCACTTTCACAGTCACCTACGCCTTCTCGGACCCACTGGTCATAAGGTAAAGGCAAGGGTACCTTCTTACAGTGCACGCCGTGGACCCAATTTTTTTCTTCCCGACGACCTTCACTGCTGTACGGGTGACGAGAAGCACCTGTCGCGGCGGTCCCCAACGAGGTTCCAAATTCTGCTTTCTCTGGAAGTTCTTTAAACAAACGCAATCTCCAGGCTGAATGGAGTGACCTGGACCTGAGGAAGCCTCCGGCAAAGCGTTTTGAACCTGTTGATGAATAACACGTAATTCAGTGGTGAGGTCATGCAAGTAATCAACCAACAATGGGTATGGAATATCAGAATACTTTTTAGGTCGAGGGACTCCCCAGACATTAGCCGGGCGCCCAAAAACGACCTCATGAGGACTAAGTCCTAAACGAGAATGTACAGTTGTTCTCGTAGATAGAAGTGCCAAAGGTAAGGCATCGGGCCAAGCAAGACCCGTGCTGGCCTGAATCTTTGCTAATTTAAGCTTGAGAGTGCCATTATAGCACTCTACCAAACCCGCTGACTGAGGGTGGTTTGCCGCATTAAATTTCTGTCTAATACCAAGACCCGCACACACCTTCTGCATAATTTGACCTACAAATTCACTTCCATTGTCACTCCAGACAATGCGCGGCAAATCAAACCTCGGGAATAATTCCTTTAAGAGGATTTTGGCAGTGGACAAAACAGTATTATCCTTTAGGGGCTAGGCCTCTATCCATCTGGAAAAGGCACAGACCGCCACCAGGACATACTTGAGGTTATTGGAACGTTCCATATGAATGTAATCAATTTGTAAGACCTCAAAAGGATACGTAGGGGGAGGAAAATGGCCTGCCGGAGTTGGGGTTCCCTTTCCTGGATTATGCATCAAACAAACAATACAATGTTTCACCACATTCTCCGCACACCTGGGGATACCATCATTCTGCCATACTGGAGCCAAAAGCTTGCATATCCCTTTCAAACTGATATGGGCTGGACCATGCGCCATAGTAACCACTGGCAATACATAAGCATCTGGTAACAACCAACGTTGGTGTTCTGACAATTCCGTCCAACACCCTGTCGCATCCAACATTCCCGTACTTTCTCTCCACTTACTCAATTCCTCCTCAGTTGCTTCTTCTTAGATCATTTTCACACTTTCTACTGTGTCCTCACACATACCTCCTTCCCTGACCCATCTTGCAGGACCTGCAACATACATACGACTCTTAACATCTCTTGCTGTTTCCTTCGCTACCTCGTCTGAAAAAGCATTCCCGCGACCCACATCATCAGTGATCCTTTTATGTGCACTGCACTTCACAATAGCTACCTGAATAGGCAAGGCAAGTGATTCAAGAAGGTCAGTTACCAACTAAACATGCTGTATTTTAGTCCCATGGGAAGTAAAGAATCCTCTTTCCTTCCACAAACGACCAAAGCTATGAGCCACGTCTAAGGCGTATTGGCTTTCAGTATAAACAGTCACTCTCTTTCCTTTTGCCAACAAACATGCTCTCGTCAGTGCAATCAACTCAGCTGCTTGTGCTGATTTCTGTGTAATATCTGCAGTCTCTACTACTGTATACAAAGTAGTAACAGCGTAAGCTGCAGTCGTTTCGCCATTAGGAAGCTTGAAACAAGACCCATGCACCCATAGGATCCCATCCGGGTCTACAAGTGGTGTGTCTTTTAAATCTATCCTGCCTTTAGTTTCTTCCTCTGTACGAAGAAAACAATCATGCTGTTCTTGTGTGAGTTTTTCTTCTGGAATAGGTAACAATGTTGCTGGATTTAAAACATTACATCGCTTGATATGTATGTGACTAACCAAAAGCGTCAACTCATACCCAGACAAGCGAGCACTCGTGAGATGTTGCGTTTTCGTTCTATTCAAGAGAGTATCCACTGTATGTGGTACCATAACAATAAGAGTGTGATCCAATACCAATCCAGCAGATTGACAAATGGAGATCGCTGCTGCTGCTGTTGCTTTGAGACAACTAGGCAATGCCTTGGTTACTGGATCCAATGTAGCCGAAAAATAGGCACATGGCCTTTGTTTGTCTCCAAATTGTTGTGTTAAAACTGACAATGCACACCCTTCTCGTTCATGCACATAGAGTGTGAAAGGCTTACTATAATCTGGAGTTCCCAACACAGGAGCAGAACACAAAGCAGTACGTAAATCAGAAAAACTCTTCTGACATTCATCTGTCCAAGGAAGAGGTTGGGGTGTATCTTTCAAAGTAAGTGCCAACAAAGGTTTAGCCAACAGGGAAAAATTCGGAATCCACTGTCTACAATAAGAGGTAATGCCCAGAAAGTCACGCACCTCCCTTTGTGTAGATGGTACAGACTTTCGTGCAATTGCATGAATACGTTCTGGGGTCAATCGCCTTCCCTCCTTCGACAAGAGATGACCTAAGTAGGTAACCTCTTGGCGACAATATTGTAATTTAGAAGGTGACACCTTATGATGTATATCGGACAAATGACGCAAAAGCGAAACAGTCACATTCTTACAAACATCCTCTGAATCGGCAGCCACTAACAGATCATCCACATGCTGAATAAGAGTAGCACCTGGAGGCAAAGAAAAAGCATCAAGCTGGGATTTCAAAGCCTGACTATAAATGGAGGGACTTTCACAATAACCTTGAGGTGTACGTTTAAATCAAAAACTTCGGCCTCCGAGAGAGAAACCAAAGTGATCCCTACTCTCCTCAGCAATAGGAATGCTAAAGAAAGCATTTTTAAGATCAATAACTGAGAACCAAGCGGCCGAAGCAGGTGTCAGTGTGAGAAAAGCAGTGATATCCGGGACAACAGGAAACTGAGGGACAACAATTTTGTTGCCCTCTCGAAGATCAATCACAAAACGGTATACAGGAGGCTTAGAAGGATCAGTACGTTTAAGAACAGGACTATTGCAAACATTTCCTCTTGTTTCCTCAACCACACCCTTCTGAACCAAATCATAAATGATGGCCAACAGAGCTCTTTCACCATCGCTGGAAATTTTATACTGAGGAATGCGTGGTAGCTTAACATCAGGCTTAACAGTAACCACGTAAGGTGGAATTTTGAGCAAACCAACATCATTCGGACCCGTGGCCCAAAGCGTAGCAGGAAGTGAACGCAATTCAAGTGGCAGTTGATCCTTAGACAAATACATAGGAGAAACCAATTTATCACCCAAAGTAAGATGTACACCAGAGGGGGAACAATACAACGTTGCATGTAGACGTTTCAATAAATCCAAACCCAACAAATTATCGCCGCAACCAGTCGTTAAAATGAGCAGGGCTTCCAAATCATAAGGACCAATGGAAATAGGCAAAGGACAAGAAACCGGGTTGCGAACTGGGGCGCCAGAGAATCCTACAGAAACATTTGTTAAGCCAGACAAAGGTGCCCCAGGGAGTTTGGAGTGAATGATAGAACTTCTCATCGCACCAGTATCCAAAAGAAATGGCTCTGTAACACCCAATGCAACCACGTTAGCATAAGGCCCATTCTGATCCACTGGAACTGATACCACTCCCTTGCTTTGTCCATGGCTGTCCTAGCTAGTATGAAAATCCTGATTCTCGCTTTCAGTACAATAATCATCATTGTAATATTGTGCAGACTGAGAATTTTGCTTATCAAAATAATTCATAGTATTCTGAGGGGTAAAGGAACGCTGTCCCTGAGACAACGCACCTCGCCCTCTACCCCTAGATGCTGACTGAAAACCACCACGGCCTCGTGGCCCTGATAGTCCACCATTACGCTGCAATAAAACCTGACAACTACTCTTGAAATGACCTTCCTCTTTACAATAGGCACATTGATTAGGACCCAACAAAGGTCGCGGAACAAAAGGTGCAGGTTTCCGTAACAATCTTTGAAACTGTGGAGGCTGTTGCAACTGATGCTGAGCAGAACGAGTGGGATAAGCTTGTTGCAAAAGAACCTTCGTTTTCAACTCTTTAGTCTTTTTCTCCATTTTACCCTTTTCTTCCTTATCTCTATTCTCATAGTACTGAGCAGTAGCTAATATCTGGGCAGACGATGAAACGGCCTACAAACTCTCAGAATCTTTCAACTTATGCGATAATTCTGGAAGTAAATTAAATACAAATGTATCCACAAATAATTGCTGTCCACCCTCCGTACTCATATCTTGACCACTATGGTCAATGAACGTCTCCTCGAAACGAGTAAAGAAATCGGAGACAGTCTCATCTTTCTTCTGTTTACACGCAGCTAACTTATCCCAGTTAACCCGTAAGGCTGGCATCATCGTTTTCATTAGAGCTTTTATTCTACCAGGCAATTCTGTGATCAAATCATCGGGTTTAGCACCACCTACTTGTGCTGCATCTGCGGCAGTTAAAGCAGCCCAATTACCACCTAAAGCTTGATCGTGGTCTTCCCTACGAATCCTAGCCCACAATGCTTGAGGGACTACATTTCCCATCAGCAAATCAATATCTGCCAAATTCATGACACACGCATCAACAGTCTGAGACAGCTCTTTATAATACCCAGCAGGATTCTTACGAGGGTCCAGTAAAGACTGTTTAAGCGCCTAAACTTCAGATCGTTTCCAGGGGACATGTACCCATATGCGCTGAAAATGAGCAGGGACACCTGGAACATTGCCTGCCTGTGGAACGGCATCTCTCCATATTGGAGGAACTTCTCGCATAGAGTAGTGTTTTATTTTACGCCGAACCGCAGGATCAGGTTCGAGAGAAGCTTGAGAGAAAAAGGAAGACCTAAAAGTGACAAGTGTTTGGACGGCCTCCTGAACGTCAGGACCCACAATAAGTCCTTTATCAAATTTAGCCTGTATGTCAAACAAACCCTGAGGAGGTAAATCCAAATCCATATCACCCCATCCTTTAACAAGTATATTACACATATCATTAAAAACATATCTCTGCGTGGGCGCATTCCACTGAAGAAAAGTATCCAGGATATCGCGCACACTATACTGTGGACCACTCATGATCCAATTGTGAGCGAGAGAGTTTAACCTAACTTGCTCATCAGAGTCTGGAATTTGACTATGGGATTGCCTTCGAGACAAAATAGGAGTCAAATTAAGAGACCCAAAGAAAGGTGATAAAAGACCAGAAACAGTATCGACTAATCGTCTTCTAGCTGTAGGGGAATCTGACAGTAAAACAGGAGACAATGTATTAAGCACAGCAGGAGAAGAACCAACAGTTGTAAGAGGAACTAACGGTAAAGGAGACTGAGGTACAGAAGTCGGTGGCAAAGGAGGTTGGGGTGGAATTACTGGAAGAGGCAATTGTGGAAGAACCGGAACAACTGGTTGAACAACAGGTTGTTGAACAACAGGTTGTAATGGGGGTGCATTAGCACCTTGTACATAAGGCGGAGGTAATCTCAACAAATGAGACATTAAGGGATCTTCGTCAAGATCTTTATTCTGTGGGGGAGTGGACAACACAGGATAACATCTATCTATTGCCATACGATGCTGTCTTTCTGAGACTTCAATCATCTGATCAGTCTCATTATTCCTGAGCTGTTGAGCAGCCTGTAAAATCGACATATCTTGTGCTTTCTTAGCTCTTTTTGCCTGTTTAATTTCTTTCTGTTTGGCTTCCTTACGCCATAGGCGGAAAGAGTCAAACATTGCCGGCCGGGCTTTTCTCTTAAACAAAATTGCTTCTAAGTTATCTAATATGTCAGACTCAAAGCTACCATTTTGTGGCCACTGCAGAACCCCATCTTTCTTTGTATATCAGATCCATGTTTCATTAAAAATAATAGGGCCAAGACCATGTTTCGAATAGAGCTCATAAGTGGGAGTTCCAACCGGAGGAATTGGACAAGAGTCCTCTAGCCGGGAACCCCTATTACAGTCAAGACAGCAAAACTTCCTAGACTTACTAAGCCCAGGCATTTCGTAACGAACTGGACTGCTCACAAACTTCAAGGGGGTTTAAGGCAATGATCACAGCACAAACGTACTTACCCCTTGGCTTCGACTAATGCAAAAGTCGAATAACAAAAACAAAACAAAAGAGTAGGCTCTACCCACAAATACTTAACTAAGTGTTTTCTTACGCCAACAGATGTCCGTCTAACGTCTCGCGATACCAATCATCATCAGAGGGCCAAGGCAGGGCGGCAGTCAGGGCAGCAGTCATCAGCAGCCGCCGGAAAGGAGTAGCCGCGCTGCAAAAGACTTTCAGTCCACTTTGACATACAGGGGTCGCTTGACGTGGTTCGCGAATCCTCCAGAATTTTCTTGCGAGGCTCCTCACGACCCTCGGGCTGAACCGCTACCACTGAAGCCGCCCACACGTTGGGCGCCAGTTGGAGAACCGGGCCTTATGGGCCTAGCGGTGCAGGGCACGCCTAATATCTCCGGGTTCACCTGCCTTGTCAGACAGAGACACGAGACACTCTGTTAGGCGTAGAAAATCGAGTTTATTAGCTGCAGCTAAGCACAGTTATCCAAGAAGTACAAAAGTATATTCTTAGGAGCCAGCCACTTAATTCCGTGCCGCACAATCTTTTATAGCACACATATTTACAATGTCTACTCCCAAAACATACAAAACTGACAAATATGAAAAGTTTGAAAACAAGCTATCGAGCATCTTGAATACGCCCTTCTTTCAGACCCCGTGTTCTCTCCTCCCCTCAAGTTAATCAATGCTAGTGCATGTAATTCAATTTGAAGGTGGCAGGACGTATTTGCGTGTTTCAAAGGATGGTTGTGTAATAGAAGAATACAAGGAGAGAATGGCGAAGGCCAGTCAAACAAGATAAGGTAAAGGAAGAATGGTGGGACTCAAACAGTCAACTAAAACAAGGATCAATCAGTCTAGACATGGGTTAACAAACTCGGCCACACCCTGACATCGGTTTCGTAAACAAGGACAGAGGGTTACTTTTTAATAGAAGAGACACATAGCAGCTGGAAAGACAAAAACAACTTGTTTGCCGTGCTGCCTGAGTAAAGGCAACGCAAAATGGCGACTGGACACAAAATGGCAGCTGAATACGAAGCGAAGTCGAAAATCACAGAACCTCAGTAGTGTGGGGGTGGCTACAGTGGCTGTGGTTCTGCTGGTGGTGGGGTGGTATCTATCTATTTGGATGCATGCCTGCTATTTTTGGGGTGTTTGGGTTTCTGTGTCCATGTGAGTGGATGCGTGCAAAGTTGTGAGTTTGCTTGGGACTGGTCTGAGAATAGGGAATTCGGATGGGACAGGGTGGGAGTTGGGGGCAGAAATTTGTGATGGTTGGGAGACTGTGGTCAGTGAGGAAGCTAGACCTTGAAAATACTTCTGTATGCCAGACATAGCACTGTGAATGCCTTCCAGGTAAGATACCATTTGTGCAATTGACAGTCAAGCCCCTGGGTGGCATTCAGTAGTGCAGTCTGGCCTACAAAGATGTTCATGAGGAGGTAAATAGCCTTCTCACTCAGCGCAGCCGAGGGACAGGGGCAGAATGTGAGGTGCCTGGCCTGAAGGAGATACCACCCACTAAGGGGGGTGGGTGTGTCCAACTTGGGGGGAGCAAGAGCGAGGGTGTTGATGGTACTCTGGGTGGCAGACTACTATGCAGGTGTATCAGGTGCAGTAGGGTCTACCACCACTAGGGAGTGCTTTCTGGAGCAGGCCTATGAAGAAGATGTTGAGTCGCTGGTTGCCACCATTGCACTCGCCTCACCCTCCATGCTATTGGATCTCCCAGTATTAGTGGAGTCAGCACCAGAACCAGAAGGCACAGCTGCTTCCCCACCACCATGACCAATGTCTCCTCTGCCTGCTCCTGATGCTGAAATGACATATACAATAGTTTCATTGAATCTATTTAAACAGAGTTGATCATGAACTTTGATCACAAAACAGTTCCCATGTTTTCAGATTTCATCTGCCTAAATGGCTCTCAAACTTTGTTTCTACATAAGAATAAGCTCATGAATGTAGGCAACATTTTCAGGAACCATTTTGTCACAGTGATATCATTCCCCATGATCGATCCTATATCATGAATGATCATGTCTCTTATCCATTGTTATATTTTTTCAGGAACTGTTTCACACCCCAGTATGGTTGACCTTTGTTGTTTAGAATGGTGAACTGATGTCACCAAAAAGGATATCAATCAAAAATACCTTTGTACAGTGTGTTCACTAGGTCCTAAAATCTGCATACTTTCCATTTTCAATAAGTAAAATATGAATACATGGGTGAACACAAATACTGCAATGTGTTACCAATATATGCATAAACTGAAAGCAGGTTACATTTGTTTGTGTATTTCACCATGGTAACACTTACGCCAAGTCACTAAAGTAAAAGTAAATTGTCAAATATTATAAATGAATTCTGCATTGAAGTTGCTTACCAATGTATTGCATACTATGTAGATACTGATGCTGTTAAAAGAAATATTTGGGTGGATTGACAAAAACTTCCACAGCATACATGAATACATAGCCCTTGAAACATTTCTAATACACTTTCAGCACAGAGCAAAACATATTTTCACATTACACTCCTAGATACCTCTAATTATTTGAAGTTTGTTGTATCTTACTGAAATTGCTTCAGTAAACATGCTGGCTTTCCCTGTAGTAAAACATGTGTAGAACATCACAATAATTATTACATACACAAATTAATATGTAATACTTACATCAAAGATTCACATATAACGCACAATATGCAACATATTACACCTTGATGTATTGGAACAGTTGTTTAATGAGTCATGAGTTAGGCCTGATGTTGAGCTTTCCTGATGGGATACTCCAATTAGAATATAGGGCTTTAAAAACCCAATAAATACGAATGTTGTTGTTTTTTAACAATGAAAACTATGTTGAAATACTCAACAGCATTGTCCTCTGTAAGGAACCAAATATGTGACAGTTTACATCACTAACTACACTTCACTCTAGAATTCAAAGGAACATTGTAGTCTCCAATAATAGAAAAAAACAGACAGATTCCCGTATACATTTCAGAAATGTACCTGTTTCTCTGGTGAGCCATAAAGCTGGCCATACAGGGAGAGGACCTCCTAGGCCAGCAACTCCAGCTCCTCTGGCGAGAACGTAGTGGCCATCTCACCTGCTCAACCTGGCATCATTGCTCCCAGAGGTGACAAAGAGCATCAAAAGTGATCTTGATGGCAGCAGTGTAAGTAGGCAAGTGAGCATTTATTCCAACAGCCACATACATGAAAGTGATGTACACAATCGTCAGTGTAGAGTGACACAGCCATTGGCCTTCGTACATTTCTTTCACAAATGTTAGCCTATGGCTGTGTCCGTCACCGAATTAACCGCCCTCTACACAGTGAACTTCCGCCATGCCCATCTGAATCCAAATGTTCAAAATAGTGTGTTTGTGACTGTTGAGTTCATCACCACCACTCAAAATGAAGGCTTATTTGTTTACATATTCAAACTTTTAGTACACTCATTAAAAAAAAAATAAACATTCATATGTAGTGCGTTACTGTGCTGGAAAGCGATATTAGAGCAGTGCTGATTACCTGCTTTCCTCCTGAGGCGAATTAGCCGGGAGTCTTGTTGCTTCATTTTTAAATATTTTGTGTGTCACTCATACCTGTGTTTTTAAACGCACGCCGCTCTTGGCATCTAGGAACCTCTGGGGTACTCACGCGCTGCACAGCTGACTGAGCGCTGTTGCTGCATCTCACTTCCCAGATCCCTCTCGCCGCCATCGACCGCGAGACGCGAGGCCACGCCCCCTCGAGGCCACGCCCCCTAAACCCGCCTTAAAAGCGCTGATCACTAGTGCTAGAGCCAGAACCTGCTTTCCTCCTGAGGCGAATTAGCCGGGAGTCTTGTTGCTTCATTTTTAAATATTTTGTGTGTCACTCATACCTGTGTTTTTAAACGCACGCCGCTCTTGGCATCTAGGAACCTCTGGGGTACTCACGCGCTGCACAGCTGACTGAGCGCTGTTGCTGCATCTCACTTCCCAGATCCCTCTCGCCGCCATCGACCGCGAGACGCGAGGCCACGCCCCCTCGAGGCCACGCCCCCTAAACCCGCCTTAAAAGCGCTGATCACTAGCGCCAGAGCCAGAACCTGCTTTCCTCCTGAGGCGAATTAGCCGGGAGTCTTGTTGCTTCATTTTTAAATATTTTGTGTGTCACTCATACCTGTGTTTTTAAACGCACGCCGCTCTTGGCATCTAGGAACCTCTGGGGTACTCACGCGCTGCACAGCTGACTGAGCGCTGTTGCTGCATCTCACTTCCCAGATCCCTCTCGCCGCCATCGACCGCGAGACGCGAGGCCACGCCCCCTCGAGGCCACGCCCCCTAAACCCCGATCCCCTTGATAAGCATGTGCTTATACCGGACGCGCAGCGGACGGGCGCAGCGGGCGCGCCGTCAGCGCGCCGAAGGCGCGCCAAAGGCAAGCCCGTCTGGGCCCGTCCGGGCCCAGACGGCCTCAGGCCTAGACACTCTGCCCAACTCACGGGAACGTATCACTTACACCCGAGATGCACTGCTCGCCCGGAATCCTATAAAACATCCTCAGTGCAAATATATCCTTAAGGAAGACACCCCCTTCGAAGGCTGCAACCTCTGTAATACACCCGAGCACACAGAAACTCCCCAAGGACTCCGCCTTGGCCTTCTGAACTGCAGATCCCTAGCAAAACACGCTCATGAAACATACCTGCTCATCCAGGACCGGATGTTAGACATTCTGTTCCTGACCGAAACATGGCTGACCCCACACACTGACTTTGACATGGTCAATGCAACACCCCCCGGTTACCAAATCTGCGGCCTTAATAGACCTATCGGGAGAGGTGGGGGCCTAGCCATAATTCACAAAAACCATCTCAAATGCAGAATAGAAGAGGGAACCATCAAAGATTGCGAAAATTGTAATTTCACCATTCAGATCTCGCCATCTATCTCCCTTTCGGGAGTTTTAGTATACCGGCCGCCGGGCGCACTGGGAGAATTCTCCAGTACCCTGATGGATTACATCTCACTTAAAACTATTTCAGTTTCGAACTTCCTCCTTCTAGGGGACTTTAACCTTCACTTTTTGGATCCCGCGGACAATGCCGCATCCAACCTTCTCTCTGACCTAAACACGGCCGACCTCCACCTCCAAAATACTAAAGCCACCCATGAGAAAGGCCATCTTCTGGATCCTATCCTCACCAACGTTAAGAACTTAAAGACCCTGGACCCAACCCCTCTGCCCTGGACAGACCACATGCTGATTCCAATGCACTGGTCAATCAATCCCACCACTGTTACTAAACAGAAAACGAGGATACGCACCAGACAATGGTATAAGCTAATACCAGAGGAATGGGAATCCATGCTCCGGGAAACCATGAGTCCCCTGCCCACGGACCCCAACTCCGCTGACAGAGAATTTAACGACTGGCTAGTCCTTCCCCTGGACAATCTTGTTCCCCTCAACAGTACCCTAAAACACGTCAAACGGGCCACTCCCGCTCCCTGGTACACACCCGCCCTCAACACCCTCAAGAAAGAGTGCAAAAAGTCCGAACGTTCTTGGAGGAGAAACAAGTTGACACCAGAGAAAAATGCGTACCAGTCAAACATGAAAGCATACAAACGTGCCCTCCACGAAGCAAAAAGGGCCTTCTACGAGGAAAAAATAAAGGGCTCCTCTTGTTCAGCTAAGGAGACATTCTCCATCCTTAAAGAGCTCCTCTATGTCCCCGACCCCCCACAGACACCTATGGACCCCAAAGCAGCGGAGGAAAAATGCGTAAAGTTGGCTGCCTTCTTTGACGAAAAAATCAAAAGAATCATCACCTCCCTTCCTGTCACTAAACCCGACATCATAAAATCCAAGGACCCACCGCCAACAACCAATAAGCCACGTCTAGCGGCACTCGACCCAGTCACAGAAGTGGAAGTGATGGCCGCACTCATTTCAACCAAGAGCGGAGCCCCCAGTGACCCAGTGCCGGTACGGTTCGTCAAATCCATCTCTCAGGCCATAGTCCCTCAACTGACAGCCCTTATTAACACCTCACTGGCACGGGGAGAAGTCCCCCTGAACTGGAAAGAGGCTATCGTCAAAGGACTCCTTAAAAAACCTTCGCTAGACACTGCCGACCTTTCCAACTATAGACCTATCTCACTCCTCCCTTGGATAGGCAAGGTGGCAGAAAAACTAGCAAATAAAAAATTATCACACTTTCTGGAGTCAAACCATCTCCTAAACGACTCCCAGACGGGCTTCAGACCAGGTCAGGGCACGGACACCGCCCTCCTGGCTGCAGTAGAAAAGACCAGGGAAATTATCGATACAGGAGGATCAGTGGCAGTGGTCCTCCTGGACCTGAGTGCGGCCTTCGACACGGTCAGTTACCAGGTCCTGACTCACCGTCTCGATAATATCGGGGTAAAAGACAGGGCACTGAAATGGCTCTCATCCTTTCTCTCCCAACGCTCCTTCCAAGTATGGGAAGGTGAAAGCCGCTCCCCCTCCATTCCCCTCCAGTGTGGCGTGCCTCAGGGCTCATCCCTGAGCCCCACGCTGTTTAACGTGTATATGGCCCCACTGGAGGAACTGGTGTCACCCTATGGAGTATCCATAGTCAGTTACGCCGACGACACCCAGTTAGTGGTAACGCTCTCCCACCCCAGGCTAGAACCCTCTAATCTCCACGACTGTCTAACCAGTGTACATCAGTGGATGAGCAACTCTGCCTTGAAGCTAAATGGCTCCAAGACAGAGATTCTGCTCCTAGGGCATAACACCACGAGCCTTCCCCCGAACATCTGGCCCGCCTGCATGGGTGAACCCCCCACCCCCAAGACTGAGGTCAAGAGCCTCGGAGTGTGGCTAGAGACTGATCTCTCCTTTAGGACTCAGGCAAGAAAAACAGCCGGCATCTGCTACGGACTACTGAGATCATGCAGGAAGGTACTCCCCCTACTGCCTTTCCAATCGCGCCTCCTGCTGATCCAAGGCCTAATTTTATCGAGGCTTGATTACTGTAATGCCATATACCTAGGATCCCCAGAAGCAGCACTCCAAACTCTTCAAAAAGCCCAAAATGCCGCAGCCCGACTCCTCACAAACACCCCGGCAAGAACATCTGCCAAGCCCGCCCTGAGGACGCTGCATTGGCTCCCTATCAGGGAAAGAGTGACCTTTAAGGCCCTATGTCTGGCCCACAAGGTACTGCACAATGCTGGCCCCCCTATTCTTCGGAACTGGATCACTCCCTACCGACCCACAAGAGCGCTCCGCTCCGAACATGGGAACTTCATCACGGTCCCCAAGGTGAAGAAGGCCCGGTTCGGTGGCCGCCGCTTCTCGGTCAATACGGGAAAAAAATGGAACTCACTGCCCCTGAGCCTCAGAACAGAACCTAACCTTCTAAAATTTAGGAAGGCTCTCAAAACATTACTCTTTCCCTGAGCCATCCATCCCACTCCTGACTATCCTCCACTGGTGGTAACAGGTTCAGCGCTGGGATACCCCTGGAGGTGACTACGCGCTTTAGAAATCTATAAATAATTACACTTCCATTGACTGTATTTTTGAAGGATTTTTTTAATGTGTAAATAATACATTTTGAATGTATCCTTTACAATTTGTTTCCATTTTAATTTTATATTAGACTACAAATCTAATTTGTGAAGAACAAAGACAATAAACAAATGTTTGATTAGAAAATGTAGTTACACCATACACATTTTGTTGAACTACATGACTTTAATGTTAATTACCAAATATGTTGCTGTGAAAAATATGTCAAATGTTCAAATTTATTTTCCCAATGCAGACATATGAACCCTGGAAGAGTGAGGAGATGACTGCCTCAGATGTACAGCCCATTTTAAGACCTTGTCACCATGGAAGAAAGGGCTATCATCAAGAAGGTCAGGTTGAATAGGCAAACTATACTTGATTGTTATCGTCAGCTGGAGTCAGATCTTCAGCCTTACAACAGAAATCCCACATCTATAACACCAATTGTCAAACTCATGGCAGTGCTTCATTTTGTGGCCACAGGATCCTTTCAATACCCTGTGGCAATATTTGGTGGAATGTCAAAACCAAATGGCAATGGTGTGCTACAAGAAGTTATATCATCAGTGATGACACACATCAACAACTTCATCCAGTTTCCACAGCAGTAGGATTCAGTCAATATGAATGGGGACTATTATGGTTTGGGCTACCTACCACATGTGGTTGGAACAATTGATTGCACACATATTGCCTAAGTGTGACCACATGCATGCAAGTGAACAGGTGTACTGGAATCAGGAATGTTTCTATTCAATCAATGTGCAAGTTGTCTTCTTACCCGATTTGTACATCACAAGTGTCTGTGCCTGTTTCCCAGGCTCTTCCTAGGATTCCTTGGTACTACGGAACAGCTCCATATCCCCTTCAATTGTCACGACTTGGTCCTGAGAGGGCCTGGCTTGTTGGTCAGTACACTCTTTCATAATATTGATTGGGAAATTACTATTTCATTAGTTTGTAATTATGTAACATTTTTGGTCACTTTTTTTGCCTTCCAACTAGGAGACTCAGCTTATCCCAACTGACCATGGTTGTTGGCACCGCTGAGGATTCCAACACCTCAAGGATATGTTCCCTTCATTGAGGCCCACGGAAGAACACAGCGGCAAGTGGTGCTGGCTTTTGGGCTCCTAAAGGCAGGATTTCTTTGTCTATACAAAACTATTGGAGCCTTCTTCTACTCCCCCAATATGATGTGCAAAATAACTGTGACCTGCTGCATGCTCCTCAACATCATCCTGCAATGAAACATCCCTTACATCGCAGAGGACGGAGACCATGTAGAGCCACTGGGTGAGGATCCTGAAATGCCAAAGGAAGATGATAGTGGTGAAGAGGAAGGAGTTGACTTACATTATTATGCCATTGACAACTTCTTCTCAGTAAAAGTATATCTTTGAATGTTATCACTTTTCACTATTACACCAACTATTGATGTGATGAGGAGAGCAGTATGTGGCAATAATTTGATAGGAAGGGAAAGTTCAGCAAAAAACAGACCAAAGGGATTTGTTAATCAAAGTTTTGACACATTGACTACAGTGTTCAGTTACATAGTTTATCTCTGATTATTTTGTGAAACTGTGTCCTCGAAAAGTTGACTTTGTAATCTGTCTATCATGTTATGTTTGATAGGTGATCTTTTTTTTTCATCTGTTTTAGGTTCCTTCCCCGTGTCATCTTCATTTGGATATTTCAGAGTTATAACATTTGGGGGTAGATTGTGCTGTTTCGAAGAACAAAGGGAAAATGTAGCTAATCCTGGTTAGGTCAGACAAAGACTTTGGGGTTTAAATCTTGTACCAAGGCAACTTTCATTGTGATTGCATAGAAGATTTGAAGAATACATTGGACTTGTAATCTGTCATGTGTTGGCACTAAAGCACTATCTGTGCCACCACTAGCTCAAAGCACATGTGGTAGTGGAACCAAATCATGCTACTCTCCCTTCACATTGGCAGCATCCTCATTGTGTGTGAAGTATGGATCACTGACATAATATCGACGGACAGAATATCGACTAGCAAAAATATTGATGCCAAAATATCGACAGACAGAATATCGAGTTTGTATCTACAAACAGGTAAGTACAAAAATATCGAGTCCAAACTATCGTTTACAAAAATATAGTTTATTAAAATATCGACTTGATTAAAAACAGTGTTAAATTAAATTAATAGTTAAAATTAATTACTAAAATATACTTAAAAATACTTAAATTAACTTATAATAATTAAATAAGTAATGAAAGTTATAAAAAAAATTACAATCATATTTGTTAAAACATATATATATAATAACATAATATAATTAAATATTATCCAATATTATTACCATACGATAGCAGAAGTGTAAAAAATACTATTCCCACTCCAGAGAGTGCAACAGTAGGGAAAGCGTTGGATAGCGTAGGGTTAAAAATGACTATTCCCACTCCAGTGAGTGCAACAGTAGGGAAAGCGTTGGATAGCGTAGAGGTAAAATTTACTATTCCCACTCCAGTGGGTGCAACAGTGGGGAAAGGGTTGGATAGTGTAGGGGTAAAAATTACTATTCCAACTCCAAAGACAACAGTAGGGAAAGCGTTGGATAGCGTAGGGGTAAAAATTACTATTCCCACTCCAGGGAGTGCAACAGTAGGGAAAGCGTTGGATAGGGTAGGGGTAAAAATTACTATTCCCACTCCAAATAGTGCAACAGTAGGGAAAGCGTTGGATAGCGTAGGGGTTAAAATTACTATTCCCACTCCAGGGAGTGCAACAGTAGGGAAAGCGTTGGATAGGGTAGGGGTAAAAATTACTATTCCCACTCCAAATAGTGCAACAGTAGGGAAAGCGTTGGATAGCGTAGGGGTTAAAATTACTATTCCAACCCCAGTTAGTGCAACAGTAGAGAAAGCGTTGGATAGCGTAGGGGTAAAAATTACTATTCCCACTCCAGTGAGTGCAACAGTAGGGAAAGCGTTTGATAGCGTAGGGGTAACAATTACTATTCCCACTCCAGTGGGTGCAACTGTAGGGAAAGCGTTGGATAGCGTAGGGGTTAAAATTACTATTCCCACTCCAGTGGGTGCAACATTAGGGAAAGCATTGGATAGCATAGGGTTTAAATTACTATTCCCACTCCAGTGGGTTCAACAGTAGGGAAAGCGTTGGATAGCGTAGGGGTAAAAATTACTATTCCCACTCCAGTGGGTGCAACAGTAGAGAAAGCGTTGGATAGCGTAGGGGTAAAAATTACTATTCCCACTCCAGTGGGTGCAACAGTAGGGAAAGCGTTGGATAGTGTAGGGGTAAAATTTACTATTCCCACTCCAGTGGGTGCAACAGTAGGGAAAGCGTTGGATAGCGTAGGGGTAAAAATTACTATTCCAACTCCAAAGAGTGCAACAGTAGGGAAAGCGTTGGATAGCGTAGGGGTAAAAATTACTATTCCCACTCCAGTGGGTGCAACAGTAGGGAAAGCGTTGGATAGCGTAGGGGTAACATTTACTATTCCAACTCCAAAGAGTGCAACAGTAGGGAAAGCGTTGGATAGCATAGGGGTTAAATTTACTATTCCCACTCCAGTGAGTGCAACAGTAGGGAAAGCGTTGGATAGCGTAGGGGTAAAAATTACTATTCACACTTACTTCCCACCCTATTCCCCTATACAACCCGCTACAGAAAATAAATTGGTAAAATTCAATCAGTTAAAATTAATTGCCAATTAAAATTTAATTAATTACCAAATATAAATTAATTAACAATTATTTATAATGAATACCAATAAATAAAATTACATATTTATTTAATTATAATTAAATTACTTCCCACCCTATTCCCCTATACACCCACAACCCGCTACAGAAAATACATGAGTAAAATTAGCATAATTAACAATTAATCAATTAATTAAAATTAATTGCCAATTAAAATGTAATCAATTACCAAATATAAATTAATTAACAATTAATTAAAAATGAATACCAATAACTAAATTGACATATTTAATTAATTATAATTAAATTACTTCCCACCCTATTCCCCTATAAACCCACAACCCGCTACAGAATGAAATTACGCAAAAATTAAAAAAACAAATTTCATTAATTAAAATAAATTATAACATAAATACACACTTTTCACACATATAATAACATAAAAAACACTATAAAAAATTAGATATTAATAAAAATTTGATAATTTTAATAACCTATATTATATACTTCGATATTTTAACTGTCTATATTTTTAACATTCAATATTACATTACTTACCTTAAAAACAATATTTTTGATGTCTATATTCTGTCCAGTCGATATTTTGTCCAATCTATATTTAAAACTCGATATTATGTCCATTCGATATTTTGTAGTCGATATTTTGACTGTTTACCGTGAAGTATATGTATCGGTTGATTTGTCTGATCATTGCAGGACATACTTCTTTTGGCACACCACTGAAATAGCGTTGTTACATTCCTCCACATACTGTAACAGATGATTGGGATGATACTGTATCTACAAAATCTAGGACTGCCTTATTCCTGTCTATTGATGTGGGATTCTTCATGTGAGCCAAAGGATCTGGCTCCAGCTGATGACATGAGTCAATGATCATTTGCCTATTCAGTCTGATTGTTTTGGATATATCCCCTTTTTTCTTGTTGACATGGTCTGGGACTGGAAATGTGAAAAACGGCTCTTAGTGTCAGTCTGTTCAAAAGACATTCCACTGCCCAACTCGCTAGTTGCACCCGTTGACAAAAAGGAACAAGAATGACAATAATCAATTGACTTTAATGGATTTGTAGCCTCACGTGTTGAGCACATCCACGATATCAAACAAACCTGTTCAAGTACATTGTGTTTACACGGCATAGCGGTTATTACCGATTATGTTGCAATCATGGTTTTACTTTCGCACATGTTGTTTTTTTAAATAGATGAATATCACGACAAGATCAGGTTGAGTGTTTGGCGCATCTAATAATATCCTTAGGGTGGGCGGGGCATATCATGCAAACTATTGAGGAATTGTGAATGTCGTAGCATTTTTTGGTACTGCTAGGCGAAACAAACAGGGGAACGTTATCCAGCACTGGGTCTGTCACTTAACATAAAGGAGCATTATGGGGGTTGTAGGCAGCAAAGGGTTTGGATTAACCGAGTGGTTGCCATAGGGTTAAGGATATAGGCGGGGCACTATCTAGAGAGTTTTAAAAGCGGGAAAGTTGGCGGGCATTTCCAATCCGCCACCAGATGAACATGGAATGATATTACTAAGGTACGAGATCGCATGGTTGGAAACCTGGTTGGACAACAGTGGGAGGGAAAATCGAAAAATGTGGGTTTGTTTAAACTCGGGGGCTGCATGTAATGTGTTGGAAGTATACTATCATGATAAAGGGAAGTTGTTAGATGATTCCTCGTAATTCAGTAACGGCAGCACTGAAGCTTCGTGATATGCGGGTAGCGCTAAACATTTGTAAATCTTTTTGTTAAACTGTAAACTCAACATCGTTTCGTGATTGCTAAGTAATTTGAATCTTTTGTAGTAACGTGTAGCAATGTGCTAATAGCAATGTTTGTTTAAATTTTCTAGTGGACCCCTGACGAAGGGCTGAGCTAAGCCCGAAATGCATTGGGTAACATCAACACTTATAATCGAGCATGTCTTATGTTTTGCACGTGCCCGGAAAAAGACCTGGATTGGCATATCCGTGGTATGAGAAATGGTATTAACATTGGCTAATCACGTGTGGGAAGTTCATTGAAAAATAAAAAGCATGAAACTTAACACTATGGAGCCTATGGATTTATTACAGTACAGAACGATAAAACTGATTGTGAAGTCACTTACGAATGTGCGACATGCAACAGACCAGCTGTGTGTCTGGACGTGGGGTGTGACAGCGCCCCACCTTCTTTGTTCTTAGTATCAGTGACATATTTTGATTGCTATGTTAGTGCAAATGTTGGTGGACAATTATTGCTCAAATGGAATAAACAAAGTAGTAGATGATTTAATGGTATGATATTTTTGGGAGTCATGGTCGGGGACTTGAGATAAATATTACCTACTTGCACATTTTCTATGTTTGTGCAATTTTTGATTTGTGTCATTGTATGGTTATGATGGAAGAAAACATATGCATTGATAGAGTTGAGATGTACAACACCAGTCTATGAGTTTTTGAGTTGTGAATTTATTGAACTAAACGTGAAGAAATTAAACAGGGTGAAAAAGAAAATGCAAACCAAAAAGTGAAGAAGTCAGCCATGGTGAATGAAACAATAGTTGGAGAGCCAAAATTGTTTGAGTCCAGTGTCCAAAATACTTCTAGCATCAGAAAAGCAAATGTGTCCAGAAATAGTCCACAGAGTGAATGACAGTCATTCTCTGGAGGAAATTAGGATTGGAGTTTCTTGCAGGCGTCTGGAGAGTTCTTGCCATACTCACCTCCTGGTAATATGCTTGGACGTTCCCTCCTATGGGATTCACAGTTACCGGGTCTGAGGTGCCTGTAGATGGTTCTTACTTTGGCAGGGCCTTCCTTCCTGTGGCTGAGGCACAGGTTGATGGACCAGACATTTTGGGACCATAGGATTACGTAGAAGGTGCTAGGAAAGCCCTGCACATATGGATGTAAAAGTCCTGCAGCACCCCAGTTAGGGAGCCCATTTCGGAGTTGTGAGCCTCCATCTGATAATTGAGCTCCCACTGCTTCTGCCTCTTCCCCCAGAGCTCAGTGATTACCTGCCCCATCATGTCTTGGGACTGAAGATAGGCTCCCATGACTTGCTCAATGGTGATTTGTGTCGGACTGACCCAACTGTCCTCACTATTTTGGCATTAGATTATCCCTATCATGACCCCCAACCTCATTACCCAGTTCTTGGGCCAGGGTACCCCCTTCGACAGGATACTGGGTGAGCTTGATGTCAACATTTCCCAGGACTGGGGGGCCATTGCCAACAGCTGCGTTTAGAACAAACAGGATATTGAGATTTAGTGAGACTTTGTAAAGAGTAACTTACCAGAGCCCACTCCACCAGGGCTTTTTTTCAAGTCTTCAGGATGTAGGACCTGCTAGACCTTCTCGTCCGATGGCATTGGTTGGAAGGGGGGCTTGGGAGAACCACCACCAGTCCTATGGGCCTCCGTGTGACGTCTGAAGGCCAAGAAATGCATCCTCCCCCGCAGGTCATTCCACCTCTTCCTAATTTCATCCTGTGTGCGCAGATTATTAGCAGCAGCATTCACTCTGTCGACGATTCTAGTTCACATTTCCCTTGTCTGAGATAGGGGTATATTTTGGACTTGGCTCCAAATAATTGTCGCTCTACTATAATAATTTCATCCACCATGACTGACAATTCTACTTCAGTAAAACATGCATTTTTGGGGCCTGGCATTGTGCAAAACATTTAAATAAAAAATTAAGCACAAGGTAACACATGAAAGGAGATAAAGGGACAAGAAATAACAGGAAAAAAGGAAAGCATAACCTCACTTAACTGGCAAAATCTCTGGTAGAAAATGTCATGATGCAGAGGAATAGCAAAGGATCATGGAATGAAATGGGGTGTGTTTTATAGTGTGGTATGAAGGTGTTTCAATTAGGCCAATGGACATCCAGTTTGTTATATCTCCATTCATCCATGCCACAATGACGGTGCATTGTTGAGCGCATACCACGATTGACTCCCTCTGTCAGCGAACCGCTGCCAGGAGACTGCCAACCCAACCCTGAAATCTAAATCTGCTGGCATGACAGCGACGGAGTGCTATTCTCCAGCATTGGATTCTGCCACGTTGGTGGAGGTGTGCTGCGATCGCAGCTGGAAACACTATGTCGAAGCAGACAGCGAATCAGTCTGCATGCATCTAAATGTGGCAGGCAAAAGACCGTTGACTTGGTGGAGTACTTAGGACAGCTACTGGAGGGAAATTAGACCATCAAGATCTAAATCAGGCCTGAAGTCCCTCCTTGGTTTAGGACTTTAAAACTTTTTCAAAGTTGTTTGACTTCCAGACTATCACCGGGACCAAACTTTTAGATGTATTCAACCAGTACTCCATCAGAATTGGCCTAAAATTGCTCCTTGTCCCAGTCTACCACAGTCATTTACTACCATTTGTCTTTGCACATTTTGATATTAATTTTCCATAAATTAAACAGATTTATTGGGGGAAAGATAGCATATAGTTCAAAGAAGTACTAGAATAGGCATTTATTTCAAAGCTAATATATTTCTAGTAGGTCTTTATTGCAGTAAAAATGTATGGAATAGGTTTGATTCTAATGTGTCTGCTTGTATAGTTTTTTTCCTTTCTGTTGTTAATTCAGTATTTTTTTGTCCCAGTTGTTCTGGTCAGTTTTATCCTGTTTAAAAAGGAAACACATGATGTAATCACCCTGAGTCATGTCATAGATTCTTTTATTTATTAAGTTATGTTATGTTATGTTGATTTATATAGCAAATGAATCACCCAACAGGGGATCATAGTGCTTGGGCATGTGTGTGGTCCCCAATATGCTTATATAAACAGCCATGTCTTCCGCTTCTTGTGGAATATGAGAAATGAGGAGGAGGCTTGGATGTGTTGAGGGAGGTTGTCCCATGTTTTGGGTGGTATGTAGGAGAATGAGTGACTTCTTGTTTTGCTTTTGCAGATGCAGGGAGTGTGTGCAAGTGACTGTGAGGGAGAGCGTAGGTGTCATGGCTGGGGAAAGTGTATGCTGCTGTTCAGATATTCCAGACCTGTGTTATGTAGGGCTTTGTATCTGTGCATAAGAAGTTTCAATTGCCTATGCTTAGGAATGGGGAGCCACTGAAGGTTCTTGAGGTATGGTGTAATGTGTGTGCCGCTGGGAGGTCGAGTATGAGTCTTGCAGCAACATTCTTGATGGTCTGGAGTCTGTGTAGGAGTTGTTTGGGATTCTGGCATAGAGAGTATTGCTGCAGTCCAGCCTGCTATAAAAGGAAGAAGCTGTCTAGGAAGATACTGTTGTTGGCTTGAGGGAGAAATACTATGAGTGCATTGAGGAATTTTTTAAGGGTGGTCATTAATAAAAAAGTAGCGATTTGTTAAACTAAAGCAAAGTAATGCTAATAGTTGATCAAAATATAATAGCTATACCTTCCCAGTTTTGCCAGGGAGGTCAATATAAATACCAAAGGGTGGGTTTGTTTTTTCAAGTTTTTGTACAGAAGGGTCTGATGCGTTTCTGTACTCTGTACCACCTTGCTCATATATATATGCTCGCATATTCATTTGAATGTGTGTTTCTTATTATATGAAGGGCTTAGCTTTCTAGAGTGATTGGCGCCACAGTTTGAATTTGTAAATGATATATTTTCTTCCCCGACAGTCCGGTGTTAATATCTTCCTGGACATCTGTTTCTATACGCTTCTCGCACAGCCAATTGTAACGAAGCCTGATGATTTACTATGATGCAATATGTGGTTTACATCATTACACTATGTGTTTAATGAACATTATGGCATTTTGTCATTTTCACAGCAGCATTTCTTCATTTTTGATGTCATGAGCGTGCTTATTCATTTGTAAATGTCTGACATGTACACGTTTAAAGTGCAACAGTATTTTTTTGTTGATATGAATGCCTTAAGGGGGAAGGACTATATATACTCTCAGGTGCAGGGCGCAAATCAGATTGATAAAGGCTTCTGTGAAGCCGAAATGCGTCTCTCTAGCCATGGGATTGTGTGAGACCTGATTGAACAAAGAAAGCCATACCTTGCATCTTCGAGTGTGTGCCTTCTTCTTTGCTGGAGTGGGATGGAGTATTAATATATATATATATACATACATATATATATATATATATATATATATATATATTACCTACTGGCGGTCGCCAGTAGGTATATATAGTTAGGATTTTTTCCCTATGGGATTTTTGAAAATTCTATGTCTAATAACTTTGGCGTTTGTGGACGGAATTGGCTGAAATTTTCAGGAAAATGGCACATTTTGTTTCTGAGCAGCCCTTGAAAATTTGGGGGGGGTTCGTCAAGGGGGGGCCGAGAAAAAAGGGGGGTCCCAAAACGTGTTTTTAACATTGAGTTTTCCATAGGGCGGTTGGCCTCACTTTTAGCCCGAAGGGCTGAATGGATTTGCACGAAACTTGGCAAAATTGTAGGGACTGGTAGCCCGATGTGCCTTTTGTAGGTCTCAATATATGTGCTTCAGTGGATTTTGAGAAATTAACGTTCAAAAAAAGATATATATCTGTAACAGCGGACCGGGCAGCGCTCCAGTTCGCGTACTTTTCGCGCAACGGAGCTTTGTGAAGCGAAGCTGATTGGTTCTCCGGCGTCTGTAAACATTCCAAACAGTCCGTAGCGGCCGCCATCTTGTCTCTCGGTAGGATCGAGAGACAAGAGGAGGCCAAAGCGAAGGGGCAAATGACCATAAGGGGGCATAGTAGATTCTCGCTGACCCCCTAGGTTTGATGTGGAGGTTTTAAAAGGGCCCCGCGGGGCAAAAAAAATAAAAAATAATAATAATCGAACGGCTGAATGGATTTGCACGAAACTTGGCAAAATTGTAGGGACTGGTAGCCCGATGTGCCTTTGCTAGGTCTCAATATATGTGCTCCAGTGGATTTTGAGAAATTAACGTTCAAAAAAAGATATATATCTGTAACAGCGCTCCGCTTCGCGTACTTTTCGCGTTACGGAGCTTTTCGAAGCTGATTGGTTCTTCGGCGTCTGTAAACATTCCAAACAGTCCGTAGCGGCCGCCATCTTGTCTCTCGGTAGGATCGAGAGACAAGAGGAGGCCAAAGCGAAGGGGCAAATGACCATAAGGGGGCATAGTAGATCCTCCCTGACCTCCTAGGTTTGATGTGGAGGCTTTAAAAGGGTCTCGCAGGGCAAAAAAAAAATATATCGTTTTTTTTGTTTTTTTGCGTGGAGTGCGCCCGGTTCGCGAACCGGGAAGCGTTCTGGGGAGCGTACTTTCTTGAAAATTAGTGAAAAAAGTTAGAGTAAAATAATAATTGTGAGTGATCAGATGTAGGGTAGCTCTGAGAAGAGCTTTTGGGTTTATGGTACATTTAGGTACTTATAAGTAGGTACCAATGCACAGTATTAAATTCAGAGTGAAAATTCTGTTGCCCTCATCTGAGAAGTGAACTCCATCTCCTCTGTAGATATCTTTCATGTAGTAACGCAAGTTATTGTTGTACAGGGAGCCCATTCCATGGTCTCTCATGTAAGCTGAAACAGATTTGTTTACATGCTTCCTCGATTTCTCAATTTGTGGACAAAATTGGTTTGACCACCTCCATTTCTGTCTTTGGCATATATTTGAATATACCAAGGCAGTCTGAGGAAAAAGTGCCATCAATTGCTCAAAGGTGTCCTTTAAAAGCATTTCCAGACCTACCCCAGTCAAAGTGCCCAAATCATTACCTCCACAGTGCACAATTAACAGGTCAGGTTTTGGCAAATGCATAAAGGTTTTCACCAATGGTATCAATTGGTGACATTTTAATCCTCTGTGGCCAAACCACTTAATTTCCACATCTTGTAAATTGAGGTTAGGTAAATTCCTGTTTTCAGCGTACCTCTGAGCCCAATAGATGTAACTATGTCCAACAATCCAGACAGAAAACATGGCGAGAGAAGGTTCTCCTGCAGTCAGATGAAGTGTGGCAATGAAATGGCAGTTGAAAAAATGAGAGTGTAAAATGAAAAAAACTGAGGAGTTTCTGTGTTAATGAAGCAGTAAGAGTGATTGGTGGATTTTGATTGCTGAAAACAGAAAGTTAGGGTGCATGGATGAGTTCGTTGAAAGATGTATTTTGAGTGGCGAAGAAAAAATCATTAAATGAAAGATTGCATTGGATATGCAGGTGCACTGAGAGTTCAGAGTTCAATTGCAACATTGTTGTGTGAACTTGGAAACACCAGAGGTCTTGCAAGAGGTGGTTGCTATGCAGAAAAAACAGAGAGGGGGCAGAGGGGGGAAGGGTTTTGATTTGAAAAAAAGTGAGGGAAGAGTTTTGATTGGGTGACATGAGAGATATGTGTGAAGAATTACAGCATTTCTGTGCTTTTGATAGCTGCAGACTCTGGAGTGCATACCTTTTGCTCTGCTGAAGACAAATTGGTGTGTTTCTGAGACTGTTTTGAAACTCAAAGTATTTGCTAAGGTGAGAAAAGATTTCTTTAATTTAGATAGAAAATAGTGTGTTTTAAGGAGAAAATTATGAAGAAAGTTGTGTTTTTCAAATGTTGCTTTGTCTCAAGTGTTTTACAAATAGATTTTGTTTCTTTGAGAAATTGTAATTGGAGAAAATGTGAAGTATTAGTACTGACAGGGTTTTTATGTGCATAAGAGCTGTGGAGTGTTTTCAAATTATGACTTGTAAATCGTTTTTGAGAAAAAGCAATGGTTTTAATATTGATGACAAGGACATAATGGTGTCTGCTTCTTTATAAGGTAATTGAGAGTCTTTGATGTTATTTTTCCCATTTCAATGTAAGAAGTTTGTCTGTGGAGCAAATTGCTTGTAAATATGCTCCCACCTGTGCATGGCAAATTTAGATTTTGAATGTTTGCGTTACATAGGCATGTTAAAGGTGACTGAAACATGCTGCAAAGGCAATCAAAAAACGCTTTTATGTGTCTTAAGGACATTTTAAGTCATTTCCCCATGTGCAGTGTTTTCAAATTATGAGTTGAAAATCGTTTTTGAGGTAAAGGAATGTTTTCAAAATTTATGTGCGCCATATGCCCCCAAATTTCTTTTTCAGGGGTGCAGCAGGGTGTTCTTGAGACACCCCTGCACCATCGGAAAAATTCGTAATTTGCGATGAGGTAATTGCTAATCGCAAATTGCACCTTCATTCCTATGGGCCTCCTGCTGCATGGAAATTAATGGGTAATTTGTAATTAGCAAATAGCTCATCGCAAACTAGGAATGGTAAAGAATCGCTATTTATTCCTTAAAGTTCGCTATTTAGGAAATGCAAAAAACTTTGATGATACATATGGCGGTTCATCTCTAACAAGATAAGAAGCATAGGGATAGATTTATGATGACTGGCGCATCACCAGGGATGTGTTAGTCATTCTGTGCCGCTGTTCCGTCACCTATGGTGTGCTGCATTTACAATGCGGCGCATCATGGGGCAAAAGCAGCACAGATGCATGACGTATCTGTGCCGTAAAGGTGGCGCATTGCTGGAGTTGTATCGCAAGTGTGATGAAGCTCCAGCAAGGCTCAGGGGTGCCCCAGTCGCAGGGTTTCTGTTCTCACACAGAACTGTGGACAGAGGATTGGAACCTCGGCGAATTAGGGTGCCCCAAAACTCACCTTAGTAATCAAAAAACCCTTAGCAAGCTAGGTACAGTGTCACATTGGATATAACAAACTCTCAATGTTTAGACAATCCAGAATATGAACTTATAGTACCTCAGGATACGTGGAACTCATGAAGAGTCGGTAGTTATATATTTCTTAGAAACCAGAACATGGAGTTAAGAAGAACACATGTGTATTTGAAATGTTTATTTACTAATGCCGTCTTCTCAGGCGCAGTATCTTAGATAATACAAGTACACATATTATCAGTAGCAAAATTACCAGCATAGTTACTAGTACATAAAAAGCGAATGGTGACAGTATGTTAACATGCTGTAAATGAATAAGAGTTAGCAACACTTATAAGCAGCCGCGGGCCGTGGAAGGAGTTACGGTGGGGCAGGGAGGCGGGGAGGGGGAGGGGCAGGGTAGAGAGGGCTCCACCCTGCCCCTCCCCCTCCCCGCCTCCCTGCCCCACCGTAACTCCCTCCATGGCCCGCGGCTGCTTATATCTGACCCTCCCTAATACACATATTATATTATTTGCTAAGAAGGTCTCTTTGTGTTGGTTTAGGGCGTGCCCATACTTTAGTGTCTTAGATTTGAAGGAATCACATCAGCATACAGCAGCTCTCTCTTCATGTGAACCGCATCAAGTGTTGTGTATGTGTGTTCGGCAAAGCAATATAAAACCCGCCTCATGCCCAGAATTGGCAGAAGCTGCACTTATGTTATGAGTATGAAGTCGTGGAGATCAGACCTCATAACAATTCTGTATCGTGTTGTTCTTGAAACTTCAGCAGTCGCTGTACAGATATAGTTTAACAAGCAAAGCAGATAGTAGAGCAATAACATATTATTCTCATGTAAACCACGATGAACTACTAGGTTGAAAGCTAAAGCAACAACTAAGTGTCGTGTGCAGAAGTTGCAAAAAAGGAAAAATGGCGTTTAAACCGGTAATGAGCTCATGCTAACTTAACACGGTGTAAAGATATCCAGGATCTAGATGACACCTCCCCATGATCCGGAAACGAACTGAATAAGATAATAGAAGTGGCATCTCATGAGAGCAGATTGCAACTTTATATGTGGACGGTCCGCAAGGTAAAACATTAAAAACTATGAAAATTTAATGCTAAAGAAAAATAAAACAGCCAATTACTTTATCGAGGCTTAAGCCAATAGGCAAGCTAAATAATAAAAACTTGACAAATAAGTCAATGAATTGTCAATGAAATGCTAGTACTCAGCATATCAAACATGAAAAAGGTCTATGACATAACTGTGTATGCAAAATAAGCTGCAACAGCCTCCAATAGGAAGTCACCGTCTTCATCCGAAAAGAGTTCAGCCATCCAATTTAAAAGCGGAAAAGAACATACGTGCTCTCCCAGCACCAGATCCTCTATCACCATCAGAGGACAGCTCGGTGGGTTTTCAAGAAAGCTCTGTTCCAAGAAAGACTGTGTTGCCGCCAGTAAATTCCAGGGACCAATTAGTCCATGCATCAATGCCACAGCCATAATCCTTTCGCCAGGACAAACCAACTCGTGAGTAATGATAGGAGTCATCAGCTGATTAAAGTCGACGTCAGGAGAAACCGGTCCGCAGAGACACAAATCAATGGCCCAATCGAAATCACAGGTCAGGCAGTGAAATACAGGCTGGACACAGGTGAAGTAGGAGAATCGAAAAGATAATCCATATGCCGTGCTTAATATCGCCAACGGCATTGTGCCATAATATTCAAGCATGCGATTGCGGAACAGCGTCAGCAGCTGCAGGGCGGGAGCTTGCACAGGAGGGACATCCATATTTAAAAATGTAAAAAAGCACAAGAGCGTCCGCTGGTAATGCAAGTAAAAATGGGAATCCACCAAGCACAGTGGAAAAAATAGAATGAAAGAAAGCAGGGATGACTCCAAAGATTTTCTCAAATGAAGTCACGAGACCACTGGTAACAACTTTAAAAAAGTGCGCCAGGCCCTTTGTGGAGGACGCGTTAAAGATAGTCCGAACCATCTTGCTGAAATGGAAAGGCAAATCTGTATTTAAAAGGGTCTGCACCTCTGTACGGGTGTTCGCTATGTGAAGCACGAAAGTTTCACGGGCCGAACTCAAGGCCACCTCTCTCTGAGACAAAAGAGCTCTTATTCTTGCCATGCCGTTGAAATCTGCTCCCAAGGTTGGTATTTGTGGCCAGATTGAAAACTCCCTATGTTCATGTGTGGGAGGAAATAGAACATTTCTGCAGCAAATAACCCGTTCACTTACTGTTACGATAAAAGGAATACTTTTAATTAACCCAGAACAATCTTCATTATTGAGCATCAAATAACTACCATTTTCCAACAACTTGAACGTGGGGATGATAGCAGGAACTGGCGTGCCTTGCAACACGCAAGCCATATTTGGTCGGTGTTTGTTGCATGAACCGTGTAACTGTATGTGCCTACACATTAGTGAATGATCTGGCGTCTCAGTGCATTCCTCTCCATTCAGATAAACTTCTTGATCATCTTTGAAACATCTGTATGTGTATGGAAGCGACCAGACCTCATGAAGAAAACCACTACCTAAAGGTGCATAACGACCTATTGGTATATATTTCATACAATTTGAAAACTTATATAAAGCAAAAGGCAGCGTTATTAAACCGTGGATAAGGCACGTTGCCAAAGCAGCCAACCTTTTGGATTTATACTGGAAATGTTAAAGGAAGAATTATGGAGTAGGGCCTGTAAATCTTTAATGGACAACCGAGTAAAATTACTCCAACCATCATATTCCTCTAACTCCGGGATAGTAGGGGTGTTTAATTTTTTAGAAGTAGCCAATCCAAAGCATTTGGTCTGGGAAATTGTTTCATTCACAAACAACATATGATTTGGGATGAGATATGCACGGTGCAAAGCCTCAGTACCTTGTACCTGCCAGGTTCGTGAACCCCAAACTGATGTAGATCCTGGATATCTTTACACTGTGTTAAGTTAGCATGGGCTCATTACTGGTTTAAACACAATTTTTCCTTTTTTGCAACTTCTGCACATGACACTTAGTTGTTGCTTTAGCTTTCAGCCTACCTGCGTCAAGATCTATGCCTGCTTCAAGCAGGCGCAGGGTTTTGATGCAGCTTTGTCCTATCTGATTGTAAATGCGGCAGACCGTGGGTGGCAGAGCAGCGGTGCACGTTAACTGGTGCATCTCTGGGGATGTGCTAGTTAATATAAATCTGCCCCTTTCCATACATACTGAGCATGTCATGAATGATGTAATATGTGACATCATCAGCAGTGGATTACGGGTAATAGTATCTCTAGTTTACTCCCCTATAGCTGTCTTTCTTTTAACATAACTGTTTGTTTCCTTCCCTTATACTTACTGTTTTTTTGGTTCGCTTCCGGTTTGCGTACCGGCGAGCGAACTGGGAAGCGAACTAAGAGAAATAGAGGTTGGCACAGTTCCAAATATTGTACCAATTTTTTAATACCGGGGAGGTAGTTCTGAAAAGAACTTTTTTTTTTATTGTTTTTGTTGTTTTATATTTTTTTTATTATTTTTCTGAACATTTTTGTACTTTTTTTGAATTTTTCTGAACAGTTTTATATTTTTTGGGTTTTTTTTCGGAGGGGGCAACGAAAACGATTCATTGTAAAGGGCTCAACAGGAGCAACAATAAAAAAAAAAGAATTTATTGTTTGGGGCGTTTCGGACAAACATGAGCATGATTGTCAATAGCTCTGTTGATCAGAGTGATGCTTCTTTCTCCGTAGCAAATGAATCCACTGCAATGTACGCAGACTTGTTTTACTTCACGAAATCTCGTTTGTATATTTGGCACCATCTCCCTGCCCTCTGGTCCCGTTACTTCCGGTACAACAGATCTTCTGGCCATAATAGGGAGATTATCTAGGTCGTTTCGAAACTGTGCAGCACTGTAGTTGTTAGGATGCCACCTAGTCATATGGCGATGCATTGTGTAGTTTCCGAAACTGTATTTTTTCTCGGTCCCTCTGGATAGTCTATCTTGACATATAAGGCAAGTTACGTATCTTGAATTTACTTTTTTCTGACCTTTGGGAATTTTAAAAAATTGCCAAATGAAGTTTTCTTTCCGGTGAGACGTCCTGGGCTCCTCAGGCAAAAAGTGCCTCTCTTCGTGCCCGTCGTCCTGTTCCTCTTCTTCCTCTTCTTGCTGAATTATAACTTCAGCAGGTGGTCCACTCTTCCTTGGATGTGGTGGAGGTGGTGGGGAAGCACCAGCTGAAGCTACTAAAGAAGCCATTGCTCACTGGTAACAAAGGGTCTTTCTCTCACAATGATGAAAGTCAGAGTGAGGAAAGAAGGAGGGATTTTCATCATTTGGGAAAAACAATAGTTCTCAACCAATGAAAAGTGTTCATTTTAGATTATATGACCTAGTCTTACATCATTAGGAAACCAAAAGTGAAATGAACCAATGAAAAGTGTTATTACCAAGTCACATGACCTGCTGTGTTTACGTTACGCGCTTTGCAGGGCCTCCCGGTTTGCTTCCAGAAACCTGCGCTTTGCGCCTCGCTTCGCGTACCAGTTCGCTAACGTAGCACGTCATATGACGTATCACGCGACAACGCGAAACGTCATGTGGACGGGAGGCGTCACGATGTTGTTTTCTAACGCGGCAGTTGCGGTAAAGAAACGTTTACCGGCTCGCGGTCTATTTCGCGGCATCAAGGTCAGCTAACGGGAAGTTTCCCGATTCGCGAAGCGGGAACGAAGAAAAAAAAATATTTAAAAAAAAAATTATTAATAAACATATAAAATATATTTTTGGATTTAAAGAAGAATACATTTTACAGCTACAGATATTAGCTGTTAAAAAACCAATGAAATTCACTGAAAAAAACATAGGTTATAGACCATATATAGTTAGGAATTAGCATTTACAAAACCTTGAAAATTCACTGAAAAAACCATAGGTTATAGACCATATATCGTTAGGAATTAGCATTTAAAAAACCTTATTTTACTCACACAAAACCATTGAAATTCCATATATAGTTAGTTGCACTAACTATATATCGCGCACCCGCAATCCACTGCTGATGATGTCATATATTACATCATTCATGACATGGTCAGTGACATGGTCAGTGACATCACTGATGACATCACTGATGACATCTCAAATGACATCACTGATGACATCACTGATGACATCTCATTTGACATCAATGACCACATCACTGATGATATCATTCATGTGACAATACAATGCATCTCCTCACATTTTAATATAACCTCTGTTTCACCCAGTGTTAAATACAGAGTATAATTTTTGAAACCATTGACACACCAATACTAGTTACTACATACGCACTCACTGATTCCTACGTCTACACACACATTCACTCATTCACCCATACAATCATTCATACATACAATCACTCATCTTTACAACACTATTGTTAGACTTGGGCCTTAGGGCAGGTTCACCCCTAATCTTTTTTGCCTTTATTTGTGACCCTGTGTAGTGATTTTTGGGTCTTGGCGCACTTTTTCCCTGTGTCCCAGAGTGAAAGTGCGTGCGTGTAGTATGGCTGGCCTGCCCTCCCATAGGAATGCATGGGGAATGTGTGTGCCCTGGTAGTTCCTGATGTGTGGGGAGTGCAGGCTCGAGTTTAGTATGTATAAACTCGTGAGAATGAATGCTGCGCAATGGTATGTGCGGCTTGTATGTGTCTAGAAGGGAAGTGCTACTTCTGGACATTGATGTATGTGTGCAGTGAGGATGCTGGAGGGTGATTGGCTGGAGCTGGCTGGCATGCCAGGCTCCAGGAAGTCTGGATGGGTCTGCCCGGTGGTGAGTGTGAGATCAGCATGAGTGATGTGTGGGAGGAGTAGATCTGGGTCCTGGATGGGCTGGGTTTTCCCCACACAATGCTGGCTCCGCCCCCCTGTGGTTTGTCTAACGACCCAAGCCTCCCCAGTGAATGAAAGGGGTGGTTGGGCCATCAAGGGTACTCCCCAGCCAGCTGCAACTTGTTTCCCCTCACCCTGCACCCTGAAGACAAAGGACTTTGTACTATAAGAAGGGGCTGTGTCCCCACAGAAAGGGTTCTCTGTTCTGCTTTGGACCTTGCCAGAGGGGACTGCTGCTGCTGGGGCCAGGAGGACCGCCACTTGGACTGTCTCCCTGCCTGGAGACCCAGTGTGCTGGCTCTGGCCCTGCCTTGCCCCTCTGCCTGCCTCCAGACCCTGCTGGAGCTGTTGCTGTGCCTGGAAGCACTTCTATTTTGATTTATAGCGCTAGGAGCGCTTTCCTGGTGCCCCAGCGCTCAATAGCGCTTTGCTTATATTTCTAGCGCTAGGAGCGCTTTCCTTTGCTCCCAGAGCGCTTGGGAGCGCTTTATCGACATTGCCGGTGCCCACCCGGCATTGGAACCGATTTCGCCGATTTTTGGCGTAGCGAGTGCCACCTCGCTTTACTTTTAATTTGAGGGCCGGTGCCACCCGGCATTGCCCCGTGGAGATTTTATTGATTGAAGCCGGAGCCCACCCGGCGTTTTCCTGTGATCACCGCCGCAGCCGAGGGGGAGTGAAAGCTGTTGCCGGGCCGCTGCCCAGAGCGACCCGGAAGTCCCGCCTCCTGACCCCCAGGGCCGCGCTGCCATTGGCGGCCCCGGCGGAAGTCAGGCGGAGGGGAGAGCGAGACAAAGCCAGGCGGGAGGCGAGAGGAGCAGCCGGCTCCGTCCTCGAGGCTCCCGAGTGAAGGGGAGCCCGCCCGCGGTCCCAGCCGAGCCGCCGAGGAGCCGCCCTGCCACCCAGAGACCCGGTGAGTGCCTACAAAGGGAGAGGGGCGTCGGGACACATTGTCGGTATCCGCCCCTCCCCCGTAGCGCGATCTTACGCGCACTACTGTGTGAAGCCCGAGGGCTTCAGGGGGCATTGCGTGATTCCCGAGTCCCCCGTGAGGGACTCCAACGTGGGCAGTAATTGTTCATTTTGAGAGCCATGAGGCTCTGAGGGGGCATTCTGTTCTTTGAGCCAGAGAGGCTCCAGGGCCCCATAGTTGATCTTCGAGCCCCGAGAGGCTCACAGCCAGATTCATTCCGCGAGCCCGGCAAGGCTCATTGCCCACATCGTAGTGAGAGCCCTGAGAGAGGCTCTGGGGGCATTTCATTGTTTTAGAGCGCAGAAGCTCTGGGGTGCCATCATATTTGTTTAGAACCCAGCGAGGTTCTTGAGGGGCAGTTAGTGGTCAGAGCCCCGTGGCTCCCACACTGTGTTTTGCCCCATTGTGTTCCTGAGCCCAAGAGGTTCCAACGTTTGCCTAACTGTTATTTACAACTGTCCAGCACTTAGTGGACAGTTGCTACGTTTAGGCTTTGTGTTCTGTGCTGCCTGCGCAGACCCCCTGACACTGAGACTCAGGGCATTCCGCCCCTTTCGAGGCCAGTTGGCCTGAGGGACATTTTGAGTGTTGTGCTACGTGCACCCTGCGCATTGTAATTTATTGCTGATGATTCTTGCGCAACTGTTCTAACCTGCACCTCTGAATGTGTTTTATGTTTCATGTGCAATTGTTTGTTTTATCGCCTTGCTAAAAGTGACCTGCTTAGGTGATTCTTTGTTCTTTTATTCCCCTTTGCTAAATGTGACCTGCTTAGAGGAATGTTGATGTTTTATTGCCTTTGCTAAAAGTTACTTGCCTAGGTGATTATTTTAGGTTTCCTTCCCTTTGCTAAAAGTGACCTGCTTAGGTGATAGGTTTTCCTTCCATAGGTCCTGATGATAAGGTCCTAGTTCCCTGCGTGATTTCCCTACAGTGTTTAGGGTGGCGTAGGAGGTATTTTCCCTCAACCACTACTTACTGGTTGTATGCTATATTCACTATTTCTGTGTTACAGTCATTGTATGTTGATGTGCTAAAGTGTTATACCTACAAGTATTATTTCTAACAAGTGCATACCCCTGACAGTGGTCCAGGTGGCCCTGTCCTGTACATAATCCCTTGTAAATCTTGCCCGTGCCTGTTGGCACATTGTAAAGTGTGTGTGTTATCTAATGTGTTTTTACTATAATACAAAGGCTATTTTTATATAACCTTGTGTGGAGTTTCCTTTGTGGTGGGCCTTTGGTTGTTGTCGCTGGGGTGCGCGCGCAAACGCTTTACACATCGCCTCTGAGATTAGCCTTGCTGCTCGCGCCACGTTACCTAGAGGGTGAGCGGGGGTTATCTTGGTGTGTGACTCCCTTGCCCTGACCTTGGAAGTGGTGGTCTCTGACTGACCTTGGCGCAAGCCTTGGCCAGCCAGAGGTCCCGTTTCTAACATTGGTGGCTAGCGGTGGGATTGGACTTGCGTTTGCGTTGTACCACAGTGGCGACAGGCCACACTTCAAAGCTCTGCAATTTTAGATAACCACATTTTGGGGATTATTGTTTTTTAGGAAAGTTCAGTTTTGCTTCTCCTGAAAGGTGTCATTTTGTATTTTGTCCAGTACCTTGTTCCCCGCCCTGCTCCCAGAGTTTGGTACCTGTGTCGCTAGTGGTCAGGTTGAGATAATCAGGGGTGGTAGAAACTGCCTTACCAGTCCGAGGGGAGGGTTGTGTGTGAATGAGTGTTGTATTACACTGGACAGTGGAGTGCAAGTTCCCTGAGATAGGAATCTTGCTGAATTTTGTTGATTGTATACTCCTGTTTAGCTCAGACCCCCAGGTTCCCTGTGTGATCTCGTCTCTAGAACGTCTGCCAAAATGGAGCCTGTTTTTGATCTCAGTGATCTAGTTTGGTACAGTATGCAGGAGTTGGAAAGGTTCTGTAGAGAGAGAGACATAGGGGTGGATGAGTCAGATACTGAGAACCAACTTAGGAACCACCTGGTCCAATGGTATAAGGATCAAAGGGATCTTGAGCGCAGCGAGGAAAGGGCCCAGGCCACACGCCATGAGGGTGGTGAGTCTGTGGGGAGCCTTGAAGATTCTGATGAAGAATGTGAGTTGGATGATGACAGTGGTTGGGCCCCAGCAGATAGTGAGGACCCCATAGATAGGGAGTCCCTTGCTAGGCCCAGTGTCAGTACCAGCGCCCCATCCCTTTCCCTGTCCCCAGAGGATTGGTTAGATAGGAAGGAAGAGAGGGAGCATCAGTTAGCAATGGAACAGCTCATGTTAGAGCATGCCCAGGCTATGGCGCAGCTAGAGATCGAAAGACTCTTAGCGCAGGAGAGGATAGAGGTGGAGAGAAGGGCCATCATCCGTGAGAGCGCAGCCCTAGAGAATAGACTCTCCCCTACCCACAGTTGTAATTGTCTGGATTCCCCAGAGAGGGTGGAGTCCAGTGGTGGCAGCTTTTTAAATGTCAGTGTAGACAGTCCCGCTCCCAGTTCCCCGAGTATGGTTCCTGTTTCCCCAGAGGAGGAGAATAGGTTGAGGTTTAGGAACCTTAAGAAACCATCTCACCAGAAGTGGGGGTATTTTGTGGATGACTGTTCGGATGCAATGTGGGGTTGGCTGACGGCTAACTCGGACAATGAGGTGGACGGTGTGGTGAATATGTTCCTCAAAGAGCAGTTGCTCAGTGTTGTTTGTCCAGAGTTGCGCCAGCACCTGCTGAAGTTGAAGTGTTTTTGTCCTTGGGACCTCGCAGAGGAAGCAGAACGCTGGGACAGTGCGAGAGGTTCTTTAGAGTCACTAGTGAGTGATTCCAACAATAGTGGGTCAGGTGTCTTCCAGCCCAGTGTGGTGGAGGAGGGTGAGAGTAGCCCAGCTAGGTCCCAGGTTAGTGAGGAGGGTGTAGGGGCTGACTGCCTGTCTCAGTGGAGCAGGAGTGAGTGTGTGACCGAGAGTCCCCAGACGCCCGAAGCCCTGTCACAGAGCCTGGATGGTTTCTTTAGGGAACACCAGGATGGGAACGTAGGCTTGCCTGTTAGTTCACTTGAGGGAGATCTCCTAGTGGGTAGAGAACCTGGAGCATCTGTAAGCGGAGCTTCCATGATTATAGAGTCTGGCAGTACTGCTCCAGTAGGGAGAGTACAGGAGTCCAGCGTGAGGAGTGATTGGGGGAGTTCCCCAGTGGAAGAACCAGTGGGTCAGGGACTACCCAGTGAGGCTAGGATCCCGTCTAGTGACCATGGTGACACCACTTCTGTGCTGGGGGATCTTTGCGCACTGTCAGGTGGACAGGAGGCGGGAGATCTGCGCCAGACAGACAGTCACACAACATATGTGTCATTTGCTAGCCTCAGGGGGATGGTGTGTGAATCCCCAGAAGTCCTGGAGTGCCAGGCAGTGATTCCACCAAAGGTTCTAGACCGGAGGTTGGAGGTCCAGGTTCAGGATTCGCCTGACCTGAAGGGTGGGAATACTGTAAACAGTGTCCTAACCAGTTCTTTCTCCAGAGGTACCGCCCCGGTTGGGAGGGAGCAGGACTCTGGAAGGGGGTGCAGAGGGTGGGAAAGCCCACCTCTGACCCCGGTACCACCTGAGGGGTTAAACCCTAGGTTGGGAGAGTGGTGTTTAGAGGGTACCCCTCGCAGGAGGAGGAGGAACCCTAGGAGAAGAGGTAAGGGGAGGAGAGCCTTCCCTGAGACTCCTGGTCCACCTACGGTTGTAGACCCTAGGTTGGAGAACCAGTGGCAGTCTAGCCCTGTCTTGCAGACAGGAAGAGTGGAAAATGGCTGTTATGTGCCAGGGGTTACTACCCCCCACTTTGTGAGTAGGCAGGATCCAGTGGTACCTGGATGGCCTAGGGCCTGGTCCTCGCCGAGGGCAGCTGGAGAGTACCAGTGGGGTAGCCCAGTTAGTCCCTACAGTAGTTTTAGAAAGAACCCCAGGGGTTCACCGTGGCGTAAAACAGGAGGGTGTCCCTGCAGTTGTGGGCCCGCGTCCTTGTTTTATCGCCCCAAGCAGGGAAGTCCATCACGGTGGTGATCGGTCTGCCCTGCGTTTTGGCTGGAAGGGGGTCGTGTTAGACTTGGGCCTTAGGGCAGGTTCACCCCTAATCTTTTTTGCCTTTATTTGTGACCCTGTGTAGTGATTTTTGGGTCTTGGCGCACTTTTTCCCTGTGTCCCAGAGTGAAAGTGCGTGCGTGTAGTATGGCTGGCCTGCCCTCCCATAGGAATGCATGGGGAATGTGTGTGCCCTGGTAGTTCCTGATGTGTGGGGAGTGCAGGCTCGAGTTTAGTATGTATAAACTCGTGAGAATGAATGCTGCGCAATGGTATGTGCGGCTTGTATGTGTCTAGAAGGGAAGTGCTACTTCTGGACATTGATGTATGTGTGCAGTGAGGATGCTGGAGGGTGATTGGCTGGAGCTGGCTGGCATGCCAGGCTCCAGGAAGTCTGGATGGGTCTGCCCGGTGGTGAGTGTGAGATCAGTATGAGTGATGTGTGGGAGGAGTAGATCTGGGTCCTGGATGGGCTGGGTTTTCCCCACACAATGCTGGCTCCGCCCCCCTGTGGTTTGTCTAACGACCCAAGCCTCCCCAGTGAATGAAAGGGGTGGTTGGGCCATCAAGGGTACTCCCCAGCCAGCTGCAACTTGTTTCCCCTCACCCTGCACCCTGAAGACAAAGGACTTTGTACTATAAGAAGGGGCTGTGTCCCCACAGAAAGGGTTCTCTGTTCTGCTTTGGACCTTGCCAGAGGGGACTGCTGCTGCTGGGGCCAGGAGGACCGCCACTTGGACTGTCTCCCTGCCTGGAGACCCAGTGTGCTGGCTCTGGCCCTGCCTTGCCCCTCTGCCTGCCTCCAGACCCTGCTGGAGCTGTTGCTGTGCCTGGAAGCACTTCTATTTTGATTTATAGCGCTAGGAGCGCTTTCCTGGTGCCCCAGCGCTCAATAGCGCTTTGCTTATATTTCTAGCGCTAGGAGCGCTTTCCTTTGCTCCCAGAGCGCTTGGGAGCGCTTTATCGACATTGCCGGTGCCCACCCGGCATTGGAACCGATTTCGCCGATTTTTGGCGTAGCGAGTGCCACCTCGCTTTACTTTTAATTTGAGGGCCGGTGCCACCCGGCATTGCCCCGTGGAGATTTTATTGATTGAAGCCGGAGCCCACCCGGCGTTTTCCCGTGATCACCGCCGCAGCCGAGGGGGAGTGAAAGCTGTTGCCGGGCCGCTGCCCAGAGCGACCCGGAAGTCCCGCCTCCTGACCCCCAGGGCCGCGCTGCCATTGGCGGCCCCGGCGGAAGTCAGGCGGAGGGGAGAGCGAGACAAAGCCAGGCGGGAGGCGAGAGGAGCAGCCGGCTCCGTCCTCGAGGCTCCCGAGTGAAGGGGAGCCCGCCCGCGGTCCCAGCCGAGCCGCCGAGGAGCCGCCCTGCCACCCAGAGACCCGGTGAGTGCCTACAAAGGGAGAGGGGCGTCGGGACACATTGTCGGTGTCCGCCCCTCCCCCGTAGCGCGATCTTACGCGCACTACTGTGTGAAGCCCGAGGGCTTCAGGGGGCATTGCGTGATTCCCGAGTCCCCCGTGAGGGACTCCAACGTGGGCAGTAATTGTTCATTTTGAGAGCCATGAGGCTCTGAGGGGGCATTCTGTTCTTTGAGCCAGAGAGGCTCCAGGGCCCCATAGTTGATCTTCGAGCCCCGAGAGGCTCACAGCCAGATTCATTCCGCGAGCCCGGCGAGGCTCATTGCCCACATCGTAGTGAGAGCCCTGAGAGAGGCTCTGGGGGCATTTCATTGTTTTAGAGCGCAGAAGCTCTGGGGTGCCATCATATTTGTTTAGAACCCAGCGAGGTTCTTGAGGGGCAGTTAGTGGTCAGAGCCCCGTGGCTCCCACACTGTGTTTTGCCCCATTGTGTTCCTGAGCCCAAGAGGTTCCAACGTTTGCCTAACTGTTATTTACAACTGTCCAGCACTTAGTGGACAGTTGCTACGTTTAGGCTTTGTGTTCTGTGCTGCCTGCGCAGACCCCCTGACACTGAGACTCAGGGCATTCCGCCCCTTTCGAGGCCAGTTGGCCTGAGGGACATTTTGAGTGTTGTGCTACGTGCACCCTGCGCATTGTAATTTATTGCTGATGATTCTTGCGCAACTGTTCTAACCTGCACCTCTGAATGTGTTTTATGTTTCATGTGCAATTGTTTGTTTTATCGCCTTGCTAAAAGTGACCTGCTTAGGTGATTCTTTGTTCTTTTATTCCCCTTTGCTAAATGTGACCTGCTTAGAGGAATGTTGATGTTTTATTGCCTTTGCTAAAAGTTACTTGCCTAGGTGATTATTTTAGGTTTCCTTCCCTTTGCTAAAAGTGACCTGCTTAGGTGATAGGTTTTCCTTCCATAGGTCCTGATGATAAGGTCCTAGTTCCCTGCGTGATTTCCCTACAGTGTTTAGGGTGGCGTAGGAGGTATTTTCCCTCAACCACTACTTACTGGTTGTATGCTATATTCACTATTTCTGTGTTACAGTCATTGTATGTTGATGTGCTAAAGTGTTATACCTACAAGTATTATTTCTAACAAGTGCATACCCCTGACAGTGGTCCAGGTGGCCCTGTCCTGTACATAATCCCTTGTAAATCTTGCCCGTGCCTGTTGGCACATTGTAAAGTGTGTGTGTTATCTAATGTGTTTTTACTATAATACAAAGGCTATTTTTATATAACCTTGTGTGGAGTTTCCTTTGTGGTGGGCCTTTGGTTGTTGTCGCTGGGGTGCGCGCGCAAACGCTTTACACATCGCCTCTGAGATTAGCCTTGCTGCTCGCGCCACGTTACCTAGAGGGTGAGCGGGGGTTATCTTGGTGTGTGACTCCCTTGCCCTGACCTTGGAAGTGGTGGTCTCTGACTGACCTTGGCGCAAGCCTTGGCCAGCCAGAGGTCCCGTTTCTAACAACTATCATATGCACTCATACACCTATACAGACACTCACACTCTGCCACTCATCCATGGAGTTACTCACACACCTAGTCAGTCCTGTAAAGAATCAATGACACTTCCATTTTCTTGTCTATACAGTTAAACTTAGAGCACCTTACATTTTCAAACATATACTAACACATACTTACTCTCTTATACAATCATTGATACAAGAACACATTGATCTGCACAGAGTCACACATCTCCCAGCCAGCCACACACACACTCAGTCTCCCATACAAATACTTGGACAATCAATCAATAACCCATATAGTTACTCATATAGCTACTGATCAACACATGCAGCAGTTTACAGAACAACAGACATAATGATGCACAAATTAAGACAGTTTAGTCACTAACCCATGCATTCAGTGAGACACATTTAATCACTCACTCATACAGTCAGTCACGCACCTACTAAATCCTTCATCCAGACACTTCTACATCTACTCATTCTTCAATATGTAAAACATATTTAAACTTTACAGAAACACACAGTCACTGGATGATGTCATCAGTGATGTCATCAGTGATGTCATTTGAGATGTCATCAGTGATGTCATCAGTGATGTCGCTGACCATGTCATGAATGATGTAATATGTGACATCATAAGCAGTGGATTGCGGGTGCGCGATATAGTGTATATATATATATATATATATATATATTTTTTTTTTTTTCTACCCATGCCTTCGTTGTAAGGCCTGTAAATACAGCAAAAAGAGATTCGAATTTGAGGGAAGACCAAGCGATCCATGCCCCACCAGACAAATTATGAAACACCTTAACTGTAACTCGGAATTCACAGTGTATTGCTTGGAATGTCCATGCTCCAAGAGATACATTGGATGCACCATCCATCCCATGAAGAAACGAGTGTTAGAGCACATGCGTGTCATAACAAACAATGATAAAAACTATCCCGTGAGACACACCACAATAGCAACAGGGACCTCCTAACATTCTTCTGTCTGGATCAGGTAGACAGAAAAGAAAGGGGAGGGGATCGTGTCAAAGCTCTAAGGGTGCTTGAATCTAAGTACATCATTGATTTATAGAGTAAGTGGCCCGTAGGGCTTAACAACGACGAAGAATTATGGGTTCACCTATAACTGGGCCACTAACTAGTAACTTCTGAAGGGATCTGTAACAAATCAGGGAACACAGGAAGGATACATCTATTCCATCTATTCCAAACTGTAAACATAGAAATAAGTATTTTTGAAGATGTAGTGAACATTTATTAGTTTTTTCGACACATCACTTTCTTAATTTTTATTTTTCATTTTTATTTTTATTGGTTGTATTATTCATTTCTATCAGTGCGGCAACACTCATGATTTATGCATTTGTATTTCTCCTTCTATATATAACACACTAAATAAATAGTAAGCCCATACAGGGCGTGATAGCATCTGAATTAGCCCATTCAGGGCGCAATAAACTGTGGAGATAGAAATGTTGACAAGTGGTACAAACACAAGCATAAAGGTATTAGATTTAATTTTCAGCCTTATTATGTGTAATTCAATACAAGGCATATTTTTTGAAATGGGTATTTATGTCAAATAGATAAAAGTACCAGAATGATGTTTCCTTCTCACAAGAAAAGCAATTGTTTCTTTCTTCATTTTCATCTCCAGCATAATGAATTTATCAGTTATTGGAAAATAATGTTTTTAACCTTTCACAATGCACTTATTTATTTATAATTTTTTGTGACCGTTTCTTTCCTGACAATTCACGAGTAACTGAATACATTTAGAGACTGCTGCCATCAAGACATTTAGGAATTAGTCCACTGTTGATGTTTACTGGTCGGTCATGAAAATGCATGAATAAAATGGTCACTGTTTTTCACACACGCCAACACTGACGAAGCCGTGAGGCGAAACGCGCCTGTTGGAGGGGCTGAGGGTCCGCAAATAAACACTTTATAAAACTGGAGATCCGAGTGCTTTCCTTTTTCAACATCGAACTGGATGTTGACTCGTTCTGAAATATATATATATATATTACCTACTGGCGGTCGCCAGTAGGTATATATAGTTAGGATTTTTTCTCTATGGGTTTTTTGAAAATTCTATGTCTAATAACTTTGGCGTTTGTGGACGGAATTGGCTGAAATTTTCAGCAAAATGGAACATTTTGTTTCTGAGCAGCCACTGGAAATTTGGGGGGAGTTGGTCCAGGGGGGCCGAGAAAAAAGGGGGGTCCCAAAACGTGTTTTTAACATTGAGTTTTCCATAGGGCGGTTAGCCTCACTTTTAGCCCGAACGGCTGAATGGATTTGCACGAAACTTGGCAAAATTGTAGGGACTGGTAGCCCGATGTGCCTTTTGTAGGTCTCAATATATGTGCTGCAGTGGATTTTGAGAAATTAACGTTCAAAAAAAGATATATATCTGTAAGCGCGGACCAGGCAGCGCCCCGGTACGCGTACTTGACGCGTAACGGAACTTCGCGTAGCGAAGTTGATTGGCTCTCCGGTGTCTGTCAACATTCCAAACAGTCCGTAGCGGCCGCCATCTTGTCTCTCGGTAGGATCGAGAGACAAGAGGAGGCGAAAGCGAAGGGGCAAATGACCATAAGGGGGAATAGTAGATCCTCGCTGACCCCCTAGGTTTGATGTGGAGGCTTTAAAGGGGCCCCGCGAAGCAAAAAAACAAAAACATTTTTTTTGTTTTTTTTCGTGGTTAGCGCCCGGTACGCGAACCGGGAAGCGTTCTGGGGAGCGTACCACAATGAAAAATGAATGATAGACTTTTCAAATGCTGTATGTTAATTGATTGTTGGTTTTGTTGATTATTTGTTTTTGTTTTTTTTTTTAAGCTTTTTTTATTGTGTTTCATAATTTATTAAACTTTCTAACATTTCATTGTCAGAAATTTCATAATAATCATGGAATATAGATTGTAGTCTCTGAGGTTGTAAAATGTCCTCATTTGCAAGGAGGTTATCTACTGCTTGTACACATTGCAGTAGTTCTTGGTCCCAAGTTTCATCCATAAATTCAATCTCATTTGGATCAATGATTTCTGTGTTGGACTCTGGAAGGACAATTTCAAATGAAATGTTTTGTTCACTTTCCATTTTTCCTGAAATTTGCATAAAAAAATATATATTAGTAGAGGTAGGGCACTGTTGGGATTAATTTTAGATAGGCAGTTTTTAACAGAGAATTTATCTTTGGGCAGTGTATAGTATCAGAGTGGAAGTAGGAATATAAAAAAGTGTATCTAAATTTATAAGTACTACAGAGGGATAGTATATAACTAACAGAAAAAGTTTGCCATATTAACTTAAAGTGCACAATATACTTCAGTTTTAAAAATAACAACTTACCTTTAAAAAGAAGTTGAAGTTATTAATGAAAATCCTATTGAAATGTACACCAGGAAGTAGTAGTCAAAATGGCTGTGTTTCCTTCTCTTCCTTTATATATATTCGGGTACATAACCAATCAAATGTGAGGTAAAAAAAGTAGAAAATGAAAGTAACATTTTAATTGGTTGTCAATTCCAACATTTCAGATGTGTTTTGTGAAGTAATTTACCTCACGGTATTTAGAGAGGTCTACAGGCTAAATGGCTAAATGGAATTCCAATCAAATTTGTGAAAATGGTAGGGATTGGTATGTAGTATGAGCTAATCTATATTTGGTGAAATTGTCTCCAGTGGCTTTTCTGTGAACTACTTTCCCACCTTTTTTAATGGTGCGCTTCCCAGGGAGCGACCCGGTACGCGAACCGTTGAGCGCCCCGGTTCGCGTACCTTAAGCGTTCCGGGAGTCCACCATTTTGTGTTTCGGTCGAATTAAGATACAAGATGGAGGGCAAATAATGTTCAGAATGGGTAGAAGGGGGCACGGTAGACTTATCTTGACCCCCTAGGTTTTCTGAGGGTGGCTGAGGAGGTTTATATGTGCGAAAAAAAAACATTTTTTTAAAAATTTTCGCGAGGTTAGCTCCCGGTACGCGTACCGGGTAGCGCCCCAGGGAGTGTACTTTGTTGAAAATTAGTGAAAAAAGTTAGAGTAAAATAATAATTGTGAGTGATTAGATGTAGGGTAGCTCTGAGAAGAGCTTTTGGGTTTATGGTACATTTTGGTACTTATAAGTAGGTACCAATGCACATTTTTAAATTCAGAGTGAAAACTCTGTTGCCCTCATCTGAGAAGTGAACTCCATCTCCTCTGTAGATATCTTGCATGTAGTAACGCAAGTTATTGTTGTACAGGGAGCCCATTCCATGGTCTCTCATGTAAGCTGAAACAGATTTGTTTACATGCTTCCTCGACTTCTCAATTTGTGGACAAAATTGGTTTGACCACCTCCATTTCTGTCTTTGGCATATATTTGAATATACCAAGGCAGTCTGAGGAAAAAGTGCCATTAATTGCTCAAAGGTGTCCTTTAAAAGCATTTCCAGACCTACACCAGTCAAAGTGCCCAAGTCATTACCTCCACAGTGCACAATTAACAGGTCAGGTTTTGGCAAATGCATAAAGGTTTTCACCAATGGTATCAATTGGTGACATTTTAATCCTCTGTGGCCAAACCACTTAATTTCCACATCTTGTAAATTGAGGTTAGGTAAATTCCTGCTTTCAACGTACCTTTGAGCCCAGTGAATATAACTATGACCAACAATCCAGACAGAAAACATGGTGAGAGAAGGTTCTCCTGCAGTCAGATGAAGTGTGGCAATGAAATGGCAGTTGAAAAAATGAGAGTTTGAAATGAAAAAAACTGTGGAGTTTCTGTGTTCATGAAGTAGTAACAGTGATTGGTGGATTTTGATTGATGAAAACAGAAAGTTAGGGTGTACAGATGTGTTGTTTGAAAGATGTATTTTGAGTGGTCAATAAAAAATCATTAAATGAAAGAAAGCACTGGATATGCAGGTGCACTGAGAGTTCAGAGTTCAATTGCAACATTGTTGTGTGAATTTGCAAACACCAGAGTTTCTCTAAGAGGTGGTTGCTATGGAAAGTAGGCAGAAAGGGCAGAGGGGGAAGGGTTTTCATTTGAAAAAAAGTGAGGGAAGAGTTTTGATTGGGTGACATGAGAAATATGTGTGAAGAATTACACCATTTCTGTGCTTTTGATAGCTGCAGACTCTGGAGTGCATACCTTTTGCTCTGCTGAAGACAAATTGGTGTGTTTCTTAGACTGTTTTCAAACTCAAAGTATTTGCTAAGGTGAGAAAATATTTCTTTACTTTAGATAGAGAATAGTGTGCTTTAAGGAGAAAATTATGATTTATGTGGCGCAAATTGCTTGTAAATATGCTCTCACATGTGCATGGAAAATTTTGATTTTGAATGTTTGTGTTACATAGCCATGTTAAAAGTGACGCAACCATGCTGGAAAGCCAATCAAAAAATGATTTCATGTGTTTTAATGACATTTTAAGTCATTTTCTGATGTGCAGTGTTTAGAAATTATGATTTGAAAATCGTTTTTGTGGAAAAGGAATTGTTTTTAAATTCATGACAAGGATATAATGGTGTATGGTTCTTTATAAGGCAATTGACTGTCCTTGATGTTATTTTTCTCATTTTAGTGTAAGACCTTTCTCTGTGGCGCAAATTGCTTGTAAATATGCTCTCACATGTGCATGGAAAATTTAGATTTTGAATGTTTGTGTTAAATAGCCATGTTAAAAGTGACCAAACCATGCTGGGAAGGCAATCAAAAAACGCTTTCATGTGTTTTAATGACATTTTAAGTCATTTTCCCATGTGCAGTGTTTAGAGATTATGATTTTAAAATCGTTTTTGGGGAAAAGGAATTGTTTATAAAATCATGACAAGGACATAATGGTGTATGGTTCTTTATAAGGCAATTGACTGTTCCTGATGTTATTTTTCTCATTTTAGTGTAAGACCTTTCTCTGTGGCGCAAATTGCTTGTAAATATGCTCTTACATGTGCATGAAAATTTTAATTATCAATGTTTGTGTTACATAGCCATGATAAAAGTGAACCAACCATGCAGGAAAGCCAATCAAAAAACGCTTTCATGTGTTTCAATGACATTTTAAGTCATTTTCTCATGTGCAGTGTTTTGAAATTATGATTTGAAAATCGTTTTTGGGAAAAAGGAATTGTTTTTAAATTCATGAGAAGGACATAATGGTGTATGGTTCTTTATAAGGCAATTGACTGTCCCTGATGTTATTTTTCCCATTTTAATGTCAGACCTTTCTTTGTGGCGCAAATTGCTTGTAAATATGCTCCCACCTGTACATGGAAAATTTTGATTTTGAATGTTTATGTTACATAGCCATGTTAAAAGTGACCCTACCATGCAGGAAAGCCAATCAAAAAACGCTTTTATGTGTCTTAAGGACAATTTAAGTAATTTTCCCATGTGTAGTGTTTTGAAGTTATGATTTGAAAATCGTTTTTGAGGTAAAGGAATGTTGTTAAAATTTATGTTCGCCATATGCCCCCAAATTTCTTTTTCAGGGTTGTAGCAGGGTGTTCTTGAGACACCCCTGCACCTTTGGAATAAATTCCTAATTTGTGATGAGCAAATTGTTAATCGCAAATGGCACCTTCATTTATATGAGCCTCCTAGCCCATGGAAATGAATGGGTAATTTGCAATTAGCAATTTTCTCAAACAAATTTGGAATGGTAAAGAATCGCTATTTATTCCTTAAAATTCGCTTTTTTGGAAATGCAAAATAGTTATATGATACATATGGCGGTTGATGTCTAACAAGATAAGAAGCTTATGGATACATTTATGATGACTGGTGCAATGAAGTAGAAATCACTTACTTCATTGGTAGGCCTTTACAATAAATTATCTCCTCTGTATTCTTCATCAAGCGTAACTTTAATCTGCAATCCTGAGTAGGCCTCACCTTAAACAAACCTCTGGATAGGCCACATCTTATTGTCATCCTGATTTAATCATTTATAATGCTAGGGACAGATTTATGATAGGTGTATACCTCTTTTGTGCCACTTAGAAAACATTGTCCATGGGGAAATGACTTAAAATGTCATTAAGACACATGAATGTGTTTTTTTAAAACGTTTGCAATTTTTTTGGGTCACTTTCAACATGGCTATGTGTCTGAAACAGTCAAAATCTAAATTTGCAATGCACAGGTGGGAGCATATTTACAAGGAATGTGCTTCATGGGGAAAGGTCTTATAATGTAATATGGGAAAAATGACATTAGAGATACTGAAATGCCTTATAGAGAAGCATACACCATTATGTCCTTGTCATAAATTTGCAAACCATTACTTTTCCCCAAAAACGATTTTCAAATTATATTTTGAAAACACTGCACATGTGGAAATTACTTAAAATGTCAATAATTCAAAATTTGTGATTCCTTAAATGCAATGTATCAAAAAAAAAATATGTAAAAAATGATATTAAGGATTTGGAAACTACCACCAACTTCTAGTTTGTGGTAATTTGCGAATTCTTTTCAAAAAGCATTTTAAAAAAAAAAAAAAAAAAAGTCCCATATGACGCCCATACATGCCATTAGGGCATGTAGGTGTGCCATGTGCTCCCAAATTTCTTTTTCAGGGGTGCAGCAGGGTGTTCTTGAGATACCCCTGCACGCTTGAAAAAAATCCTATTTTGTGATGAGCTAATTGCTAATCACAAATTGCAACATTAATTCCTATGAGCCTCCTAGCCTATGGAAATGAATGGGTAATTTGCAATTAGCAATTTGCTCATTGCAAATTAGGAATAGTAAAGAATCGCTATTTATTCCTTAAAATTCGCTATTTATAATATGTAAAATATTTTGATGATACATATGGCAGTTCATCTGTAACAAGATAAGAAGCTTAGGGATAGATTTATGATGAGTGGCGCATCACCAGGGATGTGACAGTCATCCTGCGCCACTGTTCCGCCACCCATGTTGTGCTGCATTTACAATGCGGCGCAGCATGGGGCAAAAACGGCACAGATGCGTGACGCATCTGTGCCGTAAAGGTGGCGCATTGCTGGAGTTGTATCGTAAGTGCGATGCAGCTCCAGCAAGGCTCAGGGGTGCCCCATCTCTACAATGCTGCGTCAAGACCTATGCCAGCTTCAAGCAGGCGCAGGGTTTTGAAGCAGCTTTCTCCTATCTGATTGTAAATGCGGCACACCATGGGTGGTAAAGCAGTGGTGCACATTAACTGGTGCATGCCTGGGGATGTGCCATTTAATATAAATCTGCACTTTAACATTTGAGTATGTGCAGGGGACACAGAGTCGTTGAGGCTTATCCAAGGTTAAGAACAGATGAGTCCTGTTCAGTGAAAAATTAGACATAGGCTTCACCTGCTCAGCATCGCTGGACATGGCTAAATAATAGCTGCAAAATGTTACTCTTGTTAAATAATTTTACTATTATAATCTGTGAGATTTGTCTCTTACTCTGCAACATCTCATTGTTGTTATCTTTCTTTAAAGATAAAGACAACCTCAACATGAGCGACAATCTGCAATCAGTTGATTTTGACCTCATCATTGAACTTGTAATTGAAACATCAGTGGATGTTGATCCATTGGATGATTTAAATCCTGAGGATGAAGAAGAGCGTGATGAGGATGCAGATTTGTCCGAATTATATGATATAGGATGGGAAGCTGACCTGCTTGAGCCTTTGGAATTATAAACATTTATTTTTAAAATTTATAATCAATAAAAAGTAAAAAGGTAAACCGTTTAATTTAAAAATAAAGACACCTTCAAAAACAGGTTATGTGTAGTGTCTTCAATAAAATATTAAAATATGCTCATAAAATTAGATCAGATTCACATATAAAATAGCATAGGTAACATAAATATAAATGTCATTTCTTTTCTGGTATTTCTGTATTGTAAAAATGGCAATGACTAAAAAATCTTCAAATTAAAATGTCAAGTAGTGTGTTATGTTTTTGATCACTATTACTGATTTACTGTTTGATAATAATGTTTAATAACATTTTTTATTATATTTTTCCTCAGATTCAACTGCAGATCATTTCAAGATTTCAATATGCCTACAAAAATAAGAGAGATAAAGGCTGCAAAACGTCAAAGACAGCAGGAGAAAAAAAAAACGCAGCAGTCCTCTAACAAAAAGATTTCTCAAGCCATGAAGAAAGCACCGGGTAAGAGCTCTAAATATTTCATAAGAAATATTTCTAATAAAAAAATATTAGTACAGAAAATGTTTCAATCCATAACATGAGAAGTAAATCAAATGGAAAGAAAAGGACAAATGAAAATGTTACTGCTAGAGCAAGAGATAAATCTGTGCATTATAGTAGAAGGAAACAACAGTTTAGGGAGATTCGTAAACGAATGTTCCGTAACAGGATAATTGGCAATTTGTTAAAAAATATTAAGAAAGGTCAACAGAAATTAGTTTTTTATAGGAGAAAAAAAAAAGTTGAGAAAGTTATTGATCAGGCTTTTGAAATTAAACGTAAGTTATTTATTTTGATAATCAATAGAATTAGGAAGCTAAACAAGGCAATTTTTGATTTCAAAAGAAATAGTAGATGGAAGAGAATAGTTAATCGTAGTAATTTTTGTGAAGTTTTTTCTGGAGAATGGATACATAGTTCAAGCTGTGAGGCATTTTTTAATGAAGAGAGTTATTTCCAGGATAATGATTTGGTGCATGCAGTTGACATCAGTGGTCGTGCTTATGAAGTGAAAGATGGTTGTCCAGTTGAAAAAGAAAAACTTGTGACAACAGAGGCAGAAGAGTTGTTAGGTAATGAGGTTTTAGGAAGACGTGCTAAGGGTCCTGTGTACACCTGGAAGTGTAGTAGTATTTGCAGTGTGCGACAGGATTCCATCAATTTGCTTTGTGATTTTGTACGGACATTTAACAAGAAAAGTTTGAAACAGAAAATAAGGTTGTTGCAAGAATTAGATCCTTGCAGAGTGAGAGAAGTGACAGGTTTGCATGGTCATTCACTGGCTTGTCTTTCCAGGAGAGTATGCCAGAGTGTTTTTCATCATTTCAGGATGCTAGCAGTGCATCATAACAAAGTGAGGAAGTTAGTTAGACTGTTGTATTATGCTAAGAGTCCAGCAATTATGCTGAAACAATTATGCGCTGCTCTTTTGCATGGTTCTGAAATAGATGTGAAGAATATATGTGAAGAAATTGAGTTTTGTTACTTTGGAAGTAAAGAGGAGAATGTTGAAATTGAGCAAGAAGTAGAGGGTCATTTGGAAGATAGTGTACATGTTTCCAGTACAGATAATTTCCAGAGGGAAATTGCGACGTTTGACATGAAATCAAGTGAGAGGCCTAATTTCACTTGTGTGTGTTGTAGACGCACTTATTATAAGAATCAGACTAAGTTAGTGGATTTATATGCAAAAAGTGAAAGGGAAAATAATAGTGAATGGAAGGATTTTGCAACATACTTGATGGTAGAAAATTGTTTTGATTTGGGATTGGATCAACGTGTGTGTACTTATTGTTGTAACAAATTAAAACAAAACCAGATGCCTGCTAGAGCAGTTCATAATAATCTGGAATTGGTTGAGATTCCTTCTGAATTGAAGGACTTAAATACTTATGAATCTATTTTGATTCAAAGTATCCATCCCTTTCAGGCTATTGTAAGAATGGAGCCAAAGACAGGGAAATTGCCTCCATCAGATTTACAGAGAGGATTAAAGGGAAGAGTTGTTTATTTGCCTCTAGATTTCAAGAAAAACATTAACACAATTGGAGTAGAAAAAGTGGAAGAGGAACCTCTGGTTATCTTAGTTAATGGGGTTCCGACAAAGAATAAGAAAATATGGCAAGATTTAGTAGATGTTAGGAAAGTTAAAAAGGCAACATTGTATTTGAAAAAAAATAATAAATACTATAAGAATGTATATGTTGCAGAAGAGGAAGTAAGTGAGGAAGAGGATAGCGATTTGTGTGCTGGTCAAATTGAGAAAGTAGAACCCTCTACTAGTGAGGAAATATATGAACATTATAGTGTTCATCCTTTGCATTCAAAGGAAGTCATGGGGAATGCTATTGAGTTGTTTCAAATGAAACAAGCCAAAGGGAGTCCCATTAGTGTTTGGGAGGAAAGTTTGGAAGCTCGGTGTTTCCCACAGCTTTTTCCAACAGGTCAGGGAGGAAGATATGATGAGCGACCTCATCAAATTCCTGCTTCTGAATACCGGACTTTGCGATTGTATGCAGGAGATGCTAGGTTTCGACAATGCATTCCTTATTTGTTTCATCTCCTGTTTGAAAGCGATCTGTCTGGACTGTCATATGCAGTGAACCACATCTTGAAAAGTGGTATACACATGCAAAACATCTCGGCAAGTGATTTTATGGATAAAGTGAATGTCCAAGATAGTATTTTGGATTCTCACCTGATTAATCTCATGGCGTGTCAGCGTGGTACTAATGAGTACTGGTACCGTCGTCATGGTGATTTAAAATGTATGCTGAGGAACTTAGGTACTCCCACATGGTTCCTCACTCTGAGTTGTGCCGAGTATGGCTGGGAAGACTTACTTCAATTTCTACGAGAGGCAAATGCTAACGTAGAAAACATCGAATTCAAGACACCCGGAGAACTGTGCTCTTTGGATCCAGTCAATGTATGTAGGTACTTCAATCATAGATTTGAAGCTATGATGTCTTTCATCATGAATAAGAAGAATCCACCTCTTGGAGAGGTGTTGGATTTCTTCTGGAGAAAGGAGTACCAAGCAAGAGGTGCTCCTCATATACATATGTTGCTGTGGATCAAGGATGCACCTAAATTTGGAACGGATCCAGAAGACTCAGTGATGAGTTTCATCCAACAGTATTCTACGTGTGCTGTTCCAAACGCAAAGGAGAAGAAAAGCCTAAGAGAAAAAGTTCTGCGTTTCCAAAGCCATCGATGTGGAAAATACTGCCGTCGTAAATTCCGAAACAAAGACAAGTTCTACACCAAATGTCGTTTCGGCTTTCCACGACCGGTGATTTCTAAAGGAAGAGTAAACAGTTTGATGTCTTCGCTGCGACATAATGTGATGAAGAAATCACCTAAAAACACTTACAATTTGAAGAGGAACGAAGAGTCCAAGTACATCAACGACTACAACCCGGTGATTTTGTCCATGTGGAATGCTAACATGGATATACAGTTTGTGGCTGATAACTGTATGGCTGTGGCTCGGTATGTGACGTCTTACATCACCAAAAAAGAGAAGACAGAATTGAAGGATATGTGGGAGGACATTTCCCATGAAAAGAGCCTCAGCAAGAAGTTGTACAGTTTCAGTCTGAAGATGTTGTCGCATCGAGAAATCGGAGCGTACGAATGTTCTGACCGGTTGTCTTCAGCAAGTCTCTATGCCAAGTCCAGGAGTATCGTTTGGGCGAGTCTTGGTCTTGCTGCAACGCGTAATCGAGTTCTAAAACCTGTGCGGGAAATTGAGTATTTGGCGGAAAAGGAGCCAAACAGTACCGACATTTTGAAGACAAACATGTTGGATACATATTATCCAAATCGAAGCAGTCACCTAGAGAATGTTTGTCTGTATGAGGTTCTGCAAAATTACATGTTCAAGAGGAACATCAAAGAAGATACTGAGAAAGGAGTGTATGCTGTAATAGGAAGTGAGGGATGTCTGGTCAAGCAAAGAAAATGCCACTTGATAAACCATCGAAAATTGAGTGGCGAATCTCCTGAAAAAAAGGAGTTTTTCTATTTAGCACTTTTGCAACTTTTCAAGCCTTGGCGTGCAGAAGAGGAACTGCTTGGAGATTTCCTCTGTTACGAAGACTCTTTCAATGCCGCCAAGGAGACCATAGAATGTCCTGCTTTTCCCAAATATGTAGAAATGTTGAATGCGGAAATTGAGCAGGAAGCAACGATTGCAGCCGAGATTGCCAGAGACAGTTCTCAGGACAGTCAGAGTTCTGCTTCATTGAGTCAGGATCCACTAGGAGGACCTCTTATTGAAAATGAAGCTGCCACTGCTATGAATGAGGTGGAAAGAGCCATGGCACATGCTCAAGAGGATGCGGTTAACTTAGAAGAGTTGGAAAGGCAACTCAACGTTGAGCAGAGGAAAATATATGACGAAGTTACCATGCAAATTGATCATGGATTAAGTCATGATAAGAAAGAGTGCTCATGTACGTCGTTGAAGCCTGTCCGACTGTACGTGAGTGGAGAAGCGGGAACTGGAAAAAGTTTCCTCATTAAAGCAATTTCATGCTATTTGCAGGAAAGGACAGAGTCATCGCTGTCTTGTGTTGTCACTGCTCCAACTGGACTGGCAGCACATAATATTAAAGGGATTACTTTACATCGTTTACTGATGCTGCCAGTGGAGCATGACAACAAATTAGAATATCACAAGCTATCTGGAGATGCTTGTTTTGAAGTTTCAAGAATCTTGAGGAAAATGAAACTTCTTATCATTGACGAAGTAAGCATGGTTTCCAATGTCATGCTTGCCTTTGTGCATTTGAGGATGCAAGAAGTTCTCAAAACAGAGTATGATGTGTTATTTGGTGGCAAACACATCATTGTTTTCGGAGATCTTCTGCAGCTGACACCAGTGAAAGGGCAACCTGTGTTCAAAATGCTCACGCATGAAGATACCAGGAAGTGCCTAGGCAGCATTGGCAACGTCAATATATGGTTAAACTTCAATTATGCTGAACTGCATGAAAATATGCGTCAGGCAAAGGATGAAGTTTACAAGACTATTCTACAAGATGTTAGAATTGGAAAAGTGACCGAGCATGGGAAAGAAGCTTTACATGCACGATTACTGTCAAATTTATATCCAGAACAAGATGTTGTGCCTGAGAATATTTTTCAGAAAATTACTGATAAGAAATCTGGAATATGTTTGATGCCAACTCTTGCAGAATGTGCCAAATTTAACAACAAAATGTTGCATTTAGAAAAGCAAGAGATTGTGAAAGTGGAAGCTATTGATAGAGTAGAGCATATGGGATCAACAATTATTTTGTCTGAGAATCTGAAAACAAAATTGGATTCATTAGAGAAGAGTATATCTAAAACTGCAGGTTTTGAAAAGACTCTGAATGTGTGCTTGAACTGCCGTATAATTTTAAGAAGGAATTTACATGTTGAAAGAGGTCTGGTAAATGGATCAATGGGTAATGTTGTTGATTTTGTGAAATACAGAAATAGAGATGGAATTGAATTTTTAAAAATTAAATTTGATGGCATTGAGGAAGTACAGCTAATTGCTCGTTGTTCTGCTAGATTTTTGCTTGTAAAAGACTTATATGTTCGCCGTAAGCAGTTCCCTGTTTGCTTGGCATATGCGGTGACAATTCATAAATCGCAAGGTTTAAGTGTAGACACTGCATTGGTGAATATTGGCAGTTCTGTGTTCAAGGAGGGTATGGCATATGTGGCATTGTCACGAGTTAGAACTTTATCGGGATTGTACTTGATTGAGTGTGATGTCAGAAACATTTGTGCAGATCTAGATTGTGTTAAGGAATACAATAGGTTAAGAAGAGAGTATGCGCCACATTTGCCTCAGTTTCCTTTGTTTGAGAAACGTCTGGTAGGCCGGAAACGAAGAAATGAGAACAATACTGGGGAGGTTGTAGCAAAAAGACAAAAAGTGAATGAACCTAAAATTACAAGCAGAAACAAAGAGGATTCTGTTGAAGATGTTGTTGGTTTTCAGTTTGAAAACAGTTCTGGTGTCAACTGCTATGCTAATGTAGTAATTAATGTTTTGTTTTCTCTAAAAAATGTAAAAGAAGAGATTGTGGTCAATTCTGATCAAAGATTTTGCAGTTTGTTAAATTCTGTGTTAGAGAAATGTACCACTGATAGAAGAAACATAGAAAGTGTGTCTGAAATTAGAAATCTGTTAGATAGATGTTCAGGCCAAACACAATTCTCTCAAAATATTCAGCAAGATTGTCAGGAGTTTTTAATGTATATGCTTGATGTATTACATGCTGAAGGTGTAGATGTAGATCAGCTGTTTGGGCTTTCTTATCAATGGCAGCATGACTGCGAGAACTGTATGGTATCAAGTACTACTAGTGTAGACTCAGAAAGATTTATATATTTAACTTTGCCAGACAGTAAATCAGTCTCCTTTAATAAGCTAGTAAAAGCTGCTAATCACAACATGGAGTGTAGCCAATGTAAATCTGAAATGATGTCCACATTATTTATACGAACATATGGCCAGTACGTCATTTTAATGTTCCAACGATGTAGGCCTGATGGAACAAAATTGACAACTTTAATAAAAAAATTTGTAGCTTCGCAGTTGTCAATATCAGGAAGGACTTTTGTAACTACAGCAATTATATATCATGACGGACCTTCAATATCATCAGGACATTACACAGCTTATTTAAAGTCTAGAAATGGCTGGTCATTCTGCAATGATTCTGTTTTAATTTTCAAAAAAAAATTGCCGTATGACCTTAAAAACTCTTACCTGGTGTTTTTAAAACCAAAATTTTAGGAAAATAATCTCGGGATATGATCTGTGGAATTTCAAGAAGTTCTAATGGCTCCTACACAATTTGGCCTTGAGGATAAGTGTAGTTCAGAGACATAACTTCTAATCATAGGATTGGACATCATGGAGATGTATGTGCACTATGAATGAGTTCAGAAAAACTGTTTCTTTTCATAAGCTAATTGAAGCAGCCAATCAAAACATGGAGTAGAGGGAATGTAAGTCTGCAATGCTGTCTACTGTTTTACATTGCTTTGTGATTAAAAGTGATGTAGAGAATTAAATAATTGTAGTACTCATAGAGGTAGTGTAAGTCTGCTTCATATTAAGCAGTATCAGTGTCATAGGAAATGTAGAACATGACTGAGCAAGAAGGGGAAGATATTACTATTCCAGGATTGTGAAAATGATCTTCAACATTTTAATTCTGAAAGTTGCGGAAATGCCAAATGATGGGATTGGCTTACAAGAAATCCAAGAGTTATAAATATCTCTGACTAGATTTGGCCTTGTGGAAAATAGTGGTAGAGAGCAAGAAGTCATTTATTGCATGTAACGTGTTTTTAAAAACGATGTAGGTTTTCTTTCAGAAAGTGGCGGGCTGAAAGTAATAACAGCACAAAAGAGTGTAAGCTGTTTATAGGACATCCTTGGACGTCATGGAAAGTAAGTTAACTTTAAGGAGTTCTGAATTTTAATTTCTGATGTTGTATGAGTTTTTTAAACACAATCATTTTGATTGTGTTTTTTTTTCCCCGCTGTTACATGATGAATACCTTCAAGTCACTGTTTTTAGTGAATTTTGATACATTCTGAGAACAGCAAAAATAAACCATTTAACATGTATAATTAATTCTGTACTGTTTGCATTTATGATGTATATGTAGAACTGTGTAGGAGGCATGGAGAAGGTGAGTTTTCTGTAAGTGTTAAATTTATTGTATGCAGTGCTGCACTTCTACGTATTCTTTCATATGCTGGACTACATCTGCACAATGAGATACCTAAGCAAAGGAAACACAAGTGATGTGATTGTGAAATGAGCAAAATAAATTGCACATATTTCAATTACATCACCTGTGTTTCCTATCATTACGAATCACATTGTGCAGATCAAGTTTAGGTCTGTCCAGGGAAACATAGGAGGTTTCTACTTTGTTGAAGAGTGCAGTGGACATGACTCACTTCATTAGTAGACTTTCACAGATATTATCTCCTCTGTACACTTCAACAAGTGTAAATCTCATCTTGAACTCTGAGTAGGCCTCACCTCAAACAAATCTCTGGATAGGAGACATGTTATTGGCATACTGAAGCGACACTTTTCTGAAACAAGAGCAATGCAAAAGATGCACCATGTTTTAAGATAGGCCTCACTTCATCTGCATCAAGATACTGTTAGTTTAAAATGTATATCTTTAGGATTGTGTAGAGGACCTGTAGAAGCAGAAGCTTCTGTCAGTGTCAAAGTTGTTGAAAAACTATTTGTCCTTCAATATTTTCCCTTGTCTTTTGTAATTTTTAAATACATATTTTAAATTTTTTCAAATGTTGGTTCTCTCTTTCACAGATTGAAAGTATAGAAATAAAATGTGATTAATTTAACGGCAATTACAAGGTAAATAGTTGTACTCTTTTCGTTACATTTCTATCACATTCACCTACTATTAGATCCACTGCTTCACTTCTTTAATCCTCAGTTTCCTGCCTTTGCTACTTTCCTCATTCCTTTCTCTATTACCTATTTACTCAACTCCTTCCACTCTTTTTCTCAGTCCCTCTGTTCTCATAGTTCCTCAGTCTTGTTCACTCACTCCATCTCTATTACTCTTAGTGTCTGTGAATTACTTTCCCAACTTTTTTTTTTTTGGACCGCTTCCCGGGAAGTTGCCCGGTTCGCAAACCAGCAGCGTTATGGCAGTCCACCATTTTGTGTTTCGGTCGAATCAAGATACAAGATGGAGGGCAAATAATGTTCAGAATGGGTAGAAGGGGGCACGGTAGATGTATCTTGACCCCCTTGGTTTTCTGAGGGTGGCTGAGGAGGACCATAGTTCTTCACTCTTGTTCACTCTCTCTGTTTCTATTAATGTCACTGTTTATGACTGATCAAAAAAATGTTTTTTAAAAAAGAACAGTAACTATAAGGGAAGGAAATAGACAGTTATGTTAAAAGAAAGACAGCTATAGGGAGTAAACTAAGGATACTGTTACCTACAATCCTCTGCTGTTGATGTTACTGACCATGTCATGAATGATGTAATATGTGACATCATCAGCAGTGGATTGTAGGTAACAGTATCCTTAGTTTACTCCCTAGAGCTGTCTTTCTTTTAACATAACTGTCTGTTTGCTTACCTTATACTTACTGTTCTTTTTTTTTAAAAATATTTTTTTTGGTTAGCTTCCGGTACGCGTACCGGGTAGCGCTCCGGGAGCGAACTAAGAGAAATAGAGGTTGGCAGAGTTCCAAATATTCTACCAATTTTTTTATAATGGGGAGTTAGTTCTGAAAAGAACTTTTTTTTTTATGTTTTTGTTGTTTTATATTTTTTTTAGTATTTTTTGAACATTTTTTTACTTTTTTTGTATTTTCTGAACGTTTTTAATTTTTTTTTGGTTTTTTTGGGGGGGGGAAACAAAAACGATCCATTATAAAGGGCTCAACAGGAGAAAAAAAAAAAAAAAGAATTTATTTTTTGGTGCGTTTTGTACAAACATTAATATGATTTTGAATTGCTCGCAAAATCAAAGTGATGCTACTTTCTCTGTAGCAGATGAAAGTGCCACATTCCACGCACACTTGCTTTACGTGCCCAAACAACATTTGGATGTTTGCGATCATCTCCCTCGCCTCTGGTCCCGACACCTCTGGAACCACCGATCTTCTTGCCATTGGGAGGGGATTTTGTTGTTCGTCACGTAGCTGGGCAGCACTATAATTATTTGGGTGCCACCTACTCATATGCCGATGCATAGTATGATTGCCATAACTATATTTTTTATCAGTGCCCCTTGACAATCTATCACCGCATATACGGCAAAACACGTAGCGTGCATTCACTTTCTTTTGCCCCTCAGGAATTCTGTAGAATTGCCAGATGTAATTCTCCTTTCGATTGTACCTCCTGGGCTCCTCTGGCAAAAACTCATGCTCTTCCTCCTCTTCCTCCTCTTCCTGTTCTTCCTCTTCTTGCAAAATTACTTCTGCAGGTGGTCCTCTCTTTCTTGGATTTGGTGGAGGTGGTGGGCTAGCACCAGCTGAAGCTACTAATGAAGCCATCTCAAAGTCTCAATAAAGGGTCTTTCTCTCACCAAGATGAAAGTCAGAGTGATGAAAGAAGGAGGGGTTTTCATCATTTGGGAAAAACAAAAGTTCTAAACCAATGAAAAGTGTTCATTTTAGATCACATGACCTTGTATTACATCATTAGGAAACCAAAAGTGAAATGAACCAATGAAAAGTGTTATTACCGAGTCACATGACCTGCTATGTTTACGTTACGCGGTCGGCGCCGCGCCGCGGATCGCTTCCGGTTCGCGTACCGCTGCGCTTCCGGGTACGCGAACGTAGCACGTAATATGACGTATTACGCGAGAACGCGAAACGTCATGCTGACGCGAAGCGTCACGACGTTGTTTTGTAACGCGAGAGGTGCGCAAAAGGAACGTTTACGGGTTCGCGTACCGGGTCGCGCCTCCGGATTGAGCTAACGGGAAGCTAACCGGTACGCGTACTGGGAGCGAAACAAAAAAAAATAAAAAAAAAATTGTATAAAAAACATGTAAAAAATATTTTTCTTTTTAAAGAATAATACATTGTAAAGGTTTTGATATTAGCTATTAAAAAACCAATGAAATTCACTGAAAAAACCATAGGTTATAGACCATATATAGTTAGGAATTAGCATTTACAAAACCTTAAAAATTCACTGACAAAAACCATAGGTTATACACCATATATAGTTAGGAATTAGCATTTAAAAAACCTTATTTTACTCACACAAAACCAATGAAATTCCATATATTTTTTTAGTTGTACTAACTATATATCACGCACCCGCAATCCACTGCTGATGATGTCACATATTACATCATTCATGACATGGTCAGTGACATCACTGATGACATCACTGATGACATCTCAAATGACATCACTGATGACATCACTGATGACATCTCAAATGACATCACTGATGACATCACTGATGACATCTCAAATGACATTACTGATGACATCACTGATAAAATCATTCATGTGATAATACGATGAACCTCTTCAGACTCCAATATAACCTTAGATACACTCAGTGTAAACACAGACTCACAGATTGTCACTCATCCATGAAGTTACACACACACCTAGACAGTCATGCAAACAATCAATCACACCTCCATTTCCTTAACTATACAGTTAAACACACCTTACTTATTCAAACATATACTAAAACATATTTACTCACTTATACAATCCTGGATACAAGTTCACAATGATCCATACAGCCACTCACACATTCACTGGCTCTTATGCACAGTTATTTATATATGTCAACTCTCACATGTACTGTATTTTACATATGTACTTAATTTGACATGTAGCACTGAGATATCTATTCACTCACCAATACAGTCATGCACACAGTCAACCGCCCATACAGCTGTTTCCAACATGCACTTTTGAATCCATACATCTATGCACAGAGTCATACACTTCCCAGCCACCCACACACACACTCAGTCTCCCATACAAATGCTTGGGCAACCAATCAATAACCTATATAGTTACTCATATAGCTACTGATCAACACATGCAGCAGTTTACAGAACAACAGACATAATGATGCACAAATTAAGACAGTTTAGTCACTAACCCATGCACTCAGTGAGACACATTTAATCACTCACTCATACATTCAGTCATGCACCTACTAAATCCTTCGTCCAGACACTTATACATCGACTCATTCATAAATATGTAAGACATATTTTAACTTTACAGAAAAATACAGTCACTGGATGTTGTCATCAGTGATGTCATCAGTGATGTCATTTGAGATGTCATCAGTGATGTCATCAGTGATGTCATTTGAGATGTCATCAGTGATGTCATCAGTGATGTCACTGACCATGTCATGAATGATGTAATATGTGACATCATCAGCAGTGGATTGCGGGTGCGTGATATATAGTTAGTACAACTAACTATATATGGAATTTCATTGGTTTTGTGTGAGTAAAATAAGGTTTTTTAAATGCTAATTCCTAACTATATATGGTGTATAACCTATGGTTTTTGTCAGTGAATTTTTAAGGTTTTGTAAATGATAATTCCTAACTATATATGGTCTATAACCTATGGTTTTTTCAGTGAATTTATATATATATATATATATATATATATATATATATATATTCTTTACCACACCAAACTATATATATATATATATATATATATATATATATATATTTACCTACTGGCGGTCGCCAGTAGGTAGTTATAGTTAGGACCTAGTTTCCATAGGAAATCTGCAACATTCTATTGGGAATAACTTTGGCGCCGGTGGACGAATTTTCGCGAATTTCTCAAATTAGATGGCCCGCTCCGCTTCGTTCCTTCCCTGAAAGTTTGGGGGGGATTTGTCAAGCGGGGGCCGAGATAAAAGGGGGTCCCAAAACGTGTTTTCTTTTCTATAGGGTGGTTGGACTCACTTTTAGCCCGCACGGCTGAATGGATTCCCACAAAACTTGGCAAAATTGTAGGGACTGGTAGCTCGATGTGCCTTTGCTATGTCTCAAGATATGTGCTCCAGAGGATTTTGAGTAATTTAGGTTAAAAAAAATATATATATCTATAAGCGCACCCCGGTACGCGCACCGGGGCGCTTACCAGCACGTAACGCGAGTTCACGCGCGGAAAGCTGATTGGCTCTCGGGTGTCTGTCAACATTCCAAACAGTCCGGAGCGGCCGCCATCTTGTGTCTCGGTAGGATCGAGACACAAGAGGTGGCAAAAACAAAGGGGGAAATGACCATAAGGGGCAGGGTAGACCCCCTGACCCCCTAGGTTTGATGTGGGGGCCATAAAAGGGCCCCGCGGGGCAAAAAAAAAATGTTCACGGGGGGAGCGCCCGGTACGCGCACCGGGGAGCGTACCAGGGAGCGTACCAAGGACAAAACCCAGTGAAACAGTAAAATTATAATTTAAAGTGCTTAGAGGTAGGGTAGCTTTGCATACAGTTGTTGTGTTGTGTTGTGTTGGTGATTTAAGTACCTGCATGTAGGTACCAATACAGAGTCTTAAATTCAATGTACACCATCTCCTCTGTAGATAGTTTGCATGTTGTTACAGAAGTTATTGTGGTATATGGAATCCATACCATTGTCTGTCAGGAAAGCAGAAACAACATGGAAGCAGGAGATGAAAACGAGATGTCAAATACACATTGGAGATAATATAGTGGGAGAAAGGAAGTAACTATGAGCAAAATTACTATGTAACACAAAAAAGTTGCACAGTATACTATACGTCTCACTTTATATTATATTCATTTTGGTACTATTTCATGAATTACATATAAAAAAGAATAATGTCTAGAACAATTTTTAATTATTAAATAAAAATTTATTGCTGTGATTTTTCAAAATGTAAAAGAACTTACAACATTATATCGTCAGGAATGTCCTCATTTTGAGTCCATGATTCCATTTCTTCCACACAATTAACTAGCTCTTCGTCCAGAGACTGATCCATAAAGTCAAAGTCTTCCTCAGGATTGTTCTCCAGAACAATTTCGAAAGAAATATTTGGTTCTCCTTCCATTTTCTTGCTGTAAATTGCATTAAAAATAAATATATCATGAGAGTTAGGGCAGTGTTGGGTTTAAGTTTAGACAGGTACTTCTGAGTTTTTAACAGTGAAGTTATCTTTGGGCAGTGTATGGTATCAGGCAGGAAGTAGAAATATCAAAAAAGTGTATGTGAAGAAGCCTAAGTAATTTCATAATTATAACAGAGAAGCCTAACTCAATCTATAACTATAACAGAGAAGCCTATCTCAATCTATACCTATAACAGAGGGACAGTAAATAACTATCAGAAAAAGTTTTTACAAATTAACTTAAAGTGCCCCTTACAAATTAACAACTTACCTTATTAAAAGGTGATGAAGATAAATGGAGAAAATTCTTTAAATATGTACCTCAGGTAGTTGTAGTCAAAATGGCCGTGTTTCCCTCTCATTTTTCATTTATATTCATGTACATAACCAATCAAATGTCAGGAAAAAAAAGTAGAAAATTAAAGTAACATTTTAATTGGTTGTAAATTCTAACACTTCATATGTGTTTTTGTCATGTAATTTACCTCAGGATATTTAGACAGTGCTACGGCTCAAATGGCTCAATGGAATTCCACCAAATTTGGGAAAATGGTAGGGACTGGTATGCATTAGGGCCTATTCTATATTTGGTGAAAGTGTCTCCAGTGGTTTTTATGTAAATTAACTTTAAAAAAAAATTGGGAGCGCTTACCGGTGCGCGCCCCGGCACGCGTACCGGCAGCGCAACGGGAGTCCTCCATCTTGTGTTTCGGTAGATTTGAGACACAAGATGGAGGACAAACAACGTTGGGAATGGGTAAAAGGGGACACGGTAGACACCCCCTGACCCCCTATGTTTTCTGAGGGGGGCTTAGGAGGCCCATATAGGCGAAAAAAAACTAATTTTGTTTTAATTTTTCACGGGGGGAGCGCCCGGTACGCATACCGGGGAGCGTACTTTGGTTAAAAACAGTGAAAAAAGTTAGAGTAAAATAATCATTTTGAGTGATCAGAGGTAGGGTAGCCCTGAAAAGAGCTTTTGGGTTCTGTGGCTGAATAAGGTACCTACAAGTAGGTTCCAATGCACAGTCTTAAATTCAGGAGGAATATTCTATTCCCCTCATCGGAGAAGTGCACACCATCTCCTCTGTAGATATCTTGCATGTTGTAACGCAAGTTATTGTTGTATATTGAACCCATTCCATAGTCTCTCATGTAAGCAGAAACAGATTTATTTACATGTTTCCGTGCTTTCTCAAATTGTGGACAAAATTGGTTGGACCACTTCCATTTCTGTCTTTGGCATATATTGGAAAATACCAAGGCAGTTTGAGGAAAAAGTGCCATCAATTGCTCAAAGGTGTCCTTTAAAAGCATTTCCAGACCTACCCCAGTCAAAGTGCCTAAGTCATTTCCACCACAGTGCAGAATTATGAGGTGAGGGTGTGGCAGATGCAAAAAGGTTTTCACCAATGGTATCAATTGATGACATCTCAATCCTCTCTGGCCAATCCACTTGATGTCTACATTTGGTAAATCAAGGTTGAGAAAATTTCTGGTAGCTGCATACCTTTGAGCCCAGTGGATGTAGCTATGTCCAATAATCCAGACAGAATACATGGTGAGAGGAGGTTCTGGTGCAGTCAGATGAAGTGTGGGAATGAAATGGCAGTTGGAACAGTAGGAGTGTGCACAAAAAAAACTGTGGAGTTTCAGTGCTCTTGAACCAGAAGCAATGATTGGTGGATTCAGATAGTTGAAAACTGAAAGTTAGGGTGCATGGTTCTGTTTTGTGAAAGAAGTAATTTGAATTGTTAAGAAAAAGTCATTTAAAGAAACATTGCACCGGATAATCTGGTGTATTGAGAGGTCAAGCATCCTTGCTAAGTTCATTTGCAACATTGTAGAATAAACTTTTAAACCTTAGAGCTCAGTGAGGAGGGATTTGCTATGGTAACAGGTAGAAAGGGCTGAGGGGGGGAAAGGTGTTGGTTTGAAAATAGAGAGGGAAGAGTTTTAATTGGTTAACATGAGGGATATGTGTGTAGAATTAGAGGTTTTCTGTGCCATTCATGGTTGCAGTGCCTGGAGTACATACCTTTTGCTCTGCTAAAGAAATATTGGTGTGTGTGTCTGACACTGTTCTCAATCTCCCAAAGCATTTGTAAAGGTGAGTAATGATTCATTTAATATAGATAGAGACTTGTATACTCTATGGAGAAGATTTGGAAGCAAATTGTGGTTTTTTAATGTTGCTTTGTGTCATGTTTTTTGATAATGCTTGGTAAAAAAGTTTTTACTGCATAGAGGAACTGTATTTTGTAAAATTGTGAAGTTTCAGTGGTGACATGGAATGCTTGTACATAGGACCTGTGCTGTGTTTCTTAAATGTGATGTGAAAAACGATGTTGGGGAAAATGAATGGCTTTTACATTTTTGAGAAGGAATAAATAGTGTCTGCATGCTTAAAGAAATACATTTGGCCCTTTCACAATGATGTTAACTGTGTTAACTCAGAGTAGGAAGCACATTGAGCTTCTTTGCTGTTGTTTTGTGTCATGTTTTTTGATAATGCTTGGTAGGAATGTTTGCAAGAGAGAGAAAATGTATTTTGTAAAATAGTGAGGTTTCAGTAGTGACCTGGAATGCTTGTACATAGGACCTGTGCTCTGTTTCTAAAATGTTATTTAAAAAAAGATTTTGGGGCAAATCAATGGCTTTTAGATTTTTGAGAAGGAATAAATAGTGTCTGCATGATTAAATAAATATATTGGAACCTTTCACAATGATGTCACCTGTGTTACCTCAGATTAGGAAGCACATTGAGTTTCTTTGCTGTTGGTTTGTGTCATGTTTTTTGATAATGCTTGGTATCAACATTTGCAAGATAGAGGATTTGTATTTTGTGAAATAGTGAGGTTTCAGTAGTGAAATTGAATGCTTGTACATAGGACTTGCGCTCTGTTTCTAAAATGTTATTTGAAAAACGATTTTGGGCAAATCAATGGCTTTTACATATTTGAGAAGGAATAAATAGTATCTGCATGATTAAATAAATATATTTGAATCTTTCATGATGATGTCACCTGTGTTACCTCAGATTAGGAAGTAGATTGTGCAGATGAGGTGAGGCATGTCCAGAGGTACAGAGGAGGTGAGGCCTGTGTTCAAAACTGTAGTGGGAGAGAGGCCTTTCCTGGGGAGCATAGGTGGTGAGGCCTGTGTCTAAGAGTGCAGTGGACTAGACTTCATGAAGCCTATCCCCCACTGCACTCTTAGACACAGGCCTCACCTCCTTTGTACCCCTAGATAGACCTCTCTTCCACTACACTCTTCAACACAGGCCTCACCTCCTCTGCACCCCTGGACAATCCTCACCTCATCTTCAACCCTGAATAGACCTCAACTCATCTGCATCCATAGACAGGCCCAGCTTATCTACACCCCTGGACACGCCTCACCTCATCTGCACACAGTTACCATCAATTATACCCAATACATTGAGGCCTGTCAAGAGGACACAGATGAGGTAAGGCTTGTCCAAGGGTCAGAGGAGGTCAGTCCTCTCCACTGCACTCATAGACACTGAATGCTTGTACATAGGACCTGCGCTCTGTGTCTGAAATGTTATTTAAAAAACGATTTTGGGGCAAATCAATGGCTTTTAGATTTTTGAGAAGGAATAAATAGTGTCTGCATGATTAAATAAGTATATTTGAACCTTTCACAATTATGTCACCTGTGTTACTTCAGATTAGGAAGCACATTGAGTTTCTTTGCTGTTGGTTTGTGTCATGTTTTTGATAATGCTTGGTATCAACATTTGCAAGAAAGAGGATTTGTGTTTTGTGAAATAGTGAGGTTTCAGTAGTGAAATTGAATGCTTGTACATAGGACCTGTGCTCTGTTTCTAAAATGTTATTTAAAAAACGATTTTGGGGCAAATAAATGACTTTTACATTTTTGAGAAGGAATAAATAGTGTCTGCATGATTAAATAAATATTTATGAACCTTTCACAATGATGTCACCTTTAGGCCTCTTTAAAAACGATTTAGGGTTGCAGATGAGTTAAGGATTGTCCAGAGGTACAGAGGAGGTGACACCTGTGTTCAAGACTGTAGTGGGAGAGAGGCATTTCCTGGGGAGCATAGGTGGTGAGGCCTGTGTTTAAGAGTGCAGTGGACTAGACTTCATGAAGCCTATCCCCCACTGCACTCTTAAACACAGGCCTCACCTCCTTTGTACCCCTGGACAGACCTCTCTTCCAGTACACTCTTCAACACAGGCCTCACCTCCTCTGCACCCCTGGACAATCCTCACCTTATCTGCAACCCTGAATAGATCTCAACTCATCTGCATCCATTGACAGGCCTCAGCTTATGTACACCCCTGGACACGCCTCACCTCATCTGCACCCAGTTACTATCAATTATACCCACTACATTGAGGCCTGTCCAGAGGACACAGATGAGGTAAGGCTTGTCCAAGGATCAGAAGAGGTCAGTCCTCTCCACTGCACTCATGGACACAGGCCTCACCTCCTTTGCACCCCTGGATAGGCCTCACCTCATCTGCACAATCTCCTTACTAATCTGAGGAAACACAGGTAACATGGTTGTGAAATGTGCTAATATATATTTTTAATCATGTAGATACTATGTAATCCTTGTCAATAAATTAAAACCAATTCATGTGCCTGAAATCTTTTTTTAAATAACATTTACAAAACAGAGCATAGGTCATATGTATAAGCATTTGATTACACTACTGAAACCTCACTCATTTAGAAAATACAATTCTTTTATGCACTAACATTTCTTTACCAAGGATTATTAACAATGTATTAGTCTCTATTATATTCTCTTCCTGACTTACTCTATTTTTCCACCTGTCCCCTTCTAACACCCTCTCTCTGACTTATTCCTTTTTACATCTTAACTCTGTGTTACACGCTGTTACACTCTTTCTTTGACTTACATTCTCTTACACCCTGTCTCTAATTTATTCCCTCTCTCTCTTTTTTACAGCAATTTATAAGTCATACTTTCTCTTACATCCTCTTCCTGATTTACTCCGTCTTACAACCTTTCTCTTTGTAACATTCTCGCCCAGAGTTACTCCCTATTACATAATTTGTCTGTTTTATAGCCTCTCTCCCTCTTTCTGACTTTTTTATTCTCTTCCTCTGTTTGTGCTACACCCTCTGTCTGACATACTCCTTGTTACATCCTCTCTCTGATTTACTTCCTCTTACACCCTCTCTCAAACTTACGCTCTCTCTCTCTCCCTTTTACAGCCTCTCTCTCTTTTACTCTCTTTTATATCCTCTCACCTTCTAACACCCTCTCTCTGTCTTATATTCTCTTACACCCTCTCTCTGTCTTCGACCCTGTTACACCGTTTTTCAGGCTTACTCTCTGTATCCCTTTCTTTGACTTACTCCCTCTCCCTATTACATTCTTTCTCTGTCTTACAACATATTATACACTCTCTCTGTCTTACTCCTTCTCTATGTTTTACTCCCTTAACCTGTTTCTTTTTCTGAGTCTCTCTGTCTTTTTGTGTTAGTTCCTCTAGCTCTTTTTCTCTTTCTTACTCCTAGTTACATAGTTGGTGTAATATAAACGTAGATATGTTGTAAACTAGTGTTTATATTGTTTGCTTATTGTCATTGCTTTGTTGTTTGGTAATAGTGGTCTATAATGTGTTATTTTTTTCTTTACCACAGATTGAAATCAAGATTTCAATAGTAAGGAAATATGCCCTCAAGGCAGAGGAGAAGAAAAGATGTCAAGCGGAAAAAATCAAAAACAGCAACGGAATTACAGTACTTCTCTACAACAAATACTTTAAAAAACAGGAAAAAAGCTCCTGGTAAGACAACTAAGTCTTTCTTACGGAATATATGTAGATAAAAAAAAATGTTGGTCAGAATGTGGATAAAGAGAAGGAGAGAGCAAATTTGAAAAGGAAGGAGAGGCCCCCCAAAAATGTTACTACTGGAGCAGGTGAGAATAATATATATAGGAATAGAAGGCAAAACCAATTTAGGGACATTCGTAAACGAATGTTTCGCAATAGGGTGGTTTTAAATTTGTTAAAAAATATTAAAAAAGGTAAACAGAGAGCTGTTTTTTATAAGAAAAAGAAAAGTGTAGAGAAGATTGTTGATCAGGCTTTTGAACTTAAGAAAAAATTATTTATTTTAATAATCAATAGAATTAGGACACTTAACAAGACAATTGATGTTTTCAAATCAAACAGTAGATGCAAAAGAGTAATTAATCGGACTAATTTTTGTAAAGTTTTTTCTGGAGAATGGATGCATAGTTCAAGTTGTGAGCCATTTTTTAATGAGGAGAGTTACTTTCAGGAGAATGATTTAGTGCATGCAGTTGACACCAGTGGTCGAGCATATGAGGTGAAAGACGGTTGTCCGATTAAAAAAGAGAAACCTGTGCCTAGAGAAGCAGAAGAGGTGTTAACTGATGAAGTTTTAGGGAGACGTACTAAGGGTCCAGTGTACACTTGGAAGTGTAGTAGTATTTGTAGTGTGCGACAGAATTCAATCGATTTGTTTCGTAATTTCTTACGTACATATAGTAAGAAAAGTCTAAAACAGAAAATGAAGATGTTGCAAGACTTAGATCCTTGCAGAGTGAGAGAAAACACAGGTTTGCAAGGGCATTCACTGGCTTGTATTTCTAGAAAAGTCTGTCAGAGTGTTTTTCATCATTTTAGGATGTTAGCAGTGCATCATAACAAAATGAGGAAATTAGTGAGAAGGTTGTATTATGCAAAAAGTTCCGCACTTAAGCTTAAACAATTAAACAGTGCACTTTTGCATGGAACTGAATTAGATGTGAAGAAGATTTGTGAAGAAATTGAGATTTGTTATTTTGGTGAAAAAGAGGACAGTGTAGAAATTGACACAGATATTCAAGGTAATGTGGAAGACAATGTACAGATTTCAAGTACAGAAAAGTTTGACCAGGAAATTACCAGGTTTAAGGTGAAATCAAGTGAAAGGCCTAATTTTACTTGTGTGTGTTGTCAACAAACTCATTATAAGCATCAAACTAGATTAGTTGATTTATACGTAAAAAGTGAAAAGATAAATAATTATGAGTGGAAGGATTTTGCAACTTATTTGTGGGTGGAGAATTCTTTTGATTTGAGTTCTGATCAGCGTATTTGTAAATATTGTTATAATAAATTAAATCAAAACAGAATGCCTGCTAGAGCTGTTCATAATAATCTTGAGTTGGTAGACATTCCTCCTGAATTGATGGACTTAAATACATATGAGTCTATTTTGATTCAATGTTTCCATCCTTTGCAGGCAATTGTTCGCATGGAGCCTAAGATAGGGAAATTGCCTCCTTCAGATTTACAGAGAGGATTAAAGGGAAGAGTTGTTTATTTGCCTCTAGATTTCAAGAAAAATATTGATACAATTGGTGTAGAGAATGTGGAAAAGGAACCTCTGGTTATTCTGGTTAATGGGGTTCCGACAAATAGTAAGAAAATCTGGCAAGATTTAGTGGATGTTAGGAAAGTCAAAAAGGCAACGTTGTATTTGGTCAAAAACAATGAGTACTACAAACATGTATGTGTTGGAGCAGAGGAAACAGCTGCAGAAGAAGACAGTGATTGTTCAGCCGGCCAAATTGAAAAAGTTGATGTGTCTAGAAGTGAAGAAATATATGAACATTATACTGTTCATCCTTTGCATTCCAATGAAGTAATGGGGAATGCAATTGACTTGTTTCAAATGAAAGCAGCAAAAGTAAGTCCCATTAGTGTATGGGAAGAAAGTTTGGAAGCTCGTTGTTTTCCACAGTTATTTCCAACAGGTCAAGGTGGACGATATGACGATCGACCACTTCAAATTCCTGCATCTGAATACCGGACTTTAAGATTATATGCTGAAGATCTAAGGTTTCGTCAATGCATTCCTTATTTGTTTCATCTACTGTATGAAAGTGACTTGTCTGGGCTTTCTTATGCAGTGAGCCATATACTGAAAAGTAGACCACATCTGCAAAATGTTTCGGCGAGGGACTTCATGGAGAAAGTCAATCTGCAAGACAGTATTTTGGAATCACAGCTAATCAATCTCATGGCATGTCAACGTGGAACAAACGAGTATTGGTTCCGTCGTCATGGGGAATTGAAATGTATGCTAAGAAACTTAGGAACTCCTACATGGTTCCTCACTCTTAGCAGTGCTGAGTATGCATGGGACGACTTACTTCAATTTCTACAAGAGGCAAACGCAAATATACAAAATGTAGAATTCAAAACTCCTGGAGAACTGTGTTCTTTGGATCCAGTGAATGTATGCAGATATTTCAATCATAGATTTGAAGCTATGATGTCTTTTATTACCAACAAAAAAAATCCTCCCCTTGGAGAGGTTTTGGATTTCTTTTGGAGAAAGGAGTATCAAGCGAGAGGTGCTCCTCACATACATATGTTGTTGTGGATTAAAGATGCACCCAAATTTGGAACAGATTCGGATGAGACAGTGATGAGCTTCATTGAGGAGTATTCAACATGTGCTGTTCCGAAAACTACCGAAGAAAACAGTTTAAGGCAACAAGTTTTACGCTTTCAATCCCATCGTTGTGGAAAGTACTGTCGTCGAAAATTCAGAAACAAGGACAAGTTCTACACAAAATGTTGTTTCGGGTTTCCACGACCAGTGATTTCTAAAGGAAGAGTAAATAATTTGATGTCTTCTCTGCGACATACTGTGACGAGAAAATCACCAAAAAATACATACAATTTAAAAAGAAACGAAGAGTCCAAGTACATCAACGACTACAACCCAGTGATTTTGTCCATGTGGAATGCTAACATGGATATTCAGTTCGTTGCTGACAACTCTATTGCTGTGGCTCGATATGTGACGTCTTACATCACAAAAAAAGAAAAGACAGAACTGAAGGAAATGTGGGAGGACATTTCACATGAAAAGAGTATAAGTAAAAAATTATACAGTTTCAGTCTGAAGATGTTGTTGCATCGAGAAATTGGAGCATATGAATGTTCTGATCGGTTATCATCAGCAAGTCTCTACGCCAAGTCTAGAACAATTATTTGGGCAAGTCTAGGTCTTGCTACAACACGAAACCGAGTTTTGAAATCTGTACAAGAAATTGAGTATTTGGCGGAGAAAGAACCAAACAGTACAGATATTTTGAAGACAAACATGTTGGATACATACTATCCAAATAGAAGTAGTCATCTTGAGAACAGTTGTTTGTATGAAGTTCTGCAAAACTATATTTATAAGAGGAACATCAGAGAAGATATCAATAATGGAATACATGCTGTCATTGGGTGTGAAGGATGTCTAGTGAAGCAGAGAAAAGGCCATTTGATTAATCATCGAAAATTGAGTTGCGAAAATCCAGAGAAAAGGGAATTTTACTATTTAGCTCTTTTGCAACTCTTTAAGCCATGGCGTACAGAAGAGGAACTACTTGGAGATTTTCTCTGTTACGAAGATTCTTTTAATGCAACCAAGGATACCATAGAATGTCCTGTTTTTCCAAATTATCTGAAAATGTTGAACGAAGAAATAGAGCAAGAAGCCACAATTGCTGTAGAGATTGCTAGAGACAGTAGTCAAGACAGTCAGAGTTCTGCTTCATTGAGTCAGGATCCACTTGGAGGACCAATTATTCAAAATGAAGCTGCCACTGCCATGGATGAGGTGGAAAGAGCTATGGAACAAGCTCAAGATGATGTAGTTAACTTAAAAGATTTGGTGAAACAACTAAACCTTGAGCAGAAACAGATATATGACGAAGTCACAGAACAGATAGAACATGGAGTCAGTCATGAGAAAAAAGAGTGCTCATGTACATCATTTAAGCCTGTCCGACTGTACGTGAGTGGAGAAGCGGAAACTGGAAAAAGTTTTCTGATTAAAGCAATTGCAACTTATCTGCAGAAAAGGACTGAATCACCGCTGTCTTGTGTTTTTACTGCTCCAACTGGGCTGGCAGCTCATAACATTAAAGGGATTACTTGACATCGTTTACTGATGCTACCAGTCGAGCATGATAACAAATTGCAATACCACAAGCTATCTGGAGATGCGTGTTCCGAAGTTTCCAGAGTCCTGAAGAAAATGAAACTTCTTATCATTGATGAAGCAAGCATTGTCTCAAATCTAATGCTTGCTTTTGTGCATTTGAGAGTGCAAGAAATTCTTAGAACAGACTATGATGTGTTATTTGGAGGGAAACACATTATTGTTTTTGGAGATCTCCTGCAGTTGACTCCAGTGAAAGGACAACCAGTTTTTAAAATGGTCACGCATGAAGATACCAGGAAGTGCCTAGGAAGCATTGGAAACGTTAATATATGGTTAAATTTCAAATATGCAGAACTACTTCAAAACATGCGACAGGCAAAGGATGAAGATTATACAAATATTCTACAAGATGTAAGAATCGGAAAAATAAGTGAGCATGGGAAAGACGCTTTACATGCACGATTATTTTCAAATTTGTATCCAAATGAAAACATTCTTCTAGAGAATATTTTTAAGAAAATTAACGAGAACAAATCTGGGATATGTTTGATGCCAACTCTGAAAGAATGTTCCATCTTCAACAACAAATTGTTAAAGTTAGAAAATGAAGAGATTGTGAAACTGGAAGCTATAGATAAAATAGAGCATATTGGAGCAACAATTATTTTGTCAGAAAATGTTAAATCAAAATTGAATTCATTAGAGAAGACTATATCTAAAACTGCTGGTTTTGAAAAGACTCTGAATGTGTGTTTAAATTGTCGTATCATTTTGAGAAGGAATTTAAATGTTGAAAGAGGTCTGGTAAATGGAGCAATGGGTCATGTTGTTGATTTTGTGAATTACAAAAATAGAGATGGAATTGAAATTTTAAAAATTAAATTTGATGGCATTGACGAAATAGAACAAATTTGTCGTTGTTCAGCTAGATTTTTGCTTGTGAAAGACTTATATGTTCGCCGAAAACAGTTTCCTGTTTGTTTGGCATATGCGGTGACAATTCATAAATCTCAAGGTTTAAGTGTAGATAGTGCTTTGGTGAACATTGGAAGTTCTGTGTTTAAAGAGGGTATGGCATATGTGGCATTATCACGAGTCAGAACTTTATCAGGATTGTACTTTATTGAGTGTGATGAAACAAAGATTTGTGCAGATCTAGATTGTGTTAAAGAATACAGGGGTATATTACCAACAACTAGCGATAATTTTTGTCTCTAACTTGTTTAGAGACAAAAATTATCGCCGCACATCGGCGATTTTTATCGCAGATAAACCTTGCTATTAGCAAGGTTTATCGCAAATGCGATAAAAAACGGCCGCAATGCATGAATATCGCTGAAAAGTCAGCGATATTCATGCATTATCGAGCAAATGCTCTTAGCCATGTTATCCACCTCCCATTGGATAACATGGTGAAGAACTGCTCAGGGCAGGTGTTAGCTTTTGGAGATATTCGCGCTTAGCGCGAATATCTCCAAAAGTTGGTAATAGGAGATAGCGATGTTAGCGACTGTTTCCAGTCGCTAACATCTTGGCACGCCCACTTTGCATGTCATTAGTGATAAATATCACTGACATGCAAAGCGGGGCCCAAGATGGTCGCTATCTCCTATTAGCTGTCACTAACTGGTGTTAGCGACAGCTTGGTAATAGGGAGATAATTTTATCTCCGCTTTCTTGGCTTTTAAAGCCAAAAAAGCGGAGATAAACCCCTTGATAATATACCCCACAATAGGTTAAGAAGAGAGTATGCTCCACATTTGCCTCAATATCCTCTGTTTGAAAAACGTGTGGTAGGCCGATAAAGAAGAAATGAGAATAATTGCAGTGAGGTAGTAGCAAAAAGACAAAAGGTAGATGAAACAGTAATTGTAAGCAGAAAGAAAAAGGATTCTGTTGAAGATGTTGTTGGATTTCAGTTTGAAAACAGTTCTGGTGTAAACTGCTATGCTAATGTAGTGGTTAATGGTGTTTTTTTTCTTCAAAATTTACAAGAACAGATTGTTGAAAATCGGGATCAAACATTCTGCTGTTTATTGAATTCTGTGTTTGAGAAATGAAGCAGTGATAGAGCAAAAATAGAAAGTGTTTCAGAAATTCGAAATCTCCTAGACATATGTTCTGGTCAAAATCAATTTTCATAGAATATTCAGCAGAATTGTCAGGAATTTTTAATGTATATGTTTGATGTATTGGAAGGTGAATGTGTAGATATAAAAAATCTTTTTAGCCTTTCTTATCAATGGCAGCATGACTGTGACAACTGTAGTTTATCAAGTAGTACTACAAAAGACACTGAAAGATTTATATATTTGACTTTACCAGACTACAAATCAGTGTCTTTTAATAATCTAGTTAAAGCAGCTGATCACAATATGGTGTGTACCCAATGTAAGTCTGCAATGCTGTCCACATTATTTTTACAAACTTATGGTAAATATGTCATTTTAATGTTCCAACGATGTAGACCTGATGGAAGTAAATTGTCAACTTCTATTAAAAATGTTGTGGCTTCTCAGTTATCAATATCAGGAAGAACTTTTGCAACTGTAGCTATTATTTATCATGACGGTCCTTCAACAACATCAGGGCATTACACATGCTATTTAAAATGTCGAAAAGGTTGGACTAACTGTAATGACACTCATTTGACTTTCAAACAACATTTGCCTTTTGACTTAAAAAATTCATACCTAGTGTTTTTAGAACCCAAATTTAAGTAAAGGTAATTGCCCTATGAAGACGGGAGCAGTTAATAAAAGTTAGTTTGCTGTTTAAAATTATATTGTGAGTAAAAGTGATGAAGATAATATAAAAATTATAGTTCTCATAAAGGTATGGTAAGTGGATCGCATAGTAAGTGATATCAGTATTATAGGAAATGTTCAACATGAGAGAGCCAGAGATGGAATTATGAATATTTAAATATTGTGAAAATGTTGTTTGAGCCTTTCTTTCAGAACGTCGGGAAAACGGTAATTTTAGAGTTTGTTTTAAGTAATTTGAAAATATACTGATACATCTGACACTATTTGGCCTTAAGGAAAGGTGAAGGAATGAGCAAAGAGTCATGACTGAACAGAAGGAGTATATGAAAACATTGAAACATATTTCAGATGTTCTTGGAGCTTTTTTTCTAGAGAGTCGATGAAATGGAATTTTTAGAGAACAGCAGAGTACCTTCCAACGTAAAGGACCTTCATGATGTACTATTTGGCCTAAAGGAAAAGTAAGTGAATCAAAGATTAGTGTACAAATGTGATTAGTAAGTTTATATGTTTTTTTTAAACACAATCTTTTTGATTGTGTTTTTTTTTCCGCTGTCATATGATGAATAGTTTGAACTCACTGTTTTTAGTGAAATTCAATATGTTCTGAGAACAGCAAAAATAAACTATCTAACATGTTGTATAAATGATTCTATAGTTTGTATTGTGTAATTTATATTGTATTCCCATTGTCTCACACTCACTTTCCTTTTTCCTCTCTCTTTCAGCTCTCTTTACTCACTCACACTGCCTTTCTCTCACTCTGTTTCACACCCATTCGTTTACTGCACTTCTTTCACAACCCCTCATTTCCATTTCAACTGTCTGCATCCCCTCTCTCCCTAGCACCACTTTTCAGCTTTCAGTCTCTCTGTTTTACTTCCCTTTTCCGTCTTTTCCTCCTTTGCTCTTTTAGTAATTCCTCTTTACTCACTCACCAGTATTGTTGCACTTTATCACTATAACTCACCCACTCTCCCTCGCTTATCTTTGTTTGCTCCTTTTTTTTACCTCTTCTCTCTATTTTCCGTTCACTACCTCTATGTCATCAGTCCCTCACTCTCCTTGTGTTATGTTCACTTGTGTTTATCTACCTTCTATAATTTCTCTTACAACAACTTCACTGCTCCTCTCTCATCGTTCTTCACCCCATTCCTTTTAGTCCGGTTCCATTACTACCCCTCATTTCCTATCTTTCAATGTTCTTCTCTTTACTTTCATCACTGAATCACTTTCTCTCAGTACCACTGTTTTAGTCCTCTTCTCCTCTCTTTCCTTCTTTTGCTCCCTTACTCATTTTCCTTTCCTCACTCATTGTACTCCACTTCACTCAGTCCTTCCCTTAGTTTCTTTGTCTACTAACTTCCTCACTCCTTTTCCCTCAATCCTTCTATATTATCCTCTCTCCCTTCATCCCTTCACTCTATGACTCTCCTTCACTTACTCTCAGTTATCTTCCATTCCTCATTCTTCTAAATGCATCCTTCATTAGACTCCTTTCCCTCTCAGTCATTATCTTTTTACTTACTCCTGTTTCCTGATTTAGTTTTGCTAACTCACATTCTTTTAGTATCTTTCTTACCTTCAGTTCATTTCTCTCTTCTTCTCTTCCTCTGTGTCAGTGAATCTATATGCCTTACTCTTAGTAATTTGCTCTCCTTCTATTTCCTTTTCCCTCTTTTTGTCCTTCTACATTACTTTATTTCTCTGTCTGTGTCCTTCACTCTTACTTTATTTCTTAATACACTGTTATGATTTTTAACCTCTTCATTTGTATCTTTTATTTTAAAATATATATTTTACTAATTATAACTTATTTTTTCTTCTCTCTTTCACAGATACAAAGTGTAGTAAAAAATGTAATTAAAGTTACATGAATTATATGGTAAGTGTGACTAAAAAATGTAGTTTGTCATCACCCTTTGCTTTAACCTCACTATTATTCTCTCACCCTACCTCACTCCTGTTTCCTTACTCTGCTTCCCTCACTTATTCTTATCCTCCATGTTTACTCCCCTTTCCCTAACTCCCCTCCCACATTCAACTTCTTTCAGTCCCCCTGCTTTACTTCCCATACCCTCTGTTCCCTTCCTTTGCTCCCTCACTCATTCCGTTTCCCTTAATCATTTACTTCACTCCTGTCACTCCTTCTCTCAGTCCGTCTGTCCTCACAGTTCCTCACTTCCGTTCCCTCACTCTGTCTCTCTTATCGTCGCTGTCTGTCTCCCCTCATTCTGTCAATACTCTTTCGTCATGCTCACTCCCTACAACTCACCCACACTCCCTCACTTACCTTTCTTTGCTGCTTCACTCACTACCTTTCAGTCACTCCTTCCTTTACTCTCTCTCTCCTTTCTCTCTGTCACTCCCCATGTCTTACCTTTATTCACTTTTATCCACCCTCTTTCACCCCTCTTTACTTACAGTCACTGCTCTTTTCTAATCCTCCCTCACTGTTTTACTATCTAATACACAGTCCCTCTGTGTTGCTCCCTCTAGCTCTCTTTCTCCTAACATCACTCTCTCTGTCCCTTTCCCTCATGCTCACTCCTTCATTCTTTTTTTTCTTTTTTTTTGGAGCGCGCAATGGTGCGCGCCCGGTTCACGTACCGGTACGCGTACCCTGGAGAAAAAAGAATGACAGAGTTTTTTAAAAATGTTCGTTTTTTTTCATAAATTAGAGGTAGTTCTAAAAAGAACTGTTTTTTTATTCTTTTTGTTGTTTTATATTTATTTTATTGTTTTTTTGAACATTTTTTACTTTTTTTTGGCTTTTCCGAACAGTTTTATATTTTTTTTATATTTTTTATGGGGAGAAACAAAAAACAGGGAATTGAAAATGGCTCAACTGGAGCACAAAAAAAATCAGGAAAAATTATGGTTTCCTCGGGAATTTGTGGTTATCCATAGCAACATTGATTAGTGTAATCCTTTGCTGACCATAACTAATTGATTTGTTACAATATATACAAACAATTTTGTATCCCCCAAACTTTGTTTGTATATTTGGAATCACCTCACTTGCCTCTGGACCCGATGGAGTGGGTTCTTTGGTTGTTGAGGTTCTGGATGATGATTGGGGTAGGTTTTTGCAGAGTTCCCTCACCTCTGCTGCAGAATAGTTATTAGGGTGTAAACGCTGCATGTGCCGAATCATAGTATGATTCCCAAAGGAATATTTTTTGCAGGGTTCCCCCTGGATAGCACAGCACCACAGATGAGACAAGTCACCTTTGCAGCGTTTACTTTTTTGAAACCCCTTGGGATTTTGTAAAACTCCCATATGAAGTGCTCTTTTGGTTTGTATGGGGGATTGTCTTCAGGCAGGAACTGCCTTGTCTCTTCCTCCTCTTCCTCCTCCTCCTTTTCTTCTTGACCACCAATGTGATCTTCTGGTGGTCCTTGTGGTGGTGGTGGTGGTGGGGCAGATGCTCCAGCTACTGATAGTACTGTAGCCATATCTGTAAGAAAAAAGCAGGTCTTCCTCTCTCAAAGAACCAAGTGAGAAAGAGGAAAAAAGGTGGGGTCTTTCATCATTTGGAAAACAAAACTGTTCTGAACCAATGAAAAGTGTTATTTTCAAGTCACATGATCCGGGCTTTCATCATTTGGAAACCAAAACTGATCTGAACCAATGAAAAGTGTTATTTTCAGATCACATGACCCGACGCGCTTACGCTACGTGCCCCGGTGCGTGCCCGGGGGCGCGCCCCTGGGCACGCCCAGCGGCGCTTACGTTGCGCGATCGTATGCGCTCGGGTGCTTTTGGGTGCGCTTACGCCGTGCGTCATATGACGCATCACGCGGCTACGCGATACGTCACGATGTTGTTTTCGTTCGCGGCAATAGCGCTAACGGGACGCTCACCGGTACGCGCCCCGGTGGGCGCCGTAACATTGCGCTCAGCGGTGAGCGCATCGGTACGTGCCCCGGGAGCGCTCCGGGGCAAAAAAATAATAAAAAAATTAAAATAAACATAAAACAAATAGTATTACATAATTATAAAATATAAAATTCATTATAAAAAATATTACATTTCATACCTATAGAGATTTGCTATTAAAACATCTATGACATTCACTGAAAAAACCATAGGTTTCACACCAGTTATAGTTAGAAATTAGCATTTAAAAAACCTATGAAATTCACTGAAAAAACCATAGGTTTCACATCAGTTATAGTTAGGAATTAGAATTTAAAAAACCTATGAAATTCACTGAAAAAACCATAGGTTTCACATCAGTTATAGTTAAGAATTAGCATTTCAAAAACCTATAAAATTCACTGAAAAAACCATAGGTTTGACACCAGTTATAGTTAGCTGGAAATTTTACTCGGATAAAACCAATGAAATTCCCACGTTATAGTTAGTTGGACTCACTATAACTTGCGCGTGCAATGCACTGCTGATGACGTCACATATTACATCACTCATGACATGGTCAGTGACATCACTCATGACATCACTGATGACACCATCCTTGTGACAGAGTGACAGACCTCTTTTCACTGTAATGTAACCCTTGAAACACATATTCAAAAATAGAAACTTACATTTTCAAAAAAATGGAGATACCCATACCAGTTACAACAACCAATTCAATAATTCCACCATCTATATACACATCCACTCATTGACCAACAGTCCTATATAGTCACTCATACATATACTCACTCATCATATGTAGTGATACACCTATACATCCTGTTACACACCGACAGTCATCCAAAAGATACTCTCACACATATTCACACATGCAAATAAACTATTGAACATCCATTTATTTGCATATACAGCTATACACACACAACCACCTTACTTCTAAAGAAACTTACACATACTTACTCTCTTAAACAATCACTTATAGAACACATACTTATTTAAACAGGAACTCTTACAATTTCTTACTCTCACATATACTCACTTATATACATCAATATTCACATATATTAGATTAAAACAGATGTAGTTACTGATAAAGACACTAGTGAGACAGTCATTCAGTCACTAACACACACATATATACACTCATCCACCCATACAGTCCTGCACATATGCTGTCTTCAAAACACATACAAACAGAGAGTCAGTCACTCATGCATCTATGTGCTAAGTAATACCCCCACCAAACCATACAAACACTCATACTGATACTAAGAAAAACATCTAATAACCCATATACCTACTCATGTAGCTACTCACCAACCCATGCAGCCACTTATACACAAAGGGGTCGATTCCGATCCGGTAAAATCCCCGTCCGTACGAATCGTATCCGGAGCCGTTTCCGTACGACTCGTACGGACAGCGTACGACCGGACGATTCCGATCCCGATCGTCCGACCAGGACGCGATTCGTACGGTACACGTCGATTCGTACGGAAAAGCGCACGATCACCTACACACCGTACGGCGCGTACCCCCCATGATCGCAGGGGGTACGGTGCGTACCCCATGTACGCTGGGTGTACGGCACGTACCTCGCATGATCACAGGGGTACGGCGCGTACCCCTGCGATCATGCGGGGTATGTGCCGTACCCGGGGGGGGGCGTCCCGTACCTTTTTCGGCGCGAACTCTGCATTTACGACTGTTTTCAGCTCCCGTAGGAAAAGGGTCGTACGGTGCGTACCCGACACGAATCGTACTTGCTGGGTCGTAAAAACCAGCCGCGAACCGTAGTGATGTCGCGTACAGCGGGTTCCGAGTGAGACTCGTACGGAGATTCGATTCGTACGGAGTCCTGTACGACTCGTACAGAGTTCGGCTCCTGGTACGGATCGTACTTCGTCGTACGTACGGGACGTTTACGGGTACGATTCGTACGGGCAAAAAACGCTCCGTACGACGATTCGGAGCGCATTTTACCGGATCGGAATCGACCCCAAAGTGAAACACTAATCCATATATTTAAATATTTAAACATTACTCACTAATATATGTATTCACTAAGATACACTTAATAAGCGAGTTAACCAATCAATTTTTTTTAAAAAAAACATCCATGTAAACACTTATTTAAACATTTATTCTTCCATCAACTTTTACATATACATATATAACACATAATTATTTTTTTTAAATACACACATTCACTGGATGGTGTCATCAGTGATGTCATGAATGATGTCACTGACCATGTCATGAGTTATGTAATATGTGACGTCATCAGCAGTGTATTGCACGCGCAAGTTATAGTGAGTCCAACTAACTATAACGTGGGAATTTCATTGGTTTTATGCGAGTAAAATTTCCAGCTAACAATAGCTGGTGTCAAACCTATGTTTTTTTCAGTGAATTTTATAGGTTTTTTAAATGCTAATTCTTAACTATAACTGATGTGAAACCTATGGGTTTTTCAGTGAATATATATATATATATATTCACTGAAAAAACCATAGGTTATAGACCATATATAGTTAGGAATTAGCATTTAAAAAACCTTATTTTGCTCACACAAAACCATTGAAATTCCATATATAGTTAGTTGCACTAACTATATATCGCGCACCTGCAATCCACTGCTGATCATGTCACATATTACATCATTCATGACATGGTCAGTGACATCACTGATGACATCACTGATGACATCTCAAATGACATCACTGATGACATCACTGATGACATCTCAAATGACATCACTGATGAGATCACTGATGACATCATCCAGTGACTGTGTGTTTCTGTAAAGTTTAAATATGTTTTACATATTGAAGAATGAGTAGATGTATAAGTGTCTGGACGAAGGATTTAGTAGGTGCATGACTGAATGTATGAGTGAGTGATTAAATGTGTCTCACTGAGTGCATGGGTTAGTGACTAAACTGTCTTAATTTGTGCATCATTATGTCTGTTGTTCTGTAAACTGCTGCATGTGTTGATCAGTAGCTATATGATTAACTATATGGGTTATTGATTGATTGTCTAAGTATTTGTATGGGAGACTGAGTGTGTGTGTGGCTGGCTGGGAGGTGTGTGACTCTGTGCAGATCAATGTGTACTTGTATCAATGATTGTATAAGAAAGTAAGTATGTGTTAGTATATGTTTGAAAATGTAAGGTGCTCTATGTTTAACTGTATAGACAAAAAAAATGGAAGTGTGATTGATTCTTTACAGGACTGACTAGGTGTGTGAGTAACTCCATGGATGAGTGGCAGAGTGTGAGTGTCTGTATAGGTGTATGAGTGCATATGATAGTGTTGTAAAGATGAGTGATTGTATGTATGAATGATTGTATGGGTGAATGAGTGAATGTGTGTGTAGACGTAGGAATCAGTGAGTACGTATGTAGTAACTAGTATTGGTGTGTCAATGGTTTCAAAAATTATACTCTGTATTTAACACTGGGTGAAACAGAGGTTATATTAAAATGTGAGGAGATGCATTGTATTGTCACATGAATGATATCATCAGTGATGTGGTCATTGATGTCAAATGAGATGTCATCAGTGATCTCATCAGTGATGTCATTTGAGATGTCATCAGTGATGTCATCAGTGATGTCATTTGAGATGTCATCAGTGATGTCATCAGTGATGTCACTGACCATGTCATGAATGATGTAATATGTGACATGATCAGCAGTGGATTGCAGGTGCGCGATATATAGTTAGTGCAACTAACTATATATGGAATTTCAATGGTTTTGTGTGAGTAAAATAAGGTTTTTTAAATGCTAATTCCTAACTATATATGGTCTATAACCTATGGTTTTTTCAGTGAATTTTCAAGGTTTTGTAAATGCTAATTCCTAACTATATATGATCTATAACCTATGGTTTTTTCAGTGAATTTCAATGGTTTTTTAATAGCAAATATCATAAGCTGTCGAATGTCAAGTACGTGGTAAGTGAAAACATTTTCGTGTTTATGCACACTGATCTGCTTTGAATGGTGCCCCCCCCCCTCATTTCTATTAGGAGTACTCTCTCTTTGCAGATAGTGAAAGGTAGTTAACGCAGGTCTTTGCCCCCATTGTAATCCGTCGTGCCTGCTTCTCTCTCCATTTGATTGATTGTTATCCAAGTATTTACTGTTTTAGAATTAGTTCTCTTTGGTTCATTCTCTATTTACAAACAAACACAGAGTCGCAATACTCTGTTTAGTCTTTGCAGATAACGAAAAATCGTGTAAAAAAAAAAGAAAAGGAATCGAGCAAAATCAGTAGGCCACTAATGGGATCTCTTTTTGACCTCGCTAAAATAGAAACATTAGGAACAACCCCTCATGACAAATACAAAACTAGTGAGATGAACTGAACTCCACACAATGATGGCTGCAAAACAGCTCGGCTCCGCCACCCACCCCGCCCAAAATAACGATAAAGAACGGCTGCCATGATTGGTTGCGGAATGACCACGACGGAGCTACGAAATGGTGCTGCTCTCATGCTAACCCCAGCTTCAGTCTGAAACATCCAGAAACACTGTAGACTACCAATTCGATCAGTTCCGGTAGCGCCCCAATGTAACCCGGTAGAGAAGAACTAGCTCTCCCCTCTTTGACTGATGGTTCTTGTTGCCTGTCCCTTCTGTTGTCATTTAACAGAACTATTTAGCCTGCTGAAAGGGGTTGTGTTCCGACCGCTGGTTGGTGGAGACATTTTGACTATATTCTGTACCTGCGTTGTCGCGTAATGCGTCATATGACGCGCCGCGTTAGCGCATCCGGAAGTCATCCGGGGCGCGCAGCGCGTAACGTAAGCATAACAAGTCATGTGACTTGTTAATAAAACTTTTCATTGGTTCATTTTACTTTTCTTATTGTAATGATGAAAGGCTTGGTCATATGACCTAAAAATTACGCTTTTCATTACTTCCGAACATTATTTTTTCTTAAATATATGTTATAATGTTCCAGGCTAATGTACTTTCCCGGAAATTTTACAACTGTCCTGCAAGTAAAATATATTCTTTTTTCGAGAAAAAGAGCGTTTCTTCGTCCCATGACGGAGCCGTTGAGCAAAAGAGGGTCGACCTGCTGTCTTAGTCGCCGATACGCCTGAATATGAGATTCTTATCGATCACTTTATGTTGCAGGAATAGAAAACACAACAGCCCTTGACCATTTATCTTTACTGCGTTCCTTCGTATTATACCTTTTACCCTTCATGTAATTGGTCTGCTTTATTTCACTTGCCTTTTAATGATTCTAAAACAGTCACTATTATTAAAAACTTTACCAATGTATATACTACTACCATGTTTTCTTTTAAAAACCTTTATTGTGAAAATTTCATTATACAAATACGAGCCTATAACCACGTGGGCCTGCCACAGAGCAAACTGTAATCGTATATGATGAATAGACATTTACACTGTAGAGGAACGTAACGGGCGGGCCATTAGGTTGCAAGAACTAAGGTGTCTAACAGTTACGGAATCGGTGGACGTACATTTTATAATTAAAATACGACAGGGCCAGTTACAATAAAATTATCTAGATATACATTTGCGGGCAAGTACCATGGGTGATGTTAATTCGAACTTTCAACAGTACAGTAATCAATAACGCATCAGAACTTAATATCAATAGGGATGTCGAAATATTCAATCAATTCTCGTCCCCGCCCGCCATGTGCTTCAAAACTGCATACGTATCTCGTGATTTCAAGGTTCTGCAACCAGTACACAACAAGGAGTTACGAGTCCCATTTATTCCGGCGCCATTTTGGGCGAGGACGGGCAGGTCCAGGATATAGTCAAAATGTCTCTACCAACCATCGACTATGATGATGTTCATATGCTGTATTTATTAGAGTAACACTCATCTGTCCACATGAAATTAATTTGCCACAATCTAAACATGTCATTTTAATCTTTCCAAAGTTCTTCTAAATATTTGGGACCGTTTCCCTTGCCTCTGAAGCTCTCAGTGCCACTTCTTTGATGAATGTACTAGCAGGTCAGGGGTTCTCCTCCAAATCTCTCTTTTATGCAGCACTATAATTAATTGGTGCCACCTCTCCATATGACGATGCATGGTATAGTTACCACAACTATATTTTTTTTCGGTTCCTCTGGAGAGTTCATCGTGGCAGATGAAGCGTGTAACGTACCGGGCATTTACCTTTTTTTGCATGTACAGGAAAGGAAAAAAAAATCGAGCGTCCGAGTTCTAAGGTGTCCCAGGGCCATTTTGGTGGACCAGGCCCAAATCCAAAGAACAGCCATCTCACAGGCTAATGGGGCGACCCACGCCGAGTTTCAGCATTGTAGGATGACCACACAAGTACAGCAACTTGCTAGACATCACCTCGGTGCCATCCGGATCTCGGCGCCCCACTGCAGATGAAGTGCCTCTCAACTATGAAACCACCACGGTGACATCCGGATCTTGGCGCGTTGTGCTGCCTTCGGCCTATTCGCACATCGGTCCGCTACTGACGCCATCTCACAGGCTAATGGGGCGACCCACGCCGAGTTTCAGCATTGTAGGATGACCACACCAGTACAGCAACTTGCTAGACATCACCTCGGTGCCATCCGGATCTCGGCGCCCCACTGCAGATGAAGTGCCTCTCAACTATGAAACCACCATGGTGACATCCGGATCTTGGCGCGTTGTGCTGCCTTCGGCCTATTCGCACATCGGTCCGCTACTGACGCCATCTCACAGGCTAATGGGGCGACCCACGCCGAGTTTCAGCATTGTAGGATGACCACACCAGTACAGCAACTTGCTAGACATCACCTCGGTGCCATCCGGATCTCGGCGCCCCACTGCAGATGAAGTGCCTCTCAACTATGAAACCACCACGGTGACATCCGGATCTTGGCGCGTTGTGCTGCCTTCGGCCTATTCGCACATCGGTCCGCTACTGACGCCATCTCACAGGCTAATGGGGCGACCCACGCCGAGTTTCAGCATTGTAGGATGACCACACCAACTTGCTAGACATCACCTCAGTGCCATCCGAATCTTGGCATCTCAACGCCTAGTGGTATCTTCCATACAAAAAATATTGTTACGCTGCCTTTGGCCCCATTCGCACATCAGTCCGCAACTTAGACATCACCTCGGTGCCATCCGGATCTTGGCATCTCAGCGCCTTGTGGTGTCAGTCAGAAAATATTGTTGTGCTGCCTTCGGCCTATTCGCACATCGGTCCGCTACTGACGCCATCTCACAGGCCAACGGGGCGCCCCACGCCGACTTTCAACATTGTAGGATGGCCACAGAAGTGCGACAACTTACTAGACACCACCTCGGTGCCATCCGGATCTTGGCGCGTTGTGCTGCCTTCGGCCTATTCGCACATCGGTCCGCTACTGACGCAAACTCACAGGCCAACGGGGCGCCCCACGCCGACTTTCAGCATTGTAGGATGGCCACACCAGTGCGGCAACTTGCTACACACCACCTCGGTGCCATCCGGATCTTGGCGCGTAGTGAAGCTGCAGCAGCTGCAAATAAGCTTCAGACAGTGTTACAACCGCTGCTCAGAACTCTCAACTATGACACCACCTCGGTGCCATCCGGATCTTGGCGCGTTGTATTGCCTTCGGCCTATTCGCACATCGGTCCGCTACTGACGCCGCCTCACGTGCCAACGTATTTTCTCCGCATTTTATACCCTATGCCGCATAACAGGTCATGTGACTTGTTTATAAAACTTTTCATTGGTTCATTTTACTTTTGGTTTCCGAATGATGGAAGGCTTGATCATATGACCTAAAAACAACACTTTTCATTGGATGAAAACTTTTTTTTTCCCCCAAACGATGAAAGCCCCACCTTGTTTCTGGATGTTTCAGACTAAACTGGCGTCAGCATGAGAGCACCACCATCTCGTAGCTCCGTCGTGGTCATTCCGCGAGCAATCATGGCAGCCGCTCCCCACCAGAAGCCTGCAGGAGTCGGGGCCCCCAAAACTTTTGATGAATTCTCAAGGCGGAGGGGACGCTTTCGAGAATGGGGTCCAAGACCTAGCAGACAAGCGTCCGATTTCCAAGGTGTCCCAGGGCCATTTCAGTGGACCACGCCCAAAAAGGAAAGAGCCTGCCGCCATTTTGAGAGTCCTGTGGCAGCCGCCTATCGCTGCACCGCAAGAGTGGGTGCAACTCAGCTGAATGGCGGATTTTGACACAGTGGACCAAAAGCGGACGGAATGGCAACTGAAACGGTAAAGGGGCGCCCCACTAAAACAGATGAGACTCCACCTGGAGAGGCCCGTTCACGCCGCCTCCCCCGGGGCGCTCCACGCCGTTATTCGGAGCAGCATTGTAGGATACCAAAACCAGTGCGGCAACTTACTGGACATCACCTTGGTGCCATCGTTCTGCTGCCTTGGAACTATTCGCACAACAGTTTGCTACTGATGACCCACCCCCCGCGACGCCCCACGCCGTTATTTGCTGGGTGGCAACTTACTAGACATCACTTTCGTGTCATCTAGATTTCGGCGCGTTCTGCTGCCTTGGAACTATTCGCACAACAGTTTGCTACTGATGACCCACCCCCCGCGACGCCCCACGCCGGAAATCTGGACGTTGTGCTGCGTTGGGACTATTCGCACAGCCGACCGCTACTTCGTTGTTTTTCTCTAAAAATGTTTATATGTTATTACTATTTTTGTTTTCTTGTATATATTTATAAATTATTAAAGTTTTATAATCTTACTACTTTGTCGGAGTGCTATATATTTTTAATGTGACACATAATTGTAAAAACTTTGATGTACAAAGAGTCATCCCTGGAATCTTCCGCTTCACGCTCGGTCCCCTCCCCAATCACAATACAGGATGGTTTTCAGATAATAGCAACGCTTCTGCTGTGACGGATCTCATCGAGTGTGGGCCTTGATCTACTATAACTCCTTTGAAGAGGGGTGATTCTTTACAGCTGTGGCCATAAACTACATCTGCAGGGCTAGCTGATAGCCTAGGACCGGCCTGGACAATCGGACACAGAGGAAAAGGAGTGTCAGAGGGTGCGGTAGTGAATAGGGCGAAAGGGAGGTGTCGGGCGGGCACAGGGTGTGATTCTCAGGGAAGAGCAGCGCAGATGGGGGGAGGTTTATTACCCATGCATAAGACAGAGAGCGGGGGTGACCACTGCCTGGGTGAGATGCTTGCGAGGGTGGGGAGCCATGCTAAGGATCGACAGCGTGCACAGAGTGGGTCTGGTCAAGGCATCTAAAATGGCTGCCGTGCACGACAAAAGTGTGGCATTTGAAAAAAGACAAGATGGCGCACACAATGTTTTTCAACAATTCCTGATTTCCTTCGAATCGAACGTTAACAGACGTTGGGGCATATTACCAAAGTTAAGCGATATTTATCCCTAACGATGCATTGCAAAGATTTTTTTACCGTCAGAAATTATCGCAGATAAACCTTGCTATTATCAAGGTTTATCGCAAATACGATAAAAAACGAGCGCAATGCATTAATATCGCTGAAAACTCCGCGATATTCATGCATTACCGAGCTAATGCTCTTAGCCATGTTATCCACCTCCCATTGGATAACATGGCTAAGAACTGCTCAGGGCAGCTGTTACTTTTTGGAGATATTCGCGCTTATCTCGAATATTTCCAAAAGTTGATAATAGGAGATAGCGATGTTAGCGACTGTTTCCAGTCGCTAACATCTTGGCATGCCCACTTTGCATGTCATTAGTGATAAATATCACTCACATGCAAAGTGGGACCCAAGATGGTCGCTATCTCCTACTAGCCGTCGCTAACTGGTGTTAGCAACAGCTAGGTAATACAGATATAATTTTATCTCCGCGAAGCGGAGCGCTGTTACAGATATATATCTTGTTTTTGAACGTTAATTTCTCAAAATGCACTGAAGCACATATATTGAGACATAGCAAAGGCACATCGGGCTACCAGTCCCTAATATTTTACCAAGTTTCGTGCAAATCCATTCAGCCGTTCGATTATTATTATTATTTTTTTTTTTTGCCCCGCGGGGCCCTTTTAAAACCTCCACATCAAACCTAGGGGGTCAGCGAGGATCTACTATGCCCCCTTATGGTCATTTGCCCCTTCGCTTTGGCCTCCTCTTGTCTCTCGATCCTACCGAGAGACAAGATGGCGGCCGCTACGTACTGTTTGGAATGTTTACAGACACCGGAGAGCCAATCAGCTTCGCTTCGCAAAGCTCCGTAACGCGAAAAGTACGCGAAGCGGTGCGCTGTTACAGATATATATCTTTTTTTGAACGTTAATTTCTCAAAATCCACTGAAGCACATATATTGAGACCTAGCAAAGGCACATCGGGCTACCAGTCCCTACAATTTTGCCAAGTTTCGTGCAAATCCATTCAGCCGTTCGATTATTATTATTATTATTTTTTTTTGCCCCGCGGGGCCCTTTTAAAACCTCCACATCAAACCTAGGGGGTCAGCGAGGATCTACTATGCCCCCTTATAGTTATTTCCCCCTTTGTTTTGACCTCCTCTTGTCTCTCGATCCTACCGAGAGACAAGATGGCGGCCGCTACGGACTGTTTGGAATGTTGACAGACGCCGGAGAACCAATCAGCTTCGCTTCACAAAGCTCCGTTGCGCGAAAAGTACGCGTCCTGGGCCGCTGCCCGGTCCGCTGTTACAGATATATATCTTTTTTTAAACGTTAATTTCTCAAAATCCACTGGAGCACATATATTGAGACCTACAAAAGGCACATCGGGCTACCAGTCCCTATAATTTTGCCAAGTTTCGTGCAAATCCATTCAGCCGTTCGGGCTAAAAGTGAGGCCAACCGCCCTATGGAAAACTCAATGTTAAAAACACGTTTTGGGACCCCCCTTTTTTCTCGGCCCCCCCTTGACGAACCCCCCCCAAATTTTCAAGGGCTGCTCAGAAACAAAATGTGCCATTTTCCTGAAAATTTCAGCCAATTCCGTCCACAAACGCCAAAGTTATTAGACATAGAATTTTTTAAAAACCCATAGAGAAAAAATCCTAACTATATATACCTACTGGCGACCGCCAGTAGGTAATATATATATATATATATATATATATATATATATATATATATATATATATATATATATATATATATATGTATATATATATAAAAATTCACTGAAAAAACCATAGGTTATAAACCATATATAGTTAGGAATTAGCATTTAAAAAAACTTACTTTACTCACACAAAACCATTGAAATTCCATATATAGTTAGTTGTACTAAATATATATCGCGCACCCGCAATCCACTGCTGATCATGTCACATATTACATCATTCATGACATGGTCAGTGACATCACTCATGACATCACTGATGACATCTCAAATGACATCACTGATGACATCACTGATGACATCTCAAATGACATCACTGATGACATCACTGATGACATCTCATTTGACATTACTGATCACATCACTGATGACATCATTCATGTGATAATACGATGAACCTCTTCAGACTCTAATATAACCTTAGATACACTCAGTGTAAACACAGACTCACAGATTGTCACTCATCCATGAAGTTACACACACACCTAGTCAGTCATGCAAACAATCAATCACACCTTCATTTCCTTAACTATACAGTTAAACACACCTTACTTATTCAAACATATACTAAAACATATTTACTCACTTATACAATCCTGGATACAAGTTCACAATGATCCATACAGCCACTCACACATTCACTGGCTCTTATGCACAGTTATTTATATATGTCAACTCTCACATGTACTGTATTTTACATATGTACTTACTTTGACATGTAGCACTGAGATATCTATTCACTCACCAATACAGTCATGCACACAGTCAACCGCCCATACAGCTGTTTCCACATGCACTTTTGAACCATACATCTATGCAGAGAGTCATACACCTCCCAGCCACCCATACACACTCTCAGTCTCCCATACAAATACTTGGGCAACCAATCAATAACCCATATAGTTAATCATATAGCTACTGATCAACACATGCAGCAGTTTACAGAACAACAGACATAATGATGCACAAATTAAGACAGTTTAGTCACTAACCCATGCACTCAGTGAGACACATTTAATCACTCACTCATACAGTCAGTCATGCACCTACTAAATCCTTTGTTCAGACACTTCTACATCCACTCATTCTTCAATATGTAAGACATATTTTAACTTTACAGAAACATACAGTCACTGGATGTTGTCATCAGTGATGTCATCAGTGATGTCATTTGAGATGTCATCAGTGATGTCATCAGTGATGTCATTTGAGATGTCATCAGTGATGTCATCAGTGATGTCACTGACCATGTCATGAATGATGTAATATGTGACATGATCAGCAGTGGATTGCGGGTGCGCGATATATAGTTAGTACAACTAACTATATATGGAATTTCAATGGTTTTGTGTGAGTAAAGTAAGTTTTTTTAAATGCTAATTCCTAACTATATATGGTTTATAACCTATGGTTTTTTCAGTGAATTTTCAAGGTTTTGTAAATGCTAATTCCTAACTATATATGGTCTATAACCTATGGTTTTTTCAGTGAATATATATATATATATATATATATATATATATATATATATATATATATATATATATTATATATATATATATTATATATATATATATATATATATATATATATATATATATATATATATATATATATATATATATATATATATATATATAACATTTCTATGGCAAAATGAAACCCCTTATTTTGTTCCTTTTCAAATTAAATGTATTAAGTGTTACCACTTTATTCCAATCAGGATGACTTCAGGTGTGCCATACTTTTGTCATAAGTAAGACTGTTAGCGTTCTAGTTGTTCTTTAAAACACTCGGGGACATTCTGTCACTGGGCTATAGTTGGGCTACATCTGGCTGATATTTGGGCTACATTTGTTTTTTTTTGTCTCTGGCGGCCATCTTTGGGCTACATTGGGCTTCATTGGGCTTCATTGGGCTACATTGGGCTACATTTGGGCTCCAACATATATATAGCCCAATGTAGCCCAATATATATTTTTCAAAGTTAATTTTCGTAAAAACCACTGGAGCATATATCTTGAGACATAGCAAAGGCACATCGGGCTACCAGTCCCTACAATTTTGCGAAGTTTCGTGGAAATCCATTCAGCCGTTCGAGCTAAAAGTGAGTCCAACCGCCCTATGGAAAACTCAATGTTAAAAACACGTTTTGGGACCCCCCTTTTTTCTCGGCCCCCGCTTGACGAAACCCCCCCACATTTTAAGGGGCTGCTCAGAAACAAAATGTTCCATTTTCCAGAAAATTTCAGCCAATTCCGTCCTCAAACGCCAAAGTTATTCAACATAGAATTTTCAAAAATCCCATAGGAAAAAAATCCTAACTATATATACCTACTGGCGACCGCAAGTAGGTAATATATATATATATATTATATATATATATATATATATAACATTTCTATGGCAAAATGAAACCCCTTACTTTGTTCCTTTTCAAATTAAATGTATTAAGTGTTACCACTTTATTCCAATCAAGATGACTTCAGGTGTGCCATACTTTTGTCATAAGTAAGACTGTTAGCGTTCTAGTTGTTCTTTAAAACACTCTGGGACATTCTGTCACTGGGCTATAGTTGGGCTACATCTGGCTGATATTTGGGCTACATTTGTTTTTTTTTGTCTCTGGCGGCCATCTTTGGGCTACATTGGGCTACATTGGGCTTCATTGGGCTACATTGGGCTACATTTGGGCTCCAACATATATATAGCCCAATGTAGCCCAATATATATTTTTCAAAGTTAATTTTCGTAAAAACCACTGGAGCATATATCTTGAGACATAGCAAAGGCACATCGGGCTACCAGTCCCTACAATTTTGCCAAGTTTCGTGGAAATCCATTCAGCCGTTCGAGCTAAAAGTGAGTCCAACCGCCCTATGGAAAACTCAATGTTAAAAACACGTTTTGGGACTCCCCTTTTTTCTCAGCCCCCGCTTGACGAAACCCCCCCAAATTTTCAGGGGCTGCTCAGAAACAAAATGTTCCATTTTCCAGAAAATTTCAGCCAATTCGGTCCTCAAACGCCAAAGTTATTCAACATAGAACTTTCAAAAATCCCATAGGAAAAAAATCCTAACTATATATACCTACTGGCGACCGCCAGTAGGTAATATACATATATATATATATATATATATATATATATATATATATATATATATATATATATTACACAACAGCAACTCCACAAACACCACTTCCAATCTCCCATGATCGGCGAAGCAAGAAGGGAGAGACGGACCACAGGATCTGGCTTCGGGTTAAATTTTAATGTGCAGGTGAGGCAACAGCACGAAGCATTTCGGGCCCATGGGCCCTTGGTCACATGTAAGGTTGTTACAAGAATTTTTTCTTTTTTAAATGCTAGTGATAAAACACCACGCCCCATAGTGCACAAGGTTACAGCCATCACCTGACCAATAATATAGAAGAAATACTATAATTTAACTCTACATTTGGCAGGTATTTAGCATTAATTTTTTTCCGTAATAGGACTACAATTTCCTCATGAAGACAGAAAAATAAAATGCTAAAAAAAGATGCACTAATTTACATAGAAGTAATAAGTATAGCAGCATAAATGCATGATGGTTCCGTGGAACAGGATATTGGAATCTTCCAGGATATATTCTTAGTTTCCCTTCTTCCTGCAATACATCATAAAACAATTTCTTCAGTAATATAGAAAAGCTAGTAACACTATTTTTAGCTTAAGGGACAAAAATACTTCAAGGTGAAAGAAGCAAGAAAAAAAGGAATATATATATATATTCACTGAAAAAACCATAGGTTATAGACCATATATAGTTAGGAATTAGCATTTACAAAACCTTGAAAATTCACTGAAAAAACCATAGGTTATAGACCATATATAGTTAGGAATTAGCATTTAAAAAACCTTATTTTACTCACACAAAACCATTGAAATTCCATATATAGTTAGTTGCACTAACTATATATCGCGCACCCGCAATCCACTGCTGATGATGTCACATATTACATCATTCATGACATGGTCAGTGACATCACTGATGACATCACTGATGACATCTCAAATGACATCACTGATGACATCATCCAGTGACTGTGTGTTTCTGTAAAGTTTAAATATGTTTTACATATTGAAGAATGAGTAGATGTAGAAGTGTCTGGATGAAGGATTTAGTAGGTGCGTGACTGACTGTATGAGTGAGTGATTAAATGTGTCTCACTGAGTGCATGGGTTAGTGACTAAACTGTCTTAATTTGTGCATCATTATGTCTGTTGTTCTGTAAACTGCTGCATGTGTTGATCAGTAGCTATATGAGTAACTATATGGGTTATTGATTGATTGCCCAAGTATTTGTATGGGAGACTGAGTGTGTGTGTGGCTGGCTGGGAGGTGTGTGACTCTGTGCAGATCAATGTGTACTTGTATCAATGATTGTATAAGAGAGTAATTATGTGTTAGTATATGTTTCAAAATGTAAGGTGCTCTATGTTTAACTGTATAGATTAGAAAATGGAAGTGTGATTGATTCTTTACAGGACTGACTAGGTGTGTGAGTAACTCCATGGATGAGTGACAGAGTGTGAGAGTCTGTATAGGTGTATGAGTGCATATGATAGTGTTGTAAAGATGAGTGATTGTATGTATGAATGATTGTATGGGTAAATGAGTGAATGTGTGTGTAAACATAGGAATCACTGAGTGCGTATGTAGTAACTAGTATTGGTGTGTCAATGGTTTCAAAAATTATACTCTGTATTTAACACTGGGTGTAACAGAGGTTATATTAAAGTGTGAGGAGATGCATTGTATTGTCACATGAATGATATCATCAGTGATGTGGTCATTGATGTCAAATGAGATGTCATCAGTGATTTCATCAGTGATGTCATTTGAGATGTCATCAGTGATGTCATCAGTGATGTCACTGACCATGTCATGAATGATGTAATATGTGACATCATCAGCAGTGGATTGCGGGTGCGCGATATATAGTTAGTGCAACTAACTATATATGGAATTTCAATGGTTTTGTGTGAGTAAAATAAGGTTTTTTAAATGCTAATTCCTAACTATATATGGTCTATAACCTATGGTTTTTTCAGTGAATTTTCAAGGTTTTGTAAATGCTAATTCCTAACTATATATGGTCTATAACCTATGGTTTTTTCAGTGAATTTTCAAGGTTTTGTAAATGCTAATTCCTAACTATATATGGTCTATAACCTATGGTTTTTTCAGTGAATTTCAATGGTTTTTTAATAGCAAATATCATAAGCTGTCGAATGTCAAGTACGTGGTAAGTAAAAACATTTTCGTGTTTATGCACACTGATCTGCTTTGATTGCTGCCCCCCACCCCTCATTTCTATTAGGAGTACTCTCTCTTTGCAGATAGTGAATGGTAGTTAACGCAGCCCTTTGCCCCCTTTGTAATCCGTCGTGCCTGCTTCTCTCTCCATTTGATTGATTGTTCTCTTTGGTTCATTCTCTATTTACAAACAAGCACAGAGTCGCAATACTCTGTTTAGTCTTTGCAGATAGCGAAAAATCGTGTAAAAAAACAAAAGGAATCGAGCAAAATCAGTAGGCCACTAATGGGATCTCTTTTGACCTCGCTAAAATAGAAACATTAGGAACAACCTGTTGAAAATAGCAATGCGTATGTATATAAGCGGCGTTCATTTGTGTTCACAGTACCCCTTGTTGATTGTTTCAATCGAGCATTGAATTGTTCGAAGTTAATTCTCTTAAGGATCTTCTCTACCAGCAAACGAGGAAGAATAGGAATATTCTATCTCCCTTTGCAGATAGTGAAGGGTAGGTAACGCAAGCCTTTAACACGTCGTACCTATTTCATTCCTCATTGATTGATTGATTGTCCGAACATTGACTGTTTGGGAATTAGTTCTTTTTGGAGGTATTCCCTGTTTGCAAATAAACGTAGGAAAATCTTTGCAAGTAGTGAAAGGGTACGTAATGCGGACCGTTCTCCCCCGTTGTAATCTGTCATGCCTATCTACTCCCCACTGATTGATGCACCTTTTTCACCCGGACCATTTACTAGAGATACGTCATCTGGCCCGACCAGAGAGCACCCCTAGTGAAAAGGACATATGCAATAATAACGAAGTGATCACTGTATCCTGTTAACAGAAACTTTACCATGAAACAACCTGGAAAGAAAAAAATAGGAAAACGAAAATCAGTAGGCCACTGATGAACATGAACTTTTATTAAACAACGAACAAAGAAACGATAACATAACGTAATGATAAAACCTATTAATGTCCTAGAAACAAGAAAACGTTAAAATATGCCAGTGGTGAGAGACCAGAAAAACAGTAAGAGAAACCAAATCACCCCTCGCTGTCCCACCGCCTGCCACGCCAAAAAAATCGATAGACTAGGGAAAATGCAAGTCAGTAGAACATCCACCCCCACTCTGGAAACTTCCAAGGTGGGGCAGGGTTCCGGCTACGCCCAGCCGGGAGCAGCCCATATAAGGCAGGTCCTGCTGCCACGCCTCGGCCAGGAGATCCGAACGTAGGGTGTAGCCGAAGGAGAGGCCGAGACCAGCGGGACCCGGCCAGGGGATTGCCTTTACAACGCTGAACAGTTGCAGGGGGGGGAATGTCTCCTCGACCCTCCCCTCTCTCTCCCAGTCCGGCCGCGGTGGCCCTTGAGAGTTGCAGGTAGTCCCGCCACATGCTCTTCCGGTCCGACCACCAACGGTCGGGGGGCCGAGGCCGACGGGATCCGGCTGCAGCCGATAAACCAAGAAACCCGTTCATGGGGCCAGAGCCAGGGGCGTCCGGCCGACATCCACCGGAAGCCCGGCCCGAAGACGGACGGGACACTTCTTTCTTTTATAATGGCTGCGACAACACTGGGGGGGGATGTCTTGCACATGCCTCCGACCCCCCCTCGTCCTCATCGCCTGGTCCGGCCATAACAAATCTCAAGCGAGACGCCGTGGGGTGCACTGGGAGGGAGAGACGGTGCGAACAGGCCTCTCCCGCCTCCCCAGGTGGAGACTTCCCAGCTGCACCCTCAGCGCTCCAGGCGCCCGGAAAACGGTTCTTCCACTGTGGCCATGCTGCAACGTCTCGCCCGGCAGGGTGGAGCCCGTCCGCTCATGTGACCCCGCGATCGCCGGTAGCTGCCGAACTCTCAAAATGGCGGTCGACCTGGCAAGAGCGGGCCCAGCATAAAGAAATGGCCCGGTCACTGGTTGACTCCACCACCGTAGTCCTCCACGACCTTGAAGATTCTAGAGGAGCCGCGGGAGTCTCCGACCCCCGATGGGGAATGACTGCCATGATCGCCCGTGGAGTGACGAAACTGTATCCGCGGGACGTCGGCGCTCCCATGCTGGCGCCAGCCTCACTTTGAATTACTAGAATCCTGCAGACCTCACTTCCGGTGAAAGCACAGTGTGACCCGGTAGGAAAAATTATTGCACCCCCTCCCCTTTTTGACTGATAGTTCAAACCACCGATCCTTTCCTTTGCCCTTTTAACGGAACTTTGGACTGCCTCCCCCTCTTTTACATTTTCTAGAGAAAACAAAACATTAACCACTACATTAGCATAGCAATTGACACCAGAACTGTTTTCAAATTGAAAACCAACAACATCTTCAACAGAATCCTTTTTGTTTCTGCTGTGACCCTGCTACAGCACAGGCATTGTCCCCAGCAGTAATTCTGCAATGCCGGTAAGAATAGCTGTGGTGCCTACTGGACTCACTCACCCCCGCGGCGCCCCACGTCGTTTTTTGCTGGGCGGCAACTTACTAGACATCACTTTCGTGCCATCTAGATTTCAGCGCGTTCTGCTGCCTTGGAACTATTCGCACAACAGACCGCTACTGACAAGAATATTTCATTATTGGTGCTGTCAATTTCAATAAATCTATTGGATAATTAAAAAGAAATTGCCACGGTCTCTTCGTTGTTTAAATGTTTTTACTGTTTTTGTTTTGTTGTATATATTTATATGTTATTAAAGTTTTATATACCTACTACTTTGTTGGAGTGCTATATATTTTTAATGTGACACATAATTGTAAAAACTTTGATGTACAAAGAGTCATTCCTGGAATCTTCCGCTTCAGGCTCGGTCCCCTCCCCAATCACAATACAGGATGGTTTTCAGATAGTAGGAACACGTGTGGTGTGACGGATCTCATCGAGTGTGGGCCTTGATCTACTATAACTCCTTTGAAGAGGGGTGATTCTTTACAGCTGGGGCCATAAACTACATCTGCAGGGCTAGCTGATAGCCTGGACAATCGGACACAGAGAAAGAGGAGTGTCAGAGGGTGCGGTAGTGAATAGGGCGAAAGGGAGGTGTCGGGCGGGCACAGAGTGTGATTCTCAGGGAAGAGCAGCGCAGATGGGGGGAGGTTTATTGCCCATGCATAAGACAGAGAGCGGTGGTGACCAGTGCCTAGGGAAGATGCTTGCGTGGGTGAGGAGCCATGCTACGAATCGACAGCGTGCAGAGAGTGGGTCTGGTCAAGACACCTAAAATGGCTGCCGTGCACGACAAAAGTGTGGCATTTCAAAAAAGGCAAGATGGCGCAGACAATGTTTTTCAACACTTCCTCATTTCCTTCGAATCGAACGTTAACAGACGTTGGGGCATATTACCAAAGTTAAGCGATAATTATCGCTAACGATGCTTACCAACCAATTTTTTACCACTAAGCATCGTCAGAAATTATCGAAGATAAACATTACTATTATCAAGGTTTATCGCAAATGCGATAATAAACGGCCGCAATGCATGAATATCGCTAAAAACTCAGCGATATTCATGCATTACCGAGCTAATGCTCTTAGCCATGTTATCCACCTCCCATTGGATAACATGGCTAAGAACTGCTCAGGGCAGGTGTTACTTTTTGGAGATATTCGCGCTTAGCGCGAATATCTCCAAAAGTTGGTAATAGGAGATAGATATCTTGCATGTTGTAATGCAAGTTATTGTGGTATATGGAACTCATACCATAATCTCTCAGGAAAGCAGAAACTGATCCTTTTGGGACCGCCTAAAAAGGCTTAGGGGGTGAGGAGTACTCTACTTTGCCCCCTTTTCACGTTCCGAACTATTTTATTTTACTCTCTTCTGTAATTACACAAAATACCAGCGATAAGATGCATCGGAGACACACAGTGAGAGAAAGGAGGCCGGAGATGAAGAAGACATGTCAAATACACATTGGAGATAATATAGTGGCAGAAGGGAAGTAAATATGAGTAAACTTACCATGTAACATAAAAATGTTGCACTCTATACTATAAGTCTCATTTTATACTACAATCACTTCGCTACAACCTCATAAATTAAAAATAAAAATGAATAATGTCTCAAACAATTTTTGATTTCTAAATATAAATTTATTCTTCAGAATTTTCTAAATTTGAAAGAACTAGTAACATGTCCTCATCAGCAATGTCCTCATTAAAAGTCTCCAATGATGATTCTTGTAACTCTATGGTCTCCAAACACTCGATAAATTCGCCATCAAGAGATTGATCAAAAAAATCATTCAAGTCATCTCCTCCTTGTGACAATATTTCATTATTGGTGCTGTCAATTTCAATCAATGTAGTGGAATCATTCAAGTCATCTCCTCGTGACAATATTTCATTATTGGTGCTCTCAATTTCAATCAATGTAGTGGAATCATTCAAGTCATCTCCTCCTTGTGACAATATTTCATTATTGGTGCTGTCCATTTCAATCAATCTAATGGAATCATACAAGCCATCTCCTCCTTGTGACAATATTTCATTATTGGTGCTCTCAATTTCAATCAATGTAGTGGAATCATTCAAGTCATCTCCTTGTGACAATATTTCATTCTTGGTGCTGTCCATTTCAATCAATCTAATGGAATCATACAAGTCATGTCCTCCTTGTGACAATATTTCATTATTGGTGCTCTCAATTTCAATCAATGTGTTGGACAATTCAAAAGAAATTGCCACGGTCTCTTCATTGTGAGCCATTTTATTTTGAAATTGCTTGCTGTAAATTGCAGAAAAAAATAATCACTTTCATTTATCGTTTTTAGTAATACATAATATAAAACTAACTTTATCAAGTATTTAGTATAACAGAAGGACTGCAAATAAATAACAGAAAACATTTTTCAAATTATCTTCAAGTGTACAACATAGTTCCCCTTACAAATTAACAACTCACCTTTTTAAAAGTAGCAGAAGTGTTAGTACTGTGTAAATCAAACACCAGAAATTCACCACCAAAAATTCCTCACAAATGTACCTCAGACAGTAGTATCACAAAATGGCTGTGGTTTCCTCTCATTTGACATATATACATAACCAATTAACTTTCATCACACACAAATACAAAACCAAAGTAACATTTTAATTGGTTCTAAATTTCAACACTTTCAAATGTGTTTTCCCCATGCAATTTTCCATAGGACATTTACATACGTCTACAGCCTGAATGGCTGAACGGAATTACACCAAACTTGGCAAAATGGTACATCAAACCTAAGAGGTCAGGAAGGATCTACTATGCCCCCTTATGGTCATTTCCCCCTTCGCTTTGGCCTCCTCTTGTCTCTCAATCCTACCGAGGGACAAGATGGCGGCCGCTACGGACTGTTTGGAATGTTGACAGACGCCGGAGAACCAATCAGCTTCGCAAAGCTCCGTAACGCGAAAAGTACGCGAAGCGGAGCGCTGTTACAGATATATATCTTTTTTTGAACATTAATTTCTCAAAATCCACTGGAGCACATATATTGAGACCTAGCAAAGGCACATCGGGCTACCAGTCCCTAATATTTTGCCAAGTTTCGTGCAAATCCATTCAGCCGTTCGATTATTATTATTTTGTTTTTTTTTTGCCCCGCGGGGCCCTTTTAAAACCTCCACATCAAACCTAGGGGGTCAGCGAGGATCTACTATGCCCCCTTATAGTTATTTCCCCCTTTGTTTTGACCTCCTCTTGTCTCTCGATCCTACCGAGAGACAAGATGGCGGCCGCTACGGACTGTTTGGAATGTTGACAGACGCCGGAGAACCAATCAGCTTCGCTTCACAAAGCTCCGTTGCGCGAAAAGTCCGCGAACCAGTGCGCTGCCCGGTCCGCTGTTACAGATATATATCTTTTTTTAAACGTTAATTTCTCAAAATCCACTGGAGCACATATATTGAGACCTACAAAAGGCACATCGGGCTACCAGTCCCTACAATTTTGCCAAGTTTCGTGCAAATCCATTCAGCCGTTCGGGCTAAAAGTGAGGCCAACCGCCCTATGGAAAACTCAATGTTAAAAACACGTTTTGGGACCCCCCTTTTTTCTCGGCCCCCACTGGACGAACCCCCCCCAAATTTTCAAGGGCTGCTCAGAAACAAAATGTGCCATTTTCCTGAAAATTTCAGCCAATTCCGTCCACAAACGCCAAAGTTATTAGACATAGAATTTTCAAAAAACCCATAGAGAAAAAATCCTAACTATATATACCTACTGGCGGTCGCCAGTAGGTATATATAGTTAGGATTTTTTCCCTATGGGATTTTTGAAAATTCTATGTCTAATAACTTTGGCGTTTGTGGACGGAATTGGCTGAAATTTTCTGGAAAATGGCACATTTTGTTTCTGAGCAGCCCCTGGAAATTTGGGGGGGGTTCGTCCAGGGGGGGCCGAGAAAAAAGGGGGGTCCCAAAACGCGTTTTTAACATTGAGTTTTCCATAGGGCGGTTGGCCTCACTTTTAGCCCGAACGGCTGAATGGATTTGCACGAAACTTGGCAAAATTGTAGAGACTGGTAGCCCGATGTGCCTTTTCTAGGTCTCAATATATGTGCTCCAGTGGATTTTGAGAAATTAACGTTTAAAAAAAGATATATATCTGTAAGCGCGCTCTGGGCAGCGCTCCGGTCCGCGGACCTTAAGCGTACCGGAACTTCGCGTAGCTAAGTTGATTGGCTCTCCGGTGTCTGTCAACATTCTAAACAGTCCGGAGCGGCCGCCATCTTGTCTCTCGGTAGGATTGAGAGACAAGAGGAGGCCAAAACAAAGGCGAAAATGACCATAAGGGGGCATACTAGATCCTCCCTGACCCCCTAGGTTTAATGTGGAGGTTTTAAAAGGGCCCCGCGGGGCAAAAAAAACAAAAAAAAATTTTTTTTTTTGCGTGGGGAGCGCCCGGTCCGCGAACCGGGAAGCGTTCTGGGCAGCGTACTGCAATGAAAAATGAATGATAGACTTTTCAAATGCTGTATGTTAATTGATTGTTGTTTTTGTTGATTATTTTTTATTTTCTTTATTTTTTAAGCATTTTTTTTAATGTGATTGTGTTTCATAATTTATTAAACTTTCTAACATTTCATTGTCAGAAATTTCATAATTATCATGGAATATACATTGTAGTCTCTGAGGGTGTAAAATGTCCTCATTTGCAAGGAGGTTATCTACTGCTTGTACACATTGCAGTAGTTCATTGTCCCAAGTTTCATCGAAAAATTCAATGTCAATTTGATCAATTGTATCAATCAATTCTTGGCTGCTGTCTTGCAGGTCCATTTCAAAAGAAACTTGGTTTTCGCCTTCCATTTTGCCTGAAATTTGAATTAAAAAAATATATATTAGTAGAGATAGGGCAATGTTGGGAATAATTTTAGATAGGCATTTTTTATCAGTGAATTTATCTTTGGGCAGTGTATAGTATCAGAGTGGATGTAGGAATATAAAAATGTGTATGTGATTTAACGTAAGTAAATTCATAATTATACAAGAGAAGCCTAACTCCATCCTTAACTATAACAGAGAAGTCTCTCTAAATCTATAACTACTACAGAGGGATAGTATATATCTATCAGAAAAAGTTTACCATATTAACTTATAGTGCACAATATACTTCAGTTTTAAAAATAAAAACTTACCTTTAGAAAGAAGTTGAAGGAATTAGTGAAAATACTATTGAAATGTACAGCAAGAAGTAGTAGTCAAAATGGCTGTGTTTTCTTCTCTTCCTTTATATATATTCAGGTATATAACCAATGAAATGTCAGGTAAAAAAAATAGAAAATGAAAGTAACATTTTAATTGGTTGTCAATTCCAACACTTCAGATGTGTTTTGTGAAGTAATTTACCTCAGGGTATTTAGAGAGGTCTACAGGCTAAATTACTAAATGGAATTCCAATCAAATTTGTGAAAATGGTAGGGATTGGTATGTAGTATGAGCTAATCTATATTTGGTGAAATTGTCTCCAGTGGCTTTTCTGTGAACTACTTTCCCACCTTTTTTGATGGTGCGCTTCCCAGGGAGCGACCCGGTACGCGAACCGTTGAGCGCCCCGGTTCGCGAACCTTAAGCGTTCCGGGAGTCCACCATTTTGTGTTTCGGTCGAATTTAGATACAAGATGGAGGGCAAATAATGTTCAGAATGGGTAGAAGGGGGCACGGTAGACTTATCTTGACCCCCTAGGTTTTGTGAGGGTGGCTGAGGAGGCCCATATGTGCGAAAAAAAAACATTTTTTTTTTAAATTTCGCGAGGTTAGCTCCCGGTTCGCGTACCGGGTAGCGCCCCGGGGAGCGTACTTTGTTGAAAATTAGTGAAAATGTTAGAGTAAAATAATAATTGTGAGTGATTAGATGTAGGGTAGCTCTGAGAAGAGCTTTTGGGTTTATGGTACATTTAGGTACTTATAAGTAGGTACCAATGCACATTCTTAAATTCAGAGTGAAAACTCTGTTGCCCTCATCTGAGAAGTGAACTCCATCTCCTCTGTAGATATCTTGCATGTAGTATCGCAAGTTATTGTTGTACAGGGAGCCCATTCCATGGTCTCTCATGTAAGCTGAAACAGATTTGTTTACATGCTTCCTCGACTTCTCAATTTGTGGACAAAATTGGTTTGACCATCTCCATTTCTGTCTTTGGCATATATTTGAATATACCAAGGCAGTCTGAGGAAAAAGTGCCATTAATTGCTCAAAGGTGTCCTTTAAAAGCATTTCCAGACCTACACCAGTCAAAGTGCCCAAGTCATTACCTCCACAGTGCACAATTAACAGGTCAGGTTTGGGCAAATGCATAAAGGTTTTCACCAATGGTATCAATTGGTGACATTTTAATCCTCTGTGGCCAAGCCACTTAATTTCCACATCTTGTAAATTGAGGTTAGGTAATTTCCTGTTTTCAACGTACCTTTGAGCCCAGTGAATATAACTATGTCCAACAATCCAGACAGAAAACATGGTGAGAGAAGGTTCTCCTGCAGTCAGATGAAGTGTGGCAATGAAATGGCAGTTGAAAAAATGAGAGTTTAAAATGAAAAAAACTGTGGAGTTTCTGTGTTCATGAAGCAGTAACAGTGATTGGTGGATTTTGATTGCTGAAAACAGAAAGTTAGGGTGCACGGATGTGTTCTTTGAAAGATGTATTTTGAATGGTCAATAAAAAATCATTAAATGAAAGAATGCACTGGATATGCAGGTGCACTGAGAGTTCAGAGTTCAATTGCAACAAAGTTGTGTGAACTTGCAAACACCAGAAGTCTTCCAATGAGGTGGTTGCCATGCAGAAAAGACAGAAAGGGCAGAGGGGGGAAGGGTTTTCATTTGAAAAAAAGTGAGGGAAGAGTTTTGATTGGGTGACATGAGAAATATGTGTGAAGAATTACAGCATTTCTGTGCTTTTGATAGCTGCAGACTCTGGGTGCATTCCTTTTGCTCTGCTGAAGACAAATTGGTGTGTTTCTGAGACTGTTTTCAAACTCAAAGTATTTGCTAAGGTGAGAAAATATTTCTTTTACTTAGATAGAGAATAGTGTGCTTTAAGGAGAAAATTATGAATTATGTGGCGCAAATTGCTTGTAAATATGCTCCCACCTGTGCATGGAAAATTTAGATTTTGAATGTTTGTGTTACATAGCCATGTTAAAAGTGACCCAACCATGCAGGAAAGGCAATCAAAAAACGCTTTTATGTGTCTTAAGGACATTTTAAGTAATTTTCCCATGTGCAGTGTTTTGAAATTATGAATTGAAAATCGTTTTTGAGGTAAAGGAATTGTTTTTAAATTTATGACAAGGACATAATGGTGTATGCTTCTTTATAAGGCAATTGACTGTCCCTGGTGTTATTTTTCCCATTTTAATGTAAGACTTTTCTCTGTGGCGCAAATTGCTTGTAAATATGCTCCCACCTGTGCATGGTAATTTTAAATTTTAAATGTTTGTGTTACATAGCCATGTTAAAAGTGACCCAACCATGCTGGAAAGGCAATCAAAAAACGCTTTCATGTGTCTTAATGACATTTTAAGTCATTTTCCCATGTGCAGTGTTTTGAAATTATGATTTGAAAATCGTTTTTGGGGTAAAGGAATTGTTTTTAAATTCATGACAAGGACATAATGGTGTATGCTTCTTTATAAGGCAATTGACTGTCCCTGATGTTATTTTTCTCATTTTAGTGTAAGACCTTTCTCTGTGGCGCAAATTGCTTGTAAATATGCTCCCACATGTGAATGGAAAATTTAGATTTTGAATGTTTGTGTTACATAGCCATGTTAAAAGTGACCCAACCATGCAGGAAAGGCAATCAAAAAACGCTTTTATGTGTCTTAAGGACATTTTAAGTAATTTTCCCATGTGTAGTGTTTTGAAATTATGATTTGAAAATCGTTTTTGAGGTAAAGGAATGTTGTTAAAATTTATGTGCGCCATATGCCCCCAAATTTCTTTTTCAGGGGTGCAGCAGGGTGTTATTGAGACACCCCTGCAGCTTTGGAAAAATTCCTAATTTGTGATGAGCACATTGTTAATCGCAAATTGCACCTTCATTTATATGAGCCTCCTAGCCCATGGAAATGAATGGGTAATTTGCAATTAGCAATTTTCTCATCGCAAATTTGGAATGGTAAAGAATCGCTATTTATTCCTTAAAATTCGCTTTTTTGGAAATGCAATATAGTTATATGATACATATGGCGGTTGATGTCTAACAAGATAAGAAGCTTAGGCATACATTTATGATGACTGGCGCAATGAAGTAGAAATCACTTACTTCATTGGTAGAGCTTTACATGTATTATCTCCTCTGTATTCTTCATCAAGCGTAACTTTAATCTGCAATCCTGAGTAGGCCTCACTTTAAACAAACCTCTGGATAGGCCACATCTTATTGTTATCTTGATTTAATCATTTAAAATGCTAGGGACAGATTTATGATAGGTGTATGCCTCTTTTGCGCCACTTAGAAAACATTGTCCATGGGGAAATGACTTAAAATGTCCTTAAGACACATGAATGTGTTTTTTTAAAACGTTTGCAATTTTTTTGGGTCACTTTTAACATGGCTATGTGACTCAAACAGTCAAAATCTAAATTCGCCATGCACAGGTGGGAGCATATTTACAAGGAATGTGCTCCATGGGGAAAGGTCTTATAATGTAATATGGGAAAAATGACATCAGAGACACTGAAATGCCTTATAGAGAAGCATACACCATTATGTCCTTGTCATAAATTTGCAAACCATTACTTTTCCCCAAAAACGATTTTCAAATCATAATTTGAAAACACTGCACATGTGGAAATGACTTAAAATGTCCTTAATTCAAAATTTGCGATTCCTTAAATGCAATGTATCAAACAAAAAATATGTAAAAAATGATATTAAGGATTTGGAAACTACCACCAACTTCTAGTTTGTGGTAAATTGCGAATTCTTTTCAAAAAGCATTTTTTTCCAAAAAACAAAAGGTCCCATATGACGCCCATACATGCCCTTAGGGCATGTAGGTGTGCCATATGCCCCCAAATTTATTTTTCAGGGGTGCAGCAGGGTGTTCTTGAGATACCCCTGCACGCTTGAAAAAATTCCTATTTTGTGATGAGCTAATTGCTAATCGCAAATTGCAACCTTCATTCCTATGAGCCTCCTAGCCCATGGAAATGAATGGGTAATTTGCAATTAGCAATTTGCTCATTGCAAATTAGGAATAGTAAAGAATTGCTATTTATTCCTTAAAATTTGCTATTTAGGAAATGCAAAATAGTTTGATGGTACATATGGTGGTTCATCTGTAACAAGATAAGAAGCTTAGGGATACATTTATGATGACTGGCGCAATAAAGTGCACATTACTTACTTCATTGGTAGGCCTTTACATGTATTATCTCCTCTGTATTCTTCATCAAGCGTAACTTTAATCTGCAATCCTGAGTAGGCCTCACATTAAACAAACCTCTGGATAGGCCACACCTTATCGTCATCCTGGATTAATCATTTAAAATGCTAGGGACAGATTTAGGATAGGTGTATGCCTCTTTTGTGCCACTGTGCGTCACTTTTATGATGCAGCGGCGGTGCAAAAGATTTGCTATGAGGCGACAACATTACAAATTGATGCATTTAGGCAGATATGTCATGGTGTAAAAAAAACGTACCACATGAAACCGATGCAGCAGTGATGCAAAAGATGCACCATGTCGTAAGACAGGCCTCACTTGGGGCCATATGTATCAAGCTAATTAGCATTCGCAAAGATCAAAATTCTACGAATTTTGGCCTTTGCGAATGTTAATTAGACAAATGGTATGTATCAAACAAGTTTGATGCAAAATAAGGAGTAGCAAAATTTGCTATTCCTTATTTTGCAATTGCACTGAAGGATTTGCAAATTTTGTGACTACTTAAATGCAATGTATCAAACAAAAAATATGTAAAAAATGACATTAAGGATTTGGAAACTATTGTGGTAAATTGGTAGTAATTTGTGAATTCTTTTCAAAAAGCTTTTTTTTAAAAAAACAAAAGGTCCCATATGACGCTAACACATGCCCTTAGGGCATGTATGTGTGCCATATGCCCCCAAATTTCTTTTTCAGGGGTGCAGCAGGGTGTTCTTGAGACACCCCTGCACCCTTGGAAAAATTCCTAATTTGTGATGAGCAAATTGCTAATCGCAAATTAAACCTTCATTCCTATGAGCCTCCTAGCCCATGGAAATGAATGGGTAACTTGCAATTAGTAATTTGCTCATCGCAAATTAGGAATGGTAAAGAATCGCTATTTATTCCTTAAAATTCGCTATTTAGGAAATGCAAAATATTTTGATGATACATATGGCAGTTCATCTCTAACAAGATAAGAAGCTTAGGGATAGATTTATGATGACTGGCGCATCACCAGGGATGTGCCAGTCATCTTGCGCCGCTGTTCCGCCACCCATGGTGTCCTGCATTTACAATGCGGCACAGCATGGGGCAAAAACGGCACAGATGCTTGACGCATCTGTGCCGTTAAGGTGGCGCATTGCTGGAGTTGTATCGCAAGTGCGATGCAGCTCCAGCAAGGCTCAGGGGTGCACCATCTCCACAATGTTGCGTCAAGACCTATGCCTGCTTCAAGCAGGCGCAGGGTTTTGACGCAGGTTTCTCCTATCTGATTGTAAATGCGGCACACCATGGGTGGCAGAGCAGTGGTGCACGTTAACTGGTGCATGCCTGGGGATGTGCCATTTAACATAAATCTGCCCCTTTACATTTAAGTATGTGCAGGGGACACAGAGTCGGTGAGGCTTATCCAAGGTTAAGAAGAGATGAGTCCTGTTCAGTGAAAGATTAGACATAGGCTTCACCTGCTCAGCATCGCTGGACATGGCTAAATAATAGCTGCAAAATGTTACTCTTGTTAAACAATTTTACTATTATAATCTGTGAGATTTGTCTCTTACTCTGCAACATCTCATTGTTGTTATCTTTCTTTAAAGATAAAGACAACCTCAACATGAGCGACAATCTGCAATCAGTTGATTTTGACCTCATCATTGAACTTGTAATTGAAACATCAGTGGATGTTGATCCCTTGGATGATTTAAATCCTGAGGATGAAGAAGAGCGTGATGAGGATGCAGATTTGTCCGAATTATATGATATAGGATGGGAAGCTGACCTGCTTGAGCCTTTGGAACTATAAACATTTATTTTTAAAATTTATAATTAATAAAAAGTAAAAAGGTAAACCGTTTAATTTAAAAATAAAGACACATTCAAAAGCAGGTTATGTGTAGTGTCTTCAATAAAATATTAAAATATGCTCATAAAATTAGATCAGATTCACATATAAAATAGCATAGGTAACATAAATATAAATGTCATTTCTTTTCTGGTATTTCTGTATTGTAAATTTGCCAACGACTAAAAAATCTTCTAATTAAAATGTCAAGTAGTGTGTTAAGTTTTTTATCACTGTTACTGATTTACTGTTTGGTAATAATGGTTAATAACATTATTTATTATATTTTTCCACAGATTCAACTGCAGATCATTTCAAGATTTCACCATGCCTACAATAGAAAGACAGAGAAAGGCTGCAAAACGTCAAAGACAGCAGGTGAAAAATAATACGCAGCAGTCCTCTAACAAAAAGATTTGTCAAGTCACGAAGAAAGCACCGGGTAAGAGCACAAAACACTTTATAAGAAATATGTGTAATAAAAAAAATATTACTACAGAAAATGTTTCAGTCCATAAAACGAGAAGGAAATCAAATGGAAAAGAAAGGCCAATGAAAAATTTTACTGCTAGAGCAAGAGATAACTCTGTGCATGATAGTAGAAGGAAACAACAGTTTAGGGAGATTCGTAAACGAATGTTCCGGAACAGGATAATTGGCAATTTGTTAAAAAATATTAAGAAAGGTCAACATAAACTAGTTTTTTATAAAAAAAAAAAAAAGTTGAGAAAGTTATTGATCAGGCATTTGAAATTAAACGTAAGTTATTTATTTTGATAATCAATAGAATTAGGAAGCTAAACAAGGCAATTTTTGATTTCAAAAGAAATAGTAAATGGAAGAGAATAGTTAATCGTAGTAATTTTTGTGAAGTTTTTTCTGGAGAATGGATGCATAGTTCAAGCTGTGAGGCATTTTTTAATGAGGAGAGTTATTTCCAGGATAATGATTTGGTGCATGCAGTTGACACCAGTGGTCGTGCTTATGAAGTGAAAGATGGTTGTCCAGTTGAAAAAGAAAAACTTGTGACAACAGAGGCAGAAGAGGTGTTAGGTAATGAGGTTTTAGGAAGACGTGCTAAGGGTCCTGTGTACACCTGGAAGTGTAGTAGTATTTGCAGTGTGCGACAGGATTCCATCAATTTGCTTTGTGATTTTGTACGGTCATTTAATAAGAAAAGTTTGAAGCAGAAAATGAAGTTGTTGAAAGAATTAGATCCTTGCAGAGTGAGAGAAGTGACAGGTTTGCATGGTCATTCACTGGCTTGTCTTTCCAGGAGAGTATGCCAGAGTGTTTTTCATCATTTCAGGATGCTAGCAGTGCATCATAATAAAGTGAGGAAATTAGTTAGAATGTTGTATTATGCTAAGAGTCCAGCAATTATGCTTAAACAATTATGCGCTGCTCTTTTGCATGGTTCTGAAATAGATGTGAAGAATATATGTGAAGAAATTGAGTTTTGTTACTTTGGAAGTAAAGAGGAGAATGTTGAAATTGAGCAAGAAGAAGAGGGTCATGTGGAAGATAGTGTACAGGTTTCCAGTACAGATAATTTCCAGAGGGAAATTGCGACGTTTGAGGTGAAATCAAGTGAGAGGCCTAATTTCACTTGTGTGTGTTGTCGACGCACTTATTATAAGAATCAGACTAAGTTAGTGGATTTATATGCAAAAAGTGAAAGGGAAAATAATAGTGAATGGAAGGATTTTGCAACATACTTGATGGTAGAAAATTGTTTTGATTTGGGATTGGATCAACGTGTGTGTACTTATTGTTCTTGCAAATTAAATCAAAACCAGATGCCTGCTAGAGCAGTTCATAATAATCTGGAATTGGTTGAGATTCCTTCTGAATTGAAGGATTTAAATACTTATGAATCTATTTTGATTCAAAGTATCCATCCCTTTCAGGCTATTGTAAGAATGGAGCCAAAGACAGGGAAATTGCCTCCATCAGATTTACAGAGAGGATTAAAGGGAAGAGTTGTTTCTTTGCCTCTAGATTTGAAGAAAAACATTAACACAATTGGAGTAGAAAAAGTGGAAGAGGAACCTCTGGTTATCTTAGTTAATGGGGTTCCGACAAAGAATAAGAAAATATGGCAAGATTTAGTAGATGTTAGGAAAGTTAAAAAGGCAACATTGTATTTGAAAAAAAATAATAAATACTATAAGAATGTATATGTTGCAGAAGAGGAAGTAAGTGAGGAAGAGGATAGCGATTTGTGTGCTGGTCAAATTGAGAAAGTAGAACCCTCTACTAGTGAAGAAATATATGAACATTATAGTGTTCATCCTTTGCATTCCAAGGAAGTCATGGGGAATGCTATTGAGTTGTTTCAAATGAAACAAGCCAAAGGGAGTCCCATTAGTGTTTGGGAGGAAAGTTTGGAAGCTCGGTGTTTCCCACAGCTTTTTCCAACAGGTCAGGGAGGAAGATATGATGAGCGACCTCATCAAATTCCTGCTTCTGAATACCGGACTTTGCGATTGTATGCAGGAGATGCTAGGTTTCGACAATGCATTCCTTATTTGTTTCATCTCCTGTTTGAAAGCGATCTGTCTGGACTGTCATATGCAGTGAACCACATCTTGAAAAGTGGTATACACATGCAAAACATCTCGGCAAGTGACTTTATGGATAAAGTCAATGTCCAAGATAGTATTTTGGATTCTCACCTGATTAATCTCATGGCGTGTCAGCGTGGTACTAATGAGTACTGGTACCGTCGTCATGGTGATTTAAAATGTATGCTGAGGAACTTAGGTACTCCCACATGGTTCCTCACTCTGAGCTGTGCCGAGTATGGCTGGGAAGACTTACTTGAATTTCTACGAGAGGCAAATGCTAACGTAGATAACATCGAATTCAAGACACCCGGAGAACTGTGCTCTTTGGATCCAGTCAATGTATGTAGGTACTTCAATCATAGATTTGAAGCTATGATGTCTTTCATCATGAATAAGAAGAATCCACCTCTTGGAGAGGTGTTGGATTTCTTCTGGAGAAAAGAGTACCAAGCAAGAGGTGCTCCTCATATACATATGTTGCTGTGGATCAAGGATGCACCTAAATTTGGAACGGATCCAGAAGACTCAGTGATGAGTTTCATCCAACAGTATTCTACGTGTGCTGTTCCAAACGCAAAGGAGAAGAAAAGCCTAAGAGAAAAAGTTCTGCGTTTCCAAAGCCATCGATGTGGAAAGTACTGCCGTCGTAAATTCCGAAACAAGGACAAGTTCTACACTAAATGTCGTTTCGGCTTTCCACGACCGGTGATTTATAAAGGAAGAGTAAACAGTTTGATGTCTTCGCTGCGACACAATGTCATGAAGAAATCACCTAAAAACACTTACAATTTGAAGAGGAACGAAGAGTCCAAGTACATCAACGACTACAACCCGGTGATTTTGTCCATGTGGAATGCTAACATGGATATACAGTTTGTGGCTGATAACTGTATGGCTGTGGCTCGGTATGTGACGTCTTACATCACCAAAAAAGAGAAGACAGAATTGAAGGATATGTGGGAGGACATTTCCCATGAAAAGAGCCTCAGCAAGAAGTTGTACAGTTTCAGTCTGAAGATGTTGTCGCATCGAGAAATCGGAGCGTACGAATGTTCTGACCGGTTGTCTTCAGCAAGTCTCTATGCCAAGTCCAGGAGTATCGTTTGGGCGAGTCTTGGTCTTGCTGCAACGCGTAATCGAGTTCTCAAACCTGTGCGGGAAATTGAGTATTTGGCGGAAAAGGAGCCAAACAGTACCGACATTTTGAAGACCAACATGTTGGATACATATTATCCAAATCGAAGCAGTCACCTCGAGAATGTTTGTCTGTATGAGGTTCTGCAAAATTACATATTCAAGAGGAACATCAAAGAAGATACTGAGAAAGGAGTGTATGCTGTAATAGGAAGTGAGGGATGTCTGGTCAAGCAAAGAAAATGCCACTTGGTAAACCATCGAAAATTGAGTGGCGAATCTCCTGAAAAAAAGGAGTTTTTCTATTTAGCACTTTTGCAACTTTTCAAGCCTTGGCGTGCAGAAGAGGAACTGCTTGGAGATTTCCTCTGTTACGAAGACTCTTTCAATGCCGCCAAGGAGACCATAGAATGTCCTGCTTTTCCCAAATATGTAGAAATGTTGAATGCGGAAATTGAGCAGGAAGCAACGATTGCAGCCGAGATTGCCAGAGACAGTTCTCAGGACAGTCAGAGTTCTGCTTCATTGAGTCAGGATCCACTAGGAGGACCTGTTATCGAAAATGAAGCTGCCACTGCCATGAATGAAGTGGAAAGAGCCATGGCACATGCTCAGGAGGATGCGGTTAACTTAGAAGAGTTGGAAAGACAACTCAACGTTGAGCAGAGGAAAATATATGACGAAGTTACCATGCAAATTGATCATGGATTAAGTCATGACAAGAAAGAGTGCTCATGTACGTCATTGAAGCCTGTCCGACTGTACGTGAGTGGAGAAGCGGGAACTGGAAAAAGTTTCCTCATTAAAGCAATTTCATGCTATTTGCAGGAAAGGACAGAGTCATCGCTGTCTTGTGTTGTCACTGCTCCAACTGGACTGGCAGCACATAATATTAAAGGGATTACTTTACATCGTTTACTGATGCTGCCAGTGGAGCATGACAACAAATTACAATATCACAAGCTATCTGGAGATGCTTGTTTTGAAGTTTCAAGAATCTTGAGGAAAATGAAACTTCTTATCATTGACGAAGTAAGCATGGTTTCCAATGTCATGCTTGCCTTTGTGCATTTGAGGATGCAAGAAGTTCTCAAAACAGAGTATGATGTGTTATTTGGTGGCAAACACATCATTGTTTTCGGAGATCTTTTGCAGCTGACACCAGTGAAAGGGCAACCTGTGTTCAAAATGCTCACGCATGAAGATACCAGGAAGTGCCTAGGCAGCATTGGCAACGTCAATATATGGTTAAACTTCAATTATGCTGAACTGCATGAAAATATGCGTCAGGCGAAGGATGAAGTTTACAAGACTATTCTACAAGATGTTAGAATTGGAAAAGTGACCGAGCATGGGAAAGAAGCTTTACATGCACGATTACTGTCAAATTTATATCCAGAACAAGATGTTGTGCCTGAGAATATTTTTCAGAAAATTACTGAGAAGAAATCTGGAATATGTTTGATGCCAACTCTTGCAGAATGTGCCAAATTTAACAACAAAATGTTGCATTTAGAAAAGCAAGAGATTGTGAAACTGGAAGCTATTGATAGAGTAGAGCATATGGGATCAACAATTATTTTGTCTGAGAATCTGAAAACAAAATTGGATTCATTAGAGAAGAGTATATCTAAAACTGCAGGTTTTGAAAAGACTCTGAATGTGTGCTTGAACTGCCGTATAATTTTAAGAAGGAATTTACATGTTGAAAGAGGTCTGGTAAATGGATAAATGGGTAATGTTGTTGATTTTGTGAAATACAGAAATAGAGATGGAATTGAATTTTTAAAAATTAAATTTGATGGCATTGAGGAAGTACAGCTAATTGGTCGTTGTTCTGCTAGATTTTTGCTTGTAAAAGACTTATATGTTCGCCGTAAGCAGTTTCCTGTTTGCTTGGCATATGCGGTGACAATTCATAAATCGCAAGGTTTAAGCGTAGACAGTGCATTGGTGAATATTGGCAGTTCTGTGTTCAAGGAGGGTATGGCATATGTGGCATTGTCACGAGTTAGAACTTTATCGGGATTGTACTTGATTGAGTGTGATGTCACAAACATTTGTGCAGATCTAGATTGTGTTAAGGAATACAATAGGTTAAGAAGAGAGTATGCGCCACATTTGCCTCAGTATCCTTTGTTTGAGAAACGTGTGGTAGGCCGGAAACGAAGAAATGAGAACAATACTGGGGAGGTTGTAGCAAAAAGACAAAAAGTCAATGAACCTAAAATTACAAGCAGAAACAAAAAGGATTCTGTTGAAGATGTTGTTGGTTTTCAGTTTGAAAACAGTTCTGGTGTCAACTGCTATGCTAATGTAGTAGTTAATGTTTTATTTTCTCTAAAAAATGTAAAAGAAGAGATTGTGGTCAATTCTGATCAAAGATTTTGCAGTTTGTTAAATTCTGTGTTAGAGAAATGTACCACTGATAGAAGAAACATAGAAAGTGTGTCTGAAATTCGAAATCTGTTAGACAGATGTTCAGGCCAAACACAATTCTCTCAAAATATTCAGCAAGATTGTCAGGAGTTTTTAATGTATATGCTTGATGTATTACATGCTGAAGGTGTAGATGTAGATCAGCTGTTTGGGCTTTCTTATCAATGGCAGCATGACTGCGAGAACTGTATGGTATCAAGTACTACTAGTGTAGACTCAGAAAGATTTATATATTTAACTTTGCCAGACAGTAAATCAGTCTCCTTTAATAAGCTAGTAAAAGCAGCTGATCACAACATGGAGTGTAGCCAATGTAAATCTGAAATGATGTCCACATTATTTATACGAACATATGGCCAGTATGTCATTTTAATGTTCCAACGATGTAGGCCTGATGGAACAAAATTGACAACTTTAATTAAAAATTTTGTAGCTTCGCAGTTGTCAATATCAGGAAGGACTTTTGTAACTGCAGCAATTATATATCATGACGGCCCTTCAATAACATCAGGACATTACACAGCTTATTTAAAGTCTAGAAATGGCTGGTCATTCTGCAATGATTCTGTTTTAATTTTCAAAAAAAAATTGCCGTATGACCTTAAAAACTCTTACCTGGTGTTTTTAAAACCAAAATTTTAGGGAAAGAATCTCGGGATGTGCTCTGTGGAATTTCAAGAAGTTCTAATGGCTCCTACACAATTTGGCCTTGAGGATAAGTGTAGTTCAGAGACATAACTTCTAACCATAGGACTGGACATTATGGAGAAATACGTGCACTTTGAATGAGTTCAGAAAAACTGTATCTTTTTATAAACTAATTGAAGCAGCCAATCAAAACATGGAGTAGAGGGAATGTAAGTCTGCAATGCTGTCTACTGTTTTACATTGCTTTGTGAATAAAAGTGATGTAGAGAATTAAATAATTGTAGTAGTCATAGAGGTAGTGTAAGTCTGCTTGTATCAGTGTCATAGGAAAAGTAGAACATGACTGAGCAAGAAGGGGAAGATATTACTATTCCAGGATTGTGAAAATGATCTTCAACATTTTAATTCTGAAAGTTGCGGAAATGCCAAATGACGGGATTGGCTTACAAGAAATCCAAGAGTTATAAATGGCTCTGACAAGATTTGGCCTTGTGGAAAATTGTGGTAGAGAGCAAGAAGTCATTTATTGCATGTAACGTGTTTTTAAAAACGATGGAGATTTTCTTTCAGAAAGTGGCGGGCTGAAAGTAATAACAGCACAAAAGAGTGTAAGCTGTTCATAGGACATCCTTGGACGTCATGGAAAGTAAGTTAACTTTAAGGAGTTCTGAATTTTGATTTCTGATGTTGTATGGGTTTTTTAAACACAATCATTTTGATTGTGTTTTTTTTCCCCGCTGTTACATGATCAATACCTTCAAGTCACTGTTTTTAGTGAATTTTGATACATTCTGAGAACAGCAAAAATAAACCATTTAACATGTATAATTAATTCTGTACTGTTTGCATTTATGATGTATATGTAGAACTGTGTAGGAGGCATGGAGAAGGTGAGGCTTCTGTAAGTGTCAAAGTTGTTGCATGCAGTGCTGCACTTCTGCGTATTCTTTCATATGCTAGACTACATCTGCACAATGAGATACCTAAGCAAAGGAAACGCAAGTGATGTGATTGAGAAATGAGCAAAATAAATTGCATGTATTTCAATTAGATCACCTGTGTTTCCTATCATTACGAATCACATTGTGCAGATCAAGTTTAGGTCTGTCCAGGGAAACATAGGAGGTTTGGACTTTGTTGAAGAGTACAGTGGACATGACTCACTTCATTGGTAGACCTTCACATGTATTATGTCCTCTATTCTCTTCAACAACTCGAAATTTCATCTGCAACCCTGAGTAGGCCTCACCTGAAACAAAACTCTGGATAGTAGACATCTTATTGGCATCCTGAAGCAATTATTTAAAATTTTAGTGTCTTGCGACACTTTTCTGAAACAACAGCAATGCAAAATATGCACCATGTTTTAAGATAGGCCTCACTTCATCTGCATCAAGATACTGTTAGTTTAAAATGTATATCTTTAGGACTGTGTTGGGGGCCTGGAGAAGCAGAAGCTTCTGTAAGTGTCAAAGTTGTTGAAAAACTGTTTGTCCTTCAATCTTTGCCCTTGTCTTTTGTAATTTTTAAATACATGTTTTAATATTTTTCAAATGTTTGTTCTCTCTTTCACAGATTGAAAGTATAAAAACAAAAAGTGAGTAATTTAACGACAATTATAAGGTAAATATTTTGTACTCTTTTCGTTACATTTCTATCACATTGAACTTCTATTAGTTCCACTGCTTCATTTCTTTAACCCTCAGTTTCCTGCCTTTGCTACTTCCCTCATTCCTTTCTCTATTATCTACTTACTCAACTCCTTCCACTCTTTTTCTCAGTCCCTCTCTTCTCATAGTTCCTCACTCTTGTTCACTCACTCCGTCTCTATTACTCTTAGTGTCTTTGACTGATCACTCTATCACTACTTGTTCATAATGCTTTCTCTGTGTAGTTGAAGCACACTAAGGGGAATATTATGAACACAGCCAATAAAATTATTGCTCTTTTTATTGGCAGAAAACTGGTTAAAAAGTGGTTTTAGCGGCAGTTTTCTGCCGCAAAAGCGGCTTTAGCGACACATTTCTGCCAATAAAAGCTGCAAAACTTTTATTGCCTATGTTGATGATATGGCTCTATGTTACTTACATTTCTTTGCTGTTTCAATTAATCTTTTTCTGTTATTTTTTGTTTTCTGTTTTCTATTTTTTCTCTCTGTTATTCCCCATATTTTAATCTTATTTTGAACATTCACTCACATTCTCCAAGAAACTCTTCTTTATTAATGTTATACTCTCTTTTTTTTTCTTTCACTTCGTTATCTATTTTGTTTTTCACAATTATACCCTCTTCTGTCTTTTCTTCGGTAAATAGATCTATTAAACAGTATCTCTTCTTTACTCCCTATAGCTGTCTTTCTTTTAACATCACTCTCTGTTTACTTTCCTTATACTTACACTTTTTAAAAAAAAAAAAATTTTTGGTTAGCTCCCGGTCCGCGTACCGGGAAGCTAACCCGGGAGCGAACCAAAAGAAATAGAGCTTGTCAGAGTGCTAAACATTGTAGCAATTTTTTTTGAAAGGGAAGGTAGTTCTGAAAAGAACTTTTTTTTTAATATTTTTGTTGTTTTATATTTTTTTTTTATTTTTTGAACATTTTTTGTTTTTTTTGTATTTTTTGAACGATTTTATATTTTTTTGGGTTTTTTTGGGGGGGGGAGGAAACAACAAACAGGCGTTGAAAAGGGCTCAACAGGAGCAAAAAAAAATTACTGGGGGCGGTTAGGGCAATCATGGTGTTCATATGAAAGGTTGAGTGCATTGATGCTCATGTTGCCACAAGCTAATAATGCACGACAGTGCATACATAAATGTATCATATGCCCAAAATTTTCTTGGATATTTGGCACAGTTTCCCGTGCCTCCTCTGGTGTTAAAGAAACCGGTATTGTTGGTCTGGCCACAGGAGTTGGTCTAGGATTGTCCAGCATATCCCTTAATTCCGCCCGGCTGTAATTTAGGGGATGTTTCCTCGTCATGTGCCTATGCATGGTGTGATTACCATAACTGTATTTTTTGTCCGTCCCTCTGGACATCTGTTCCTTGCATATGAGGCAGGTGACATACCTCGCGTTGACTTTTTTTTGTCCACGAGGCATCGAAAAAAACTGCCAGATGAAACTGGCTTTCTTTCTGGAAACCCGGGGCAACTCTTCCAGGAATTGTGGTTCTTCTCCCTCCTCATCCATTTCTTCATCTTCCTCCTCAGTGTTGGTAATCACCTGGGGAGGTGGTCCACTCTTCCCATGAGGAGGTGGTGGTGGTGGTGGGGGTGCACCAGCTGAAGCAACCAATGAAGCCATTTTCACACAAGCAAAATAGGTCTTCCAACAAGCAAAATAGGTCTTCCTCTCACAATGATGAAAGTCAGAGTGAAGAAAGAAGGAGGGGTTTTCATCATTTGGAAAAAACAATACTTCTCAACCAATGAAAAGTGTTATTTTTAGGTCACCTGACCTAGCCTTCCATAATTATGAAACTAAAAGTGAAATGAACCAATGAAAAGTTTTATTAACAAGTCACATGACCTCTCACGCTCATGTTACGCGCTGCGGAACGCGCCCCGGTTAGCTTCCGGGTCGCTAAGCTTCGCGCCCCGGTCCGCGCCCCGGGACACTTCCGGGTGCGCTAACGCGATACGTCACAAGACGCATTTCGCGGCAACGCGATACGTCGCGCTTTCGCGCCGCGGATCGCTTCCGGGGAGCTGCGTTTCGCGCCTCGGTCCGCGCCCCGGGGCACTTCCGGGTGCGCTAACGCAGTACGTCATAAGGCGCATTACGCGGCAACGCGATACCGTCACTATGTTGATTTCTTACCGGTTCGCGGACCGGATCGCGGAATCAAATTGAGCTAACGGGAAGCTTCCCGGTTCGCGGACCGGGAGCGAAACAAAAAAAATATTTAAAAAAATGTATTAATAAACATATAAAATATATTTTTGGATTTAAAGAAGAATAAATTTTACAGCTATAGATATTAGCTTTTAAAAAACCAATGAAATTCATTGAAAAAACCATAGGTTATAGACCATCTATAGTTAGGAATTAGCATTTAAAAAACCTTATTTTACTCACACAAAACCAATGAAATTCCATATATAGTTAGTTGTACTAACTATATATCGCGCACCCGCAATCCACTGCTGATCATGTCACATATTACATCATTCATGACATGGTCAGTGACATCACTGATGACATCACTGATGACATCTCAAATGACATCACTGATGACATCACTGATGACATCTCAATGACATGACTGATGACATCACTGATGACATCTCAAATGACATCACTGATGACATCTCAAATGTCTTACATATTGAAGAATGAGTGGATGTATAAGTGTCTGGATGAAGGATTTAGTAGGTGCGTGACTGACTGTATGAGTGAGTGATTTAATGTGTGTCACTGAGTGCATGGGTTAGTGAGTAAACTGTCTTAATTTGTGCATCATTATGTCTGTTGTTCTGTAAACTGCTGCATGTGTTGATCAGTAGCTATATGAGTAAGTATATGGGTTATTGATTGGTTGCCCAAGTATTTGTATGGGAGACTGAGTGTGTGTGTGGGTGGCTGGGAGGTGTATGACTCTGTGCATAGATGTGTAAGCAGTTGATTCACTAGATATATGGATTCAAAAGTGCATGTGGAAACAGGTGTATGGGCGGTTGACTGAGTGCATTGGTGAGTGAATGGATATCTGAGTGCTACATGTCAAAGTAAGAACATATGAAAAAAACACAGTACATGTGAGAGTTGACATATATAAATAACTGTGCATAAGAGCCAGTGAATGTGTGAGTGGCTGTATTGATCATTGTGAACTTGTATCAGGGATTGTAAAAGAGAGTAAATATGTGTTAGTATATGTTTGAATAAGTAAGGTATGTATAACTGTATAGTTGAGGAAATGGAGGTGTAATTGATTCTTTGCATGACTGAGTAGGTGTGTGAGTAACTCCATGGACGAGTGACAGTCTGTGAGTGTCTGTTTACACTGAGTGTATCTAAGGTTATTTTAGAGTCTGAAGAAGTTCATCGTATTATCACATGAATGATGTCATCAGTGATGTCATCAGTAATGTCAAATGAGATGTCATCAGTGATGTCATCAGTCATGTCGTTTGAGATGTCATCAGTGATGTCATTTGAGATGTCATCAGTGATGTCATCAGTGATGTCATTTGAGATGTCATCAGTGATGTCATTTGAGATGTCATCAGTGATGTCATCAGTGATGTCATCAGTCATGTCATTGAGATGTCATCAGTGATGTCATCAGTGATGTCATTTGAGATGTCATCAGTGATGTCATCAGTCATGTCATTGAGATGTCATCAGTGATGTCATCAGTGATGTCATTTGAGATGTCATCAGTGATGTCATCAGTGATGTCACTGACCATGTCATGAATGATGTAATATGTGACATGATCAGCAGTGGATTGCGGGTGCGCGATATATAGTTAGTACAACTAACTATATATGGAATTTCATTGGTTTTGTGTGAGTAAAATAAGGTTTTTTAAATGCTAATTCCTAACTATATATGGTCTATAACCTATGGTTTTTTTCAATGAATATATATATATATATTACCTACTGGCGGTCGCCAGTAGGTATATATAGTTAGGATTTTTTCTCTATGGGATTTTTGAAAATTCTATGTCTAATAACTTTGGCGTTTGTGGACGGAATTGGCTGAAATTTTCAGGAAAATGGCACATTTTGTGTCTGAGCAGCACTCGAAAATTTGGGGGGGGTTCGTCAAGGGGGGGCCGAGAAAAAAGGGGGGTCCCAAAACGTGTTTTTAACATTGAGTTTTCCATAGGGCGGTTGGCCTCACTTTTAGCCCGAACGGCTGAATGGATTTGCACGAAACTTGGCAAAATTGTAGGGACTGGTAGCCCGATGTGCCTTTTGTAGGTCTCAATATATGTGCTCCAGTGGATTTTGAGAAATTAACGTTTAAAAAAAGATATATATCTGTAACAGCGGACCGGGCAGCGTCCCAGGACGCGTACTTTGCGCACAACGGAGCTTTGTGAAGCGAAGCTGATTGGTTCTCTGGCGTCTGTCAACATTCCAAAAAGTCCGTAGCGGCCGCCATCTTGTCTCTCGGTAGGATCGAGAGACAAGAGGAGGCCAAAACGAAGGGGGAAATGACCATAAGGGGGCATAGTAGATCCTCGCTGACCCCCTAGGTTTGATGTGGAGGTTTTAAAAGGGCCCCGCGGGGCAAAAAAAATAATAATAATAATAATCGAACGGCTGAATGGATTTGCACGAAACTTGGCAAAATATTAGGGACTGGTAGCCCGATGTGCCTTTGCTAGGTCTCAATATATGTGCTCCAGTGGATTTTGAGAAATTAACGTTCAAAAAAAGATATATATCTGTAACAGCGCTCCGCTTCGCGTAACGGAGGTTTGCGAAGCTGATTGGTCATTCTGTCCCTGGGCTATAGTTGGGCTACATCTGGCTGATATTTGGGCTACATTTGTTTTTTTGTGTGTCTGGCGGCCATCTTTGGGCTACATTGGGCTTCATTGGGCTACATTGGGCTACATTTGGGCTCCAACATATATATAGGCCAATGTAGCCCAATATATATTTTTCAAAGTTAATTTTCGTAAAAACCACTGGAGCATATATCTTGAGACATAGAAAAGGCACATCGGGCTACCAGTCCCTACAATTTTGCAAGTTTCGTGGAAATCCATTCAGCCGTTCGAGCTAAAAGTGAGTCCAACCGCCCTATGGAAATGAAGGAAATGAATGGGTAATTTGTAATTAGCAAATAGCTAATCTCAAACTAGGAATGGTAAAGAATCGCTATTTATTCCTTAAAGTTCGCTATTTAGGAAATGCAAAAAACTTTGATGATACATATGGCGGTTCATCTCTAACAAGATAAGAAGCATAGGGATACATTTATGATGACTGGCGCATCACCAGGGATGTGTTAGTCATTCTGTGCCGCTGTTCCGTCATCTATGGTGTGCTGCATTTACAATGCGGCGCATCATGGGGCAAAAACAGCACAGATGCGTGATGTATCTGTGCCGTAAAGGTGGCGCATTGCTGGAGTTGTATCGCAAGTGTGATGAAGCTCCAGCAAGGGTCGGGGGTGCCCCTGTCGCAGGGTTTCTGTTCTCACACAGAACTGTGGACAGAGGATTGGAACCTCGGCGAATTAGGGTGTCCCAAAACTCACGTTAGTAATCAAAAACCCCTTAGCAAGCTAGGTACAGTGTCACATTGGATATAACAAACTCTCAATGTTTAGACAATCCAGAATATGAACTTATAGTACCTCAGGATACGTGGAACTCATGAACAGTCGGTCGTTATATATTTCTTAGAAACCAGAACATGGAGTTAAGAAGAACACATGTGTATTTGAAATGTTTATTTACTAATGCCGTCTTCTCAGGCGTAGTATCTTAGATAATACAAGTACACATATTATCAGTAGCAAAATTACCAGCATAGTTACTAGTACATAAAAAGCGAATGGTGATAGTATGTTAACATGCTGTAAATGAATAAGAGTTAGCAACACTTATAAGCAGCCGCGGGCCGTGGAGGGAGTTACGGTGAGGCAGGGAGGCGGGGAGGGGGAGAAGCAGGGTGGAGAATACAAGTACACATATTATCAGTAGCAAAATTACCAGCATAGTTACTAGTACATAAAAAGCGAATGGTGACAGTATGTTAACATGCTGTAAATGAATAAGAGTTAGCAACACTTATAAGCAGCCGCGGGCCGTGGAGGGAGTTACGGTGGGGCAGGGAGGCGGGGAGGGGGAGGGGCAGGGTAGAGAGGGCTCCACCCTGCTTCTCCCCCTCCCCGCCTCCCTGCCTCACCGTAACTCCCTCCACGGCCCGCGGCTGCTTATATCTCACCCTCCCTAATACACATATTATATTATTTGCTAAGAAGGTCTCTTTGTGTTGGTTTAGGGCGTGCCCATACTTTAGTGTCTTAGATTTGAAGGAATCACATCAGCATACACCAGCTCTCTCTTCATGTGAACCGCATCAACTGTTGTGTATGTGTGTTCGGCAAAGCAATATAAAACCCGCCTCATGCCCAGAATTGGCAGAAGTTGCACTTATGTTATGAGTATGAAGTCGTGGAGATCAGACCTCATAACAATTCTGTATCGTGTTGTTCTTGAAACTTTAGCACTCGCTGTACAGATATAGTTTAACAAGCAAAGCAGATAGTAGAGCAATAACATATTATTCTCATGTAAACCACGATGAACTACTAGGTGGAAAGCTAAAGCAACAACTAAGTGTCGTGTGCAGAAGTTGCAAAAAAGGAAAAATGGCGTTTAAACCGGTAATGAGCCCATGCTAACTTAACACGGTGTAAAGATATCCAGGACCTAGATGACACCTCCCCATGATCCGGAAACGAACTGAATAAGATAATAGAAGTGCCATCTCATGAGAGCAGATTGCAAGTTTATATGTGGACGGTCCGCAAGGTAAAGCATTAAAAACTAGGAAAATTTAATGCTAAAGAAAAATAAAACAGCCAAGTACTTTATCGAGTCTTAAGCCAATAGGCAAGGTAAATAATAAAAACTTGACAAATAAGTCAATGAATTGTCAATGAAATGCTAGTACTCAGCATATCAAACATGAAAAAGGTCTATGACATAACTGTGTATGCAAAATAAGCTGCAACAGCCTCCAATAGGAAGTCACCGTCTTCATCCGAAAACAGTTCAGCCATCCAATGTAAAAGCGGAAAAGAACATACGTGCTCTCCCAGCACCGGATCCTCTATCACCATCAGAGGACAGCTCGGTGGGTTTTCAAGAAAGCTCTGTTCCAAGAAAGACTGTGCTGCCGCCAGTAAATTCCAGGGACCAAGTAGTCCATGCATCAATGCCACAGCCATAATCCTTTCACCAGGACAAACCAACTCGTGAGTAATGATAGGAGTCATCAGCTGATTAAAGTCGACGTCAGGAGAAACCGGTCCGCAGAGACACAAATCAATGGCCCAATCGAAATCACAGGTCAGGCAGTGAAATACAGGCTGGACACAGGTGAAGTAGGAGAATCGAAAAGATAATCCATATGCCGTGCTTAATATCGCCAACGGCATTGTGCCATAATATTCTAGCATGCGATTGCGGAACAGTGTCAGCAGCTGCAGGGTGGGAGGTTGCATAGGAGGGACATCCATATTTAAAAATGCAAGTAAAAATGCCAATCCACGAAGCAGAGTGGAGAAAATAGAATGAAAGAAAGCAGGGATGACTCCAAAGATTTTCTCAAATGAAGTCACGAGACCACTGGTAACAACTTTAAAAAAGTGCGCCAGGGCCTTTGTGGAGGATGCGTTAAAGATAGTCCGAACCATCTTGCTGAAATTGAAAGGCAAATCTGAATTGAGAAGGGTCTGCACCTCTGTACGGGTGTTCGCTATGTGAAGCACGAAAGTTTCACGGGCCGAACTCAAGGCCACCTCTCTCTGAGACAAAAGAGCTCTTATTCTTGCCATCCCGTTGAAATCTCTCCCAAGGTTGGTATTTGTGGCCAGATTGAAAACTCCCTATGTTCATGTGTGGGAGGAAATAGAACCTTTCTGCAGCAAATAACCCGTTCACTTACTGTTACCATAAAAGGAATACTTTTAATTAACTCAGAACAATCTTCATTATTGAGCATCAAATAACTACCATTTTCCAACAACTTGAACGTGGGGATGATAGCAGGAACTGGCGTGCCTTGCAACACGCAAGCCATATTTGGTCGGTGTTTGTTGCATGAACCGTGTAACTGTATGTGCCTACACATTAGTGAATGATCTGGCGTCTCAGTGCATTCCTCTCCATTCAGATAAACTTCTTGATCATCTTTGAAACATCTGTATGTGTATGGAAGCGACCAGACCTCATGAAGAAAAGCACTACCTAAAGGTTCATAACGACCTATTGGTATATATTTCATACAATTTGAAAACTTATATAAAGCAAAAGGCAGCGTTATTAAACCGTGGATAAGGCACGTTGTCAAAAACCCCGCAATCCTCTGCTGATGATGTCACTGAGCATGTCATGAATGATGTCATATGTGACATCATCAGCAGTGGATTACGGGTAATAGTATCTCTAGTTTACTCCCCTATAGCTGTCTTTCTTTTAACATAAGTCTCTGTTTCCTTCCCTTATACTTACTGTTTTTGGTTCGCTTCCGGTTCGCGTACCGGCGAGCGAACTGGGAAGCGAACTAAGAGAAATAGAGGTTGGCACAGTTCCAAATATTGTACCAATTTTTTAATAACGGGGAGGTAGTTCTGAAAAGAACTTTTTTTTTTATTGTTTTTGTTGTTTTATATTTTTTTTCAGAACATTTTTTTACTTTTTTTGAATTTTTCTGAACAGTTTTATATTTTTTGGGGTTTTTCTTGGAGGGGGCAATGAAAACGATTCATTGTAAAGGGCTCAACAGGAGCAACAAAACAAAAAAAAAGTATTTATTATTTTGGGCGTTTCGTACAAACTTGCATATGATAGTCAATAGCTCTGTTGATCAGAGTGATGCTTCTTTCTCCGTAGCAAATGAATCCATCGCAAAATACGCAGATGTGTTTTACTTCACCAAATCTCATTTGTATATTTGGCACCATCTCCCTGCCCTCTGGTCCCGTTACTTCCGGTACAACAGATCTTCTGGCCATAATAGGGAGATTATCTAGGTCGTTCCGAAACTGTGCAGCACTGTAGTTGTTAGGATGCCACCTAGTCATATGGCGATGCATTGTGTAGTTTCCGAAACTGTATTTTTTCTCGGTTCCTCTGGACAGTCTATCTTGACATATAAGGCAAGTTACGTATCTTGCATTTACTTTTTTCTGACCTTTGGGAATTTTAAAAAATTGCCAAATGAAGTTTTCTTTCCGGTGAGACGTCTTGGGTTCCTCAGGCAAAAACTGCCTCTCTTCGTGCTCTTCCTCCTGTTCCTCTTCTTCCTCTTCTTGCTGAATTATAACTTGAGCAGGTGGTCCACTCTTCCTTGGATGTGGTGGAGGTGGTGGGGAAGCACCAGCTGAAGCTACTAAAGAAGCCATTGCTCAGTGATCACAAAGGGTCTTTCTCTCACAATGATGAAAGTCAGAGTGAGGAAAGAAGGAGGGATTTTCATCATTTGGGAAAAACAAGAGTTCTCAACCATTCAAAAGTGTTCATTTTAGATTATATGACCTAGTCTTACATCATTAGGAAACCAAAAGTGAAATGAACCAATGAAAAGTGTTATTACCAAGTCACATGACTTGCTGTGTTTACGTTAAGCGCTTTGCAGGGCCTCCCGGTTTGCTTCCAGAAACCTGCGCTTTGCGACTCGCTTCGCGTACCAGTTCGCTAACGTAGCACGTCATATGACGTATCACGCGACAACGTGAAACGTCATGCGGACGGGAGGCGTCACGATGTTGTTTTCTAACGCGGCACTTGCGGTAAAGAAACGTTTACCGGCTCGCGGTCTATTTCGCGGCATCAAGGTCAGCTAACGGGAAGCTTCCCGATTCGCGAAGCGGGAACGAAGAAAAAAAAATATTTAAAAAAAAAATTATTCATAAACATATAAAATATATTTTTGGATTTAAAGAAGAATACATTTTACAGCTACAGATATTAGCTGTTAAAAAACCAATGAAATTCACTGAAAAAACCATAGGTTATAGACCATATATAGTTAGGAATTAGCATTTACAAAACCTTGAAAATTCACTGAAAAAACCATAGGTTATAGACCATATATAGTTAGGAATTAGCATTTACAAAACCTTATTTTACTCACACAAAACCATTGAAATTCCATATATAGTTAGTTGCACTAACTATATATCGCGCACCCGCAATCCACTGCTGATGATGTCACATATTACATCATTCATGACATGGTCAGTGACATCACTGATGACATCACTGATGACATCTCAAATGACATCACTGATGACATCACTGATGACATCTCAAATGACATCACTGATGACATCATGACACACCAATACCAGTTACTACATACGCACTCACTGATTCCTACGTCTACACACACATTCACTCATTCACCCATACAATGACTCATACATACAGTCACTTATTATTACAACACTATCATATGCACTCATACACCTATGCAGACAGTCACACACTGCCACTCATCCATGAAGTTACTCACACACCAAGTCAGTCCTGTAAAGAATCAATCACACTTCCATTTCTTCATCTATACAGTTAAACACAGAACACCATACTTCAGTGACATCACTGATGACATCACTAATGACATCTGAAATGACATCACTGATGACATCTCAAATGACATCACTGATGACATCATGACACACCAATACCAGTTACTACATACGCACTCACTGATTCGTACGTCTACACACACATTCACTCATTCACCCATACAATTACTCATACATACAGTCAGTTATTTTTAGAACACTATCATATGCACTCATACACCTAGTCAGTCCTGTGAAGAATCAATCACACTTCGATTTCCTCATCTATAGTTAAACACAGAACACCATACTTTTCACACATATACTAACACATACTTACTCTCTTATACAATCACTGATACAAGTACACATTGATATGCACAGAGTCACACACCTCCCAGCCAGCCACACACACACTCAGTCTTCCATACATCCAGTCATTCTTCAATATGTAAAACGTATTTAAACTTTACAAAAACACACAGACACTAGATGATGTCATCAGTGATGTCATTTGAGATGTCATCAGTGATGTCATCAGTGATGTCACTGACCATGTCATGAATGATGTAATATGTGACATCATCAGCAGTGGATTGCGGGTGCGCGATATATAGTTAGTGCAACTAACTATATATGGAATTTCAATGGTTTTGTGTGAGTAAAATAAGGTTTTGTAAATGCTAATTCCTAACTATATATGGTCTATAACCTATGGTTTTTTCAGTGAATATATATATATATATATATATTCACTGAAAACAACCAAAGATTACAGTGACGTTATAGTTAGGCCCAGATTTAACTTGTATAAAACAAGTGAAATTCAGCAGTTATAGTTATCTGAGCTAACTATGTCATCATTGATATCATTTACGATGTCAACAGAGATGTCACTGACCATGTCACGAGTGATGTAATATGTGAGGTCATCAGCAATAGTTATAGTTAGCTAAGGTAATTATAGCTGCTGAATTTAAATGGTTTGTGCGTGTGAAATCTTAGCCTAACTATTACCTATAACTATACTTAGGGAATTCGTTTGGGGCAAGAGAGCTCCAAGGGTCAAATTGAATGTGATACAATTACCAATAGTACAAGGGGGTTTAGCGCTGCCTCATCTGAGAACATACTATGAGGTCACTTTTTTAGATTTTGTGTCTGGCTTGATGGGATCTAACTCCACCAGAGACTGTTTTTTAATAGATAAAATGCCACAAGAAATTGAATCACTAACTCGAGTGTTTTTAAAAACTTTCACACTTTCAAAAAACCACGTTACAAGACTTTAAAAGATTATTTATTTTAGACTTCAGTCCTTTTTTAAAAAGATGGGCTTCTTTGGTCTCCAGTATCTAAAACTAAGAGAATGTAAGGCATATACATTTCTGGGAAGGCTGTGGACTATCTGAGCTAAGGGATTTTATAGTTCAAAATAGGATGATTTCCTAGCAAGAAGTAATGGCAAGGACGGAGAGAGCCATCGGAAACCGACCTTTTCTGAATAGTTATGAGTTGTTCATCTGCTAAAAAAATACCAGTGGTATTTTGGATACCCCTAACCAATTTGTGGTAGCCCTTTATGGGGCTAATGTTAAAGGGGTAGGAAACTGGTATAGGTTGCTACATAAGCAGGGGCAAGCTCCCCTGATAGAGAATCACTTGGATAAACTAACTCGGGAGACCGGATGCAGGCTGGCTTGGAAGAAGTGGGAGGCCATCTGCTATTTAGGAAGCAAATCTCTGCGTGCAGCAAATTTCAAAACGATGGCCTTCCTATCACGATGGCTTTCTTATTTAACTCGAGACGCCTTTAAAAAAAGATTCCTGTGGCTGAAACCAAGTGCTATCAGATAGATGGGGAAGGCGGGTGGCACCATACTTTTTTTGCAAGTCCAGGACTGAGGCTTTTTTGGGAGGTAGTGTTCTCAGATATCAAGCAAGCAATCGGAAAGAGTGTTTTGCTCGAGGCCGAAGCTGCTTTGTTTGGAATCGGCAGAGATGAAACAATGCTATCCGAGCCTGAAAAAGCCTTTGTATTAATTTCTTGTACAGTGGCTCGCTCTCTAATTCTGCAAAATTGGAAATTCAGGGAAGCTCCCTCTCATTTGAAATGGTTCAATAAAATGAGGAGAACCCAAAAATTCAAAGAAGCCCATGCTAGGAAGGCTGGAGCTGCTAGCAAATTTGAAAAAAATTGGAAGGTTTTTAATGAATTAGAAAAGTTTAAAGATAGATCATAACACTAGGGTTGGTAAATCAATGTAGCAGCTCTCATTATAATGCATTAGCACTTTCTCTTATTGCACTTTAGTAGCACTAGCACTTTTATAGTACTTGCACTTTATAGAACGACGTATTTTGTATTTTTTTTGTCAATAATGTTATGAGCCGCTATAGCTATAAGTTCTCTTTTAAATTAAATGTTGTAGCTATGATGGCTTTAGGTGATAAGATGGCACTAGCACTTTATTGGTATTGCACTTTAGACGCACTAGGTACTTTTTTCATTGCTGTTGTGTTTTAAGATAAATTTGCACTTCGTTTTGTGAATGAGTATATGACTAGCTGCTTCAGCTTCAACACTTTTTTATTATGTATTGAGAGGCTGTTATTTAGATTTTTGTAGAAACTGGTTTTAATAATGATTTTAAGTATACTATGTATTTTATGAACCTAATGCTCTGCTCAATAAAAAAAGGGAAAAAAAACATCACTTGACCATAGAATACCATATTTACTGAGTGTCACATACCTTTCAAAGAAAGAAAGTAGAGTGTGAAAAGTGAGAATTGTCGATGAACATAGGCATGCACTCAGTAACCAAGCCAATAACCCAGATAATATGATAGATGTATTGCATGTATCACATATATGTATCTTGTTTAGAGGATACCAAATTTGCATTATTGAGAGGCAACCACCTATATATCTAAAATTGTTGAAAATGATTACTCCACCTTGGGTACCTATAGCCATTGTCAATTATCTTTAAAAACACCTTGAAAAAAATCAGGTTTCCAGTATCCTATAGCCAATATTTTTACCAGGAATTAGTCTTTTAATTTACTGCCTCCTACTCTTCCTACTGTTTATTTTTCCCAGTATGAATGATTTAATATTGTAAATACAAACTAATCTTCCAATTTATTAGCGCATGGAGACCTCGATATTTGGTGCAAACATTGATCTAGTCTATGTTCAACCTAAAACCAGTTCAGCAAGTTTTAGGTCACACACATAAGGCAGGCAACCAAACCTTGCTACTGTAGACATGGCCGATTGAAGTATGTAGATCACTTCTACATATATTCCTTATTAGCTCTGTTAGAACGACCTATTGCTCTTAGAGCTCTTAATTACATTAAACATGTGTAATACCATCAAGGAAGACTTGCAGTATGGACAATCTAGCTCACTCACTTGCTAATTTCTTTCCTGTAGTGTCTTGCAAGTTTTATGATGGAACCATATTTGCTCCGAACAGACTCCGTAGAGCTGTGATGTAGGTGTCACAGCGGAATGCAATGAAGTTTCAAAATGCTGAGATCACAGTTACACGTAGACAAATAAAGATGTGTAAACTTAAGCATGTGTGGCGTAGTCATTGGTTGGTACCCAGTCTGGAGAGTACGCTACAATACCTGTAGCGCTTTCACTCAACTTCAGAATGGCCTTAGCCCATCTACTATGATCAACATGTTTTATGACCATTCAGAGTCCATTGACTCTGAAATTCTCCTCAGAACAAACTAAAATAAAATGGAATTATGAGCATTGCAAATGGCTAACATCTGCCTATAAGCAAGTAAAACTTTGGAAAATAATTGAATTAGGCTTATATGGAGTATTTGTATCGAATAGTGAATGAATGTTTGTGTGGTTGGGTGGGATGTGTATGAGTGTCCAAAGATGTGTAAATAGTTGATTTAGTAGGTGTATGAGGTTAAGAGTGTATGTGGAAACAGTTGTTTTGTTGTGAACCATTTGAGGACACTATTGTAATTTTCCAGATTTATGCCCTTATATAGGTATAAATCACCATATCCTTATATAGGCATAGAAATCATAACCATATTTAGGCATAGCGCATGCAGTCCAAATACAGCAGGGCTACTTCCACTAGTTCCGAAAATCTACAACGATTTCTTGGAAAACTCGGCTTCAGCAGCTAGGGACTTTCCCTTGCTCGAGAACTGACTTGTCCAAGAACTAATGGAGTTTTCAAAGAACGGAGAGTCTTTAATGATGTTATTATGTCCACCTTTACGTCAAACTCGGCACCGTCACGCTATATATATGCCCACACTCGCCCAAGCAAACACACGGAGGTTTGAAGCAGTTAGACTATCTACTTGCCCCGACGCACCCTGCTGCAGCAAGTGCCGAAGGAAGCCGACCCTCCAGCACACGCACTGAGAGAGATGCTTTCTTTTCTCCTGCTCCAGTGTTTCCAAGCTACCCTTGCGGGTTGTTGGGAAATTGAGTCCTGAGACCGACCTTCTCCATTCTAAACTAAGGTACGGAGCTGATTAGACCCTTAGAGAAATCTTGAGCAGATTATTGACAAAAGAATACTACATTTATTCTACACCTCACTTACTTTTTCCCTCGTACTAACCTTAGGTTAGGTACACCGGGGTAGGCGTATTTTAGAAGCACCAGTTGAGTACTTTAAACCTCTGTTATTTATGTATGTATTTATCTATGGTTTAGGAACCATACAATGCTCTTACAGTATTTTTTTATCCTACTCTTTATACTGTATGCATTATATTTTATAAACAGTTTTACGATTGTAGCAGTTCATTTCTTATGCTTGAGAAAGCAGACTGTTCAATAAATCCTTAAATTGAAAACACCTGTCTTTCTACTTTCTCTGCACCTCTAGTGAAATGAAGCATGCACGATTGACTGAGTGAAATATCTATCTATTGTTTCCACGACTCTGAAGATACGTTTTATCTTGAGGAAAAGAAAGTTGTCATGTTTATGCGGTTGTCAGAGACTAATCCCTTCCTGTGAATGCGAGAAAGTTTCTAGTGACCTCTGAGCTAGCTGGCACACACAATTAAGTCTAGTATATTCGATAGAGACCTAGTCGACTCAGTCCTACGTCTAATCTATAGGATATACTATTCCAATGCGCAGAGCCTATTGGGAATATAAGAACTACACTACAGTTTGAGTGAGTGAATCTCTTTATAGGTGTAGTGATGAGTAAATATATTTCTGAATGATATATGTCCAACAAACTAGAAATATAAAAGGCAGTGTATGTGACAGTTGTTGTATATAAATAAGTATACCTAAGACTAAGTGATTGTATGAGTGGCTGTATGGATAACTGTATACTTGTAATAGTGATTTTAAAACACACTAAGGCGTCGATTCCGATCCGGTAAAATATTCCGCCGTACGAATCGCATTCGTATCCGAATCCGTACGAATGGGAATTTAACGTCCGACCCGCGAATTCCCATCCGTTCCTGTCGATTTCCGTACGAATATCATCGAACCGTCCGAATCACAGTCGATGATCCGTACGAACATGCATCGGTAATCCTACCGTACGATTCGTAACCAGCTCGTACAAAAACACAAGTACGATCCTGTACGAGAAGCCTGACAGCGATTCGTAGGGAACAAAGTTATCGCACGTCAATAATGATCCGTACGGCAATATTCGGCTCGCATCAAGCAGCGTCAACACATACCACACGCATACCCCTTGCTCACGCACAAGTACGACACGCACACCCCCCCAACAAGCCCACGCGAACACCCCCACCCGCCAACGGCCCGTACCAGTCAATCGCACGCACCAGTACGACACGCACACCCCTCCAACAAGCCCACGCGAACACCCCCACCCGCCAACGGCCCGTACCAGTCAATCGCACGCACAAGTACGACACGCACACCCCCCAACAAGCCCACACGAACACCCCCGCCCGCCAACGGCCCGTACCAGTCAATCGCACGCACAAGTACGACACGCACACCCCCCTAGGCGAACACCTCCACCCGCCAACGGCCCGTACCAGTCAATCGCACGCACAAGTATGACACGCACACCCCCCCACGCGAACACCCCCACCCGCCAACGGCCCATACCAGTCACTCGCACGCACAAGTACGACACGCACACTCCCACCCGCCAACGGCCCGTACCAGTCAATCGCACGCACAAGTACGACACGCACCCCCCCAACAAGCCCACGCGGACACCCCCACCCGCCAACGGCCCGTACCAGTCAATCGCACGCACAAGTACGACACGCACACCCCCAACAAGCCCACGCGAACACCCCCACCCGCCAACGGCCCGTACCAGTCAATCGCATGCACAAGTACAACACGCACACCCCCCCAACAAGCCCACGCGAGCACCCCCACCCGCCAACGGCCCGTACCAGTCAATCGCATGCACAAGTACGACACGCACACATAACGCCAACACCCAAACCAGCACAAGGACTATGCAAAGTCGCACAACAACACTGAACATGTCTCCTGTGTACACATCATACAGAATCAATGTCCTGGTCACAGCCAAACAGAGGTCAACACTAACACCCACCCCATATAACACACTCACAACCAATTCATATTAAGCCACACCCACTATTTGACCAATAAAAGGGTCCACACATACAACCCATCATCCTTTGCAACATACCCATTCTTGCGAAGAAACAGAGAGCACACCAACCATTGCAGCCACATACCTTCACACATACACCCTATAACATCTACACCCACACCACCCCCTTCACAATCACAACCACAAACCCTCATCCATACACACCATCACCCCCTCAATCACATACACCCCACACCATGACCACACCCAAGAATCCAAAGTTCACTAACCCGGAGATGGAGATACTTACAAATGAAGTCATCAGAGTCGAGCCACAGCTGTTTGGCGCATTGGTCAGACAGACCAGCATGGCCGAAAAAACACGCCTGTGGGAGAGGATCGTAGACCGGGTCAATGCTGTTGCACCCATCCGGCGCACCAGGGGGGAATGCCAGTCCAGGTGGTATGATCTGCGGAGGATGGTCAAGAAGAAAATGGACCAGGACTACGCCTCTGCACAACACACTGGAGGTGGTGGTCCCCGCAGACCTCCTGTATACCATCCCTGGGAGGAGAAAGTCATGGCCCTGCTGCCACCGGTGGGAGTACATGGAATAGAAGGAGCCGTTGAGTCTGGTGAGTGTACAAAAAATACATGTTACATGGGTGGACTTACAACAGTGCCCAGCAGCATGGGGTGGGTGGCCATGAGTCCTAGCAGGACACAACTAAAAGTGGTTTGCTGCAAGTGGGACCCACAAAGGGTGGAAGGTGGAGGGTAGGAGGCTGCTCTCATCCCATATGCCCCAGGGCCACACCCAGGCACCATGCCCAATGTACAGGGATAGGGAAATATCACACAAGATAGTAGACCACAGCTCGTAAACAATATCATGTTGTGGACACACCTTCCAGAGATACAATATTTTGGGACACAGTAAGGCAGTGTAGCAAGTGAGCAAGCACAAACAACCTGTCTCCATCCCTGTCTCCCCCTCCCTCTGTCGCCCTCTCCCTCTGTTGCCCTCCCTCCCTCTGTCGCCCTCTCCCACTGTCGCCCTCTCCCACTGTCGCCCTCTCCCTCTGTCGCCCTCTACCTCTGTCGCCCTCTCCCACTGTCGCCCTCTCCCTCTGTCGCCCTCTCCCTCTGTTGCCCTCCCTCCCTCTGTCACCCTCTCCCACTGTCGCACTCTCCCACTGTCGCCCTCTCCCTCTGTCGCCCTCTCCCTCTGTCGCCCTCTCCCACTGTCGCCCTCTCCCTCTGTTGCCCTCTCCCACTGTCACCCTCTCCCTTTGTCGCCCTCTCCCCCTGTCGCCCTCCCTCCCTCTGTCACCCTCTCCCACTGTCGCCCTCTCCCACTGTCGCCCTCTCCCTCTGTTGCCCTCTCCCTCTGTCGCCCTCTCCCTCTGTCGCCCTCTCCCACTGTTGCCCTCTCCCTCTGTCGCCCTCTCCCACTGTCGCCCTCTCCCTCTGTCGCCCTCCCTCCCTCTGTCGCCCTCTCCCTCTGTCGCCCTCCCTCCCTGTGTCGCCCTCTCCCACTGTCGCCCTCTCCCACTGTCGCCCTCTCCCTCTGTCGCCTTCTCCCTCTGTCGCCCTCCCTCCCTCTGTCACCCTCTCCCACTGTCGCCCTCTCCCACTGTCGCCCTCTCCCTCTGTCGCCCTCTCCCACTGTTGCCCTCTCCCTCTGTCACCCTCTCCCACTGTCGCCCTCTCCCTCTGTCGCCCTCCCTCCCTCTGTCGCCCTCTCCCACTGTCGCCCTCTCCCACTGTCGCCTTCTCCCTCTGTCGCCCTCACCCTCTGTCGCCCTCCCTCCCACTGTCACCTCACCGCATCTCCCTGGGCACACACACAGTTGCACCCAAGCACTGCACAGGCCTTACATACCCCATCGAGCAGAATGTTTAGGGATGTCTCCTAATTACCAGCAGTCATCTACTAAGTGCCTGCAACACACAGACCATTTCCAGGCAACACTGTACTGTGTCAGGACACACATATCGGAAAGCTCTGTAGTACACAATGGCCACAGGTGTAGGCAGCACAAGTCCCTCCTGTGCTCACTGCAAACACAAACACCAGGACAAGGTCACACACCCTGTGCATGAACACAAAACCACAATTATGCCAGCATGCTACATCAGGGGGCAGCCAAATCATGAACGATGGACGCTTGCAAATCACACACAAACTACTAGCATGGCCTATCATACACCCGCCTTACAGAAACTCATCCCCTGGGGACAGACTTTGGAGTGCAATACTGTCCCAATTGTCATGTACCACAACAAAACACTCACTCATATGAAAACGCATACTACTCATACATGCACATTGCAGATGCTCAAGTCCATTGTGGCGCTCAAACAATGGACGTGCCCCATCTCATGAACGTTGTGGATGCACTGAAGTACCAACATGGACAAGGGTATTGACAAGGTAATGCGTCTTACAAAAGCGCCAAGTTCAAAAGCCATGATCTATAAGTGTGTGTTCAGGTCCAGGGGTGTTGGCATTGTTTGGCCGTCACGGTACAGCAAAAGACATCCAAAGTAGTAGATGTCATGCAAATTAGTGATGCTCTGTCTCTTACATCAACATGCTGTATCTAAACTCTGTGCATGCTTGGCGCAGACATAAGGATTTACATCGTATCCTGGATGTTGCGTGAACATGACCAATGTTTTACATGTGTTGTGCCGGCAATACAAGACACAGCAATGGCTGTGTCAGTCATTGTCAAGAGAATTGAAGAATGAAAATACCCCAGAGTACATGTCAATTTACTACCACTACATACACAACAGAACACTGTCACCAATGTAAAACTTGTGGAAGTGTGATGCTCATAATGGATAACTAAACAAGATGTCACTTGATAGTGCCTTAACAGTGTCTGTCTCTCCCACACACAGGGGAACGTGTGGCGCCCCCCCCCAACCAGGGGGGAGAAGGATCCCAGTCCCAGGCTCAGCAGGACCCAGACCCCACCGACAGCAACGCCACTCAACGCACTGTGGATGACCCCAACCAACCTGGCTCCTCTGGATCCCAAACCCCTGCACCACTGTACCAGCTACATCTCAGCCAACCACCGGACCCATTCCCACCACATCCCAGCAGACAGGTCACAGCCCTGCCCATGATCCACAAGAGAGCCAGTCTGAAAATGAGGGACACCCTTTGCCGGGCGCCCCTGAGGTTGCTGACGACCTCCACCCTGGCAGCACTCGGGGGGGCCCGTCGATTGGATGTGTCGACAAGCGCAGGCCGTGTTCGTGTGGGTCAGGGTGGTGAGAGTGGCGGAAGGCGGAGGCGAGATTCTGGCCAGTCAGCTGCAGCACCCGGTATGCCTGAACTCGCTAACATCCTGGAGGCATACCGGCGGGACACCAGGGAGATAAGCCAGCTTGCGGAGGCCCTCAACCAGGTGAACGAACAGCAGGCAGAGCAAATAGCCAGGCAAGACCTACATTATGGACGGGTGGAGGCAAGTCTGGCTCAGCTCTTGACGGTGCATCGGGAAATGAGCCAATCGCTACGTCAGATAGCTGCCAACATGCAGCACCCTCCCTGTGTCACAAGGCCAGCAACATCACGGCAAAGTGTGACACCAGCCACAGGGAGGGAGGAGGAGGAGGAGGAGGAGGAGGAACTCTCTGACGTAGCATCCCATGCATCGTCCAGGCCTGCACCTGAGGGTCCCCCAAGGAAGGTGGGTCGTCCACGGCTAAGACGTTGAGGGGCAGTGGGCCATGCACATCTCCCAGGACACTGGACCTGGCATATTGCCCCTGGGTGCAACAGCATCCCCTATGAGAGTCTCCCACATGGACTTGCTAGTCACAGTCTGCCCAATGATGCCAAGCACAGTGGCCTGGACTCTGTTGACTGAAACTGTAAGGCATCTCATCTCCGGCAGTGAACTTTGGATTCCACCCCTTTCTGTACAGCACCTATTCACGTTTCCTGCACAAGATCTCCCAATAAATATACTAATCCTCAAACGCATGTGGTGAGTTATCTTTGAACCACAGCATAAATTGATATGTGTGTGCAAATGTATGAAATGCAAGGGTATCCAACAAACACTTGGATCAGAATCTGAGTGCGGACACACATCGGTCAGAAAATCCTAACAACTAGATACATGGATGGAAAGACACACCTGTGTGGGATAGTAAATGCTGGAGGGGGGTTTGGATCCCAAAACTGCTATCACAGGCAGGCCCAGGAGAGTCACTTTGAGGTGTACAGATCAGTGTGACAAAACTAGTTGTCCACGTAGGGAGTACCTACAACTGTGTCCTCAGGTATGTGAACTATCATCTGCATGATGCAGTACTGTGGATGTGATGAATGGCGCACAGGACAAGGGTGGCAGGACAGACTGTGGGCAATTGGCTGTAGCACTCTACACAAGCACACCTGAATAGGTGACCTACCCCTATGTAGCTACAAGTACTATACTACTGTAATAGGAGCAACGCATACAGAACAACTACCCACATCTGACAAATACCTACACCAGAACGGGGAAATCACACCACACCCAAGAGACGTGGTCATGGTGTGTGTCCCCTGTGACTACTTGACTGACAGTGACAGCTATGTTTTTGCTGCTGTGGTGTTGACAAGGTAACACTGTACAATATTGTGCCTATGGAAGGTGTGTGTGTGCTGTACACGGCACATGACCTGGTGGTACATAGACCCAATGTCATGTGAATCTGCCATAGTCGTGCCAGTATGTGTTGCACACACAGGCATAGCAGCTGCAATGGCTGAGTTTGAAGCATTGTGATAGCAGGAGGGTGAATGTATGGTGTTGTCTGTGTGTAGGGTGGCAGGAGCATGCTCTATAAATGGATGGAAGGAGGGTCATCCTGTAGGTCTCTGTGTCCCTGGATAATGTGCGCTGCATGGTGGCTGTGTATGCAGCAGCAGCAATGAGTGAAGACATGACGGCAGGAGGGGTGTGACAACTTGCAAAACAAGGACATACCACAAGGGCATTTGCAAGCCACAAAGTGACATGTGTATGTGAAGGCAGGAGTGTCTGCCTCACTCAGGGTCACTGCAAATAAAATGGCACAGTAATCACCAAAGATCACAGTCACTGGATCAGGGCCCTTACGGACAAGTGGGGCACAAGACACACAGCGTCAGCTACATCAGGGGGCAGCCAAATCATGAACGATGGACGCTTGCAAATCACACACAAACTACTAGCATGGCCTATCATACACCCGCCTTACAGAAACTCATCCCCTGGGGACAGACTTTGGAGTGCAATACTGTCCCAATTGTCATGTACCACAACAAAACACTCACTCATATGAAAACGCATACTACTCATACATGCACATTGCAGATGCTCAAGTCCATTGTGGCGCTCAAACAATGGACGTGCCCCATCTCATGAACGTTGTGGATGCACTGAAGTACCAACATGGACATGGGTATTGACAAGGTAATGCGTCTTACAAAAGCGCCAAGTTCAAAAGCCATGATCTATAAGTGTGTGTTCAGGTCCAGGGGTGTTGGCATTGTTTGGCCGTCACGGTACAGCAAAAGACATCCAAAGTAGTAGATGTCATGCAAATTAGTGATGCTCTGTCTCTTACATCAACATGCTGTATCTAAACTCTGTGCATGCTTGGCGCAGACATAAGGATTTACATCGTATCCTGGATGTTGCGTGAACATGACCAATGTTTTACATGTGTTGTGCCGGCAATACAAGACACAGCAATGGCTGTGTCAGTCATTGTCAAGAGAATTGAAGAATGAAAATACCCCAGAGTACATGTCAATTTACTACCACTACATACACAACAGAACACTGTCACCAATGTAAAACTTGTGGAAGTGTGATGCTCATAATGGATAACTAAACAAGATGTCACTTGATAGTGCCTTAACAGTGTCTGTCTCTCCCACACACAGGGGAACGTGTGGCGCCCCCCCCAACCAGGGGGGAGAAGGATCCCAGTCCCAGGCTCAGCAGGACCCAGACCCCACCGACAGCGACGCCACTCAACGCACTGTGGATGACCCCAACCAACCTGGCTCCTCTGGATCCCAAACCCCTGCACCACTGTACCAGCTACATCTCAGCCAACCACCGGACCCATTCCCACCACATCCCAGCAGACAGGTCACAGCCCTGCCCATGATCCACAAGAGAGCCAGTCTGAAAATGAGGGACACCCTTTGTCGGGCGCCCCTGAGGTTGCTGACGACCTCCACCCTGGCAGCACTCGGGGGGGGCCCGTCGATTGGATGTGTCGACAAGCGCAGGCCGTGTTCGTGTGGGTCAGGGTGGTGAGAGTGGCGGAAGGCGGAGGCGAGATTCTGGCCAGTCAGCTGCAGCACCCGGTATGCCTGAACTCGCTAACATCCTGGAGGCATACCGGCGGGACACCAGGGAGATAAGCCAGCTTGCGGAGGCCCTCAACCAGGTGAACGAACAGCAGGCAGAGCAAATAGCCAGGCAAGACCTACATTATGGACGGGTGGAGGCAAGTCTGGCTCAGCTCTTGACGGTGCATCGGGAAATGAGCCAATCGCTACGTCAGATAGCTGCCAACATGCAGCACCCTCCCTGTGTCACAAGGCCAGCAACATCACGGCAAAGTGTGACACCAGCCACAGGGAGGGAGGAGGAGGAGGAGGAGGAGGAGGAACTCTCTGACGTAGCATCCCATGCATCGTCCAGGCCTGCACCTGAGGGTCCCCCAAGGAAGGTGGGTCATCCACGGCTAAGACGTTGAGGGGCAGTGGGCCATGCACATCTCCCAGGACACTGGACCTGGCATATTGCCCCTGGGTGCAACAGCATCCCCTATGAGAGTCTCCCACATGGACTTGCTAGTCACAGTCTGCCCAATGATGCCAAGCACAGTGGCCTGGACTCTGTTGACTGAAACTGTAAGGCATCTCATCTCCGGCAGTGAACTTTGGATTCCACCCCTTTCTGTACAGCACCTATTCACGTTTCCTGCACAAGATCTCCCAATAAATATACTAATCCTCAAACGCATGTGGTGAGTTATCTTTGAACCACAGCATAAATTGATATGTGTGTGCAAATGTATGAAATGCAAGGGTATCCAACAAACACTTGGATCAGAATCTGAGTGCGGACACACATCGGTCAGAAAATCCTAACAACTAGATACATGGATGGAAAGACACACCTGTGTGGGATAGTAAATGCTGGAGGGGGGTTTGGATCCCAAAACTGCTATCACAGGCAGGCCCAGGAGAGTCACTTTGAGGTGTACAGATCAGTGTGACAAAACTAGTTGTCCACGTAGGGAGTACCTACAACTGTGTCCTCAGGTATGTGAACTATCATCTGCATGATGCAGTACTGTGGATGTGATGAATGGCGCACAGGACAAGGGTGGCAGGACAGACTGTGGGCAATGGGCTGTAGCACTCTACACAAGCACACCTGAATAGGTGACCTACCCCTATGTAGCTACAAGTACTATACTACTGTAATAGGAGCAACGCATACAGAACAACTACCCACATCTGACAAATACCTACACCAGAACGGGGAAATCACACCACACCCAAGAGACGTGGTCATGGTGTGTGTCCCCTGTGACTACTTGACTGACAGTGACAGCTATGTTTTTGCTGCTGTGGTGTTGACAAGGTAACACTGTACAATATTGTGCCTATGGAAGGTGTGTGTGTGCTGTACACGGCACATGACCTGGTGGTACATAGACCCAATGTCATGTGAATCTGCCATAGTCGTGCCAGTATGTGTTGCACACACAGGCATAGCAGCTGCAATGGCTGAGTTTGAAGCATTGTGATAGCAGGAGGGTGAATGTATGGTGTTGTCTGTGTGTAGGGTGGCAGGAGCATGCTCTATAAATGGATGGAAGGAGGGTCATCCTGTAGGTCTCTGTGTCCCTGGATAATGTGCGCTGCATGGTGGCTGTGTATGCAGCAGCAGCAATGAGTGAAGACATGACGGCAGGAGGGGTGTGACAACTTGCAAAACAAGGACATACCACAAGGGCATTTGCAAGCCACAAAGTGACATGTGTATGTGAAGGCAGGAGTGTCTGCCTCACTCAGGGTCACTGCAAATAAAATGGCACAGTAATCACCAAAGATCACAGTCACTGGATCAGGGCCCTTACGGACAAGTGGGGCACAAGACACACAGCGTCAGCTACATCAGGGGGCAGCCAAATCATGAACGATGGACGCTTGCAAATCACACACAAACTACTAGCATGGCCTATCATACACCCGCCTTACAGAAACTCATCCCCTGGGGACAGACTTTGGAGTGCAATACTGTCCCAATTGTCATGTACCACAACAAAACACTCACTCATATGAAAACGCATACTACTCATACATGCACATTGCAGATGCTCAAGTCCATTGTGGCGCTCAAACAATGGACGTGCCCCATCTCATGAACGTTGTGGATGCACTGAAGTACCAACATGGACATGGGTATTGACAAGGTAATGCGTCTTACAAAAGCGCCAAGTTCAAAAGCCATGATCTATAAGTGTGTGTTCAGGTCCAGGGGTGTTGGCATTGTTTGGCCGTCACGGTACAGCAAAAGACATCCAAAGTAGTAGATGTCATGCAAATTAGTGATGCTCTGTCTCTTACATCAACATGCTGTATCTAAACTCTGTGCATGCTTGGCGCAGACATAAGGATTTACATCGTATCCTGGATGTTGCGTGAACATGACCAATGTTTTACATGTGTTGTGCCGGCAATACAAGACACAGCAATGGCTGTGTCAGTCATTGTCAAGAGAATTGAAGAATGAAAATACCCCAGAGTACATGTCAATTTACTACCACTACATACACAACAGAACACTGTCACCAATGTAAAACTTGTGGAAGTGTGATGCTCATAATGGATAACTAAACAAGATGTCACTTGATAGTGCCTTAACAGTGTCTGTCTCTCCCACACACAGGGGAACGTGTGGCGCCCCCCCCCAACCAGGGGGGAGAAGGATCCCAGTCCCAGGCTCAGCAGGACCCAGACCCCACCGACAGCGACGCCACTCAACGCACTGTGGATGACCCCAACCAACCTGGCTCCTCTGGATCCCAAACCCCTGCACCACTGTACCAGCTACATCTCAGCCAACCACCGGACCCATTCCCATCACATCCCAGCAGACAGGTCACAGCCCTGCCCATGATCCACAAGAGAGCCAGTCTGAAAATGAGGGACACCCTTTGTCGGGCGCCCCTGAGGTTGCTGACGACCTCCACCCTGGCAGCACTCGGGGGGGCCCGTCGATTGGATGTGTCGACAAGCGCAGGCCGTGTTCGTGTGGGTCAGGGTGGTGAGAGTGGCGGAAGGCGGAGGCGAGATTCTGGCCAGTCAGCTGCAGCACCCGGTATGCCTGAACTCGCTAACATCCTGGAGGCATACCGGCGGGACACCAGGGAGATAAGCCAGCTTGCGGAGGCCCTCAACCAGGTGAAAGAACAGCAGGCAGAGCAAATAGCCAGGCAAGACCTACATTATGGACGGGTGGAGGCAAGTCTGGCTCAGCTCTTGACGGTGCATCGGGAAATGAGCCAATCGCTACGTCAGATAGCTGCCAACATTCAGCACCCTCCCTGTGTCACAAGGCCAGCAACATCACGGCAAAGTGTGACACCAGCCACAGGGAGGGAGGAGGAGGAGGAGGAGGAGGAGGAACTCTCTGACGTAGCATCCCATGCATCGTCCAGGCCTGCACCTGAGGGTCCCCCAAGGAAGGTGGGTCGTCCACGGCTAAGACGTTGAGGGGCAGTGGGCCATGCACATCTCCCAGGACACTGGACCTGGCATATTGCCCCTGGGTGCAACAGCATCCCCTATGAGAGTCTCCCACATGGACTTGCTAGTCACAGTCTGCCCAATGATGCCAAGCACAGTGGCCTGGACTCTGTTGACTGAAACTGTAAGGCATCTCATCTCCGGCAGTGAACTTTGGATTCCACCCCTTTCTGTACAGCACCTATTCACGTTTCCTGCACAAGATCTCCCAATAAATATACTAATCCTCAAACGCATGTGGTGAGTTATCTTTGAACCACAGCATAAATTGATATGTGTGTGCAAATGTATGAAATGCAAGGGTATCCAACAAACAGCAGCCAACCACACACTTGGATCAGAATCTGAGTGCGGACACACATCGGTCAGAAAATCCTAACAACTAGATACATGGATGGAAAGACACACCTGTGTGGGATAGTAAATGCTGGAGGGGGGTTTGGATCCCAAAACTGCTATCACAGGCAGGCCCAGGAGAGTCACTTTGAGGTGTACAGATCAGTGTGACAAAACTAGTTGTCCACGTAGGGAGTACCTACAACTGTGTCCTCAGGTATGTGAACTATCATCTGCATGATGCAGTACTGTGGATGTGATGAATGGCGCACAGGACAAGGGTGGCAGGACAGACTGTGGGCAATGGGCTGTAGCACTCTACACAAGCACACCTGAATAGGTGACCTACCCCTATGTAGCTACAAGTACTATACTACTGTAATAGGAGCAACGCATACAGAACAACTACCCACATCTGACAAATACCTACACCAGAATGGGGAAATCACACCACACCCAAGAGACGTGGTCATGGTGTGTGTCCCCTGTGACTACATGACTGACAGTGACAGCTATGTTTTTGCTGCTGTGGTGTTGACAAGGTAACACTGTACAATATTGTGCCTATGGAAGGTGTGTGTGTGCTGTACACGGCACATGACCTGGTGGTACATAGACCCAATGTCATGTGAATCTGCCATAGTCGTGCCAGTATGTGTTGCACACACAGGCATAGCAGCTGCAATGGCTGAGTTTGAAGCATTGTGATAGCAGGAGGGTGAATGTATGGTGTTGTCTGTGTGTAGGGTGGCAGGAGCATGCTCTATAAATGGATGGAAGGAGGGTCATCCTGTAGGTCTCTGTGTCCCTGGATAATGTGCGCTGCATGGTGGCTGTGTATGCAGCAGCAGCAATGAGTGAAGACATGACGGCAGGAGGGGTGTGACAACTTGCAAAACAAGGACATACCACAAGGGCATTTGCAAGCCACAAAGTGACATGTGTATGTGAAGGCAGGAGTGTCTGCCTCACTCAGGGTCACTGCAAATAAAATGGCACAGTAATCACCAAAGATCACAGTCACTGGATCAGGGCCCTTACGGACAAGTGGGGCACAAGACACACAGCGTCAGCAGGTGTAGACTACAGCTAGTATGTTCAAAGCTAAACAGCAACTACAAAGCCATCTACCTCACACACAACATAGTATTCTAGCCTTCCCCAACACCATGCATGTGGTCACTTTACAGGTAAACACATAACAAGCATAAGCTAACTTCATGCTAAATAGTATACATGCACATTAGAAGGACATGTGCGTTGACATCAAGGCGGCACAATAATCTGTAGAAGTCAGACGTCATGCACAACATGATTATTTACATTGTGAGCCCATAGAGCATTATCAAACATACATGAGCATTGGCAAGAACTCCAAATAACACTATTAATGATGTCACCTGTAATGCAGCAGTACTATTGGCTACAAGCCTGTCAAGGACTGGCCGTACCTTTCTTCATCAGAGTGGTGTGATGCTCAAAGGGTTCCACCTCCAAATAGCCCCTTGGTCTGAGTACAAACGACAGACACAAAAGGGTGATCAGGCGAGGGAAGGAGAGGATGGGAACTGCTGGGAGGGAGACCTGAAACAGAGGTAAATAACCATTAGGAGTACATTCTCATGTCACTGACACTTCAAAAACATCATTAGCTACACTGTACCAGTCACACCTGTGAAGTGTACTGACTGGAGACAATTTTAGATGAGTAATCATGGTATCACATGAGATCCGATGCTATGACACGGACACATACAACCTAGGACAGTCTGTCATCCATTCGAGTCATGTGTAACGCTCTCAAGTGAGCTACCATGCAATGAGATCTATGTTGTTAAAAATCATTCACTGGCTCAGATGAGGTTGACCTTACAAACAAATGGAAACATATGGCAATGCTACTTACGCTAACTGTAATGTCTGTATGTGATTATGGGTACCCATAAGGGCCATGTACCCCAACTTGACTTCACCCACAACAGCTGTAAGTATCACATATGATGACGAAGCTAATGATCTACATTCAATGAAGGCACTCAGTAGCCAGTCTTTTGATCTGTCAAGTTTGCTTTACTATGCTAAACATGATATGCAGGTTTAAGAAATATAAAGTGCAAGTGATGTTGATCCAGGCCACATAATGAGACCCTAGCATTGCACAGTAATGCTGCACGGGACTAGAGATTCATGTGAATGACCGCACTCCACTGGTGCTACACAATAAATCACATATGCATCATCCAAACATTGTCATTTCTCATGCTAAACATTCATGGCATCATGTGAATCAAAACAGAACTGCTACTCACTGTGAAGGCTGGCGTAGCAGTATTTTCGACCTGCACTGCGGTAACGACATGACAGTGACATGATATACTGCAACAAAGGGCAATGGATCCATGTAAAGAGAATGACAGGACAGTTATCTCAACATGTGGAACATAGACTGTGCCACACCTACACCACATGGTTTGATGGTAATCAAACGGGACTGGCCCACAAGCTGGAGGTGAGGATCCACTCACATTCTAATGCACACAGTGAGGCTGCAATCCCCCACAGAGTCCGTGGTTGTGACCTCTGACACAATGTAAAGCCATGGTATATGCAATGTTGCAGTGTCAATGTCTACACACATAGATGCATTCACCAGAGTCTCTAACTACAACAGATGACAGTCAGATGGGGTGACTATCCTGTCATGGGAGTGGGCATACATGTAATAAGTAACATTTTGTTGTTGCATGTATGCATGGTGTCACTACATGCACATGAACATGTACCACACGTTTCTAAACATACCAACGCTAAACAGCCTCATATGAGTCCTTACCCAAATTGACTTCTCCACATGTCCATGCATGCTCCGTTGATTTGGCTGACGTTGCAATCATGATGAGCAATAGCAGGATTGTCGTGTATTCCTATAGGTTCTGAATCGATCCCCCTATTCCTGACCCTATTCTGGTTAAACTAACTATCAAGTTAACTAACAGTCAGCCCATGAGGCAAGACAAGCCCCCATGATGCAGATACCGTTATCTGACGCAGTCACACTACGGCACAGGAACGTGTTATCTGATTAGGTCATAACGCTTGAGATCTAATTAGACAAGCGACATTCCTCCAGCCCCTGATAAGGCATACGACGTTCTCATAACAAATCAAACCTATGACAACCTGGAAAATCCGTGCGGCCATTGTTTTGATTTCACAGAGAACTTTAGTAAAGAATGTGCTAACGAGCAAGTCGTATGACATCTTTATTGACGTATCTATGTCCATCCTTACGTCAATCTCGGCACCTTTAAGGTATAAATATGGCCGATCTTGCCCTATGCAAACACACGCGTGGTGACGAGACGGAGCAGCCATACTTGCCGAAGCCCAGAAGCAGAGCAGACCCCGCTGGCGCAGCCCCGCCTTCCTGACGCGCTGAGAGACGCGCTGCTATCTCAAGCCGAGAGACCCAACACCGGCGCTTCTGGGCAGCCCTCGCAGGCGGCCTGGAATATCGAGAGCAGAGAAAGAGATACCATTCCTCATTCATCCTAAATTCCAGGTACAAAACTGAATAACCCCTCACAGAGAATTCTTTAGTTATTCACTTGGCAAAAACAAACTTAACTTAAACTGTAACTTTCTATTCCCGCCCACGCATTAGACTTAGGTCAGGTACACGGGGTAGGCGTATTTAGAAACACCAGTTGAGTACGTTTAGTCAAATGTATATGTGTATGTAAATATATTTTAATCATTTTAAAACATCATATGGCTCAGAAACCATATCAATGTTTTTACAGTATTATTTTATACTATTGCTTTTAATGTATGCACTTTACTTAACTATAAGTATTGCAATAATATCGATCCATTTCTCTTGTACGAGAAAAGAGACTGATCAATAAATAACACCTTTTTATTGAACACGCCCGTCTCTTCCTTTTCTCTACAATCTGATGAGACTAAGAATGCACGTACTGACTGAGTAAAATAATTGCCTTGTGCTCACACGACTCTCGAGATTGACTCTTGATTAGGGGAGAGCAAAGTTGTCATGTTCTATGGTTGTCAGAAACTAAATCCCTTCTTGTCTAATCAGGGGAGTTAATTCTTTCCTGAACATTCGAGAAAGTTTCTAGCGAACTCTGAGCTACGCTGGCAAACCCAAAACTTAAGTCTAGTATCGACAGTAGTAGACCTAGTTAACGTCTGGCCTAGGCCTTTACTGCTGTAGGTATTATTCCAATGCGCAGAGCCTATTGGGAAGATAGGAGCTATACTACAGGATGACCACGATGACCCCAACGGGCAACAGGCAGGGCGAGCTGTGGATGAGAGTGGCACACAAGGGGTCAAGTTCTGTATAATGTAATTTTGACAATGTCCTGTTGAATATCCAGATGTTGTAGTACACCTGTACATTCAAAATACACACATAGCACGTATGTGAGTTGCATTACATCTGCACCTGTGTGACACTGCACAACAAACATCCAAATGACCTTGCATGCTGTCTGTTGCATACACAGCATGCTACCCATGCAACTCTATAGTACATGTTTCACATTACAGCTGCTATGACTCACCATCATGAAAAGAAGTTGCGGATGAGGTGACTCCGGATATCATCTTCACCCTCCTCGTCGCTGGCATCCTGGGCAAGGCCTTCATCCTCAACGGGCGGATGTTCCAGCTCATCAGGATCAAGGTAGAGTGGCACGGCCTTCTCCACTGCCATGTTGTGTAGCATGCAGTACACGGTGAAGATGTCACACACCTTGCGTGGGCTGTATTGGAGGGCTCCGCCTGTCTTGTCCAGGCACCTGAACCGGCTCTTCAGGAGTCCAAAAGTTCGCACGATCACCCGCCTGGTCTTCCCATGAGCATTGTTGTACCGCTGGTCTGCAGCTGTCCTGGGGTTGCGTAGTGGAGTCATTAACCACGGCATGTTTGGATATCCAGAGTCTCCTGCAAATTGACATCATGGAAATGAGTGTGTAATATGATGCAGATCATGAAGTTGTGACATACTGACATACATAGCTGACAGGGTATACTCACCAACAAGACATGCCCGGTGGTTGTGCAGCTGCAGCATCATCTGTGGTACCCTGCTACGCCTCATGATGAAAGCATCGTGGCACGATCCTGGAAAACGTGCACAAACATGTGAGATAATCATGTTGGCAAGACACACCACCAGGGCATTTATCGAGTGGTAGTGTTTCCTGTTGCGATACGCTTGCTCCTGAGCCTGTGGTGGCACCAGAGTAACATGTGTACCATCAATTGCACCAATTACATGTGGCATGCGGCCCAGGGCATAGAATTCCCCCTTTACATCTGTCAACTCTTCTGGAGTAGGGAATGTAATGAATTCATCTATGTGCAGCAACATAGCTGCCAATACGTCACCCAATACCCGGCTAAACATTGTCTGAGACATCCCTCCCACATCAGCTATGGTGAGTTGGAACGTACCTGTGGCAAAGAAATGGAGGGCTGCCATCACCTTTACCTTGGGTGTCAGCGCAGTTGGATACCTGTGGTGTGGTTGTAGGTGAGCCTCCAGCCTGTCCGTCAGGTCCTTGATCATCTGTCTGTTGAATCGATATCGACGGATGCAATTCCGCTCCCTCATGGCTTCCAAGTCAGGCAACGGCCTTTCCAGAGGGGGTGCCCTGCAATATACAATTTATCAAATATGTCTTCAACTGTCTGACTACGACAAAAACAATGTACATGGCACAAGCAACACTGTTTCAAATAATCTAGACAATTTTGAGTGTGGCGTGGGATACACACTGATGTAACATGTGCCAGCTCCCAGCCACTCCTCCGTGAAAAGTAAAAGACCTGTGGTGTGTGGAATGGATATGACATGCATACAAATGATCGGATGGAAAGGTCTTAGTGAGCATTTTACAGTGTATCATGTCAGTGACACACGTCATGTGAATGTCAGTAGGAGGTTGTCTGCACATCCAGACAGCTGACAGCAATACACACACACACCACATGTGCCATCATTTGCACAGTTCTGCCTTAGTCATGTTGCGGTGTGTACTTTCCCTAACTATTACATGACCATCATCATACAGCATAAATCTTAGATTTGTGGCAAATGGTCTGTGATGCCATCACACATATGAGCGGGTAATTAACACACGTGGCATGGTGTGCGTACATTAGAAACCAGGTCATCACGCCAAAGACACAACATAGATGCTCCTACAGCAGATGTACTGAACTGTATGGACTCGTTACTTACCTTTTGTAACAAAATATCAGTAAGGAACATTAGTTAGTCGCATAATCCCGACTTTCAATACATGACAAGCTTTTGACAAATTTGCCTCCCTGGATGCCATCGATCTGCCCAGTGAGTCGGGGCTATCCAGGCCACATCGGAAAAAAGACAGTGTCGCTGATTGGCATCCTACAAGGGCGTGGCCAAGTATTGCCCGTACCTACAACGCACACTCTGCTAGCAGTTACACAACCATGTCCCACAGAGAGTGTGGGTAGCGGACAAAGAGGCATGTGATGTTGGAAGACCCCACTCCCAGACTCAGGGAGGATGATGACATGTTTCCATTGTGCTCATACCTCTTGGATACCCTCTACAGCGGAGCTAACGGGAATGTGGTCTTTGATTTGGGGGCCTGGATGCCCATGCTCTCTGGGGTGGGGTGGGAGGACAGGGAACATGGTCAGTCCGGGGAGCCAAACATGCAGCGTGCCTGTACATGCTGGCCAATATAGATACAGTACATTCCTGAAGATCGGCCTGCAGAGGCTCAGCGGAGCGTGAGTGGAGTTGAAGGACCTCAGTGAGGAGGTTGGTCCTCACGGCGGCAACGGGGAGATGAAGGGACAAGGCTCCAGGTGGCCACGTAAACACTACACTGTACGTTGCCCGCTCATCCAAAAACATGTTTGGAGTAGAGACATCACCAGTGTCAGGCTAGGTGTCCAGACCACTCGCATCCCCCAGTCCACCTGTCCTGTCGTCTTGGCCCTGACACTCACGTGCCAGTGGGTCTTCATGACCCTACCAATACCCATTAACACCCATTGTAATGAGCTGTGCCCGGCTCATTGAAGTTTTACTCCCCATGCAGCATTAATAGCAGTGTTCTGCCGCACAGTTTCCACGCTGGAGCCGTACAGTGTGTGGTATCGGGGACAGCACCACCCGAGAACGGCACCAAGGCTGACACCTGGGAGACTGTTGCCAGTGAGGTTGTGAGGTGAACCAGCGAGGACCAGGATGACCATTCACATCCTGTCTGTCCCAGCGGTTCCGGGACGTATGCGCCGCCTGCGTCAGGGACAAAGCGAGTGATGGCGTCAGGGGCAATTCACCAGACGCGCTCGTGCCCCCAGACGGGTCCGCTGGGCCAGAAGCTGGCGCGTAGGCCGTTGTTGGGGTGAGGGACATCATGGACATGAGGAAGTGCACTGACTCCTCCTGCTTCACATGCAGGGCAGGGCCCGGAGGTCGTGGTGCAGGCTACGACGGCTGCTAATCTGACAGAGCCGCGTGGGCGGTGTCACCCGAATCCCATGCAGCATTGCACGTGCATTGTGGGGATTTGGAAGTGCGATGACATATCTTTGACTTATTTGGGATACCTGACGACTCAGCCCTGGAGGAGTGATGTCTAATTCAGGGGCTCTGATGTCTCAACACCCATGCCCAGGCACTCGTCCTACGTCCAGACCATGAGCTACGGTGGTGCAGGGCCAACTGCTGGAGTCTGAGCGGCTTGTGGGTCCAATCACACCTGGATTCATATGTGTGTTCCCGGCAGTCGGAGCAGCTCTTGTTGTTGTGCTTGACGTGAAAACAGTGGAGACACCAACGGTGAGGGTCAGTCATCAACATGAGTCGTTGGCATTCCTCACAGGCTTTGAAACGGACATCCATATTGGCACCGTCCGGAGTCAGACAATCCAAGTGAAATGGTCAGAAGTGAACATACTATGATTTTGGTGCAAAAATGAGTAAGCTTACACTCATACGGGACCAGCGCTTGTGTTGTGAAAAAAGAGTTCCTGACGTGTGCACGCAGAGGTGACGTCTGAGTACTCAGACAACGTCATCACGGCACACACAACGCCAACAACACATGCTGAGCCGCAGGACATGCCTACCGACACACAAGTGTAGTGCTGAGCGGTAATTGCAATATCCAGGATGACACTTGGGGATATTCAAAGGTGAGTAATATGATACTGACCTGTAAATTTCATATGCTAACAGCATGCACAATGTCGCACATGGCACACACATGAAGTGGTCACACAGGGTCATGCTGTGTGGCTATTACACCTCTGTGACAGTGGGCATGTTGCTGTCATCATGTGGCAGTTCCCTGTACTGAATGGTGTGCCATTCCAGTGTTGATGTGCATCACAATATGTTGCAGACTTTACTCCGGTGTGAAGTGTTGAATGCATGTGATGCACATGTGCAATATGGTTGATGACATGTCTCGCCAGCTCTTCACACATCAACTGAGTCACAAGGTCACAGTCCCTGTGCTTCTTCTATGTCTGCCACACCTGGGGCATGCTGATGTATGGATGCCATGCTGATGTATGCATCCACATCCTTGACATGAGTGTAGACTACATCCCTGCTATGTGATTTCCTGGAGTCACTCTCCCAATGGTGACATGGAGTAGGACAGGGACGCAGCCTACACAATCGTTCACTTGCGCATGTCTGACGCACTCTACCCCAATGGTACGTGCGTGTGTTCGCCTCGTTTCTCTATTGCATTTCAGCCATACGCGAGCCAAGCGTACCCCAATGGTACGTGCATGTGTACGCCTCGTTTTCCTATTGCATTTCAGCCATACGCGAGCCAAGCGTACCCCAATGGTACGTGCGTGTGTACACCTCGTTTCCCGATTGCATTTCAGCCTTACGCGAGCCAAGCGTACCCCAATGGTACGTGCGTGTGTACACCTCGTTTCCCTATTGCATTGCAGCCATACGCGAGCCAAGCGTACCCCAATGGTACGTTCGTGTGTACGCTTCGTTTCCCTATTGCATTTCAGCCATACGCTAGCCAAGCGTACCCCAATGGTACGTGCGTGTGTACGCCTCGTTTCCCTATTGCATTTCAGCCATACGCGAGCCAAGCGTACCCCAATGGTACGTGCGTGTGTACACCTCGTTTCCCTATTGCATTTCAGCCATACTCGAGCCAAGCGTACCCCAATAGTACGTGCGTGTGTACGCCTCGTTTCCCTATTGTATTTCAGCAATACGCAAGCCAAGCATACCCCAATGGTACGTGCGTGTGTACGCCTCGTTTGCCTATTGCATTTCAGCCCTACGCGAGCCAAGCGTACCCCAATGGTACGTGCGTGTGTACGCCTCGTTTCCCTATTGCATTTCAGCCATATGCGAGCCAAGCGTACCCCAATGGTACGTGCGTGTGTACACCTCGTTTCCCTATTGCATTTCAGCCATACGCGAGCCAAGCGTACCCCAATGGTACGTGTGTGTGTACACCTCGTTTACCTATTGCATTTCAGCCATACGCGAGCCAAGCGTACCCCAATGGTACGTGCGTGTGTACACCTCGTTTCCCTATTGCATTTCAGCCATACGCGAGCCTACCGTACCCCAATGGTACGTGCGTGTGTACGCCTCGTTACACCATTGAATGGGTTGCATACGCAACGGCAATGTCACCGTACTTGTCTGGGTATTTGATTAAATACATAGCCAACATCTAGGGGAACTGTGTACTGATTAAAATGCAACCAGGTTGTCATGGATACAGAGTTTGTTGAGCCTCCTACAGGTGTTCTAGTAAATTCAGTTGGGCAAAAGTATACAATGTTGCAAATGTTGTTGTACAGCTCAGGCTCAGTTTTCAAACCATACATATGTGTGTAATGGCCTTATGTGTGATGTGAGTGGATGGAACATAGGATGCTAACTATGGTGGCCTATCACACACTACTCCTTGGACTCACAGACCCTCTGCAGCACAGATATAAGGCAGCATGTGGCTGTGGGAGGGCACTTGCCTGCACAACATTGGTGTGTTAACCACAGCTGCTGTCTCTGAATCCTCTGGACCCTGATTTGCTGAGCATGGAGAGGGCACCTGCATTCACTGATGCTGAGAATAAGGCCCTGCTGGATGCCCTCCTGCCAAACTACAGCAAGCTGTATGGGAGACCAGGGGATCAGGTGAGTGATGTGTGCAATACCTTGGAGTGTGCACCTGTTGTGTGTGTGACATTTCAGCCACTGTGTATGTATAGTGTATAGATGCAATTTTGTTAGGAGTGAGTGCCAGGGTGTACAGTGTTGTTTCAAGAGGGTTCTTTGTTGTAGTGGGGTGTGTGACAGCGTGTCACGTGCTGCAGTGCACCCAGATGTAGCATACATTGCTCTGTGAGTGCCATGCTCTAAGAGTGTTTAGCACCCGTCATGTCATCTGTAGCCTTTCAATGGCATGTAATGCAGTAGTGTTTGCTCACAGGCCACATACTCCTGGACAATGATGCTAATGTGTGGAGCCTACGATGCCCTGTTGTCATCAAGCTTTTTGTGCACATATGTGTGTGTTTAGAACATGGACCAGGTGTACTGATGTTCTTTTACTTTAAATTTGTGACAGGTATCTGCCTATGAGAAGGGTGAAATCTGGGTGGACATCGCCAGGGCTGTCAGGAGTGAGGGGGGGCCTCGCAGGAGGCTCAGAAACATCAAGAAGAGGTGGCAGGACATCCGGTGCTGGACCCGCCGCATCGCCAGAGTAGAGCTGAAGCTGGAAGCTCCACGCCGGCATGGCAGCACCCGCCACCTCACCCCCCACATGCTCCGGGTCCTGGAAGTGGTGTTCCCAGACCTCCATATGCAGTTGCAGGAGGGACAGCAGCAAGAAGGGGGTAGGTACATGTCTGTTTGTTGTCATGTGTGTCACATGCTCCCTGCAGTGCTTCAAGGCATGGTAACACTCCCATAGTTTGAGTGGTGTGGTCAGACTGGCACTCCATGCATTGGCATTAGAATGTCCCAGTTTCTGGAGCTGCTACTTTACATGCCTTGCCCTACTCCACGTTAGCCCTGGCATTTGGCTGATGTTTGTTTTTCACATGTACTCCTATGGTGCAATGTCTCAGTATGCATATTCCTTTGCACATCATCATGTTGGAGGGGGGTCTGTGACACCTGTTGGTACATTACATGTAGCACCACATGTGCACTGTGTCTGCCATTCTTAATACTTTGGCACGGATCCTGAGTGTCAACATGTGTTTTCTGCACAAGTCAGCCTTAGTGGTACTCTTTTGAATTGTCATGTGTTGGCTACAGGTGCACAATGTTCATGTCCAACATTTTGGGCTTATGCATACTCACACTTGGCAGTGCGTGTGTGCATATTCGCCAATTAAGTAGAATGTTGTTTCTAACTAATAATGATGGTCAGCCACACAATGAGGCCTTGGGTGTCAACAGCTGTGATGCCAGTGTGAGGTGTTGTTACAGTTGGTTCAGGTCCAAGGATGGCATCACATTTCAGTTCAGGAAGGACTTTTCCCGTGTGGCAAAAGGTCTAAGCAAATCAAACAAGTCCAGATCTGGGTTTGGGTGGCAGGGTGGGTAAATCAGCATGTGATGCATCATCAGCTATCCTGTTGTCAGGCAGTGGATCATCATTGTGTCTCTCATACAAATTTTTGCCTTGCCTGTTGCTTGTATCCTACTATACATTGAGCGTTGTGTCTCTCACAATTGGCCAAAACTAGACTTATCATTGTGCAGAGTTCTGTGTCATGTGACTCATGATGCATGCCATGTTTAGAAATGAGCCCAAATGATTTGTAGGTGATACGTCTGATGTGTACAGGTGACTGATATGTTTTTATTCTTCTCCTTGCCCACAGCATCATCATCTGAATCAGGAGGAGACACAGGCGCGGACCAGGCAGAGGGACCCAGCGACAGTGCCACCTGCTTTGAGGGGTCAGAGGGAGGCAGTGGCACGGAGGGTGAGGAGAGTCTGCTGGCCGGACGACATGTGACTGACACATCTTACCATGTCGACAACTCCGAGTCAGACTCTCAGGAGGAGGGGGAATATGCAGCAATGGTCACTTCTTCATCTTTGTCTGGCCGCCCCTCCTCCAGTACCATCTCCACCCTCCCAGTCGTTAGTCTCCCTGGGGTCCGTGCTAGCCCCCGTGTCGCCTTTGTTCCCGGCACCGCAGCCCCTGCCCCTGTGTCCCCTGCTGCCCTCAGTGCTGAGACTGTGGACCTACTCCGGCAGATAGCAGTAGGTCAGACATCCATGCTGACTGTCCTCCATGGACATACACAACTTATTACACAGTTGGTGTCGTTCATGGAGGGCATGTCATCAGCCATGTCTGGTCTACATTGGAGTGTGGCTGCCATAGAGTCAACACTGACGGCAGCTCTGTACACCCAGCAGCATCTGTCCCCCCATCCTTCAGACCCATCCACCTCTGCCTCTCACATACCTACACAGCATACACGCACATGCCACAGGTCAGACACACCCAGCACACACACACAGCATAAGAAGCTCAAAGCTCCACGCACCCAATCTCAAGGGGATGTAGGCACACCCACAGGGAGAGGGGAGACACCTCACACATGCATCCACACACCCAGGGGAACAGACTCACAGCCCTCTACCTCCACCCCTAATGTGTCCCCGGGTTCAGGTGGTAGTTTTTCCGCACTGGCTGAGGTGTGCAGCCAGTTTTTTTAGGCTACTTTTGGCGATGCACCAACCAGTGTGAATGAATCCACTACACCTGCACCCCCTCCACCTGTCCTTCCCTCTCCTGTCCATGCGCTGCCGGAGGATTCCACAGATGGTGCCCCCATAGTTTCCACAGCGGATTAAATGCCATGTGCAGGCAAGTTTGGGTGTGATCACACCCATGGAGGCACAAAATGTAGCTCAGACTTATTTGGACTGCCCATTGGCCTTTTATGAGCAAGGACTCTTATTTGGTTTTCTATTTTGAACCAGCTGAATAAAGCAATTCTTTTCTTTTTATGAAATTTAGTTTGTGTGATGATGTCTGTGACTGCTGTGTGCCTGGGAGCTGGTGTGATGTTCAAATATAGTAATGTTGACATGTGTCATTCTCATGATGGTAATGTGGTTAACAATGGTATGTTTAGGATGTAAGGGCTGGGCACTGCTGGGCACTGTTGGGGGTGTTGTCCACACACACACTCTGATGCTGGGCACTGCTGGGCACTGGTGGGCAGTGTTGGGGGTCTCAGCCACACACAGACTCTGATGCTGGGCAATGCTGGGCACTGGTGGGGGTCTCAGCCACACACACACTCTGATGCTGGGCAATGCTGGGCAGTGGTGGGGGTCTCAGCCACACACACAATCTGATGCTGGGCACTGCTGGGCACTGGTGGGCAGTGGTGGGGGTGTTGTCCACACACACACTCTGATGCTGGGCACTGCTGGGCACTGGTGGGCAGTGGTGGGGGTGTTGTCCACACACACACTCTGATGCTGGGCACTGCTGGGCACTGGTGGGCAGTGGTGGGGGTGTTGTCCACACACACACACTCTGATGCTGGGCACTGCTGGGCACTGGTGGGCAGTGGTGGGGGTGTTGTCCACACACACACTCTGATGCTGGGCACTGCTGGGCACTGGTGGGGGTCTCAGCCACACACACACTCTGATGCTGGGCAATGCTGGGCAGTGGTGGGGGTGTTGTCCACACACACACTCTGATGCTGGGCACTGCTGGGCACTGGTGGGCACTGGTGGGGGTGTTGTCCACACACACACTCTGATGCTGGGCAATGCTGGGCACTGGTGGGCACTGGTGGGGGTGTTGTCCACACACAGACTCTGATGCTGGGCACTGCTGGGCACTGGTGGGCACTGGTGGGGGTGTTGTCCACACACACACTCTGATGCTGGGCAATGCTGGGCAATGCTGGGCAGTGGTGGGGGTCTCAGCCACACACACACTCTGATGCTGGGCACTGCTGGGCACTGGTGGGCACTGGTGGGGGTGTTGTTCACACACACACTCTGATGCTGGGCAATGCTGGGCACTGTTGGGGGTCTCAGCCACACACACACTCTGATGCTGGGCAATGCTGGGCACTGGTGGGGTCTTAGCCACACACACACTCTGATGCTGGGCACTGCTGGGCACTGGTGGGGGTCTCAGCCACACAAACACTCTGATGCTGGGCACTGCTGGGCACTGGTGGGGGTGTTGTCCACACACACACTCTGATGCTGGGCAATGCTGGGCACTGGTGGGGGTCTCAGCCACACACACACTCTGATGCTGGGCAACGCTGGGCACTGGTGGGGGTCTCAGCCACACACACACTCTGATGCTGGGCACTGCTGGGCACTGGTGGGCAGTGGTGGGGGTGTTGTATACACACACACTCTGATACTTACACTTACAATGACATAGCAGACGTATGTCCCACACGTCTATTACACTGGTGTTGTGCGGTGACGTACTGTACCCCGAGGTCGATGACGTACCGTACCCTGAGCTGGATGACGTACATGCGGCACGTATTACACTGGTGAAGTGCGGTGACGTACTTCGATGGCGTAGGTGCGGCACGTCTCCGTATTGCAGTGGTGTTGTGCGGTGACGTACTGTACCCCGAGGTCGTTGACGTACCGTACCGCAGCTGGATGACGTACATGCTGCACGTATTACACTGGTGAATTGCGGTGACGTACTTCGATGACGTAGGTGCGGCACGTCTCCGTATTACACTGGTGTTGTGCGGTGACGTACCGTACCCCGAGGTTGATGACGTAGGTGCGGCACGTCTCCGTATTACACTGGTGTTGTGCGGTGACGTACCGTACCCCGAGGTCGATGACATAGGTGCGGCACGTCTCCGTATTGCACTGGTGTTGTGCGGTGACGTACGTACCCCGAGGTCGATGACGTACCGTACCCCGAGCTGGATGACGTACATGCGGCACGTATTACACTGGTGAAATGCGGTGACGTACTTCGATGACGTAGGTGCGGCACGTCTCCGTATTGCAGTGGTGTTGTGCGGTGACGTACCGTACCCCGAGGTCGTTGACGTACCGTACCCCGAGCTGGATGACGTACATGCTGCACGTATTACACTGGTGAAGTGCGGTGACGTACTTCGATGACGTAGGTGCGGCACATCTCCGTATTACACTGGTGTTGTGCGGTGACGTACCGTACCCCGAGCTGGATGACGTACATGCGGCACGTATTACACTGGTGAAGTGCGGTGACATACTTCGATGAAGTAGGTGCGGTACGTCTCCGTATTACACTGGTTAAGTGCGGGAGTGTGTGGACCAACGTACCCAGACATTACAGTCGTGCAATGGAGATGTGCGCGTGTGGCAACACGCACAGGTATGTTGGACTTCGTTGTACTCACCTTCTGTGCCGTCGTCGGTTTCTAAGTACGAGGTGGTGGCCGTACAGGATAGGGATGAGACGGACGATGGCGTTCATGTCCTGCTTGTCGCGTACCGGGGTGCGGTTCGTGCCGGAGTGTGGTTTTACGGTAGTTTTGAGCTCTCGTAGAAAAAGAGCCGTACGGAGTGTGTTCTACACGGATCGTACTTCCTGGTTCGGGAGACGCGCTCTTTTTACGTTCGGACGTTGCGTCGAGCGTCAGCCGACTGCAATTCGTATGGACTTTCTATTCGTACGGCGTTTTTTACGAGCCGTACGGAGTGACGCTTTAGATTGTGATCGTACTTGCTGATTCGTACGGGGACGCCTACGGGTGCGAATCGTACGGGGAAAAACGCTCCGAACCGCAATTCGGAGCGCTTTTTACCGGATCGGAATCGACCCTGTATGACTTTCTAACTATATGAATAAATAAAGTGGTGTTTGTGTAAGTGTGTAGCTTAGTAAATATAAGTATGATCAATTGTTTGCAAAAGCGAGTAGGATGTCTGCATAAATGAATAGGATGTGTGCTGGTGTGTAATGTTGATGTAGGTGTATAAATATATTTAATAGTATTCTATTGATCTTTGTTAGCATGTATGACTGAATCTATACGTAAGTGTTTAGATGAGTGTATAGATGTTGGAATCACTAAGTAGGTTTTTAGAAATTTGTATTAGTGTGTCAATGGTTTCAAACATGATACTCCATATTTTATAATGAGTGTTGAAAGGTTATGCTACTGTATGATGAGGTGTATCAGTTTGTCACATGGATAATGTCATCAGTGATGTCATTTGAGATGCCATCAGTGCTGTCATCAGTGATGTCACTGACCATGTCATGAATGTTGTGATATGTTACATCATCAGCAGTGGATTGCGGGCGCGCAAGTTATAGGTTTTATACAAATGAAATGTCTAGCTAACTATAACACCGCTAAAACCTATGTTTTTTTTCAGTGAATTTCTAAGAATTTTTAAATGCTAATTCCTAACTATAACATGTCTGAAACCTATGGTTTTTCAGGGAATTTCAAAGGTTTTTTAAATGCTAATTCCTAACTATAATATGTCTGAAACCTATGGTTTTTGCAGTGAATTTCAAAGGTTTTTTAAATGCTACTTCCTAACTATAACATTTGCAAAACCTATGATTTTTTTTTGTGAATTTCAAAGGTTTTTTAAATGATCATTTTAAAATATATTTATTGTTGTTTTTTTAAATATTTCTTAACTACATTTTTTTAATCTTTTCATTTTTAGATATGATATTTTTTAAATTACATTCCACTTAATTTTTTTATAAAGTATTGTCTGGAAATCTTTCACATTTCCTCCAGGGTTGAAGAAGGTAAATGCGACTAAAGTGACTTGCCGTATTTGCAAGGCAGTGCTTTCAAGGGGAGACCCCACAAAAAAATACTCATGCGGTACTGCAAGTATGCAAAGGCACTTGCAAACAAAGCACCCTGTGAACTTTGCCAGGGAGGAATTAAGAAGACTAAGGGAGACTCTTCCTGATCCATCGGCAGTGCCTAGTACAAGTGGAGAAACACCTTCAAGCTCATCACCTCCAGACATCCGTCCCCAATTAGGGAATGTTCAGATGACATGCATAAAATGCGGACGGCTCATTGCATATGGGGAGCAGTCGGTGGATCTGGTGTGTCGAGCCACTGACAACCACCATTGTTAGTTTTCTTTTTCCCTCTCATCCCAGTTTTTAGTTCTGTTTTCCCGGTTCACATTTTTTACCCTCTTTAAAAAAAAAACAACACAAAATCGTTCAAAAAATAAAAAATACAAAAATACAAAACATCAAAAAGAAAAAGAAAAGTTATATTCAGAACTAACTACTCTGGTTAAACTAGTATGCTAGTGTGTGAAAGTTTAGATGAATGTATGTGTAGTGCATAATTAACTGTAAAAATACATTTGTGATGTGTGGTGAATGCATACGTGCAGAATTATAAGGAATTGCTGCAGCATGACACTGTAAACTGTTTAACTACAGCATGCTGTGGTACTTCCGAAGTACAGGGATGCAACATATGTATATAAATATGTTACAGGTCTGTGCTTCACTTTGCACAGCTGCTTAAACTGCAGCCATATGGTGACACAGGTACCCTTGCACCATGGTGCAAGGATGGCTGTGTCATGTGGAGATTGTTTTTGTGCAAGAAGGGACACCTTCCTGCACAAAAATAATCAGTAAAGGCATTTTCTCCTTCAATATATGCTGTGCATTGTAGCATATATTGAAAGTGAAAAAACGAGGAGAAGTGAAAACAATTTTCCTCGTTGTGCTTTGCTACACCAATAGGAGGAAAGTGCAGCATTCACAAACATGTCCAGATTCATGATTTCTGATAAATCTGGAGATGTGTCTTGTTCTATGAGTGTTCTGTGCAAACACTCACAGCAAAACGTATAGAACGCCTTTTCAACGCAAAGTGCTGTGTATGATGGGATGATATTTACATGGAATAGAAAAGGTATACAAAATGTGTTTTTCCTCACCTTGTAAATAAGAAAGAGAGTGTTGGAAATGGGGGTTGCCCAAGTCTCAAAGGGGGTAGCATGGCATCAAGCGGGCAGGCCAAACTTCGAGGACATGTGAAGCATTCACGCAGTACCCACAGACGACACACCAGGCACACTACAAAAGAGACGCAACTCCACCTTTGGTTGGAAAAGAAGAAGTTTAGTGATATCTCCAACCTGTAAGGTAAAAAGGGAAAAATACACTGGTAATCACAACAAGGCGCCAACTGGCACCCAAGCCAAGTACTTCAGTGGGGGATTATTTACATGGGACAAAAAGGGTTAAGTCCATAGTCCATAGCTGTAAGGAAAAAGGATGGTTAATTAAACATTAGACCTGGGGCCAATCTGGCGGGGCCAACTCAGGCTCTCATCCTTAGGGGGTTGGCTGAAAATGTAAGTTACAACATTATGCATAAATACACCTCATGCATTATAACGCCAATCCCCACCCCTGTAAGAGAAAACAGAGCATCACAGCACATTTAATATTAGACAGGAGCACCTATCATGAATCAACATGGCTGGCTCATTAACCAGGGGCATGAACAGGGGCCTGGAATAACTCGTCAGGCCAGCTTAGGGGCACCCCTGCAGTAGAAGGGAACACCCAGATTTACTCCACCCTCCACCTACGGGTATAAAACAACAGGTAGGAAGGCACCTGGCATTCAATAATATCTGAGATATACACCCTAGGCATCAAAGGTAACCTGGGAACATGGCTTTTCAGCCCTCAACCAGCAACATAAACTTTAGGCAGTGCGTTGGCAACAGCTCTTCCTGGGTCACCTTAGAGGAGACAATATTCCCTGGGGCATAGAACCATAGGCCTACAAACCTCAACATAGGGTAAACCCTCCTTGGGGGAATAAACATATAGATTGAATGTTTAGCCAATCCTCTAGGGGCCGGAGCACCTGTACATGAGCTTCTCGACCTGTCTGGGACCCTATGCACCACAGGTAACAGGCAACCATTAGGCATCACTGTCAATTCACTCTTCAGGTGTCTTAAGTGTACAAGTCACGGGTGGGGGCGAGCACCGACCCTGTGCCCCGCTGCCCTCTTCACCCTCTTTATAGGCCCCACTCACCGGCTACTCCTGGGTTCTGGATCCGGGCTCCAACCACACTGCTGGCCCCTTTGTCAAGGGGGGGGGGCAGTCAGGAGACTCCACGCGGCCTTCTCCCGGGGCTTCCGAGATAAGGGGGGGGGCAAGCACCGACAATGTGCCTCGAGGTCCCCCCTCTGTGACCTTGCCACCAGCCGCAGGACTCGCGGCAGCACTCAGGGCACTTCCTCACCGGTGGAGGTACTCCGGTTCCTCCTTTGCAGGCACCGGCGGATGGGGCTTGCGGGCTCCATCTGGGCCCTCTCCCTGCTTTCCCCCGGGATCCTCCACAGCTCGGGGGCCCGGGATTTCCCTGCGCGGGGTTCTCCTCACTGGTTCACACAGGTCGGGAGGCAGGCCTGGCACCGGCAATGCACCCCGGCCCCGCCTACCATTAACGGCCCCTCGCGTGGGGCACAGACCGGCGGGGTGGCCTCCCGCTCTGGTCGTCCTTCTCAGGGCTTCCTCCTGACCACGGGGGCCCTGCACCGAAGCTTCACCCGGGTCCCCCTCCTACCTCACGGGGACCCGGGGCTTCGATTTCCCTTCTCCCGGCCTTCCTGGCCGTCAGCCAATCCCTGCGCGGCCTTTACAGGTCACGGCCGCGCAGGCCAATCAGTGCGCGGCAGGGGGCGGGCCGATGACGCGGCCGGGCCCCCATCATGTGACGGGAGAACCTGACGGCCTCAGGGCCTAGCGCGGCCCTTCCTGCACTTCGGCGGCCCTCTCCTGGTACCGGGGGCCGCCGCGACGATTTCCACAGCGGTGGGGGCCCCTCCACAGTCGCGCCGGGCTGCGGCGGTGATTTCCAGCGGCGATAAGGGGTAGGCTCCCTTGTAATTAATTAACAATATGGCAGACAGCGCACTGACACGAGGGTAGGCTCCTCAGCGCTGTTTCTCCTCACAGTTTCCTCAGCCCACACAGCGCGATTCTCCTCAGCAGATGGCGCTATTTACAGCGCACTGCTCTTCCCTCTGCACGCAGCTCTCAGCTTCTTTCTCAGGCCACACAGAGGGGCAGGAATTTAGCACTTCTCCAGCACTTCACCACACAGCGCTATGCAGGGCACAGTTCGAGTTTCTAGCGCTTCTCAATTATAGCGCTTGACAGGCAGTGCCTACAAGGGGGTGACAGTTCCTAGGAGCATACTCTTCCCCAGATGGCGCTTGATAGGCAGTCCAGGGGCAGTCTAATAGACACAGTTCCTCGAGGGCACACTCCTCCCCAGAATAGCGCTTGCCGGGCAGTACCTCACAAGGGCAACAGTTCCTTCAGGCAGCTCCTCACGACCCAGTACTTCCACAGGGTCACAGCTTCAGCAGGGGGAGTGGACAATCCTATTTCTCACCTCCTGGGCGCTTCTTCATCGCAGCGCTGGCGTAACTCCCCGTTCCCACAGTGTCAGGGACCTGGGTAGGGGCCCTCCCTTGTCAGGGGCCCATGGGGACAGCAGAGGGGGGTTCATAGGGGTGCAGGGCCCAGCTCACAGGCCCATGTGGCGGTAGCACCTCACAACAGGTCCCCTCCCTTCCTTGTCCCAGCGCTGACTGACTCTCTGGTGACACTTCACCCTCTTTATACCTCCCTCCCAGGCAGTGCCAGGACCTTCTAGAATGTTGGCACATCTAGCCTAAACTGGTTCTAGGGGAGGGGGTGAGCACCCTGGGTGCCAGGCTTTCCCTCCAAAAGCTAGGGGTAGCTGGGTAATATTATCTAGACCGCTGACCTATGTCAGTCCAGTGGCAAAACCCATGGCCATGGCATCCATTTTAAAAGCAATACATTTCAGTCAGGTGCAGTTTTAAAATGGGGGTGCAGTTTTAAAATGGGGGATTTTACAAGTGCTCACATTATGTCAGGTAATTACATTTTTCAAAAGGGGTCTCACACCACTCATGGCCTATACAGGTTTAATCCCATGGGGGAGACAATCTAGATAAGGGGGTCAAAAGCGAAAAAAATTTGGGGGAAAAGGCCAAGTCCAACACGACTCCCCCCCAGCCAAAAGCCAGGGTAGACTGATCAATGCCTTGATGGGCTTCCCTGCTTGGGGCGGAAAAAGGTGGACGCAGGCCTGCAACTACAGGAGCACCTGCAGTCTCTCCTCCACTCTGGAACCCAATGGTTCTCTTTCGCAACCCTCCCTTCACCAACAAAACCACCCCACTGGTGTTCCCTAGTGGGATGTTTCTCCTTCCTAGAGTGGGAGGCTCTAGCCTCAGGCTTGTAATTCTCTTGGACCACTCTTCTCTCTCCAAATTGCCACTGGTCCACCCATCTGGGGTCTACACCCTCAGACTGACCAGCCCTTAGGGGCGAGGCTCTCCTCCCCCTACTTCTCCTCCAAGGGTTCCTCCATCTCCTACCCCTGGGGACACCCTCACACAACTCTCTCCCCAACCTGGAGTCGAAACCCACAGGCTGAACTGGTGACAGGGGCGAGTCCTCCCTCTCCCTGCACCCCCTCCCAGAGCTCCGCACCCTCCTACCCGGAGAAGTACCCCTGGGAGTCACTTCCGGGGGGACTCTGGTTACAGAGGTCCCTCCCACCAGGGCAGGCAACCCCTGTCCCTGGCCACCCAACCCAGGATCTGCGCCCTGTGGCTGAGCTGGTGACAGAGAAGAGACCTTCCTCCCTCTGCACCCCCTCCCAGAGTTCCGCACCCTCCCACTGGGAGTAGTACCCCTGGGAGTCAAATTGGTAGGGACCTGAATTACAGGTACCCCACCCTCCAGGTCAGGCAACCCCTTAACCTGGAACCCCAGTCAGGATCTAAACCCTGTGACTGGTCAAACCCCCGAACCACTGGAGCTCCAATTATTGAGGCTCCGGGTCCTCCTGACATGAGGGGATCCCTTCCTCTGGATGACACATTGGGACAGCCTAGACTCCCAACCTGGGGTTCTCTTAAAGAACACTCCAGGCCCGGTGACCACAGCTGGGGCATCTCGGGACACCTCCCCGTCTCACTCCCTTCAGGATCACTCCCCTCAGCCTTCCCAGACACTCTGGCACTTACCCAGAGGTCTGCCTCCCGTGCAAGTTCCCTGGGGTCTGAGAACCCACACCGCAACAGATGGTGACGCAGTCTTGGGAAACAACTCCTCAGCATGTGCTCCCGGATAATGGCATGGCACAGCCCTTCCCAATCCTCCACTGCTCTCCTCACCACCCAATCCTCCAGTACAGTCCAACACTCCTCCTCAAACTCTCCCCAGGACTGATGGAACAGCTTTCCCCTGCCCTAAACACTAACCCGTCCTCCTCTTCCGGGGAATCAGGCACAGTCTCTTGGGCTTCGGGAGTGGGACTCCTTGCACTGGCTCTACACTCGCTGCCACCACTGGATCCCACCCTCTTCGGTGAATCCAGACTCCTAAAACCACTCTCAGGGGACAACCTACCCACCTGAGCTGATCTTTCCCTGGTGAAGGCCCTCTCCGCCTCCGCCATCCTCTCCAGCGCTAGGACTTTTTCAGTCTCTAGTCCCTGCTCTTCTACCCTCAGCTGCGCTAAGCCCTCGGCATGCCTGAGCTTTGCCAGCGCCAGCTGATACTACCTTACTTCTCTCCTATCTACCCACTCTTCTGGGGACAGGGAAAGGGATGGGGCAGTGCCCCCGGGACTGGACCCAGTGCGAGACTCCCTATCTTCGGTGTCCTCCACAGCTACTGGCGTCTCTGCCCTGCTAGACTCTTCCTCCTCCTCATCGGAGCAATTACCTCCCAGGGTTCTGGATGGGGAGCCCTCTCTCTGGTCTCTAACCCACTGACCCTTCAAAACTTCGGGGGGGTAGTCAGACAAGTCCCCATTAATCTCTAAGGGCTCTCCCCTCTTGAGGGCCTCATAGAGAAACAAATTCCTCCTAATGTTCCCTACTGGGGGTATCCCTCTCTCCAGGAGGAAGTCTATCACCTCCTGTTCGGTGTACTCCATCAGTTCCACTTCCTGGTAAATCAACCCCATCGTGGCGAGGTACACCCGGGACACACCCTCCCAGTGGAACAAGGGGACAGTTCAGAACACTCTTCAGGAGGAAGCAATTTAGCAAACAACAATAATCCCCACAACAAGGCTCGGATTACATCCAAAGCTCTATTTGCAGTGTAACCCGTGGCCGCTGTGGTACTGCGCAAACACAAGTCCTATCCCACCGCTCTGCCACCAAATGTTGGAAATGGGGGTTGCCCAAGTCTCAAAGGGGGTAGCATGGCATCAAGCGGGCAGGCCAAACTTCGAGGACATGTGAAGCATTCACGCAGTACCCACAGACGACACACCAGGCACACTACAAAAGAGACGCAACTCCACCTTTGGTTGGAAAAGAAGAAGTTTAGTGATATCTCCAACCTGTAAGGTAAAAAGGGAAAAATACACTGGTAATCACAACAAGGCGCCAACTGGCACCCAAGCCAAGTACTTCAGTGGGGGATTATTTACATGGGACAAAAAGGGTTAAGTCCATAGTCCATAGCTGTAAGGAAAAAGGATGGTTAATTAAACATTAGACCTGGGGCCAATCTGGCGGGGCCAACTCAGGCTCTCATCCTTAGGGGGTTGGCTGAAAATGTAAGTTACAACATTATGCATAAATACACCTCATGCATTATAACGCCAATCCCCACCCCTGTAAGAGAAAACAGAGCATCACAGCACATTTAATATTAGACAGGAGCACCTATCATGAATCAACATGGCTGGCTCATTAACCAGGGGCATGAACAGGGGCCTGGAATAACTCGTCAGGCCAGCTTAGGGGCACCCCTGCAGTAGAAGGGAACACCCAGATTTACTCCACCCTCCACCTACGGGTATAAAACAACAGGTAGGAAGGCACCTGGCATTCAATAATATCTGAGGTATACACCCTAGGCATCAAAGGTAACCTGGGAACATGGCTTTTCAGCCCTCAACCAGCAACATAAACTTTAGGCAGTGCGTTGGCAACAACTCTTTCTGGGTCACCTTAGAGGAGACAATATTCCCTGGGGCATAGAACCATACGCCTACAAACCTCAACATAGGGTAAACCCTCCTTGGGGGAATAAACATATAGATTGAATGTTCAGCCTATCCTCTAGGGGCCGGAGCACCTGTACATGAGCTTCTCGACCTGTCTGGGACCCTATGCACCACAGGTAACAGGCAACCATTAGGCATCACTGTCAATTCACTCTTCAGGTGTCTTAAGTGTACAAGTCACGGGTGGGGGGGAGCACCGACCCTGTGCCCCGCTGCCCTCTTCACCCTCTTTATAGGCCCCACTCACCGGCTACTCCTGGGTTCTGGATCCGGGCTCCAACCACACTGCTGGCCCCTTTGTCAAGGGGGGGGGGCAGTCAGGAGACTCCACGCGGCCTTCTCCCGGGGCTTCCGAGATAAGGGGGGGGGCAAGCACCGACAATGTGCCTCGAGGTCCCCCCTCTGTGACCTTGCCACCAGCCGCAGGACTCGCGGCAGCACTCAGGGCACTTCCTCACCGGTGGAGGTACTCCGGTTCCTCCTTTGCAGGCACCGGCGGATGGGGCTTGCGGGCTCCGTCTGGGCCCTCTCCCTGCTTTCCCCCGGGATCCTCCACAGCTCGGGGGCCCGGGATTTCCCTGCGCGGGGTTCTCCTCACTGGTTCACACAGGTCGGGAGGCAGGGCTGGCACCGGCAATGCACCCCGGCCCCGCCTACCATTACCGGCCCCTCGCGTGGGGCACAGACCGGCGGGGTGGCCTCCCGCTCTGGTCGTCCTTCTCAGGGCTCCCTCCTGACCTCGGGGGCTCTGCACCGAAGCTTCTCCCGGGCCCCTCCTTCCTCATGGGGACCCGGGGCTGCCTTAGGTCTGGGCAGGCTCTCTTTAGTGCACAGACCGGCGGGGTGGCCTCCCGCTCCGGTCGCTTCTCCCGGGGCTCCCTCCTTGGCACGGGGGCCCCGCAACGGAGCTTCACCTGGGTCCCCCTCCTACCTCACGGGGACCCGGGGCTTCGATTTCCCTTCTCCCGGCCTTCCTGGCCGTCAGCCAATCCCTGCGGGCCTTTACAGGTCACGGCCGCGCAGGCCAATCAGTGCGCGGCAGGGGGCGGGCCGATGACGCAGCCGGGCCCCCGTCATGTGACGGGAGAAACTGACGGCCTCAGGGCCTAGCGCGGCCCTTCCTGCACTTCGGCGGCCCTCTCCTGGTACCGGGGGCCGCCGCGACGATTTCCACAGCGGTGGGGGCCCCTCCACAGTCGCGCCGGGCTGCGGCGGTGATTTCCAGCGGCGATAAGGGGTAGGCTCCCTTGTAATTAATTAACAATACGGCAGACAGCGCGCTGACACGAGGGTAGGCTCCTCAGCGCTGTTTCTCCTCACAGTTTCCTCAGCCCACACAGCGCGATTCTCCTCAGCAGATGGCGCTATTTACAGCGCACTGCTCTTCCCTCTGCACGCAGCTCTCAGCTTCTTTCTCAGGCCACACAGAGGGCAGGAATTTAGCACTTCTCCAGCACTTCACCACACAGCGCTATGCAGGGCACAGTTCGAGTTTCTAGCGCTTCTCAATTATAGCGCTTGACAGGCAGTGCCTACAAGGGGGTGACAGTTCCTAGGAGCATACTCTTCCCCAGATGGCGCTTGATAGGCAGTCCAGGGGCAGTCTAATAGACACAGTTCCTCGAGGGCACACTCCTCCCCAGAATAGCGCTTGCCGGGCAGTACCTCACAAGGGCAACAGTTCCTTCAGGCAGCTCCTCACGACCCAGTACTTCCACAGGGTCACAGCTTCAGCAGGGGGAGTGGACAATCCTATTTCTCACCTCCTGGGCGCTTCTTCATCGCAGCGCTGGCATAACTCCCCGTTCCCACAGTGTCAGGGACCTGGGTAGGGGCCCTCCCTTGTCAGGGGCCCATGGGGACAGCAGAGGGGGGTTCATAGGGGTGCAGGGCCCAGCTCACAGGCCCATGTGGCGGTAGCACCTCACAACAGGTCCCCTCCCTTCCTTGTCCCAGCGCTGACTGACTCTCTGGTGACACTTCACCCTCTTTATACCTCCCTCCCAGGCAGTGCCAGGACCTTCTAGAATGTTGGCACATCTAGCCTAAACTGGTTCTAGGGGAGGGGGTGAGCACCCTGGGTGCCAGGCTTTCCCTCCAAAAGCTAGGGGTAGCTGGGTAATATTATCTAGACCGCTGACCTATGTCAGTCCAGTGGCAAAACCCATGGCCATGGCATCCATTTTAAAAGCAATACATTTCAGTCAGGTGCAGTTTTAAAATGGGGGTGCAGTTTTAAAATGGGGGATTTTACAAGTGCTCACATTATGTCAGGTAATTACATTTTTCAAAAGGGGTCTCACACCACTCATGGCCTATACAGGTTTAATCCCATGGGGGAGACAATCTAGATAAGGGGGTCAAAAGCGAAAAATTTTGGGGGGAAAAGGCCAAGTCCAACAGAGAGTTAATGGCTTGGCCAATTGTTAATATAGGAGTACATTTCTATACTGATAACAGAGAACAAGATACATTTACAACTACTTACGTTTTAGGGAACTGATAGGACATGTTTATATAATACTGAAGGGAAGGAATGCGGCCTAATATGACATGTGCAAAAACACTCAGTGATGTGGTTTAAGTTAAAGAGTTTCATTTCTTTTAATTCTGAAATTACCAAGACCTGCAAAACAACCATATCAGTCTAATCTGTACTAAACCATGTATCTTGCAGACAGGTGTTCTGAAGCTATCCCCTATTTCATACCTGTTTGCATTGGAATTTTCTGGCACAAATCTAGTCCATCCATCTTCCTTTTCCTCAACTGTGTGGAAACACAGTCCATTGTGCATTTTAAGACTTACTAAAACTTACCTCAACATTATGGGCCAGATGCATCATTGTTGGTATTTGCGATTCCTAAATTGCGAAAATTAAGGAATCGCAACTTAGAAATCGCAAATACCTATGCATTAAAAATTCGCAAATATTTTTGCGATTTCTTATTTTTCCTTATTTGCGATTACCAATTTTGTGAATCGCAAATAAGGAATCCCTTTACATTGATTCCTATGGGCCTAGAGGCCCATAGGAATCAATGGGAAGGCTTTCTCATTTTGCGATTCGCAATTAAGGAATCGCAAAATGAGAATGCAATTTCTAGGGTGCAGGAGGGGTCCAAAGGACCCCCCCTTGCACCCCAGAAATGTAACTTACAGTCCATTTTTCACACATACATGCCCAAGGGCATGTGTGAGTGTAAAATGAAAGTGTCAAAAATGCACTTTTGTGCATTTTTGAAACTTTCTTAAATTAGCATGAAGGTTGACTTCATGCTAATTTAACACTTCTAATTTGCGAATTCACAAACTTTTTCAGATAATGCATTGCATTTAAGAAATCGCAAAATTGCGATTTCTTAAATTGCGAAAAAACAAAAAAGGTTAATGCATCCCAAAACAAAGAATTGCATTCGGAAACGGCCGAATTTTGCGATTCGCACCGTTTGCGAATGCAATTCTGTTTGATGCATGTGGGCCTATTAAACGTAAAAATTAAGATCTGTTAAAGAAAAGAAAAAAATGTTTTTTAATAGCACAGCATAATTTTACCATTTTACAAAGTAATTTCTTTGCCTTTTTTGCTGTTCTCAGAATATATTGAATTTCACTAGAAATAGTGATTTTAATCATACTCATCACATAACAGCGGGCAGAAAAAACAATCAATTAGATTGTTTAAAAAAAACAATAATATATCTATATTAAAATACTAGATAATACAAATAACACATATATAAAATGATTACTGCTAAGAAAATGTTATAACTTAAATTTATAAACACTTTAAATGATGCCAGTTAAAATTATACACCAAGACAATGTGCAACAAAAAGTCCATAATTCAAAGAAATACCTTTCCTTGAGGCCAAATTGTATTTTTGCAGTCATTTTTATGTAAATTGTCCAATGGTAGTCCTAATAAATTATACTAATTTTTTCCTCAGAGGCTAAATTATCTTCCTAAAACTTTGGCTTTAAAAATATTAGGTAGGAATTTGGTAATTCGAAGGGCAAAACTCAACTCAGCATCATTAAAAAGACTCCAGCCTTTCTCATTTTCTAGATAGGCAGTGTAATGTCCAGATGTTGTTGAAGGACCATCGTGGAAAATTATTGCTACTGCTACAAAAGTCCTTCCTGATATTGATAGTTGACTTGCTACAAAATGTTGTATTAAAGTTTCCAATTTTCTTCCGTCAGCTGTACAACGTTGCATCATTAAAATTATATATTTTCCATATCTTTGTATAAATAATGTTGATAAAATTTCTGATTTGCATTGGCTATACTCCATGTTTTGATTTGCAACTTTAACTAATTTAAAGAAAGACACTGATTTGCAGTCTGGTAATGTCAAATATAGAAATCTTTCAGTATCTACATTAGTGCTACATGTATACATACATTTGTCACATTGATGTTCCCATTTATAACAAAGGCCAAAAATATTCTCTATGTCTACACCTTCATTTTCCAATACAGTAAGCATATGCATTAGAAATTCCTGAGCATCTTAATGGATATTTTGTGTAAATGGTGTAGAACCAGAACATGCATCCAAAGATTACGAACATCAGAAACGCTTTGGATTTTACTTTTATCTGTTCTCAATTTTTCATGAACAGAATGCAACAAGGAACAAAATCTTTTTTCACGATTCTCCATAATTTGCTGTTGCAAAACCTCAAGCTAAAAAACAACATTGACCACTGTATTTGCATAGCAGTTGACTGCAGAACTATTTTCTAACTGATAACCAACAATATCTTCAACAGTGTCCTTTTTCTTTTTGCTTGCAATCACAACATTATCTTCTTTTTTTCCCTTTTCTACACCTTCAGTACAGATATTCTCATACCTTCTTTTTCGACCAACCACACACTTTTCAAATACATAATATTGACCTAAATTAGGAGCATATGTTCTTCTTAACCTATTGTATTCTTTGACACAGTTGGCATCTGCAGTAACCTTTGTATTATCAAAATCAATCAAAAACAAACCAGATAATGTACTGACTCGCGACAAAGAAACATTTGCCATTCCCTCTTTAAACACAGTATTTCCAATATTCACCAAAGCACTGTCAACACTTAAACCTTGAGATTTATGAAGAGTGACTGCATATGCCAGAGAAACTGGAAACCGTTCTCTATGGACATATAAATCTTTAACGGCAAAAAACGAACAGAACAACGACCAATCTGATCAAATGTAATCTTTAAGAATTCAATACCATCTTTATTGTGATAATTAACAAAATCCACATTTTTGCCCATTGCTCCATTAACTAAACCTTTTTCTACATCGAAATTACGCCTTAAAAATATCCGGCAGTTTCTACATGCATATAGATTCTTTTCTAAACCAGCAGTTTTAGATATTGATTTTTCTAAAGAATCCAATTTTGTCTTCAATTTTTTGGTCAAACTAATAGTGATTCCTTCATGCTCTATTTTATCGATGGATTCCATTTTTATTATTTCTTCATTTTCCAGTTTCAAAAGTTGTTAGTTGAATATAGAACACTCACGCAGTGTTGGCATTAAGCAGATTACAGATTTGTTTTCTGCAATTTTCATGTATATTTTCTCAGGAACTACATTTTCATTTGGAAACAAATTAGAAAGTAATCAAGTCTACAAAGCTTGCTTCCCATGTTCAGTCAGTATTCCAATTCTTATATCTTGGAAAATAGTTTCATAATCAGCATCATTTGCCTGTTGCATATTTGTAATGATTTCTTTGAAATCAAAATATGACCAAATGTTCACCTTCCCAACACTACCCAGAGACTTGCTGGTGTCTTCCTGTACAAGTGTTTTAAATAGGCAAATTACCTGTTTTAGGCTCCATACAAACTATAGACCTAAACGGGTGCACATATTGAATGAGAACAGACTCATACATGTTTGAATCTATCAGTTCTGGAGGAATAGCAACCAACTCTATATTATTATGAACAGCTCTAGCGGGCATTTTATTCTCATCTAATTTGTTATGACAATATTTACAAATACGCTGATCAGAACCCAAATCAAAACAATTCTCTACCAACAAATAGGATGCAAATTCTCTCCACTTTCATTATTTTCTTTTTTGCACTTTTTAAATACAGATCAACACTCCTAGTCTGATTTTTGTAGTGCGTTCGGCGGCAAGAAATACAAGACACATTTGGCCTTTCACCTGAAATCACCTTAAACTTTATAATTTCACTTTGAATTTTTTTTTACAACTATGTTCAACATTCTCTACAACATTTTCTTCCATTAATGTCTGAGTTTCTTCACTTTCTTCTTCAGGACCAAAGTAACAACATTCAATATCATCACAAACCTTTTTCACATCTGATACTGACCCATGCAAAAGAGCACTGTTCAACTCATTTACCTTTAGTGCTGGACTTTTTGCATAATACAATCTTTTCACTAACTTCCGCATTTGAGTATGATGTATTGCCAACATCCAGAAATGGTGAAAAACACCTTGACATACTTTCCTAGAAAGACAAGCCAGAGAATGACCTTGCAAACCAGTATGTTTCCTCACTCTTCAAGGGTCTAGTCCTTGCAACACCTTAATCTTTTGTTTAACACTTTTTTTACAATATGCTTGTAAGAAATTGCGTAATTTATCAATAGATTCTTGTCGTACACTGCAAATACTACTACAATCCCAAGGGCTTTAGGACGTCTGTCTAGAACTTCATCAGCTATCAAATATTCAGCATTTCTAAAAACCATTTGCTCTTTCTCAATTGGACAACCATTTCTAACCTCATAAGCTCGACCACTGGTGTCAACTTCATGCAACAAATAATTGCTCTGTAAATAACTCTCTTCATTAAAAAAAGGTTCAGAAATTGAACTGTGTTTCCATTGCCCTAAGAAAATATCACTCTTTTCCTCTTACTTGTGGCCTTCATTAAATTGATTGGTTTATCTAGTGATCAAATTCTCTTTAATACTAAAATGAATAATTTCCTCTTTACTTCAAAAGCCTTTTCAACAATGGATTCGATATGCTTCTTCTTTTTATAAAATAGTGTTCTCTTTCTACATTTCTTTGTATGTTTCAGTAACTTATGGACTACTTGGTTGTAAAATATTTTTTTGCGCATTTCTTTATATTGATTTTCTCTTCTTTTACTGAAGTTGTATCCTTTGTATGTACATTGCCTTTTTTTCCTTTCCTAATCTTTGCACTTTTTTCTGTGTTTGGAACATTTTCACTACTTTGTGCCTTATGGTATCCTCATGCCGATGTGTTTCGAGGCTAAACGCCTCTTCTTCATGGGCTTCCACAAATCAGGCATTTAAAAAAACACTTCCTTTGAAATGCGCTTTTAACCGCCCCCAGTGGGGTTGGCTTAGTGCAACTTTATTTTCGAAGCATTATGGGATTTGTTGTTCCTAAATGTGCATATCATTATCACCTTCGTAGGTTGAATGTCCCGTTTTGGAAATTAAAAGCATTTTATTTTCCTGTAGTAGGTAGGCAGAGTCAAAACAGGTCGATATTTGCAGAAGGGTTGCTGTGCTTCCAAGAGAGAACGTGTTTCTCTCTACAACCCTTCACTCCTCATGAAATGGTGCTCCCCTTCCACGGCGGACAACCGTGTAGAAATGTTATTCACCAAACTGCCCAGCTTTGACAGGGCACACAGCAGCATCCCTTGCCCTTCGGCATTTTAATTTGCCTCGCTGCAGCTTGTCTCTCCTCTGCCTTATGGTATCCTCATGCCGACGCATTTCAAGGCTAAACGCCTCTTCTTCATGGGCTTTCACAAATCAGGCATTCAAAAAAACACTTCATTGGAAATGCGCTTTTAACCGCCCCCAGTGGGCATGGCTTAGTGCAACTTTATTTTCTTAAAGCGTTATGGGAATTGTTGTCCCTAAATGTGCATGTCATTATCACCTTCGTAGGTTGAATGTCCCGTTTTGGAAATTAAATGCATTTTATTTTCCTGTAGTAGGTAGGCAGAGTCAAAACAGGTCGAAATTTGCAGAAGGGGCGCTGTGCTTCCAAGAGAGAATGTGTTTCTCTCTACAGCCTTTCACTCCTCATGAAATGGTGCTCCTTTCCACGGTGGACCACCGTGTAGAAATGTTATTCACCAAACTGCCCAGCTTTGAAAGGGCACACAACAGCATCCCTTGCCCTTCGGCATTTTCCTTTGCCTCGCTGCAGCCTGTCTCTCCTCTGCCTTATGGTATCCTCATGCCGACGCATTTCGAGGCTAAACGCCTCTTCTTCATGGGCTTTCACAAATCAGGCATTCAAAAAAATATATATATATACATGAAGAAATTGCATGAAACATTTAACATAAAAACATTTTTACTAATTTTCTTCAAGTTTAATATTCTTTTTTACTTTTCCCTATACTTTACCATAGAGAGATTCTTGACTGTAACTTACAACTTGCAGTGTTACCAAACGAAAGTGGCAATACATTTGTAACAGTTCTTATGTAAATGACTCTCATACAGATTGGTCTAGTCAATTCTACACAAAAAAAATATAAAGTACATAAATCTTGCCCAAGCAAAATAAAAGTACACTGGCAATGAGTAGCTATTTTTTTAATAAATGTAAATAACTAACTCACTTGGGATGGCAAGATATCAGGAATGTGCCAAGCGTCTATATGTTTCAAGGTGGAAAATTATGTCTTTTACACGGAACGGGTTGAATGAGTTCTACATGTCTGCCTTCAATACACAGAACTGTGGCAAAATAGGTAAAGTTCCTCTGTCAAGAAGACCAGGCATTAGAGATACAAAGCAAACAATGCTTTTCCTATGGGACTAGGACAGTTTGGATGCTATTTTCTGAGAGTTCAAATGAGAATACATTACGTTACCCAGGTCATTGAGATATTGATCAGAGGCTGCAAATTTAAACATAGAACCAGCAGGAAGGAAAATATGGGGCTCATTTAGTCTCCTGCGAACTGTACCCCATTCCGCAAAGAGAGCAGCAGGAGTTTGTGTTTGTAAGACAAAAAACAAATGACCCTGATACTCGGTGGGTAGACAAGCAAAACCGGATGACAATGATAGTCAAGATGCTAGCACATACATAAATTCAGGGAAGTTTTAACAGTCAAAGTAAAAAAGGCGTGCTCAATGAAAGCAAGGACACAATGTCATCCCAAAAGTGTCACTTGTAACGGGGAAATCATACATATGAATTAGAAAAAGTGTTCAGAGCACCACCACATGAAGACAGTGTCAAGGTCCATGGCTTTAGCGGGTCCTTTCAATTGCATTCAACGGCATGCAGCAAAAAGTACATAAAGACAAAAGGATGGTTCCATATTGTTTATTCCCAATTTCCAATAAGGCAACAGCCGACACGTGTTTCGTCGTGAGAGGACTTTTTCAAGGCTTCAAATTAAGATAGATCTCATAAACAATAGTAGCACTGTCTCACTAAGGTGTCCCTTCCTGCACATAAACAATCACCAGAGGTGATTTCCTCTTTCTATGTGTAGAAAGAGGAAAACAACGAGAAGAAGTGAATAGATTTCTCCTCGTTGCGCTTCCCTATGCCTTCCCTTGGAGGCGTAGCATTCAGACGCATTTCTAGATTTACAATTTCTGATAAATCTGGAAATATGTCTGGTTCCATGGGGTTTGCGTTGGAACAAAGTGCTGCGTACAAAGGAGCCATATTTACAAGGACTGGAAAAGTCACGCAGGGTGGCTTTTCCAGTCCTTGTAAAAATATGGCAGTAAAAAGCGCCGCTGGTGCATCACAAAAAGAGATGCACCGGTGGTGCAAGGGGTTTGTAAATCTGCCCCATAATATTTTGTACTGGAAGGCTGTCCTTTCAGTGCAAAACCTATGCTAGACTTATGGACATACCCTTGCACTATAGTGTAAAAGTGAGCCCGTGGAACACAGCAGCACATTTCTGTGCCAGTGACAGGGGAGGAGAGTGCCATATTTCTGTAAATATGGCATTCTCCTTCTGTCTCCATTTCACGCAGTGCAGCATTTTCGGCTGTTGCACTGCGCTGCGTGATTATCTACTAAATCTGGGCATCCTAACGTATGACGGTATTTTTTTTTCAGATCAGGGCCACTTTATAAAGTACGCTTTGCCCTAAATAGAAAAGACTACCTTTGGCACGTCAACCCCAAATTTGTCAGGCTGTGAGTGTAAAGATTTCACTGGCAGTGTTGGAAGGGCAGAAACTGAGCTGTTTGGCGTTTGTGGTAAAGAATCAAGTCTACACAACTCTCAATGAGGCCCTAGGCTCCTAAAAAGGTGAACAAAAGGCTCAGAAGACTAGAGGAGTCTCTCAAGGACTCTTTGGAAACACAAACAAATATCTAAATAAGTGAATTGAAACTCTGAGTTTTTTCATAACCTGCAAAGAAAAATCCACACTATGCAAAAATACACTTTTAAAAAGCATTAGACACACAAAATATTCCGGCATAGATAGGTACTGGAAAAATATGTGGAAAAATCAGTGGTGACAAGCGCCTTTAAAATATGACAAACCTTCAAAGCAATAATCCAGCTTCTCCTGGTTTAATTCAGTTGTGCTGTTTTTAATTTGAGCAAATGCAAGGTTTAACTATCTCTCAGGTTTGATGAAATTCATTTTAAAACTCCTGTTAGAACGAAAGCTGAGTTGTTACTATAGGTTCCAAACTCAGGCTCTGAAAGTCACACACATGCATGCACCTGTACATGTGCTGATGCACATGTACACATACACACTTATCTATGCTCTCGCGAGCACACACAAAGGCACTAATTAAAACGTCATCAGCTAGTGTGTAACTCAAACGGACTTAGGGCAGATTTATGAGGCACTTGCGCCACGTTTACGCCGCTGTTGCGTCACGCAAGGCGGCGTAAACGTGGCGCATCCCTACGAACAATTTACAACGTGACGCATCTAGGCAGATGCGTCACGTTGTAAAGCCCTGCGCCGCTTGTGGGCGTTCCGGCGCAGGGTGGGCGTTCCGGGGCAGGTGCGCCTCGCAAAAGTGGCTGAGTGAAATCTATAAGATTTCACTCAGTCACTTTCTGGCCAATGCTGCGTCAAAAGCCTGCGCCTGCTTGAAGCAGGCGTAGGTCTTGACGCAGCATTGTTAAGATGGGGCACCCCCGAGCCTTGCTGGAGCTGCGTCGCGCTTGCGACGCAACTCCAGCAATGCGTCACCTTTACGGCACAGATGCGTCACGCATCTGTGCCGTTTTTGCCCCATGGTGCGCCGCATTATAAATGCGGCGCACTATGGGTGGCGGAGCTGTGGCGCACTGTGGCGCACATTAACTGGCGCATCCCTGGGGATGCGCCAGTTAACATAAATCTGCCCCTTAATGCCGTCTTTAGGAACCTCGAACAGTTGTTGGCAATGATATAACTGCATCCCACTCCTACATACGGTATTTACCATGCTTCTATAAATTAAATGTAAAGTAGCAATCAACTTGGATTGGTGAGGGCCATATCAATTGAATTTTATATTTCCCCTTCTAATTTTGCCTATCCATCAAGTGTTCAAATGCCTGTCAATTTGTGCCTACGCTGGACTTTGTTTACCATTCTTAGAACTATATTTTCATGCTTTTTATTAACCCTGACAGAAGTATTCCATCTCTCCACCTGTACCCCCGGCATCCTCGACCCCCCTTAGCTAATGATGCATCTTGCTATCGTTCACACTTGTTAATTATACTTTATTGATGACAGTTTCCCAGCAGGCAGCAGCCTTCTCCATCCCCAGCTTCCCTCAAAATTCCACTTCAACGTTTTCAAATGATATCACATGGCCTCACTTTGGCAGGATTAAGTGGGAGGCGTGGGGCCCGGAATGGCAGCGCATAATTAATGGTGAATGATGGCGGGATGTTAAATCCCGGAATAATTGTACGAAAAGCTCGATGGAACTGAAGACGTAATAAAGCATATATATTGCTTTTTTTCCAGGAATGACATCTCATCTATTTTTAGTCTTGGCAAATTATATGTTTTGACAATTTTTGCTTCATTTCCTGTAAATGCGCAGAAAAAAGAGCTTGAGCTTCTGCTGTAGTAGCTTTTTGAACGTGAAATCCAGTGCTTTATGACTTTTGTTACCCACGGGCTGCCGTACACTCCTCGAGGATTTGCTAAAATATATTCACACAACAAAACATGTCTTGCCTTTCTCCTATTATTTCAGGACCCATCAACAATGATTTCCTCTGGGCCATATTAGGAGATGTCCAGATCATCCCAGACGGACACCAATCGTCAGACAACGTGGGCCTTATTACATAAAATGAGAACTGGAGCGCCAAGTTAAGACGCAGAGGGGGGAACCAAAAAACATTTCTGTCTGGTGCTATTTCATGTCCTTGGCGGTGAGTTAAGGCAGTACTTGGTGGAAACTCCTTTTACCACTGTATTATAAAAGCAGATGGAGATGGAAATGAGTGGAAAAAATGTCTGTTCAATTTTTTTGTGTGACATTTTTTTTTATTGTTTTCAGGAAAGTTACACTGGTTCCAAAAAATAAACAAGCAGCATAATACGCAGAATAAAAAAAAAAAACACCAGAAAAAGAAAGAAGAAAAAAAAAACAAGACAAAAAAACAATAGAAACAGCGATTCATAGGATCAGAAAATAACAGATAATATATATACTTTTCTTAAACCTTAAAGACATACATTTTCCTGTATCCTTTCTGCTCCACCAAGGGGCCCCAGATTTGTAGCCCTTTTTTCCTGGCTCTACTTCCCTTAGATTTATGTAGCGCCATCTCTGAGTTAAATATATGGAAACGTCGGGCATACCATGCTTGATATGTCGGAGGAGCTTCATCCTTCCACTTTGAAGCAATTAATATACGTAGAGTTTCTGTAGCCATAAAGCAGTAATAAACTTGGGATCTTTCTAGCTGTAAGGTCTCATCACAGCCGAATAGGATTAAAGTTGGAGTTAATGGGGCCACTTGCCTCATAGCCTTATACAAAAAAGTTATAATCCCCTGCTTTACTGCACCCAGTTTACAACACTCGGCAAACACGTGGGCCATATCAGCCAGGCCTTGTCCATATCTTGGGCATTTATTAGTCTCCCTTTTCCCCCATGCCCAAAGTTTAGCTGGTGTGAAGTATAATCTAATAACTGTTTTAAAATGTAGAGCCTTGAGATTGGCAGATAAGAGAACCTTCTTGGACAGTTCTAAGGATCTACATAGATCCATATCTTGATTTCCCAGGTTGACTGGCCACGCGCTTTCCATTTTAACTATATCATCATCACTGGCCTCCATCATCATTGGGTATGCTTCCTTCACCTGGGGCTGCTTATAATCTAAGGTGTCTAAAAGTGGGAAACGGACCTGGTTAGTAAGTTGTGCGGTAGCTGATTTAATTGCCTCCCTAACCTGTATGTACTTAAATAAGCATCAGGAGTCTATCCCGAATCATTCCTGGATCTCTTCAAATGACATGATTCCATTTGACTTAACAATGCCACCGACGTAGTTAATCCCCGCCTGCTCCCACTTGCTACAAATTTTATCATACAGTGAAGCTGAAACGACTGAAGAACGCCATAATAACAAGTAGTGTTGGATTTTCAGAATTTTTAGCAACTTGCTAGATTTATGCCATACATTCCAAGCTGCTCTGAGGGGTTTAAAATGAGTTTTCTTGTAATAACTCCCCTCCAATTGTCTAAGTAATATCCCTGGTGCTAAATCACCCAAAGCTAATTCAAAGATGGAAGGTGGTATCTCCATATCCATATCTCCATATCCTGAACTGTTGGTATTATTGGTCTGGGTCTAAATAAGATGGTCATCTGCTGTAGCATAATAGCCCAGTAATAATATAGAATATTTGGGACAGCGATCCCCGCTCCGTTTTGTGGTAGGGTCATTCATTTCAGAGATATCCTGACTCTTTTATATCCCCAGATAAACTGCAAGAAGATCCCCTCACTTTAAAAAAAAACCAAGTTTGGTGGTTCCATTGGTATGCAACGTAACAGATATAATATTTTAAGGAACATTGTCATTTTAATGACATTCGCCCTTCCAATAATAGATAGATGCAGGTTATCCATTCTCTTTAAATCAGCCCCTATTTTCCTAATAAGATGATCTACCTTTATATTCCAGATTGTCCCAACATCTGCTGCAATGGAAATCCCTAAGTACGTGGCTGCGTCCGTCCTCCTAAAATCCTGCCAAGTAACCAACTTAGAGCAGACAATTTTTGTTTTATCGGCATTTAGCCCATACCCCAAGTGCTTCCCAAACTCCTGGGCCAGATTTTCAATCCCCCCTATTGCCACCTGAGGGTCAGGGGTAACTACTGAGATGTCATCAGCGTAGGCTATAACCTTAGTGCTATACCTCCTGACCACTACTGGCTTGATTGCCTGATCCTTTAATATTGTTCTGCTAAGCGGGTCTATATATAATGTGAAGAGAATATGGGAGCATGGGCAGCCCTGCCTTGTACCCCTGGCGATCTTGACCTTCCCCGACTCCCTTCCCATCAGTTGTATTTTCGCATTTGATTGAACATACATGGCTCTGAGGGAGGTTAAAATACGTGGTCCAAAGCCATTTGATCATAAGTTCTGCCAAAGGTATGCCCACTCCACTTGGCCAAATGCTTTATGAGCATCCAATATTATCAATGACATCTGTTGCCCTGAAATCTCTGCAAAATTAAATAATGAAATTATCCTTTGAATATGGTCTGTCGTTCCTCTACCCAGAATGAAAATGTGTTGCCATGGGCCTACTAAGCAGTCAATTATCTTAGATAACCTACATGATAGGATTTTAGAATAAAGCTTTTCATCAGAATTTATCAGCAAGATTGGCCTAAAAGAGGCTGGATCTTCCACTAACTTTCCCTTCTTCAGAAATTTGACTATTTTAGTCTCCTGCCATGATCTAGGTAGAATTCCTTTCTCCTGTACTGCTATAAACAAGTCTAACAAAAGAGGAGCTACTTCTCTGATCAAAACTTTATAAATCTCCATTGGTATCCCATCTGGGCCTGCCGCCCTCCCTGTAGCCATTGACCACAGTGCCTCATTAACCTCCTCCAACATAATATCTGTTTCTAATTCTTGAATCAAAGGTAGTAATTCTAAACCAGCATTCCCTGGTACTGGAGCACTTAGACTAGAAATATAAAGATCTTTGTAAAAATCCTCAAATATTTCCACTATCTCTTGAGGTTCAGAGGAAAGCAAGATGCGACTGTGTGAGGCAGTCGTAGGTGGCTCTCACAGGGGTGACATGAATATCGCTACGTGATTTAACTCCCGCTCCCAGCTACCCCAGAATGCAAACCCACCAAGTAAGCAAATAAGGAGCATCGGTACCTGGTTTGGGAAGGTGGATCACGGCGTTGACGGAGATTGCAGAAACGCTGATCGCAGGGTGCAGAGGTTTTGAGAGAGAGCTCTCCCAATCTGCAAGATGAAGCAAGGCATGTGGTGTCGTCCCAGTCTCCATTGTGATGTCCAGCACGAGAGGCAGTGGGTGCAGTTGCCTCAGGCATTTAGTTGCTGAGCTGTATCTGCCCTTGTTGCACAACAGTTTGGTCGCTGCGTTTTGTACTACCTGTAGGCGTTTGAATAGATAGTCTGGCATGCCAACGAAAAGTGCATTTCCATAGTCCAGCCTGCTGACAAGTATACCTTGTGTGACTGTCCTCCTGCTTTCCAGTGGGATACAGGGAAACCGCCTTTGTAAAAGCTTCAATGTGTAAAGCTTTTTCCACATAGTATACGCAAGTAATCCCGCATAGATAGGGTGTTATCAATGAGAACCTCCAAATTGTTGGCGCACTGCTTATGTGCTGGGCTGCCTCCCAGTGAGTAAAGCCACCAGATGCATCCCAGATACAGATATTATTGGCTCTGCCGAGAAGCAGGATTTCGGATTTCTCGGCTTTGAACTTTAAGTTTGGTCCGACATACAGGTTGCCATTTCAGTGAGGCAATTGTTGAGTTTGGCCCTGGTGTCCTCGTGCCTATCTCCGATGGCTATAGTCAGTTTTGTGTCATCCGCATGCAAGCAAATGCCGAAACCCCACTTCATACCAATTTTTGCTAAGGGTGAAACATAGGTATTGAAGAGAGTGGGGTTAAGGGATGCACCCTGCAGGACACAACAGCTTAGTGTTTTCGGACTTGAGGAGAAGGCACCTAATTACACAGTTTAGGTTCCGTCGCTCAGGAACAAACTGAGCCATTGAAGGACTTTTGCATGTATCCCTTCTTCATGTAAATTTTCCAGAGAGAGCTGGTGGGAGACTGTGTTGAACGCTGCCGTCAGGTCCAACAGGATCAGGGCAACTGCATTTCCCTGGTCCAACAATGCTCTTAAATTATCTAGGACGGCCAGGAGAGTTTCCTCTGCGCTTTTGGTGGCCCTAAAGCCCGTTTGAGAGGTGTCCAACAGGTCATTTGTTTCTAGATAGTTAGACAACTGTCTATTGACTAATTTCTCCAGAACTTTGGAAAAGATAAGGAAGTTGCGAGATCGTCCTGAAGTTAGCTTGGTTAGTTATCTCTGAATCAACCTTCTTCAGCAGGGGGTCATTATGGCCTGTTTACAACTCTCTGAGAAACTGCTCTCTCCAGAGATTGGTTCAATAGCTGCGTAATGTATGGGCTCAGGGTAGGTATGATCTGCGCAAAGATGAAATGTGGGCAGGGGTCAAGAGGAGATCCTGATTTAACTTCCCCCATTGCCCTAGCGACTTCTTCTTCTGTAAAGGGGGCAAAACTGCCCAGCTGTAAAGCGGCGTCGGGATGAGGGTCCGTGTTTTCCCGATTAGTGGGATATGCTGGGGTGCTAACACTGAATGATGAGTAGATTGTACATATTTTGTCCGTGAAAAGTTCACTGAACATATCACAGCATTCTGCTGTTGGGTGCAGGGTTTAAGACATGCAGGCCGGTTTGCATAACTCTTGTAATATTTTCTATAGCTCTTTTACCGACTTGCTGTTCACGTTTATTCGCTGTGCAAAATATGTCCTTTTTGCCTTCTTGATTGCATAGTTGTTGCTCCTGAGTTCTGCTTTGTAAGTTGATTTGCCAGTGTCAAATCTGGGGGAAACATATTTTACAACGCAACTTTTACCACGCAGTGCTTTTACATCGCAACTTTTACAACGCAAACCATTACAACGAATTGCGCTGGGGGGCGCTCTAGGATAGGGAATAGATTTAATTTACTATGCAACACCTTCCCTACTATCCACGGGGACTGGAGTTGTAATTGTAAATTAAACTATTCACTATCCAGCACCCCAAAGCGCTATGCGTTGTAACAGCATGCGTTGTAAAAACTGCGATGTAAAAGCATGCGATGTAAAAGCATGTGTTGTAATGTCATACATCCCTAATCTGGACATTCTCGATTTGTGTTCCCATATTTTGCACTTTCTTTTCAGTGCCTTAAGTTCGGATGTGCACCACTTTTCAGACATAGTTCTTTTTGTGGATTTAGGCTTAAATTTAGGTGCACATTGGTCCAGTGTTTTGGTGATCTCTGTTTTGAGGTTCAGTACACCTCTTTGGTGGGGAGAGTTCCCAAAGCCTCTAGATTTATAGATGTAAAACGGCGCTGAAATAATTCAGGGGAGACTGATTTCCAGGCTCTGTATGCTCCGTGAGTAGATTTCGAAGCTTTTACTGATATCACAGGTTGGGTAAATGAAAAGGTGATTAGTGAGTGATCGATCCATGTGACTGGTTTAATCTCCTCAACCGTGGTGGATTCAATCTTAGAAAATAATCAATCCAGTGTATACCCTGCATTGCGTGTGGGCCCCTTGATATATTGTTTGAGTTGGAGGATCTGCATATCGTTATATAGATGGGTTACCACTGTGTCATTGGATTTTTCAAAGTGGACATTAAAGTTCCCAATCACCAAAAAGTCTTTGAAGATTAGACAAGCAAGAAGTAACTGTGTAAGTAGCTTAGTGCTGACTTCTGGCTGGTATACCAGGGGATTATAAATCACAGCCCCACCCAGTATGGTGGGGTTCTCTTTAGACACTTGGAATGGTCGAAGCTCGTGTTCTCCCAGGTGGGCTACTGTGATGGGGAGGCAGTTGAGGCAATCTTTAAATAGAATAACTAGCCCCCCGTTCTTCCACCCTTGTCTGTCTAGCCTTAGTATTATATATTCTGACGGTAAGGCGTTTGCAATGTCGGGGCAGTTATTAACATACAACCAGGTTTCGGTAATAAAGACCAGGTCAGGGTCTGCCTCCTTAATGGTGTCCCATATCTCGAAGGAGTGTTTAGCAACTGACCTAGCATTGATGTAGATGCAGTAAATTTTTACCCAGTCATCTACTTCTCTATGTAACCTCTATATTCTGGTGTACTGTGTTTGTTGTGTTCAGGTTTTGACCATTTTGTTGTGCTGTGCCTAGTTATGTTTGTATTCCATTGTTATGGTGCTTTGTGTATGTTATTTCAGTATGTTTTAGTATTTTGTTTACATATGTCAACAAATGCTGCTAAATTTCTATTCAAAAACAGAAAATGCCTTTGCAGTTCCTCTGATAAGAAATCATTTGCCACTGTCAAGGGTGGTAAAATAACGAGTGCAGTGCAGAAAACCATGTCCTGGACACCTCCCATTCCGACTTCCAAAGCAATCACAGCAGAAAGACTGTACTCTTCGCCGCTACAAATGACATCTGCTCCCTCCGTGACCAAGGCGAGACAGCAGCACTCATCCTACTAGACCTATCTGCCACCTTTGACACCATCTACCACCACATCACCAAACTCCACAACACCGCTATCCATAACACGGCCCTGGACTGGATCCACTCCTTCCTCACCAGCTGGAACCAGTGAATCAGACTACGCCTGTTCCTCTAAGAACCTACAGAGATTAGCTGTGGAGTTTCCCAGGGTTCCTCCCTGACCGCCACCCTTTCCAACGTCTACATGGTCCCCCTGACTGCCACCATCAAAAGCCATGGACTCAAGGTCTTCGCCTATGCCGATGACACCCAGCTGATCCTCTCCCCCTGAAATGAATCCCTAAATACCAGAACCAATTCCTCAGTGGAATGAAGGCTGTTGCTATATGGATGAAAAACAGCTGCTGCATGCTCAACTCGGACAATACCAAAGTACCCATCCTTGGACCCACCCCTTAAGCCTAGGATGACTCCTGGTGGCCAGCTGCTCTGGGACCCCACGTCCCTGACGGACCAGGCATGCAACCTTGGCATCATACAGGACTGTTCGGGAACAATGAACTGCCAAATCAACACTGTTTCCTCAGCCTGATTCCACACGCTCCATCTGCTCTGAAAGACCTTCAGATGAATCCCCAAGGAATCCTGAAAGATGGTCACCCATGCACTCATCACCAGCAGACTCGACAATGGCAACACGCTCTATGCTGGTGTTACCCAGAAACAGCTCAAGAAACTAGAGAACATCTAAAACGCTACAGCCAGTCTAGTCCTCGACATACCTAGCTGCAACCACATCATGCAACACCTCTGACAACTCCGCTGGCTCCCAATCAACAAGACAGTCACTTTCATGCTCCTCACCCATGCCTACAAAGCCGTACATGACGAAGGACCAGCGTACCTGAACCACTGCCTCACATTCCACACACCCGCCAGACAACCCCGATCCTCCCCACTAGACCTCACCTCCATCCCCAGGATCCACAAGACCAGAGCCAGAAGAAGGTCATTCTCCCACCTCACTGCCAAGACCTGGAACATTCGGGCCCTGCACTTCAGGCAATACGGCTTTCTGACCCAATTCAGGAAGGACCTCAAGACCTGGCTCTTCAAATGACTCTCTAACCAGTCTCCCTTAGCTCCTTGAGTCATATTTTACAAGACCGTGATTGATTGATTGATTAGAAATGGGGGTCTCTAGTTGGCAGGGTATTACCCTGTCCAAGTAAGGACCTCTAAACTTTGGAAGGAGTGAGCACAGTAAAGGGTGGGCCCTCAACTTCCCAACGAATTGCAATCATACAATAGCGGGGGGAACCCTAAATGATGCATGAATGTTTATTCTATCCCCAGTGAGTGGGCTGTAGCAGCCAGTTAAACTAGTGCCCGCACCAAATTTGCTGTGGTCTGCTGACATTCACGCATCATTAAGGGTTGCCCGCTCTAGTGTATGATAGCAAGTAGGAACCTCATCTTCCTCCTCAGGGTAAGTGGGATACACTTTTAAAATAACCGCTGCTTTAGCTTGGCACGAGCAGTCAGGCTTATCTCAGAGGCAGTGAGTAAAGCATGTGAACATAACCAACAATAACACAGTGAAAACACTCCAAAAGTAAACCACACCAGTTTTAGAGAAATATCTTCTATTTTATCTGTGCAAACCATGACCAAAACAATAAAAAAAACACCATACAGAGCAAAAAAATACTTTAAAAGCAGTGATTTGAAACTGATAGCCCATCCGGGCTGATTACGACATTGTGAACAACAAATCCAAACAGTTTTAGCTGACCACAGTGTTGTGGGCCAGCAGGAAGTATGGGACGTTTGTGACCTCACAATTAGCCTTAAAGAGCTGGAATCGGGAGGTGTCAGTTCCAGAGGTCAGTGCAGGAGTCATCAGGTGTTGAAGATTGAACTCCGTGCGGTTGAAGGCAGGAGCGCTGGGGTCGGCGGTCATTAGGGCTGCGGTGCGATGTACAGCAGTGAGGTGTGCTGTGATCTCAGGTCACGGTGCAGGCAGTAGCTCGGTGACGGTCGTCCAGCAGAGTCGGTGAGACCAGGACTACAGTGAATTTCAAATCCCCAGCCCCTGTCATTCCAAAACAAGACAGAAATTATACAAACCAGCATAGATAGAATGATTAAACAAAAAATGACTACTTTCTAAAAGTAAAGGGTAAAAGTGCCGTCAAGGGAATTTGTTTAAATGACAATTAGGAATTTAGACTCACTTAGTAGGATGAATAAATAATCCTTTTGTGAATTTAATTCATTACCAATCGGATAACTGATATATAGTCATAAATAAAATATAGAAAACACAAAACATAAATAACAAACACCAAGGTGTATCGAAAAAAGAAATTTATCAGAAAATTGAAGGGTCAAAAATTTGGTATACAGATAAAATAAGGAATAATCTGGCCACAACCACAGAGTTAGTTGAGGTCGTGCAGAGTTTCAACAAGGGAGTAGAATGCTGTATTCTACTCGCTCCCTGTGACCGACACTATCGGAGATAATAGAGCATTCTACTCCCTTGTTGAAACTCTGCACAACCTCAACTAACTCTGTGGTTGTGGCCTGATTTGTCCTTATAAAATCACCACACTTCGGTGATCGCTGATGTTAACCGCTATGGATATCTATGTGAGAGTTTTCTAACACAAGGCGCTAGATTATGGACGTTTGCCATCGATCTCTATGACCTTCGCCTGCCCTGAACTAAAGCTACAGGAAAAGCTCAGATTCCCTCTGTTTCTTCTGGAAGGTTCATACTCGAGACGAACTAAATTGCATATCATTCGGCTTGAGATTACTTTGGTCTTTTTATACAGTTCACAATTGACAACTGTCCTGAAGATGGTCTCGCAAAGTCATATGTAGGAGACCGAAACGTCGACCTCCACCTCATCCATCTTTTGTCTCATTTAGACTAATATTGATTTTGGATAGGTGTATTTAGGTTCTGTTGTGTCAACTGTCAATGTATTCTGTGTTTGACCTGCAGTCCTAAGTGTTTCTGAATTAATTTTATCTGTATACCAAATTTTTGACCACTCAATTTTCTGATAAATTTCTTTTTTCGATACACCTTGGTGTTTGTTATTTATGTTTTGTGTTTTCTATATTTTATTTATGACTATATATCAGTTATCCGATTGTTAATGAATTAAATTCACAAAAGGATTATTTATTCATCCTTCTAAGTGAGTCTAAATTCCTAATTGTCATTTAAACAAATTCCCTTGACGGCACTTTTACCCTTTACATTTAATCACCCAAGCCCTCAAGGGTATACTTTGGGTTGCTCACTGTTTTTCAATTACTTTCTAAAAGTGGCATTTTCAAACACACAATTTAAAAACCTGTTCCCTAAAAAGATGTTATTAAATTCTGAGTTCAGAGAGCCTACACTCCATTTCTCTATCTTGTCCAATGGAAAGTTATACCTGTAAGATGTTACAAAGCAACTCCCATGTTAGCTAATGGGACAGATAGCCTTTCAATAGTGAAAAACCAAATTGGTAGTATTTCACTATCAAGACATGTCACACACACCAGGACATGTCCTACCTTTCACATACACTGTGAAGGATGGGGCTCTCTAGGGCCATGCGGGTACTTGCAACCACCTGCTATGCCTTCCCAAATGAAGAGTCGATCAGACAGTAGAGAATGAAAATGTACGCATTTATTGTTATTCCCTGCAGAGGAGACCAGTCAGACCATTACCATTATTGGGGACTGACTCCCCAACATTTGCTAATAGAAGATAAACCCTTTAGGAGAATTTGGCCATGCCCCTGGTGGAAAAGTGTCCGGCCAGAGCCGGACACGATCAAAGGAGGTACAGAGAGATGCGTCAACACCTGCCAGATGGGTATGCTATCAGTGGCCCAAGGCCACTGTGCCGTGTCTCAGCGTCTCCTAATGTGGGAGCGGGACTGCATGTATACAATGGAATGCAATGCTGAGAAATTGTCTCCTTAGCAAGTCGAGCTTCAGCCTTGGACAGAGTAAAATAATATAACGAAATACAGTATTCTGCTGAGGCAAACGTGAGCATGATTACATGTCCTTTAGTCACACAATTCTAATCTGATATAACTTGCTGAATACGATATGAGAATTGGGAATTTTAATTCAAACAACTGCCCCCTGCCTATGGGGGTGCCTTAGACCTACCTTAGGGGTGCCTTACATGTAAGAAAAGAGAAGGTTAGGGCCTGGCAATTAGGTGTATTCGCCAGGTCTACATGAAGTAAAAACTGTTTGGCAAGTCTGAGAACCCTTTGAAAGGCTGCTTGTGTGAGTGGCACAATCAGTGCGGCAAACCGACTAGCAGCATTTGATCTACTGGCCCTGGGCACGCACAGTGCACTGTACGAGGGACTTAGTAGTAAATCAAATAAGCCAAACATGGAAACACCAATCAATGAACACAATTCACAGTAGGAGCACTTGCACTTTAACACTGAAAGCAGTGAGATAGTGGACATAGGCACTAAACCAGCAAAATAAAGTCCAACATACCATAAAAACAGAAGATCAGAAAGCAAAAAGGCAGTAGAAACATGCCAAAAGATGAAGGGTCTAACAAGATGCTGCATCTCTTTATTTGCCCCAGTGCAAAACTTTGGGTAACAGGTGGAGCCACGTAATTTAGAGACCCTTTATATACAATATATATATATATATATATATATTCACTGAAAAAACCATAGGTTATAGACCATATATAGTTAGGAATTAGCATTTACAAAACCTTATTTTACTCACACAAAACCATTGAAATTCCATATATAGTTAGTTGCACTAACTATATACCGCGCACCCGCAATCCACTGCTGATGATGTCACATATTACATCATTCATGACATGGTCAGTGACATCACTGATGACATCACTGATGACATCTCAAATGACATCACTGATGACATCACTGACGACATCTCAAATGACATCACTGATAACATCTCAAATGACATCACTGATGACATCACTGATGACATCTCAAATGACATCACTGATGACATCACTGATGACATCATCCAGTGACTGTGTGTTTCTGTAAAGTTAAAATGTGTCTTACATATTGAAGAATGAGTGGAAGTATAAGTGTCTGGACAAAGGATTTAGTAGGTGCATGACTGAATGTATGAGTGAGTGATTAAATGTGTCTCACTGAGTGCATGGGTTAGTGACTAAACTATCTTAATTTGAGCATCATTATGTCTGTTGTTCTGTAAACTGCTGCACGTGTTGATCAGTAGCTATATGATTAACTATATGGGTTACTGATTGATTGTCCAAGTATTTCTATGGGAGACTGAGTGTGTGTGTGGCTGGCTGGCTGGGAGGTGTGTGACTCTGTGCAGATCAATGTGTACTTGTATCAATGATTCTATAAGAAGGTAAGTATGTGTTAGTATATGTTTGAAAATGTAAGGTGCTCTATGTTTAACTGTATAGACAAGAAAATGGAAGTGTCATTGATTCTTTAACAGGACTGACTACGTGTGTGAGTAACTCCATGGATGAGTGGCAGACTGTGAGTGTCTGTATAGGTGTATGAGTGCATATGATAGTGTTGTAAAGATGAGTGATTGTATGTATGAATGATTGTATGGGTGAATGAGTGAATGTGTGTGTAGACATAGGAATCAGTGAGTGCGTATGTAGTAACTAGTATTGGTGTGTCAATGGTTTCAAAAATTATACTCTGTATTTAACACTGGGTGAAACAGAGGTTATATTAAAATGTGAGGAGATGCATTGTATTGTCACATGAATGATATCATCAGTGATGTGGTCATTGATGTCAAATCACATGTCATCAGTGATGTCATCAGTGATGTCATCAGTGATGTCATCAGTGATGTCACTGACCATGTCATGAATGATGTAATATGTGACATCATCAGCAGTGGATTGCGGGTGCGCGATATATAGTTAGTGCAACTAACTATATATGGAATTTCAATGGTTTTGTGTGAGTAAAATAAGGTTTTGTAAATGCTAATTCCTAACTATATATGGTCTATAACCTATGGTTTTTTCAGTGAATTTTCAAGGTTTTGTAAATGCTAATTCCTAACTATATATGGTCTATAACCTATGGTTTTTTCAGTGAATTTCATTGGTTTTTTAACAGCTAATATCTGTAGCTGTAAAATGTATTCTTCTTTAAATCCAAAAATATATTTTATATGTTTATGAATAATTTTTTTTTTAAATATTTTTTTTTCTTCATTCCCGCTTCGCGAATCGGGAAGCTTCCCGTTAGCTGACCTTGATGCCGCGAAATAGACCGCGAGCCGGTAAACGTTTCTTTACCGCAACTGCCGCGTTACAAAACAACATCGTGACGCCTCCCGTCCGCATGACGTTTCACGTTGTCGCGTGATACGTCATATGACGTGCTACGTTAGCGAACTGGTACGCGAAGCGAGTCGCAAAGCGCAGGTTTCTGGAAGCAAACCGGGAGGCCCTGCAAAGCGCTTAACGTAAACACAGCAGGTCATGTGACTTGGTAATAACACTTTTCATTGGTTCATTTCACTTTTGGTTTCCTAATGATGTAAGACTAGGTCATATAATCTAAAATGAACACTTTTCATTGGTTGAGAACTCTTGTTTTTCCCAAATGATGAAAATCCCTCCTTCTTTCCTCACTCTGACTTTCATCATTGTGAGAGAAAGACCCTTTGTGATCACTGAGCAATGGCTTCTTTAGTAGCTTCAGCTGGTGCTTCCCCACCACCTCCACCACATCCAAGGAAGAGTGGACCACCTGCTCAAGTTATAATTCAACAAGAAGAGGAAGAAGAGGAACAGGACGACGAGCACGAAGAGAGGCAGTTTTTGCCTGAGGAGCCCAGGACGTCTCACCGGAAAGAAAACTTCATTTGGCAATTTTTTAAAATTCCCAAAGGTCAGAAAAAAGTAAATGCAAGATACGTAACTTGCCTTATATGTCAAGATAGACTGTCCAGAGGAACCGAGAAAAAATACAGTTTCGGAAACTACACAATGCATCGCCATATGACTAGGTGGCATCCTAACAACTACAGTGCTGCACAGTTTCGGAACGACCTGGATAATCTCCCTATTATGGCCAGAAGATCTGTTGTACCGGAAGTAACGGGACCAGAGGGCAGGGAGATGGTGCCAAATATACAAATGAGATTTGGTGAAGTAAAACACATCTGCGTATTTTGCGATGGATTCATTTGCTACGGAGAAAGAAGCATCACTCTGATCAACAGAGCTATTGACTATCATATGCAAGTTTGTACGAAACGCCCAAAATAATAAATACTTTTTTTTTGTTTTGTTGCTCCTGTTGAGCCCTTTACAATGAATCGTTTTCATTGCCCCCTCCAAGAAAAACCCAAAAAAATATAAAACTGTTCAGAAAAATTAAAAAAAAGTAAAAAAATGTTCCGAAAAATAATAAAAAAAATATAAAACAACAAAAACAATAAAAAAAAAAGTTCTTTTCAGAACTACCTCCCCGTTATTAAAAAATTGGTACAATATTTGGAACTGTGCCAACCTCTATTTCTCTTAGTTCGCTTCCCAGTTCGCTCGCCGGTACGCGAACCGGAAGCGAACCAAAAACAGTAAGTATAAGGGAAGGAAACAGACACTTATGTTAAAAGAAAGACAGCTATAGGGGAGTAAACTAGAGATACTATTACCCGTAATCCACTGCTGATGATGTCACATATTACATCATTCATGACATGCTCAGTGACATCATCAGCAGAGGATTGCGGGTTTTTTGGCAACGTGCCTTATCCACGGTTTAATAACGCTGCCTTTTGCTTTATATAAGTTTTCAAATTGTATGAAATATATACCAATAGGTCGTTATGAACCTTTAGGTAGTGCTTTTCTTCATGAGGTCTGGTCGCTTCCATACACATACAGATGTTTCAAAGATGATCAAGAAGTTTATCTGAATGGAGAGGAATGCACTGAGACGCCAGATCATTCACTAATGTGTAGGCACATACAGTTACACGGTTCATGCAACAAACACCGACCAAATATGGCTTGCGTGTTGCAAGGCACGCCAGTTCCTGCTATCATCCCCACGTTCAAGTTGTTGGAAAATGGTAGTTATTTGATGCTCAATAATGAAGATTGTTCTGGGTTAATTAAAAGTATTCCTTTTATCGTAACAGTAAGTGAACGGGTTATTTGCTGCAGAAATGTTCTATTTCCTCCCACACATGAACATAGGGAGTTTTCAATCTCGCCACAAATACCAACCTTGGGAGCAGATTTCAACGGCATGGCAAGAATAAGAGCTCTTTTGTCTCAGAGAGAGGTGGCCTTGAGTTTGGCCCGTGAAACTTTCGTGCTTCACATAGCGAACACCCGTACAGAGGTGCAGACCCTTTTCAATTCAGATTTGCCTTTCCATTTCAGCAAGATGGTTCGGACTATCTTTAACGCATCCTCCACAAAGGCCCTGGGGCACTTTTTTAAAGTTGTTACCAGTGGTCTCGTGACTTCATTTGAGAAAATCTTTGGAGTCATCCCTGCTTTCTTTCATTCTATTTTTTCCACTCTGCTTCGTGGATTGCCATTTTTACTTGCATTACCAGCGCACGCTCTTGTGCTTTTTTACATTTTTAAATATGGATGTCCCTCCTATGCAACCTCCCGCCCTGCAGCTGCTGACACTGTTCCGCAATCGCATGCTAGAATATTATGGCACAATGCCGTTGGCGATATTAAGCACGGCATATGGATTATCTTTTCGATTCTCCTACTTCACCTGTGTCCAGCCTGTATTTCACTGCCTGACCTGTGATTTCGATTGGGCCATTGATTTGTGTCTCTGCGGACCGGTTTCTCCTGACGTCGACTTTAATCAGCTGATGACTCCTATCATTACTCACGAGTTGGTTTGTCCTGGCGAAAGGATTATGGCTGTGGCATTGATGCATGGACTAATTGGTCCCTGGAATTTACTGGCGGCAACACAGTCTTTCTTGGAACAGAGCTTTCTTGAAAACCCACCGAGCTGTCCTCTGATGGTGATAGAGGATCCGATGCTGGGAGAGCACGTATGTTCTTTTCCGCTTTTAAATTGGATGGCTGAACTGTTTTCGGATGAAGACGGTGACTTCCTATTGGAGGCTGTTGCAGCTTATTTTGCATACACAGTTATGTCATAGACCTTTTTCATGTTTGATATGCTGAGTACTAGCATTTCAGTGACAATTCATTGACTTATTTGTCAAGTTTTTATTATTTACCTTGCCTATTGGCTTAAGACTCGATAAAGTACTTGGCTGTTTTATTTTTCTTTAGCATTAAATTTTCCTAGTTTTTAATGCTTTACCTTGCGGACCGTCCACATATAAACTTGCAATCTGCTCTCATGAGATGGCACTTCTATTATCTTATTCAGTTCGTTTCCGGATCATGGGGAGGTGTCATCTAGGTCCTGGATATCTTTACACCGTGTTAAGTTAGCATGGGCTCATTACCGGTTTAAACGCCATTTTTCCTTTTTTGCAACTTCTGCACACGACACTTAGTTGTTGCTTTAGCTTTCAACCTAGTAGTTCATCGTGGTTTACATGAGAATAATATGTTATTGCTCTACTATCTGCTTTGCTTGTTAAACTATATTTGTACAGCGAGTGCTAAAGTTTCAAGAACAACACGATACAGAATTGTTATGAGGTCTGATCTCCACGACTTCATACTCATAACATAAGTGCAACTTCTGCCAATTCTGGGCATGAGGCGGGTTTTATATTGCTTTGCCGAACACACATACACAACACTTGATGCGGTTCACATGAAGAGAGAGCTGGTGTATGCTGATGTGATTCCTTCAAATCTAAGACACTAAAGTATGGGCACGCCCTAAACCAACACAAAGAGACCTTCTTAGCAAATAATATAATATGTGTATTAGGGAGGGTGAGATATAAGCAGCCGCGGGCCGTGGAGGGAGTTACGGTGAGGCAGGGAGGCGGGGAGGGGGAGAAGCAGGGTGGAGCCCTCTCCACCCTGCCCCTCCCCCTCCCCGCCTCCCTGCCCCACCGTAACTCCCTCCATGGCCCGCGGCTGCTTATAAGTGTTGCTAACTCTTATTCATTTACAGCATGTTAACATACTGTCACCATTCGCTTTTTATGCACTAGTAACTATGCTGGTAATTTTGCTACTGATAATATGTGTACTTGTATTATCTAAGATACTACGCCTGAGAAGACGGCATTAGTAAATAAACATTTCAAATACACATGTGTTCTTCTTAACTCCATGTTCTGGTTTCTAAGAAATATATAACGACCGACTGTTCATAAGTTCCACGTATCCTGAGGTACTATAAGTTCATATTCTGGATTGTCTAAACATTGAGAGTTTGTTATATCCAATGTGACACTGTACCTAGCTTGCTAAGGGGTTTTTGATTACTAAGGTGAGTTTTGGGACACCCTAATTCGCCGAGGTTCCAATCCTCTGTCCACAGTTCTGTGTGAGAACAGAAACCCTGCGACAGGGGCACCCCCGACCCTTGCTGGAGCTTCATCACACTTGCGATACAACTCCAGCAATGCGCCACCTTTACGGCACAGATACATCACGCATCTGTGCTGTTTTTGCCCCATGATGCGCCGCATTGTAAATGCAGCACACCATAGGTGACGGAACAGCGGCACAGAATGACTAACACATCCCTGGTGATGCGCCAGTCATCATAAATCTATCCCTATGCTTCTTATCTTGTTAGAGATGAACCGCCATATGTATCATCAAAGTTTTTTGCATTTCCTAAATAGCGAACTTTAAGGAATAAATAGCGATTCTTTACCATTCCTAGTTTGCGATGAGCTATTTGCTAATTACAAATTACCCATTCATTTCCTTCATTTCCATAGGGCGGTTGGACTCACTTTTAGCTCGAACGGCTGAATGGATTTCCACGAAACTTGGCAAAATTGTAGGGACTGGTAGCCCGATGTGCCTTTGCTATGTCTCAAGATATATGCTCCAGTGGTTTTTACGAAAATTAACTTTGAAAAATATATATTGGGCTACATTGGCCTATATATATGTTGGAGCCCAAATGTAGCCCAATGTAGCCCAATGAAGCCCAATGAAGCCCAATGTAGCCCAATGTAGCCCAAAGATGGCCGCCAGAGACGAAAAAAAACAAATGTAGCCCAAATATCAGCCAGATGTAGCCCAACTATAGCCCAGTGACAGAATGACCAATCAGCTTCGCAAACCTCCGTTACGCGAAGCGGAGCGCTGTTACAGATATATATCTTTTTTTGAACGTTAATTTCTCAAAATCCACTGGAGCACATATATTGAGACCTAGCAAAGGCACATCGGGCTACCAGTCCCTAATATTTTACCAAGTTTCGTGCAAATCCATTCAGCCGTTCGATTATTATTATTATTTTTTTTTTTTGCCCCGCGGGGCCCTTTTAAAACCTCCACATCAAACCTAGGGGGTCAGCGAGGATCTACTATTCCCCCTTATGGTCATTTGCCCCTTCGCTTTCGCCTCCTCTTGTCTCTCGATCCTACCGAGAGACAAGATGGCGGCCGCTACGGACTGTTTGGAATGTTGACAGACGCCGGAGAACCAATCAGCTTCGCTTCACAAAGCTCCGTTGCGCGAAAAGTACGCGTCCTGGAGCGCTGCCCGGTCCGCTGTTACAGATATATATCTTTTTTTAAACGTTAATTTCTCAAAATCCACTGTAGCACATATATTGAGACCTACAAAAGGCACATCGGGCTACCAGTCCCTACAATTTTGCCAAGTTTCGTGCAAATCCATTCAGCTGTTCGGGCTAAAAGTGAGGCCAACCGCCCTATGGAAAACTCAATGTTAAAAACACGTTTTGGGACCCCCCTTTTTTCTCGGCCCCCCCTTGACGAACCCCCCCCAAATTTTCAAGGGCTGCTCAGAAACAAAATGTGCCATTTTCCTGAAAATTCCAGCCAATTCCGTCCACAAACGCCAAAGTTATTAGACATAGAATTTTCAAAAATCCCATAGAGAAAAAATCCTAACTATATATACCTACTGGCGACCGCCAGTAGGTAATATATATATATATATATATATATATATATATATATATATATATATATATATATATATATATATATTCACTGAAAAAACCATAGGTTATAGACCATATATAGTTAGGAATTAGCATTTACAAAACCTTATTTTACTCACACAAAACCATTGAAATTCGCATATATAGTTAGTTGCACTAACTATATATCGTGCACCCGCAATCCACTGCTGATCATGTCACATATTACATCATTTATGACATGGTCAGTGACATCACTGATGACATCACTGATGACATCTCAAATGACATCACTGATGACATCACTGATGACATCTCAAATGACATCACTGATGACATCACTGATGACATCTCAAATGACATCACTGGTGACATCACTGATGACATCTCATTTGACATTACTGATCACATCACTGATGACATCATTCATGTGATAATACGATGAACCTCTTCAGACTCTAATATAACCTTAGATACACTCAGTGTAAACAGACACTCACAGACTGTCACTCATCCATGGAGTTACTCACACACCTAGTCAGTCATGCAAAGAATCAATCACACCTCCATTTCCTCAACTATACAGTTATACACACCTTACTTATTCAAACATATACTAACACATATTTACTCTCTTATACAATCCCTGATACAAGTTCACAATGATCCATACTGCCACTCACACATTCACTGGCTCTTATGCACAGTTATTTATATATGTCAACTCTCACATGTACTGTGTTTTACATATGTACTTACTTTGACATGTAGCACTGAGATATCCATTCACTCACCAATACACTCATGCACACAGTCAACCGCCCATACAGCTGTTTCCACATGCACTTTTGAACCCATACATCTAGTGAATCAACTGCTCACACATCTATGCACAGAGTCATACACCTCCCAGCCACCCACACACACACTCAGTCTCCCATACAAATACTTGAGCAACCAATCAATAACCCATATAGTTACTCATACAGCTACTGATCAACACATGCAGCAGTTTACAGAACAACAGACATAATGATGCACAAATTAAAACAGTTTAGTCACTAACCCATGCACTCAGTGAGACACATTTAATCACTCACTCATACAGTCAGTCATGCACCTACTAAATACTTCATCCAGACACTTATACATCCACTCATTCTTCAATATGTAAGACATATTTTAACTTTACAGAAACATACAGTCACTGGATGTTGTCATCAGTGATGTCATCAGTGATGTCATTTGAGATGTCATCAGTGATGTCATCAGTGATGTCACTGACCATGTCATGAATGATGTAATATGTGACATGATCAGCAGTGGATTGCGGGTGCGCGATATATAGTTAGTGCAACTAACTATATATGCGAATTTCAATGGTTTTGTGTGAGTAAAATAAGGTTTTGTAAATGCTAATTCCTAACTATATATGGTCTATAACCTATGGTTTTTTCAGTGAATTTTCAAGGTTTTGTAAATGCTAATTCCTAACTATATATGGTCTATAACCTATGGTTTTTTCAGTGAATTTCAATGGTTTTTTAATAGCAAATATCAAAAGCTGTAAAATGTATTCTTCTTTTAAAGGAAAAATATATTTTATATCTATTTAATATAATTTTTTTATGTATATAAATTTTTTGAGGGAACAAATTTATCAACTATCATGCTGAAGAAGAGTGTGGGGAAAAAAAAACAAAGAGGAGGACTAAGAGGAAAGAACAATCAGTTCAAAAATACAATTGCTTTAAAGCATGAAGTGCTTTTCCACACATTACATTTAAATAACCCATATTAGAACATACAAAATATCTACAGAGGAGACGGTGTACATTGAATTTTAGACTCTTCATTGGTACCTACATGTTAGTACTTACATCACCCACACAACACAACTGCTCTATTCAGAGCTACCCTACCTCAAAGCACTCTAAAATATTATTTTACTATTTCCCTTGGTTTTCCCCTTGTTACGCTTTCCGGAACCCTACCCGGTGCGTGGTCTGGGCGCTAACCGTGCGAAATTTTGAAAAAAAAAGTGGGTTTTTTTTTACATATATGGGCCTCCTCAGCCACCCTCAGAAAACCTAGGGGGTCAGGATATGTCTCCTGTGCCCCCTTATACCCATTCCCAACATTGTTTATCCTCCATCTTGTGACTAAATTCGTCCAAAACACAAGATGGCGGACTCCCGTTACGCTACCGGTGAGCTACCCGGTTCGCGTACCGGGTAGCGCTTCCACCGCGAAAAATCGAAAAAAAATGTATTTTATTCTTTTGCCCCGCGGGCCCTTTAATAGCCCCCACATCAATCCTAGGGGGTCAGGAGGGGTCTACCTTGCCCCTTTCATTCATTTCCCCCTTCGTTTATTTCCACCTATTGTTTCTCGATCCTACCGAGAGACAAGATGGTGGCCGCTCCGGACTGTTTAGAATGTTGAGAGTCACCGGAGAGCCAATCCGCTTCTCCTCGCGAAGTTCCGTTACGCGTCTGGTACGCGAACCGGGGCGCTAACCGGGACGCTGTCACAGATATATATATTTTTTTGAACGTTCATTTCTCAAAATCCACTGGAGCACATATCTTGAGACCTAGCAAAGGCACATCGGGCAAACAGTCTCTACAATTTTGCCAAGTTTCATAGAAATCCATTCAGCCGTTCGAGCTAAAAGTGAGTCCAACCGCCCTATGGAAAACTCAATGTTAAAAACACGTTTTGGGACCCCCCTTTTTTCTCGGCCCCCGCTTGACGAAACCCCCCCCCAAACTTTCAGGGGACGCTCAGAAACAAAATGTGCCATTTTCCTGAAAATTTCAGCCAATTCCGTCCATCAACGCCAAAGTTATTCAACATAGAATTTTCAGAAATCCCTATTCAAAAAAATCCTAACTATATATACCCACTGGCGACCGCCAGTAGGTAATAGATATATATATATATATTCACTGAAAAAACCATAGGTTATAGACCATATATAGTTAGGAATTAGCATTTACAAAACCTTGAAAATTCACTGAAAAAACCATAGGTTATAGACCATATATAGTTAGGAATTAGCATTTAAAAAAACTTATTTTACTCACACAAAACCATTGAAATTCCATATATAGTTAGTTGCACTAACTATATATCGCGCACCCGCAATCCACTGCTGATCATGTCACATATTACATCATTCATGACATGGTCAGTGACATCACTGATGACATCACTGATGACATCTCAAATGACATCACTGATGACATCACTGATGACATCTCAAATGACATCACTGATGACATCACTGATGACATCTCAAATGACATCACTGATGACTACATCCAGTGACTGTATAATTCTGTAAAGTTAAAATATGTCTTACATATTGAAGAATGAGTGGATGTATAAGTGTCTTGATGAAGGATTTAGTAGGGGCATGGCTGACTGTATGAGTGACTGATTAAATGTGTCTCACTGAGTGCATGGGTTAGTGACTAAACTGTCTTAATTTGTGCATCATTATGTCTGTTGTTCTGTAAACTGCTGCATGTGTTGATCATTAGCTATATGATTAACTGTATGGGTTATTGATTGGTTGCCCAAGCATTTGTATGGGAGACTGAGTGTGTGTGTGGGTGGCTGGGAGGTGTATGACTCTCTGCATAGATGTGTGAGCAGTTGATTGACTAGATGTATGGGTTCAAAAGTGCATGTGGAAACAGCTGTATGGGCGGTTGACTGTGTGCATGAGTGTATTGGTGAGTGAATGGATATCTCAGTGCTACATGTCAAAGTAAGTACATATGTAAAACACAGTACATGTGAGAGTTGACATATATAAATAACTGTGCATAAGAGCCAGTGAATGTGTGAGTGGCTGTATGGATCATTGTGAACTTGTATCCAGGATTGTATAAGTGAGTAAATATGTTTTAGTATATGTTTGAATAAGTAAGGTGTGTATAACTGTATAGTTGAGGAAATGGAGGTGTGATTGATTCTTTGCATGACTGACTAAGTGTCTGAGTAACTCCATGGATGAGTGACAGTCTATGAGTGTCTGTTTACACTGAGTGTATCTAAGGTTATATTAGAGTCTGAAGAGGTTCATCGTATTATCACATGAATGATGTCATCAGTGATGTGATCAGTAATGTCAAATGAGATGTCATCAGTGATGTCATCAGTGATGTCATTTGAGATGTCATCAGTGATGGCATCAGTGATGTCATTTGAGATGTCATCAGTGATGTCATCAGTGATGTCATTTGAGATGTCATCAGTGATGTCATCAGTGATGTCACTGACCATGTCATGAATGATGTAATATGTGACATGATCAGCAGTGGATTGCGGGTGCGCGATATATAGTTAGTGCAACTAACTATATATGGAATTTCAATGGTTTTGTGTGAGTAAAATAAGGTTTTTTAAATGCTAATTCCTAACTATATATGGTCTATAACCTATGGTTTTTTCAGTGAATTTTCAAGGTTTTGTAAATGCTAACTCCTAACTATATATGGTCTATAACCAATGGTTTTTTCAGTGAATTTCAATGGTTTTTTAATAGCAAATATCATAAGCTGTCGAATGTCAAGTACGTGGTAAGTGAAAACATTTTCGTGTTTATGCACACTGATCTGCTTTGAATGGTGCCCCCCCCCTCATTTCTATTAGGAGTACTCTCTCTTTGCAGATAGTGAAAGGTAGTTAACGCAGGCCTTTGCCCCCGTTGTAATCCGTCGTGCCTGCTTCTCTCTCCATTTGATTGATTGTTATCCAAGTATTTACTGTTTTAGAATTAGTTCTCTTTGGTTCATTCTCTATTTACAAACAAACACAGAGTCGCAATACTCTGTTTAGTCTTTGCAGATAACGAAAAATCGTGTAAAAAAAAAGAAAGGGAATCGAGCAAAATCAGTAGGCCACTAATGGGATCTCTTTTGAACCTCGCTAAAATAGAAACATTAGGAACAACCCCTCATGACAAATACAAAACTAGTGAGATGAACTGAACTCCACACAATGATGGCTGCAAAACAGCTCGGCTCCGCCACCCACCCCGCCCAAAATAACGATAAAGAGCGGCTGCCATGATTGGTTGCGGAATGGCCACGACGGAGCTACGAAATGGTGCTGCTCTCATGCTAACCCCAGCTTCAGTCTGAAACATCCAGAAACACTGTAGACTACCAATTCGATCAGTTCCGGTAGCGCCCCAATGTAACCCGGTAGAGAAGAACTAGCCCTCCCCTCTTTGACTGATGGTTCTTGTTGCCTGTCCCTTCTGTTGTCATTTAACAGAACTATTTAGCCTGCTGAAAGGGGTTGTGTTCAGACCGCTGGTTGGTGGAGACATTTTGACTATATTCTGGACCTGCGTTGTCGCGTAATGCGTCATATGACGCGCCGCGTTAGCGCATCCGGAAGTCATCCGGGACGCGCAGCGCGTAACGTAAGCATAACAAGTCATGTGACTTGTTAATAAAACTTTTCATTGGTTCATTTTACTTTTCTTATTGTAATGATGAAAGGCTTGGTCATATGACCTAAAAATTACGCTTTTCATTACTTCCGAACATTATTTTTTCTTAAATATATGTTATAATGTTCCAGGCTAATGTACTTTCCCGGAAATTTTACAACTGTCCTGCAAGTAAAATATATTCTTTTTTCGAGAAAAAGAGCGTTTCTTCGTCCCATGACGGAGCCGTTGAGCAAAAGAGGGTCGACCTGCTGTCTTAGTCGCCGATCACCTGAATATGAGATTCTTATCGATCACTTTATGTTGCAGGAATAGAAAACACAACAGCCCTTGACCATTTATCTTTACTGCGTTCCTTCGTATTATACCTTTTACCCTTCATGTAATTGGTCTGCTTTATTTCACTTGCCTTTTAATGATTCTAAAACAGTGACTATTATTAAAAACTTTACCAATGTATATACTACTACCATGTTTTCTTTTAAAAACCTTTATTGTGAAAATTTCATTATACAAATACGAGCCTATAACCACGTGGGCCTGCCACGGAGCAAACTGTAATCGTATATGATGAATAGACATTTACACTGTAGAGGAACGTAACGGGCGGGCCATTAGGTTGCAAGAACTAAGGTGTCTAACAGTTACGGAATCGCTGGACGTACATTTTATAATTAAAATTACGACAGGGCCAGTTACAATAAAATTATCTAGATATACATTTGCGGGCAAGTACCATGGGTGACGTTAATTCGAACTTTCAACAGTACAGTAATCAATAACACATCAGAACTTAATATCAATAGGGATGTCGAAATATTCAATCAATTCTCGTCCCCGCCCGCCATGTGCTTCAAAACTGCATACGTATCTCGTGATTTCAAGGTTCTGCAACCAGTACACAACAAGGAGTTACGAGTCCCATTTATTCCGGTGCCATTTTGGGCGAGGACGGGCAGGTCCAGGATATAGTCAAAATGTCTCTACCAACCATCGACTATGATGATGTTCATATGCTGTATTTATTAGAGTAACACTCATCTGTCCACATGAAATTAATTTGCCACAATCTAAACATGTCATTTTAATCTTTCCAAAGTTCTTCTAAATATTTGGGACCGTTTCCCTTGCCTCTGAAGCTCTCAGTGCCACTTCTTTGATGAATGTACTAGCAGGTCAGGGGTTCTCCTCCAAATCTCTCTTTTATGCAGCACTATAATTAATTGGTGCCACCTCTCCATATGACGATGCATGGTATAGTTACCACAACTATATTTTTTTTCGGTTCCTCTGGAGAGTTCATTGTGGCAGATGAAGCGTGTAACGTACCGGGCATTTACCTTTTTTTGCATGTACAGGAAAGGAAAAAAAAATCGAGCGTCCGAGTTCTAAAGTGTCCCAGGGCCATTTTAGTGGACCAGGCCCAAATCCAAAGAACAGGCCGCCATTTTGAGAGTCCTCTTGCAGCCGCCTGTCGCTGTAGCATCAACAGCAGCCGAAACTCAGCTGAATGGCAACTGAAACGGTAAAGGGGCGCCCCACTACAGCAGACGAGCCTCCACCTAGGAGGGCCCATTCACGCCGGCTCCCCCCCCCCCTTCGGGCACCCCACGCCGTTATTCGGAGCAGTATTGTAGGATGGCCACACCAGTGCGGCAACTTGCTAGACATCACCCCGGTGGTAACCGAATCTCAACGCCTTGTGGTGTCTTCTATTCAGAAAACATTGTTATGCTGCCTTCGACCTATTCGCCGCAAGTGCGCACACAACTCAACTGCATAGCTTGCTAGACACCACCTCGGTGCCATCCGGATCTTGGAATGTCAGCGCCTTTTGGTGTCTTCTCTTCAGAAAATATTGTTGCGCTGCCTTTGGCCCCATTCGCACATCGGTCCGCAACTTAGACATCACCTCGGTGCCATCCGGATCTTGGCATCTCAGCGCCTTGTGGTATCAGTCAGAAAATATTGTTGCGCTGCCTTTGGCCCCATTCGCACATCAGTCCGCTACTGACACCATCTCACAGGCCAACAGGGCGCCCCACGCCGACTTTTACCATTGTAGGATGGCCACACCAGTGCCACAACTTGCTAGACACCACCTCGGTGCCATCTGGAACTTGGCATCTCAGCGCCTTGTGGTGTCTTCAATTCAGAATATATTGTTGCGCTGCCTTTGGCCCCATTCGCACATCGGTCCGCTACTGACGCCATCTCACAGGCCAACAGGGCGCCCCACGCCGACTATCAGCATTGTAGGATAGCCACACCAGTACAGCAACTTGCTAGACATCACCTCGGTGCCATCCGGATCTCGGCGCCCCACTGCAGATGAAGTGCCTCTCAACTATGAAACCACCACGGTGACATCCGGATCTTGGCGCGTTGTGCTGCCTTCGGCCTATTCGCACATCGGTCCGCTACTGACGCCATCTCACAGGCTAATGGGGCGACCCACGCCGAGTTTCAGCATTGTAGGATGACCACACCAGTACAGCAACTTGCTAGACATCACCTCGGTGCCATCCGAATCTTGGCATCTCAACGCCTACTGGTATCTTCCATGCAGAAAATATTGTTACGCTGCCTTTGGCCCCATTCGCACATCGGTCCGCAACTTAGACATCACCTCGGTGCCATCCGGATCTTGGCATCTCAGCGCCTTGTGGTGTATTCTCTTCAGAAAATATTGTTGCGCTGCCTTTGGCCCCATTCGCACATCGGTCCGCAACTTAGACATCACCTCGGTGCCATCCGGATCTTGGCATCTCAGCGCCTTGTGGTGTCTTCTACTCCGAAAATATTGTAGAAAATATTGTTGCGCTGCCTTTGGCCCCATTCGCACATCAGTCCGCTACTCACACCATCTCACAGGCCAACAGGGCGCCCCACGCCGACTTTTACCATTGTAGGATGGCCACACCAGTGCCACAACTTGCTAGACACCACCTCGGTGCCATCCGGATCTTGGCATCTCAGCGCCTTGTGGTGTCTTCAAATCAGAAAATATTGTTGCGCTGCCTTTGGCCCCATTCGCACATCGGTCCGCTACTGACGCCATCTCACAGGCCAACGGGGCGCCCCACGCCGACTTTCAACATTGTAGGATGGCCACAGAAGTGCGACAACTTACTAGACACCACCTCGGTGCCATCCGGATCTTGGCGCGTTGTGCTGCCTTCGGCCTATTCGCACATCGGTCCGCTACTGACGCAAACTCACAGGCCAACGGGGCGCCCCACGCCGACTTTCAGCATTGTAGGTTGGCCACACCAGTGCGGCAACTTGCTACACACCACCTCGGTGCCATCCGGATCTTGGCATCTCAGCGCCTAGTGGTGTCTTCTATTCCGAAAATATTGTTGCGCTGCCTTCGGCCCCATTCACACATCGGTCCGCTACTGACGCCATCTCACAGGCCAACGGGGCGCCCCACGCCGACTTTCAGCATTGTAGGATGGCCACACCAGTGCGGCAACTTACTAGACACCACCTCGGTGCCATCCGGATCTTGGCGCGTTGTGCTGCCTTCGGCCTATTCGCACATCGGTCCGCTACTGACGCAAACTCACAGGCCAACGGGGCGCCCCACGCCGACTTTCAGCATTGTAGGATGGCCACACCAGTGCACCTTACTAGACACCACCTCGGTGCCATCCGGATCTTGGCGCGTAGTAAAGCTGCAGCAGCTGCAAATAAGCTTCAGACAGTGTTACAACCGCTGCTCAGAACTCTCAACTATGACACCACCTCGGTGCCATCCGGATCTTGGCGCGTTGTATTGCCTTCGGCCTATTCGCACATCGGTCCGCTACTGACGCCGCCTCACGTGCCAACGTATTTTCTCCGCATTTTATACCCTATGCCGCATAACAGGTCATGTGACTTGTTTATAAAACTTTTCATTGGTTCATTTTACTTTTGGTTTCCTAATGATGGAAGGCTTGATCATATGACCTAAAAACAACACTTTTCATTGGATGAAAACTTTTTTTTTTTTCCAAACGATGAAAGCCCCACCTTGTTTCTGGATGTTTCAGACTGAAGCTGGCGTCAGCATGAGAGCACCACCATCTCGTAGCTCCGTCGTGGTCATTCCGCGAGCAATCATGGCAGCCGCTCCCCACCAGAAGCCTGCAGGAGTCGGGGCCCCCAAAACTTTTGATGAATTCTCAAGGCGGAGGGGACGCTTTCGAGAATGGGGTCCAAGACCTAGCAGACAAGCGTCCGATTTCCAAGGTGTCCCAGGGCCATTTCAGTGGACCAGGCCCAAAAAGGAAACAGCCTGCCGCCATTTTGAGAGTCCTGTGACAGCCGCCTATCGCTGCACCGCAAGAGTGGGCGCAACTCAGCTGAATTGCGGCTTTTGACACAGTGGACCAAAAACGGACGGAATGGCAACTGAAACGGTAAAGGGGCGCCCCACTACAACAGATGACACTCCACCTGGAGAGGCCCGTTCACGCCGCCTCCCCCGGGGCGCCCCACGCCGTTATTCGGAGCAGCATTGTAGGATACCAAAACCAGTGCGGCAACTTAATGGACATCACTTTGGTGCCATCGTTCTGCTGCCTTGGAACTATTCGCACAACAGTTTGCTACTGATGACCCACCCCCCGCGACGCCCCACGCCGTTATTTGCTGGGTGGCAACTTACTAGACATCACTTTCGTGTCATCTAGATTTCAGCGCGTTCTGCTGCCTTGGAACTATTCGCACAACAGTTTGCTACTGATGACCCACCCCCCGCGACGCCCCACGCCGGAAATCTGGACGTTGTGCTGCGTTGGGACTATTCGCACAGCCGACCGCTACTTCGTTGTTTTTCCCTAAAAATGTTTATATGTTATTACTATTTTTGTTTTCTTGTATATATTTATAAATTATTAAAGTTTTATAATCTTACTACTTTGTCGGAGTGCTATATATTTTTAATGTGACACATAATTGTAAAAACTTTGATGTACAAAGCGTCATCCCTGGAATCTTCCGCTTCAGGCTCGGTCCCCTCCCCAATCACAATACAGGATGGTTTTCAGATAATAGCAACGCTTCTGCTGTGCCGGATCTCATCGAGTGTGGGCCTTGTCCTACTATAACTCCTTTGAAGAGGGGTGATTCTTTACAGCTGTGGCCATAAACTACATCTGCAGGGCTAGCTGATACCCTAGGACCAGCCTGGACAATCGGACACCAAGGAAAAGGAGTGTCAGAGGGTGCGGTAGTGAATAGGGTGAAAGGGAGGTGTCGGGCGGGCACAGGGTGTGATTCTCAGGGAAGAGCAGCGCAGATGGGGGGAGGTTTATTACCCATGCATAAGACAGAGAGCGGGGGTGACCACTGCCTGGGGGAGATGCTTGCGAGGGTGGGGAGCCATGCTAAGGATCGACAGCGTGCACAGAGTGGGTCTGGTCAAGGCATCTAAAATGGCTGCCGTGCACGACAAAAGTGTGGCATTTGAAAAAAGACAAGATGGCGCAGACAATGTTTTTCAACACTTCCTGATTTCCTTCGAATCGAACGTTAACAGACGTTGGGGCATATTACCAAAGTTAAGCGATATTTATCCCTAACGATGCTTAGCAACGATTTTTTTACCGTCAGAAATTATCGCAGATAAACCTTGCTATTATCAAGGTTTATCGCAAATACGATAAAAAACGACCGCAATGCATTAATATCGCTGAAAACTCAGCGATATTCATGCATTACCGAGCTAATGCTCTTAGCCATGTTATCCACCTCCCATTGGATAACATGGCTAAGAACTGCTCAGGGCAGGTGCTAGCTTTTGGAGATATTCGCGCTTATCTCGAATATTTCCAAAAGTTGATAATAGGAGATAGCGATGTTAGCGACTGTTTCCAGTCGCTAACATCTTGGCATGCCCACTTTGCATGTCATTAGTGATAAATATCACTCACATGCAAAGTGGGGCCCAAGATGGTCGCTATCTCCTACTAGCCGTCGCTAACTGGTGTTAGCAACAGCTAGGTAATACAGATATAATTTTATCTCCGCGAAGCGGAGCGCTGTTACAGATATATATCTTGTTTTTGAACGTTAATTTCTCAAAATGCACTGAAGCACATATATTGAGACCTAGCAAAGGCACATCGGGCTACCAGTCCCTAATATTTTACCAAGTTTCGTGCAAATCCATTCAGCCGTTCGATTATTATTATAATTTTTTTTTTTGCCCCGCGGGGCCCTTTTAAAACCTCCACATCAAACCTAGGGGGTCAGCGAGGATCTACTATGCCCCCTTATGGTCATTTGCCCCTTCGCTTTGGCCTCCTCTTGTCTCTCGATCCTACCGAGAGACAAGATGGCGGCCGCTACGGACTGTTTGGAATGTTTACAGACACCGGAGAGCCAATCAGCTTCGCTTCGCAAAGCTCCGTAACGCGAAAAGTACGCGAAGCTGTGCGCTGTTACAGATATATATCTTTTTTTGAACGTTAATTTCTCAAAATCCACTGGAGCACATATATTGAGACCTAGCAAAGGCACATCGGGCTACCAGTCCCTAATATTTTACCAAGTTTCGTGCAAATCCATTCAGCCGTTCGATTATTATTATTATTTTTTTGTTTTGCCCCGCGGGGCCCTTTTAAAACCTCCACATCAAACCTAGGGGGTCAGCGAGGATCTACTATTCCCCCTTATGGTCATTTGCCCCTTCGCTTTGGCCTCCTCTTGTCTCTCGATCCTACCGAGAGACAAGATGGCGGCCGCTACGGACTGTTTGGAATGTTGACAGATGCCGGAGAACCAATCAGCTTCGCTTCACAAAGCTCCGTTGCGCGAAAAGTACGCGTCCTGGAGCGCTGCCCGGTCCGCTGTTACAGATATATATCTTTTTTTAAACGTTAATTTCTCAAAATCCACTGTAGCACATATATTGAGACCTACAAAAGGCACATCGGGCTACCAGTCCCTACAATTTTGCCAAGTTTCGTGCAAATCCATTCAGCTGTTCGGGCTAAAAGTGAGGCCAACCGCCCTATGGAAAACTCAATGTTAAAAACACGTTTTGGGACCCCCCTTTTTTCTCGGCCCCCCCTTGACGAACCCCCCCCAAATTTTCAAGGGCTGCTCAGAAACAAAATGTGCCATTTTCCTGAAAATTTCAGCCAATTCCGTCCACAAACGCCAAAGTTATTAGACATAGAATTTTCAAAAATCCCATAGAGAAAAAATCCTAACTATATATACCTACTGGCGACCGCCAGTAGGTAATATATATATATATATATATATATATATATATATATATATATATATATATATATATATATATATATATATATATATATATATATATATGACATTTCTATGGCAAAATGAACCCCCTCATTTTGGTCCTTTGCAAATTAATTGTTTTAAGTGTTAACACTTTATTCCAATCAAGATGACTTCAGGTGTGCCATAATTTTGTCATAAGTAAGACTGTTAGCGCTCTAGTTGTTCTTTAGAACACTCTGGGACATTCTGTCACTGGGCTATAGTTGGGCTACATCTGGCTGATATTTGGGCTACATTTGGGCTCTTTTGTCTCTGGTGGCCATCTTTGGGCAACATTGGGCTACATTGGGCTACATTGGGCTACATTTGGGCTCCAACATATATATAGCCCAATGTAGCCCAATATATATTTTTCAAAGTTAATTTTCGTAAAAACCACTGGAGCATATATCTTGAGACATAGCAAAGGCACATCGGGCTACCAGTCCCTACAATTTTGCCAAGTTTTGTGGAAATCCATTCAGCCGTTCGAGCTAAAAGTGAGGCCAACCGCCCTATGGAAAACTCAATGTTAAAAACACGTTTTGGGACCCCCCTTTTTTCTCGGCCCCCCCTTAACGAAACCCCCCCAAATTTTCAGGGGCTGCTCAGAAACAAAATGTGCCATTGTCCTGAAAATTTCAGCCAATTCCGTCCACAAACGCCAAAGTTATTAGACATAGAATTTTCAGAAATCCCATAGAGAATAAATCCTAACTATATATACCTACTGGCTATCGCCAGTAGGTAATATATATATATATATATATATATATATATATATATATATATATATATATATATATATATATATATATATATATCCATATATATATATATATATATATTACCTACTGGCGGTCGCCAGTAGGTATATATAGTTAGGATTTTTTCTCTATGGGTTTTTTGAAAATTCTATGTCTAATAACTTTGGCGTTTGTGGACGGAATTGGCTGAAATTTTCAGGAAAATGGCACATTTTGTTTCTGAGCAGCCCTTGAAAATTTGGGGGGGGTTCGTCCAGTGGGGGCCGAGAAAAAAGGGGGGTCCCAAAACGTGTTTTTAACATTGAGTTTTCCATAGGGCGGTTGGCCTCACTTTTAGCCCGAACGGCTGAATGGATTTGCACGAAACTTGGCAAAATTGTAGGGACTGGTAGCCCGATGTGCCTTTTGTAGGTCTCAATATATGTGCTCCAGTGGATTTTGAGAAATTAACGTTTAAAAAAAGATATATATCTGTAACAGCGGACCGGTTAGCGCTCTGGTTCGCGGACTTTTCGCGCAACGGAGCTTTGTGAAGCGAAGCTGATTGGTTCTCCGGCGTCTGTCAACATTCCAAACAGTCCGTAGCGGCCGCCATCTTGTCTCTCGGTAGGATCGAGAGACAAGAGGAGGTCAAAACAAAGGGGGAAATAACTATAAGGGGGCATAGTAGATCCTCGCTGACCCCCTAGGTTTGATGTGGAGGTTTTAAAAGGGCCCCGCGGGGCAAAAAAAAAAAAAAAAAATAATAATTGAACGGCTGAATGGATTTGCACGAAACTTCGCAAAATATTAGGGACTGGTAGCCCGATGTGCCTTTGCTAGGTCTCAATATATGTGCTCCAGTGGATTTTGAGAAATTAACGTTCAAAAAAAGATATATATCTGTAACAGCGCTCCGCTTCGCGTAACGGAGGTTTTCGAAGCTGATTGGTCATTCTGTCACTGGGCTATAGTTGGGCTACATCTGGCTGATATTTGGGCTACATTTGTTTTTTTGTGTGTCTGGCGGCCATCTTTGGGCTACATTGGGCTACATTGGGCTTCATTGGGCTACATTCGGCTAATTAGCAAATAGCTCATCGCAAACTAGGAATGGTAAAGAATCGCTATTTATTCCTTAAAGTTCGCTATTTAGGAAATGCAAATAACTTTGATGATACATATGGCGGTTCATCTCTAACAAGATAAGAAGCATAGGGATAGATTTATGATGACTGGCGCATCACCAGGGATGTGTTAGTCATTCTGTGCCGCTGTTCCGTCACCTATGGTGTGCTGCATTTACAATGCGGCGCATCACGGGGCAAAAACAGCACAGATGCGTGATGTATCTGTGCCGTAAAGGTGGCGCATTGCTGGAGTTGTATCGCAAGTGTGATGAAGGTCCAGCAAGGGTCGGGGGTGCCCCTGTCGCAGGGTTTCTGTTCTCACACAGAACTGTGGACAGAGGATTGGAACCTCGGCGAATTAGGGTGTCCCAAAACTCACGTTAGTAATCAAAAACTATTTAGCAAGCTAGGTACAGTGTCACATTGGATATAACAAACTCTCAATGTTTAGACAATCCAGAATATGAACTTATAGTACCTCAGGATACGTGGAACTCATGAACAGTCGGTCGTTATATATTTCTTAGAAACCAGAACATGGAGTTAAGAAGAACACATGTGTATTTGAAATGTTTATTTACTAATGCCGTCTTCTCAGGCGTAGTACCTTAGATAATAAAAGTACACATATTATCAGTAGCAAAATTACCAGCATAGTTACTAGTACATAAAAAGTGAATGGTGATAGTATGTTAACATGCTGTAAATGAATAAGAGTTAGCAACACTTATAAGCAGCCGCGGGCCGTGGAGGGAGTTACGGTGAGGCAGGGAGGCGGGGAGGGGGAGAAGCAGGGTGGAGAATACAAGTACACATATTATCAGTAGCAAAATTACCAGCATAGTTACTAGTACATAAAAAGCGAATGGTGACAGTATGTTAACATGCTGTAAATGAATAAGAGTTAGCAACACTTATAAGCAGCCGCGGGCCGTGGAGGGAGTTACGGTGGGGCAGGGAGGCGGGGAGGGGGAGGGGCAAGGTAGAGAGGGCTCCACCCTGCTTCTCCCCCTCCCCGCCTCCCTGCCCCATCGTAACTCCCTCCACGGCCCGCGGCTGCTTATATCTCACCCTCCCTAATACACATATTATATTATTTGCTAAGAAGGTCTCTTTGTGTTGGTTTAGGGCGTGCCCATACTTTAGTGTCTTAGATTTGAAGGAATCACATCAGCATACACCAGCTCTCTCTTCATGTGAACCGCATCAACTGTTGTGTATGTGTGTTCGGCAAAGCAATATAAAACCCGCCTCATGCCCAGAATTGGCAGAAGTTGCACTTATGTTATGAGTATGAAGTCGTGGAGATCAGACCTCATAACAATTCTGTACCGTGTTGTTCTTGAAACTTTAGCACTCGCTGTACAGATATAGTTTAACAAGTAAAGCAGATAGTAGACCAATAACATATTATTCTCATGTAAACCACGATGAACTACTAGGTGGAAAGCTAAAGCAACAACTAAATGTCGTGTGCAGAAGTTGCAAAAAAGGAAAAATGGCGTTTAAACCGGTAATGAGCCCATGCTAACTTAACACGGTGTAAAGATATCCAGGACCTAGATGACACCTCCTCATGATCCGGAAACGAACTGAATAAGATAATAGAAGTGCCATCTCATGAGAGCAGATTGCAAGTTTATATGTGGACGGTCCGCAAGGTAAAGCATTAAAAACTAGGAAAATTCAATGCTAAAGAAAAATAAAACAGCCAAGTACTTTATCGAGTCTTAAGCCAATAGGCAAGGTAAATAATAAAAACTTGACAATTAAGTCAATGAATTGTCAATGAAATGCTAGTACTCAGCATATGAAACATGAAAAAGGTCTATGACATAACTGTGTATGCAAAATAAGCTGCAACAGCCTCCAACAGGAAGTCACCGTCTTCATCCGAAAACAGTTCAGCCATCCAATTTAAAAGCGGAAAAGAACATACGTGCTCTCCCAGCACCGGATCCTCTATCACCATCAGAGGACAGCTCGGTGGGTTTTCAAGAAAGCTGTGTTCCAAGAAAGACTGTGCTGCCGCCAGTAAATTCCAGGGACCAAGTAGTCCATGCATCAATGCCACAGCCATAATCCTTTCGCCAGGACAAATCAACTCGTGAGTAATGATAGGAGTCATCAGCTGATTAAAGTCGACGTCAGGAGAAACCGGTCCGCAGAGACACAAATCAATGGCCCAATCGAAATCACAGGTCAGGCAGTGAAATACAGGCTGGACACAGGTGAAGTAGGAGAACCGAAAAGATAATCCATATGCCGTGCTTAATATCGCCAACGGCATTGTGCCATAATATTCTAGCATGCGATTGCGGAACAGTGTCAGCAGCTGCAGGGTCGGAGGTTGCATAGGAGGGACATCCATATTTAAAAATGTAAAAAAGTACAAGAGCGTCCGCTGGTAATGCAAGTAAAAATGCAATCCACGAACCAGAGTGGAGAAAATGGAATGAAAGGGAGCAGGGATGACTCCAAAGATTTTCTCAAATGAAGTCACGAGACCACTGGTAACAACTTTAAAAAAGTGTGCCAGGGATTTTGTGGAGGATGCGTTAAAGATAGTCGGAAACATGTTGCTGAAATTGAAAGGCAAACCTGTGTACGGGTGTTCGCTATGTGAAGTACGAAAGTTTCACGGGCCGAACTCAAGGCCACCTCTCTCTGAGACAAAAGAGCTCTTATTCTTGTCATGCCGTTGAAACGTGTCCCAAGGTTGGTATTTGTGGCCAGATTGAAAACTCCCTATGTTCATGTGTGGGAGGAAATAGAACATTTCTGCAGCAAATAACCCGTTCACTTACTGTTACGATAAAAGGAATACTTTTAATTAACTCAGAACAATCTTCATTATTGAGCATCAAATAACTACCATTTTCCAACAACTTGAACGTGGGGATGATAGCAGGAACTGGCGTGCCTTGCATCACGCAAGCCATATTTGGTCGCTGTTTGTTGCATGAATCGTGTAACTGTATGTGCCTACACATTAGTGAATGATCTGGCGTCTCAGTGCATTCCTCTCCATTCAGATAAACTTCTTGATCATCTTTGAAACATCTGTATGTGTATGGAAGCGACCAGACCTCATGAACAAAAGCACTACCTAAAGGTTCATAAAGACCTATTGGTATATATTTCATACAATTTGAAAACTTATATAAAGCAAAAGGCAGCGTTATTAAACCGTCGATAAGGCATGTTGCCAAAAAACCCGCAATCCTCTGCTGATGATGTCACTGAGCATGTCATGAATGATGTAATATGTGACATCATCAGTAGTGGATTATGGGTAATAGTATCTCTAGTTTACTCCCCTATAGCTGTCTTTCTTTTAACATAAGTGTGTGTTTCCTTCCCTTATACTTACTGTTTTTGGTTCGCTTCCAGTTCGCGTACCAGCGAGCGAACTAGGAAGCGAACTAAGAGAAATAGAGGTTGGCACAGTTCCAAATATTGTACCAATTTTTTAATAACGGGGAGGTAGTTCTGAAAAGAACTTTTTTTTTTATTTTTCTGAACATTTTTTTACTGTAAGGTTCCCGATTCGCGAAGCGGGAACGAAGAAAAAAAAATATTTAAAAAAATAATTATTCATAAACATATAAAATATATTTTTGGATTTAAAGAAGAATAAATTTTACAGCTACAGATATTAGCTGTTAAAAAACCAATGAAATTCACTGAAAAAACCATAGGTTATAGACCATATATAGTTAGGAATTAGCATTTACAAAACCTTGAAAATTCACTGAAAAAACCATAGGTTATAGACCATATATAGTTAGGAATTAGCATTTACTAAACCTTATTTTACTCACACAAAACCATTGAAATTCCATATATAGTTAGTTGCACTAACTATATATCGCGCACCCGCAATCCACTGCTGATCATGTCACATATTACATCATTCATGACATGGTCAGTGACATCACTGATGACATCACTGATGACATCTCAAATGACATCACTGATGACATCTCACTTGATATCAATGATCACATCACTGATGATATCATTCATGTGATAATACAATGCATCTCCTCACACTCTAATATAACCTCCGTTACACCCAGTGTTAAATAGAGAGTATCATTTTTGAAACCATTGACACACCAATACTAGTTACTACATACGCACTCACTGATTCCTATGTCTACACACACATTCACTCATACAATCATTCATACATACAATCACTCATCTTTACAACACTATCATATGCACTCATACACCTATACAGACACTCACACTCTGCCACTCATCCATGGAGTTACTCACACACCTAGTCAGTCCTGAAAAGAATCAATCACACTTCCATTTTCTCATCTATACAGTTAAACACAGAACACCTTACATTTTTGAAACATATACTAACACATAGTTACTCTCTTATAGAATCACTGATACAAGTACACATTGATCTGCACAGAGTCACACACCTCCCAGCCAGCCATACACACACTCAGTCTCCCATACAAATACTTGTGCAACCAATCAATAACCCATATAGCTACTTATATAGCTACTGATCAACACGTGCAGCAGCTTGCACAACAACAGACATACTGATGCACACTTTTAGACAGTTTAGTCACTAACCCGTGCATTCAGTAAGACGCATTTAATCACTCACTCATACAGTCAATCACGCACCTACTAAAACCTTCATTCAGACACTTATACATCCACTCATTCTTCAATATGTAAAACATATTTAAACTTTACAGAAACACATAATCACTGGATGTTGTCATCAGTGATGTCATCAGTGATGTCACTGACCATGTCATGAATGATGTAATATGTGACATGATCAGCAGTGGATTGCGGGTGCGCGATATATAGTTAGTGCAACTAACTATATATGGAATTTCAATGGTTTTGTGTGAGTAAAATAAGGTTTAGTAAATGCTAATTCCTAACTATATATGGTCTATAACCTATGGTTTTTTCAGTGAATTTTCAAGGTTTTGTAAATGCTAATTCCTAACTATATATGGTCTATAACCTATGGTTTTTTCAGTGAATATATATATATATATATATATATATATATATATATATATATATACATATATCTAAGGAAAAAATTGTTTAACAGTATTTGACTGTGTGCCTTACATTAACCTTGTATAGAATATGACTATATTTATCTGAATGAGAAGACATGTGTCAGTATTATTTTACTTCAATCCATGTATCCACATTAAATGGAATAATGTATCAAGTCTTTAAATGCAATCACTGTATTTGTTTATGCTAAATGTATTAGTTTAAAAGCCATTTTGAATTAAATATTGGCCTAATCTTCAACTAGGCCCAAGTAACATTAATTTCATGTCATTAACTGCTTTGCCAGTGTCTTGTCTTTGTCTCCATTGCAGGTGTCTTTTCATTGGGTCCCTTAAGTTAGAATAGGGTTACTATTTATTGTATTAAACTGATAAGTAGCTACAACCAATTTGGGAACAGGTCTCGGACATGAAGACTGAAATGGTGGGAAAGATCCTCCTGTACCATCAGACCGGATTGATGTTAGATTGAAGTCCATTCAACTGTGTACCCCAATATTAAGAATTGGGAAGTTAAACAGTCTACTTGTGCCCAGAGAACAATGATTCCTGATTGGCCAGCTTAGTGGGAATTGATATGGATACTCATCTGGAAGTTTCTTTCATGCTTTAATTGGGTGATCATTAAAATAGTTTGTCAGACTTTGTCCTGACTTCGCGGAGAGCAATCTTGTTCTCAACTCTGCTGTTTTCACTGTCCGAGTGTTGAGCTTCTTGATCGAGCATTCATACTTTTCACCTCGCACCTTTAACTTGGTTAATCTGATGTTAACACTTTCCACATTGAATTTGTTCTTGCCCCTTTCAGCACTTTTTTAGAATAGGGCAGTCCTTTTATAGAACCTGCTTGGTTGATATTTTTCTTGCTGCATGTAATACTATTTTGCATCTTTTTCCTTTTATTATACAAATTTATACTGCATGACCATTCATATTCTCTTATATTATATTTCCTCTAGTTTGCTGTTTCATTTAACTTGTAACCCAAACTAATTTGTTATAAAACTCTTAAGGTTTGCATACCATCCTCTCTGTAGTTTCTCTGGAACCACATTGATTTTACAGTATTTGAAATGTATTGCTGATGTTAGCTTTTTTCTTACACTTCAAGCCGACAATCAAAGGTCCATATGACCAGTGGGGGGGTTTCTTTGATGATTTCATTTAGTGACTAAGGAACAAAGGTACTTGCTCCATCACGGACAGGGATTGTTGGTATTTTTATCAGACAGCTAGCTTGCTTCCAAATTTGCTACATAGCAAACCTTTGTATATTCAATCTCTAGCACCTCACCAAAAGGAGAATCTATCTGGGACGTCATATGCATCTAATGATGCTGTGAGCATTAAATGCATTCTCATGCTACATACATGGCACAGTTCTGACTTAATCTAGGACATCATGCATGGATTAAAACATTTCGTCTGATGATATTTCATGTCATTGGTGGTAAGCTAAGCTTTCTTGGCTAACAGCAGATCAATCAATGAGGACATCTCTTTATAGCTCCATAGGTATCACTTTTTCATAGTTGTCCAAAGTTTTTTCCCCAACTTTCACTTGTAGGCAGAAGTAAAGCATTCAAGAAAACAAGTGCACTTGCCCTCATTAACATGACAGGGTGTGTTCTTGCTTCTACTGGTGTAGACGTAAGTTTTACCACTTACATTCACCCACACTAGGGCACTTTTCTTCTTCTAATTGGGGTTTGCTGCTGAGTTAAGGTAAGGACTCCGTAGCCTTGTGGCTTCAAGGATATATTTTCACAGACTACTCTTTATGGATTCCAAATTGGTTTGTAGTTTTACTTCCTTCCTTCTTTGCAGGTTGTTAGAACTTCTATCAGAGGTCTACGGGCTAAGCAGGACTTTCTGGGCCCAGTTAATGAGACCCAGGACATTGAGAGGCATTTTACTAGTGATATCCTGGGGCCCTAGCTAATATGGTTCCTGAGTAACGAGGCCAAATACTACCCCTTTTAGCACTTTACTCTCAGTTCTAACAAAGAGTTTGAGACACTTCGAGGGGGGGGGGTAGTTGTTAGGCATACACAGATGCAAGGTTTAAAGTACAAACATTAACCACAATAAGGTGATTATCCACTCAAATACTTGCTTTTATGAAAAAAGTTGTATTTTAATATGAGCAAACAAAGCATAGAGGCAACACACTGAATAATTACCACAGTCTCCTACGGAGGGTGGGCAAATGTCATTCTGGGTGGTATCCTTTTCTGCCAAGGTACTGTAGGATCGAGTGGTGAGTGATTAATTGAGTATGAGAGAGAGCAGCCGCTGAGTGGAGTAGAACGGAACAACAAATTCTGCTTCAAGAAGTGAGTGGCGGTTCCCATGGCAATTCGCTCCGTGATTCCTGCAGTGAATTTCGGTGAATTTCCCTTTGATACCAATCAGGAAAGGCCGGGAGCAGGGGGAGTGGATTACAGCGGTCCTAGCCGACTTCCGTGACCGGCTGCAATTACCACCGTATTTTCTGTGGCAATTACCCCACGGACAGACAATGTCACAGGCTGCCAAAACTGCTAAGTGTGGGTTAGGAGCAGGCCCTGGCGGCGAGGCAGTGAGGCAGTGAGACAGTGAGGCAAAGGTTGGTGGTGAGACTGCAGTGTGGAAGACTACAGTGGAGGTTATCAGCTGGGCCAGTGCCAGACTGGAGGCCTAAGACTGCAACCTTCCTTTGCTCCATCCTTTGCTATATATCGCCTTGCCATACTGTGAGCAGCTGGCGCCCCTTGATCCAAAGAGTGGGGGCGCTGAGGATTTGGTATCAGGACTCAGGCCCGAGCTGGGTTGGGTTGGATGAGGGCTGGGTTGACTCAGCTGCAGAGCCAGCTACTATGTGTTCTTCTCCTTGCCGCACCCCCCTCCACCGCCTCGTTGCAACCAACTAGCCGGCACCAGAAGGCTCACCCGCTGCACCAGCTGCACCAGCTGCACCAGGAAGGAAACGTCTAGCAAGGGAGCTCAAATACTCAGGTCCAGGCAGCTTGATGGTGGTATGGCGAACTGAAGGCAAACCTGGGCTATGGACAAGATTCAGGTGAGTTAGGGAGAGGGGATAGTAAGCCAGAGTTGTTTGCACTGATATCAGGCCGCGTTTGACGGCTCAGTGGAGGTGACTTTGTCCTCCCCCTTGTTCCCCCTACATCTTTGCACCGACACCCTAGTATCCAGTACCCTATACCCAGACAATGATGTTGGTTGCATGCACCCTAGGACCCTTGAACGATCCTTCAAAGAGCCCATTGGCCAAGAATAAAGTACCGCTGGTCAAAGGGGGAAAAAATCAATAAAGCCAACACATGGTCACAGTCAAATGACAAGCAATGTCTGCTGTAAATATTGTGACTGTTGTGGCCTGCTCAACCAGACAGTGGAGTTGACAAGAGCACTTGCAGCTGTGTGATTCATAAAAGTGATAGCACACAAATCAATTGAACATGCGATCAGGCGGGGTGAGGAAGACACCGGGAGATAATGTTCCCACCTTTAAAGGACTTCCCAAAAGGCATAAAATCAGGAAACTAGCAAACGCAAATGGTGCAAGTTCCACACTAAAGAGCCCATCAAATTTACTAATAGCCTCCTTGTTCAAAAAAACTTTCAAATGTAAAATCGACCCAAAACTCGAAAGTTCAATTCCTAACGGATCCCGGGTCATATTTCTGCGCTACACCAGGAGAAACATTGGGTCTGATGACCCCTCTGGACCCCCTAAAATTCCTACAATGATGAGACCCAAGGGGGGGGGGGCGGTTTTAAAGCCCGGGCACATGGAGTGAACAACTAGTAGATCATGGTGAGAGTAACCCAGCCAGTGTTACCTCACTGCAAAACATGATTACAACAACAGCGCTAGTACACGCTGCAGGAGAAGACACCAGCATCAAAACAGAGAATCAAAAGCTACTAGCTGCTTTTAGCAAAACCAATGAAGAAAGTATGCCAAGTTGTCTGGTTACAAAGCAAAAGATTCAAGATCACAACATCTCAATGGGCATCTCCTCTCAGGCCTTTGGGCATGGTCAAGCAGTCAGTCCACTAACCTACAATCAAGTACTGAACACCTTGCGCACTTATGGCTAAATTCATGCCTACCTATTACAAATTTAGATGAGTTACAGGTGTGTAAATATGCAGTAGGCACTCAGGTGGAACGGGTGCAGGCCCAAGGAAGTGAAGAAGTTGAGAATCAGCTATTTAGCACAAATTATACCAGTGGACATGACAAGACAATAGTCTTTAGTGTCAACCCACTATTTAAACAAAACAAGAAATCTGGTTGTACACCTGAAAAAGGGGCAAATAACAACAATAGCAACATTAATGCGCAAACAAAATTCATCACCCCGCTACTGCAAGCATTGCAAACATCAACAGCTACTTTGATACTGCAGTCAGATAAATTGGATACACAAATAGATCTTATTTATTTATTTTATTTATTTATACAATTTCTAAAGCGCGCTACCACCTAACAGGCATCTAGGCGCTAGTAACTCAGAGACCATGTCAACACAGAAAGGGGGCTCATGCACAGGCCTAATTCTTAGGGAAAAGCCAAGTTTTAAGGTTCTTTCTGAACGCGAGGAGATCCTTGTGTTGCCTCAGTTCAAGAGGTAAAGTGTTCCACAGCCTGGCCGCAGCCACCCCAAATGATCTGCCACCTGCTCTAACTTTATTAACACGTGGGACTTTTATTAACATGCCTCTCGAGGAGCGGAGCACTCTGCCCGGAACGTACCACTCAAACTTTTGCTGGAAAGAGGTGGATCCTTTTCCATGCAGTGCTTTAAATACTAGACACAGAGATTTAAATGTAACTCTCTGTGTCACGGGGAGCCAGTGCAGCTCCGTCAGTGCTCCAGAGGCAGAGGACCTCCTTGACCATCCTAATACCAATTTAGCAGCGGCAGATTGTATCTGCTGTAGCATGTCTAGCAGGAATTTAGGGGACTCAAGGAGCAGAGCATTACAGTAGTCCACCCGACTAAGTATCGTGATCCGTGCTATCAGGGCGCGGGCATGATGGGGTAAAAGGGGAAAAACCTTCCTCAGAGAGCGAATAATCGCCAGGCAGCAGCTCACCACCTTCCCCACATGCGCCTCCAGGGAGAGGTTACAATCAAATGTTACCCCCAGGTTACGGACTGTTTTAACCGGCTGGCCGGGGTTGGGAAACTCTGGGGGCCACAGACTCATGGGCGGTCCTCCCGTGTTCCTATGCGTCTCAAATTGCATCAGTTCAGTTTTAGCTATGTTAAACTGTAGGGAATTCTCCTTATGAATGTCATTGTATCATGTATAGCTGGAATAAACGAAAAACTCGATAATCTAACTAATCTAATTAAAAGAGTGCAATCCAATTGTTCCCCGCAGGAATTGGCCTGCACATGTGGACCAATACTAGACAAATTGAGTTTCCTACCAACATTGCTAGAACAGATACTTAGTTTGAACAAACATCTGTTCACTCCTGTTACTCACTTAGAGACTGTTTATATAAAACAATCAGAAGCAATCACAAGTCAGATTTAACCACAGGTAGCTGCAAACTCCACCTTAGAACATAAAAATGAATCTCAGCTTCCCTCTGCAGAGATGGCAGAATGTACAAGAACTAAGTAAGCGGCAGCGCAGAATGTCACATCTGGGCAAGCTGACTCAATCGAAAAGACAAAAAAAAAGGAAAGAGAGATTAATATGAATGATCCTGAGCCTCAGCCAGGTATCAGTATATTCTATCTTCTCTAAACTCAAAACAGGAGATTCCCAAGAGTAACCCCCCACCGAAATTACATCAGATACACCTCCACGTAACCCCACTATTTCTAATGAAGGGTCTGGAGGTACATACATAAACAAAACTCAGGCCTCCAGAAAATGCACTGAGGGCATAATGTCAACGGGTAAAGAGATCTGCCACTCAAGGCAAGCCCAAAATGGAATGACCCGAGAAGGTTGAACTTTTACTAACACAGTAGCCGATTTAATATCATATAAAGATACCCAGAACGTGGAGTTGCTGGGCAAACCCTTGGTTGACATAGGAGAGGTTCTCTATAAAGAGCATTAAATAAATGAGACAGCCATCCCAATTATACCGCAGTACAAATTATTCACACTTTATATTATACTTGTTGGAGTTTAGAAAGATAAGTAAAAACTCCTGTAGCAGGTCTGTATTTGCTTTCCAAATCATTAGGATATCATCTATGTATCTCCCCCAATATATCATAAGTTCCATCAGATGCGCAGGGCATTTGGACCAAACATATATTTTCTCAAGCTAACCCATAAACAGATTTGCTATGGAGGGTGAAAACTTGGACCCCATTGCCATGCCCTAGTGTTATTTTTACCATGTACCATTGTGTAAAAATACGTTGTTATCCAGTCCTTCATCTAATACTAGGAGAGTAGTGCTAGAAAGTGTTCTCTTCTCTAACTGTTCTATAGAATGCATAGTGTTGATATGTCCCGCATCTAGAATTTTTCTTTTCTTGCATGTGGCTATTTTTCTAACAAGTTTTTTGCACTACTTTGCCATCTTTATATGTTTCTCCTTATTCAAGAGCACACACTTGAAAATTAGGCAGACTGTACTTTAGTCACTTTTAAGTCCGCTGACTACATTTTATAACTTTTGACATTGGAAAGGGTTTTGTTGGTATGCAAAAGAAGAATTTTGAAGCTATGTATAATACACACCCGGTATATATGGGGGGTAATATTCTATTGAAAGTATACTTGGGATAGTATTTCTCCTTTCATCACATACCTTTGAATATACATTCTGGTGTCTGATTGTACTATGGTTTTAATGAAATCAAAACACAGGCCTACTGTAATGCTCTTAAGGGGTAGCATTTTGAACTAACTTCTGAGATGTGGATCTTGTTGATATGTTGGATAGGGCATGCCAAAAATTGCCTTTTCATCAATCTAATGTTTTTTTAACATAATCTAACTCTTTATACTGGCAGTCCTACTTTGCAGCTAAAAAACCTAAGCATTTGGCTCATCGTTACTGCTGTGGTATACCGTACTATTGAGGGATCACAAGCATTCCTGCTCCGATTCTTCAACTGTTTTTCGAGGTATATATTTACCCAACACTAAATTAGAACAGTTTATTGACTCTCTTGGAGCACATCTTCTCATTCATTTTTATTTTATCATGATCTCAATATTCCTTCTTTACTTCTTCCAAACTATGACGTGCATGGATCTTTCTCTCTTGTTCTTTCATGTTTTTTTTCACAAATCTCACAATCACAGGTGTTTTTTGAAAGAATTTCTTTTTGATTTTGTGGAATAAATACTATTTGGAAACCACACTCTTGGTAACACATCTTGGTTCTTTTGTCCAAACAATGTGTTATATCTGGCTTTATAAAATTTCACTGGTTCTTTTTCGCTCGTTCTGGATACACAAAGAGGAGATATTACATCATGTAATGTAACATCTTTAGTACCATATTGAGTGTTGGATTGTACATTCTTTCATTGAACAGCCTTGAAAAAGTTCTCTGAACAAGAAACATGTGTCGGCTGTCTGCATCAACAACATTTACTCTGTGTCAACACAATCAAGAATATACATGTTTTCTTGCTTTTCTGTACCTGGAATATTACTGTCTTCATTATATACACGGAATGTTATTTTTGTTTATTAAAATAACTGACAACAAGGTCAGTTGTGACACTTAATAGTGGTTGTGCTCTGTAATCAATACATTGCTAAATAGGTAATACAAATAACCCAATAATTGCTCCTATGGAAATAAACAAACATGCAGAGAATGTTTGCGCAACATCTTCACCTCTACAGCCATTAAGAGAAGTGATAGATCAAGGCGATCTAGAAGAACTTCAAACTAAAATACAATGATATAATACAATAAAACATTGTCACTCGCCTCAAGATCAACTAAGTTTTCGTATTCCAAATCAGGTCAAACCGAATTCAAAGAACTGCAATGAAAACGGCATAATAAGGGGAATAGCACAATGTGACCATGCTACTCAACAGATAATGTGGGCACCCAAATACGAATCACAGGGTAGTCATGACATCTTGAATAGAAGCAACATTTTGAAACTCATAGCTGAAATATTGGAATTAAAGCATATACAATCCGCAGACCTCGTAGCTGCCCAATTTCTCCCAGGGAACCATAAAACAATTAAAGAACGAACACTAACCACATGACATACGCCAGAATTAGCACACCTACTTCTAAACAGCTCTGATCGAATTGCAGCTTGGGGAATACAAATATCTGCTCCTACTGCACCCCGGTACCCATTTCCTATGAAAGAAATTCAAACGTATCAAGTCAAAAGGAAAGTAAATCAGACAGCAGTACCCACACAGATCTACTCAATTTTACAAAATGCAAAAGATAGGAGTGGTATAGTCCAGACCCCAGATAGACCAGCCAAAGATTCATACAAGGAAATTGACTCAAATTCAGACCAATGGAACTGGCTTCCCAGCCTACTTAGCAACAAGAGGAGTGACTGACAAAAGAAAGTTACGGCCGGTAGCTTTGAATGTGGTGCTATACATATGCTATCCTGGAACATACCTGGGGCAAAGCAACTATTTGAGGAGGGCCTTCCGCTCCAGGAGTGGGCAAATTGTGATATAATAGCTCTGCAAGAGACGTGGTCACAGGATGAACTATCAATAGCAGGCTTCACTCATTACACAGTAGCAGCAGAAAAACGTAATAAAAACGGCTTGCAATAGGTGGGTTGACAGTCTACGAATCAACAGCTCTAAAAATGATAGCCAAACAGTTGAAATCTCCCGACCCTAGTATACAACTAGTTAAATTCAAAGACTTATATTCAGATAAATAAAGTACAATAATATTGATCAATTATTACACATAACCCAAGCTCCGAATTAAAAAGGAGAAAAATGCTCTTCTAAGTAAAATAATATCAGGTCTGATTTGTGCTGAGCCCACTTGGAATCTAATAGGGACAAGGGATTTTAATTCTAATCTGATAATCACGCTGGACGAAGATGAAATTCTGACAGTAGACAATACGTACTGGTGTGTATACTAGCAATCTCAAGCTGGGATGACTCACATAGACAGTATTGGACAGCAATTAGCATCAGACCTGGAATATCAAGGCATGCAAGTGCTTAATGGAAGAACGGAAGAAGACAACTCTCTGAAAAAACATACTATGATCCGGGGCACAAATGACACTCGACTTTACAATTATAATGCTCCCTTTAATGTCGCTCTGACCCGCTTTTATATAGAGTATACCACCTAGACTCTAGAGCGATCACTCATTTCAACACATCATATTTAATTTAAATGTTGCAAGATTTCAGTCTACTAGTATACCAGAGGAACAAATAAACTCAACAAATAAATGCCTTAAATGGACAGCCGGAAATAAAACAGATTGGTTCCCATTAATAAAAGATCTTCTGGCTGAATTGGCAAATGAACCAATGAATAGATTTCAAGCATGGTCTCTCTTTGTAAGTAAATTAACAACAAAAATAAAATAAAGTGTTACCAAACAAAGCGCAAAAATTAAAAAGGGACCTTAAAAGGCCACAAAGGAAGTTGCATAAAAAAAAACAAAGGGACAACATGGGAGATATTTCTACAGTTAAGAAAACAATACAAAAAGAAGATATGGGAGTTCAAAAAAGAGAAAATGGAGAGCTTTTATCCCAAATTAATTTATAGTGAAAGGCATCCAAACTTGATTACATTTGGGCAGGAATGGGACAACTTTCTCACTCAGAAATTCAAACAGAAGGCACCTAGCATTCAGCTGAAACAATCTAAAGCATATATACCAAATAAGTCACAATTACTTGACATAGGCTATAGTCAATTACTATCAATGGGCACGATCTAGTCACCAGGGCAAGAACGGGTCCCACTAATAAATTACCCCACTATACAACGGAGGACAAAATATCTATACTACTATTATAAAGGACGAACTTTGAACCTTTGAGGCGGGTAAACTCGGGAACCACAGCGCCAATCCACACACCCGATACATCGTTGTAATCGTCAGGGTGTGCAGATGGACATAGGCTATATAAAGTTAAAAAATATACGTTATTTTAAAAATTTTGCGAAAAAAAAGTAGTCCCGTGGAAGAAGCTCCGGCAGCGACCTGCGTGCTGACGTCAGGAGCGCGGGGAGGAGCGGCGTCCAGGAGCGCGAGGAGGAGCGGCAGACATGGCGCGGGGAGGAGCGGCCGACAAGCGGACAGGCGGTGAGGAGCGGCGGACAGGTGGTGAAGAGCGGCGGACAGGCGGGGAGGTGCAGCGACCAGCGGCGAGGAGCGGCGGAGCGGTGAACTGAGGAGCGCGGGGGAGGACCAGCGGCTGAGGTAAGGCTCCGGGGGCAATGTCGGGGCAGGCGGGGGTCGGGGCAGGCGGGGGACGGGGCGGGCGGGGGCAGGGGCGGAGGCCCTGAACACTCATGGCGGGGGGCGGGCGGGGGCCGGTGCGGACGGGGGCCCTGAACACTCATTTCGGGACAGGCTGCTATGTCGGGGCGGGCGGGGGTCGGGGAAGCCTGATTGCTCCCGGACAAGGTTGGGGCGGGCTGCTAGTATATAATAAATAAAGGCAAAAGTGGCGGAGCTCCTAGCCCGAATTGGTATTCCGCAAGCCACTTACAAATATGACTCTGAATACTCGAGTATACACTTAGAGAAGCTTAATGCTGATGTTGAGATCAACAATCAAATTCCTGACAGTTGGCAAGGATCAATTATAACCCCTATTTATAAAGGAGGAGGTAGAACTAACCCTTTAAATTACAGGCTAATTGCCCTACAGGATGTTGAAGCTAAATATTTTGCCTCACTAATCCTTGATTATATGATCAACTGGTCAGGGGAAAGCAACCTGATCCCAAAAAACTAAACAGGCTTTGGAAAGGGGATTGGAATTATCTCTAACACTCTGTCAATCTCTCTGATAGCAGAAAAATGCAAGAACAAGAAACAGGATCTGCACCTTTGTTTCATAAACTTAAAAGCTGCATTTGAAAGAGGGGACTGGAAACAATTGGGGGCAAAATTAAAAGCCTGGGACATATTGAAGAGAATCCTAAGGGGTTTATTGTTATTTTATACAGATGCTTGGGTAGGAGTGAAACTGTGAGATGGTGTTAGAATCTCAAGGAAAGTGTACACGATCACAAACCTGAAACAGTGGCTGTTTAAGGTATTCATATCAGACCTATCTGGAAAGCTTGACAGAATGAACTCCCATTCACCGTACTTAGCTAAGCTACAACTCTCGCACCTTGCCTATGCAGACAACATCATCCTTTTAAGTCTAATTAAGGTTGGTCTGACCAAGCTATTAATCGACCTTTCTTAGTTTCTGTCCACAAACAGGCTGGAACTCAACCTTTCCAAAACAAAAACAATGCTTATTACCAACCGGCTAGCCCCACAACATAACATCTGATTAAAAGGTATCCAGCTACTATTACTTGTGATATTATATAGATGACAAGTTATCCCTTTGTGACCAGAAAAACTACACAATGAGCGGGGGCCTTAACATTTGCCTTTAGGTCATTGGCAAAAAAACTGTGGGGCTCATCACTAAGGCGCTCCTGTCGATTATAGCCGTGAAAAAGCACTGCCAACTTTATCCTTTGGTAGTGCTGCTATGCATGGGAATGATTCTGCAATTCTTAATAACCTAATAACAAGTATTTATAAAAAGGTTTTTCAACTTCCCATGACCGCCTCACCAGCGCGAATGCACCTAGAATTCAGGTTAATGAATGAATCATTAGGTAGACTTTATACATATATAAAGGTCTGGTACCGGATAAAAGAATACACAGAGGAAAATAGCCTCACAGAATCATTATGGTTGGAACTTGAAAAGGATAAAACATTCCGGGCCAGCCAATTTATGGAGAACGCATTTAAGGCAACTTGTACAAATGATCTCTGGAATAAAAACATGCCTTTTCCAACATTCACGCTAGCAATAAATAAAGCAGCAAAATGTCATTCTCTAATACTTGATAAAAGCATTTTCTCCCTAAGATCTCACTTGTGGACAGTGATTAATAACTACAGAGTCCGTAGATCGGCGGCCTACCTAGATTCTACATTCTCTAGCCACATAAAAAGACAAATAATGACAATGCGGTTTGGGAAGTTCCCTACACTGGCTGATGCACCTCCCTGGAAGCACATTGAGTCAAAGGAATGCAATCTTTGCGGCAGTCAAAAAGAAGACCATATTCATGTCATATGTCATTGTAAGAAACTGCAACCAGCTCAAGTCACATACTTAAGAAGAGCTTTCTTGGGAGGGGAACAAGCTCCAGTAGAACTGCCATCATTAGAGGACTGGCAACATCCGACCCCCAAATGAACTGTAAACTAATAAAGTTTCTACATAGTAGCAGTGAATGCAGAAGCACTTTAATGAGGTAACCTTAACAGGGGAGGAAAGCCATTCTTACTCGCTACTGTACAGAGTAGGAGAAGACACAGGCAGCCATCACCGATTGCCTGAATTAACAAACTTGTCCCCCTTCAGTAGTATTGGCAGTACAAGTTTGGTAATAAATGGACTAAGAGACTTACAGACGTAATTCACAACCAAATAGGAGGTAAATAATTAGACTGACACCGTAAATGTTTACTTTTATCACATGCACTTTACTGGTATTTTAGCATGCTCAGTTGGTAAAACAAGGAAGTAAGAGCAAGGTTTATAAGTGTTATATACTGATTTTATATTTGTTGCTTTTTATATATGTCATGATGATTTTAATCTGTAAAATGTTAAGTTGTTTTAAATATTTGAGTGAATGATGTTTTCTTATGTAAAATTGTTATGGTTTAACTAACTATACAATACACTAATAATCACCTCTATTCACCCTGAGCCCCTATGTCTTTTTCTATTGAGGATGGTTATTTCCCATTCAATACTTCAGGTGATTTGCAGGTAGTGCCTATGATAGTCCCCATGCAACAAATTCAGTGTTTTTGTCAGTCAATATCTACAGTCCTTGATGCTAAGTCTGTACAATTCCCTAACAGGCTTGTAAGCCTAGAACAGTTGTTTCTGACACAAGCGCAGTTGGCAACTGTGGGAGGAATAGGCCACTACTCTGTGGACTCCAGTCTCCCATTGCCTAGGGTCCATGAACTCTTGCAGTCTTTCCCCGACGACCCACACACTTTTTTCACCTCGATCCACCAAGCATGAACCCTGCTGCACCTGACTCCATCTACGCCCTCTGCTCTTCCTCACAGGGCCCACTTTTCTTGGATGATAGGCAGAAGGCTGAAGGCTGGTGCTCCAGACTCAGGGCAAGTGGTTCTGACTTTCTGTGTGACAGTCCTCACCCAGAAGGCAGATCTTGTTCCTTAGTTCTGGGTCTAGCAGCTAGACGTTGTGGTCAACTTCTTTTCTGTTGAACAGTTCTGTTGAACAAATTGTGGGTCTTGTGCTCCCACATTTAGTCCAATTCCAAATTAAATGTGTTTGTGCCTGATTCTTCCAAATTTGGGCCAGGGCTGTCAGCTCCTTCAAAGTGCTTTCTCATCGGTACTGCTCTTTGTCAAAGAGACAGTCAGCTACAGCAAAAATTTCTCCAATGCTGATTGACCCCCAACACAGGTAAAGGGAGTATTCAGGGATCAAACCGGGCTGTCAGCCTCCACTGAAATATGCTACATAATGGTTCAAAGGCCTAATCCTTTCTCCACATCATGGTTTGCTGCCTTACAGTACCAACATTATCAGTACCACTATCTCCATGACAATAAGTAGATGATCCTGTGACCAGTAACTCTTCCTGGAATCAAAAAGTCATTTGATGTGCACTGAGGATGCTCTGCTCCTTTTCCTTCAGTGTGTGCTCCCACCCTAGCCCTCAGAAATAGCAGCAATACACATCTTTTGTCAGAGGTTTGCGGTCCTCATCTCTCTTAGCCTTTCCACACCTGTGTTTCCATTTTACGTACCATACACAGGCACACACATGTCTCACCATGCACACACAAGTACCACATGCTATTCAGCAATAAATACAATCTATGCAGTTCAAGGTTAGCTAAGTACACAGCCACAGAACTAGGCACCATTCCTGCTGCCATCATGTGCTTGTGTCACTTAACTTCAAGTAAGGGCAGAAGCTCTCTATCACTCTGAGGGTAGCACGTTATGTGCCCCTCCCTGTCTAGCACGGCCACATTACTATGAGACGGGTCTGGGTCATGGTGCACATGGCTGATCCATTTCCACCTGTGGGCAAAAATCATAACCAGGGGTGCAGATGTACATCCATTTGTAGCACTCAGGGCAGGGGTGCACGCCCATCACCTAGGTTTCTCAGGTGATATAATACATGACTTTAGAAAGCTGGGCTAATGTTTTCAAGCACTGCTGAAGCATGGATTATTTTTCAATGGTAGGACTTTGCTGTACCATCACAGTCTTTTCTCAGAGTCAGTTTTGCTGTTGTCTTGGGTGTATATTCCTTTCACAATGAGAAGTTCTTAACAAGGTTTATCTACACATACTTGAATGTTTTTTTCTTTAGTCAGGCTGTGCACCAGGAAAGGTCATATTGTTCCTTGGTGAGAATTTGTACTACACTGCGTAGGAAAGAGCTGCTTTCTGTTTCCAAAACGAAACGTTGATTAGAATCCTCAGCGAAATGGCGCTCCCTTTTTTCCCCAGAGCTTCCTCTTTATTTGCGAGCATCCTAGTTTCTTTTGTCTTTTCGGCTTATTATTTATTTGTGCTAATGGCTTCATCCAGCAAAGGGACAGGGTAACTCAGCAACAGCTAGCAATGGATTTTAGCAACACTACGAAGGAACTGTCCCTCTCAAACCAGGATATTGAAAACATATATATTTAAGTGATCCCTATGAAAACTTTACACTCCCACACTCCAAAGTGCTCCCATACCTCGACTAGAGGTGTGAGATCAAGTTGTGTCCTTTTAAGTGTGTGATTGACATGACCTTTGTATTCAATATGCAGCTTCCCAAAATATCAAGCTGATTAAAACATTTTCGTAATTAGGACTAAAAATATTAGAAGCAGTATTCTTTTTGGGGACAATACCAGATTGGAGTGCCAGGAGAGTTGGTGGCCCATAGTCATATACTTTTAATTCTATTGGTTGTATTATTAATGTATATGCCCCCATGCAGATCACAGAGGCTATTACCAATGTGTACTTAAGGTTTGGTGGATGTTTTCATTAAAGAGCTATTTTTGCTACTACCTTTGGTGTCATTTGATTAAATGCCCAGTAGGGTTTTAAAAAAGCATTGGCATAGCCAATATGTTTTGGCTTTGGGACCTTGTAAATGTTTAGCCATGCAACAGTTGATGTTGTGCTGCATAACTAAATACTTATAAGGTCCCAAAGGCGAGAACTATTGGCTATGCCAATGCTTGTTATTGTAGCGGGGACATCCCCAACACGAGTCGGTGTATGTGGAACGAGGTGTGGTATCCTGTGAGACTAGATTGCAGTGATGCAATCATCGCAGATACCAAGGAGTGCTATGGACAGGCTCACCAGAATGCGCAGTCACGTTTTTTTGGACATACTCTCTTTACACACCTTTAAAACACAAGGACATACAGATATTTCCTACGTTTTTTGCCTGGGCACGGATAGATCAGGAGCAATACCCATACCCTTGTCCACACCCACCATGGCACTGTATAGACAGCTGCACCGGTACCTTAAAGGTGCACCAACAACACTGCGTAGAGCATCCCCGGAGCAGTCGGCAGCTATTGTCGGGCACCGAGTACCTGCATTTCTGAGCAAGGTGCAATACTTTTAATAGGCGAGCACCCGCACGGGTAGCAGACGTGTATTCTTTGAGCATGAGTACCAGTACTTTGAGACATGTATAGTCACAAAGGGCAAGAGCTGCTGTCTTTCGAACTGGGGAATCAGGCTCCAGTCCCGGCATCGGGCCAATTTGACAAGGCTGCATTAAGCCACGCAAAGTGACTTAGCACTGCCCATAGAGCAGGACAAGGTGCCTCCGGAACGTTGCAAAAATTGATGCTCCAGTAGTGCAGGAACCTTGTAAATGAGGTCCCTAGTGTGCAAGTGTCTTTGGGCCTAGGAAAAATGAGTGCCGTATCGCTCCACCTAAAGGTATACGTGCTGCCTTCGAACCCTGTGATTGTGTGTGGGGGAAGGGTGCAACCATAATACCATTCTATCTATCAGAATGGATGGAAAAACCCTCTGTTAGCTGGCTCCCACAACTGTAAATCAGCTGATCAGTATACTGAGAGCTGTCAGACACCACGGGCTGAAAATGCTCCCCAGAGTCTCTCTACACAGTCCAGTTGAATCCAGGCACACATCCAGGATTGAAACAAAAAGAACAAAAAGAACCATGGAGAACACATCAAACAAATAGCCCTTTCAGAGTGATGCATCACTAAGACACCTGTAATAAAATGGCCAGAGGACAAAAGCACACCCTTGCTGGCGCCACCCAAAAGTATTTGTGATCACTCTTCTGAAGTCCCACATAATTTATGTTATAAATACACAATTAGTTTTCCCTAATGATACACTGCAGGATCTAGGGAGAATGTGATAATGTTTTAAAGTTCTCTTGAAGTAGGGCTTGTGATCTAAAGTTTGTAGCATGCAAGGCTACCGTTGGTGGATCCGTCCTAAGATTGCTTTAAAGTACGCATGAAATTAGAAGAAAAAACTTTCGACAGTGATAAAGTTAATAGTGAGTCAGTACAAGTTTTAATGGAAGCAAATAAATTGATTTATTAAAGAACTAAGAGAACAGTGAATAAGTACATGGTGCAATGAATTTCATCGTAGGGTGGTACATCTTAGTAGTTTTCATGCTATTGCATTGCGTTATTATACAAATCTCAACTTTTATTAACCAGATAACACCCCAAAAAAGGTATTAGGCCTGCCTTTTGATAACTACACCCCATTATATAGTGTTTAGAATAATTGAGGGGTGATTGTTATTTTAGGGTTCATGGTTCACTAGAGGTGTGAACTGTTAGGAGGGTGTCACCATAGGTATTTTGATATGTATATATTTATAATTTAAAGCATGTCCATATTTTTGAGTAGTGTGTGTGTGCGCAGTGAAGTAATTTTCTTATTTACAAGTAAAAACACTGAGTGGATATTAGTGCTTTGGATTTTGTTTGTTGCACACCTGCAGACCGGGGTGCCAACCCACACCCTATTTCTAGTAGGCCGTGGACTTCTGTGCCTTGCTAACCTGAGAGAGTGAAGTGCTGCAGTGAGATATGAGATACAAGGCTGTAGACCTATTACTTGAGACTGTCTTTGGGCCGGTTTTAATTTGCACCCACGTGTTCTTATGCAGGGGAATGAGTGCTCCTAGAAGGCTTTGCGGAATCCCCCACTTATTCAGCTTCCTCCATAAGATGTTACGAGACACTTTATCGAAGGCCGCACTGTACTGCTGCTTTATAGACTACAGCGCGGCCTTCGATAAAGTGTCTCGTAACATCTTATGGAGGAAGCTGAATAAGTGGGGGATTCTGCAGAGCCTTCTAGGAGCACTCATTTCCCTGCATAAGAACACGTGGGTGAGAATTAAAACCGGCCCAAAGACAGTCTCTTCAAAAATCGCCACTGAAGACGGGCTAAAGCAAGGCTGCGTCCTTGCCCCTCTCTTGTTCAATCTTTACACAGCTGACCATGGAACATTCCTGGAGAATAGTAATCTTCTTCCGCCAAAACTGGGCCCCGCAAAAAGGGCTCTGCACATATTAGAATACGCTGATGACATTGTAATAATGGACCAAGCAAAATCGGGTCTCCAAAGAGCCTTAAGTATGCTACATACATACAATACCGTCAACACCCTTAAAATCAACCAGGAAAAGACCAAGGTACTGATATTTGTGGATGCAAGAACAAGAAAAGTCTAAAGTGGAACATTGGGCCTGCCAGGATTAATACAACTCCAAAATATAATTACCTCGGAGTCTGGTTCAACGAGACGTCTAGACCAGTAGCTCATCTAGCCGCCTTGAAAAAGAGAGCAGGAGCAATCACATACTCCCTGACCCGACTGAACCTGTCCCTGAGTAGCCCCTCCGCAGAATCCATTCTGAAGGTGACCAAAGCTACTTTACCTTAACCTACGGGCATCAGGCCTTCCACAGCGCATGCTCTGTTAGTCTCGACCTCGCTCAAATTTTTACCTTGAAAAAAATCTTCCATCTCCCAAGTTTCAGCCAGCGGGCAAGACTACGTTTGGAGCTGGGCCTACAAAGACAATCAATCTATTGTGAGGCAGATATCCTGAAGTATTTTATAAGGACATTAAAAGCTGGAGACAACACCTTAAAATCCCAGCTAAAAGAAACTCTTTCTAGTCCTGGTAACCCTTGGAACACTCAGATTGCAAAGGCCATAACAGTGCTAGAGATTGACAACTTATCTCTTCTTTCAGACATCATTCCATACTCAGGCTGGAAAAAACTTATCAATAAGCAGGTCAAACTAATCCCCCATCGTATGGACCTTCAGGCTGTAAAAACATCTACCACTTTGCTCTCCTTGAACTCCTCGTATCTTCCCGGGAAACCGCAATCTTATCTCCAGGAAAATTTAAATGCAGCGGCACGGAAGAACATATTGTTTATGCGACTTCTAGGCCTGCGTTCGACGGCCTTTAGCAGATGGGCCCCAACAAGTGAGGGGGGGCCTGCAGATTGTGTAACTATCACTCCGAATCATGGCTGCATCTCCTGTGCTGCTGCCCCGCCTTGGCAGCCCTTAGAAGGTCTCTTTTAAAACCTTTGTATTTAAAATGGGGCATTAGGACATGCTGGGAGGCCTCGGCCCTGTGTGTACGTCCACAGACACACAAGTACTTGCAAGGTCTGGAAAATTTGTGAGACTTTTGGACAATCTTTTTTTACCATCCTTGGTTCCTGTGTTCCCACCCCCTCCCCCTCAAAAACTCATTACAGACTATTTTTGTCCCCCGGTTTAGTATCCTCTGTCCTAATCTATCTTTTATTTTGGGCTTAGTACAGTAATATGTTTATCTTGGCAACTACAATACTGTTTCCTTTATAAGTGTAATGGTCATTAAGCCTGGAGAGTTGTTTTTCAGCTCTGTCTTTTTAATACGATAAATGTGATAATGTTGATTTTTATAGCAATAGTTTTAAGTAACTGTGCTAAAGCAATAAAAAACGTCAAACTTCAAACTGTTACTTGAGAAGGACCTACATGCTTCTCAACTAATAACACACTTTCTTACACATGCTCATTGACAGTCAGGATCATATTGTCACTTTCATATTTTACAATAAAATGTGGAGAGATGAACTGTGAGACCAAACATATATTTACTCCCAGCACACACTCATATAGTCACAAATGAGTGACACTCTGTGTGACAGTTTCACAAGGAGCTAGCAATTCAGGATCCAACTTAAAGATACGTGTTTATACTTTTGACAACACATGAGAATATCGTTCATACAAAAGAGGAAAGTGAAACTCGAGATGTCTTTACTTTAGCAATATACTCACAGTAGTACCAATCAAAAAGCACACTGATACATACAATCGCAGGTCAAGCTTTTCAATGCTTTTTATTAGTCAATTTAGTGTGCCTAAGGAAAAAGAAACGATGGACTAAGTGGTAGAAACAGAGTAAGGTAATAATGAACAAGGAGAGCAACCATTTGCACATTACTTGCGAACAGGTTATTTGCAGCTTTTGCACTGGCTCTGAAAAGAACCAGATTGGAATGTGCTTGGGTGTATACACATAATAAAACAAAATGAATAAAACGTGCTAGTTAAAAAATGAAAACGAAATGGTGAAACAATTACACGTGTAGGGGTATAATCTAAACTTTTAAAAGAAACCTAGCCTTTAAATTTAGAATAAACAAAACAAATGCATTTAATAAAAATAAAAAATAGTGGTGCATGCGTTCATGTGATTTTTTTTCAACAATGGGAGCTTTGGTGAAAGGCTCACCAGAAGCCATCACTGCACCACATCAAAGACGTGTCTCCTCACGAAAGAGTTGAATGTAATCACCCGAAATGTAATCCCTGCATAGGAGGGGCATCAGCTCCTAAGACCTATGGGTGCTGACACATGGTGTGCCACTGCTGGCACACTTACAGAGGTTGCAGACTGGCCAGTAGGAATCAGAAAGAGCAGGCAGTATATTGTGACTTGATTGTTGGCCAGTGTTGTAGTGGGAAAGGATTCTTTATCAATGAACCACGCCTTACATGTGCCTGGCAGTGCTTACAGTGCACTGTCCTTTCATTAGATGCTTTGGTGTGAGGAGGCAGTGTAAAATGAGCCCACACCCATGAATTTGGCTGGTGTCTGTCTCTGGCAGGAGGATCCATAGATGACCCAGCTTCTTCCTCCTCTTCATTCATGCCAGACATCTCCTTCTCAGGCTGCATCACCGGAGGAGCACCACCTGATGCAACCAACTCAGCAGGAGGTGCTCGATTTCCAACAAGAACAGATAGAGTTGCTTCTGAAACAGAAGACTGGCCTCGAGAGGAATCCACAGAAATGGGAGATGCAGAGTTGGAGTCACTGCATATTCCATTGCTAACCTCTGCTAATGTCTCCTTTCCATCCTTCTCAGTTTTCTAGTCATTATCGACACAACAAGTGTCAGGATTCATTCTTAACATTCGCTCGGGGTCTCCATCTGATCCTTGCCCTCCTGATACCTTGTTTTCGGTTTCCAGAACCATAGCAGGTGTTTTAATGCCAATTATTAATGAAATGTTTAGGCAGGGTGATTAAAGTGCTCAATTCTTCTGAAGTTTAAGAGCAAGTTTATTAGATGCAACCATCAAAGGCAACAGCTCAGCAACTGACTCTCTTTACATTGGTATGTTCCAGCTCATACTATGATGTAATGTATTCAATATTCCTTAAAGGAGATAGTAAATCACAACATATCCCCCTTACATAATAATTAAAACAAAAAGCTAAACTCAATAACTGAAAATAAGAAGAATGACAATTAAAGAAAAATATCAATACATAACATAATCCTTAAACTTTCCAGGCAGATGTTTATGTCTTCTAGAATTGTTACTCAAGTTCAATTCTGAAGAAATGACCGTGGAATCACTTTTAGGTTCAGAGCACTTCGTGGAATTACTTTTCAGCTCAGTACACTTTGCCAACTTAGACATGTTCCAAGTACAAGCATTGTCTAATGTTACAACATTTTTTCTTATTGCAACAATGATAAAAGGACCACTGAAATTGGAAGTGTCTTTGTATCCATGTTTAGTTTTTTTTACCAGTACGCAATCACCCACATTCCACTTCCTTATTTAGACAGCCATCCTATTGTCGTACCATTGTTTATATTTTTGCTGATACCAGGTTAACACATCCCTCCTCCTCAAGTCACTTTCCATACTATCCTCGCAGTTCTTCTCTGGAAGCCAAGCCGGGTTGAGTTTAGAGCTAGCTACTCTTCCCCTTAAGGCCTCAAAAGGAGATTTCTGCATAATAGCATTAGGAACAGTGCGATGTGCCCACCACGTTTCTCTCAGTACACTGCTAAACGAAACCTTAGACTCCAAAGCTCGTTGTGCACAACTCTATTGATCCTTTCTGTAAGACCATTGGCTTGGGGAGAATAAAGATCTGTCTTCTGATGAACAATTCCAAGATTTTTGAGAAAAACATCCATCTCAATGGAGGCAAATTGTACCCCGTTATCTGTAACTAAGTTGATAGGGACTCCTTCTGAAATAAACACATCCTTAAGAGACTCAATTACAGCCTTGGAGTTGACCACCCCCATGCACTTTGAGACGACCCACTTTGAGGTATAATCGACTAGCAATATCACAAATCTTTCATATGAAGGCATCAACTCAAAAGGACCCGCAATATCAAGTCCTACTTTAGTCCAAACTGCAGTTGGAACTTCCACAGGGGAAAGAGGAGATTGACACATGGTGCGTGACTTGTCATTAACAGCACATAAATGACAATCCTTCACAATTGACTCAACCATTCGGTCCATACCAGGCCACTAATATCTTTCTCTAACCCGCCCTTTGGTGAGACGTCTTCCCAAATGACCCTCATGAGCCAAATTGACAATCTTTTCCCTCAAATCACTAGGTGTGACTATTCTGTCACCTCTCATTAGGTTGTCTTGCCAAAAAGTCAGATCATCTCTTACTGTCCAGTACAACTTCAAATTACTATCAAGTCCTTCATAATTGGGCCAGCCTGTCATTATGACAATCTTAAGAGATTGAAAAATCTTGTCATTCCCAACACACCTCAACCATTCCTCTCTAGATACTGACAATTTAATTACCCAATTCACACTCTCAACAACTTCCAAGGTATGTTCTCTTTCAATGGGTAAACGCAACAAGCAATCAGCAGGCTTATTGTTCTGCTCAGATATGTATTGCACAACAAAATTAAATTCTTGTAACCCCTCACTCCATCTTTTCAACCTGAGTGTCTTATGATCATTTTGGTGACATGAAAATATCTGCACAAGAGGACGATGATCAGACTTCACGACAAATGGAATGCCCCACAGATAAAATTTAAAATGATGAATAGCCCAAAACACTCCCAAGGCTTCCCTCTCAATGCAAGAGTATTTTTTTCTGCTTCTCTAAGAGCCCTTGAAGCAGAAGCCACAACCACTTCCTCCCCATTCACTATTCGGGAGAGTACTGCCTCAAGTCCCTTAAGACTGGCATCAGTTGTCAAGATGGTTTTCAATTTAGAATCGAAATGGCCCAAGGTTGGCATTTTTCCAATTTCCGACTTTATAGTGTCAAAAGCCTTCTCACATTCATTAGACCATGCAAAACATACACCTTCTTTAAAAAAGCTCTTATGGGTTCAACAATACTTGCAAAACCCCTGACAAACTTGGAGTAAAACTCTGCCATCCCTAAAAGTGACTTAACCAGTTCCTTATCCTCTGGAGCAGGGACTTTAACAATACTCTCCGCAAGTTCCAACTTCGGTTGTATGCCACTCCCAGATATTACATGTCCAAGATGAGTAACTGATTCCAATCCAATGCTACATTTTTCCCTTTTTACTGTGAGTCCCCTTTCTCCCAACTTGTCCAACACAGACCTCAACATCGTTTCATGCTCACACTCATCATTCCCATAAATCAAGATATCATCTTGGAAGAACATCATATTACTTAGACTCCCAAGAACCATTTTCATCACCCTCTGAAAACAAGCTGCAGCCAAGGCTAACGCGAAGGGCATCCTCAAGAACTGGTAAGCTCCCACAGGGATAACAAAAGATGTTAGATGCCTTGAGTCTTTGTGGAGCACAATTTGGTTATATGCTGACGAAAGGTCAGGCACACTAAAGATCTTTTCTCCTTTCAATACACTAATGGATTCAGAAATGTTGGGAAGTGGCTGACGATCCACCCAGATCCATTTGTTCAATCCGCGCAAGTCCACACACATTATCACTGACTTACCACCATCCTTGGGCGCCAAAACTACCGGAGCCAACCATTCTGAAGATTTGATCTCCTCAATTACTCCTACCTTCAATAATTTTTCAATCTCTAATTTCAAAAGTTCAACCATCATATTAGGTACTTTCCTGACCTTATGAACACAAGGTTTGGCAGACTTTTTAAGAATTATTTTGTGTTCAAATCCTTTTAAACATCCAAGAGTATCCGAAAACACGTTAGAATACTCATTGAAATATTTATTAGAATCACACACTGTATCAATCCTTATAGAGTGAACACTACCAAGCAGCTCTTCCATTTACGTTACCTGGTTCTGAGGATTCTTGGCACCTGGGTTGAGAATTATGCCCAAGTCATGTTGGTGTCTCCATCCGAGGAGATTGTCACCCTTCACAGCTACATATACTTTTCCAGTTGTCACCTTGCCCTTGAATGCAATCTTAGCCACTATATATCCTAGGATGTCAATTTTTGACCCATCATAGCTTACAGGAGCAATATCTGGGGGTAAAAGTGGTACATTCTCCAAACCCACAACTTCATCCCAAATTTAGTTTCCTATCAGGGTAAAAGGAGAGCCTGAATCTGCCATGAGTTTAAACACATAGGGCCAGATGTAGGTAGCAAATACCGGTCGGTAACGGCCGAAAATTGGTAATTTCGACCGTTACCGACCGGTATTTGGACATTGAGATGGAGGGCACACAAAAAATACCGAATCAGAAAATTTTCCGATTCGTGAGAATTACCGAATCGGTAGACTTACCGAGTCGGTAAAAATACAGAGTCGGTAAAAATTCAGAATCGGTAAATTTTCCGATTCGGAAAACATTCCGAATCAGTAAATTTACAGAATCGGAAAATAAGAAATGGAAAAATAATACTTTTGAGATGTAGGTGACCCCTAAAATACCGAATTTGCTACAAATTCGGTATTTAAGAGTCGGTATTTAGCATGGATTGAAAGCAGGTGGTAACCTGGTGCAGGCTATAAAATAGGGTCCCAAAATGCAACAGTGTTACCAGAATGGAGGCATTCTACGTCATAGCAAGGCGGCTACGGCTACAGGCTGCAGGAAAGAGGGAATGGAGAAGGGAGGAGCAGGTCTAGAGGTAGAGGATCACACTCTTCCAACTGACTGAGCCAGAGATACTGCAAAGGTACAGGCTGCACTCACAAACCATCCTGGATCTGATTAGGGACCTGCACCCACTCCTGGAGCACCCTACACCAAGGGCGCACGACATCCCACCACATGTACAGGTGCTCTGTAGCATACACCTGCTGGCATCTGGCAGTTACCAGAGTGTTGTTGCTGCGGTAGGTGAGGTGTCCCAGAGCTGCCTGTCCCGCTTCTTTAGGAAGTTCCTGGATGCCATGATGGTAAGAATGGAGCATTGCATCCGCTTCCCGGACACTGATGCGGACCTGCTCAGGACCAAGACTGACTTCTACCTAATGGCAAATTTTCCACACGTGATTGGCTGCATTGATGGGACCCACATCCCAATATGCCCACCTGCTGCCACTGAGCACATTTACAGGAACCGGAAGTCATCTCACACAATAAATGTACAAGTGATCTGTGATGCCAAGTACATGATCACAGACATAGTGGCCAGGTACCCAGGAAGCACCCACGACTCCTACATCTTCCGAAACAGTGGGATATACACCAGCCTGACAGCAGGGGAATTTGGCAAAGGATACCTTCTAGGTAAATTACTGTGTGACACTCCTGTGATAGATAATGCAGAAATATGTAAATGTGTGCCTGTGAGTAATTGTTTTCTCATTTCACATTAGGGGATAGTGCTTATGCCCTCCGTTCCTTCGTCCTGACACCCTACCTCAACCCCACGACCCCCAGCCAGAGACGATACAATGTTGCCCATAAATCAACACGGAACATCGTTGAGTGACCTTTGGCCTTCTGAAGAGCAGGTTCCGCTGCCTCCACAAAAGTGGAGGGGCACGGCAGTACTCACCACTCATATGCTGTAAGATCATTGCAACTTGTGCCATGTTGCACAACCTCGCTACTAAGAAGGGCACCGAGGTGGAATTGAGCGACTATGAAGACAATGACGATGACCAGGCACTACCTGCAGCCAACACAGTAGGAGCACCAACACCAGCAGACGGCAGACAGAGACGGGCAGAGATCACACACAACTACTTTTGAGTAAGTAGAGATACACAGCAAGGGTTTAAATGCAGTAAACATAGTTTATTTGGCACTACGGTTCATTAATTAAGACATATTTTTTACATCCTAAGTGTGCCTAGCACAACTGTGCGGACAGGGGTTACCTCACCCTGACATGTCCACTCAAATTGCCTGCCTTACTGCCTGCACCCATGCACTGCACTGCGTGATGCCTGTGGTTGGGCATGATCATTGTCTGCTGTGCTAGCGCCTGTAGTCTGGCGTCTGCTGCTCCTCCGTATTTCTGGGATAGGGGTGCTGCTCCTGCTACTGGTAATGTCTGCGTCCCCTAAACCTTCCACTCCTGTGGTGGCTGACTGGTTAGTCAGCAGCACTTCCATTGCTGTAGTGACTCGCCCCATCCCCCTTGTTAGGTCTTTGCAGCAGTGCACCAGCCCTTCCTGCATAGCAACAGACCGTCGACACAGCAGTGAAGTCGCTGTTGCAAGACGGTGCATGCCCCTTGTCTGCTGTTGCATATACTGTTTCTCTCTGCGCCTCTGGGTGCGGTCCTCGTGTAGTTCTTCACAAAGTGACATCACACACTGTGACATGTCCCTGACCCCATCGGCATTGTCCCTCATGCTGTCCGCCATTGATCTTATCCCCCGGTTCATGGTGTCAACGTTTTTATTCATATGGCGAATTTGTCTGTGCACTGCACTAATAGCTTTCGCCTGCAGGCGCTGAACCTTGACCATTGTTGTCTCTAGGCCACGGAAGACACCATCATCATGGCCAGTGGAGCCTGCCTCCCGGAACCTACGGCGTCTTGTGCCTCCAGTAACAGTGACAGGAGTGGATGGGAGACCAGCTGGATTTTCTGACATTGACTCTGTTGGTATTTCACCCTCCCTTTCCTCATCAGAGGATATTTGTAAGATTCTCTGCGGGGGAACGTCATGCCTCTTGGGCCTGTAGATTTCTGACACCTCCGATTCTGCTGGTGTTGCCAGTTGTTGAGGCACATGTTGTCGTGAGTCAAAGAGCAGAGGAGATGATGGCAGTTGCAGGGTGGCTGCCTCTGCTGTGGGAGATGCTTGTCTGCAGGGTGCTGGAGGTGTTGCTGTGCTGGGCACTGCATCCCTGGCTGCTTCCTCACTCCTCTCCATTTGGGGTGGCCTTTTCTCCCTCTCCTGCATTGTCATGCGCGAAGTCTCTCCTGTGGACAGATATGGACAGTGGCCTAGTGGTGCTTTCACAGTGTATTCCTATATTAAATCACATTTGTTTTGCACTATTTCCTGGTCATCCCCTTTCTCCCATTGTATTGTGTGGCATGCCTGACATTCTTGCATGTTGCCTGGTCTGATGTGAATACTTAAAACTACAACTACCATCATGCATTGCAGGGGGATACTAAAGCCTGTACTGGAGTACCTCAACACACAGTCACATTAGGGGAGGGAGACAGGCAGGGGGTGGGGAATGATGGACATGTCCCTTACCTTTCTTTGATGCAGCTTGGGCTGAGCTGTCTGCATCACCAATTCCTACAATGCACTCTGGCTCCAGTGTGGACTCCACAAGCTCTTCAAGATCCGAGAGGGCAGGTGCCCTGTTCTTTCGACCACCAGTTGCATTGGCCTCTTTGCTTCTTGCTGCCAATTTCTTTTTGGTTATGATCCTCAGATCATACCATCTCTTCTTCAGATCATCCACTTAGCTGGTTGTCACTCCTATTGCATTTACTTTGGACTGGATCCCCAGCCAGGTGTTCCTCTTCACAGCCTCTGCTACCTGCAGAGACTGCTTTCTAAAGATTTTGGGGTAGTGCTTGACAACCTCCTCCAGCAGCACCTGGAGTTCACCTGTGCTGAACTTCATCTTCCTCTTCCTCTCTGCACCTTCCCTCTGGGTGTCCTGGGATTCCATTTCTTAGTCCTGCACAGCTAAGCTAAACAACAGCCTGTCTGTGTGTAACTGCTCTCCTGGGTGATCAGTTACTCTGCACCTGCTTGGGTGTGGCCACTTCCTGGTTGAGGGGTGGGGTGGATGCACAGGATTGGTTGCTTGCTCTGTTGGTTGGCTAAGGGGTGGGGTGAGAGCACCTGATTGGTTGGTGGCTCACCTGCTTCCTTTTTTGTATCTCCGAGTCGGTATTTACCGAATCGGTATTTACCGAATCTGTAAATACCGTAAATTCGGTAACTCCCATTTATTCCTATGGGCATCCAGGTCCATAGGAATGAATGGGAGTTACCGAATCGGTATTTACAGATTTGGTAAATACCGATTCGGTAAATACCGACTCGGGGATTCCGATTTGTACAGATTCAGTATTTTTTACCAATTTTTTACCTACATCTCATTTACCTTTTCTAAAATACCGATTCGGTAAAATTCGGTATTTTAGAATCGGTAAAAATGATTTACTTACATCTGGCCCATAGTTGTCAATTCCAACATCACAGAATGGCATACTAATCAGTTCTGAATCAATACTTTTCTCAATTATCTTCACATGTGATACCACTACTGTACGAGCAACATCCGTAACATCATCGCTCACTTCCTTTTTTCTACTTGACTTACACACACGAGCATAGTGCCCTTTAACACCACAATTGTTACATATGCAGTCTTTTGCAAAACAGTTAGAAAAGTTTGATGTGTGAGAAAGACTGCCACATCTAAAACATCGTATTCTTTGATGTATAGATGAACGTTGTTGATTAGGATCACGCTCCTTGGCCAAAGGAGACTCTCTACTGGAAGAAGGACGGGATTGACTGTTCAAGACATTCTTTTGAGAATGAGGGTTCTTTTGTGCAAGTTTATTTTTTGTGCTAACGGTCACCTTCACAACTCCTTCAGGGAACTCGTCAATAATATCACTATCTTCCAGCATATGCACATTGTCATGACTTTTCTTTTTACTGTCACCACCTATGTGATTTCCTTCTTCTCTATTTTTCCTTATATCTTTAACTCAAGTGGAGGTATTCTCCATTCCTTCTACAATGGCCAATGCTTCTCTCAATGTAGGGTTTTTTGATAACAGTTTTTTCCTGAACTCTTGAGCTGTTTGTACATCTTACGAGTTGGTCTCTCACAAGTGACTCAGACAATTCTCAAAATTCACATGTACGCGCCAAGGTTTTAAGAGCAGCTATGTACGTTCCAACACGTTCAGTAGGACCTTGTACACGCGTGAAGAACCTGTGTCGTTCAAAGAAAACATTAATTCTGGGACCAAAATAGCGTTGCAACATGGTCATGGACATTTCATATATGTCTGCAGGTTCTCCATCTCTTCCACCAATCGGTATAAGGTCCATACTATCGTAGGTATTCCTACCTTCCACACTGACTCTCTTTACATTGGAATGTTCCAGCTCATACTATGATGTAATGTATTCAATATTCCTTAAAGGAGATAGTAAATCACAACACAGGGCTCTTTCCCATCAGAAATGAAAGACGCTTTGGTTCTCCCACTGTAAAAAAAATCTCAGTTGGAACCTTCTGTTGCAAATAACTATTCCCTATCTCTAGGCTTCCCTTTACTGCCAAAAGTCAATCAATAAAGAACTTACCCTACTCCTTCAATCGAATGAGCTACTGGGTCATTCACAGTTCATGTTTCACTGCCAACATAGGGGCCGATTAGGATGGCGGTGAATCCGCAACCTCCGGGCCGGCGGAAGCCACCGCCGGCCTGGAGGATGCGGATTCACCACCGCGGACATTGGAAACACCCACCGCCACATTAGGATGGCGGTGGGATCAGCGGCAGAAGGCAAGTCCGCTGATCCGCGGTGTATGCTGGCAAATATGGTGGCGGTGTCTGCAAGACACTGCCAGCCATATTAGGATGCAGGCTGAAACATGCTTTTCCACGGCGGCTTTTCCGCCATGGAAAAGCATGTGGTCTTTTGTGTTTGGGGGCCCGTTGCGGGCCAGCAGGGTGTTGGGGGGTGGGGGGTGCAGATGGGGGGTACCTATGGTACCCCCCAGCATTTACATGCACAAAGCGGCAGGCACCGCGCGTTGCCTGCCGCTTTGTGCATGAAATGCAAAGCATGCATTTTTAACCTTGCGGCGGGTGCTGCTTCAAGCAGCACCCGCCGCAAGGTAAAAGATACGGGATGTGACTGCCAGGGTGGTGGTCACATCCTAATTGCACCGGAGGGACCGCCGCTGCCCCTGCGGACGGTCCCGCCACCTCGGGGGCGGCGGACGGACGCAGGTCGGTCCGCCATCCTAATAAGGCCTCATAGTACTGAACTAGCTCTAATTACCGCAGCTGAGGAAACTAAGGGCATCACTTGATAGGGGAAACTCTGCAGCACTCATCCTTTTTTTCTCTTTTTAGCGGCATTCAACATGGTCAATAATAAGATTTTGATTGATTGAGTTGAATCTTTGGGCATTAGTGGCTTATCCCTCTCATTATTAGCCTCCTTTCTCACAGATAGAGGGCAATCAGTGTCTTTGGATGGCTACTGCTCAGATTATTTTTTTCTCGCTGATGGGGTTCCGCAGGGATCCTCTCTGAGCTCTACCTTATATAATCTTTACGTCACTCCGCTAGCCACACTGTTCATAAATCTGGGGTTTTCGGTTGTCTGCTATGCTGAGGATACTCAAATTGTCGTCTCAGTTGCTGGCAACCACAAAGAGGCAGCGGCAGCCTTCAGCAATTGCATGCAATAATTGAACAAGTAAATGATGTGCAATTGAAATAATAACTTGTTCTGGTCATTGGACCGGTGGCTGGAGGAGCTGGGCACCATTCCAACCACAGTCACTAAGGTGAAAAATCTGGGGTTAGCTTTGATAACCATCTGTTGTTGGATAAACAGGTGAATGCTATTACCTCAAGTGCCTTTTTTACGTTAAAAATTCTGAAAAAAAGATCTTAGCTTTTATTCCTTTGGAGCTTAAGAAACTAGTGGTAATGGCCCTCACACTACCCAAAATAGACTATTGTAATGGTCTGTATTTCAACTTACAGAAATGGATCCTTAGCAAATTACAAATCCTGCAGAACTCTGAAGCTCACCTATTGCTGGGAATATCTAGACAAAGCTTGGTGGCTAAGGCTTTAGTGGAGCTTCAGTGGCTGCCAGTTCAGAAGAGGATAAACTTCAAGGTGCTATGCATTGCCTTTAAGGCCTTACAAGGCAAAGACCCAGGTCACTTTAAAAATAAACTCATCTTCAATCTTCCTCAGCAGCCAAACTTAAAGTGCAGCTCCCAACCTTAGAAGAATGTGTTGGGGTGGGTAGAACTTTCGTGTATGGTACAACCAAATGGTGGAATGGCTTAACCCTCCACTTAAAGACTAGTTCTTCCCTTGTCAGTTTTTAGAAATATTCTTACGACCTGGCTTTTTAACTCACAGCTCCATAACTAGGTTTCATAATCGCCCTTCTGTTGTGCTACCAGAACCAAGACACCCTAGGGCATTCAAGCGCTTTACAAAACGTATTTTCATTTCATTGTCATTTCACTGAAGAGCTGAAAAATATTAATACATAAAAAGGGTATGCATACTTAGATAGTGCAAGATTATTTTTCTCTCTTAGGTGCATATAAGTTTTCATAAACACACAAAAAAATGTAACGGGTATGATACAATAAAAACATGCTGATGTACTTCCAGATGAGGAGGCATTCACACAGTTAAAGAACTTGAAGAATTGATCAAATTAAATATGTCTGGAAATACTCAGAGTCAGAGTCAGTGTCACAGATTGGAAGATAATATTGTCTGAAAGAAAGACTCATGAATACATATTGAAGCATATTGAGACTCAATCTGGAATATTCATTTCCAATTTGTTTCTCAGTATGAAAGTCAAAGGTGGAGTGAAAAATCATATGCATATAGAAACATTTAAAATGTTTAATAGTTTTAACTCAAAGACACAACAAGGGGTACATTGAGTGACCTGATTATGCCCACCATCACTATCTTGGTGACACTCAAATGGAGGCAAGGCACAGGGATGCAGTCAGTAATGGCCAGTCACGTGAATCCGCACTCCTCTCCTCATCCAGAAGCACACTCGTGGACAAAAACATGAACATCATTAGTGACTCAGTGACTCTTCAATGAAAGCAAAGGCATTCTGATGAATAGATCTCCTCTCTCTCAGACACACAGGCAGAGGTAAACGCATGATTTTGTACTTGCGCAATGTCACTTCTCGGTGTCACTGCAGTGAAGACAATGATACAGTGGCGTACTCTGAGTCACACCTGAAACATGTCTTATCACACCATCATTCACATCATCACTCAACCAGACACACATCTCGCTACACAAACAGGAACCAGAACATGCACAAAGTCACAGACTGTGGGTCAACACCATTTTGTCAAAGCCACAATTGAAGAAATCAGAGTCAACACACCACCACTCACAGAGACACAAACACAAGGGCACACTCAGTGACCAGATAACACACAACATCACTGACTCTGTGTCACTCCAATAGATGTAAAAACACTATGTAGTTGTCAGAGTCAAATCTATGGAAGACATATGTTAGCATACTGCCACTCACCCAGGCACACACTCAGGTGACACCCAGGAAGTAGGATACAGACAGGGACACTGACTCAGTTTCTCTGCAATGGAGGCAAAGGCACTAAGATATAGTCAGAGTCATACCCATGGACATGTCAGCAAAACACTCCATCCCCTATAATTACACTCAGGGTCCTTCCAAAGGATGCAAATGCACTATGAAATATGAATATGGATAATATCCAGTGTTTCTATTTTCTGTCTTTTGCTATTTGTATGTTCCCCATTGGGTCCTTGCTCCTGTTGGATTCCAAGAACAAGGTTAGTTCTGTCTGACAACATGATGAAACAATGTTTTATCGGTCTGTAAATGATTTCCTTATTTGAGAACCTGTGCATAAAAATTGATGTTGCATTGAGTTTCATCTTTGATGAGTGTTTCTGACACTAAGGGCCTTATTACAATGTTGGGCGGACTCACATATGCTGACACAGTTGCAGAATGTGGACCGCCCAACCTCCGGTCAGCAGTACCAACTGCAGCATTACAATGCGACCACACATTGTGCAGCCGCAACCGCCCATTTCTCTAGGGCAGCTTGTGCTGCGGCTACCAATCAGCCGTAGCACAAGCTCCCATAGAGAAATGGGAGATTCTGTTCATCAGATTAGGTGCCCCCTCGGCCCCCAACTGTCAGCCGCAGGGTAAAGAGGGCCCAGCTACTGGCCTCCAAATTTGCTTTCTGGCAGGCTATCCATCGGAAAGCCCGGCATGGAAAGCCTGTTGGAAACCGACAATGTAATCCCTACATAAGAAACGCCGTACATAGGGATTACAGTAAGGCCTCCGACTGGCTGACGGGCTGCTTGAGCTCATCTGAATCCAGTGGGAATGACCAGTCGGTTTAACTTTTGACCACCTGCATCATGATGCGGTGTTAGAAAGTGAGACCTACGATGAGACTTGGAAAGCCTCTGACCTTCTGTTGGAGGCTTTCCGAGTCTCATCGTAATAAGGCCCTGTGTGTCCATTCACTTCTCCCACTTTCAATACTAGGTGTGTTGAATTTATATAGAGCTTTGTTTCAATATGCATTTTGTATGTATATTGGGACTTATTCACAAAGGTAAACTTCCCCCTTTGGTCTGCTATTTACAAACTATGAGTATAGTTTTATGTGTAGTATCTTTATGACTGCTGACTGCAGAGAACTGCACACAGAAAAAAAAAGGTAGGAGAGTCTGTTCTGTCTTAAAGATACTAAACGTTAAACTACACTGCTTGGCCCTGTGTTGATTGGTAAACCTGGAGAAATGCAAGGCGACACAAATCTACACACCATATTGTACTTTATGGACACATTTAATGCATATCTGTACGGCACTCCACTCTATGCCACTCCATGCTGTACGTCACGCTGCTCTACACTATTTCACTGTATACCACTCCACTCTACATTACTCTCCTCTATGCTATACCCGTATATGCCACTCCACTGTATTACACTCCACTTTACGCCACTGCACACTATGCCACTCCACTGTACACTAAAACACTGTACTCCAATTCACCCTGCGCTATTCCATTGTATGAAACTCCACTCTTTGCCCCTCTACTCAATTCTTTTGTACTCAGTTCAAACTACTACACTCTACACCACTGCACTGTATGCAACTTCACTTTACTCCACCCCACTGTACGTTATGTACATCACTCCACTAAACACTAATACCCTCTACTTCAATCCTCTCTATGCTATTCCACTTTATGAAACTCCACTCTGCTTGACTTTACTCTATGCTATTTCGCTAAAGGCCACTCTACTGTACTCCAATTCACTGTATGCCAGTCCACTCTACCCCTTGCCACCGTTTGCTATTCTACTGAACGCAACTCCCCTTTATTCCACTCCACTGTAGTACATTCCACCGTATACCACTCCAGTCTACAACACTCCACTATAAGCCGCTCTGCTCTACATGACTTCAGTCTTTGCTATTCCACTGTATGTCACCACACTGTACAACACTCCACACTATGCCACTCCACTTTATTCTATTCCTTTCTACACCACTCCACTGTATGCCGCTGTTCTGCACACTGCTCCACTGTACACTACTCCACTGTACGCTGCTCCAGTTTACACCACTCACTGTATGCCTCTCTGGTTTATGCCACTCCGCTGTACACTATTCCACTGTATGCCACTCCACGCTGTGCCACTCCAGTACATGCCTCTAATCTGTATGCCACTCCACTGTACAATATTCCAGTCTATGCTATTCCATTATATGCCACTACACTTTACAACACTTCAATCTATGCTATTCCACTGCATACCACTCCTCTGTTTGCTAGTCCACTGTACCCCACTCTACTGTATGTTATTTACCTACCTCACTCTGCTGTTCACCGCTACAGTCTAGGACACTCCATTATAAGCCATTTCATGGTATGCTACACTACTCTAGAGTACTCCACTGTGCACCACTCTATTGTACACTATTCCACTATATGCCACTCCAATATATGCTATTCCACTATATGAAACGCCACTATATGGTACTCCACTCGATGGCACTCCAGTGTAAGACACTCTATTGTAGGCCTCTCTACTGTACTCTATTACATTGGATGCCAATACACAGTACGCAACTCCACTCCATACTATTCCACTGTATGCCACTATACTGTATGCCACTCAACTGTACACAACTGAACTCTATTTCAGTCTGTGCGACTTCTCTCTACTCCACTCTACACCAATTCAGTGTATGCCACAAGACTCGGTGCCACAACACTCTACGCCATGATATTGTATGCCAGGATACTCCATGATATGACACTATGCAACAGGAAACTATATGACACTACACTCTATGCCACTTGCGTCTACTTCTCTCTAAAAACCCATTCTCCACTCTACGACACTTTATGCCCCTCCACTCTACCGAACTTTACTTCAATCTATACGACTTCCCTGCAAAACACTGCAATCTATGTCACTATACAACACTGTATTCCAACTATTTTCTTGTCAAAGACTGTACATCACCTTACGACACTCTACGCAACTCCCTCTATGCCACCGCACCAGCATACCACTCCATTGTATGACATCTCACTCGAGTCTATAACACCATACTCTACTCTATGCTACTCCAACACACTATTCTCCATTCCACGGTACTGGACTCTATGAGACGCCATTCCATTATATGACACTTTAGTCCAATCTACACTACGGCACTCCACTCTACTGTAAGACAGTTTACCCTACTTTATGTCACTGTAGGACATTCCAATGTATGCACTCTGCAACACTGTACCTCATTCTATGACACTGTACAACGCTCTACTACACTGTATGCCACTCTAAAACACTTTACTCCAGAATGTGAGAATACTCTGTTTGAAGGTGGCGTGTAAATTAGAAATGTAATTGCTAATAGAGCAGGTTTGTCCACATAGAGTAGACCCAGAACTGTTGTGTATTTAATTTGGGGCACCTTCAATCCACTTTCACTCAATTGCTTTTTCAAGTTGTTGATAAATGAAAGAAACAGGAAACAGGATTGGTGCAAAAAATCAGCCTGGGCATACCCCTCATATGAGTTTAAAGGGGGCTGAGTACTCTCCATTGTCCCTATCCTTCTTGCCAGTTATGGTAGAACAGAGGTTAGCCATCATGAAAGCTCCTGATGCGGACAGTGCAATCTTGCTTTGTTTTGGTCCTGTGTTACTGGGACTTGTTTACATTACAGTGGTGCCACTGTACACATATGAACCCAATAAAAAGGAAGAAACTTATCATATCTTGTGACCTAGGATCATCATCCTATGGAGACAAAGAGATTCAAAGATACTGGCTCATGCCTGATAGCAGGGGTTCACTGGAGATATTCACTATTTTGTTGAAAGCCAAATAGAATTCCATAGATGGTGCATCTCCAAATTAGTGAATGAAAAAATAACCTGAACTATAAAATGAATCATACTATTATGATTTTCCATTTAATAAACAGTATTGAATTCTGAGTTCAGCATAATAAACAATGCCCCCACAGTCCCGCCGGCTCCCTGCCTCCGGCATTGCTTTTCCACACAGGAGCTGCTGACATGCAGCTCCCCTTGTGGAAAAGCAATCTGGTTTGGATTTTGGAAGCGAGAGCACGAAACCTGCTCTTGCTTCCAAAATCCAAAGCAGTGTTTGCTATGATAGGGTGGGAGCTGCACGGCCCACACCCTGCCATAGCAAAAAGGAGTGTCCTGGGGTGGGCACTACGGGACACTGGGGTGTGGGAGTCCCCAGGGCCTTCGAGGGCTCCTGGAGGGGGGCCAAGCAGCCCCCCTCCCTTCAGTTTCAAAGCCCCAGGGAGGTGGTAGTCCCTGGGGCTTGGAGGGCCGTGAGGCCCCCTTGTTATTTATAAGAAGGCCCAGGGAGGTGGTGGGCCCCAGCGCTGCCGGGGGGACGCGAGCCACTCGCATCCAATTAACAATGACCTGAGGAGGTGGCGGTGCCGGGTCAGTATGGGGGGTGGGACCCCCCGGGCTTTGTTTACTAAATAGGCCCTTGGAAGGTGGCGGACCCCGGGGCTGCGGGGGCCCCCGCAGTCCCCCAGTATTATTTTTTGGGCAAGCCCCCTGGACCTGGCCCACCCGGGGCCCTCATTAAAATGAAGCGCAGGAGCCTGAGCTTCATTTGTTTTTATAATTCCGCCGGAATTAGTGACCGCAGCGCAAATTCCGCCAAAAATATTTTTTTTAACGTATTTTTGGGCCCTGGGTGTCCTTGTGGGACCCCGGAGCAGGCCTAGGGGGTCGGGGTGTTTTTACCCTGCCCCCTTTTCTTGTTTTTCATCTTTTTTTCACTGTTTTCTTATGACTCGGTTCTACCAAGTCACAAGATGGCTGCCAACACTTCCTGGTTTGGAGTGTTGGCAGCCAATCACAGTGAAGCTCGTCCTCGGGAAGGTTCGCGAACCCACCGCTGCCCCAGATATGGATACTTTTTCTTTTCCTAACTTCTCAGGAACTACTGGACAGAATTACACCATTTAACAAGAAGGACTCTTTCTGAACCAAGGGCTACATTTTTCCCAAATTTGGGGCAATTCTGTTCAGCAGTTCGGGCTGTAGCTTTGTCTAAAGTTTCCTATTAAAAATAACATGGGGAAACACCTGAAATGTGTTTTGCTCTCATATAGTTCTTCATTGAGGTTTTGCTTTGTCCGCTACAAGGGAGCACCCAGTATAAGTCAAAACAATACCCCTTGAGTCATAGACTGCTGCATAAATTATGCAAGAAAAGAAGCAGAGATCTCTGGGTAGTTCCCGAGTTTAGGTGAAGAGCAGCACCTGTATAGTGCTTCTACAACACCAGTGACACTGAATTTGCCCACCTCAAATACCTGCTTTTTGTCAATGTTTTAAGCAACATCCTTGCAATTCCACATGCTATGTACACAGACAAAAACAAAGACTATAATGAATAACTGCTTATATCACTTTTTTTAACCAAACACTTATCCTGCTTGTTGTTAGTCAAGTGAGCACATAGATTACTGAGTCCCAAACCTCCTCAATGGACGCCTGTTTGACTGTTCATTGCTAGATTGTTAATCTTTAAAGGCAGAGACAAAACCACTTAGTTGTCAAGGAAAAGCTTCAACACAATGGAAATGCCATATCTCTTTATCCTGACTTTACAGTAGCTATGCAGGAATCCCGATGGGACTTTAAACTAATCAAAAAGACATTCCAGCACACAGAAATAAGATATGCAATTCTTTATCCTGCACTTTTGAAAATAACTGCACAGGGAAAGTACAGCATTTTTTTCTTTTTAATTTCAAAGTATTTTATTTAATTTTTTATACGCAAAGCCATTGGCATTGCTGTTACAAGGTTAGGCAATCGTGGTTTGTACAACAGGGTCTTGAGGTACTTTGGCACATGTATTTAGCTAACCCCACATGAGGTAATTTGCTGAGAACAAGAAAAAGGGTGAAAGAAAAAGGCAGGAGAGAAAGGGGTGAAGGGAGAGTAAGAAGACAGGTTCTGTGGGTTATAAGTCTTTTGACATGTTACTAGCTTGCTTGTGGAGAGATAGGGAAACATGTTGGAACACCTACTGAACTGTGGGGCCATATAAGTTGCAGTCAGTTACATTTACCTTACCGCACATAAAGGGGAACAGGGGGTGTGTCACCGGGATGACTTGTTTTCATGGCGGTTCCTAAAAGTCAAGTCGTAGATGTCAAGTGATTTCCACATCCCTTTGGATGCTGGTCTCCAGGTTGAGTTCTGTAGAGCAATGCTGGCCGCACCTCTGAGGTGCGTAATTCAGTTGAACCAGCCTTTGTATGAGGTCTTACTTGTGCCTTTCCATTTGGCTAGGACCCTTTTCACTGCCGCGATCAGCAGCCGGTCTAGTAGGTCTTTATTGTGATCTGATCTTAGATCTGCATTCATGAATGCGGTGGCGAGGGAGGAACTTTCATTTGTTATCATACAGCCCAGTACCTTATTTATAAAACCAAAGATTTTCTCCCAGAATGTTTTGACTGTTGGCCATTGGTAGATCAGGTGTGTTAGGTCCCGCTTTTCCTTGTTACAGTTCCAGCATAGTGCATCTTCCCCGAGCACTAATGAGAATAAGCGTGCAGGGGTCCAAAAAGGCTTATCGAGTAGCCAAAATTCTGTTTGTCATAGCACTGGGGAGATTTTATTGCGTGAGGCAGAGGCCCATAGTATGGCCAGTTCTTGTTTATTAAGTGTGTTTTTGGTTTGTTTTTCCCAGTAGGTGATTGTCTTGTTATTAATTTAGTACAGCATTTGTTTCAACCTACAGCAGACATCAAGGTTTTTAAAGAAATCAGGTCTGATTTATATTCCCCAAAAATTAGGAGGGGCGTTTCTCTCAAAAATCGGGATTTTAATTGGGACGACTTCCAGAAAAAGGGGTATCTATCAATTGAAGTTTTTGGGGTGCTGAAAGAGAGTGGTAGAGCTTCGCTTTAATCACAGTTCACCATATAACTAGAAAGGGCTGAGAACTCATTAATAATCTTGAGTAAGGCTGGCAAAGAATGAGAAAGATCTATAAGAGTAAGAAGGATATCATCAGCCTATACATATTATGTTGATACACCTCCCATTATGGGTATGCCCTGAATCTGCGATGAGTGGCAAATGAGTGAAATAAGGGGTTTCATTGCTAACATGAATAAAACGAGGAAATATGGCAGCATTGGTGAATCCATCTTCACATTGGAAAAGGTTCAGAAAGAAACCATTACAATTGACCTGGGCTATGGGGTTGTCATATAATAAGAGGACCTTGAAAATAAACTGATCCCTTAATCCAAAACGTTTCGTAGTGGCACAGAGATAGACCCACTAAAAACGGTCACATGCTTCTTCTGTGTCCAAGGAAAGGGCCACTGCATCTTCAGTCATTCCCTTTGCAGTCCATAAAGTATGAGCTAAAGTTTGGATGTGATTTGTAGAGAAACGACCTGGAACAAAGCCAAATTGTGAGTGGTGTATAAGGGAAGGGATGACTTTGCTGAGTAATGATGATAGAATACTTGCCAACATTTTAACATCAGCATTTATTAAGGAAATGGTAAGGTAACTACCACAAGCAAGCAGATCTCTGCCTGGCTTAGGAATAACTACAATTGACCAAGTTAGGGTGTTTTTTGACGGCCTCATAAAAGGCAGAATGAAGAGTATCAATTGTTTTTTCGCAGACCATTTATAATATTCTGCAGGGAATCCATCTTCACCTGGGGATTTGTGACAAGGTAATTTATGAATGGCTGTAGTGATTTCTTCTTTACTAATGTCACCATCAAGTAAATGTCTACCCTCATCTGTAAGATGTCGAAGATCAATATCTGCAAGATAGGAAGTTAGTTGGTCTTCAGCTGCTGGAGTCTCAGGAGTATAAGATTTTTTATAAAAGGATGGGGAAGTGTTTACAATTTCTTGTGGTGTGGTAAGAATCATACCTGATTCCATTTGCATTGCATGTATAGCAATAGTAGCCTCTTGTTGTTTCAGCTGTGCTCCAAGTAATCATCCTGCTTTCTCCCCTTGTTCATAATGTCTACCTTATAAATGCTGATTGAGCATACTGCACTTTGGAAGTATATAGATTGTTAAACGCCATTTTAGCTAACTCTAGGCTCTAGCAGTTAGATCACGGATGTAGAGATACAAACGTGTCAGAGAGATAATTTGAGTCTTAAGTTCAATACGATGTAGGGTGGATGATTTATTGGCTTTGGCTGCATCTCTCATTAGTTGTCCACGAATAGTTGCTTTCGCAGCCAAACTTTTCTACAAGATGGAAGATGTGTTATTGGTCATATAATCAGAGAGATGGGAACGTAGTTGGGCTTTACCCTGAGGTGAGCGGTATATCTTAATGTTCAATGCCATGGCTTACGGCCTGGCGAGGTTAAACCTATTTCTAAAGCAAGAAGAAACGGGGAATGGTTGGAGAAAACAGCTTTAAAAATATGGGATTAGCTAATAATTACAACTACCAAATGGGAAACAAGAAAATAATCTATCCTAGATTGTGTGCCATGTGTGCCATGTGCAGAAGAAATAAAGGTTTATTCCTGATCTGAGGGAGACACCGGTGATCCACCTGACTATGGTCTGATGTTATGTTACCAAACAATGCTCTGTTTCCATTCTCACATGTATCAAATGGACCTGTTCTGTCTAGAATCACATCCCTGGCAAGATTACAGTCACCACCAATGGCGTAGCTGGATGCTCCAATCTCCACTAGTAGGTGATTTAAATTGAGGAGAAAGGAGCTTTTACCACCCGATGGTGCATATACTGAGCCAACACAAAAGAACCTTTCTACTATTTTTATCTTAGCAAAGACATATCTGCCCTCTGGATCAGTCCAGGTTTTGACAATTATGATGGGTAGGGATTTGTGTAAGAGGATGGCAACACCACATTTCTGTGGTTGGGCCTTCTCAGAAGGAGGTTGCGTTGTTAAACCACAATGTTTAACTTTACACACCCAATCTCATTGTAATTTAGTTGATTCTAAAGCATCCAAATTGCTCTTTTAGAAGAGCAATATCAGTTCTAATTGTTTGTAGATAAGAGAGTACATTTTTGTGTTTAATAAAATGCGTAAGGCCATTAACATTCAACGAGATTATGTGTAATGGAAGATGGGGAGAAGATATATTCGCTGCCATATGTTTGTTGGAAAAAGAAAGAGATTAGTTTTAATGAGAAGCTGATGTAGGAAGGAATGTGAGGTGTTAAGTTATGGAGAAAGGTTGAAGTAAAGAAGGAAATAAATTCTTAAAGTAGAGGCTACATAGATAGCGGGAGGATATCAGGGTAAAGATGATGGGTAGAAAAAGGGAATATAGAAAGAAGTTATGCAAAGGAAGGAATTGAAGAAAAGATTGAAGAAAGGAAGAGAGAATATGGGAAGTGAGTTCTGGGTAAGCAGAAAGGTCAAAGGATGAGATCAATAACCTTTTGAAAAAATTCAAGGAAGTTAAAGGATTGTGAAGGGAAAATAAGAGAATCACTTATATGTGCACAAGGGAGTAAGTAAGAAGAAGGAAAAAACAATATTCAGGAAAAATTAGTGAAAAGACAAGGAAAGAAAGGGACAAAATAGTAAAAGAGCTATGCTGGAAAAACGCAGCACCAAGGGGGATGGGACTGTTCTATGCGGGTCTAAGCTTATGGGCTATTTGTACCGGAGGAGCTCCGTCCGGCGACAAAGTCAGTAGTAGAAGACATGTTCATACAAAAATATTAACAGTATTAGGGTTGGGATTATAAGACTACTCCAGGTTTTTTTTTAATGAAAAGTTTGAGCATTCGACCAATGGTATAAAAAAGCTGTAATTGAAATTAAAGGATTAGCAGGAAAGGACGGGAATCTGAGGAGTATATTGTTAATAGAGAGGAAGAGATCAAAGGAAAAGGAGAGGAAGAGAGAAGAAGGAAGAAGAAGAGAAAGTTCAACATAATATGAAATTGTTAAATGCATGGTACAATCAAACAAACTTTTCATAATATTGTAGTAGCAGAGGTTTAATCTTAAATATCCACATAAGTAAATATTATGATACTTAGGTAATATTGTATCTATATATCATAGATAAATACTAAGACTTTTAAATAGTAAATAGTATCATAGTTAAATGATATCATAGATACTGGTTAACCAAAGAAAGAGGGGAAGGAAAAGTGTGAGAAGGGATTGATAGTGTGATGGTACTTAAAATTCATATCAGATTCATGACAAATTCATAACAAGTAAACTATCATTCAGGTATATAGTTTGTATTCTTAACTGCCTTTCATATAAAGTTTAACTATATTCAATGAAAAACATAATTAAACAGGCTTTGGAAGAAACTATGAGGATGAAAAAGTATAAACATATCATAACATAAAAGTAGCGGTAATTAGATATTAGATATTTTCCAAAGTAGATATTACCGCAATTAAATGTATCATAACAAAATACCAACACAGTGTAGCTAGATATCCTTGTAGTTAAATGTTAATGTAATTTGGTATTAAATATGATCAAAGTTAATTAATATAATAAATATTGGTTAAATAAAGGAAGAGGAGAATGAAATATGTACCACTTATAATTCATAATACATTTATAACATCAGTCATTACAAATAAGCGGGAAATTCATGTATAATTATCTTAGTTCTTTGAAATATGAGGTTTGACAACTAACTTTAGGACTCCAAAATGCCTTCTGTGAATACCGAAAGTCTTAAAGTTAGGATTTTACTCAGTTTAGGAGTAGTAAAGTTAGGACTCTTAACTTTAGGACTCCTAAATGACTTCTGTGAATACCGAAATGAGTAAGTGCCTTCTGTGAATACCAAAATTAGTAAATGCCTTCTGGGAATACCAAAACGAGTAAGTGCCTTCTGTGAATACCAAAATGGTAGTAAGTTTAATATTTTGTCTTAAGTTATTTCTGTGAATCGGACCATATGTGTATCTGGGTTGGAGTGGCCTTGGTTTAGAGCTACTGAAAAAAGGAGTTCTTTAGCGGGATTCCCAGATGTCTTACCAGACGGCATCCCCAGCTCTTTGGTGTCATTCCTCTGGTGTATATTTGCTTCACTGAGCTGATAACTGTAATCTGTTAGTCAGTAAGCGTAGGTATAGGTATATGTGTAGAAGGCAGAGGAAAAAGAGCTGATGTAGGGTTATCAGTTCGGTCTTAACATGTGGCTGCACTTGGTAACAGACAGACTTGGTAGAGAGAAGCTGGCAGTTATGTCAAAGGACCTGAATTTACTCTATAGATGTAAGATTTATAGTGAGGTAGTTCCTTCCGAAATAGTCCAATTATCTCATACTTTGCCCCAAGAGTGCAGATGGTGAGGCCCAGGCATGTCTCGAGTTAGGGAGTAGAAGTAGAATGTATGTCAGAAAGAATGCTAATGGGCAGCAAATAACAGCTTCTGGGAATATCTAGTATCATACCTCTATTTCATTTTTATCCATGCATCCAGGTCTCTGATAAGATTATCTTCTTTGTTATAGATGGCTGCTGTTGAGAGGTAATCCTTCTAAGGGGGTTACAGTCGCAAATAACCAATATGGGGCTCAATAGTAGTGTAAGACTATTTATTGTATTGGCCGTTGTTGTCTAACAATCATGGGAACCGTCTTGGGAACAGTGATAATGGCATAGAAGGATGCCAAAACCAGGTGTGATGAGGCAGGGGTATGCAACTCTCTCCCTATAGCACCAGGCACCTTCTTCATGAGTGTAAAATCACAGCTCAGCCGAGCTGGAACAAATCGCAGAAGGCACGATACTCCACTGTGCCTCACTAGAAAAGGAGAGGCTCTATCACCAGGGGGAAATAGAGTACCAAGAATGGTAAGTGGTGCTCACTGGTTCCAGTACTCTGTGGGAAATAGGGAGGGTGAGTGCCTGTATAGTGCAGTGTGCAGCTCTTTCAAGATGGGGAGGGCAAACTGCCTATTAGTACTGACGTCCGCCGATCACAAACTCAATGTGGTGCCGCAGGACTGGTCTGCCAAGCTAAGGTCGATATACAGTAGGGGCCCCGCACGGTGTAGCAGTAACCTTGGAGGTAAGGCTCCACGCTGAAGTAATTGGTCAAACAGGGAGCCCAGGCCAGTCAGACACGCCTTCCAGGTCCAGCAGCAGCGCCGTCTGATCCAGTTGAAGAAAAAAATGGAGTCAGGAGGCGGCACGCCACAAAATACACATCCGCAGGACCGCCAGGAAGCCCGTAGTCAATGGGCGTGTTCCTGGCAGGCTCATTTCCTCAACTCCGCGCATGTGTCGCAAGCCGCAGTTCTCCCCTATTAGGCCTCACTCAGCTCTCCACAGAAAAAGCATCATTTGGGGGCCTTATCCGAAACATGGTTGCTGCAAAACCACCCTCAGCTGCTCCGCTATCCGAATCCAGAATTTAGGTATACATACATTGGGCTCCCGAAAAGTTCTCTCGCTGCTGTCTGGAGCTCCCCAGAGCACGGAGCTCCGGAATCAAGTGACCATCTTGCTACGTGATCAGACCACACCCTACATGTCTTACTTTTAAATATCATGCACTGTACCATACATAATGAAAGACTTAATAAAGTTTAAGAGTAGATTTTAGGCCTGTTTTAGGGGGAACAACACATGCACAGTGGCCTGGTTAGCAGGGCTATGTACATAGAGCCAAAAATCAGTAGCATCAATACAAAAAATGTTGAGATCATGCAAAAATGTGCAATTTCTTAGGCCAATTATAAGAAAATTCTAAGATTTGGCTATGTATCTGGGCTTGCAATACAATGAAGTAAGTCACTCATATTCCCACTCTTTCCTAGCACCAAGAATATTTTAACTGAATTCCCCTAATATGGTGTGAAGATTCAGTGAAATATCGAGGGGTATGGCATAGCTGCAACCCATTCAGGAAAATTACAATGCCATCATGATAAAAATTGTGGCCCAAGTTAAAAAATAATCTACCTTCCCACTGTCATAGAATGGGGAGAGGAGTTGGCCTAACGGCTAGGACGCTCGACCTCGGACCTGGGGATCTGGGTTCAAGTCTCGGTAACAACGCCAAAAACCTCCTGTGATTCTGGGCAAATCACTTAATCTCCCCGTGCCTAAAATGAATGTTTGTCCGTCCTCATGTAACGTAACTGGTGCTATATAAAGCGCTCAGATACCTGATTCGGTTCGGGTCTAGTTCGCGCTATATAAAACTCTGCAAAGAAAAAAAAATGGCATACAGCTCTAATGATAATTTTCGTAACCTTTCCATTCCTTTTTCCAGACAAAAAAACCGGGGGGACTGGGGCTTGAGAAAGGCCCAGCACACATGCCTCTTTGATGGGGTAACAAGACAAGGAGTATGGAGTTCTTATGTGGAAGTCTAGGTCTGCCAAGAATGGGGGGTTCTCCTTTTAGAAGCAAGGGCCATCACGCACCCCAAGGGGTGTCATGCTCCATCATCAGGCATCTCCTCATTGGGTCAGTGCTGCAATGCTCAATGGCCCCATGGGAGGATCTTTGCCAGAGATCTTTCCTTAACTTGAGTGTTAGTGCATCTCATTACTTTAACTCGGATGGTCCGCAACTTATTGTGCACCATTCAGGCACTTTCCTTAACTTGAGCATCAGTGCGTCTCATTTCTTTAACTGGACCTCTGCTACCTTCACTTTCAGCCACCCTTCTGGCTTTTAAACAGGAGTTTGCACTGTACATTTCCAGTTCAACCTTCAATTTCACCCCTCAGGACCATCGGTACACCAGTGAGTGTCCATCCTGGCCCATTCGATTTGGGCTATTAGACCTCACAATTAGGTAAATCCTAGTCATGGGTTATCAGGCAAGCTTTACCAATCTTCATTTCGGCACTTTACTAGGTGAGCATGCACCAGGGTACCATATGTGATCTTCTGTAAATATTTCATCTTTTTATTCACCACTGCATCCATTGTTAAGACAATCTACATGGGTGTATTATTGCCTCGAATTGTGTTTTTTAGCTATTTTTTGTGGCGACCAGCCAGTTCATATACACACTGGTTGACAGCTAACTCTACCCGCCAGCTTCTATGTACCCTGGTTGATAATTAATTGTGCCAGATGACTTTGTTTTGTCTATTTAATTTCTCTGTTGTTTTTTTTCTTTCTATGTCCCCCCAGAATGCATTACTCTGGTTTAGGATATGGTATTATCCACATGCATGACTCTACCATCTCTACATGAGTCGATAAGGATTCTTGGGTCCAGATGAAATGCTGTGATCCTCTGGACAATATTAGTCACGAAACATGTTGACCTACATTCTCTGCACACATATAAACTAGGATTTGAGAGGTTCATCATATCCTTCTATCTCCTTGGCTTTTTGTCTTTTAATCATAACAAAGTAATCCACTGAATAAAGAGTCCTTTAGTTATTTTTATTGACACACCGTCCATTCCCTTCTAGCCAGATTCTGCCATCACACACCCCACCACACCCCACAACTCACATCGTCAAAAAGATAGGACCTCCGGCAAACAGCCTTCCCCAGTGGGGCCTGTGGGGCATTGTAGCACCAGCCCAATGAGGAGCTGCCCGATGATGAAGCCTGACACTCCTTGGGGTGTGTGAGTGCCATTGCTCTTACAAGGAGAACCCTCCTCCCTTCTTGACATACCTAGACTCCCACTTAGGAACTGCATACTCCTTGTCTTGCATTCCTTTTTCCAAACATTTTTTTGACACTTTAAGAATATGATAGAACTTGCTCAGGCATAATTTGCGCACTGTTGATATCTGCTATAATCCTTCTTACCACATATGACAATCAAATGAGATTCTGCATCTCCTGTTTCATCACAAACATTGATGAATCTCCAAGTTACAAAACAATTATTGACATGGTTAAAAGCTCAACAAATTATTTGGATGGACTAGGGAAGTTAAACAACTTGTACGCAATATACATCCCCTTTCGTTAAATCCCCAGCCAGCTCTAACCCTAGAGAAAAAATCATTATCTCAGTTTACAACCCTTGGGGATTGATATACGAGCAGATCTATTTTACTGGGACAAATCATGTATTTGCTAAGGGTCAAAGAGAAAGCTAACCATACTGCCCTGGACATCTTTTTGTATTATCGACTACCACAAGCATGTATAGGGTGTTCTCTACATTCCCAGTAGAAACGTTTAAGGACCTAGGTATATTATTAGCGAGAAAAAGCACTAGAAAACTTTTTGCTCAACTTTACAGCTCAGTTGCCCGACCTCTATATCATCCTCCAGATACAAATGGAATCTAGATCATTCATGCCAACTCACAGAATCCGGTCATTTTGGTGAGCATCATTTTAGTGTTTCTTGACTGCTGCAATTAGCAGACGTCACATTCTAAAATTCAGTTTCCTCCACCAAATTTATTACACCGCTTCACATATTATAAAATGTGGATTCAGGGAAAATGTGAATTTTAAACCCCTGTAAAACTCTTAATACAGGATCCCTACCACTGTCTTAGACCTGACTTTCAGTTTGTGAGTTTTGACAGAAAGTAACTACTACAATATTCAAGATGGCCAATGTAAGAAATTGGACTATTGGTTGAGAGGGTTAAAGCCCCACTCTGACAACAACCACTACCCTTGTCAATAAATTAGCTTGTGCCTAACACACTGGTATCAAGGCACAAAGCAGTCAGGCTTAACTTAGAGACAATGTGTAAAGTATTTATGCAGCACACAAACAGTAATAAAGGAAAACAAACACATACAAAATCCACAACCTATTTAGAAAAATAGAAAAACAAATAACAAATAAAATGATAACAGAAATTCAAAAATCCAAATGGTAGGACCAGAGTTATTTAATTTTAAAGTGTTAAGTTAAAATAGTGCCAAGAAGCAGAAGCGGCCAACTGTGGGTATCTGGACATAAGCTGACGGGGATGGAGCGCAGGCTGGGCACAGAACTAAGTTTGGCACATCCAAAGTTACACCCTATGTCCTTGGCTCAAGGTCTGCAAGGCATTGCTTTGCGGGACTTAGATTGCTTTGCACCTGATTTGGTCGAACCTTCAGTTGGGCAAGGAGGAATTTCCTCTTATGGCAGCCAATTGTCTAAGACCTGGGAGAGGGCACCTTTTGGGATGATGGCTGACCCCAGCAGAGGCCAACAGCAGGGCTCAGGCAGGGCCAGGTCAGTTTCCAGGCAGGTCCTGTAGCAGCAGAACAGCAAGGCAATTGCAGGGAGTGCTCTGAAGCTTGTTGTGTCCCTATAGCTCACACAGGAGGTCAGACAACTAACCACTGGAGTCAATCTGGGTAGCCAGGGATTAAGGAAAGCAGGTCCAAACTTTCTTCTCAGACACCAATATATTCATTCAAGGAGCAGGGTCCTCCTTCTTCTGTAACTTCCATGTGCCCAGGAGGGGTCTGAAGAGTGGCTCTGGAGGTCGAATATTTATACCTGTACCCATGTTTGTGCAGGGCGACTCCCTGTCCTGCTCCCACATATGGTTCTGAGAAGTTTCCTCCTAAAGAGGATTTGGAAGTCCAAGTAATTTGAGTGTAAATATCATGCCTAGGAGGCTTCTGATCAAGTTAGCACCTATTAAATGTTATAAAGTAACCCAGTATTAGTTAATGGTAGAGATAGGCCTTACAATAGTGGAAAAATACCCTTAATGAGCTGTTCACTGCCAGGATATGTAAAACTAAAGTACACATGCCCTACTGCTCTATGAGCCTTTAGGACCTACCTTAAGGGTGACTGATAAGTAGTAAAAAGGAAGGTTAAGGCAAGGAAAAAGGTTACCAGGCCGCAATGACTGTTAAACCTACCCTACAGGCTGCAGAGGCATGCCTGAGACATGTTTTAAAAGGCTACTTTAGAGGATGGCACAATCAATGCTGCAGACCTTCCAGTAGAATTTAATTTATAGGCCAAGTGTACATACAGTACCATTTACTACGGACTTACAAGTACATTAAATGTACCAATTAGGTGTAGTCCAATTTTACCAAGTTTTAGGCAAATACCAAATTCACCTAACCTCTATTTAGCGGTGATAAAGTCCTAAAGCCTAAATAAACAAATTTAACCAACAAGAGAAGTGAACGCAAAAAAGATTGGGGGGATATCATGCCCAAGGGTCTTATTTATGTGCCCTTGTGACACTTTTGCGCCAGCTGTGCGTCACTTTTTGTAAGGCACAGTGGCGTAAAAAGTGCACCATGTTGCGCCCTATTTACAAGGTGATGGGTCTAGACGGATGCATCACTTTGTAACCCCCTGCGATACATAATACCTGCATCAGGTATATTGTATGCAGGGTGGGCGTTTCCTCCCCATCTCAGCCTCGTAGATGTGGTGCATTGAAATCTATAAGATTTCAGTGTGCCACTTCTAGGATGCCATTGTGTCAAATACTTACACCTGCCTCATAGGCGTAAGAGTGATGCAATGCTATAATCATAGCCCTCCCCCTGCATTGCTGGAGTTGCATCACGCTCTGGACATAACTTCAGCAATGCATCAGTTTTGCGCCGGTAGATATGACAGTAATCCTCAGATGCCCATTATCAAATAGCTTTGGGAGTATGTTCATATAGCTCTTTCCTGAACACGACCACTTCCTTTTAGATTTGGCCCATACATTCCTTAACACTGACTCACATATTGAACAATGCACCATCTATGAAAAACATGTTAGCAAGCGTGGGCTGATTCAAATTGGTCCACGATGTTTCACTCCCACTAGAAATCGGCACATCAAGGTTTTGTGAAACTATTTCCCTCCCACAGCATGCAATACTTCCTTGACAGTTCTGAACAGGAGAAAGCAGCACTTATGAAACAAGAAAATATTAAAAAAACAAACCATATTTTTTAGAGCTCTTTTGCTGTCTTGAAGAATCAGATCATTTATTTTAGCCTCGCCCCTCCTCAGTTGTCTAGTTTGAAATATCATATTTATGTAATAAGGCAGTTGTTAGCTGCAAATCCTCGATGGAGTAGATATTGCTACCAACAAGTGTACTTGTCAATCTGTATAGTGCCAATTCAGTACATTAGCACCAACACACACCCGGTTTAGTAGCTGTTGAACAGAGTCCCAAACCAAGGGGCAGATTTAGCATTATTTCATGCAGCACAGCAAGCCACCTTGCTGTGTGAAAGGGCACGAATGTCCCATTTTTAACATGATATGGCACACTCCTGTCCTTTCCTTGCACTGACGTACAAGTGCTGCCTAGTGCCAATGCAGACACCCTTGCGCTGTGGTGAAAGGGTATCTGCATTGCCGGCAGGATTGTTATTGTGCAGGATGGGACACCTTCCTGCACAAAAACAATCGCCTGAGGCATTTTCCTCTTGCTATGTGTGCTGCACATAGAAAGAGTAAAAAACAAGAATAAATAAAGTTATTTCTTCTCGTGAAACCACATCTGGGAAGGCGTAACATTTTGATGGATTCCCAGGTCTGCCAGCAACGGTAACTCTGGGAATGTGGCAAAGTCCATCGATGAACGCGTGGGAACACCCACTCTCCACCCATAGAATGTCTCCCTGGGGCCTAGTGATGCAAAAAAACGATTTGCGCTGCATCGCCTTACTCTTGATTTATCAAGCCACACAGGGCAACGCATGGAGGCCTTGCGTGGGGTGATAAATCTGACGTAGTAGTTGGGTCGTTTTGCACCCCCTTGCAATGATAAATCGGCACCCTATTGTCACTTACTGCATAAAGCATGTGATGCTTTCAGGGATATGCATCTAAATCCCACTTTATGTCGGTCTGTTTTGTGATGAGGAACTTCCTCTTTGGGTGTTGCCATGTTTTTTTTTTTTAAATACTAATAAAAAGTCTGCGTTTTTTGTGTGATGCACTTATTGAGTAAAATAAAATATATGTTTAATATTTGTTTCCACCAGCTAGTGTCCTGTGAGTTAAAAAATACAGTAATCAATAAAAACGATAATTTCATCATACTTGAAAACAATTAAAAATAAAAGTAGAGCAGTGGCTATCCAGGGCCTGGCTGCTCCCCCCTTGTGGCAGCTCAGGATCCGTTTACACTATTTCCAGCCTAAGAGTAGAAGGGAATGAGTTACACCGTCCATTTGCCCTCCTATTCCAAAATGGAACAGTCGAGAATGACTTCCCAATGTTACTGTAAGTGCATCTTATTTCTATGAACTATAGCAACCAATGCTTAATTGAAAAGTTGGCTACGGAAACCATTAACATCTCTATGTATCTGCTGAGAACCTTTCCGCTACTGTTGCTTAAAAACAAAAAACTAAACTCAATTGTTTCCTTTGTTTACCATGAATATACATTGTTTCCGTTTTTTTAGTTCCATGGATAGCGTGCACACCTAGAGTATTAAAAATCTGAACTCTGCACATTTGAAGGTTTAAAAACTCAAAGGTCAAACCACTCTTTTTATTTTGCATAAAAGTGGCCATTTGAGATCCATTAAAATGTTCTAAAAACCTATAATACCAAGGAGGATGGTTTAGCATGTTTAATAAAGGACACTCCAAATATGCGATAGTAATTGCTCACAGAGGAGTTTCTGTCCGTTTTATTATTCTGTTCTCATATTCCTCATCCTTGACTTATTGTTTCATCCACAATATCCAGCTATGTTAATTGTTAGTGATGGCTTATAACTATTACTCATTGTGCCCAGGGAAATGGAAAAAAGTATCTAACTAAATGTTTCTAACCTAAATTGTACATTCACTGCAGTTTGCCAGACTATGCAATGAATCTTAATTTAAATAGATCGCATTTTATATGCTGCCAGAGAAGGGGGAAGATGAACAATAGCAAGTGCTGCAAGGAAATAGAAAATATAACTGTTCATTTATACCAATTAAGAACAAAATCTAAAGGAAATAACGCTGGCACAGTGAATATTAGGCACCTTAAAAATAATGTTGATGTGCGTGTTTGAAAGCTTGAAATTTATATTTCAGGATTAACAGGGTCGGTTACAGTTCAGAGGACTGTAGCAGAGGAATGACTGTGATTTTCTTCCCATATAACAGACGGAATTCTAGGCAAAACATGAAAACCATGCAGAGTACCTATACTTCGGCCCAAGGGGTGTGATGGCAAGTCAATGCCTGGACAGTTGGTGTAATGTGGTGTTCATGCTGGTTTAGCTTTAATTGATGAGTGCACGTGTGAAACAATTTTGACAGCAAGTGTGCCTGGGGCAAAAGTTTAAATTGGTGTGTTCATCAATGGGTTCAGCTCAGATTTTGTGAACTTCTTTACAGCAATTCCCCATAGCTCTGATAACAAGGCTGGTCAACTGAAGTACTTCAATGATTCTTGGCTGCATGTTTACCCATCAGACATTAACACCAAAAGAACTCAGGGGCATATTATCAAGAACGGGCGTTACATTATCGCTGCTTTTATCGGCAGGAAACTGCCGATAAAGCGGCGATAATGTGCTTGATAATATGCTCTATGAATTCCAATCGAAGCCCATGTTAGATGTCTTCACATCTAACATGGGCTTCGATTGGAATTCATAGAGCATATTATCAAGCACATTATCGACGCTTTATCTGCAGTTTCCTGCCGATAATAGCGGCGATAATGTAACGCCCGTTCTTGATAATATGCCCCTCAATGTCTTCTTTTTAACTTTCAACGCCACCAATTCTCCAATTTACCAAGCCAGGAATATTTGAGGTAGCCCCGTTTCATTAGTGGCTTAATAGTCCGGTCTCACCAGAATATTCAGGTGATTTATTGACGCTGGACTCATTGGAGTAATTTCAGTAATTCCGTGTTACTCTATAACGCTGAATTACTGATAATAACGAGATTAGGCTTGCATAATTAAGAGTTATTTGGAGGAAAGCATACTACTGCAACAGCACATTTAGCTAGCGCCAGTGACTGGGAGCATTGCAGTTTGTGTTCTGTTGCATTTTGCTCTATTTTCTTTGTGCAAAATACATTCCGCTGCCATTTTAGACACCAGTGTGCATTTTGTGCTGAGAAAATGTTGTATTGTAATTGCATTTACGTAGCGCTTACTACCCCTAATGAGGCGTCAAATCGCTTTTTCGGCAAGTTGCAGGCTACTCCGGAACCCATGAAGGATTAGTGTTGAACCAGTATAGTAAAATATGAAAGTAATTTGAGTGGTGGATATTAGTCAGTTATTTGGATTGAGAAGGATAGCGGAGGGATAGAAGAAGGAAAATGGTTTGCATTTATATAGCGCTTGTTACCACTGATTGGGTGTTGAAGCGCTTTTCTTTGGGCGAGTAGCATGCTGCCCTGGAACCCATAATGGATTAGGGGTGAATTAGTATAGTGAAAAACGAAATCTGAGAAGTGGACATGTTAGTCTGTTATTTTGATTGAAAAGGATAATGGAGGGATTGAAGAGTGAAGGAATTAGACTTTTTGTTTGGAGGTCTTAGCAAACTTGGCAGGCTTGGGATGAGTAAAAAGGGATGTGGAGGGGAAGAGTGTGTATCCTCGTGTAACGTAACTGGTGCTATGTAAAGCGCTCTGATACCTGATTCGGTTCGGGTCTAGTTTGCGCTATATCAAACTCTGCAAAAAAAAAAAACAAGAAGAAAAGTCAGGGAGAAGAGTTAGGAAGACTTGTTTTGGGAGATTGGTATAGTAAAAAAGGTGTCAGATGGTACAGGGATGGGTAGAGAAGGGGACAGTCTAGAAAGAGCTATTTTGGGGATCATAGTAGTGCTATGGAGTTTGCGATGAATGAGAGAGTGGATGTAGAGGATATTTTGATAGAGGTTTGGGGAGAGGAGTTAGCCGAACGGCTAAGGCGCTGGACCTGGGGATCTGGGTTCGAGTTTCAGTAACGACGCCAAAACCTCCTGTGATTCTGGGCAAATCACTTAATCTCCCCGTGCCTAAAAATGAAAGTGTGTGTCCTCATGTAAAAAGAAAAAAAAGAAAAAAAAAACGTAACTTGTGCTATGTAAAGCGCTCTGATACCTGATTCGGTTCGGGTCTAGTTCGCGCTATATAAAACTCTAAAAAAAAAAAAAGTACAGGGTGAGAAATAGGGTAGTGGATTGGAAAGAGTAGTAGAAAGTGATTTGAGATGAGTCAGAGAGTTGAGGTAGAAGATATATTGACAGAGGTATAGGGTGATAAATAGGGTAGTGTATGAATATGCTTTTTTAAAATGTATTAATATATAATTTTTTTTGTGTGGAGGAAAGCAATAAATATATAGATCCAAGTACATGGAAGGCATATAGAAGCATAAAGGAAGGAAGTATATGTAGATTAAAAATGCATTTGATGAACTCTGGTTTTTAAGTGTTGTACTTAAATTTGTTGTTTTTTTAAAACATATTCTACATGTTTATACAAAGCAATATACAAATATAGGTACATATCTATAGTACAAATAAATGCTTATATACAGAGGGATATTCTGTATATTTCTGTTTGCGCATGGTGCTTATGTGGGGAAGAGCCAATTCTTGAGTAGTTTTCTGAAGATAAGGTGGTTGTTGGTGGATCTTAAGTTGGGGGTAAAGAGTTCCATATTTTGGCTGCTTGAACTGAGAAGAATGTCCCACCCATGTTTTTTTTCTTGTATCTTGGGGTTTTGGGCAAGGTGCCACTCTAGAGTGGAGATTTCTTTGTTGAATGTGTTTGGTGATTTTATTCCTGATGAAGAATGGTCCCATTCCATGTGGGTGATAAAAAGCAGCTTGAACATGGATCTTCGGGCAAGCGGTAGCCAATGCAGAGATTTCAGGGCAGGGGAGATGTGGTCTTGCGGTTTGATATGCAAGAGTAGTCTGGCAGCCGAGTTCTGAATCCTTTGTAGTCTTTTCTTAGTTATTAAAGGTGATTCGTGGTAGAGGCTATTGGCATAATCGAGGTTGGACAGAATAAAAGAGATAGTAGTTTGGACCTTGTGTGGAAATCCCAAATTGGGGAATATTTGTCACAGAGTTTTTATAGTAACAAAGCTTAATCTTGCTAGTTTATCCACTTGGGCATTCATTGATAGCTTGGAGTGCATGGTCATTCCGAGGTTTCTTACCTCTTTCGATACTTTAGGCGATTATCCCAGTTCAACAGACCAGGCAACATGATGTCATAATGTTTCCAATTGCCACGTGAGTATTTCCGTTTTGGAAGCATTCAATTTGAGATGGCACCAAGTCATACATTGATCCACAGCTCTGACACAACTGAAAATTGATGAGTTTCCAATTGCTTTGGGGCATTCCAGTTGAAGGAGTATTTGTGTGCCATCTGCATAGTTATAGCACGTGAGGTGAAATCGATTGAACAGTATCGGTAATGACTTCATGTAGATGTTGAAAATCATGGGCGAGATGATAGAGCCTTGAGGGACCCCAGCTTTTCTGGAGTCTGGTTTGGATGAGAAAGGTGGGGTATGGGTTGACATTAGTTCTGTTTCACAGGTAGGACGTGATCCAGTCTAAAGCTGTCCCCTCTATGCCGGCTTCGTAGAGTCTTTGTATCAGATTGTCATGGTCAACGCTGTCAAAGGCAACCAAGAGGTTCAAGAGGAGTAGTGCCCCAACTGCGTTGCAGTCAACTGTGTTCTTCAGGTCATCCCAGATGGCAAGGAGGGCAGATTCTGTGACTCTTTCAGTCGGAACCCTGTTTGGAAGTCTGAAAGTATGGCATTGTCTTCAATGAATTGTGGCATCTGGGCGAACACTGCTCTTTCTATCAGTTTGCACAGGAAAGGCTCATTTGTAATGGGTCTGTATTTGTCAGGGTTCAGCAGGTCCAAGTTTGTTTTCTTCAGTAAAGGTTGTATGTATGACTTTTTGAGATCTTCTGGAAATATTTCGGTAGTTAAGGAATCGTTGATGATTCTTCCTACTCGAGTGGAGGCAGAGGTTGTTAGAAGAATTGTCTTGAAAGTTTGCCGTGGACATGGGTCAAAAGGGCTTGCGGCCGGCCTACTTGCTTTGACCAGGTCCATAAATTCATTGTGTGAAATGTGTTGGAAGGAACGGAGAGGCTGAGTTACAGTATTCTTGGATTGCTCTTTTGGAAAAGAGATAATGCTGGTGCTTTGTCTCTGTTTTAAGTATGAGTACAACTTGCCTGCTTTGTCCATGTTATAATTTGCCAGTTTGTCTGTGAAATCTTGAGTAACAGGATAAGTTCCTTAAAGGCAATTTGGTTTATGAAATTCATTGAGTATTTTTTAGAATTCTTTATTTGCACATTCAGCATTTGAATTGTGTCTGAATAGTACCTTTTATTTGCTTTTTTGATAGCTGACTTGTATAAGCTGTTAATTTTCTGTAGGTGAAGTTTGTCTCGTTTGTTTTTTGTTTTGAGCCAGGCACGTTGCAGCTTTCTAATTTGTAGTTTTATGTCTTTTATCTCTGTATTTCTTCAAGGTGCTTGTTTTCTTATGTTCAGTTGTGTCATTTTGAGTGGTATCAGAATATCAAAAGCTTCCTGTAGCCACTCATATAGTTTTTGAACAGAATTTATTGTTTCCCAATCTGTACTGGATGTTGGTTCTGTTTCTAAGTGTTCCAAATTGAGTTTGTTCCACGCTGGATAGGTGGGCGCATGTAAGGTGGTTTTAGGTGAGTCACTTAGTGTTGTTTTATGTTGAAAAGCAAGCAAATGGTGGACCGACAATGTGACTGGAGTTATAGTTTGAAAGGTAACTAGTTAGGTAATTAGCAAAAATTACATCTAGGATATGTCCAGCAATGTATGTGGATTTGTGGACAATCTGATGCAGGTTTAGTGTGTTTAGGCCAGTGATTATTGTTTTTGGATAGGTCATATTGTGTTTGTCAAACCAAATGTTGAGATCACCCAGAATGCATAGGTTGGAGTGTATTGTTATCAGGTTTGAAACTGTGTCTAGAAGTGCATCTGGGAATGTCGCCTTGCTAGGTGGAACTCTGTAAATGAGCAAGAACTTACAGGCAAAAGACAGTGTAGGATTGCATCTGGTGAGAAGAGCCTCACAATTCTTTATAGAGATGTTGTCAACTTTAGTGATATGTAATGTTTGCCTGAACACAACAGCTAGGCCACCTCCTTTTTTGCCTATACGATTTTGGGTGATCGTTTGATAGCCTTGAGGAACGGCTTCATGAAGGACTGGAGCCATATCATCTCCCATCTATGATTCAGTTATGAATGGTATGTCTGGTTTTGCATCAGTGAGAAGGTCGTAGGTGTGCTGTTAGTTTTTAGAGAGCGATCGAGCATTTTTTTGAGCATTTATTAGTAGACAGTTTAGAGAATGTGCTTTGGTGACAGTGAGACTTTGTTTTGTAGAAGACTTATCAGTACTATGTGGGTTAGTAGCAGGTGCGTTTTTAGTGCTGGTATTATATGTATTAGGATAGCAATTGTGTAGCTTTTCTGTAATTTGTCCCTCGTCCAGCAGGCTAAGAAGGCATTTTGATGGGTCTGCATGCGTAGGTGGTGGGGACGGTATTTTAGAGTGAGTTGGTGTGCTGTGTTGTTTTTGTGGTATAAGTATAACCTTGTTGTGCATTAGACATGGAGAGCAAAGTTGTGATGTGTGGCATGTTGCTTAAATTGTTTGAGTATGTTTAGGGCGGAAGGTGTATGAGTCAGTGATGGTGGTGCAGCATGTGGGTCATGTAGTTAGCCTCTAAATTGTCCAATGGATGAGAGGTGGTTAGAAGATAATTGCTGTGTTGCTGTATGTGTGTTAGGTGTGGTGGAAGAGAGAAAGCATTGCATTGTAGTTAGTTCATTTGTGTAGTTTGAAAGGTGGGTTTATGATTGTATTTTATGACTAAAGTAGTGAAAAGAGGTGCTAATGTATTTGTTTTATCAGATGGATTTGTTTGTATAGTATTGTTTGTGAGTGGAACTTGTAAGTTAAAGGGGGTGGTGATGTGTTTGTGAGTAGAGCATATGTTTTGTGTAGGAGGGGATGAAGAAGTTTTAAGACTGTTTTAGACCTGTTTGCTGCAAGAGTTCAAATGTGTGGTGCTGTGGCATGTACGTGTTGTGTTGTTGTTTTTTTGTGGTAGTTAGAAGAGGAGGGTGTTGGTTGAACAAATGATGGAAGCCTGAGTATGGAATTCTTAATGATAAAAGGGGGTCTGTTAGGAGTAATTAGAGTGGGGAGGGTGTGTCTGGATGGAGTGTAGTTAAGTATGATATGGATTTTGGTTGTGTTAGTAATGAGTTCATTGGTTAATGGTATAAGGTAGAGTTGTGTACTGTTTGTAGGTGATGGTGGAAATGTGTGGTAGCAGGGATAAAAGGGTATATAGATGTGGTTTGTGTGGTTTTGCAGTGTATGCTGGTACATTGATTTGAGCATTGGGTTGGTTTGTAGTAAGTGTGTGGTGTACATTTGGTGTGGGTGTGTTACTCAGTGGATGTGGATGGTGTAGGATGGTATTACTGAATGGAAAAGTAGAGCTAAATGCTGGGAATACGATTTGGGATAATCCAATCCCAATTGCACATTTAGTGATTATGAGCAGCTGCTCACGCTGCTATTCATGTTCTGTTGTATTTTACTCAATTTCTTTGTGCAAATGCATCCTTGCATCCATTTTGGATATAAGGGGGCATAAATGCACTAATAAAATAGCAGTAAATGCAGATTTACTCTTCTCACATAATTCAATGTAATCTTGCAGAATTTCTAGGTAAATAGGAGTGATTACTCTACATTGGAGTTATACAAATTACACCCACCCCGAATTACAAGTGGCAGGTTAATCCTGATAGGTTCAATACCAGCAATTACTAGCCCATCGGTATTACAACTAATTAGAAACACCAGATATTCTGGTTTTTTCAACCCCCAAAGTAGGCAACATTTTGGCTAAAAAAATCTACATCAAACATGGAAAAAAGCACTTGGAAATCAGCAAAAAAACTTTTCTATTCATGACTGATTGATAGTTGTGAGTAATCCTCCCGCTTAGAATCACCAGTGCCCATGGTATTGTTCATTTTCTTCAATAAACTGGGCCTGGGTGTGAAACTCCACTTTGCTCGTGGAGTTTGGGGAGGTCAGCAACTCCGTGTTTCACATAGAACGCAAATAAAATCCACACTGCAACGGAGCGGAGATTTTTTTTTGTTAGCACTCTCAAAATGTCCTTTCGTGCATGAGGGAGTTACTTGCCGGGTTTTTGTGATCGCCCACAAGCTTTTCAGAGCCATTTGCAAGCACCACGAGATTTGCTAGCCGGCTGCATGCTCCCACAAGATTTTGAAGTCACCAACACATCATTCGGCATGACTTCTGGCATATGTTTCTGATGTACGTGATCCCGAACGCGCAGGATGCACCACGGCTGCAAACTGGCGAAGAGTCCCTCCTTGAGAAGTAGCAGAAATCTTCCTGAAATAACGATTTGCAGTCAAAAACCTCCTCAAAAGGACCTTTGGTGTTATTTTTTTGTGCGAGGAGTTCTTTTGTTTTTTTAATTTTTCCAACTAGAAGGAAGAGCCCCAGAGTCTCTAACTTCCTATTCCTGTTCTGCGGACTCCTCCCAGTGCTTTTTCCATCTTCTTGTCACTTTTTCTTTGGATTTGGACCTGGAAGGACCACTCTTTGTGTCTGCTGCATATATGATTGGATTTAGGTTTAAAGTATTTTATTGCATTTTCAGAAACAAAGAAAAACAGGACAAACAAGGAATACAATCGTCGTGATAAAGTACCGCAAAGGCTTCCTCCCGTACCACCATCTGAAAATCACATATTGCTATCCACACATTTGCAGAGCCCCACTGTGAGGGACAACTTCTCCATCCCCAGTACGTGCCATTGCCGGTGCAGCCAGCCAACAGAGTTAGGAAGGGTGGTGGTTCGCCAGTATATGAGTATGTTCTGGATCGCCGAGCCCAAGGCGATCGCTATCTGTCTGCCCTTCCTGGAGCGTAGAGGATACATCAACCTATTGGGCAACCCTAATAAAACATAAGCAGGGAGGCGAGGTAATTCAATGCTAAAGCACTGGTCTATTTCGTCCAAGACCTCTTTCCAGTACAGATCTAGCAACGGACAGTCCCACAAGACGTGTGTAAGCGTGCCTATCTGCCCACAGTCGCGCCAACAAGTGTCCGGGATGTGATGATTCATTTCGTGCAACCTCTGGGGTGTGTAGTACCAGTACGTAGATATCTTAGTGAAGGTCTCTGTGAGCCCAGTGTGGTATGCGGAGTGACGCGCTCGGTAGGAGATATCATCCCATTCCCTATGACTCAATTCCCTCCCCAGCTCTCGTTCCCAGCGAGCCCTCCCGGGGTTATAGATGTGGTAAGGGGGGGTTGCAAGAGTCAATATATGTCAGAAATGAGCTTGGCGTCCGAGGAGCGCGTTGCCAGCCACATCTCGTACGGAGTAAGTTTCCGATCGGCCAGCTCCGATTTAAGGACTCTGTATTTCGTATTTCCAAAGTAAGTGGAAAAACTGGTGTTGTTTGTTTGATTTGGGCCATACACATGGATTTATTTGTACTTTTAGTCTATTTTTTTAATTTATTGTTGTGGGTGGCCTGTAGTTTCGGTAGAGGCCTAGTTATTTTTTTTGCAAGTACATTTTCTTCTTTTATAATGAAACATGTTGCACAGTTTAATACATTTTCTGCATTCTTTTAAATAAATGTGCAATATTGATTTAATTCACTTGGGGGCACATGCATCAAGCAAAATACCTGTCGTAACAGGCCAATTCACAGAATTGGCCCTTGCAACTGGTATTTTGCCATTCGGGATGCATCAACCCAAAAACCATTTGCAAAATAGGTAATCACAAACTTTGTGATTAGCCATTTTGCGAATGCATTTAGGGAATCGAAATTTGTGATTCCTTAAATTCAATACAAGAAGCAATCTGAGATTGCGACTTTGCATTAAGGAATCACAATTTACCATCAACTTCAAGTTGATGGTAATGTGCAATTCCAAAGAAAAATGCATAAAATAAAAATTTTCTAAGTGCCATGTGATGCAAATGTGTGCACATGTGGCACACATACATGCCCCATGTCTGCATTGTACGCAGGTGTGGAGGAAAAAAAGATGCGTATGAGTTGGTGGAGAGGTTAGTCCTTCACTTATCTGTTAATGCAAGGGTGAAAAGAGGCATTTTGACATCCAAAAGATTATATCTGGCCACAATTCTTGATCCACGTTACAAACCATAACAGCCCACTATCATTCCTTTTATTAGACGGGGAGGTTGCAAAATACAAAACATGGATAGCTGAGCAAGCCAGTAAGCTAGAAAAAGAACGGCTGGGAATTAGAGGCACACTCCTCCAGAGCACAAGTTCTCAGGGGCAGCCTGCAAGGTCAGAGTCGGAGGACAGTGCTGTTGGCGCATAGTTGTCAAAGCCAACAAGAACACCATCAACAACAAGAACAGGGGCATCAGCCCCAAAATCTGAAAAAGAATGGTTTTGACTGGCAGGGCTTGAGTTCAGTACAGAGGCGAAGGCAAAAGAGGTGGAGCAAGGTGGAGCACCCATGACTATAGATCGGATGGTCTAGGCCTATCTGGAAGACTCAACAGAGATCTACCTCGATCAAAACCGATTGGTATATTGGTAAGGGAGAGGCACCAATGGCCAGTGCTCCGCAGACTGGCTATAAACTATCTGGCTTGCCCCTTAGCCAGTGATTCTGATTAGCCTGTTTTTAGTGCTGCTGGTGCCATTGTCACTGTGAGAAGGACAAGTCTCTCACCCCAAAACGTAGAGAGATTAACCATGATTAAAAGGAACCAATATTTTATACTACCGGATTACTCCATACCCGAAGTATGACAGGAGGAAGATGAGGGAGACTCAGGTCGTGGAAGCAGTGTATTAGACGACCTACGTCTGGGCCAACCACCTGAGTTTTAGGAAGAGCTCTACTTCTCTGACTACTAGACCTCGACTAACAACCATAGAACTCTCTCTCTCTATCGTTGATCTGCTTTGATGCCTTCCCCCAAGAAAAAAAAGATATAAGTGGGTTTGTGTCTGGATGACTACTGCAGCCCCACCATCTTACTGTTAGACACATTTTATTGTTGAATTGGAGTTGCAGCAGTGTGCAGTGAAGAACCCCCCACCCATTTCCCTCAAGGACATTGGAGATACAAACAAATTTGTGCCTTCCTCCAACCCTGGGCCGTGACTATCTATCCTTTCCTAGCTTATTATTCCCCAAGCCGGACTGCCCACAGTTTGATTTAGACTGGCCAATGTCTGTTTTGTGAACAATGGATCTGCAATTTACCGCAGTATCAACAGATCCATTAGAAGAACAGGTAACTAGCATGTATTGCACACTGAGTGATTGTTGTTTGTGAGAGTGTTGACATGATACACGTGGAGGCATGCAGTAACACTGGGTTTTTGTTTATCTTTAACTATTACACTTAAATGTGTTTGCGATTAATGTGTTTGTGATGATTTACAATGTTGGTGACCAACCAACAGCTGATCATTTTTTCCCTGAAGGTGAGTTTTTTTCCTTCCCCTTTGAGAATTAGTGATATTTCTTCACCGGGTCCACTCCACTTCACCCTGCGTTGTTTTTTTGCTTTATACTCCTCAAAGAGTCAGACCCGACCAGTCCCTTTAGAATAGATAAAGCAAACACAAATTTAGTCTACACCAAAAAATTACTCAACATTTCCCTTGTCATGCATTAAGAGCATTGCATTTAGGCTTTCCTGTTTTCAGTTTCTATTTTTGGTAAATTCTGGTGGGGTTTTTTCAGTGTTTTCAATACCTTAAAAAACTGTGGTTATCAGTGGTTATACACTTTTGCTCCATTAAAAACAACAGAAACAGTGTTTTTTCGGTGATTATGAAATGTTTTGCTTTTATTATTGCTTGCTTTCTGCACTGATTGTGCATGTGTATAGACAATGTGCGGGTATATGAGGTCTAAATATATTTTTACTAATCAAACTTACTGTACTACTACATCATACAATACTTTTTTAGCGAGTCTTTGTTCATGCTTGCTCTTTTCTTCCCATGTAAACGTTTATCTGTGAAAAGGCCCTCTCAACATTGGCAGTTGAGACGGGCAACACCAAAACTGTTGGTACACAATTTGCTGACTCGGGCCACTGACCTAGCTTTCCATGCCAATAATGGTGTACCTGAAGATTGCAATTCTCTGGGACAGGTTCCACAACATATGCATTAAACTGGGCACATGTGCCCTCAGTTATTGAAGCAGTAAAAAATTAAGCAGTACTTTTCAGAATCTGGAGAAAATTCCCCTTTACGGAAGGGATCTAGGGTCAGATATACGACCCTTTTATGCGGCAGTAAATGGGAGATACTCCCATTTGCGATCAAAATAAAGGGTAATAGCACGTTCAAATACTATTTTGCGAGTTACTGACTCGCAATATAGCATTTGTGACTCATGCTATTAGGAAGGGGCCTCCCTTACTAATAGCAAGTCAACATGCTATGTGCTAGTGTTTTGCAACTACATCTACGGCCGCAAAACACTTGCAGTTTACCACCTACTTCAAGTGGGTGGTAAACCACTTGCAAAGGGGAAGGGGTCCCAAGGGGACCTCTTCCCCTTTGTGAGTATGTTGGAAAATAAGGGGGCTGATATATCAAAGGGTGTGACACATTCTGGTTTTGGATCAATGTGATGCTACATATTGGGAAAGATTCTTATGAAACCAGCCATTTTACATATCAGTGAAAGTTTCAAATGTAATCAAAATATCAAATATGATTTTGATATTTCCTGATTCTCCACAGTTTATAAAATAATTAAATAATGCCTAAAACATGCTTCTAAACCCTGCATCTTTATACCAAATTTCCCAAAAATGAAAAAAGCTAAAGGAACAGGAATTAATGTTGTAGTAACATCCCTAAACAACACTCTCAAGCAGATTAATATTAGCCCAGTCTTTCTTATGATACCTTGTATAACAAAGTTACATTGTATTGGCCCCTCCAGGAAGAAAGACAAATTACTCTTTCACTCACCTTTTCCTATCTTTGAATGGCATTTAGTTTGTGGTTATGAAGGTTTTTTTTAGTGTTTATATGTTTACACTGGTAAGGGCTTGTTTCCGTTTGGTGGGGTTTTATCAGTAATTATAGATTTAAACCTAAAACAAGACAGCATAACTGTACTACATGTCGATCAATTGCATTTGAGTTGGGAGTCGGACTTGGGACAGAGTCGGTACGGAGTTTGACACCTTACTTGCGGCCAGGAGGATAAGGGATGATGGAAGGACTCAGAGCATGAGCATGACTACTTCGAAAACTGCCACCATAAGAAGGACGTTTTCAACTTCACTGAAACCAGCCAATTTGCTGATGATAACTTTACAGTGGCCTACCTAACTCTGTGGAGTGGTGGTGAATGGTGACAGTAGTGCATTAATACTTGATGTGGAACATGAAAAAAATAGAACATTTAGCCCCTGAGGGCAGACAGACAATTTGGTTTGGTTTACAGGTAATCATTCCTAAGTTTCCATCCCATAATAGATTTGTGATGATTGGCTGCTTATTGCCCAGATGAATGTTATCCTTGTGTAGTGTTGGCCTTTTTCAAACCTTTCCCCGAATCCCCCTCTCCATCCATTCATCAAACACCTAAGCCTCTTCCCCCAGACAGTGTGATTTATTGAGGTGTGACTTAATAATTTATACAATTAATTGATCACACACTTGGTGGGGTGGATGTGGTGAAAGCAACACCAGCACAGTTCTGGATCTTCAGCTTTAAGTAAGGGCCCACACTGGCCATATTTACATACCCATGCAGAAAAATTGTTCGAAATTTTGAGAGGAACATCATTGCCAGAAAGCATCATCATTCAAGCACTGTATTGCGTCAAAGCTTACCCATGTCTGTTTCGTAGTTTGATTCCACTTCATTGTGTAACTTTAACTAGCACACCATTGTTCTGAATAATTCAATTTATCATTGCTTATCATATGTTCTCTATTGTCTCTCTTCTTGTGTACTAGCAGTCTAGGCTGGTGACCGTCTCAGCTTTTAATAAAGCTTGCATATAATAATATATACACACAATTAACTCAGTTTTTAATTCAATTTAGTTAGTTCACTGTGAAGAATAGTCCTTATGCTACAGTTTGAGTTTGTCTAGGAGGGAGTAGGACCTCACTTCAGATGCCTTCACTGTTAGTGTGCTAGCATGCTACTACTACTACCACCATGGCACCTTGGGGAACCATGCAGCCCTCGCTTCATCTGTTCAGGTAAAAGACTTTGGTTGATTGTTGAACTGCAATCTATAATCAATGGAAATTGCCCCCCACTCTGAGTCCTTAGAGCTCAATATAGTTGCAAACTGCAGATACTAGGAGGAGAGAGTAGTGGGGGGCGTGGTTAACAGGCTGAGATAGCGAACATGTTGGAGGACTGCTCTGCATCTAGACCTGATCATCCGCCAAATATTGATGTCCCTGTGTGCAAACCAGCACATCTTGCAGGCACGCTGAATAGCAATAGCGTCCCTACACACAATAGTGCCGAAATAGCATGTCATGGTGATCTGAGAGTTGGGGCAGAGAACAACATAGCCTCTGGCAGCCTTATTGCAGGCGAGAGCGCAGCTGAAGCCGGCGGATTGAAAGAGGCTGAGCGGCGTTGTGGGTGATGGGGGTTGTCCAACAAGCCACTGTGGTGTGAGGAGTGGGTCCAGATAAGTGAGGACTGACTCTGAGAGGTACGAGTAAGGATGCTGCAACGGAGACACGGCGTGCGGCGTGAGCACGAAGAGGAGCGCTGGTAAGACGCGCTGTATAGCTGAGGTCCGTGGGCTGGATCAAACGGGGAGCTATATGCGTGAACGTTGGCCTCAATGGCAGGGACGAGACAGCTTGTGTCACTAGCAGTGCGCGAGGTGGCTGGAGTGCCATTATTTGAGGCTGGGGTCCGGAGGCGGGTTCGAGCCTAGGCCTAGCCGCAGCACCTAATTGCATGTCATCAATCACAGGGCTGGGCACGTCAAACATAACTGCAATATGTCCAATAGTGTGCCTGGGGGAGCTGGCTGAAGGTACTATGCAGCAGGGGTCTGGGGGACAGGACTACTGGGCATCATATGCCAAACAGGACGCTCTGAATGGCCGTTACAACCAAACCAGGGGGAGCATCCTGATTAAGGGTGACCACCTGAAGCCCAGGGGGCGCGCAGACAACCTGGAGGGCGTGTGGGACTAGTCAGTGCCCTGGACCGTAGGGCATAGCAGAGCCTGGCATTGCAGTGTGCAGTAATGGGCATAGGCACTGAGGAAACCACCACTGGTGAAGCCGGCGGAGCAAGTAATAATCATCTCTCAAGGGTGCCTCCATCACCTGCCATTCCATAGACTGGTATCTCTGGCGATTGAAACCTGTAGAGGCTTGCAGAACTGTGAACCATGGAGGGGCCCATGCGAGTGTCAACATTGCAACACTGCAGTAAATCAAGTGTGGCACAGGACGTCTCACTCACCGGATACGGCGCAGGCAGGTGCTGACGTAGTCTGAAGCTGGGCCTGCAGGGCACCGCGGACGCAGTCACAGAGGTAGAACCCAGGAAAATGCTGGCATCCCATGATGAACCTACCCCAGGAGGCGGATTGTAGTGAGCAAACCACACAGCATACATACACGCCGGGCCGCAACACTACAGTGACAGCACCCATTGCTGAGGGGTAGTGGAGAATTAAGCAGCACCCGCCGCACCACATACAGTGGAAATTGAAACATACTCGATGCACGCTCCATGCTGCCAACTAACAAAGTTCGGGAGCTGAACCATTGGACGCACTGAAACTACAGCCCTTCCCCAATAAGAAGTGCAATGGCAGAACGAAGGGAGGAACAACCATGCAGTCGACAGCATCTGCAGCGCCACCCAAACAGCCGGAAACCAATCAGGAAAATGCAGACTGTGCAGGCAATATCACTCTGGGCGCTAAGATCGACAATTTGCTACAGGCTGTGATGCAATTAAGTGTATCCCTTGCACAGACATGTACGTCCCTGGAAGAGAGAATTGACAAAGTCACCACAGACTTCACACTGCTACACGCAGTTCATCGCAAGCTCAGGACAGGGTCGACAAGATGGAGGCGGAACTGGAAGAGACCGTCAAAACTACAGCAGACACGGTGCGGACGTTAGTGGAGAAAGTGCGCACCTTGGAGGCCAGGTTTGATGACGCGAAGGGTGTTCTCACAGCAACAATGTCCGTATCATAGGACTGCTGGAGGGAATGGAATGGAAGGGTGGGATGCGGGGACTTACACCGAGAATTGGCTGAAGACATTGATGCCGCCAAACTCCCTATCCCTATTCTCTACGGTCGAACGAGCGCATAGAGTCCCAGCGGGCTAACGGCAACCAGGAACTGGCCCCCGTTCGCTCCTCATTCGCATACTGAATTTCAAGGACCGGGATGCAATATTGCAGGAGCTGCGCAAGCTGGAGGAGGTCAGGGTTGACAATTCTAAAGTAATGTTCTTCCCGGACTACTCGCTTGGGATACAACAGCAGAGAAGCACGTTTCTATCTGTTAAGCTGAAACTGCTGGAACTGGGCTTCAACTACTCGCTCCTTTTTCCGGCATGGCTCCGAGTGGTGAAAGGCGGAAACACACAGTTATTTACCACAGCGGAAGAGGCATGGGACTGGCTGGAAGTGGAAGGCAACGGAGTGTCGCCAGGTACGAAAATCTACCACAGAACTCGCAGATAAGTAATCAAGGGAACTGGCAAAGACCTCGCAGACACAACAAGAAACGACAGTCTTGCCTTAGGACCATCCCCGACCAAGAGCAACGCCTGCGGGAGCACCGCGTTGTGCTACAGACGGAAGCGGCCATGAGACAGAGCCCGGAACATAGAGACACTGAAGCCTCGTCAGAACGCTCCAAGAGTGCAGACAATGAATTGGTGAGGTGGCAGCTGAGTGACGACGCGCAGACAATGCCAGAAGTAACGCCTCAAACGGCGGACGATCTTATGTAGACTGTGATTGCAATGCACATAAAGCACACATGGTGGGTAGCGGTCTTAGACGGTAATGCTCAACATGATGAGGCTTGATTCGGTCGCTACAACTCTCGACCTGCTGCTGGGGTGAGACAGCTGGTGTCCCCGGTGGACAGCCAGTCAACCTACCATGAGCCCAGTGGTCTTAAGTTACCATTAGGGTGCCAACATAACCAGAGCATACGACACAGCATACAGGGACTAAAACACACAATACTGACAAAGGGTCCGCGCGTTAGGCAGCTTACAACGTAGCCAGTTCGGACCCACCCCCCCACTCGCGCATGAGTTAGAGCGGCACACAAGGCTGATAGTTGCTCGTATGCACAGTTTCAGGTTTGGGCAGACACAAGATGTCCCTCTGCTCCGTCCCAGTCAATCCTAACAATGTTTATTCCCACATATCACATCTCATTGACACACAATTGGAAAGTGCAAGATGCTGGTGGTATACCACTGCCCTACATGAGTGCTGCGCTGCTTCCTATATCCCCAGGGCGACGAGTTGTCACAGCCAACATGTTTGTTTCACACCTAAAGAATGCCACCGACCACAATCAAAGCATGGAACGTCAGGGGCATGCACACGCCAGCGTGCCGTATGCCTATTTAAAGAGACATGCAGCACATATCGATCTGCTACAGGAGAAGCACATCTCACAACCAGAGATACACAGGCTGCAGCGTAGATGGAGAGGGCAATTATTTACCACAGGATATTCTACATACGCAAGGGGTACGTGAATATGTATCAGGCTTGATACGCCTTATGTAGCGGACGAAACTGAAAGGGACCCCCATGGTCGATTTGTACTTACGAAGGGCAAACTTCATGGTAGGCAGCTAGTCCTGAGTTCAATATACGCTCCAAACACCAATCAGGCCCTGTTCTGGCATCTACTGACATCAAAACTATCCAAATGGAAGATATCACTTGGTTATTAGGAGGAGATTTCAACGTGGTCCTTTTCCTGGGGTTAGCTAGATCCTTCTCACCGCTACAACAGACAACAGCGGCGTCAAATGCCAAAGGTCTGTCTGAATGGCTCCTGGGCTGGGGTCTACTGGATCTGTGGAGAGCATTGAATCCACACACACGTCTCTACTCCCACTATTCACACCCACATGGGTTACATATGCGGCTTGACAGATTCGTAGGGAGCGCAGCACTAACGGCGGACTGTATTTCATTAGATTACTTGGGACGTACACATTCTGACCATTACCTGCACATTCTGCAGATGGGCGATGCTGACTCGACACCGGTTAATGGACTATGGTAACTACAGGCCTCAGCGCTGGAGGACCCCCCCTTTCGGTCGGGACTTGGTAGGAGTGGCAATAGCGGCATATTTTGACACAAACGAGGGCTCAGTGACAGACTCGGGATACTGTGGGACGCCTACAAGGCGGTAGTGCGGGGTCAATGCCTGAGTCAGACATGGAGCATCCATCGACAGCTGGACTGTGAGGCTAAACGCATTGAAGACACCCTTCTCACTTATGAGACTGACGCAGTAAGAGATGCGGGAACGCAGGAGGTGCTAGATGACCAATGGCCTAAGCACGCAGAGGTAATTGAGAGCTGTTTGAACTACAAGGCGCACTCAGCCCACACCCATGCCTCCGCTGACAGAGCGGGGAGGTTGTTGGCACGTCTCATCCAACAAGACCGAGCGCAGCAACCAACGCTGCGGTTACAGTCAACCGCAGGTCACATTCTCACAAGGCAACGTGACATCCATGCAATATTTACTGCCCACTACACCGGCATATATAGGACCACAATACAGGTGACTCCGGAGGCAGTGGAAGAATATTTGTCCCAACTATGGGGTCGATTCCGATCCGTTAAAGAAATCCGCTGTACGAATCGTATTCGTAGCCGAATCCGTAAGAATGGGAAACTACCGTCCGACCTGCGAAGTACGATCCATTTCCGTCGAGTGCCGTGCGAATATCAGTGAACCGTACAAACCACAGTCGATGACCCGTACGAATTAGCATCGGAAATCCGACCGTACGATTTGTAAATATGCCGTACAGCCACACAAGTACGATCCTGTACGGAAAGCCTGTCCGCGATTAGTACGGGCCAAAGTATTCGCGCAGGAAGAATGATTCGTACGGGATTTTTTGCCTCACAACAAGCGGCAACAACACATACCACCCGTGTACCCCTCGATGAAGCGTACGCGAACCCCCACCCGCCAACAGCCCGTACAAGTCAACTGCATGCACAAGTACGACACGCACAAACCCCATCAAGCCTACGCGAACCCCCCACCCACCAACAGCCCGTACAAGTCACCCGCCCGCACAAGTACGACACGCACACACCCCCATCAAGCCTACGCGAACCCCCCCACCCGCCAACGGCCCGTACAAGTCAACCGTACGCACAAGTACGACACGCACAACCCCCATCAAGCCTACGCGAACCCGCCAAGGGCCCGTACAAGTCACCCGCACGCACAAGTACGACACGCACACACCCCCATCAAGCCTACGCGAACCCCCCCACCCGCCAACGGCCCATACAAGTCACCCGCACGCACAAGTACGACACGCACAACCCCCCATCAAGCCTACGCGAACCCCCCACCCGCCAACGGCCTGTACAAGTCACCCGCACGCACAAATACGACACGCACACCCCTGATCAAGCCTACGCGAACCCCCCCCGCCCGCCAACGGCCCGTACAAGTCAACCGCACGCACAAGTATGACACGCACACCCCCCCATCAAGCCTACGCGAACCCCCCCACCCGCCAACGGCCCGTACAAGTCAACCACACGCACAAGTATGACACGCACAACCCCCATCAAGCCTACACGAACTCCACACCCTCCAACGGCCCGTACAAGTAAACCGCATGCACAAGTACAACACGCTTAACCCCCCATCAAGCCTACGCGAACCCCCAACCACCAACGGCCCGTACAAGTCACCCGCACGCACAAGTACGACACGCACACCCCCCCGATCAAGCGTACGCGAACCCCCTACCCGCCAACGACCCGTACAAGTCAACCGCACGCACAAGTACGACACGCACACCCCCCGATCAAGCCTACGCGAACCCCCCCACCCACCAACGGCCCGTACAAGTCAACCGCACGCACAAGTATGACACGCACAACCCCCATCAGGCCTACGCGAAACCCCCACCCGCCAACGGCCCGCACAAGTCAACCCCACGCACAAGTACGACACGCACAACCCCCATCAAGCCTACGCGAACCCCCCCACCCGCCAACGGCCCGTACAAGTCAACCGCACGCACAAGTACGACACGCACAACCCCCCATCAAGCCTACGCGAACCCCCCCACCCGCCAACGGCCCGTACAAGTCAACCGCACGCACAAGTACGACACACACCCCCCGATCAAGCCTACGCGAACCCCCCCACCCGTCAACGGCCCGTTCCAGTCACCCACACGCACAAGTACGACACGCACAACCCCCATCAAGCCTAGGTGAACCCCCCCACCCGCCAACAGCCCGTACAAGTCAACCGCACGCACAAGTATGACACGCACAAGCCCCATCAAGCCTACGCGAACCCCCCACCCACCAACGGCCCGTACAAGTCAACCGCATGCACAAGTACGACATGCACAACCCTCATCAAGCCTACGCAAACCCCCCCACCCGCCAACGGCCCGTACAAGTCAACCGCACGCACAAGTACGACACGCACAACCCCCATCAAGCATACGTGAACCCCCCACCCGCCAACGGCCCGTACAAGTCAACCGCACGCACAAGTACGACATGCACAACCCCCATCAAGCCTACGCAAACCCCCCCACCCGCCAACGGCCCGTACAAGTCAACCGCATGCACAAGTACGACACGCACAACCCCCATCAAGCATACGTGAACCCCCCACCCGCCAACGGCCCGTACAAGTCAACCGCACGCACAAGTACGACACGCACAACCCCCCGATCAAGCATACGCGAACCCCCCACCCGTCAACGGCTCGTACAAGTCACCCGCACGCACAAGTACGACGCGCACAACCCCCCATCAAGCCTATGCGAACTCCCCCACCCGCCAACGGCCCGTACAAGTCAACCGCATGCACAAGTATGACACGCACAACCCCCATCAAGCCTATGCGAACCCCCAACCCGCCAACGGACCGTACAAGTCACCCGCACACACAAGTATGACACGCACCCCCCCTGATCAAGCCTACACGAACCCCCCCCCACCCGCCAATGGCCTGTACAAGTCAACCGCACGCACAAGTATGACACGCACACCCCCGATCAAGCCTACGCGAACCCCCCCACCCGCCAACGGCCCGTACAAGTCAACCGCATGCACAAGTACGACACGCACAACCCCCATCAAGCCTACACGACCCCCCACCTGCCAACGGCCCGTACAAGTCAACCGCACGCACAAGTACGACATGCACACATAACGCCAATACCTAAACCAGCACAAGGAGTTTGCTAACGAGTCGCACAACAACACTGAACGTGACTCCTGTGTACACACGATTGAGAAACAATGTCTTGGTCACAGCCAAACAGGCAAACAGAGGTCAACTCTAACACCCACCCCATATAACACACACACCACCAATTCAAATAAGCCACACCCACAAATTGACCAATAAAAGGGTCCACTCATACAACCCATCATCCTTTGCAATATACCTATTCTTGCTAAGACACAGACATCACACCAACAATTGCAGCCACACACCTTCACACATACAACATATCTCATCTACACCCACAACACCCCCTTCACAATCAGACCCACACACCCTCATCCATACACACCATCACCCCCTCAATCACATACACCCCACACCATGAGCACACCCAAGAATCCAAAGTTCACTAACCCGGAGAATGAGATACTCACAGATGAAATCATCAGAGTCGAGCCACAGCTGTTTGGCGCATTGGTTAGACAGACCAGCATGGCTGACAAAACACGCCTTTGGGAGAGGATCGTAGACCGGGTCAATGCTGTTGCACCCATCATGCACACCAGGCTGAAATGCCAGTCCAGGTGGTATGAGCTGCGGAGGATGGTCAACAAGAAAATGGACCAGGACTACGCCAATGCACACTACACTGGAGGTGGTGGTCCCCGCAGACCTCCAGTATACCATCCCTGGGAGGAGAAAGTCATGGCCCTGCTGCCGCCGGTGGAGTACACGGAATTGAAGGAGCCGTTGAGTCTGGTGAGTGTACAAAAAACACATGTTACATAGGTGGACTTACAACAGTGCCCAGCAGCATGGGGGTGGGTGGCCATGAGTCCCAGCAGTACACAACAGAATGGGGGTAGTTGCAAGGGGGAGGCACAAAGGGTGGAAGGTGTAGGGTAGGAGGCTGCTCTCACCCCATATGTCCCAGGTACACACCCAAGCACCATGCCCAATGCACAGGGATATGGAAATTTCACACAAGATAGTAGAGCACAGCTTCAAAACAATTTCATGTTGCTGACACACTTTTCTGAGATGCATAATTTTGTGACACAGTAAGGCAGTGTAGCAAGCGAGCGAGCACAAACAACCTGTCTCCATCCCTCTGTTGCCCTCCTACCTCTGTCTGTCTGTCTCCCTCTGTCTGTCACCCTCTGTCTGTCACCCTCTGTCTGTCACCCTCTGTCTCCCTCCCTCTGACTCCCTCCCTCTGTCTCCCTCCCTCCCTCCATCCCTGTCGCCCTCTCCCTCTGTCTCCCTCTCCCTATGTCTCCCTCCCTCTGTCTACCTCCCTCTGACTGTCTTCCTCTGTCTGTCACCCTCTGTCTCCCTCCCTCTGTCTCCCTCGCTCTGTCTCCCTCCCTCTGTCTCCCTCTCCCCATGTCTCCCTCTACCTCTGTCGCCCTTTCCCTGTCTCCCTCTCCCTCTGTCACCCTCTCCCTCTGTCTCCCTCCCTCTGTCTCCCTCCTCTGTATCCCTCTCCCCATGTCTCCCTCTCCCTCTGTCTCCCTCTCCCTGTCTCCCTCTCCCTCTGTCACCCTCTCCCTCTGTCTCCCTTCCTCTGTCTCCCTCCCTCTGTCTCCCTCTCCCCATGTCTCACTCTCCCTCTGTCTCCCTCTCCCTGTCTCCCTCTGCCTCTGTCACCCTCTCCCTCTGTCTCCCTTCCTGTGTCACCCTCCTCCCGCTGTATCCCTCCCTCAGTTTTCCTCCCTCTGTCACCTCACCCCAGCTTCCTGGGCACACACACAGTTGCACCCGAGCACTGCACAGGCCTTATTAAGACCATAGAGCAGAGTGTCTAGGGATGTCTCCTAATTACCAGCAGTCATGTACTAAGTGCCTGCGACACACCCACCATTTGCAAGTGACGCAGTACTGTGTCAGGACACATAGTTTGGAAAGCTCTGTAGTACACAATGGGCCCAGGTGTAGGCAGCACAAGTCCCTCCTGTGAACATTGCAAACACAAACACCAGGACAAGGTCAGACATCCTGTGCAGGAACCCACAACTACGATTATGCCAGCATGCTACATGAGGGCACAGCCAAATCACGAATGCCTGAGGCTTGCAAATCACACTCAAACTACTAGCATGGCCTGTCACACACCCCCCTTACAGAAACTTATCCCCTGGGGACAGGCAATGGAGTTCAACACTGTCACAATTGTCATGTCCCACAACTAAACACTCACTCATATGAATATGCATACAACTTTAACATGCACATTGCAGATGCTCCAGTCCATTGTGCCTCTCACACCATGCACGTGCCCCATCTTATGAACGTTGTGGATGCACTTAGGTACCAACATGGATATGGGTATTGGCAAGGTGATGCGTCTTGGAGAAGTGCCACGTTCTAAAGCCATGATCTAGAAGTGGGTGTACAGGTCCAGGGGTGTTGGCATTGGTTGGCCATCACGGAACAGCAACACCTATCCAAAGTAGAAGACTTTATCGTAATAAATAATGCTCTGTCTCTTACATGAACATGCTGCATCTAAACTCTGTGCATGCTTGACGCAGGCATAAGGATTTACACTGTATCCTGGATGTTGCGTGAAACAGAGCACTGCTGTATATGTGTTGTGCCGGCAAGACAAGACACAGCAATGGCTGTGTCAGTCATTGTCAAGAGAATGGAAGAAGGAAAATACCCCTGAGTGCATGTCAATTTGCTACCACTACATACACAACTGAACAATGACAACAAAGTAAAGCTGATGGAACTGTGATGCTGATAATGGCAAATTAAGATGTCAATTGATAATGCATTGACAGTGTCTGTCTCTCCCACACACAGGACAACGTGTGGAGACCACCCCCAACCAGGGGGGAGAAGGATCCCTGTCCCAGCTCAGCAGGACCCTGACCCCACCAACAGCAACGCCACTCAATGCACTGTAGATGACCCCAACTAACCTGGCTCCTCTGGATTCTAAACCCCTGCAGCAACTGTCCCAGCTACATCTGTGCCAACCACCGGAACCATTCCCACCACATCCCAGCAGACAGGTCAGAGCCCTGCCCATGATCCACCAGAGAGCCTGTCTGAAAATGAGGGACACCCTTTGTCGGGCACCCCTGAGGTGGCAGACAACATCCACACTGCCAGCACTCGGGGGGCCCGTCGATCGGATGTGCCCACAAGCGCAGGCCGTGCTCCTGTGGGTCAGGGTGGTGGGAGTGGTGCAAGGCGGAGGCGAGATTAGAGCCAGTCAGCTGCAGGGCCCGGTATGCCTGAACTGACTAACATCCTGGAGGCATACCGGCGGGACACCAGGGAGATAAGCCAGGTAGCGGAGACCCTCAACCAGGTGAAAGAACAGCAGGCAGAGCAAAATGCCAGGCAAGAACAACATTATGGACGGGTGGAGGTAAGTCTGGCTGAGCTCTTGACGGTGCATCGGGAAATGAGCCAATCACTACGTCAGATTGCTGCCAACATGCAGCACCCTCCCTGTGTCACCAGGCCAGCTACATCAAGGCAAAGTGCAACACCAGCCACAGGGAGGGAGGAGTAGGAACTGTCTGATGTAGCGTCCCATGCCTGCACATGAGGGTCCCCCAAGGAAGGTGGGTCGTCCACGGCTAAGACGTTGAGAGGCAGTGGGGCATGCACAACTCCCAGGACACCTGACCTGGCATATTGCCCTTGGGTGCAACAGCATCACCTATGAGACTCTCCCACATGGACTTGCTGGTCACAGTCTGCCCAATGATGCCAAGCACTGTGGCCTGGACTCTGTAGACTCAAACTGTACGGCATCTCATCTCCAGCAGTGAACTTTGGATTCCCCCCCTTTCTGTACAGCACCTACTCACGTTTCCTGCACAAGATCACCCAATAAATATAACAAACATCAAACACATTTCTTGAGTTGTCTTGTACCCACAGTATAAAAGAATATGTGTGTGCAAATGTATGAAATGCAAGAGTATCCAACAAAATGCAGCCATCCACACACTTGGATCTGAGTCCGGGTGAGGACACACATAGGTCACAAATTTCTAACAACTAGATACATGGATGGAAACACACACCTGTGATGGATGGTAAATGCTGGAGGGGGTTTGAATCACAAAACTGCAATTACAGACAGGCACAGGAGAGTCACTTGGAGGTGTATAGATCAGTGTTAAAAAGCTAATTGTCCACGTAGGGATTACCTACATCTGTGTCCTCAGGTATGTGAACTATCATCAGCATGCTGCTGTACTGTGGATGTGATGAATGGTGCACAGGACAAGGGTGGCAGGACAGACTGTGGGCAATGGGCTGTAGCACTCTACCCAAGCTCACCTGATTACGTGACCTCCCCCTATGGAGCTACAAGTACTAAACTCCTGTGATGGGAGCAACACATCTAGAACAACTAGCCACGTCTGACAATTATCTACACCAGAACGACCAAACCACACCACACCCAAGAGACGTGGTCATGGTGTGTGTCCCCTGTGGCTACTTGACTGACTGTGACGGCTATGTTGAAGTTGGGTGACCAGGTCGTGTACTGCCACGTGACTGTAAGGAAGGCTAGTTTTGCTGCTGTGGTGTTGACAAGGTAACACTGTACAAAATTGTGCCTATGGAAGGTGTGTGTGTGCTGTACAAGGCACATGACCTGGTGGTACGTAGACACACTGTCATGTGGCTCAGCATAGTCTTGCCAGTATGTGTTGCACACACAGGCATAGAAGCTGTAATGGGTGAGTTTGAGGCATTGTGATACCAGGAAGATGATTGTCTGGTGTTCTCTGTGTGTAGGGTGGCTGGAGCATGCTCTACAAATGGATGGAAGGAAGGGTATCCTGTAGGCGTGTGTGGTCCTGGATAGTGTGCGCTGCATTGTGGCTGTGTATGCAGCAGCAGGAATGAGTGAAGACATGACGGCAGGAGGGGTGTGACAACTTACAAAACAAGCACATACCACAAGGGCATTGGCAAGCCACAAAGTGACATGTGTATGTGAATGCAGGAGTGTCTGCGTCACTCAGGGTCACTGCAAATAAAATGGCACAGTAATCACCAAAGATCACGGTCACAGGATCAGGCCCCTTAGGGACAAGTGGGGCACAGGACACACAGCGTCAGCAGGTGTGGTCTACAGGTAGTGTGTTCCAAGCTAAACAGCAGCTACACAGCCATCTACCTCACACACAATATAGTACTTTAGCCTTAATCAACACCATGCATGTTGTCACTGTACAAGTAAACACATAACAAGAATAAGCTTTCTTCATGCCATATAGTATACATGCACATTAGAAGGACATGTGCGTTGACATCAAGGAGGCACAAAATTCAGTTGAAATCACACATCATGCACAACATGATGATTTACCTTGGGAGCCCATGGAGCATTATCAAACATACATGGTCATTGGCATTGGCAAGAAGACAAAAAAAGACTATGAATGATGTCACCTGTAATGCAGCAGAACGATTCGCTATAAGCCTGCCAGGGACTGGCCGTACCTTTCTTCATCAGAGTGGTGTGATGCTCAAAGGGTTCCACCTCCAAATAGCCCCTTGGTCTGAGTACAAGTGACAGACACAAAGGGTGATCAGGCGAGGGAAGGAGAGGATGGAAACTGCAGGGAGGGAGACCTGAAACAGAGGCAAATAACCATTAGGAGTACTTTCTCATGTCACTGACACTACAAATACCTCATGAGATACACTGTACCAGTCACACCTGTGAAGTGTAACGACTGTAGCCAATTTGAGATCACTCATTATGCTATCACATGAGATCCAATGCTGTAACACAGACGCATTAAACCTAGTACAGTCTGTCATCTATTTGAGTCTTGTGTAACGCTCACAAGTCTGCTACTATGCAATGAGATCTATGTGGACAAAAACTAATTCACAGTGTCTGATGATGTGGACCCTACAAACAAAATAAAATATATGGCAATGCTACTTACGCAAAGTGTAATATCTGTATTTGTTTATGTGTACCCGTAAGGGCCATGTACGCAAACTTGACATCACCCACAACAGCTGTAAGAATCACATATGATGAGGAAGCTAATGACCTACATGCAATGAAGGCACTCTGTAGCCAGTCTTTTGCTCTATCAACTTTGCATCACTATGCTAAACATGACAAGCAGGTTGAAAATAACTCAACAGCAAGTGATGTTGATACAAGCCACATAATGAACCCTACGTCGCACAGAAATGCTGCACGGGACAAGGAAATCATGTGAATGACCGCACTGCACTGGTGCAACACAATAATTCACATATGCATCATCCCACCATTGTCATGTCTCCAGCTAAACATACATGGCATCATGTGAATGAAAACATAACTGCTACTCACTTTGAAGGCTGGCGTAGCTGTATTCTCAACCTGCACTGAGGTAACAACATGACAGTGACATGACGTACTGCAACAAGGGCCAATGCATCCATGCGAACAGAATCACAGGACAGTTCTCTTAACCTGTGGAACATACACTGGGCCACACCTACACAACATGGTTTTCTGGTAAACAAACTGGGCTGGCCCACAAGGTTGAGGTCAGGATCCAGACACATTCTAATGCACACAGGGAGGCTGCAATCCCCCACAGAGTCCGTGGTTGTGACCTCTAACACAATGTCAAACCATGGTATATGCAATGTTGCAGTGTCAATGTCTACACACATTGATGCATTCACCAAAGTCTAAAACTACAACAGATGACTGTCAGATGGGGTGACTATCCTGTCATGGGAGTGGGCCTACATGTAATAAGATACATGATGTTGTTGCATGTATGCATGGTCTAACAACATGCGCATGAACATGTACCACACAATAGAAACCATACCAACGCTAAACAGCCTTATATGAGTCCTTACCCAAATTGACTTTTCCACATGTCCATGCCTGCTCCGTTGATTCGGCTGATGTTGCAATCATAATGAGCAATAGCAGGCTGACCACGATGACACCAACGGACAACAGGCAGGGCGAGCTGGGGATGAGAGGCACACAAGGGGTCAAGTTCCGTATAATGTCATTCTGACATTGTCCTGTTGAATTGCCTGATGTTGTAGTACATCTGTACATTCCAAGTACACACATAGCACATTTGTGTATTGCATTACATCTGCACCTGTGTGACACTGCACATTAAACATCCAAGTGACATTGCAAACAGTCAGTTGCATACACAGCATGCTACCCATGAAACTCTGTAGTGCATGTTTTACCAAAATGCACCTATGACTCACCATTATGAAAAGAAGTTGCGGATGAGGTGACTCCGGATATCATCTTCATCCTCCTCGTCACTGGCATCCTGGGCAAGGCCTTCATCCTCAACGGGCGGATGTTCCAGCTCATCAGGATCACGGATGAGTGGCATGGCCTTCTCCACTGCCATGTTGTGTAGCATGCAGCACACGGTGAAGATGTCACACACCTTGAGTGGGGTGTATTGGAGGGCTCCGCCTGTCTTGTCCAGGCACCTGACCCGGCTCTTCAGGAGTCCAAATGTTCGCTCGATCACCCGCCTGTTCTTCCCATGAGCATTGTTGTACCGCTGGTCTGCAGCTGTCCTGGGGTTGCGTAGCGGAGTCATTAGCCACGGCATGTTTGGATATCCTGCGTCTCCTGCAAATTGACATCATGGAAATAAGTGTGTAATATGATGCAGTTCATGAAGTTTTGACATACTGACATACATGGCTAACAGAGTTTACCCACCAACAAGACATGCCCGATGGTTGTGCAGCTGCAGCATCATCTGTGGTACCCTGCTACGCCTCATGATGAATGCATTGTGGCACGATCCTGGAAAACGTGCACAAACATGTGAGATAAGCATGTTGGCAAGACACACCACCAGGGCATTTATCGAGTGGTAGTGTTTCCTGTTGCGGTACGCTTGCTCCTGAGCCTGTGGTGGCACCAGAGTAACATGCGTACCATCAATTGCATCAATTACATGTGGCATGCGTCCGAGGGCATAGAATTCCCCCTTGACATCTGTCAACTGTTCTGGAGTAGGGAATGTAATGAATTCATCTATGTGCAGCAACATAGCTGCCAATACATCGCTTAATACCCGGCTAAACATTGTTTGTGATATCCCTCCCACATCAGCTATGGTAAATTGGAACGTACCTGTGGCAAAGAAATGTAGGGCTGCCATCACCTTTACCTTGGGTGTCAGCGCAGTTGGATACCTGTGTCGTGGTTGCAGGTGATGTTCCAGCCTGTCCGTCAGGTCCTTGATTATCTGTCTGGAGAAGCGGTAACGCTGTATGCAATTACGTTCCTCATGGCTTCCAAGTCTGGCAACGGCCTTTCCAGAGGGGGTGCCCTGCAAACCATATTTAGTAGAAAATGTGTACAACTGTCAGACAAAGACAATAACAATGTACATGGCACAAGCAACACTGCTTCAACAAATCTAGACAATTTTGAGTTAGGCGTGGGATACACACTGAGGAAACATGTGCCAGCTGCCAGCCACTCCTCCGTGAAAAGTAAAAGACCTGTGGTCAGTGGAATGGACATTACATTCATACAAATGATCTGATGGGAAGGTCTGAGTGAGCATGACAATGTATCACGTCAGTGACACACGTCACGTGAATTGCATTAGGAGGTTTTCTGCAGATCCAGACAGCTGACAGCAATACACACACCCACATCACATGTGCCATCATTTGCACAGATCTGACATATTCCTATAGCGGTGTGATATTTCAAAAACAAATACATGGACATCATCAGACAGCAGAAATGTTTGATTTGTGACAAATGGTCTGTGATGCCATCACACATATGAGCGGTTCATTTGCACAAGTGGCATGGTGTGCGTACATGTGAAACCCTGTCATCGCGGCAAGGACCCATCATAGATGCTCCTACAGCAGATATAATGAACAGTATGAACAAGTTACTTACCTTTTGTAATGAAATATCTGTAAGGAACAGTATTTAGTACCATATTCCTTCCTTGGAATACATACCAGGCTTTGCAACAAATCGTCTCCGTGGATGCCATCGCTCTGCCCAGTGAGTCGGTGCTATCCAGCACACACCGGATCGAATACCGTGCCGCAGATCGGCTTGGCCAAGTATTGCCCGTACCTACAACGCACACTCTGGCAGCAGTTCCACAAATGTGTCCCACAGAGAGTGTGTGTATCGGACAAATAGGCATGTGATGTTGGAAGACCTCAGTCCCAGATTCTGGGAGGAAGATACCATCTTTCCGTACTGCTCATACCTCATGGATACCCTGTCCAGAGGAGCAAACGGGAATGCGGTCTGTGATTTGGAGGCATGGGTGCCCATGCTCTCTTGGGTGGGGTGGGAGGACAGGAAACATGGGTCGTCCGGGGACGGGTGTGTGCGTCTGGCAACGTGCCTATCTACAGCCAAATCTGCAGCGGGCCTGGACATAGTGGCCAAAATAGCGTCAGTCAATGCCTCATGAAACAGATGCAGAGGCTCAGCCGAGCTTGACTGCAGTTTAAGGACCTCAGTGAGGAGGTTGGTCCTCACGGGCGCAACGAGGAGATGAAGGGGCAAGGCTTTGGCCGCCCACGTACACACAACACTGTACATTGCCCGCTCCTCCAAAGACACGGTTGGATTAGAAACATTACCAGTGTCTGGCGAGGTGTCCAGACCACTCGCATCCCCCAGTGCACCTGTACATTCGTCTTGGGACTGACACTCACGTGTCAGTGGGTCTTCAGGACCCTCCCAATACTCCTTATCACCCATTCCCTGATAATCAGGGTTGTCAAAAGATGTGCCCGGCTCGTTGAAGTTAAACTCCCCATGCAGCATTAAAAGCGTTAGTCTGCCGCGCCGTTCCCACACTGGAGCCGTATAGTGTGTGGTATCGGGGACATCACCACCCGAGGACGGCGCCGAGGGTGACACCTGGGGGACTATTGCTGGTGAGGTCGTGAGGTGAACCAGCGAGGACCAGGATCACCTATCGGATCCAGTGTGGCCCAGCGGTGCCGGGACGAAGGCGCCACCAGCATCAGAGCCAAAGCAAGAGACAGCATCGGGGCCAAAGGACCAGACCCGCTAGTGCCCCCAGACGGGTCCGCTGGGCCCTAAGCTGCGGCGTAGCCCGTCGGTGGAGTGAGGGACATCATGGCCATGAGGAAGCGCACTAACTCCTGCTGCGTCGCATGCTGGCCAGGGACCAGAGGTCGTGGTGCAGGCTACTACGGCTGCAAATCTGACGGAGCTGCGTGGGCGATGTCACCCAAATCCCGTGCAGCATTGCACGTGCATTGTGGTGAGTTTGAAGTGTGATGACGTCTATTTGACTTCTTGTGGTTACCTGACGACTTTGCCCTGGAGGAGTGATGTCAAATCCCAGGGCTCTGATGGCTCAAACCCCACGCCCGGGCACTCAACCTATGTCCAGACCATGAGCTATTGCAGTGCTGGGCCAACTGCTGGAGTCGGCGCCGCTTGCGGGACCACTCCCACCTAGCTTCATATGTCTGGGCCCGGCAGTCAGAGCAGCACTTGTTGCCGTGCTTGACGTCGGAACAGTGGAGACACCGACGGTGAGGGTCAGTCACCGACATCAGTCGGTCGCAATCCTCACAGGCTTGGAACCGGCCATCCCTATTGGCACCGTCCTGAGTCGGACAATCCAAGTTAAATGATCAGAAGTGATCGTACTATGATCTGAAACAAAATGAGTAAGGTTACACTTATACGGGGACTGCGCTGCTGGTGTGAAAAAAGAGGACCTGACGTGAGCACGCGGAGGCGACGTATGAGTACTCAGACAACGACATCACGGCGCACACAACGCCAACGACACACGCCGAGCCGCAGATGATGCCTACCGACACACAAGGGTACTGCTAAGCCGAAATTGGCAGATCCAGTCTGACACTTGGGGATATTGTAAGGTGAGAAATATAATACTGACCTGTTTATTTCATATGCAAACAGCATGCACAATGTCGCACATGGCACACACATGACGTCACACAGGGTCATGCTGTGCGTCAATTCGACATCTGTGACAGTGGGCATGTTGCTGTCATCATGTGACAGTTCCCTGTACTGAATGGTGTGCCATTCCAGTGTTGATGTGCATCCCAATATGTTGCAGACGTTACTCAGGTGCGAAGTGTTGAATGTATGTGATACACATGTGCACAATGACTAATTGCATGTCTCAACAGCTCTTCACACATCAATTGAGCCACAAGGTCACAGTCCCTGTGCTTCTTCAATGTCTGCCACACCTGGGGCCTGCTGATGTAAGGATGCCATTCTGATGTATGCATCCACATCGTCAACATGAGTCTAGACTATATCCCTGCAATGTGATTTCCTGGGGTCACTCTCCCAATGGTGAAATGAAGGAGGTCAGGAACGCAGCCTACACAAGCGTTTACTTGAGCATGTCTGACGCACTATACCCCAATGGTACGTGCGTGTGTAGGCCTTGTTTCCCTGTTGCATTGCAGCCATAGGCGAGCACAGCGTACCCAATGGTACGTGCGTGTGTAGGCCTCGTTTCCCTGTTGCATTGCAGCCATACGCGAGCACAGCGTACCCCAATGGTACATGCCTGTGTACGCCTCGTTTCCCTGTTGCATTGTAGCCATTCGCGAGCACAGCGTACCCCAATGGTACGTGCGTGTGTAGGCCTTGTTTCCCTTTTGCATTGTAGCCATACGCGAGCACAGCGTACCCCAATGGTACGTGCGTGTGTAGGCCTCATTTTCCTGTTGCATTGTAGCCATACGCGAGCACAGCGTACCCCAATGGTATGTGCGTGTGTAGGCCTCGTTTTCCTGTTGCATTGTAGCCATACGCAAGCACAGCATACCCCAATGGTAAGTGCGTGTATACGCCTCGTTTCCCTGTTGCATTGTAGCCATGCGCGAGCACAGCGTACCCCAATGGTACGTGCGTGTGTACGCCTCGTTTCCCTAGTGCATTGTAGCCATACGCGAGCACAGCGTACCCCAATGGTACGTGCGTATGTACGCCTCGTTTCCCTAGTGCATTGTAGCCATACGCGAGCACAGCGTACCCCAATGGTACGTGCGTATGTACGCCTCGTTTCCCTATTGCATTCACAGCGTACCCCAATGGTACGTGCGTGTGTACGCCTCGTTTCACCATTGAATGGGTTGCATTTGGAACGGCAATCGCACCGTACTTGTGTGGGTAATGAAATAAATACATAGGGAGCATCTAGGGGAACAGTGGAATGATCAGATGCAGCCAGGTTGTCATGGATACAGAGAGTTTTGAGCCTCCTACAGGTGTTCTAGAAAATTCAGTTGGGCAAAAGTATACAATGTTGCAAAAGTTGTTGTTCAGCTCTGGCCCAGTTTTCAAACCATGCATATGTGTGTCATGGCCTTATGTGTGACGGGATTGGATGAAACATAGGAGACCCTCTGCAGTACAAATATAAGGCAGCATGTGGCTGGGGAGGGCACTTGCCTGCAGAACATTGGAGTGGAAAACACAGCTGCTGTCTCTGTATCCTCTGGACCCTGATTAGCTGAGCATGGAGAGGGCACCTGCATTCAGTGATGGTGAGAACAAGGCCCTGCTGGATGCCCTCCTGCCTAACTACAGCAAGCTGTATGGGAGACCAGAGGAGCAGGTGAATGATGTGTATACTACCTTGGAGTGTGCACCTGTTGTGTGTGTGACACTATAGCCACTGTGTATGTATAGTGGATAGATGCTATGTTGTTGGGAGTGAGTGCCAGGGTGTACAGTGTTGTATGAAGAGGGTTCTTTATTGTAGTGGGGTGTGTGGCAGCATGTCACGTGCTGCAGTGCACCCAGATGTAGCATATATTGCTCAGTGAGTGCCATGCTCAAAGAGTGGTTTGCACCCCTTATGTCATCTGTAGCCTTTAAATGGCATGTAGTGCAGTTGTCTTTGCTCACAGGCCACATACTCCTGGACAATGATGCAAATGTGAGGAGCATCCGATGCCCTGTTGTCCTCAAGTATTTTCTGCACATATGTGTGTCTTTTGAACATGGACCAGGTGTACTGATGTTATTTAACTTTACATTTGTGACAGGTATCTGCCTATGAGAAGGGTGAAATCTGGGTGGACATCGCCAGGGCTGTCAGTAGTGAGGGGGGGCCTCACAGGAGGCTCAGAAACATCAAGAAGGGGTGGCACGACATCCAGTGCTGGACCCGCCGCATCGCCAGGGTACAGCTGAAGCTGGAAGCTCCACGCCGGCATGGTGGCACCCGCCACCTCACCCCCCACATGCTCCGGGTCCTGGAAGTGGTGTTCCCAGACCTCCATAGGCAGTTGCAGGAGGGACAGCAGCAAGAAGGGGGTAGGTACATGTCTGTTTGTTGTCATGTGTGTCACATGCTACCTGCAGTGCTCCGAGGCATGGTAACACTCCCATAGTTGGAGTGGTGTGGTCAGACAGGCACTTTATGCATTGGCATAAGAATGGCCCAGTTTCAGCAGATGCTTCTGTACATGCCTTGCCCTACTCCACATCTGACCAGCGCTTTGGCTAATGATTGTTTTTCACATGTACTCCTATGGTGCAATGTCTTTGCACATCATCATGTTGGAGGGGGGTCTGTGACACCTGTTGGTACCTTACATGTAGCACCACATGTGCACTGTTTCTGGCCTTCTTCATATTTTGGCACTGATCTTGAGTCTCAACATGTGTTTTCTGCACGAGTCAGCCTCAGTGGCCTTTGTCCATGGTACACTTAATAATTGTCATGTGTTAGCTACAGGTGCACACTGTACATGTGCACTAATTTTGGCTTGTGCATACTCACTCTGGTCAGTGCGTGTGTGCATATAACCAAAATATGTTGCATGTTGTTTGTAAATAATATTGATGGTCAGCCACACAATGTGGCTTTGGGTGTAGACAGCTGTAATGCCAGTGTGAGGTGTTGGGACACTTGGTTCAGGTCCCAGGATGGCATCACATGGCAGTTCAGGCAGGACTTTTCCCATGTGGCACAAGGTCAAAGCAAAACAAACATGACCAGGTCTGGCTTTGGGTGGCAGGGTGGGCAAATGAACTGTGATGCATCATCAGCTATCCTGTTGTCAGGCAGTGGCTCATCATTGTGTCTCTCATACAAGTTTTTACCTTGCCTGTTGCTTGTATCCTACTAGCCTGTGTGCAGAATTTCCTAGGCAGTCAAGGAATTACAATTAAACTAAACAAGTGGGAAACCAAAACAGGGACAATTGAAAAAGTATATGGGTGATAAAAACTCGCTATGTTTTAATAGAAACACAATTACAGTTCATTGGTCAACACATACAATGTGCAATAAAAATTAAAATTAAACAGCTGAATGCTAAAAAAATCACAGTGAAAAAGTTACATTAAAAACAATGACCATATCAATTTATAACAAGAACACCAAACAAGGGTGTCCAAATTTCAATAATACAGTACTCGACGCGCGTTTCGGCGACTGAACGCCTTCTTCAGGAGCCACAAAAACAATTTAACATAGACCAGGGATTTGCTCGGTCAATGCTCAAGAGTTTGTAAATCTTTGGACCAGTTTACATCTGCAGAGTGATGTCTCTGGAATAGGATGCGTCTTATCTGGTTCAGACACAGGTCGATGTTCACAACGTGTAATAAAAGTGATAAAAATCCGTGTTGATAATATATGTAGAGTTACGGACGTGCGGTTTGGTTAACACCCATGGAAATAAGTCGTGCTTGACAGGTTGAATTAAGGGTGTTGGATGAGCTCCATTGACTTTCCATTGAAATCAATGGAAAGTCCATGACGAGTTACCCTTGTCATTAGCGCTGAAGGGGTTAAGGGTCGCGCCTGGAGGTAGCTTAAAAAATTGCCTAATTACTCGGAATGCTGTGAACCGGATTTCGGCTTCGGACAGACTTTAAGATATCTGGGGCGGTCGGGCCTTCTGTGTAGTTTGATGTACCCGGTATCTGCGCACTCGGACGCGCGAACGTTGCAGCTAGACTGGATGCTTGTATCCTACTATACATTGAGCTTTGTCTCTCTTACAATTGGCCAAAACTAGACTTAGCATTGTGCAGAGTTCTGTGGCATGTGACTCATGATGCATGCCATGTTTATAAATGTGCCCAAATGATTTGTAGCTGATATGTCTGCTGTGCACAGGTGACTGATATGTTTTTCTTATACTCCTTGCCAACAGCATCATCATCAGAATCTGGAGGAGACACAGGCGCGGACCAGGCAGAGGGACCCAGCGACAGTGCCACCTGCTTTGAGGAGTCAGAGGGAGGCAGTGGCACGGAGGGTGAGGAGAGTCTGCAGGCCAGACCACATGTGACTGACACATCCTACCATGCGGACGGCTCTGAATCAGACTGTCAGGAGGAGGGGGAATATGCAGCAATGGTCACTTCTTCATCTTTGGCTGGCCTCCCCTCCTCCAGTACCATCTCCACCCTCCCAGTTGTTAGTATCCCTAGGGTCCGTGCTAGCCCCCGTGTCTCCTTTGTTCCCGGCACCGCAGCCCCTGCCCCTGTGTCCCCTGCTGCCCTCAGTGCTGAGTCTGTGGACCTACTCCGGCAGCTTGTAGTAGGTCAGACATCAATGTTGACTGGACATACACGACTAATTACACAGTTGGTGTCGTTCATGGAGGGCATGTCATCTGCCATGTCTGATCTACGTCGGAGTGTGGCAGCCATAGAGTCAGCACTGACGGCAGCTCTGCACACCCAGCAGCATCTGTCCCCCCCATCCTTCAGACCCATCCACCTCTGCCTCTCCCATACCTACCCAACATACACGCAGACGCCACAGGTCAGACACAACAGCAGACACACCCAGCACACCCACACGGCAAAAGAAGCTCAAATCTTCACGCACACAATCTCAAGGGGATGTAGGCACACCCACAGGGAGAGGGGACGCATCTCACACACGCATCCACAGACCCAGGAGAACAGACTCACAGCCCTCTACCTCCACCCCCAATGTGTCCCCGGGTTCAGGTGGTAGTTTTTCCGAACTGGCTGAGGTGTGCAGCCAAGTTTATCTTGCTACTTTCAGCGATGCACCGGCCAGTGTGGCTGAATCCACGACACCTGCACCCACTCCACCTGTCCTTCCCTCTCCTGTCCATGCGGTGCCGGAGGATTCCACAGATGATGCCCCCACTGTTTCCACAGCGGATTGAACTCCATTGACAGGCAAGTTTGGGTGTGAGAACATCCATGAAGGCAGAAACTGTTTATCTGACTTGTTTGGACTGGCCATTGGCCTTAAGTGAGCGAGGACTCTTATTTGCGTTTTCAATTTTGAACCAGCTGAATAAAGCAATTTTGTTTCAGTTTCTGTACTTTAGTTTGTCTGATAATGTCTGTGACTGATGTGTGCCTGGGAGCTGGTGTGATGTTCAAATTTGGGTATAGTAACATGTGTCTATTTCCTGATGGTAATGAGGTTAACAATGGTATGTTTTTGCTTTAACTGCTGGGGGTCTTAGCCACACACACTCTAATGCTGGGCACTGTTGGGCACTGGTGGGGGTCTTAGCCACACACACTCTAATGCTGGGCACTGATGGGGGTCTTAGCCACACACACACTCAAATGCTGGGCACTGGTGGGGGTCTTAGCCACACACACACTCTAATGCTGGGCACTGCTGGACAATGGTGGGGGTCTTAGCCACACACACACTCTAATGCTGGGCACTGCTGGGCACTGGTGGGGGTCTTAGCCGCACACACTCTAATGCTGGGCACTGGTGGGGGTCATAGCCACACACACTCTAATGCTGGGCACCGGTGGGGGTCTTAGCCACACACACACTCTAATGCTGGGCACTGCTAGGCACTGGTGGGGGTCTTAGCCACACACACACTCTAATGCTGGGCACAGGTGGGGGTCTTAGCCACACACACTCTAATGCTTGGCAATGGTGGGGGTCTTAGCCACACACACACACTCTAATGCTGGGCACTGCTGGGCACTGGTGGGGGTCTTAGCCACACACACACTCTAATGCTGGGCACTGCTGGGCACTGGTGGGGGTCATAGCCACACACACTCTAATGCTGGGCACTGATGGGGGTCTTAGCCACACACACACTCTAATGCTGGGCATTGTTGAGCACTGGTGGGGGTCTTAGCCACACACACACTCTAATGCTGGGCACTGCTGGGCACTGGTGGGGGTCTTAGCCACACACACACTCTAATGCTGGGCACTGCTAGGCACTGGTGGGGGTCTTAGCCACACACACACTCTAATGTTGGGCACAGGTGGGGGTCTTAGCCACACACACTCTAATGCTTGGCAATGGTGGGGGTCTTAGCCACACACACACACTCTAATGCTGGGCACTGCTGGGCACTGGTGGGGGTCTTAGCCACACACACACTCTAATGCTGGGCACTGCTGGGCACTGGTGGGGGTCATAGCCACACACACTCTAATGCTGGGCACTGATGGGGGTCTTAGCCACACACACACTCTAATGCTGGGCATTGTTGAGCACTGGTGGGGGTCTTAGCCACACACACACTCTAATGCTGGGCACTGCTGGGCACTGGTGGGGGTCTTAGCCACACACACACTCTAATGCTGGGCACTGGTGGGGGTCTTAGCCACACACACTCTAATGCTGGGCACTGGTGGGGGTCTTAGCCACACACACACTCTAATGCTGGGCACTGCTGGGCACTGGTGGGGGTCTTAGCCACACACACACTCTAATGCTGGGCACTGCTGGGCACTGGCGGGGTCATAGCCACACACACTCTAATGCTGGGCATTGGTGGGGGTCTTAGCCACACACACACTCTAATGCTGGGCACTGCAGGACACTGGTGGGGGTCTTAGCCACACACACACTCTAATGCTGGGCACTGCTGGGCACTAGTGGGGGTCATAGCCACACACACTCTAATGCTGGGCACTGGTGGGGGTCTTAGCCACACACATCCTACGCTGCTGGGCACTGCTGGGTGTGTTTTCTACAGACCTCTTACACTGACACTGACATAGCAGACGTATGTCCCACACGTCTCACTGTTACACAGGAGATATGCGGTAGCGTAACGTACCCGAGGTCGATGACGTAGGTGCGGCACGTCTCCGTATTACACGGGTGATGTGCGGTGATGTACCGTACCCCGAGGTCGATGACGTAGGTGTGGCACGTCTCTGTATTACACTGGTGATGTGCGGTGACGTACCGTACCCCGAGGTCGATGACGTAGGTGCGGCACGTCTCCGTATTACACTGGTGATGTGCGGTGGCGTACCATACCCCGAGGTCGATGACGTAGGTGCGGCACATCTCCGTATTACACTGGTGATGTGCGGTGACGTACCGTACCCCGAGGTCGATGACGTAGGTGCGGCACGTCTCCGTATTACACTGGTGATGTGCGGTGGCGTACCGTACCCTGAGGTCGATGACGTAGGTGCGGCACGTCTCCATATTACACTGGTGATGTGCGGTGACGTACCGTACTCCGAAGTCGATGACGTAGGTGCGGCACATTTCCGTATTACACTGGTGATGTGCGGTGACGTACCGTACCACGAGATCGATGACGTAGGTGCGGCATGTCTCCGCATTACACTGTTGATGCGCGGTGACGTACCATACTCCGAGGTCGATGGCGTAGATGCGGCACGTCTCTGTATTACACTGGTGATGTGCGGTGACATACCGTACCATGAGGTCGATGACGTAGGTGCGGCACGTCTCCGTATTACACTGGTGATGTGCGGTGACGTACCGTACCATGAGGTCGATGACGTGGGTGCGGCACGTCTCCGTATTACACTGGTGATGTGCGGTGAGGTACCGTACTTCGAGGTCGATGACGTAGGTGCGGCACGTCTCCGTATTACACTGGTGATATGCGGGAATGTGTGGCGCAACGTACCCAGACATTACAGTCGTGCAATCGAGATGTGTACGTGTGCCACCACGTACAGGTATGTTGGACTTCGTTGTACTCACCGTCTGCGCCGTCGTCGGTTTCTTTGTACGAGGTGGTGGCCGTACAGGATTGCGATGACACGGACTATGGCGTTCATGTCTTGTTTGTCGCGTACCGGGGTGCGGTTCGTACCGGACTCTGTTTTACGGTAGTTTTGAGCTCTCGTAGCAAAAGAGCCGTACGGAGTGTGTTCAACACGGATCGTACTTCCTGGTTCGGAAGACGCGGTCTATTTACGTACAGACGTGGCGTGGAGCGCCAGCCGACTGCAAATCATATGGACTTTTGATTTGTACGGTGTTTTTTACGAGGCGTACGGAGTGACGCTTTTGGTTGGGATCGTACTTGCTGAATCGTACGGGGACGCTTACGGGTAACCCTGGGCGAAGCACTACGCTACGCTCGGGGAGTTTGCGAAGTTTTCGCAACTTCGCACTACGCGAGCTGCACGTAGCACAGTGCGAACATGCGTAGTGCAGCGTAGCGTAGTGCAGCGGTCATTTTTTGCTTGTTTGCGGTCCTGAACGTCATGTTCGCGACCGCGAGCAAGCAAAATGACATCCCGGCGAGATTTTCAATGCGAGGATGTCAGGTTTCTCATTGTGAGTGGTTGCGCATGCTCGCGACCGCTCTCAATGAGAAACTACCTGTTCGCGTTGAGAAAGCTGCCGCTCGAGTAATAATCTACTCGAGCAGCAGAAAACTACAGCTCGCAGTGTGCAAGATGCCGTTTTCAATGCTTGCAGAGTGCCGGATGCTTGTCCGCACTGTGCAATAATTGAAAACGCATCTTGCACAGTGCGAACATGCTGCTATGCAGCTTGCACAGTGCTACTTCATGAACTACGCCCACCCTTACTTACGGGTACGAATCGTACGGGAAAAAACGCTCCGAATGGCAAATCGGAGCGTTTTTTACCGGATCGGAATCGACCCCTATGTTGGAAGTTGATGACGCTCAACGAGCAGAGTTAAACGAGCCTCTAGCGCTGCTGGAGGTACAGCTAGTATTGGCCACAGGCAAGGCGCCGGGCCCTGATGGGCTACCGGTGGAATATTATAAAACCTAGAGAGACGTCCTGGCCTCGAAGTTGCTTGCCATGTTTAACAGCGCACAAGAAATAGCTCTCCTGCCAGAGACGCTCCGTGACTCCTTGCTTATGTCGCTGCCTAAGCCAGACAGGGAAACAGAACTTCTTGGCTCACACCGGCCGTTAGCGCTGCTAAATGCCAAATACAAAATACTTGCCAAACAGTTGGCCAACAGGCTGACCCTGGTAGTCCCGAAACTGGTGCACGTGAACCAGAACGGGTTTGTGCCAGCCCGCAGCACATCTCTCAATCTCCAAGGAACGCTGGCCACACTTGAGTTGTCTAGTGCTGGACCTTGAAAAAGCATTCAACACGCTCAAATGGGACTGCTTATTTGCTGTTTTGGCAAAATACAAGCTAGGCGACAGTTAAGTTGCCTTGGTCAAGCTGCTTTATAAAAGGCCCAGGGCATAGGTCAAGACAGACCTATATGTTTCCAACCCCATCTCTATCGGAAGGGGCACTCGGCAGGGCTGCCCCCTTTCCCCGCTGTTGTTTGCGCTGGCAATCGAACCATTGGCGGTGGACTTGCGGAGCTCAATGGTGGTCTGGGAAATAGCCCTGGGAGATGAAGTGCACGCTGTGTCCCTCTATGCTGATGATCTCCTGATAGACCTACGTGACATTTGGCTGCCATGTGAGGCAGTAGCGTAGTGAGTTTACAACGGGGTATACCCTAAGAACTCTCTGACCTGGGTCAGTTAAGGTAAGTATATATGCAGTGGTCAGGGTCTATAGATTATAACAAAGACTGTATCATGGAAACCATTAAATTAATAAATTATGTTAAGATTGCTTCTGTGCAGTACAGAACCATTTATTCAAACATTTTGATGGTCGATGTACTCGATAATATTAAAAAAAAGTTCAATATACAAAAAGACCAATTACTTCATTGGGTCAAACACATACTGAAGGACAGAAGTCTCAGTAGAAATGTTATAAAAACTTTCTTTTGGGTTCAATTCACATATATTATCTACACAGTAACATTACAACGTGCTCAAAGTGACAAGGAAAGGAGACAGTTAAGTGGGATGGGTGTGGTTGGGTCAAAGTGAGGAAAGGGTAAAGGATGTTGTGACCTTACTACAATCACAGTGGTATTCAATGCAACCTTTACAGACTCATTTTGTTCATTAGTTCCAAATGACTCTTTAACATAGGATCTGTGTTTATCCATGGGTTGCTTCCTATGTTAAGAGAACAAGTGCAATCCGGTCTACGTTTCGACCCCTGGATTAAGCGTTGATTGAAGCCTCATGCTGGGTTCTTCTTCAGGACTTAAAGGTGCAGGAGCGCTTATTGTTGGGCCGTCCAGTGGCCTAACGGGGTAGGACCATCATCGGTTCCTCTGCGATTAGAATTGACTGTTAATTAATAATAAATACCAATAAATAAATACAATCTCTTTAATTAATTTAATTTAATTATTTCACACCGTATTCCCCGATAAACACACAACCCACTACACATAAATAAATCACATAAAAAATGTATTTATCATTTAATCACTTATTAACAATTAATTACCAATTAATTATTAATTAACAATAACACAAAATAAAAAAATATTAATACATGAACTCTAATAGTGTAATTAACCAATTAATAATAATTAATTACCAATTAATTATTAATTAACAATTAATTATTAATCAATAATATTAAAAAACATAATAATTTATTAATTATAATTCAATTACTTCCCACCCTATTCCCCTATAAACCCACAACCTGCTCTGATACTAAAACGCAAAATGTAAACAAAATTACTAATTTCTAAACATACATTAATAAATGTTTTAACTAACATATAAAATACATAATAAAATACATAACAATAAACAAAATTTCGATATTAGTAGCATCGATATATTTGATATCGATATTACTAACTTCGATATTAAAATCATCGATATTACTTACCTTAAAGTGGATATTCTGTCCATCGATATTATTGCACATCGATATTCTGTACCATTGAAATCAAAACATCGATATTACTGTATGTCGATATTTTAAATTCGATATTTTGGCTACTCACCATCACGGAGGGCCTACATCAAGCCGGACAAGATCAATAGAATATTCAACCGCACAGATGCACAGTGTCCATGATGCGGGCAGGTGGGAGGTGAGATTATCCACATGCTTTGGGCCTGCCATAAATTGACCACATACTGGGAGATCATCACCACACATTTGGTGCAATGCACAGAACGCACGTTAATATAGAACTGGGAAGTATGCCTCTTGGGGCAGTATAGACGGCAAAAGAAGTATAAGGTGACTAACCATTTTATAGATCTAGGGCTAATAGTCGCAAAGCGCCTCATTTAAGCATGGGCGGATCTAGCGGATCTCGCGTACGCGAATTTGCGTATTTACGGATTCGCAATCCGCAAAAATACGCGAACTCTCCCGGATTGGCGGATTTTTACGTTTTTTGTGTTGGCGCGCGTTCGCGAGGATTTGTGGACCATTTCGCAATTGCGAACTTACTTTTCGGCTCACAACGGCCGCGACTATGTTGTTTCTACATCTGATTTATCATCACAGGTTCACAGCACCCTCTGTTTCACCACTGCCACCCTCTGGTACACCAATGCCACCCTCTGGTACATCCTCACTGCCACCCATTAGGTTTGTTTATCACTGTATATTATGGGGGTGAAAAAAAGCAAGCACACCTGCCCTGCTTCAACTGCCATGAATTAATTTGGTGTTGATTAATGTGTCAGTAATTTTGAAACTTCTAGTCTGGCTGGCACCTGCTTCCTTCCTTATCTGTAATTTGCTTTCTGTTGCAATGAAAGCAAGCACACCTGCCCTTCTTCAACTGCCATGAATTAATTTGGGGGTGATTAATGTGTCAGTAATTTTGAAACTTTCAGTCTGGCTGGCACCTGCTTCCTTCCTTATCTGTAATTTGCTTTCTGTTGCAGTGCTATTTTTTTCACAGGACCTTTATGGTCTACTTGTAGCTATTCTATGAGCCTGCTGTTTGGGTCATAGCAGGGTCATAGAATGGTTGCAAATAGGCAACTGAACTCTGGAGGGGCCCCTCAGGATGCACTAGAGTGAATGGTTACTAATGTTAAGTTTGAACTTTTGCACCTGGTGATTGCTTTCAGTTTAGCAAAAAAAAATTTCTGCAATTTCGCGCTATTCGCGGGCGCGAATCCGTGCGAGATCGATTTCGGAAGCCGCGAATGCGTGCGAATACATTAATTTTTTGTTTGCGGCGTGTATGTTCGCGTGATTTTTTGCATGTTCGCAAGGTGCTTGTAGTGATACGTTTGCGAACTTACCCACGCGGTCGTACACGGGCGCGGCCATCTTGTTTGCGTGACGTAATTCCGTTTCCGGCCGCTATGTGTAATCTCGCAAAGTGTGCTGCTCGCTAGTACAATTTCGCACGTGATCGCGAGGAAAATCTCGCGCGAACTTACCCACGCGGTCGTGAATGGGCGCGGCCATCTTGTTTCTCATTCATTGCTATGGTTCTGGGCATGCTTTCTGTATCCTCTCTGAATCTCTGCCATCCTTTGCTTGTTTGAAGTTTATTTGATCTATTTTACTTATTATCTATCCCTCTATTTTTCTAGCTCTATATTTTTGTGTTTTCTGCTACTTTTAGTTAATTTTAAACTACTTTTTTAAACTCTTTTCTTTTCTTCTTCACTATTCTATTTCTTCTTTATCATTTAACTTTATTTCTGCCCAGACCATGGTAAAGGGAGCCGGGAAGCACCCTGAGAAGGGGAAGGGTCCCGCACCCCGTGCCCGGCTCCCGTGCGGGCGTTTGAGGGGGGAGCAAGTGGTGCCACGGGAGATCTTTAGCACGGAGGAGGTGGCCGCACTAATCTTCTACGTCCAGCGCCGCCTCCCCAAGACCATCCTGGGAGGCGGCAAGATCGCAACCGGCTATGGCATCCGGGAGCGCCGGAAGCGGTGGGAGAAGGTGTGCCGGGCCATGTTTAAGCTCTCTGGGGTCCGGCGCACCTATAACCAGGCCACCCACCGCTGGACGGATGTCATGGACCGGGAACGGGACTTGCTGGACGCGCTCGGCGTAGAGGTCCCCGGGCTTGGTGAGTAGTAGTAGCTATTCATCACTACTCTGTTTTATCCGGCTCTGTTATTTGCAAATCTTTGTTCTTTACCAAGAGCAATAATGCTGCCGATTACATTGTAGGTAAATTATATTTCAAAATCTTCTATGCATTTCAGGTGCACTGCTCTCCTTCTCAGTAGCCTTGCTTGCTACTATGCTTATTTGTTTTGTATTTTGTGTTCATTTCATTGGCCTAAGAAATTATGTATGAGTGTAGTGTAAAGATAAGAACTGCGTAATGCTAGACACTAAGGGTCATATTTTCAATTACCGGCGCATCCCTGCAAAGTAGCAGGGATGCGGCAGTCATTGTGCGCCATGCCACCACCACCCATTGGCCCAAAACGTCACAGAAGCCTTACGCATCTGTGCCGTAAAGGCAGCGCATTGCTGGAGTTGCGTGCCAACGATGGCGCAGCTCCAGCAATGCTCTGGGGTGCCCTATCTCCCCAATGCTGCATCAAGCCGTACGTCGGCTTCAAGCAGGCGCAGGGTTTGAGTCACGCATCATTGTCCTAAAAGTGACTGATTTACATCTTGTAGATTTCCCTCACCCACTTTTAGGATTCGTTCCTGCGCAGGAACGCCCTCCCTTGCGCCGGAACGCCCCCTGATGGCGCAGGGCTTTACAACGTGATGCATCTCCCATATGCGTTTTTTTTTAATATATACGTCGCACCATGGTGACTCTTTTGTTCTGCCGCTGCGTCACAAAAGTCACGCAACAATGGAGGAAAATGAGCCGCAAGGGACTTCTAAATCAGCCCCAACAGACTGAAGTCCAGTCCTTCCTTTAGACACATGGCTATAAGAAGAAATAGTGGTGGTGGTCGGTGGATTGATAGTTTGAGTATTCACTGATCTGCAAGCAGGATGGACTTTGTCTGTCACTTTGCGTGCTGCGGACTGCTGCCTGCCAGGCCTAGGCAAACCTTTTTAGTAGTCTGTTTATTGAGTTACATAGGAACTTTGAAAGTCAACGGTCCGCAAATCAGGCAATACGAATAACGTAGTATACCACATGAGATAGGTCAATATATCCCGTGGAATAGTTGTCTATCTATTTGCTATTTCTCAAAAATATTTTGTTATAGTTCTTTAGAAATGTTTGATTTGGTTGACAAATCTCATCCATGTTTTCTGGTCTTTCTTTCTTTCATGTTGTACATCAGCTCCCCTCAAGGGCAAGAGGACACAGGAGGAGGGTGCTGTTCAGGAGGATGCAGGCCAGGATCGGGCAGGCGAGGGTTCCTTTGCTGGCCCCAGTAAGTTTTAATTTTAATAAAGAGTACCTATTTTTTCCTAGCGTTCCTCATTCGATTTTTTCTAAATCGTCTTTGATCTTCTTGTAGACTGGATCTAAATTCTTATCCTGCCTCGACTATGACTCCCTGTGGTATTACTAGATTATTCTTATTAGTCTGTGTGTGTAGCTAACTAAGATTGCACATTTGGCAATTCCATTGGACTCCCATTCTAGTCAGCAATAGCTCTATGCACTGAGTGCAGTCCTCTGGGATTGTCCATAATGTCTTTTCAAGTCTTCTAAATGTTTATGCTTTGACAATTGCCAACAATAAAAAGGTGAATGACCACCAAGAAAGAATAAGATACTACTTTACTTTTGGTTTGGATAGGAGGACAATCCATTCTACTACTGTTGCAGGGACAAATCTGCACAAACCGAACTATGAACACTAAATAGTGCATTGTTTATTAATTATAATAGGCACAGGTAGACTTTCTTTCCACATACCTCAGTGATATCAGACTTTGAAGAACCCCCAATCTCCTTACTGACTAGATAGTGTGGCAGAGTCATTTAGCTCCCTAAGTCACCGATGATTGATCCCCAATGATCATTAGATTATCCTACGCAGGGCAAGAGTACGGAGTCACAGTCAAGAAGTGTCAGAGGCACTCATGCTTGCAAAAATTCCAAAACCTTTAGCTCATCCACTCTAGTCTGGAGGACCAAAAACCACAGAGTCTATTTAAGTTTAAAAGCTTTATTAAAACTAAACACATTTATTAAAATCAACTTTGTCATAAAAGTAACCGTTTAACTGAAAATGGAAAAGTGCTTAGTGCTAACGATTAATTGGACAAATTTCTTGTGGTCGAGCTGAGCTCTCACCTGGTTTGAACTTGAGCTTGACCCTGATCGTGTTCTTAGAAGTCAAGCTTCTGTTAGGAGAAAAAGTGTTGTGTGTTAAAAATAAAAAGCAAGCATTCATCAGTTGTGCCAAAAAGTGCAGCAAGACAACAGCCTTCCCTGGAAAAAGGGAAATTTTTACTGTAGAGTATACAGTTACAAATTATTACATTGTATTTCGTTTTTTTTTACTTTCTTTATTCCTCCTAGACCAAATATTATATAGTAGTGAGTGGTGTATTCTAACATTCTTAAATGTACTTTGTAGGTGGAACATCTGGTGGCGGGGCCAGCGCAGAGGTGGTGGATGAGGAGGACAACACTTCTGGGGAGGAGGCGGTGCGAGTGCCGGACGACACCAATGTGCCTGTGAGGGTTGACACGGTGGTGGCGGGCACAGGTAAGCTATATATTCGAAAAGCGAAAGAAGGGTGTAAGTAAGTGTGGAAGGACGAGAAATTTTATGATGGCTGGCAAAGAAGAATGATATGTGTTTGCTTGGCCCCCGAGGTGGCTGGGAAGGAAAGAATATGGTATGGTGCATGGCTGGGTCAATGATGAAGCAAGGATGGGTGGAAGGACAACAGCCTGGGTGGGTGAAACATAAACTGTATGTGTGCATATACTTTGAATGGATGGATGCCTGGAGCATGGTATTATCTGACTCTTAGATAGCACATGTGTATCTAGAGAGAGTAGATGGTCACTGGATGAACTAAGTGTTACCTTGAAGAGCATGTAACACCGCACCCGCACGTCCGTTCCAGTGTAGGGAAGGCAAGGAAAAGAAATTGTAAATTTGTCCAATACTACCATGAATAGTAGCAATAGTTTGTATTGCAACTGCAAGCACAGCATATATCCGGTTATTACGGTGGAAACTCCGTACCTCTCTTAATAACTTTAGTTTAGTAGTAGTACGTCATTCATGTGTGGGTGTATCACTGTTCACTCAATAATAAGCAAAGCACCTAAAGTCATCCCATATGTCATCAAATACATCCCATGTGAAGTGATAGATAATCTAATTATTTAGCTTCTTCATTTTCCTTTTCTAGTACTCATGTGCACTGTAGGGTGAAAGGTAAATTAATTAAGCAGTAGCCCTTGTAACAGAGTATTCTCAGTGCCACCCGTAATAGAAAAGTAATAGCTTCACCACCTGCATGTACTGGACCGGTACAGTAACGCAAGTCTGTCTCACTCATCATGGTGTGCGTCTGTTTTTCTCGGGTGCAAGTTCACTGCGCTGCCATTCTGCCGGCTTGCATAAGATAACGTACCAATTTTCCTAAACAAGAGAGAAGAAGAAGAATGAGACTGGTGTACTGTCATAGTCGACTGTAATGGAAGTCCATAGTGGTCGTAGAATTTGTTCATTAAACTACCACTAATGTTAGAGCAAGGATGCAGAAGTGGGAGGTTACATAGATACTGTCCTCAATAGTTATGTACTGTGCTTTCAATTTGCTATTTGTACTGTGACACAACTTTCGGCTCAATCACTTTGTGTTATTAATGTGAAGGAGCATTGGTTACAGACTATGTCTTTCTTTCCTCATATAGTTGCTCCTTCCAAATCGACATCACGGAGGGAGCAGGCTCGAATGGCCCGGCAACGGAGGCTGGATGCCACTGTCGCCGAATATCGGCGGCTGGTGGCCCTGGAGGAGGAGGAGGACACGCAGTCGACCGGTGCAACCACAACATCCTCGACTGGGACAGCCGCATCCTCCTCCGTGACCCCACGGGCTGCCAGCCAGCGCAGTGCTCCAGCGGTACGGAGCCGGGCTAACAAAGCCAACCGCCACCGCCACGCAGCAAAAACACCAGCTGCCCCCCACAGGAGCTGCAAGGCACGCCAGCGCCGCCTAGGAGTCCGAATGTCCTACCTGGAGCAGGAGGTCCTTAGGTACAAGAACTTTGTTTAGGGCCTCCGCTTCGAACTTGCCACCCTCCGCAAGGAGTATGATGCCCTGGCTGCAAAATTCACCAGCACCCTCCAGTAGTGGAGTGTCCCTTGCCCTTTTTTTAGAGACTTTTGGGGGGTGGGATTTGGGAGTTGGGTTCTTTTTGGGACTTTTCAAAGACAATCGTTGGGGTTAGGGAGGGTCTTGAGGGAGATTATTTTGTTAGGGCTACATAAATATACTTTTTTGAACTTTATCTGACCATACCTGTTTTTACTGCTTTTCAGTCTGGTGGGTGGGGGTGTAACAGTAAGTTTGTTTTCCTGAAGAGTCCTAGGACTTTAGTAGTACTACCGTCAACCTCTCGTCTAGTCCTAATACTCCATTATACTACCTCCCACCAAACGCTTATCTTACCTGTAATTTGTGTTAGAAATTAGGGCTAGGCCCAGGGCTGGCTCCACGTGAAATGGGGATTAAGGTTGGCAATCCTGGGCGGATTAAATTTCCTCATTGCGGTGGTACTAGTGGTGTGACACAGTGGCAGTTGCATGCCTATGGGAAAAAAGAAAACGAAACCTGGTTTGTCCTTACTGTAGCATTACAACGGTTACGGTACGATCGAGAATATAGCAGGTGACAGTAAACTAGAACAGTGCCACAATGTAGCCTAACAAATGGTAAAGTATTGCAAGTATAACTAGTACTTGCGTTGAATTTAGTTGACATTGGCTCCTACTACTACAAGAAATAGTACTGAAGCTGAGTAAGTCTAGAAGATATCCTCGTATTCCTTCACCAGCCTGTTGCTATGACCTTATCCTCCCCAGCAAGTGTGTGGAATTATTGATGTCATTTAGTCAGACATCAAGCAAAACCACACAGGCCGGGGGAAGAGGGTTAGGGTTTGGAAAATGGATGGGAATGGGGGTTTCTTTTTGGGTAGGTTTTGTTGAGAGAAGAAAAAAAAAGCACAGCATGGACAAACAATAATTGAAGATAAAGAAATCTTTGGGTACAAAGCTAACCACATGCAGTCACACTCATAGAAGAAAACAATGGATACTGTATCTGTATTCTGTATGTTGTTGGAGTTGTCCTGTTGAATTTGGTAAGTAAGTTGCATGCAGCAAACAATTCCTCTTATTAGCGGCACTCCTCCATTCCAGCTGACGCTTCGTCCATCAATGTTGGTGACCTGACAGAAGACACCCTGTCCACTGCCTGCCTGGCGGATGTCGACTGAAACCCGGCCTGTAATTATTGAACGGAAAACAGGAAGTGCTATTACAATACCACTGATAAATAAATATAAGGTATGTAAGCTGTGTGGTGCAAAAAGTCACACTTTGATTTCCCTAATAGACAGTACAATATTTTTGAAATTGCGTACTCTGTCTGAGCCACCTTTTTAAGGATAAATAAGTATGGCCAAAATATTATAGCGGATCTTTCCCCTCAAGGTAGGTGTACTGTAAACTGTGTTTTAGAACAAAATTTGACCTCCCCAGCAACGCTCCCACCAAGACCTTTACTAAAGCCAGTCGCAAATGTAGAAGACCCCCAATCAGATCTCTAAAAACGAGGCCTAGCAAAAAAATGGTGACAAAACGTACTTTAAATGTAAAAGTAGGCCCAAATACACCCTTACCCACCGTGGATTGTATTCAAACCAATTGCAAGCAAGCAAAAGTATCCATAGCCAGCATCGCTCCAAGAGTGCTCTAAAACCCCAGAACTGAGTTGCAAATAGAACACCCCGAAACACATGCAATCCTGCTGCTAGGGCTAACCCTAACGAACCCTAAGTTACAAAAAGTGGCAAAAGGTTTTGCCTTATGGATTTTGTCCAAAACACTTCTATCCGGTATTAGACCTTCCCAGGAATGCCCCAAGATCCGCCAACCCACCCGCAAAAAAGCACGTGACCACACCCCCAAACAGCAAAAAAGCAAAATCTCATACTTACAATATCTCTCGGCCTTCGGTCCAAACGCGCTGTGCAGCTAGGTCTCATCATCATAACTCCTGTTTTACAGCACGGATTTCCTGAAAAGCAAATGCAATCAAGATTAGACTGTCGCAGCAGTGCTTCGACAGAGACTCCGCAACCCACCCACAAACACCAGGAAGCCCCCCAAAACGCTACATTGAGCAAGATGTCAGAAGAAATAGCAAAAAAAAGGCTTTTCCTTATGGATTTTGTCCAAAACACTTCTATCCGGTATTGGACCTTCCCAGGAATGCCCCAAGACCCGCCAACCCACCCGCAAAAAAGCACGCGACCACACCCCCAAACAGCAAAAAAGCAAAATCTCATACTTACAATATCTCTCAGCCTTCAATCCAAACGCGCTGTGCAGCTAGGTCTCATCATCATAACTCCTGTTTTACAGCACGGATTTCCTGAAAAGCAAATGCAATCAAGATTAGACTGTCGCAGCAGTGCTTCGACAGAGACCCCGCAACCCACCCACAAACACCAGGAAGCCCCCCAAAACGCTACATTGAGCAAGATGTCAGAAGAAATAGCAAAAAAAAGGCTTTTCCTTATGGATTTTGTCCAAAACACTTCTATCCAGTATTAGACCTTCCCAGGAATGCCCCAAGACCCGCCAACCCACCCGCAAAAAAGCACGCGACCACACCCCCAAACAGCAAAAAAGCAAAATCTCATACTTACAATATCTCTCGGCCTTCAGTCCAAACGCGCAGTGCAGCTAGGTCTCATCATCATAACTCCTGTTTTACAGCACGGATTTCCTGAAAAGCAAATGCAATCAAGATTAGACTGTCGCAGCAGTGCTTCGACAGAGACCCCGCAACCCACCCACAGACACCAGGAAGCCCCCCAAAACACTACATTGAGCAAGATGTCAGAAGAAATAGCAAAAAAAAGGCTTTTCCTTATGGATTTTGTCCAAAACACTTCTATCCGGTATTAGACCTTCCCAGGAATGCCCCAAGACCCGCCAACCCACCCGCAAAAAAGCACGCGACCACACCCCCAAACAGCAAAAAAGCAAAATCTCATACTTACAATATCTCTCGGCCTTCAGTCCAAACGCGCTGTGCAGCTAGGTCTCATCATCATAACTCCTGTTTTACAGCACGGATTTCCTGAAAAGCAAATGCAATCAAGATTAGACTGTCGCAGCAGTGCTTCGACAGAGACCCCGCAACCCACCCACAAACACCAGGAAGCCCCCCAAAACGCTACATTGAGCAAGATGTGAAAAGAAATAGCAAAAAAAAGGCTTTTCCGTATGGATTTTGTCCAAAACACTTCTATCCAGTATTAGACCTTCCCAGGAATGCCCCAAGACCCGCCAACCCACCCGCAAAAAAGCACGCGACCACACCCCCAAACAGCAAAAAAGCAAAATCTCATACTTACAATATCTCTCGGCCTTCAGTCCAAATGCGCTGTGCAGCTAGGTCTCATCATCATAACTCCTGTTTTACAGCACGGATTTCCTGAAAAGCAAATGCAATCAAGATTAGACTGTCGCAGCAGTGCTTCGACAGAGACCCCGCAACCCACCCACAAACACCAGGAAGCCCCCCAAAACACTACATTGAGCAAGATGTCAGAAGAAATAGCAAAAAAAAGGCTTTTCCTTATGGATTTTGTCCAAAACACTTCTATCCGGTATTAGACCTTCCCAGGAATGCCCCAAGACCCGCCAACCCACCCGCAAAAAAGCACGCGACCACACCCCCAAACAGCAAAAAAGCAAAATCTCATACTTACAATATCTCTCGGCCTTCGATCCAAACGCGCTGTGCAGCTAGGTCATCATCATAACTCCTGTTTTCCACCATGGATTTCCTGAAAAGCAAATGCAATCAACATTAGACTGTTGCAGCAGTGCTCCCAGACCCCAAAACTCACCCACAAACACCCGGAACCCCGCCAAAGAGCACCTCAAAGGCAAGCAAGTCAGCAAAAACGGCAAGAAATTTCCGCCTCATATTTGATCCAAAACACTTTTATCAGTTATTAGAGCTTCACAGCAATGGGCCCAGAGCCGTCAACTCACCCGCAAAGAAGTAGAACACCCCCACAAGTGCTGAGTCTTTCTTCATTGGGCGTAATCCAGCCCTCTGCTTTGAGGGAAATCAGAGTCTGGAGGAGGAGGATAGAGGAGCATGTTCTTCAGAACTTGTGAACCTGAGGAATGTAGACTGCGGCACCTTCAAATCAATAAGCAAACAAGTGAAGACAGTTCTGCTGATGGGCTTGTTTTTGGGATTAGGTGATTAACGTTTGAATTAAATTAACTGTGCAAAACAAAGAAAGACAGACACACAGGAATAAAAGTGAATAAGGACGAAAAAGAAAGTTATCGATTCATTGTCTCATTTTCAGGGCTCGGTGTCAGGGAATAAGAAGAAGATTTCGTCATCATACTCTGCGAATTCAGGCAGGATGAGGTCGGGGTCACCGAACAGAGAACAAATCCCCTCATCTACGTTGCCGTCCTCCTCGTCTTCATGCGGCGTGCTTTCTCGTACTTTGTAATCTGGTGGTATGAGGTGCTGATTCATCTTGATCATTGTCAGCCGCTCCACATTTTTGGGCGAGAGGCGGCTCCGTTTGGGAGTTACAATGCCACCAGCAGCACTGAAAACACATTCAGAAGACACACTTGCGAGTGGGCAAGACAAATAGTTTATAGCCAGGTTGGAGAGCTGTGGCCACAATTGTTTTTTCCCATGCCAATACTGCAATGGCTCATCATTAAGAAAGACCTCTGTTGAGTCATTCAGATAGTCCTGCACCATCGACTCAAGGTCCCCAATGGTTCCTCCACTTTGCTTACTTTTTGCTGTGCCTGTGACATTTTTTCGAGAACCATACCCAAGCAAAGTTAGCCAATCCTCTACAGCAGCCACTGTTACTGTTGTGTGTGGTGCAGATGATCCGGTTGCCGGTGTCTTTAACGGCTGAGAGGTCACTTGTGCCACAGCCACAGGTGCAGAAGTGGATTCTTTTGACTGGGGATGGCCTGCTGATGCTGATGCTGATGTACTGCCTTCTCCTTCAATATCCTGCCGTTCTTTTTCAAACCTCTTGGCTGACCAGGCTAGCCAACATTTGTACTTTTTAACATCTTCGTCAGCAAAAGGAAAGAATGCTTGGCCTGCCAGCGCCTTTTTGTAGCGTGGATCCAGTATAGTAGCACAAATGTAATGCTGTTCTGAGTTGATCTTTTTAAGACGTTCATCACCACGTAGGCGCTCTAATAATTTTTCCGACAAAAGAAAAGGGTCTTTGTTTTTTTCATCTTTTTCTAACTCAGAAGACACCGCCTTCAGTTGGTGCTCCAGCATGCACAACAATGGGCTAGCTTGTCCCAAATTACAGTCCTCCTGGCTGACTGCACGCGTGAAGAACTCAAAAGGACGAAGCATGTCTGTCAGGCTTTTAACTATGTCCCATTGCGCCGCACCCATCCGCAGGTCCTTCTGAGCTGTACCCTCTGTTAAGAAATAGTGATCGAGTACCGTATACTGCTCATACAGATGCTCAAGCATGTAGAAGGTTGAGTTCCAACGTGTTGCAACCTCCTGGATGAGTACTTTCACTGGTATTCGACGTTCAAGTAGCAGCCTCCTCATATGCTTCCGGGCCTTAAAAGAATGGCTGAAATGGTTGCACATTTTGCGGCAGGTGGCCATTACCTCGAACGCTGTACTGTCTCTATCACTCAAGAATTTTTGAACTATCAGGTTGATACAGTGCGCCAAACACGGCACTCTGAAATATGCACCCATCACCATGGCCTTAACTACATTGGCGCCATTATCCGTGGAAACATAACCAATCTGGCGTTTTTTTGGGGAGAGCCAGTGAAAGACCTTTTTGTTAAACTCGTCCAAAATGTTTTCTGCTGTGTGACTTTTCTCCAAGCCAAACATGGCTAGTGTTGCATGTTTCCGAGCAGCTTTAAAAACTTGGTCCGGGTCAACACCTGCGTTTAGCTTTGCTTTAACACCTGAAAAAGAGACCCAGTGTGCATTGATGCACATGTAATCAGCGCCTGCGCCACTGGTCCACATGTCTGTTGTCAGATGTATAGTGTGAACAGCACTCTTCTGCAAAGCTGTCCCAATCGCCTCCAGCACATCTTCATGTAGTGCTGGAACCGCAACTCTGGCAAAATAGAACCGGCTAGGAACCTTCCATTTAGGGCAGAGCCTTGCCACTAATTCTAGAAAACCTACCGCTTCTACAAAAGAAAAAGGGAGAAGGTCCACAGCTAGCATTTTAGCCAGCTTAGTGTTATACAGACGCGTCAGTGGGTGGTTGCGTTCATATGGCGCGTCTGAAGAAAACATGGTTCTAATGTTGCCCTGGACCAAGCATTTACGGGATGATAATGACTTCGTTGACGCAATTATGCTCGCTGGTGAACTTTTGCGCGTTGGTGTCTCACTCGCTCCAACACTCTTAGTGTGCCTCTCATGGGGTGTGCTGCTGACAGGGGTACTGGGTGTAAGTGAAGTGTTTGACACGTCTTCTTCCTCCTCGTCATCATCAGATGAAACATCAACGTTTTCTTGACTTCCAATTCGGGCTTCCTTGATCGCCTTTAGGTGCGCAAACCATTGGACAGTGTGCTGTCTCTTAAGATGACCTCTCTGGCCTCCGGTACCATAGTTGGTACCTGACTTACCACGACTAACTGCAACCTTACAAAGGGTACAAATGGCGAACTTTTCCCTTTTTGGGCAAACAGTAAAGAAGTCCCAAACTGGTGACTTGAAGTGTCTGTGGGGCCTGGAGGAGGCGGCGATACTGGTGGTGGTGGTCATGCTGCTAATGCCAGATGAAGTGGAGGATCTGGATTGCCCAACTTTTGTACGTTGTGCACTTTCACTGCCACTAATTAAGGTCGAGGTGGATGGAGGTCCCTTCTTGCCAGAAAGAAATATGGAAGCGGTACGAGTTGGTGTATTACTTAACTCCAATGATTGTGGTGGTGTTTCCACTGCCTCCTCGTCGACAACATCATCATCATCACGCTCAGCAGCTTTTCGGGCTAGGGTCAAAATGTCTGTTTGCTGCATGCCCGCTGGGGTTGCAGTTACCTTTATGATGACTGGGTCGTCGTTGTCAGAGTCTTCATCAGCAGCAGTATCCGCCACTTCTTGCTGAGCCTCATCATCACACTCCATAACTCTGAGACTTTGGACGAGCTTCCTTTTACGCTTAACTACCTTTGTCAGATCATGGTGTGCCTCACTCTCAGACGGCAGTGGTGCTGGTTCCCAATTTTGATCCGTATCATCAGAAGGAGGTGTGCTTGAAGAAGATGTAGACACCACCCTTGATCTCTTCCTTGCTAGGGGTGTGGAAGACAATGAATGATCATCAGGAGGAGTGTCTTCCTCAAATGATACCTCGCCTTGATTGTCGATTTCCTGATGTGCCCCTACTTCGGGAGGAACAACTACTGTGGGCACTTGTGACCCTCCATGCACCTCTGCTTGCGCATCTCCTTGCGCTGCCTCTCCTTCCACATGTACTTGGGCTTGTACTTGCACATGTGATAGTTGTTGCGGCTGTGGTTGTTCAACACTCGTCAGATGAGCTACAACAACCTGTGTTGATTGAGAGACATTGCTGCTGCTTTCTTGCGATGAGCCAACATCACTGGTCGATGGTGATTGAACAACTATACTGGCTGCCTCTGCAGCACTCAAGGGCTTGGACTTAAGTTGGCGTGGTGGTGGTGGTGGCACTGAGCCCAATGGTTCACAATAAAGATGAGTGGTAGGTGCACAGCACTTGTTGATTGATGTTGATTAAAGGTTTATGCAGGGGGGGTGCACTCGAGGGTAGTGTGGCCGTCACACACCTTGAAATATCAGTAAAGTGGTGTAAGCAAAGAATTTGCATTTACATCCCCTCATGGAGGCACTCCAGGACGTTCATAGAAATGACTCTGTATGTTTTTCAAAACTTAGATTTATTCCAAACGTATTTCAAATGTTGTGGAGTATTTTGCTCCGTTTCATTGGTCTGTAGATATTAACATTATATCAAAACGATAACAACCGTGATTCTCCAATGCATTTCCGGCTGCACGCCCTTTATCAAGGAGAGGCTGAAAAGAAGGAAAAATGAGCCCGGGTCAGGGTGAGGAGTATGACGGGAGAGTCAATGTGGGCCAGTTAAAAATTTAACCAGTGCCGATCAAAAGGTGAAATGACGTGAGGGTCAAATAAATGTGACGAAAAATATGAAAGAAAAACGTGTTTAAACAGCGTGAATCATTACGGTGTACATACGCGGCGAGCGCGTGTGAAGATTAATTGTCGAATGAAAACGTGAGGGAGATACAAGCTCGCTGTAGTATCCAAAACGGACTGTAAAGGATTTAAAACTTACTTGGTGATTAACGCCGTGGCTGTCAGCAAAGATAATGCGACGGTCTGAAGATGCGGTATGGTGCATCGAGGGATGAATACATAGGTGCAAACATAAAAAACGGACTAAGAGATTCATGGGTGGTGGCCATCTTAGAAAGGGGAAAAGAAAGAAACTAATAAGGGACTAAAACGAACTGAATGAGAGGTACAATGAAGAATAAAATAAAATAAAATGAAATGAAAAGGTTAGAATAGAGAGCAATGCCCAGAAGTAAATAATACTGAATTACAGGTAACAACTATATTCCACACGATCATTTAGACCATGGGGCTTAAGAGTATGTAGACGAAAAGTCCATTCAAGTTCTTTCTGCAAGAGTAGTTTACGATTGTCAACTCCTTCTCTTCGTGGGACACATTCAAGAACAATAAATTGCAATTGTACAATGGTGTGATGGAATTCCTGGAAATGTGTGGCAACATTGGATTTCTCTTGTTTAGTACGTATGTTGGACTTATGTTCGTTGATACGAACCTTGACTTTTCTTTCAGTTTTGCCAACATATAGTTTGCCGCATGGGCATTTTAGGGCATAAATGAGATTCATGGAGTCACATGTTGCGTTTACTCGTAATTTGATAGAGGTCCCTTTCATTGGATGTTTGATTTGATCTCCTCTCATTACACAATTGCAGTTGTTACAGTTATGACATGGTTGGGTCCCTTTGAATTTTTGTTGAACAATGGGTGGTGAGGAGAGAATTTCTTTGATATTCTTACCTCGGGTGTCAGCAAACAGTGGAGGGTTATCGAAGATATTCCGAAAGTCTGGTTCCATTTGAAGAATGGGCCAATGATTTAAAATAATATTTTTGAATCTGTTGGTGGCTGTTGAAAATTTGGAGACAAGAACCATGCGTTGAGCAGGAGGTTTAATGTTCTTAACTAGACTTTGTGGTCTAGTGACGTTGGCAACTCGTGTTTCAGCTTCATTGATGATAGTTTGGGGATATCCTCTATCTAGAAAACGTTGGTGCATTTCTTTGATACGATGAGTGTAAGTGTCTTGTTCAGAGACAATACGTTTAATGCGCAACATTTGTGAGTAGGGCAGGTGTTTTTTAAGAGACCCTTGGTGGAAGCTCTGAAAGTGAAGTGTGTTGTTACGGTCGGTGACTTTTCGATGCAAGTCAGTGATGATGGTCTGATTGCAAATTTTAACCTGGACGTCCAGAAAAGAGATTTCTGTGCTGCTTGTTTCCCACGATAGAAAAATTTGTGGATCCTTAGTGTTGAGGTCCGTAAGAGTTGCAATGAGGTCTTCCTGTGAGTTAGCCCATATGAAAAAAAGATCGTCTATGTATCTTAGATACATTCTCAGCTTGCCATGAAATTTGGGATTCTCATATATGTGGCTTTTCTCAAAGTTCTCCATATAAATATTTGCGTATGTTGGAGCCGCGCAGTTTCCCATGGCCATCCCTGTTAGTTGAAGGTACCATTTGTCATTGTCTTGGAAATAGCTATGGTAAAGGGTGTAGATCATCAACTCCATCAAGAATGTTTGCATTTGAGGGTTAATATCACTTTTAAGTAAGGCTTGTTCCACTGCTTCGATACCTCCCTGGTGGGGTATGGGAGTGTATAATGATCTGACGTCTGCTGTACATAAGATCAGTGATTCATTGTCCATGATGTCAACTAAAGAGAGCTTATTGAGAAATTCAGTAGTGTCTTTTATGTAGCTTTGTGCTTTAATGACCAAAGGTTGCAAATATCTGTCAAGATATTTTCCAGTTGGTTCATGAATCGATCCTTTAGTGGAAACGATTGGCCTAAAAGGTGGATCACGGAGATTCTTATGAATTTTTGGACTCATGAAGATTTTAGGACTTCTCGGAAATTCTGTGATTAGGTATTTTTTGGTGCGGTCTTCAATTGTCCCTGATTGGTGCGCCCGGTTGATGATGTTCAATAGCGAGTCCTGGAACTCCTTAGTTGGATTGTTCTGAAGTTCCATGTAGGTGTCTGGATCTTGAATGTGTTCACTTAGGCGTTGTACGTACATAGTTGAGTTCATTATCACAAGCGCTCCGCCCTTGTCGGCTTTTGCACAACGGATGTTGGAATTGTTAGCTAAAGTCTTTAAGGTGTCTAGATCTTTCTGTGAAGTATTTTGACGTTTACTGAAATTTCCAAAATTCACTTTTGCAAGGTCGTTTTTAACTAGCTTCTCAAATAGATCGATGCTTTTGTGACTTTGAGGGGCTAGGTAATTGCTAGACGGGCGCAGGCCTCTGAGTTGATCGCTTTTGGTGTCAGTAGTGGGAGGTACAATGTTCTCGAAGAAGTGTCGTAGCCTTAGTTTCCTGGTGAGCTTGAAGGTGCTTACTTCCAACTCGAGTAAATTAGTGTGGGTGACTGGGACAAAAGAAGTACCCTTCTCAAGGAGCTTCATTTGATGTTCAGAAATGTTTGTGTCAGAAATGTTGATAACTAAGTTGGTTTTTTGGGCTTCGGATCCTTCTTGGTGACAGTGCTTCGTGTGTTCGGAGGGCTTCTTTCCAAATCTTTTCTTCTTGCTCCTCCGGGGTCTGTGATTGTGTCTGGGCCTAATCCTAAAAAATGAGCAGCGTTGGGTTGTTCTGCTTCAGTGGCAGAAGAGGATGCCTGATCATGAGAGGGTGGACGAACCGTAGATGTCATAGTGGATGTTTTTTGTGGTGGATGCTGAGATGTATCACTCCCTGAGGAGGAAGTGTCTGTTTGGGTGTTGTAAGGTTTGTTCCTTCGGCATTGGGCGTATACATCGGCCCAAGTGTATACTTCATCCAGCTTGTAATCAAGCGTGTCCCTTCGGTACTTGCGGATCTTACGTTCGTTAATCTCTCGTTGATGTTTATCTAAGATAGTTTTTATATCTTCAAGTGTCGAGGTCAATTCTTCTGGTGTAGATAAGTCTTTGAGTTGACTGTTGGTTTCTTTAATTTCTTGTTCGAGGTCTTTCAGAATGCTGGCCAACTCTTCAACGATTAATAAGATTAGGTCAAGACTGCATTTATTTAGTATGCCGTTCCACTTGTCTTTGAAGTCTTTGGAATTTTTACAAAGTGACGGCTTAAGAGCTATACGAAGGCCACGTGGGATTCTGAGGGCTCTGTGGTACTTCAGTAATGTACTAGCATGTAGTTTCTGGTTAATATGACGTTTTGATAAATATATAAGTTGTCTCAGGCATTGCTCTCTATTACGGGAAGGTGCACTCGGGCTGATGTCTTCTTCGATCAATCCATAGATTCGTTGGCATTCGTTATCGTCGTAGGCGAGAGTGTGAGCCCTCGCTTCGGTACTTCTTGAAATTTCTTCAAATTGCATTGTGTTAATAGGCGTGCTCCCTGCCAGTGGGCGGATAAACGTGGTTCACAATAAAGATGAGTGGTAGGTGCACAGCACTTGTTGATTGATGTTGATTAAAGGTTTATGCAGGGGGTGTGCACTCGAGGGTAGTGTGGCCTTCACACACCTTGAAATATCAGTAAAGTGGTGTAAGCAAAGAATTTGCATTTACATCCCCTCATGGAGGCACTCCAGGACGTTCATAGAAATGACTCTGTATGTTTTTCAAAACTTAGATTTATTCCAAACGTATTTCAAATGTTGTGGAGTATTTTGCTCCGTTTCATTGGTCTGTAGATATTAACATTATATCAAAACGATAACAACCGTGATTCTCCAATGCATTTCGGGCTGTACGCCCTTTATCAAGGAGAGGCTGAAAAGAAGGAAAAATGAGCCCGGGTCAGGGTGAGGAGTATGACGGGAGAGTCAATGTGGGCCAGTTAAAAATTTAACCAGTGCCGATCAAAAGGTGAAATGACGTGAGGGTCAAATAAACGTGACGAAAAATATGAAAGAAAAACGTGTTTAAACAGCGTGAATCATTACGGTGTACATACGCGGCGAGCGCGTGTGAAGATTAATTGTCGAATGAAAACGTGAGGGAGATACAAGCTCGCTGTAGTATCCAAAACGTACTGTAAAGGATTTAAAACTTACTTGGTGATTAACGCCGTGGCGGTCAGCAAAGATAATGCGACGGTCTGAAGATGCGGTATGGTGCATCGAGGGATGAATACATAGGTGCAAACATAAAAAACGGACTAAGAGATTCGTGGGTGGTGGCCATCTTAGAAAGGGGAAAAGAAAGAAACTAATAAGGGACTAAAACGAACTGAATGAGAGGTACAATGAAGAATAAAATAAAATAAAATGAAATGAAAAGGTTAGAATAGAGAGCAATGCACAGAAGTAAATAATAATGTAAAGCTTGGAAGTCGGCACTCTCTCCGACGTTTGCAGACTGTCTCAAAAACATCATGGGGGTGAGTAAATTAGATACTTTATGCGGCGGTGAAAAATCTGCTAAATTATGGTCGATGCTAAAAACCTGGAGCGAAAAATAATCCCAATAGTCCAATGATTATGCCAGAGGTTCTGTGGTCCTGTCCTTCCTACGCAGCAAGAACCAATACGAGAGGAAGTTGGACGGGTAACAATCCTACCTCTGGGCAATCTTCAAAGGCTTTCCATAACCACAAGGGCCGTAACGGAAGGTTGTGTCAGTGGCTTGAAGAGCGCTAAATCAGAGTATCAATTGACTGGTGGCATGTATGAGGACACAACAGAAAAAAAAATAAAACAAAAAAAAAAAGATAAAAAAAAAAAAAAAAAAGAAGTAAATAATAATGAATTACAGGTAACAACTATATTCCACACGATCATTTAGACCATGGGGCTTAAGAGTGTGTAGACGAAAAGTCCATTCAAGTTCTTTCTGCAAGGTGTTAGGTCTGCTTGGTGTTCTTGAATGTGTTCCACGAAGAGAAGGAGTTGACAATCGTAAACTACTCTTGCAGAAAGAACTTGAATGGAATTTTCGTCTACATACTCTTAAGCCCCATGGTCTAAATGATCGTGTGGAATATAGTTGTTACCTGTAATTCATTATTATTTACTTCTGTGCATTGCTCTCTATTCTAACCTTTTCATTTCATTTTATTTTATTTTATTCTTCATTGTACCTCTCATTCAGTTCGTTTTAGTCCCTTATTAGTTTCTTTCTTTTCCCCTTTCTAAGATGGCCACCACCCACGAATCTCTTAGTCCGTTTTTTATGTTTGCACCTATGTATTCATCCCTCGATGCACCATACCGCATCTTCAGACCGTCGCATTATCTTTGCTGACCGCCACGGCGTTAATCACCAAGTAAGTTTTAAATCCTTTACAGTCCGTTTTGGATACTACAGCGAGCTTGTATCTCCCTCACGTTTTCATTCGACAATTAATCTTCACACGCGCTCGCCGCGTATGTACACCGTAATGATTCACGCTGTTTAAACACGTTTTTCTTTCATATTTTTCGTCACGTTTATTTGACCCTCACATCATTTCACCTTTTGATCGGCACTGGTTAAATTTTTAACTGGCCCACATTGACTCTCCCGTCATACTCCTCACCCTGACCCGGGCTCATTTTTCCTTCTTTTCAGCCTCTCCTTGATAAAGGGCGTACAGCCCGAAATGCATTGGAGAATCACGGTTGTTATCGTTTTGATATAATGTTAATATCTACAGACCAATGAAACGGAGCAAAATACTCCACAACATTTGAAATACGTTTGGAATAAATCTAAGTTTTGAAAAACATACAGAGTCATTTCTATGAACGTCCTGGAGTGCCTCCATGAGGGGATGTAAATGCAAATTCTTTGCTTACACCACTTTACTGAGCCCAATGGAGCGGTGGTGCTGCTCCCAGCTTGGTCCCCAGCAGATCCCGCTGCTGCTGCAGGCATACTTATTTTTTTACTCCCAAAAAAAGGGGCGGCCGGCACACCAGTCTCCTTGGTAACTTGCTTCTTCTGCTCCTTACTGGCACCTTTCTTGCTAGAGGAGCTACGGGTAACTTTTTTTGGGGCCATCTTCTTCAGAGCAGGTCAGAACAGCAGGCAGCAGTTGCACGAGTTGCAGAGTTGTCTGTGTCCAGACGTGACGTCGCGTGACGTATGCTGCACACACACACCGCTGCAGGACTTCTTCCTGGCACTGGTGGTTCTCTTGAGTCTTGTGCACCTAAAAGCAATGGAAGACAGAGGAACATCAGTTCAGTTATACACCCCAAAAAATCGACAAAGCACAGAAAAATCAGCACAATCCCATGCCATCCATGATGTTTACATTGAAGACACCCCACAGAAAGACTAAGGCCATGCAAGTATGCAACACTCACTACCCCTGGGCATAATGGATGAAAAGTAGGCAAAATAAGTGCAGGCCTCAGACACTGCCTCTCTTCAAAATGGCCCCTTACACCCCAAGCCAGTCCACATCAACAGTACACCCCAAAAAAACAGAAAAACAGCCAAAAATCACCACAATCCAATGCCATCCAGGATGTTTGCATTAAAGAGAGTGAGACCCCACAGGCACACTCAGTCCATGCATCACTACCCCTTGGCAAAAGGCCACACCAGCAGCCCCAACAAAACGACAAAAAACACAAAAAACAGCACAATCCCAGCCCATCCATGGCCTCAATGGTGTTTAACTTCAAGAGGACACCCCACAGAAAGACTAGGCCCATGCAACACTCACCACCCCTGGTCAAAGGGCCCCACCAGCAGCCCCAAAAAACGACAAAAACGACAAAATTCAGCACAATCCCAGCCCATCCATGGCCTCAATGGTGTTTAAATTCAAGAAGACACCCCACAGAAAGACTAGGCCCATGCAACACTCATTACCCCTGGGCATAATGGATGAAAAGTAGGCAAAATAAGTGCAGGCCTCAGACACTGCCTCTCTTCAAAATGGCCCCTTACACCCCAAGCCAGTCCACATCAACAGTACACCCCAAAAAAACAGAAAAACATCCAAAAATCACCACAATCATAATGCCATCCAGGATGTTTACATTAAAGAGAGTGAGACCACACTACAGGCACACTCAGTCCATGCACCACTACCCCTAGGCAAAAGGCCACACCAGCAGCCCCAAAAAAAGACAAAAACAACAAAAAATAGCACAATCCCAGCCCATCCATGGCCTCAATGGTGTTTAAATTCAAGAAGACACCCCTCAGAAACACTAGGCCCATGCAACACTCACTACCCCTGGGCATAATGGATGAAAAGTAGGCAAAATAAGTGCAGGCCTCAGACACTGCCTCTCTTCAAAATGGCCCCTTGCACCCCAAGCACATGTTGCCTGTACCAGCCAGCACTCAAGATGGCCACCACCACCACCCACATGGCCAGTCCACATCAACAGTACACCCCCAAAAAACAGAAAAACAGCCAGAAATCACCACAATCCAATGCCATCCATGATGTTTACATTAAAGAGAGTGAGACCACACCACAGGCACACTCAGTCCATGCACCACCACCCCTGGGCAAAAGGCCACACCAGCAGCCCCCAAAAAACGACAAAAAACAATAAAATAAGCACAATCCCAGCCCATCCATGGCCTCAATGATGTTTAAATTCAAGAAGACACCCCACAGAAAGACTAGGCCCATGCAACACTCACCACCCCTGGGCAAAGGGCCCCACCAGCAGCCCCAAAAAAACGACAAAAACAACAAAAATCAGCACAATCCCAGCCCATCCATGGCCTCAATGGTGTTTAAATTCAACAAAACAGTTGTATCATGCACCCATAACCAACCCTGGTCCTACTGGATACTGTGGCTACCCTCAATATAATTTATTTAATGTTCTGAAAAAGTTCAAAAATTGTAGTTGCAGCAACTGTAATGCCCCAAACAAACGTACTTGTGAAAGTTGATTTCTAATCCAAAAGTGATCCAAAGAAAGTCAAAAAGGCCTCAAATCGAAATATCCAGCAGCACCCACAAAAAGTAATCCTTCCAGCTCCAGATCCAAATGAAAGTGACCAGGAGATGGACAAAGCACTGGGAGGAGCCTGCTGGACAGGAACAGGAAGTTGGAGACTGTGGGGCACTTCCTTCCCTCCCCCCCAAAAAAATGGACTCCTTGCAAAAAAAAAAGGGCCATGCAAATGTCAACCTGAGGAGTGATTCTGATAAAAATCATCATTTTCTGAAGGTTTATCCTGTTTGCTGGTGGATTTCTTGTGCAGAATTGCAAAATCTCTATTTCGCGAGTGCGAGATTGTTCCTTTCCGCCGCAACTACGTGTTCGCAATTGCGAACTCTCGCGAGGTGTGCTGTGCAAGGTGGCAAGCCGCGATTACGTATTCGCGGGCGCCAAACTCCCGCGGGATCACGCAGCAAGATACAAAATGGCGCGGCACTCGCAAAATATGATCGAGAAAAACAACTCGGCAAACGCTTAATGACGGAAAGTGAACGCCGTGCACCACGCCGCACGCCGCAACCAAGCAAAAAATCCGCCGCGAGCGGATTCATGGATTTTCGACAAATTCGCGAGAGTTCGCGGATTGCGAATTTGCCGAAAATCCGAAAAATCCGCGAGCGGAGCGGATTTTGCGCCCATGCTTACGCCTCATCACTAAGCTCTGGAAGGCGCCCGACCCTCCATCGGCAAGGGCGTGGTATCACTCTATGCTCTGTTGGGCGCAAGCAGAGAGCAAGTCGTTACGGAGGGAGGATGCCTTAGGCATTCACAAGATACCCTTAGCCACAGCTTCGGATACTATACTCATACTCAGAATCGGCCAGGGAGGTTTCTTCCCCCCACTCCGTATGCCTTAGAAAGTGGGCTTGCTCGGCAAAGTAGAGTTGATGCCGCGCGATGGGCCTCCCTGTTCAATACCCGAGACACCTTGCACTGGCATTCAACTGTCTACATTGACAGTGTAGGCAGTGATAGGGCCGATGAGACATATCAGAATATACAATAGTAAAATACCCTCACGTACTCTACCACACCTGACTGAGATGTGATTCTCACCGACCCCCCATTTTTTCTCCCTTCCCCACCAATATGTTAATCCCATAACAGTTAACTTTCTATTACAGGTAATACTTTTTGTATATTACCAAAAGTTTGCAGCAGCACTGCTCTGTGATTATAACATGAGAAGACTGTAGAAGATGCAACACCTAAAGTCGACTTACAGATGCTGTTGTAATGCATGAATATATGTAAAAATCAAAAAAGAAATTTAAACAAAAAAACTAGGAGGAGAGAGTAGTAAGACGAGGGAGGGTACCGCAAAACTAATTTTGGCACGTTCACCACAGACTAATCTATCCGCAAATGTCAAGGCACTTACTCTTTATCCCACTTTACTCCCTGTCCTCACCCTCCATCACCACACTTTGACATGACTTTTTTCCAATACAATAGGTTTGCTTCGAAGAAAGGAAAATAAATATTAACGTACTCTACTGTGGGTATATTAGAGGGATTAGGCCGTGTAGGTAGATGCTTTACTGATCATCATCATTAGGTGCCTATGCTTTTACTAGTAGTTAATCACTTTGTTCAGCAAATGTTGAAAGGGACACATTTGAACAGACGTAATGCATAATGGAATCCATAATAAAATATATTACTTGGCCTGAGGAATGTGGCACATGCAAAGAATGTTTTCCTTCAAATTTTACAGAAGGCTGGTACAAAGGAACTTAGGAATTGAGTTATGTTATAGGAAGTCACTGAGTGGGCACTGGGAGTGAAGGGAAGAACAACTATTTTTGTATTGCCATGACATTAGTAAATGGCACATTAACTGAGGCAGAGGCACATTGCACAGTCAACAATGCAGTGCTGGCAAATTAAACCATGCAGCAGTGAGGTCGCCATGTGTGTCACTGACGCAATACCAATGGTAGGGAGGGACTTGATTGATAGGTAGGTAGGATACATGATATATGTCAAGCTTGAAAACTACTGTGAGTTAAGGGAGCAGGTTGAAATACCACCGAGCCCTTTGAATCAAAACATTGATAAAACCATTCCAAGCAAGTTAAGTAGATGAGAAGAGAATAACTTTATGCCAGAGGAGCCCCCTAGTTGCTTATTTCTTCTTCATTCCAAGGATGTTTCCATTCATCATTGCATTCTTCTTCTAGTATTATTATTATTCACCGTTGGCTTTCCTACTCACCATTTAAGTATTACACTCCCTCATCCATTGAAAACCATATATCCATATATCCATCAATCCAAACATGGCTCTCAGTCTCAACGAACCGTTCACAAACATACATTTACCCACCCATGAATACTTTCACACTTCAAACCCAACTGAGGATTCATTTCACCCACCCACCCAGGCAGGCATCCTTGCACCCATATCCTTTCACCCACCAAGGCAGGCATCCTTTCACCTGTATACCCTTTCATCCATACTTCATCAACCCATGCATCCTATAAGCCACCTATAAGCATCCTTTCACCCACGCATACTTCTCTTTCAATCATATTAGATTGTACCTATCCTTTCCCCTTCCATCCTTATTTGACTTTTCCATCAACCCATCATAGTCAAAGGTCTTTATGAAAATTTGTCTCCTGAGTTGCAGATAGAAGAGGCCATTACTCAACTCCCGCTGTATCAGCTAAAGAGGGGTGTGTGTTCAACTGTTCACAAGTCAACAGTACACCCTTGCAGTGAGTATATTATTAATTGTCCATAAGCAAGCATTGTGACTTACCAATGCCCTTCCCACTGTCTGGCACTGCAGCTGGCTCACCCTTTTCTTCCGCTGCCGCATCTACTGCGTGGCTGGCGCTGTCACTGCTGGCCCCAGCATAGGTGGTCGGTGAGAGTTAAAAAAACATTACACATTTTTGGGATGCCAAATACGACTACCCCTATTATTAATTTTTATACCATAATACAACCATACACATCACTACAATTTGGTTACAGTATCTTCTATCAACAATATCAGGTTGGGATTTTGGTTGGTGGCAATTTTTGAAAGCCTCAAGACAAACAATAACTTTTTGTAATGGAGTGGCAGAGCTATTGATGAATCAAAGTTTGTTTAAAGAAATAAAAGGATGGACAACTGGACATATAGTCTTGGTTGGCACTGCAATGGGGCCGTTGTCCTCATACCTCCTTCCAACCTTGGTGCATGGTCATCACCAACTGCTGGTAATACACAAGTAGCCTTCTCATCTCAACAAACATGAGTAGAATCCCTCACTTGGGCATGCAGTCTTCATGGCAGCCTAGTAGTACGTGACCAATGCATTCACGGAGTCTTACAGTACAACCACTAGGCAGTCCACAAAATATATAGGGTGATAAGGAAAACTGACTGACAAAGCAGACGAAAGGAAGCTTCAATCAGAGTAATGCAGAGACAGTTTGAAGTCATGTACAAAAAACTTGAAATATAGAAAGTAAGTAAATAGGATAATGCAGGGATAACAAGAATTTAGAAATGGATGAATAGAAAAGGAATTGGAACAAAATTAGGAAACGGGTAGAAATAATAATTCAAAATAAGGAGCAGTAAATGTTAGGGAAATGAATATTAATGTTAAGAACATGAGTACATACTGGGGCCAACAGAGCCATCGACAGTAGAACTTCGTGAGGCACCTACAGCTCCCTCAACCACCTCAGCCCTCTTCTGCCCTGGATGCTGATGTAAGACATAAAGACAAAAAAGATTGGTGGTAAATAAAATATTCACTCCCAAAATATTGTTGTTGCATGAATCGGCAAGCGCAATAACATTTAACTTCTCTAAATCAGATTGACTTGTAGTATTGCGTACCATCCCTACATATTCCTCATTTCCTAAACCTATATAACCGTATTCCAAATTCTCTAAACTAGAGTTTGGAATTACTAATAAATTGTATCAAATGATATGTGCTTCTCATCTCATTTGCAATCACTTAACCGCATTTGAAGGGCCAATTCACTAAGTCTGCATTTTTCTTTAAAAGCATGCATACACCGTACATATAACTGGGAAGTTGGTTACTTGACACTGTACGAGCTATAAAAAAATAAGGGCTTCAAGAACTGAAGTGAAATGACATGCTAAATTATTAAGACTAGCTACCACTATCTTAGTGACAGGACAATGGAGTCTCTGCATTACTTCCTAAATAATCAGTCCAAGAGAGCGCCAGTAACGCATCCAAAACGCCTCCGCCCGACTCATCCTGGACATCCCCCGACGCAGCCACATCTCCGGCCACCTGAGGGACCTGCACTGGCTCCCCGTCAGCAAGAGGATCACGTTCAGGCTCCTCACCCACGCACACAAGTCTGTCCACGACCTGGGCCCCAAGTACCTCAACGACCGCCTGACCTTCCACACGCCCACCCGTCATCTACGTTCTACAAGCCTCTCCCTCGCCCCCGTACCACGCATCCGAAGAGCCAACGCCCGAGGTGGATCCTTCTCCTACCTGGCGGCCAAGACATAGAACTCCCTCCCAATCCACCTTCGGCTGACCCAGGACCATCTCGCCTTCAGGAAACAACTCAAGACCTGGCTGTTCGAGCAATAGCGGACCCCTTCCCCCAAGCGCCTTGAGACCCTTCCGGGTGAGTAGTGCGCTATACAAATGTTATGATTGATTGATTGATTGATAAGTATGATTAGTGAGCGCCGAGCACCCATCTAGAATAACAACCACGTAATATTTGTAAACTTAACTTACCTGCTTGTGAGCAGCATGCTTGCTGTTTGAGAAAAACAATATCAAAAATAGCATTGAAGACAGGTAATAATATTAATATTTACTCACAGAGCCATGCAACCTCAACCCCGAGCAGGTCTAGCAGGTCCTGGTCTTGATCCAGGATGTCGGAGCACCATTGCATCAGCTACTGCCAGGTGTGCCGGACCCAAGAGCAGCAATACACTGCCCAGCGCACCCTCGTCCAACACTGCTGGCCCTCCCAGAGTCTGCACATGGACCCAGGCCTGCCGCCTACCTCCATGGTGGAGAGGAGGTGCCACTGGATATAAAAGACCAGTGCTGCCACCTTCACCTCTGAAAATAAGGCACAGGGCTGAACCCATTTCTGGCGATGACTTTCGCTAGGAAGGCAGCTGCTGTTCTTTATTTTTTTGCACCCTGCTCTGCCATTGTGCCGGGGTGGGGGAAAGAGAGAGAAAAAGACAATAGACGGGAGGAACGTAAAAATAAGGAAGTAAAGGGAAAAAATAAAAAAGTACAAAACTCATAAAAAAATACCAAAAAAGTCACAAAAAACATAAAATTCACACTCACAAAGACAAAAGGTAATATAATAAACGAAAATAAGGGGAAACAAAGCTTTATAAGACAAGAATTAACTAGACTGCAAAAAAATGAAAAAGTAGGCCCAGCACCAAGAACAGAGTGAAAAACAAGAAGGCCGCGCCCATGCCAACCACGTGGTGCAGTTCACAAGACTTCTGCCTCAGAACACACTTTGCTTTGATGTATGACGTGAATGTCACATGAACGGGTAGGACAAGGGAACTCCACCCGATCGCAGAACTCTGCTTAACACAGTGGATTTTTTCGCTATTTCGTGGAGTTCCATGTACCATCACTATGCAAACATCACCCGGTCCTACAATAAACCCAACAATTGGTTGCCTTGTTTTTTTCATTTTTGCACTTCTTTTTTTTACCGTTGCTGAATGCTTTTGACATAAATGCAATACCACACTTTTGCATACCTTTCAAGAGAGCTCAATTTTCACTTAAATGTCTTTGTGTGCATAAATGCCATTTGTGCTCTTTGTGTGCATGTATGTATATGGTATTTCTGTAGTGTGAATTTAGCACGTAGCAGTGGAGCACTGTACAGAGTTAAATAGAAGGATAAAGTCAATGAGTAATAGGAGAGATAGCTGGGTTGTGCAAGCTTAATGCACTGTGATGCAGTGTTCTATAAAGAGGTGAGTATTCATCATTTTCCTAAATTGGAGCAGAATTGCTCATGATTTATACAGTAATGTTGTTCCAGATCCTGAGTGCATAGATGGAAAAAGCCTGCTGCCTTATTTATTCTTTTTTGCATTTCTTGGTCTGCAATATAATGGTGTCCTGCCTGTGGCTGTGCCAAGAGCCACCATAGATGGTGAGCTTGTCTGAAAGATAAGCAAGGGTGTTGGTCATAATGACTTTGCAAATGATGCAGATGAGTTTGAAACTGATGCAGATCGGCAATGGGTTTGTAAAGCAGTCCCCTCACAATGGACACGATATGATCATAGTTTTCCAGCCCTGGATGACACATGCTGCAACTTGTTGGATGTCCAAAAGGGTTACCAGTGCAAAGTCTGGGAGGTCATGGAGCAGGGTATTATAACCAACCTGATGGGTATTTGGACAAAATGTCCAGTTTTAAATATTGGGAGACACAAAGGTCTGAAAAATGTATTGTGACACAAAAATATTGTGATGCAAACATGTTGTTGTCAAGAAATTTGTTTTTTTAGGTACTTAATATTGTTTTTGAGAATATTGTTGATTTAAATATTATTTTAAATAATATAGTAGTAAAACATTTTGTTTTCATATTATTTTAATGTGTTTTAGTTTATATATTCCTTTTATGTGTTACTATTGTTTGTGTGAATTTTTATTAACTGTTTTAAATATAATTTGTGATTTGTAAGTGATCTAAAATTGTTAAATGTAATAATAATGATGACAATAATAGTAATTTATGATATTGTAGCTGTGTTTGTAGTGGGATAGGGTTAATGAAGCAAAAATTAAAGAAATGTAATCATTTTAATTCATTATCTGATTGTTAATATTTATTAATACTGATTTATTTTGTGTAATATATTAGTGGCTGGTCAATTCAGTAATAATTAATGAACAATTAATTATGAATGTATTAATATTTATTTAACTGATGATTAATTATGTAAATTGTGTAATAATTATATATTTGTGTTATATTTTAGGTATAGGTTTCTGGGTTGTAGGACTATAGGTTAGGAAGTTAATTTTGTAACAGTTAATTAAACATGGATTATGGTTAGTCATTAATTATTCAATTGATCATCAATTATGTAAATTGTCGAATATTTTTTTTATGTTTTTATTTATTTGAGCTACAGGATGCTGGGTTTGTAAAGGTATAGAGTTTGAATTTAAATAATGATATATCAACAACTAATTAGTAATATGTCTATTTAAATAATCATTCATTATGTAAATTTCCCTATGTTTATTTATTTGTGTTACATTTTATTTGAAGGATGCTGGCTTTGTAAGAGTCTAATATAGGAAGTTAATAAAGTAATAATAAAATAACAATTAATTATTACTTTTTAATTCAATATGTTTTTTGTTTAAACATGTAAGTTATGGAATAGTTCATTTTTTTATTTATACTTTATGTACGAACTGCTATGTTTGCAAGGGTCCAGGGTGTGAAGTTAATTAATAATTGATATTTATTCATTGATAATGATAATGTGCTTTCAATAGTAGGATACGGATATTGATTATGCTAATATTTTCTTATTTAGAGTTTATCATTTTGCTACATTCATGAGATTACTCATATATGTAATGTGTTTAAAGTGAAATATTTTCCCTACTATTGCTTAGACTGCAATAGGAATCATAAAATTAGCATCCTTTCAGTTCAACAGTTTTCCTACTGTTACTCTGCTTGGAGTGGGAGTACTAAATTTCACCCCTCCGAAATCCATCACTTTTCCTACTGTTGCAGAGACTGGAAACTTTATACTCATTCGAAGTCCGACACTTTACCGACTGTAATCCTGACTGGAGTGTGAATGGTAAATGCCACCTCTCTGAAATCTATCACTTTCCCTAATTTTGCACTGTTTGGAGTGGGAATAGTAAACGTAACTTCCTCAAAACACTTACCCTACTGTTGTATGCACTGTTGTGTACAGTGGAGTTGGAACAGTGGGCCTCATTTATGAAGGTCTTGCGCCAGTGGTGCGTCACTTTTTCCCATTTTAAAAGTGACGCATGGGCTGCGCAAGACCTTCATAAATAAGGCCCAGTATATTTAATATTCTGAAAATCTAATAGTCGTCATGACTTTGATTGAAGAGAGTTTAAAGCATTAATTGAGCAATTTGTTTAATTTATATTATTTGTTTTTATTTTAAACTGTATTTGAATGTTTGTAGTATGTAAATATGTATGATATAGTTGCCAGTAGGTAGTTATAGTTAGGACCATGTTTTCATAGGAAAAGCGTATTGTGTTTTGACAGTAAATTTGGAGCCACTTGATTAATCTTCACAAACAAAACATTTTCCTTTTTTAGATCAGCTGCTGTGTGGACAAAAGGGGGATCCCAAAACACATTTTCCCCATTCATTTTCCCAGAAGGATTTTGAACACAACTACCGCCTGAACTGCTAAAAGGAATTACATCACATTTGGCAGAAAGCTAGATGTTGGTCCAGAAAGTGTGAGTTTTGTCATTTGGTGTAAATCTGTTGAGCAGTTTAAGAGATATACAAGCTTAAAAAAGATAGATATCTGGAGATGTGGAACCTTGCACTTACACACCCAGCCACACAGTCACTGAGTAGAGTGAAAGAGTAATTTGCACAAGGACTCACACACCCACATATCAGTCATGTTTGTATCACTACCAGAGTTAGTATTATACACAGTTACACACCCAAACACTGACTAAAACAGCCATTTATGAATCCATACAGGCACTTACATGCCCATTCACACAACCATACAGTTAGTATCATAGCGACTGAGGTACCCAAACAGCTACTTACACATCCAGTGACAGACATGGCACTGATACATTTACTTAAATGCCAACTGAACCATTGACACGCCTACACAACCGCACGTAGAGCCACTAATATATAGATGTTTTCACTTATAGTTAGACAGTGAGAGAGCCTGTTATAAACTCAGGTAAATATTTATATAGCTACTGATTTGTATATAGTATGTAATTAAGTAATATATAATATAAACTTACAGGTATTCTATATTTGCTTCTCAGATATTTATCTGTGTTTAAAGAGGAGGATTTTTAATGCCAAAAAAGATACAAAGGAGAAACAAACAAAAGGAAACAGTAATATCTGCCTCACACTGAGAGTAAAAAGGCATATGATGTGGATTACTTCAGGAAAATAAAAGAGCTGTTGGTAAGATGACTAAGGACTTTCTTAAAACAGTGTGTGCAAGGGAGGTGTACACTGGCTATAGACGTGATTGATTGATTGATTGATTGATTGATTGATTTTAAAACGTATATAGCACGTACTATCACCCCACGGGTATCCTGGTGCTTCAGACTAATAAAATAAACCAGGATGGAACAGGTCACAACAAAAAGATGAGGGAGAAGGGACACGGAACTAAACCTCAGGAAAGAGCCAGGTTTTTAGGTTCCTAAGAACTCTAGCAGGGAGCTGATCTGTCTAAGACTCTGGGGAAGTACATTCTACAACCGAGCACCAGCCACACTAAATGTCCTTCCTCCTAACCTAGACCATTTGAATCTAGGAGCCGTCAGTAGACCGGCACTAGAGGAATGGAGCTGCCTTGTGGGTCGATACCATGAAAACCTTTCCTGCATAGGAACATGACCTAACTCATGCACTGCTTTAAAAACCAGGCAGAGGGATTTAAAATGAACCCTTTCCATTACAGGCAGCCAATGCAGCTCTCTCAAAGCCAATGTTGTAGAGGAGCCACGCTGCCTGACAAGGGCCAATTTATCTGCTGCAGACCGGATTCTTTGAAGCCCCTGAAGAATGTATGATGGGGCCCTCAAATACAGGGAGTTACAATAGTCCAGCCTGCTTCCCACTGTACTGTTTACTACCAGTGATCGCGACACTTTAGTTAGTAAAGGGAGTATTTTTTGCAGCATGCGTATTAAGGCAAAACAGACACTGGCGGTCTTACTTGCCTGTGATTCCATCTGGAGATCATCATCAATCAGCACCCCCAGATTGCGTACCTTACTATCCAGGATTAGTGATTCCTCCTCTGGGGTAAGCCTAAATTCAGAAGGAAATTTTCTAGGCAGCCTACCAGAGGAGCAGTATACCACCTCAGTCTTTCCACCGTTAAATTGTAGGGAATTCCTTCTAAGCCAGTCAGTTGTCTGCCGCATGCATTGCTGGAACAAGTCCAGGGATACTGCATTCTCACCTTCTAAAGAAAATGCCAGTTGCGTATCATCAGCATAGTTGACTACGCAGACTCCGGAGGACTTTATGATGGGGAGCAGGGGCTGCAGATAAATATTAAATAGAATAGGACTCATCGCAGAACACTGTGGCACCCCATGGATGACTGGTGATTTACTAGAAGAGAATAGAGCTAGTGTTACCACCTGATGTCGTCCTGCTAGGTAAGATTGTAACCATTGCAGTGCCCGACCTTTTACTCCTATCTTCTTAAGTCTTTCCAGTAGGATGAGATTGTTCACCGTGTCGGATGCGGCCGACATATCGAGAAGCACTAGACCAGTGGTATTCCCGTTGTCCGCACGCACACGTAGGTTATCCAGCATTGTGACCAGAGCAGTCTCCGTCCCATGACCTGGGCGGAAACCAAACTGATCTTTTTCAAGCAGGGAATTCTCCTCCAGAAAATACGACAATTCCCTTCTGACTGTTTTCTAGAAGATGTTCACCGGGTAGGGTAGGGTAGGAGAGAAATAGACCTAAAATTAGCCAGTACTAATGGGTCCAGGGAAGGCTTTCTGATCAGTGGAGTCACCACCACCAATTTCCAGCCTTCTGGGACCACTCCTTCCTCCAGGGACTGGTTACATATCTGCCTCAGCTAAGGAAGAGTGTCTCGGCCAGATGACTTCCATATTTTGGAGGGGAAGGGATCAAGCGGGGAACCTGAGGAAACGCTATCCACCAAACTGTCAAATGCAGCTTTTGATAGAGTTTGGAAGTTGTTCAGAGATACCAACTGTTGTTGATCTTCAACTCCCAAATGTCCAGGATTAAGTTGTTCAACCTTGTTGTTAACATGGAGAGTGTCCACGATCTTTGCGATCTTGTCCTGGAAATGTATAGCGATTTCGTACCATAATTTTTGAGATGCTGCCACTTTATTATCCATACATGTAGGGGCGGACAGTGCCTTAATGATTTTAAAAAGCGCTTTTGTCCCGTTTGATGCTTGTGCGATATAACTGGCATAGAAATCTGCCTTAGCCTTAAGGATGCTCTCTTTATAGTGCAGTTGTCTCAGTCTTAGGTCTTTTTTATCTTCCTCCCGATACCCCTTTCTCCATTTCCTCTCCGCCTTCTTGCGGAACATGCAGAGCTGTTTCATCTCCTCATCAAACCAGGGCGCCGTGGCCTTTCTCCTATTTTTTATCTTCTTCATGGGGATTGCCTGGTCTAAGATATCAGTTATATAGTTGGTGTAAACTTTATAGTTCTCTTCTACGGTCATCGTGGGACCAAAATGTGTGGCATTTGGGTCAAATACAGAGGTTCTGGTCTGATCCATTTTTGCCCATTCCCTACCTGTCCTATAGGACCTTTTCTGACCTTCACTGTCCCTCGAGTGTGCCATCTCAATACTAAAATGGACTAAATAGTGGTCCGACCAATTCTGAGGCACTATGTTTAATACCGTAGTTGTGGCCTGATTAGAGAATAGCAGATCAAGGACATGCCCCCCTTCATGTGTCGAGCTTTCCACCATTTGGGTAGGATCAAGGTTTGTGCATGCGTGCCTCAAATCTCGCAATCGGCTACTAGCCTTCCCGTCTTCCCAGAGATTGAAATCTCCTAGAATAATCATTCAGGAGTGTGCCAATGTAAGATTAGTAATAATATCAAAAACAATTCTCATAGTGTGTGGCGCCCCCTGGAGGCCTATAGCATAGCAATCCAGTAAGTGGGTTCCCTCTTAAGGAATATAGTGAGAACCCCATCACTTCTATCCCCTCTAATTCATTAGTCTGTAGAAGTCTAAAATCCAGCTCCTCTCTAAAAATCACCCCCACTCCCCCTTCTCTGCCCGTAGCTCTAGGCTTATGAAGAATTTTATAGCCACTAGGGCAGGCAAATCCCAGTTCAACAATAGACTCTGCATTTGCCCATGTTTCTGTTAAAACAGTACATCAAGCCCCATATCCTTAATCAAGTCTGAGACCTCTGTAGCGTGCTTCACGAGTGATCGGTTATTAATCAGCCCACCCATAAGAGTCTTTCCATCAACTCTCAAGGGGTTGTAGCAGAGATAGCTCTGCACTATGTCTTACCCAACTTCAGAAGTCGTTCTCTACCATATGTTAACCGCCTTTGGCCAGCTTCCAAACGGGCAGCGATTCCAGCGCCGCGCGCCTCCGGGGCACGGACGGGCACAGACGGGCTTGCCTCTGGTGCGCATTCCCCCCCTTAAATATGCTGGGCTGTGGGATATGCCGAGCATCTACAACAACTAGAGCGCCTCCCAAGATGGCGCCTGCCAGTGGCAGTGAGTCTGACTCTCCCTCCACCAAGATGGCGCAGTGGCTTCCCGGGAGTTCTAGTCACGCTAAAATAGCGTGTAGTGAGGTAAATTTTATTGTGCAAGTAAGCGGGTGAGCTTGGATGGCGATACAATCAACCAACGATTAAAATAATTCAGCAATAATAATAACAAAAATACGGAGATTTTTAAAAGAGTATGCAAACTCCTGTCTTTCTCTGTAGTGCAACCTGCAGAACCGCAGTGCAATTTAAAGTCTAAAGCTACGTGCCTGTGTTCCCCTACTTAAATATGCTGGGCTGTTGGATCTGCCGAGCATCTACAACAACTAGAGCGCCTCCCAAGATGGCGCCTGCCGGTGGCAGTGAGCCTGACTCTCCCTCAACCAAGATGGTGCGGTGGCTGCCCGGGAGTTCTAGTCACGCTAAAATAGCTTGTAGTGAGGTAAATTTTATTGTGCAAGTAAGCGGGTGAACTTGGATGGCGATACAATCAACCAACAATTAAAATAATTCAGCACTATTATTAACAAAAAGACGGCGATTTTTAAAAGAGTATGCAAGCTCCTGTCTTTCTCTCTAGTGCAACTCGCAGAACCGCGGTGCAGTTTATAGTCTAAGGCAACGCGCCTGTGTTCCCCCACTTAAATATGCTGGGCTGTGGGATCTGCCGAGCATCTACAACAACTAGAGCGCCTCCCAAGATGGTGCCTGCCGGTGGCAGTGAGCCTGACTCTCCCTCAACCAAGATGGCGCGGTGGCTGCCCGGGAGTTCTAGTCACGCTAAAATAGCGTGTAGTGAGGTAAATTTTATTGTGCAAGTAAGCGGGTGACCTGGGATGGCGATACAATCAACCAACAATTAAAATAATTCAGCAATAATAATAACAAAAATGTTGGCGATTTTTAAAAGAGTATGCAAGCTCCAGTCTTTCTCTCTAGTGCAACCTGCAGAACTGCGATGCAGTTTAAAGTCTGAGGCCATGAATGACTGCTGACTAAATACATCAGATGCCACCTGGAACTTCAGGCATGACCACGCTCTTAAATGAATTCAAAGAAAGCAGTTCGCAACAGAGGAGCTATTCAAGGTCACTGGTTCATTTGAATCCATTTTCTTCCATTGGTGTGAATAGCAGTTGCTAAGACAGAGTTGTGATCTGTAACATGGCCAGGTACTTTTTGACAGATTCCACTTGTACAGACAAGGTGGAGGTGAAGTGTTTCCTTTTTTTTTAGCAGTCATTTGCTACTAGATTGATTTCTAAATTGAGGGTTGGTTCTGAATCTATCACCTCGAATGTTGACTCAGTGGTGATGCTGCTAGTGGAGAATTGTGCATACACTTGTTGCTGATTTCCCAGTAGGAGGGTTCCTTGAGAGGTGCACTACTGGATCCTCACTCATGACCCAGCTGGGGGTCCTGATCTACCTCCAGAACACCAGCTGACTGCTTCACCCCTGCCACAGCACACAGCACCGTTGACCTCGGGCAGGCCGCACAACTTCACTGCAGCCCATCAGGCTACTCCATGTGCAGCTTGGCTGACACAGCATGATGCACTTGGAGCAGTCTGCCCCCTCCCCCTCAGCTGTACCCGGGGGCCCGCTTCACCCTTCAACCTATAGAGCTCAGTAAATATTCTACAATCACACACCAGGTTGGTTCACAAGGTCTTCCTGGCTCTGCGACCCCAAATGCGGAAACTGAGCATCACGTTTGGACTGCATGAGCCTGCTCAGATATGAATCATGAAGGCTGGCAGGTTCAAGGACTTTTTTGACCTCTGACTGCGCTCCTTCCTGGATAGCATTTCTGAACAAGAAATAGACTTCATACCTTCGGACTCATCTGCGGAATCCCGCCCTTCAGGCGAATCCCCCCACCACATCTGTTGGTCATCAGAGTCTCAGTGAGGGCTGCAACCAGGGCAGGGAACTGAACTGCCTGGCTCAATCCCTGGGTGGCAAGGCTATGGCTCTCAAAGTGTAGGCTCCTCTTACTCAAGACAGGGGCTGTGATAAATCCTGTGCTTTGCTGAAACCCAATCAGCCTGGGGTTTGAGACATACTCTTAGTTGTCATGTTTGTTGTTTGTTATTTTGCATATAAACAAAAGGGAGGAGTATCACCACAGGACCGGGAGACGGCCCTACTGGAGACGGGGACATTTATGAAGACTCAAGGAAAATTGTTCCTTGTATTTAGAAACCCCTCACTCACCAACCTGGTTGGTGACATGCTTCATCATCGGGGCCCACCCGGATTGCCGAGTGCCGTACGGGTGTGCTGCGACACCTGAATTACAGTTGAGCTGGTAATTTTTTTGTATGTGGGGGGGGTTTAAAGAAACAGAAAAAAGTGGTTTAAAAATTGGCACAGTATACCTTCAATAAAACTTTAATCTGAAGGTACTGGACAATAATAAAAACAAAGTGTAAGATATTAAAGAGGGTTACAATGGCCGACTATATCTATGTGAAAAAGGGGGTCTACATGTTTCAACCTCTGAGCGGGATTGCCAGGTTTTCGTCAGGACCATAAAAAGCCTGGGCGGTCTGCGCCCGCTAAGGCGCACCCAACCCACAGCTAAGTGAAAGAAAAATTATTTGAATGTAAAATCAAAATCAAATATGGGCTGACTCACAAACATTTTTGGTCAGAAAAAACACCTGTGGAAGGAAACAACAAAAGAAACAAACAATTTAATACATGCCTGTTACGTGGTTTCACTGCTTAAGGTGCGTCATGCTTTCCCCATGGTTCAAGTGCAAATATTCGTGAGCTTAATTAGCTGGTACTAAGATGTGGCGTGGATAGACTGATAGGTGCATACTGCTAACAATAGCCATACAGAATGCGAAATATACTGTGTATTGTAGGCACAAGCATACACTATAAATGCACCTGTGCAAATGCTAATAAATTATGACAACGCCATTCGTAGTTCCTCATGCAGTGGAGGACGCTCAAACAAAGGTGGATGTGAGCTCATATAAAATGATCAAAGCTAAGAGTGAAAACCACGCTGTGAAGCGTATGAAAGGAGAAGCGCTTACTCGAAGTCGAGTGAGCAATGAATCATAGGAAATTGGGGACAGGTTTCGTTCCAGAATCTGTCTGAATAAAGCAATAAGAAGCACAGGTAGAAATCAATCAGCGTGGCGTTAGATTTCAGGTAGCGAACAAATAAACCTCTGGCGGGATTATTGATATCTCGTAACCTGTACTCACTGCGACCTGGTTAGGAAAAGGCAGTTGTGCCTAGACCCGCCCGCCGACTCCTCGAAGATGCAGCCGAGCCAGGTCGGCGTTTCCATTAAGAACAGCTTGCTTCCGGGTATGGGCGTGGCTGGGAAAGGGCACGTGATGGGCGTCGCGCGCATGGCTTGACTTAAGGTGACGCGGTTACTACGGCAACGCAGGGATGTTGTCAGTACGTGCCAGGAAAAGGGGACGCTCGTATCTGAAAGCGTTTGTAAAGGATTAATACAACCTTCGTGGAGGAAGAAAAAGATGTTGCTGGGGGTGGTGCCAGAGTGTGTTATGTCCCAAAGCACTACAACAACAATGAGCTCAGTTACTAAGCGCTTAGGGGAAAAAAGGCAGGATCTGGAAGGAAAGTAGTTTAAAAGGACTGAACCTACGAAAAGCTCCGTTATTAAGAGCTTTTGGGTAAACAAGGTCTGGATCTGGACAGTAAAGTTATTATAATCCAAAGTGTAAAGATAGGGTAGAGGGAACATGGCTGGTTAACTAGACTGCACAGGGTATTACTTTTGAAGAACACTGTTCCACGGAATATTGTCATTAAGCCCAGTTTTGTTCGTAGAGAGTCTGTATACCCAACGTTGCTCCTTTTCAAAAAGGCGTTGCTGAATTTTGGGACCGGACTTGACCTGTTCGATAACAGTCCATCGAAGATCATTGGTAGTATGGTTTTTCTCAATGAAATGTTCTGTGAGTTTAGTCATGGACTTTTTACATCTTATGGTGCTCCTGTGCTCACAGATTCTGGTCTTTACCTTTCTGCAGGTCATCTCCACATAAGATAAATTGCACGGACATTTGATTAAGTACACCACATTTTCACTATTGCAGTTGGTATGCGATCTTTGTGTCCAGGTTTTCCCAGGTTCAAGATTCAGTGTTTTTGAATTACTTGTCAGGTGGCAAACGCTACAATTTTCACATTTGAAATGTCCAATCACGCTGGGCAGACCCCATGCCATAGTGATAGTCTGTGGTACTTGTTCATGCACTTTAGGACGTGTGTTGATCAATGTGTCCTTAAGACTACGGGATCTTTTGAAGGAGAATAAAGGTTTTTCCCATTTGAGATTACCAGAGTTTATGATTGACCAATGTTTATTGACAGATTTAGTCATTGAATTAGATGCTGTATTGAAAGTGGTAACGCACGTTAGTGGAATCTCATCAGTGGTGCGCACGGTGGGTTCCAGTAATGCATCTCTAGGCTGATTGCGTGCTCCTTTCTGGCATTTGCTCAAAATCTGCGTGGGGTAACCTCTGGCGACTAATTTGTCTGTAAGGGAGGCTGCCTGGCATCGATAGTCACTGACCTTGCTACAATTTCTGCGCAGCCTAAGGTATTGCCCGTAGGGTAAATTTTCCCTCAATGGTCTGGGATGGAAGCTATCGGATCGGAGCAGATTGTTCTTTGCTGTAGGTTTTTGATAAGTGTCTGTTTCCAAACGGCCATTCTCCTTAGTTATGCAGATGTCCAAAAAGATAATTTTTTCTTAGGCAATGGTGTTAGTAAACCTAATGTAACGATCACATGAGTTGATCCACTCCGTGAATTCTGTCAGACTGGTGAGGGGTCCTTGCCAAACGACAAAGACGTCGTCTATATATCTCTTCCAAAAAGAGATATGGGAGAGGTATGGATTAGTGGCATTGAGAATGTATTTTTTCTCGAAATCGTGCACATATAGGTCTGCTACATTAGGGGCGAAAATACTGCCCATAGAGGTACCCCCCGTCTGGAGATATAAATTGCCCTCAAATTCGAAGTAGTTCTTTTTTAATGCCAATCTGGCGCACTCCAGGATGAAGTTCTTAGGTGTGTTATAGTCCCATTCTGTATCATCGAGGGTTTTTCTGAGGACCTCAAGGGTGTCATCTTGGGTGATGCTAGTGTATAGGCTCTCGATGTCCATACTCAGTAGGATGGTATCTTCATCTGTGGTGAGGTCTTTGATCAAGTTCAATAGACTTTTCGTGTCTTGGAGATATGTAGAGGTTTCTTGGACTAGTTTTTTGAAGAAAAAGTCACATAAACTGGACAGTGGTTCCAGGAGGGAATTGATACTGGACACGATGGGTCGTCCTGGTGGTGGGTTCATGCCTTTATGCATTTTGGGCAAGATGTAAAAGTAAGGAATCTTGCCTTCACTCTTGCAGAGATAGTCTGCTTCTTGTTTAGAAATAAACCCTCTGGACTCCGCGTGCTCCACGAGACTCTGGATCTCACAGCGAAGGTCGTTAGTAGGGTCTGAAGGAAGGGGTCTGTAATTGACGGTGTCTGACAATAGGCGTAGACATGCAGTCTGGTAAATTTCCTTGTCTAGGATAACCACGCCTCCTCCCTTATCCGCCGGCTTTATGATGATGGTATCACATGTTTTAAGGTTGGTCAGGGCGGCATTTTCTTCCTTGCTCATGTTTTGGAAGGTATGTGTAGCCTGTAGATTTTCAATATCATTGAAGACGGCTTGCTCAAAGGCTTGAATTTCCACTGGATGGTATGGGGTGGAGGTATGAAAGTAGATTTCAAACGCAAGCCAGTTTCATTCTGGTCTATCGACTGGGTTGATTCTCCCTGCTTTTCAAAAAAAGCCTTCAGTCACAATTTCCTAAAAAACGAGGCTAGTTCACAATGTAATTGGAATTTATCCAATCGTGCTGTCGGTACAAATCCCAGTCCTTTGTTGAGTACTTTTTCTTCAGTAGGAGAGAGTGGTCGTTTTGATAGATTCGTCACTAGGGTCTGCTGCTGCTTGTCCTGGCCTGGGCCTTGCTCCGCGTGTAGCTCCCCACTGGATCTTCTTCTTCCCAATGGACGTGGTTGTTTGGCTTTTGCCCTCCCCTTCCTCTCCTGCCCCGGCCTAAAAAAGGGGGCCTGAATCCAGGTGGCTGGAAGAGGGTTGGTGGTGCAAAAGGTGGTTGCCACCCGTACATTGGGTATTGTTGGTGGGGCTGATAGATTGGTTGAAAACCAGGGTTTTGTTGTGGATTGAATGTAGGCCAATTTTGCTGTTGTCTATTTCTCCCTCTTTGACTCTGGTGATTACTTCCTGTGCTTGAGTTGCTTCCTGTCGAGGAGTTGCTAGAGGCATCAGTCTCGTCATCAGGTTTAGCTTGAGGGGTGTATTCTGGGTCAGAGTAGGGATAAGCCTTCACAAAAGTGAATTTCTTAAGATCTTTATGAAATTTCAGTACTTTTTGTAGCGTTAGGTTATCCCTATATTCATTTATCTCTTTGTTTAGTTCATCAAGCTTTTTGTTATAGCCAGTCAGTGTGGTTTTGATGTGATTTTCAGTAGCTTGGATATCTATCATAATTGCCTCAGAGAGGCGTAGGGCTGTTTTCAAAATTAGTAAAATCCATTCATGGGTACAGTGCTAGGCTTCTTTTCTGAAGACTGGATCTTCAAGGAAAATGCGTGGAGCATTGGTAACCAATAGACCTTTAGGAGCCATATTGTTGGTAATGTAGTCCTTCATGAAAGTGCCATGTAGGATCGTCCTGATACGGTTTCTTTTCAATTCAGACAGTTTTTCCCAATCAGATGTTTGTGAAATTGTTTGAGCAATATTCGCTTCAGCAAATGCAGATAGATTACCCATGATGGGATCGACTTCCTCGCTCGAGTAGGATAATCCTTGGTTTTCCTCCATGTTGAAAATATGTACATGGGGTAGCAATGATCAGAAGGGAGGTGCTCTCTCGCAGCTGTGCGCTGCCAAATATATCAAAAAACAATGGGAGAGTAAGGGTTTCTCCACAGGAGTGGAGGGGGTACTCCTGGTCCCCTAGACCAATTCTATATAAACAAAAGGGAGGAGTATCACCACAGGAACGGGAGGTGGCCCTACTGGAGACGGGGAAATTTATGAAGACTCAAGGAAAATTGTTCCTTGTTTTTAGAAACCCCTCACTCACCCACCTGGTTGGTGACATGCTTCATCATCGGGGCCCACCCGGATTGCCGAGTGCCGTCCGGGTGTGCTGCGACACCTGAATTACAGTGGAGCTGGTAAGTTTTTTTGTGTGTGGGGGGGTTTAAAGAAACAGAAAAAAGTGGTTTAAAAATTGGCACAGTATACCTTCAATAAAACTTTAATCTGAAGGTACTGGACAATAATAAAAACAAAGTGTAAGATATTAAAGAGGGTTACAATGGCCGACTATATGTGAAAAAGGGGGTCTACATCTTTCAACCTTTGAGCGGGATTGCCAGGTTTTCGTCAGGACCATAAAAAGCCTGGGCGGTCTGCGCACGCTAAGGCGTACCCAACCCTCGGCTAAGTGAAAGAAAAATTATTTGAATGTAAATCACAATAAATATGGGCTGACCGACAAAAAATTTTGGTCATAAAAAACATCTGTGGAAGGAAACAACAAAAGAAACAAACAATTTAATACATGCCTGTTACGTGGTTTCACTGCTTAAGGTGCTTCATGCTTTCCCCATGGTTCAAGTGCAAATATTCGTGAGCTTAATTAGCTGGTACTAAGATGTGGCGTGGATAGACTGCTAGGTGCATACTGCTAACAACAGCCATACAGAATGCGAAATATACTGTGTATTGTAGGCACAAGCATACACTATAAATGCACCTGTGCAAATGCTATTAAATTATGACAACGCCATTCGTAATTCCTCATGCAGTGGAGGACGCTCAAACAAAGGTGGATGTGAGCTCATATAAAATGATCAAAGCTAAGAGTGAAAACCACGCTGTGAAGCATATGAAAGGAGAAACGCTTACTCGAAGTCGAGTGAGCAATGAATCATAGGAAATCGGGGACAGGTTTCGTTCCAGAATCTGTCTGAATAAAGCAATTAGAAGCACAGGTAGAAATCAATCAGCGTGGCGTTAGATTTCGGGTAGCGAACAAATAAACCTCTGGCGGGATTGTTGATATCTCGCAACCTGTACTCACTGCCACCTGGCTAGGAAAAGGGAGTTGTGCCTAGACCCGCCCGCCGACTCCTCGAAGATGCAGCAGAGCCGGGTCGGCGTTTCCATTAAAAACAGCTTGCTTCCGGGTATGGGCGTGGCTGGGAAAGGGCACGTGATGGGCGTCGCGCGCATGGCGTGACGTAAGGTGATGCGGTTACTACGGCAACGTAGGGATGTTGTCAGTACGTGCCAGGAAAAGGGGACGCTCGTATCTGAAAGCGTTTGTAAAGGATTAATACAACCTTCGTGGAGGAAGAAAAAGATGTTGCTGGGGGTGGTGCCAGAGTGTGTTATGTCCCAAAGCACTACAACAACAATGAGCTCAGTTACTAAGCGCTTAGGGGAAAAAAGGCAGGATCTGGAAGGAAATTAGTTTAAAAGGACTGAACCTACGAAAAGCTCCGTTATTAAGAGCTTTTTGGTAAACAAGGTCTGGATCTGGAAAGTAAAGTTATTATAATCCAAAGTGTAAAGATAGGGTAGAGGGAACATGGCTGGTTAACTAGACTGCACAGGGTATTACTTTTGAAGAACACTGATCCACGGAATATTGTCATTAAGCCCAGTTTTTTTCGTAGAGAGTCTGTATACCCAACATTGCTCCTTTTCAAAAAGGCGTTGCTGAATTTTGGGACCGGACTTGACCTGTTCGATAACAGTCCATCGAAGATCATTGGTAGTATGGTTTTTCTCAAAGAAATGTTCTGTGAGTTTAGTCATGGACTTTTTACATCTTATGGTGCTCCTGTGCTCACAGATTCTGGTCTTTACCTTTCTGCAGGTCATCCCCACATAAGATAAATTGCACAGACATTTGATTAAGTACACCACATTTTCACGATTGCAGTTGGTATGCGATCTTTGTGTCCAGGTTTTCCCAGGTTCAAGATTCAGTGTTTTTGAATTACTTGTCAGGTGGCAAACGCTACAATTTTCACATTTGAAATGTCCAATCACGCTGAGCAGACCCCATGCCATAGTGAAAGTCTGTGGTACTTGTTCAGGCACTTTAGGACGTGTGTTGATCAGTGTGTCCTCAAGACTACGGGATCTTTTGAAGGAGAATAAAGGTTTTTCCCATTTGAGATTACCAGAGTTTATGATTGACCAATGTTTATTGACAGATTTAGTCATTGAATTTGATGCTGTATTGAAAGTGGTAACGCATGTTAGTGGAATCTCATCAGTGGTGCGCACGGTGGGTTCCAGTAATGCATCTCTAGGCTGATTGCGTGCTCCTTTCTGGCATTTGCTCAAAATCTGCATGGGGTAACCTCTGGCGACTAATTTGTCTGTAAGGGAGGCTGCCTGGCATCGATAGTCAATGACCTTGCTACAATTTCTGCGCAGCCTAAGGTATTGCCCGTAGGGTAAATTTTCCCTCTGTGGTCTGGGATGGAAGCTATCGAATCGGAGCAGATTGTTCTTTGCTGTAGGTTTTTGATAAGTGTCTGTTTCCAAACGGCCATTCTCCTTAGTTATGCAGATGTCCAAAAAGAACATTTTTTCTAAGTCAATGGTGTTAGTAAACCTAAGGTAACGGTCACATGTGTTGATCCACTCTGTGAATTCTGTCAGACTGGTGAGGGGTCCTTGCCAAACGACAAAGACGTCGTCTATATATGTCTTCCAAAAAGAGATATGGGAGAGGTATGGATTAGTGGCATTGAGAATGTATTTTTTCTCGAAATCCTGCACATATAGGTCTGCTACACTAGGGGCGGAAATACTGCCCATAGAGTTACCCCTCGTCTGGAGATATAAATTGCCCTCAAATTCGAAGTAGTTGTTTTTTAATGCCAATCTGGCGCACTCCAGGATGAAGTTCTTAGGTGTGTTATAGTCCCATTCTGTATCATCGAGGGTTTTTCTGAGGACCTCAAGGGTGTCATCTTGGGGGATGCTAGTGTATAGGCTCTCGATGTCCATACTCAGTAGGATGGTATCGTCATCTGTGGTGAGGTCTTTGATCAAGTTCAATAGACTTTTCGTGTCTTGGAGATATGTAGAGGTTTCTTAGACTAGTTTTTTAAGAAAAAGTCACAAAAACTGGACAGTGGTTCCAGGAGGGAATTGATACCAGACACGATGGGTGGTCCTGGTGGCGGGTTCAATACAGCATCTAATTCAATGACTAAATCTGTCAATAAACATTGGTCAATCATAAACTCTGGTAATCTCAAATTAGAAAAACGTTTATTCTCCTTCAAAAGATCCCGTAGTCTTAAGGACACACTGATCAACACACGTCCTAAAGTGCCTGAACAAGTACCACAGATTATCACTATGGCATGGGGTCTGCCCAGCGTGATTGGACATTTCAAATGTGAAAATTGTAGCGTTTGCCACCTGACAAGTAATTCAAAAACACTGAATCTTGAACCTGGGAAAACCTGGACACAAAGATCGCATACCAACTGCAAAAGTGAAAATGTGGTGTACTTAATCAAATGTCCGTGCAATTTATCTTATGTGGGGATGACCTGCAGAAAGGTAAAGACCAGAATATGTGAGCACAGGAGCACAATAAGATGTAAAAAGTCCATGACTAAACTCACAGAACATTTCATTGAGAGAAACCATACTACCAATGATCTTCGATGGACTGTTATCGAACAGGTCAAGTCCGGTCCCAAAATTCAGCAACGCCTTTTTGAAAAGGAGCAACGTTGGGTATACAGACTCTCTAAGAACAAAACTGGACTTAATGACAATATTCCGTGGAACAGTGTTCTTCAAAAGTAATACCCTGTGCAGTCTAGTTAACCAGCCATGTTCCCTCTACCCTATCTTTACACTTCGGATTATAATAACTTTACTTTCCAGATACAGACCTTGTTTACCCAAAAGCTCTTATTAACGGAGCTTTTCGTAGGTTCAGTCCTTTTAAACTAATTTCCTTCCAGATCCTGCCTGTTTTTCCCCTAAGCGCTTAGTAACTGAGCTCATTGTTGTTGTAGTGCTTTGGGACATAACACACTCTGGCACCACCCCCAGCAACATCTTTTTCTTCCTCCACGATGGTTGTATTAATCCTTTACAAACGCTTTCAGATACGAGCGTCCCCTTTTCCTGGCACGTACTGACAACATCCCTACGTTGCCGTAGTAACCGCGTCACCTTACGTCACGCCGTGCGCGCGACGCCCATCACGTGTCCTTTCCCAGCCACGCCCATACCCGGAAGCAAGCTGTTCTTAATGGAAGCGCCGACCCGGCTCGGCTGCATCTTCGAGGAGTCGGTGGGCGGGTCTAGGCACAACTCCCTTTTCCAAACCAGGTCGCAGTGAGTACAGGTTGCGAGATATCAATAATCCCGCCAGAGGTTTATTTGTTCGCTACCCGAAATCTAATGCCACGCTGATTGATTTCTACCTGTGCTTCTTATTGCTTTATTCAGACAGATCCTGGAACGAAACCTGTCCCCGATTTGCTATGGTTCATTGCTCACTCGACTTCGAGTAAGCTCTTCTCCTTTCATACGCTTCACAGCGTGGTTTTCACTCTTAGCTTTGATCATTTTATATGAACTCACATCCACCTTTATTTGAGCGTCCTCCACTGCATGAGGAATTACGAATGGTGTTGTCATAATTTAATAGCATTTGCACAGGTGCATTTATAGTGTATGCTTGTGCCTACAATACACAGTATATTTCGCTTTCTGTATGGCTATTGTTAGCAGTATGCACCTATCAGTCTATCCACGCCACATCTTAGTACCAGCTAGGTAAGCTCATGAATATTTGCACTTGAACCATGGGGAAAGCATGAAGCACCTTAAGCAGTGAAACCGCGTAACAGGCATGTATTAAATTGTTTGTTTCTTTTGTTGTTTCCTTCCACAGGTTTTTTTTCTGACAAAAATTTTTTGTGAGTCAGCCCATATTTGATTGTGATTTTACATTCAAATAATTTTTCTTTCACTTAGCCGAGGGTTGGGTGCGCCTTAGCGTGCGCAGACCGCCCAGGCTTTTTATGGTCCTGACGAAAACTTGGCAATCCCGCTCAGAGTTTGAAACATGTAGACCCCCTTTTTCACATAGATATAGTCGGCCATTGTAACCCTCTTTAATATCTTACACTTTGTTTTTATTATTGTCCAGTACCTTCAGATTAAAGTTTTATTGAAGGTATACTGTGCCAATTTTTAAACCACTTTTTTCTGTTTCTTTAAACCCCCCCATACACAAACAAATTACCAGCTCCACTGTAATTCAGGTGTCACAGCATACCCGGGCGGCACTCGGCAATCCGGGTGGGCCTCGATGATGAAGCATGTCACCAACCAGGTTGGTGAGTGAGGGGTTTCTAAAAACAAGGAACAATTTTCATTGAGTCTTCATAAATTTCCCCGTCTCCAGTAGGGCCACCTCCCGGTCCTGTGGTGATACTCCTCCCTTTTGTTAATATAGAATTGGTCTAGGGGACCAGGAGTACCCTCTGAACACACGGAAGATGCCACAGGTCTTTGCACGATCCAGAAACACTGAGGAACCTACAAAGTATTCCACAAGAGGAACTGGAATGACAGGATAGATAAAGAGATACAAAGGGTGGAAAAGTACCCATCAGCCCACTCACTAGTGGAACTTCGTCATTTGGGATTTCATGCTTGAAAAGTTGGTGTCCAAAAAGCACTTCCTCAAGAAGACATTGAGGCTAGCCTAGGAGCCAATGGTTGAACCCTCAACCAGAACAAATGACAGAGTTTGAGGCCGATAGGGCTTAGTTGCAGTGCTCAAAGAAATTATATAGGAATGTGTGAAGCAAAAGGAAAATGATCCAAGTGAATTAAAAATGCCTATCTTGATGTCAAAAAGGAAACTTTATTGAGTGTGCCCATCAAGATGGTATGGTTAAAAAACAGAGTGATAATAGCAAGAAAGATGGTTTGCTAATTACCATAGATGTTCTCTGGTCAACATGTTTCAGCCTTAAGAGGCTTTCATCAGGACCTATGAATCACTACTGCAACACTTACTTCATATGCTGTGAAAAACAGACTACAGATATTTTCATGGGTGGTGTATCCCCTCCTGTCAAAGGATATAAAAAGAGAAAAAAGAGAAAAGAGAACACAAAACAGACCACACAACAACGAGTTATGGTCATTCTAGCAACAGTTGTATGCATATACTTTGATTTGTACAATGTGTTCTATTTAACAACTTACCCAAATTTTTGGGATCAGGAACCTCACCTCACCTGGCGACGGCTCAGGCTAAAGGAGGCCACGCACTAGAAGAAATTTATTTAAAGTGGTGTATTTTAGTTCATCTTTAAAAATTGTTTCAGAATATATTCCAGATTAGATATAGGTAGGTGACTTTGGTAGCCATAGGCAAGAGATGTATATTTTTATAAAAAAGATTCATCATTTAAAGACCTCTATGTCCGGTCAGGTGACATTAAAAAAATGTTTAGTTTATTTACATTCTGCTCATAGAAACATAAATGGCACATATTGTCCTAGATGCGTTGCTACCAGTAGTGAGCCACAGCATACTAGTTCTATGCACCTTTAAATGAATCAAGAGAGTCTCCTTAAGTCAGCTCTTTGTAGCTCAAGGAACTAGCGCGGTAAAGCGCTGTCATCACTGAGGATGATGCGCTCCTCGTTTAACATATCCGATTACCCAAAATCTTCCAAGAAAAGACAAAGTCAAAGTCAATACCGCAGCTTATAGGACACTTACCTCTCCGTCGTTACCTCGTGCTTTCGCTGAGCCGAGGGGGAGGTAGTGTTCTAGTGCGGGTCGCGAGTTTTTAAAGGGAATCGGCGGACCAGAGAGAGACACGTCTCCTCTGCGTTTTAATAGGTTCTACAAGACGTACTTACGTCGACCTATCCTATGCTCTCAAATGGCAAGCCCCGCATGTTAATGTAGAGTCGCGCACCGTTTCCTGTTAAAACGAACAGCCTGCATCGAGCGGACCGCTCTGAGAGCCGGGAGTAGAACGGACCTGATTGGTCCCTGAAAACTACCGGAAGTTCTTAGAACTGCCAATGGGCTCTCGCTAACAAGCGTATATTCTGCAATACCACTGAACGTTTCTCAATGTGTAAAATTAATTATTTCGTTCGTATATGGTGTGTCATGAGAGAGAATAATAATAATACAGAGCGGTTGACAATAGTGTTGTTTAGTCTCTTATTTTGTACAAATAATTGCAGTCGCCTCGTCCGTTTGTAAGGACATTGTATGTACGTAGTGTAGTATGCACTTAGTAAATGACAGCCAAAATGGCGTAAATGACTGTTCTTAGATGCGCATAAGTGGGTCAGTCCTATGGTCCTGCCGATAACCTCAATATCTATATCCCACCCTAAGCAAACTCAGTCGGCTCGTTTGTCTTCGAAACCTCATTCGTTCATAGTGTGACAAACATCTTTATGTAGCAAAACCCAGGGTGATGTTTCATGACCACCGAAGACAAGGTATACTCCTAGATGGTATTATGAAAACTGCAAGACAACCTCAATGACTCGTCATTAAACACAAATGAGGAAGCTGTACTGTGTATGGGCAACACCAATGTCTGGACAGACCTACAATTTAGGCATTTTCAGACACGAAATGGGTCCTGCAGCCGGTATATTCACAGCTGTAACCAAGGAATATCATCGTTCAATCCTTCTGAATCGCATTTCAATTTGTAGACCCATCTTTGTTCTTTCCTTAATAGGAACTGGGAAACATCTGTGATGTGCTGGGGTATGTAAGGCTGTTCTAACACCACCCATTGTAATTCATCTGGTTGGTGTCTTGCAGTAAGGAAGTGAGAGGTGAGACGGGTCGCTTGTTTGTTGCGCCTGATCGTACTCTTGTGTTCTTGTATACGTAGCTTGATCTTCCTCGTAGTCATCCCTACGTATCTCAGACTACATGGGCAGGTGATTAAGTAAATAACTCTCTCACTGTTACAATTGGTATGGCGTTTCAATACCCATGGTTTGCTGGTGCCAATGTCAACATTAAGAGTCTTTTTCGTCTGAGGACAGACTGAGCAGTTTCCACAGGGATGGTGTCCCTGAACTGGAGGGAGATTCCACAGAGTAGCAGTTGGTACCTCGGGAGTTAGTCGTGGTCTTGTGTGGACCAGTTCATCTTTGAGGTTGCTACCTCTTTTGAACGCAAAAAGAGGCAAAGGGATGTTTTCTCCGGTGCTGTTCAAAATACGCCATCTTTGTCGTATTATTTTCTGGATCTTAGAGGACGAGGAGTTGAAGGTGGTCACACATCCCAGTCTTTCCAGAGGCGGTTTGTTGACTGGGGGTGCTAAAAGGGCCTCTCGATGATTGTTTTCTGCCCGCTTTCTGGACTTTCTAATCAGAGTGCCTGGATATCTCCGTGTGAGCAATTTCATTGATAGGTCTTTCGCTTCAGACTGAAAATCCATCTTGTCTGAGCAGTTCCTGCGAACCCTCAGGAACTGGCCAAACGGAAGGTTCTCTCGGAGAGAACGAGGATGATGGCTGGCAAATCTCAACAGCGAATTTCGTGCCATAGGTTTCCGGTACAAAGAACTGGCTAGATGTCCATCTTCAGGAAAAATTCGAAGGTCCAGAAACGGGAGTGCCGTTTTGCTGTGATCAAGGGTGAACCTAAGATACGGATTCTGACCGTTCAACCAGTCCTTGAAAGATAGTAGAGATTGTTCATCTCCACGCCATATTAGCAGAATATCGTCAATGTACCTTTTCCACACCATCAATTGTTGATGGTGTGGATTGTTGGTATTGAGGACACATTGAGTTTCAAACTGGTGGACATATAGATTTGCCAAACTGGGTGCAAATTTGCTGCCCATTGAGGTACCTGATATCTGTAGGTACAGGTCATCTTCAAAAGCGAAAAAAATTTCAGTCATTGCTATCTTTGCCAATTCCATTATAAAATGGATCGGTGTTATAGTGTCTGGGGCCGAATCCTCCAAAAGTTCTCGTACTGTTTCAAGGGTATCCAATTGAGGTATACAAGTATACAGAGACTCGACATCCAGGGTTGCCAGGATGTCTGTGTCTGTATCAAACTGTACCTCTGGTAGTAAGCGAAGTACATCTTTTGTATCCTGTAACTACGATGGCATCTTTTTCACCAGTGGACTAAGAAACACGTCCACAAAGGAGGACAAGGGTTCAAGAAGAGACCCTATGCCCGAGATGATCGGACGACCTAGAGGTGGTCTCGTTGGTTTATGTATTTTGGGCAAAGTGTAAAAAGACGGAGTAGTGGGAAATTTAGTGACTAGGAAGGTGGCCTCCTGCGTTGTGATCCAGCCCTCGGTGCTTGCTTCTTCCACTAGATGTTTGATCTCATTTGTCAGTCTCATTGTCGGGTTTTCATCCAGCGGAGCATAGAAGAGGGTATTCCCTAGTTGTCTGAGGCACTCAGTCCTATACGAGATTGTATCTTGGACCACTATGGCGCCCCCCTTGTCAGCTGGTTTAATCACAATGTTGGTATCTTTTGACAAAGTTACGAGTGCATTCCTCTCCGATTTGGACAGGTTTTGATAATTGCCTTCTTTCGAAAAATCAAGTGATTTCAAATCATGCAGCACCGCTGCTTCAAAAGCACCTACTCTGGATGGTACTTGTTGGAGTAGGGGCATGAAGGTAGACTTGACCCTCAAGCCTGTGTTCTGATCAACGGTCGAATCTTCCGAGTCTTTTTCTCTGAAGAGGTGATGTAGCCTCACGGTTCTGAAAAATCTCTCAATCTCACCTCGAATCTGGAGGGAGTCTCCATTGTTGGTAGGTACAAACCCGAGCCCTTTATTGAGCAACTTGTGTTCATTGATGGTCAATGTCCGAGCGCTGAGGTTCACCACAAGATCTTCTTCTGTTTCTGTAACTGTTGCATCTGACCTTATTTGTTGCGAGACATTGGGTTCTCTGGTTCGTCTGCCCACTGGACTTGACCTTGGCCTCTCCGCCTGCCTCGATTCCAGCCTCGGCCCTGTCCTAAAAAAGCCTGACTATCAAAGTATTGAGGCTGCATTGGATAGTGTGACATTGGAGGGGGGAATTGAGGATAACCCCATGGGGCTGGTGGCCACCATGGTCCTGGTTGGTACATATTCCCTCGCCCATTGTATCTGCGATTAGCTCGAACCTGTCGGCCTTTCCCTCTCCATTGATTGGTGTTGCCCTTTTCAGTGTCAGATGATTCAGAATCTGAAGAAGTGGCATAGGAGGAACCATTTGTTTGTTTCTGCTTGTTTGAGTCATTCGGGTTGTAATTCTCACTTGTATATGGGTATATATTCTCATGTGAGAACTTCTCTAGATCTTTCTTGAATTTTTCGATCTTCGCAAAGAATATTGGGTCCCTGTATTCTTTATTGGCCTTGTTTGAGTCTTCCTGTTGTTTCTCAAACTTCTTAGTGGTCAGAGTAGTCTATATCTGCCCCTCTAGGACTTGTATTTCAACTAGGATGGCATCTGCTATTCTTTTGGCCGTTGTAATGATAAGAATGAGCCAATCTCTAGTACAACGCCACGCTATTAGTGACCAATCTTTGATAAAGGCTTTATCCGTCAAAAAAAGCCTCGGTGCGTTCGTTACTATCAGTCCTGTGGGTGCGCATTTACCATGTAAATATTCAGCCATTATCTGTCCATGCACTGATGTTCGAGAAAGACTTTTCTTAAGATTAAGTACTGTTTCCCAATCTCCTACTATTGTCGGAGTCGTGGTCGGTAGTTGGTCTAGCATGCTAGGGTTCTCGCTTAGAATAGATGACAAAATCTCATCATCATAACCTAGGCCACCAAAGTCTGCCATAGTATCACTGGAAAAAGATGAACCACAAGGCACAATCAATGTACTCTATTGCCTTAATGAATAAAGAAGAAGAAGAAAAGGCGGGGCCCGCAGCCGTAGCTGCACAAAATTACATAAAACTACAAAGTGGAGAAGGGCCCGAGGGGAAATAGTTTATAGACCTACCAGCATCTTGTCCCCCAACTATACATACTGAACACACGGAAGATGCCACAGGTCTTTGCACGATCCAGAAACACTGAGGAACCTACAAAGTATTCCACAAGAGGAACTGGAATGACAGGATAGATAAAGAGATACAAAGGGTGGAAAAGTACCCATCAGCCCACTCACTAGTGGAACTTCGTCATTTGGGATTTCATGCTTGAAAAGTTGGTGTCCAAAAAGCACTTCCTCAAGAAGACATTGAGGCTAGCCTAGGACCCAATGGTTGAACCCTCAACCAGAACAAATGACAGAGTTTGAGGCCGATAGGGCTTAGTTGCAGTGCTCAAAGAAATTATATAGGAATGTGTGAAGCAAAAGGAAAATGATCCAAGTGAATTAAAAATGCCTATCTTGATGTCAAAAAGGAAACTTTATTGAGTGTGCCCATCAAGAAGGTATGGTTAAAAAACAGAGTGATAATAGCAAGAAAGATGGTTTGCTAATTACCATAGATGTTCTCTGGTCAACATGTTTCAGCCTTAAGAGGCTTTCGTCAGGACCTATGAATCACTACTGCAACACTTACTTCATATGCTGTGAAAAACAGACTACAGATATTTTCATGGGTGGTGTATCCCCTCCTGTCAAAGGATATAAAAAGAGAAAAAAGAGAAAAGAGAACACAAAACAGACCACACAACAACGAGTTATGGTCATTCTAGCAACAGTTGTATGCATATACTTTGATTTGTACAATGTGTTCTATTTAACAACTTACCCAAATTTTTGGGATCAGGAACCTCACCTCACCTGGCGACGGCTCAGGCTAAAGGAGGCCACGCACTAGAAGAAATTTATTTAAAGTGGTGTATTTTAGTTCATCTTTAAAAATTGTTTCAGAATATATTCCAGATTAGATATAGGTAGGTGACTTTGGTAGCCATAGGAAAGAGATGTATATTTTTATAAAAAAGATTCATCATTTAAAGACCTCTATGTCCGGTCAGGTGACATTAAAAAAATGTTTAGTTTATTTACATTCTGCTCATAGAAACATAAATGGCACATATTGTCCTAGATGCGTTGCTACCAGTAGTGAGCTACAGCATACTAGTTCTATGCACCTTTAAATGAATCAAGAGAGTCTCCTTAAGTCAGCTCTTTGTAGCTCAAGGAACTAGCGCGGTAAAGCGCTGTCATCACTGAGGATGATGCGCTCCTCGTTTAACATATCCGATTCCCCAAAATCTTCCAAGAAAAGACAAAGTCAAAGTCAATACCGTAGCTTATAGGACACTTACCTCACCGTCGTTATCTCGTGCTTTCGCTGAGCCGAGGGGGAGGTAGTGTTCTAGTGCGGGTCGCGAGTTTTTAAAGGGAATCGGCGGACCAGAGAGAGACACGTCTCCTCTGCGTTTTAATAGGTTCTACCCGACGTACTTACGTCGACCCATCCTATGCTCTCAAATGGCAAGCCCCGCAGGTTAATGTAGAGTCGCGCACCGTTTCCTGTTGAAACGAACAGCCTGCATCGAGCGGACCGCTCTGAGAGCCGGGAGTAGAATGGACCTGATTGTTCCCTGAAAACTACCGGAAGTTCTTAGAACTGCCAATGGGCTCTCGCTAACAAGCGTATATTCTGCAATACCACTGAACGTTTCTCAATGTGTAAAATTAATTATTTCGTTCGTATATGGTGTGTCATGAGAGAGAATAATAATAATACAGAGCGGTTGACAATAGTGTTGTTTAGTCTCTTATTTTGTACAAATAATTGCAGTCGCCTCGTCCGTTTGTAAGGACATTGTATGTACGTAGTGTAGTATGCACTTAGTAAATGACAGCCAAAATGGCGTAAATGACTGTTCTTAGATGCGCATAAGTGGGTCAGTCCTATGGTCCTGCCGATAACCTCAATATCTATATCCCACCCTAAGCGAACTCAGTCGGCTCGTTTGTCTTCGAAACCTCATTCGTTCATAGTGTGACAAACATCTTTATGTAGCAAAACCCAGGGTGATGTTTCATGACCACCGAAGACAAGGTATACTCCTAGATGGTATTATGAAAACTGCAAGACAACCTCAATGACTCGTCATTAAACACAAATGAGGAAGCTGTACTGTGTATGGGCAACACCAATGTCTGGACAGACCTACAATTTAAGCATTTTCAGACACGAAATGGGTCCTGCAGCCGGTATATTCACAGCTGTAACCAAGCAATATCATCGTTCAATCCCTCTGAATCGCATTTCAATTTGTAGACCCATCTTTGTTCTTTTCTTAATAGGAACTGGGAAACATCTGTGATGTGCTGGGGTATGTAAGGCTGTTCTAACACCACCCATTGTAATTCATCTGGTTGGTGTCTTGCAGTAAGGAAGTGAGAGGTGAGACGGGTCGCTTGTTTGTTGCGCCTGATCGTACTCTTGTGTTCTTGTATACGTAGCTTGATCTTCCTCGTAGTCATCCCTACGTATCTCAGACTACATGGGCAGGTGATTAAGTAAATAACTCTCTCACTGTTACAATTGTTATGGCGTTTCAATACCCATGGTTTGCTAGTGCCAATGTCAACATTAAGAGTCTTTTTCGTCTGAGGACAGACTGAGCAGTTTCCACAGGGATGGTGTCCCTGAACTGGAGGGAGATTCCACAGAGTAGCAGTTGGTACCTCGGGAGTTAGTTGTGGTCTTGTGTGGACCAGTTCATCTTTGAGGTTGCTACCTCTTTTGAACGCAAAAAGAGGCAAAGGGATGTTTTCTCCGGTGCTGTTCAAAATACGCCATCTTTGTCGTATTATTTTCTGGATCTTAGAGGACGAGGAGTTGAAGGTGGTCACACATGCCAGTCTTTCCAGAGGCGGTTTGTTGACTGGGGGTGCTAAAAGGGCCTCTCGATGATTGTTTTCTGCCCGCTTTCTGGACTTTCTAATCAGAGTGCCTGGATATCTCCGTGTGAGCAATTTCATTGATAGGTCTTTCGTTTCAGACTGAAAATCCATCTTGTCTGAGCAGTTCCTGCGAACCCTCAGGAACTGGCCAAACGGAAGGTTCTCTCGGAGAGAACGAGGATGATGGCTGGCAAATCTCAACAGCGAATTTCGTGCCATAGGTTTCCGGTACAAAGAACTGGCTAGATGTCCATCTTCAGGAAAAATTCGAAGGTCCAGAAACGGGAGTGCCGTTTTGCTGTGATCAAGGGTGAACCTAAGATACGGATTCTGACCGTTCAACCAGTCCTTGAAAGATAGTAGAGATTGTTCATCTCCACGCCATATTAGCAGAATATCGTCAATGTACCTTTTCCACACCATCAATTGTTGATGGTGTGGATTGTTGGTATTGAGGACACATTGAGTTTCAAACTGGTGGACATATAGATTTGCCAAACAGGGTGCAAATTTGCTGCCCATTGAGGTACCTGATATCTGTAGGTACAGGTCATCTTCAAAAGCGAAAAAAATTTCAGTCATTGCTATCTTTGCCAATTCCAATATAAAATGGATCGGTGTTATAGTGTCTGGGGCCGAATCCTCCAAAAGTTCTCGTACTGTTTCAAGGGTATCAAATTGAGGTATACAAGTATACAGAGACTCGACATCCAGGGTTGCCAGGATGTCTGTGTCTGTATCAAACTGTACCTCTGGTAGTAAGCGAAGTACATCTTTTGTATCCTGTAAGTACGATGGCATCTTTTTCACCAGTGGACTAAGAAACACGTCCACAAAGGAGGACAAGGGTTCAAGAAGAGACCCTATGCCCGAGATGATCGGACGACCTAGCGGTGGTCTCGTTGGTGTATGTATTTTGGGCAAAGTGTAAAAAGACGGAGTAGTGGGAAATTTAGTGACTAGGAAGGTGGCCTCCTGCGTTGTGATCCAGCCCTCAGTGCTTGCTTCTTCCGCTAGATGCTTGATCTCATTTGTCAGTCTCATTGTCGGGTTTTCATCCAGCGGAGCATAGAAGAGGGTATTCCCTAGTTGTCTGAGGCACTCAGTCCTATACGAGATTGTATCTTGGACCACTATGGCGCCCCCCTTGTCAGCTGGTTTAATCACAATGTTGGTATCTTTTGACAAAGTTACGAGTGCATTCCTCTCCGATTTGGACAGGTTTTGATAATTGCCTTCTTTCGAAAAATCAAGTGATTTCAAATCATGCAGCACCGCTGCTTCAAAAGCACCTACTCTGGATGGTACTTGTTGGAGTAGGGGCATGAAGGTAGACTTGACCCTCAAGCCTGTGTTCTTATCAACGGTCGAATCTTCCGAGTCTTTTTCTCTGAAGAGGTGATGTAGCCTCACGGTTCTGAAAAATCTCTCAATCTCACCTCGAATCTGGAAGGAGTCTCCATTGTTGGTAGGTACAAACCCGAGCCCTTTATTGAGCAACTTGTGTTCATTGATGGTCAATGTCCGAGCGCTGAGGTTCAGCACAAGATCTTCTTCTGTTTCTGTAACCGTTGCATCTGACCTTATTTGTTGCGAGACATTGGGTTCTCTGGTTTGTCTGCCCACTGGACTTGACCTTGGCCTCTCCGCCTGCCTCGATTCCAGCCTCGGCCCTGTCCTAAAAAAGCCTGACTATCAAAGTATTGAGGCTGCATTGGATAGTGTGACATTGGAGGGGGGAATTGAGGATAACCCCATGGGGCTGGTGGACACCATGGTCCTGGTTGGTACATATTCCCTCGCCCATTGTATCTGCGATTAGCTCGAACCTGTCGGCCTTTCCCTCTCCATTGATTGGTGTTGCCCTTTTCAGTGTCAGATGATTCAGAATCTGAAGAAGTGGCATAGGAGGAACCATTTGTTTGTTTCTGCTTGTTTGAGTCATTCGGGTTGTAATTCTCACTTGTATATGGGTATATCTTCTCATGTGAGAACTTCTCTAGATCTTTCTTGAATTTTTCGATCTTCGCAAAGAATATTGGGTCCCTGTATTCTTTATTGGCCTTGTTTGAGTCTTCCTGTTGTTTCTCAAACTTCTTAGTGGATAGAGTAGTCTATATCTGCCCCTCTAGGACTTGTATTTCAACTAGGATGGCATCTGCTATTCTTTTGGCCGTTGTAATGATAAGAATGAGCCAATCTCTAGTACAACACCACGCTATTAGTGACCAATCTTTGATAAAGGCTTTATCCGTCAAAAAAAGCCTCGGTGCGTTCGTTACTATCAGTCCTGTGGGTGCGCATTTACCATGTAAATATTCAGCCATTATCTGTCCATGCACTGATGTTCGAGAAAGACTTTTCTTAAGATTAAGTACTGTTTCCCAATCTCCTACTATTGTCGGAGTCGTGGTCGGTAGTTGGTCTAGCATGCTAGGGTTCTCGCTAAGAATAGATGACAAAATCTCATCATCGTAACCTAGGCCACCAAAGTCTGCCATAGTATCACTGGAAAAAGATGAACCACAAGGCACAATCAATGTACTCTATTGCCTAAATGAATAAAGAAGAAGAAGAAAAGGCGGGGCCCGCAGCCGTAGCTGCACAAAATTACATAAAACTACAAAGTGGAGAAGGGCCCGAGGGGAAATAGGTTATAGACCTACCAGCATCTTGTCCCCCAACTATACATATTGAACACACGGAAGATGCCACAGGTCTTTGCACGATCCAGAAACACTGAGGAACCTACAAAGTATTCCACAAGAGGAACTGGAATGACAGGATAGATAAAGAGATACAAAGGGTGGAAAAGTACCCATCAGCCCACTCACTAGTGGAACTTCGTCATTTGGGATTTCATGCTTGAAAAGTTGGTGTCCAAAAAGCACTTCCTCAAGAAGACATTGAGGCTAGCCTAGGACCCAATGGTTGAACCCTCAACCAGAACAAATGACAGAGTTTGAGGCCGATAGGGCTTAGTTGCAGTGCTCAAAGAAATTATATAGGAATGTGTGAAGCAAAAGGAAAATGATCCAAGTGAATTAAAAATGCCTATCTTGATGTCAAAAAGGAAACTTTATTGAGTGTGCCCATCAAGATGGTATGGTTAAAAAACAGAGTGATAATAGCAAGAAAGATGGTTTGCTAATTACCATAGATGTTCTCTGGTCAACATGTTTCAGCCTTAAGAGGCTTTCGTCAGGACCTATGAATCACTACTGCAACACTTACTTCATATGCTGTGAAAAACAGACTACAGATATTTTCATGGGTGGTGTATCCCCTCCTGTCAAAGGATATAAAAAGAGAAAAAAGAGAAAAGAGAACACAAAACAGACCACACAACAACGAGTTATGGTCATTCTAGCAACAGTTGTATGCATATACTTTGATTTGTACAATGTGTTCTATTTAACAACTTACCCACATTTTTGGGATCAGGAACCTCACCTCACCTGGCGACGGCTCAGGCTAAAGGAGGCCACGCACTAGAAGAAATTTATTTAAAGTGGTGTATTTTAGTTCATCTTTAAAAATTGTTTCAGAATATATTCCAGATTAGATATAGGTAGGTGACTTTGGTAGCCATAGGAAAGAGATGTATATTTTTATAAAAAAGATTCATCATTTAAAGACCTCTATGTCCGGTCAGGTGACATTAAAAAAATGTTTAGTTTATTTACATTCTGCTCATAGAAACATAAATGGCACATATTGTCCTAGATGCGTTGCTACCAGTAGTGAGTCACAGCATACTAGTTCTATGCACCTTTAAATGAATCAAGAGAGTCTCCTTAAGTCAGCTCTTTGTAGCTCAAGGAACTAGCGCGGTAAAGCGCTGTCATCACTGAGGATGATGCGCTCCTCATTTAACATATCCGATTCCCCAAAATCTTCCAAGAAAAGACAAAGTCAAAGTCAATACCGCAGCTTATAGGACACTTACCTCTCCGTCGTTACCTCGTGCTTTCGCTGAGCCGAGGGGGAGGTAGTGTTCTAGTGCGGGTCGCGAGTTTTTAAAGGGAATCGGCGGACCAGAGAGAGACACGTCTCCTCTGCGTTTTAATAGGTTCTACCCGACGTACTTACGTCGACCTATCCTATGCTCTCAAATGGCAAGCCCCGCATGTTAATGTAGAGTCGCGCACCGTTTCCTGTTGAAACGAACAGCCTGCATCGAGCGGACCGCTCTGAGAGCCGGGAGTAGAACGGACCTGATTGGTCCCTGAAAACTACCGGAAGTTCTTAGAACTGCCAATGGGCTCTCGCTAACAAGCGTATATTCTGCAATACCACTGAACGTTTCTCAATGTGTAAAATTAATTATTTCGTTTGTATATGGTGTGTCATGAGAGAGAATAATAATAATACAGAGCGGTTGACAATAGTGTTGTTTAGTCTCTTATTTTGTACAAATAATTGCAGTCGCCTCGTCCGTTTGTAAGGACATTGTATGTACGTAGTGTAGTATGCACTTAGTAAATGACAGCCAAAATGGCGTAAATGACTGTTCTTAGATGCGCATAAGTGGGTCAGTCCTATGGTCCTGCCGATAACCTCAATATCTATATCCCACCCTAAGCAAACTCAGTCGGCTCGTTTGTCTTCGAAACCTCATTCGTTCATAGTGTGACAAACATCTTTATGTAGCAAAACCCAGGGTGATGTTTCATGACCACCGAAGACAAGGTATACTCCTAGATGGTATTATGAAAACTGCAAGACAACCTCAATGACTCGTCATTAAACACAAATGAGGAAGCTGTACTGTGTATGGGCAACACCAATGTCTGGACAGACCTTCAATTTAAGCATTTTCAGACACGAAATGGGTCCTGCAGCCGGTATATTCACAGCTGTAACCAAGGAATATCATCGTTCAATCCCTCTGAATCGCATTTCAATTTGTAGACCCATCTTTGTTCTTTCCTTAATAGGAACTGGGAAACATCTGTGATGTGCTGGGGTATGTAAGGCTGTTCTAACACCACCCATTGTAATTCATCTGGTTGGTGTCTTGCAGTAAGGAAGTGAGAGGTGAGACGGGTCGCTTGTTTGTTGCGCCTGATCGTACTCTTGTGTTCTTGTATACGTAGCTTGATCTTCCTCGTAGTCATCCCTACGTATCTCAGACTACATGGGCAGGTGATTAAGTAAATAACTCTCTCACTGTTACAATTGGTATGGCATTTCAATACCCATGGTTTGCTGGTGCCAATGTCAACATTAAGAGTCTTTTTCGTCTGAGGACAGACTGAGCAGTTTCCACAGGGATGGTGTCCCTGAACTGGAGGGAGATTCCACAGAGTAGCAGTTTGTACCTCGGGAGTTAGTCGTGGTCTTGTGTGGACCAGTTCATCTTTGAGGTTGCTACCTCTTTTGAACGCAAAAAGAGGCAAAGGGATGTTTTCTCCGGTGTTGTTCAAAATACGCCATCTTTGTCGTATTATTTTCTGGATCTTAGAGGACGAGGAGTTGAAGGTGGTCACACATGCCAGTCTTTCCAGAGGTGGTTTGTTGACTGGGGGTGCTAAAAGGGCCTCTCGATGATTGTTTTCTACCCGCTTTCTGGACTTTTTAATCAGAGTGCCTGGATATCTCCGTGTGAGCAATTTCATTGATAGGTCTTTCGCTTCAGACTGAAAATCCATCTTGTCTGAGCAGTTCCTGCGAACCCTCAGGAACTGGCCAAACGGAAGGTTCTCTCGGAGAGAACGAGGATGATGGCTGTCAAATCTCAACAGCGAATTTCGTGCCATAGGTTTCCGGTACAAAGAACTGGCTAGATGTCCATCTTCAGGAAAAATTCGAAGGTCCAGAAACGGGAGTGCCGTTTTGCTGTGATCAAGGGTGAACCTAAGATACGGATTCTGACCGTTCAACCAGTCCTTGAAAGATAGTAGAGATTGTTCATCTCCACGCCATATTAGCAGAATATTGTCAATGTACATTTTCCACACCATCAATTGTTGATGGTGTGGATTGTTGGTATTGAGGACACATTGAGTTTCAAACTGGTGGACATATAGATTTGCCAAACTGGGCGCAAATTTGCTGCCCATTGAGGTACCTGATATCTGTAGGTACAGGTCATCTTCAAAAGCGAAAAAATGTTCAGTCATTGCTATCTTTGCCAATTCCATTATAAAATGGATCGGTGTTATAGTGTCTGGGGCCGAATCCTCCAAAAGTTCTCGTACTTTTTCAAGGGTATCCAATTGAGGTATACAAGTATACAGAGACTCGACATCCAGGGTTGCCAGGATGTCTGTGTCTGTATCAAACTGTACCTCTGGTAGTAAGCGAAGTACATCTTTTGTATCCTGTAAGTACGATGGCATCTTTTTCACCAGTAGACTAAGAAACACGTCCACAAAGGAGGACAAGGGTTCAAGAAGAGACCCTATGCCCTCTGCGAGAGAACCTTCCGTTTGGCCAGTTCCTGAGGGTTCGCAGGAACTGCTCAGACAAGATGGATTTTCAGTCTGAAGCGAAAGACCTATCAATGAAATTGCTCACACGGATATATCCAGGCACTCTGATTAGAAAGTCCAGAAAGCGGGCAGAAAACAATCATCGAGAGGCCCTTTTAGCACCCCCAGTCAACAAACTGCCTCTGGAAAGACTGGCATGTGTGACCACCTTCAACTCCTCGTCCTCTAAGATCCAGAAAATAATACGACAAAGATGGCGTATTTTGAACAGCACCGGAGAAAACATCCCTTTGCCTCTTTTTGCGTTCAAAAGAGGTAGCAACCTCAAAGATGAACTGGTCCACACAAGACCACGACTAACTCCCGAGGTACCAACTGCTACTCTGTGGAATCTCCCTCCAGTTCAGGGACACCATCCCTGTGGAAACTGCTCAGTCTGTCCTCAGACGAAAAAGACTCTTACGGTTGACATTGGCACCAGCAAACCATGGGTATTGAAACGCCATACCAATTGTAACAGTGAGAGAGTTATTTACTTAATCACCTGCCCATGTAGTCTGAGATACGTAGGGATGACTACGAGGAAGATCAAGCTACGTATACAAGAACACAAGAGAACGATCAGGCCCAACAAACAAGCGACCCGTCTCACCTCTCACTTCCTTACTGCAAGACACCAACCAGATGAATTACAATGGGTGGTGTTAGAACAGCCTTACATACCCCAGCACATCACAGATGTTTCCCAGTTCCTATTAAGGAAAGAACAAAGATGGGTCTACAAATTGAAATGCGATTCAGAGGGATTGAACAATGATATTCCTTGGTTACAGCTGTGAATATACCGGCTGCAGGACCCATTTCGTGTCTGAAAATGCTTAAATTGTAGGTCTGTCCAGACATTGGTGTTGCCCATACACAGTACAGCTTCCTCATTTGTGTTTAATGACGAGTCATTGAGGTTGTCTTGCAGTTTTCATAATACCATCTAGGAGTATACTGTCAGATCCCGTAGCGCACTCGCGCCTGCCAAGCTCAGGAACTACAATTCCCATGAGCAGGCGGGGTCGCGCAGGAAGTATTTCATCAACGCTGACGCGCATCTGTGTGCGCGTTATTCTGGTCCTGTTGGCGTCTGGCGTGGGAGCGGCTGCTCTGCGCGCCTCCTTCGAGAATTCTGATCTCCCCTGTTCCTCTCTGCGGTTGGAGACCTCCTGTGCTCCTGTCTCGGCTGGTGACGAGCCTCTGCTCATTGACAGGTATTGCCGTGCTGGCATTCCGGCCGCTCTTGCGGTCATCTGTTTACTTTTCTGTGGTAAAGACCGGGGAGTAGAACGGAGTCTGTTTACTCTCGGAGATAAGCTTTGTTGGTATTCCTGGCTACGTTGGGTGTGGCGGAACACGGTGGCGGTCGAAACCACGTGTTACCGTAAACCCGGACTCTATTGTGGAACTGAAATAGCGGGGCGCGGTAGTGAGGCAACTACGCGTCTCCGTTATCTATCTGTGTACTTACAAAGACAAGAAAGAGCTGGGCATGTAGTGAGGCAACTACAGGTCACCCAGTCTTTATTTGTGTGTTCTCTTTCTGGGGGGGTTATTGTTAGCAGAATTCTGTGGTGGTCGCAACTACGATTTGCTGTGTGGCATAACCCAAACATTTACTGTGTGTTCATTCTTTATTGAGCGGAGTGTTGTAGTTTTTGCTTCCTAAACACTACCGTCTCTCTCTTTTACTTTGAGTTGGACCTTTCCTCCTTCCTTGGATACATTGGACATCCCTTGTACATTGGGTCCTCTGGCTCATCTGTGGCCTTCCTCACAGAGTGTGGCAGAAGGGCTGTAATACTCTCCTATCCCAGGTCGGGTTTTCTTTCTGCTCAGGCATCCTTTCCCTGCTGACCCTACCCTTACCCATCCCACATTTTTTATTTTAGTTTGTTATTTTTCTCCCTCGCCTAATGGCTCGAACACCCTGTGCTTACACTTCAGGGTGTTGGTGACATTTGGAGGTGGAACCATAATTGCAGCGACTGGATCCCGTGGAGTGAACCTGACAGAATAACGCGCCCACGAACGTTGCTCTGCCCGGTCCAGTTGCTGCAATATGGCCACCATGGATGACGTCATGCAGGCTCTGCTTTTAGTACAGCAGGAGCTTGCCTCCTCTAAAGCAGAGGCCGCATCCTTAAAAGAAAAGGTAGAGAGGTTATCAAGGAATCCCTTTTCTACCTCAGCACCTCAGCTGCAAGTCACGGTTCCTCCCCCTATCCCTCTGGCTAGTCCAGAGAGATATTCTGGAGATCCCTCCAAGACTCAGGCGTTCTTAACGCAAATAATGTTACACTTTTCATGTAAGCCTGCCTCGTTCCCTAACAACCATTCGAGAGTAGCCTTCGCGATATCTTATTTAACAGGGGATGCGGCCAATTGGGCCGTTCCTCTGGTACGGAACGACGACCCAATGCTCTCAGACTGGGCGGCTTTTCGGAACGAATTTGAGAAGGTGTTTGACCGACGGGCAACCACTTTTAGCGCAGACAGGGAACTTCTAGAACTGAGGCAGGGGCGGTCGGACTTGATAACATATCTTACCAAGTTCAATCAACTAGTATCGGAAACCTCGTGGCCAGAGGAAAAACAAATGTCCTTGTTCTATCAGGGTTTGAGGGACAGTCTGAAAGACGTTATTGCCCAGATTGATCCTCAACCTACCACTTGTGTAGACATGGTGAATCTAACCCTACGGTTGGATGGAAGAATGACAGACAGAGGAGGGGATAGGAGAAGGTGGGACAGGGGTCCGCCTCGTTCGGAATGGAGTCCACGTAGGGCTTTGCCTTCCACAGATGCGTACCCTGAACCGATGGAAATCGGGGCTGTTCGATCCCCCCTAACCAGAGAAGAAAAAGAGAGTCGTTGTGTGGCCGGTCTATGCCTGTACTGCGGTAAAAAGGGGCATTATGTTAGGGAATGCCCTTCCAAACCTAGGAACACCGGTTCTTGGTCTCGGAATAAGAGAGTAGCCATAGCTGCAGGTAACGCTTTGGCGGAAAATGGTGCCCAGGGAGAGAGCAATCTGAAGGAACCACAGCCTTGGAAGGTGCCCTCTTTGACGGTGTTGACATTGAGGGAATCTGAATCCCATATCTTGTTGCCCATGAGGCTTGAATGCCAGTTACAAGCATATACAGTTGCGGTGATGATCGACTCAGGGGCCACTGGGAATTTCATCAATAGCGGACTTGTGTCCTCTTTGTCTATAGACCGGGTAACCAGAGACACTCCGGAGGAGGTCTTGGCAGTTGATGGCAAACCCTTAATATCTGGTCTCATAACAGAACAAACCGAGAGGGTAACCTTGTCGGTTGCTGTACTGGATGGTAGGCATAGGGAAGAGTTGGTGCTCAACATCATCGAAGCCCCTCAATACGAAATAATACTTGGTATGCCTTGGCTCAGCCATCATAATCCCTCTATAGACTGGAAGAAGAAGTCGATCCGGTTTTTATCTGAGGAGTGCAAAAAGCACATGGAAAAGGATGTCGGGTTTTCGCCTTCTGTTCTTCCGCTGGTGGTAGCAACAGCAGCAGAAAAAGAGGTGTGTCTACCGATGGAGTACAGGGCTTACAGGGATGTTTTCAGTGAAAGCCAGGCTGAGAAACTCCCTCCACATAGGCCCTATGACTGCAGGATTGACCGGGTGGAGGGAGCCACTATACCCTCCTGTAGGGTTTATGCATTGTCAGACCCTGAAACCACTCATTTGAAAGGGTATTTGGATCACTATGTGGACATCGGTTTTATACGTCCATCTAGGTCTCCTGCAGCCTCGCCCCTCTTCTTTATCAAAAAAGCGAATGGTGACTTGAGGGCCTGTGTCGATTACCGAATGCTAAACAAGAACACAGTCAGGAATCGATACCCACTGCCGCTTATCTCTGTTTTGCTGGACCAGGTTCGATATGCCAAGGTGTTTACCAGATTGGACCTAAGGGGGGCATACCACTTGGTCCGCGTCCGTGAGGGGGACGAATGGAAAACCGCCTTCAAAACAAGATACGGCTTGTATGAATACATGGTGATGCCGTTTGGGCTGTGCAACGCCCCAGCGGCGTTTCAATACTTTTTAAACGACGTTCTGAAGGATGAGGTGGATGTCAGTGCAGTAGTATACATTGATGACATTCTGATCTACTCAGAAAACGTCAAGGAACATACCAGACATGTAATCGAAGTGCTCCAGCGATTGAGAGAAAACCAGCTATACTGCAAGCTGAGCAAGTGTGAGTTTGGGGTGGACAAAGTGGAATTTTTAGGAGTCATGCTCAGCCACGAGGGATTACAAATGTCAGACAGGAAAATACAGGCGGTGCAGGAGTGGTCCATCCCTACCTGCGTGAAAGACGTGCAAAGATTTTTAGGCTTCGCCAATTACTATCGCCGTTTCATCGCACATTTCTCTCAGGTGGCAGTTCCCTTGTCGAGACTGTTACGAAAAGGCGTGCAGTTTGTGTGGTCCCCCGAAGCCACAGCGGCTTTTCTGTTCCTAAAGAAGGCGTTCACAACGGCTCCGATCCTGGCACATCCAAGACCGGAATATCCTTATGTGGTCGAAGCGGATGCTTCTGACGATGCTATCGGAGCGGTGCTGTCGCAACGGGATAAGGACACAGGACAGCTCCACCCCGTGGCGTACCTGTCCAAGAAACTAAGCCCCCCCGAACAGAATTACACAATTTCTGAGAAGGAATTGCTCGCGATTAAAAGAGCATTCCAGGAGTGGCGGCAATACCTTTGGGGGGCTCGATTCCCTGTCACCGTTTATACTGATCATCGCAACCTTCAGTATATGAAGACCGCCAAGCATCTAACACAGAGACAAATGAAGTGGATGCTCTTTTTCGCAGAGTACGATTTCACCGTCACCTTTAGACCAGGGGCCGAAAACCTGAAGGCCGATTCCCTATCCCGACGGGATCAGTTGGAGGAGAAGGATAACGGAGAAGCTAAGGTGTCCATAATCAGTCCCGAGAAAGTGGTCTGTGCAATACAAGCAAACACTTTTTTGGATCTTGTCAGACAAACTAAGGACCATGACGCCTGGGCCAGATGGGCCATGTATGGGGCGAATCGCACTTTGGTGGACGGGTTGCCTTTCCACAATAACAGGTTGTTTCTCCCATCTACAGCGTTGCAAAGAAAGGCCTTCATGTGGTGTCATGATTCCCCTTTGGCAGGACATCAGGGGGTACAAAAGACCATGCATCTCATGAAACGTCATTTTTGGTGGGAGTCCATTGATACTGATGTTTCTGTGTGGACAGGGCGGTGTGAGACATGTGCTAGGGCCAAATCCTCTACCGGACCGAGAAAAGGGCTGTTGATGCCGTTGCCTTCCCCTAGGAAACCGTGGCAGAACATTAGTCTGGATTTTGTCACCGGATTCCCTCTTGATCAAGGCAAATCGGCTGTGTTGGTGGTTGTGGATAGCCTCACCAAATTGGGCCATTTTATTCCATGTGTCAACCTACCAACAGCTGGGCAGACGGCTCAACTGCTGCTAAACAACGTCATACGATTACATGGAGTCCCAGAGGTCATAGTGTCCGACAGAGGCCCTCAGTTCATCGCGAGGTTTTGGAAGGCGTGGTGCCAGGCATTGCATATACAGTCTTCCCTGTCGACAAGTTTCCACCCACAGACTGATGGACAAACTGAACGGCTAAACCAAACACTAAAGAAATACCTACGGTGTTTTGCCGAGAATGCTCATGAGTCGTGGGTTTCTTTGTTGTGGATGGCCGAGATGGCATATAATAACGCTTGGCATTGTTCTGTGGGGGTCTCCCCTTTTATGGCTAATTATGGGTTTGATGCACGAATCCTTCCTGTGCGCATCCCGGGGGAAGTGTCTCGACAGCCTTCGGTTTTGGGACAGATGCGGAAGCTCCATGTTCTGCACAAAAAGGTCAGGGTGCATCTCGAGAAAGCTAAAGCAGTATACAAGAAGTGGGAGGACAAACACCGCAAGGAAGGTCCCTTGTTCCAGGTGGGTGACAGGGTCTGGTTGTCAACTCGCAACATACGGTTCAAATTGCGTAGTGTTTTCCATCCACGCTACATCGGGCCCTACACCATAGTGAAAAGAATCAACCCTGTTGCATTTAAGTTGAAATTGCCTGGTTCTTTACGCATACACCCTGTATTCCATTGCAACCTGCTGAAACCTGCTCGTTCAGCGAGACGAAGGGCCACACCTCCGGTGCTTCGGGATGCTGGGGCGGAATACGAGGTGCGGCGTATTAAGGACTCCAAGTGGAGTAAAGGGGTCCTGTGGTATCTGATTTCCTGGAAGGGCTACTCGGTGGAGGACGATTCCTGGGAACCTGTCGGGAATATCCATGCCCCTGCCGCTATTCGTGCTTTCCACCGTCGATGCCCGCTGCGCCCTGGTCCTAGGAGGCGCTAGGGAGGGGGGATGTACTGTCAGATCCCGTAGCGCACTCGCGCCTGCCAAAGCTCAGAAACTACAATTCCCATGAGCAGGCGGGGTCACGCAGGAAGTATTTCATCAACGCTGACGCGCATCTGTGTGCGCGTTATTCTGGTCCTGTTGGCGTCTGGCGTGGGAGCGGCTGCTCTGCGCGCCTCCTTCGAGAATTCTGATCTCCCCTGTTCCTCTCTGCGGTTGGAGACCTCCTGTGCTCCTGTCTCGGCTGGTGACGAGCCTCTGCTCATTGACAGGTATTGCCGTGCTGGCATTCCGGCCGCTCTTGCGGTCATCTGTTTACTTTTCTGTGGTAAAGACCGGGGAGTAGAACGGAGTCTGTTTACTCTCGGAGATAAGCTTTGTTGGTATTCCTGGCTACGTTGGGTGTGGCGGAACACGGTGGCGGTCGAAACCACGTGTTACCGTAAACCCGGAGTCTATTGTGGAACTAAAATAGCGGGGCGCGGTAGTGAGGCAACTACGCGTCTCCGTTATCTATCTGTGTACTTACAAAGACAAGAAAGAGCTGGGCATGTAGTGAGGCAACTACAGGTCACCCAGTCTTTATTTGTGTGTTCTCTTTCTGGGGGGGTTATTGTTAGCAGAATTCTGTGGTGGTCGCAACTACGATTTGCTGTGTGGCATAACCCAAACATTTACTTTGTGTTCATTCTTTATTGAGCGGAGTGTTGTAGTTTTTGCTTCCTACACACTACCGTCTCTCTCTTTTACTTTGAGTTGGACCTTTCCTCCTTCCTTGGATACATTGGACATCCATGTACATTGGGTCCTCTGGCTCATCTGTGGCCTTCCTCACAGAGTGTGGCAGAAGGGCTGTAATACTCTCCTATCCCAGGTCGGGTTTTCTTTCTGCTCAGGCATCATTTCCCTGCTGACCCTACCCTTACCCATCCCACATTTTTTATTTTAGTTTGTTATTTTTCTCCCTCGCCTAATGGCTCGAACACCCTGTGCTTACACTTCAGGGTGTTGGTGACATTTGGAGGTGGAACCATAATTGCAGCGACTGGATCCCGTGGAGTGAACCTGACATATACCTTGTCTTCGGTGGTCATGAAACATCACCCTGGGTTTTGCTACATAAAGATGTTTGTCACACTATGAACGAATGAGGTTTCGAAGACAAACGAGCCGACTGAGTTTGCTTAGGGTGGGATATAGATATTGAGGTTATCGGCAGGACCATAGTGCTGACCCACTTATGCTCATCTAAGAACAGTCATTTACGTCATTTTGGCTGTCATTTACTAAGTGCATACTACACTACGTACATACAATGTCCTTACAAACGGACGAGGCGACTGCAATTATTTGTACAAAATAAGAGACTAAACAACACTATTGTCAACCGCTCTGTATTATTATTATTCTCTCTCATGACACACCATATACGAACAAAATAATTAATTTTACACATTGAGAAACGTTCAGTGGTATTGCAGAATATACGCTTGTTAGCGAGAGCCCATTGGCAGTTCTAAGAACTTCCGGTAGTTTTCAGGGACCAATCAGGTCCGTTCTACTCCCGGCTCTCAGAGCGGTCCGCTCGATGCAGGCTGTTCGTTTCAACAGGAAACGGTGCGCGACTCTACATTAACATGCGGGGCTTGCCATTTGAGAGCATAGGATAGGTCGACGTAAGTATGTCGGGTAGAACCTATTAAAACGCAGAGGAGACGTGTCTCTCTCTGGTCCGCCGATTCCCTTTAAAAACTCGCGACCCGCACTAGAACACTACCTCCCCCTCGGCTCAGCGAAAGCACGAGGTAACGACGGAGAGGTAAGTGTCCTATAAGCTGCGGTATTGACTTTGACTTTGTCTTTTCTTGGAAGATTTTGGGGAATCGGATATGTTAAATGAGGAGCGCATCATCCTCAGTGATGACAGCGCTTTACCGCGCTAGTTCCTTGAGCTACAAAGAGCTGACTTAAGGAGACTCTCTTGATTCATTTAAAGGTGCATAGAACTAGTATGCTGTGACTCACTATTGGTAGCAACGCATCTAGGACAATATGTGCCATTTATGTTTCTATGAGCAGAATGTAAATAAACTAAACATTTTTTTAATGTCACCTGACCGGACATAGAGGTCTTTAAATGATGAATCTTTTTTATAAAAATATACATCTCTTTCCTATGGCTACCAAAGTCACCTACCTATATCTAATCTGGAATATATTCTGAAACAATTTTTAAAGATGAACTAAAATACACCACTTTAAATAAATTTCTTCTAGTGCGTGGCCTCCTTTAGCCTGAGCTGTCGCCAGGTGAGGTGAGGTTCCTGATCCCAAAAATTTGGGTAAGTTGTTAAATAGAACACATTGTACAAATCAAAGTATATGCATACAACTGTTGCTAGAATGACCATAACTCGTTGTTGTGTGGTCTGTTTTGTGTTCTCTTTTCTCTTTTTTCTCTTTTTATATCCTTTGACAGGAGGGGATACACCACCCATGAAAATATCTGTAGTCTGTTTTTCACAGCATATGAAGTTAGTGTTGCAGTAGTGATTCATAGGTCCTGACGAAAGCCTCTTAAGGCTGAAACATGTTGACCAGAGAACATCTATGGTAATTAGCAAACCATCTTTCTTGCTATTATCACTCTGTTTTTTAACCATACCATCTTGATGGGCACACTCAATAAAGTTTCCTTTTTGACATCAAGATAGGCATTTTTAATTCACTTGGATCATTTTCCTTTTGCTTCACACATTCCTATATAATTTCTTTGAGCACTGCAACTTAGCCCTATCGGCCTCAAACTCTGTCATTTGTTCTGGTTGAGGGTTCAACCATTGGGTCCTAGGCTAGCCTCAATGTCTTCTTGAGGAAGTGCTTTTTGGACACCAACTTTTCAAGCATGAAATCCCAAATGACGAAGTTCCACTAGTGAGTGGGCTGATGGGTACTTTTCCACCCTTTGTATCTCTTTATCTATCCTGTCATTCCAGTTCCTCTTGTGGAATACTTTGTAGGTTCCTCAGTGTTTCTGGATCGTGCAAAGACCTGTGGCATCTTCCGTGTGTTCAGTATGTATAGTTGGGGGACAAGATGCTGGTAGGTCTATAAACTATTTCCCCTCGGGCCCTTTTCCACTTTGTAGTTTTATGACCAGGAGTACCCCCCTCCACTCCTGTGGAGAAACCCTTACTCTCCCATTGTTTTTTGATATATTTGGCAGCGCACAGCTGCGAGAGAGCACCTCCATTCTGATCATTGCTACCCCATGTACATTTTTTCAACATGGGGGAAAACCAAGTATTATCCTACTCGAGCGAGGAAGTCGATGCCATCATGGGTAATCTATTTGCATTTGCTGACGCGAATATTGCTCAAACAATTTCACAAACATCTGATTGGGAAAAACTGTCTGAATTAAAAAGAAACCGTATCAGGACGATCCTACATGGCACTATCATGAAGGAATACATTACCAACAATATGGCTTCTAAAGGTCTATTGGTTACCAATGCTCCACGCATTTTCCTTGAAGATCAAGTCTTCAGAAAAGACTGGGCACTCATAGCCTGGCACTGTACCCATGACTGGATTTTACTAATTTTGAAAACAGCCCTACGCCTCTCTGAGGCAATTATGATAGATATCCAAGCTACTGAAAATCACATCAAAACCACACTGACTGGCTATAAAAAAAAGCTTGATGAACTAAACAAAGAGATAAATGAATATAGGGATAACCTAACGCTACAAAAAGTACTGAAATTTCATAAAGATCTTAAGAAATTCACTTTTGTGAAGGCTTATCCCTACTCTGACCCAGAATACACCCCTCAAGCTAAACCTGATGACGAGACTGATGCCTCTAGCAACTCCTCGACAGGAAGCAACTCAAGCACAGGAAATAATCGCCAGAGACAAAGAGGGAAGAATAGACAACAGCAAAATTGGCCTACATTCAATCCACAACAAAACCCTGGTTTTCAACCTATCTATCAGCCCCACCAAAAATACCCAATGTACGGGTGGCAACCACCTTTTGCACCACCACCCCTCTTCCAGCCACCTGGATTCAGGCCCCCTTTTTTTAGGCCGGGGCAGGAGAGGAAGGGGAAGGCAAAAGCCAAACAACCAAGTCCATTGGTAAGAAGAAGATCCAGTGGGGAGCTACACGCGGAGCAAGGCCCAGGCAGGGACAAGCAGCAGCAGACCCTAGTGACGAATCTATCAAAACGACCACTCTCTCCTACTGAAGAAAAAGTACTCAACAAAGGACTGGGATTTGTACCGACAGCACGATTGGATAAATTCCAATTACATTGTGAACTAGCCTTGTTTTTTAAGAAATTGCGACTGAAGGCTTTTTTTGAAAAGCAAGGAAAATCAACCCAGTCAATAGGCCAGAATGAAACTGGCTTGCGTTTGAAATCTACTTTCATACCTCCACCCCATACCATCCCAGTGGAAATTCAAGCCTTTGAGCAAGCCGTCTTCAATGATATTGAAAATCTACAGGCTACACATACCTTCCAAAACATGAGCAAAGAAGAAAATGCCGCCCTGACCAACCTTAAAACATGTGATACCATCATCATAAAGCCGGCGGATAAGGGAGGAGGCGTGGTTATCCTAGACAAGGAAATTTACCAGACTGAATGTCTACGCCTGTTGTCAGACACCACCAATTACAGACCCCTTCCTTCAGACCCTACTAACGACCTTCGCTGTGAGATCCAGAGTCTCGTGGAGCACGCAGAGTCCAGAGGGTTTATTTCTAAACAAGAAGCAGACTATCTCTGCCAGAGTGAAGGCAAGATTCCTTACTTTTACATCTTGCCCAAAATGCATAAAGGCATGAACCCGCCACCAGGATGACCCATCGTGTCCGGTATCAATTCCCTCCTGGAACCACTGTCCAGTTTTTGTGACTTTTTCTTCAAAAAACTAGTCCAAGAAACCTCTGCATATCTCCAAGACACGAAAAGTCTATTGAACTTGATCAAAGACCTCACCACAGATGACGATACCATCCTACTGAGTATGGACATCGAGATCCTATACACTAGCATCCCCCAAGATGACACCCTTGAGGTCCTCAGAAAAACCCTCGATGATACAGAATGGGACTATAACACACCTAAGAACTTCATTCTGGAGTGCGCCAGATTGGCTTTAAAAAAGAACTACTACGAATTTGAGGGCAATTTATATCTCCAGACGTGGGATACCTCTATGGGCAGTATTTTCGCCCCTAGTGTAGCAGGCCTATATGTGCACGATTTAGAGAAAAAATACATTCTTAATGCCACTAATCCATACCTCTCCCATATCTCTTTTTGGAAGAGATATATAGACGACGTCTTTGTCGTTTGGCAAGGACCCCTCACCAGTCTGACAGAATTCACAGAGTGGATCAACACATGTGACCGTTACCTTAGGTTTACTAACACCTTTGACTCAGAAAAAATGATCTTTTTGGACATCTGCATAACTAAGGAGAATGGCCGTTTGGAAACAGACACTTATCAAAAACCTACAGCAAAGAACAATCTGCTCCAATTCGATAGCTTCCATCCCAGACCACTGAGGGAAAATGTACCCTACGGGCAATACCTTAGGCTGCACAGAAATTGTAGCAAGGTCAGTGACTATCGATGCCAGGGAGCCTCCCTTACAGACAAATTAGTCGCCAGAGGTTACCCCACGCAGATTTTGAGCAAATGCCAGAAACGAGCACGCAATCAGCCTAAAGATGCATTACTGGAACCCACCGAGCGCACCACTGATGAGATTCCACTAACGTGCGTTACCACTTTCAATACAGCATCTAATTCAATGACTAAATCTGTCAATAAACATTGGTCAATCATAAACTCTGGTAGTCTCAAATGGGAAAAACCTTTATTCTCCTTCAAAAGATCCCGTAGTCTTAAGGACACACTGATCAACACACGTCCTAAAGTGCCTGAACAAGTACCACAGACTATCAATATGGCATGGGGTCTGCCCAGCGTGATTGGACATTTCAAATGTGAAAATTGTAGCGTTTGCCACCTGACAAGTAATTCAAAAACACTGAAGCTTGAACCTGGGAAAACCTGGACACAAAGATCGCATACCAACTGCAATAGTGAAAATGTGGTGTACTTAATCAAATGTCCGTGCAATTTATCTTATGTGGGGATGACCTGCAGAAAGGTAAAGACCGGAATCTATGAGCACAGGAGCACCATAAAATGTAAAAAGTCCATGACTAAACTCACAGAACATTTCATTGAGAAAAACCATACTACCAATGATCTTCGATGGACTGTTATCGAACAGGTCAAGTCCGGTCCCAAAATTCAGCAACGCCTTTTTGAAAAGGAGAAACGTTGGGTATACAGACTCTCTACGAACAAAACTGGGCTTAATGACAATATTCCGTGGAACAGTGTTCTTCAAAAGTAATACCCTGTGCAGTCTAGTTAACCAGCCATGTTCCCTCTACCCTATCTTTACACTTTGGATTATAATAACTTTACTTTCCAGATCAAGACCTTGATTACCCAAAAGCTCTTAATAACGGAGCTTTTCGTAGGTTCAGTCCTTCTAAACTAATTTCTTCCAGATCCTGCCTTTTTTCCCCTAAGCGCTTGGTAACTGAGCTCATTGTTGTTGTAGTGCTTTGGGACATAACACACTCTGGCACCACCCCCAGCAACATCTTTTTCTTCCTCCACGAAGGTTGTATTAATCCTTTACAAACGCTTTCAGATACGAGCGTCCCCTTTTCCTGGCACGTACTGACAACATCCCTACGTTTCCGTAGTAACCGCATCACCTTACGTCACGCCATGCGCGCGGCGCCCATCACGTGCCCTTTCCCAGCCATGCCCATACCCGGAAGCAAGCTGTTCTTAATGGAAACGCCAACCCGGCTCGGCTACATCTTCGAGGAGTCGGCGGGCGGGTCTAGGCACAACTCCCTTTTCCTAACCAGGTCGCAGTGAGTACAGGTTGTGAGATATCAATAATCCCGGCAGAGGTTTATTTGTTCGCTACCCGAAATCTAACGCCACGCTGATTGATTTATACCTGTGCTTCTTATTGCTTTATTCAGACAGATTCTGGAACGAAACCTGTCCCCGATTTCCTATGATTCTTTGCTCACTCGACTTCGAGTAAGCGTTTCTCCTTTCATACGCTTCACAGCATGGTTTTCACTCTTAGCTTTGATCATATTATATGAGCTCACATCCACCTTTGTTTGAGCGTCCTCCACTGCATGAGGAATTACGAATGGCGTTGTCATAATTTAATAGCATTTGCACAGGTGCATTTATAGTGAATGCTTGTGCCTACAATACACAGTATATTTCGCATTCTGTATGGCTATTGTTAGCAGTATGCACCTATCAGTCTATCCAAGCCACATCTTAGTACCAGCTAAGTAAGCTCACGAATATTTGCACTTGAACCATGGGGAAAGCATGAAGCACCTTAAGCAGTGAAACCACGTAACAGGCATGTATTAAATTGTTTGTTTCTTTTGTTGTTTCCTTCCACAGGTGTTTTTTCTGACCACATTTTTGTGAGTCAGCCCATATTTGATTGTGATTTTACATTCAAATAATTTTTCTTTCACTTAGCCGAGGGTTGGGTGCGCCTTAGCGTGCGCAGACCGCCCAGGCTTTTTATGGTCCTGACGAAAACCTGGCAATCCCGCTCAGAGGTTGAAACATGTAGACCCCCTTTTTCACATAGATATAGTCGGCCATTGTAACCATCTTTAATATCTTACACTTTGTTTTTATTATTGTCCAGTACCTTCAGATGAAAGTTTTATTGAAGGTATACTGTGCCAATTTTTAAACCACTTTTTTCTGTTTCTTTAAACCCCCCCCACACACAAAAAAATTACCAGCTCCACTGTAATTCAGGTGTCGCAGCACACCCGGACGGCACTCGGCAATCCGGGTGGGCCCCGATGATGAAGCATGTCACCAACCAGATTGGTGAGTGAGAGGTTTTTAAAAATAAGGAATAATTTTCCTTGAGTCTTCATAAATGTCCCCGTCTCCAGTAGGGCCACCTCCCGGTCCTGTGGTGATACTCCTCCCTTTTGTTTATATAGAATTAGTCTAGGGGACCAGGAGTACCCCCCTCCACTCCTGTGGAGAAACCCTTACTCTCCCATTGTTTTTTGGTTTGTTATTTTGCAACATCCTCAGCACCTTCTTCCACTGTAAGATTAAGGAGATATATGACAGCTTTGAAACCCTCAATACCCAGGAACCCCCACCTCACCCGCAACCACCGCAATCAACAACATCGGAGAACAGCAGACCTACTATGCTTGTCTCCCCTCATTGAATGAAGAGCATCCACTTAGGAATACCCTCAGACCCCTCCCCGCAACTGATCTTCAACAGGGCTGTCCCCATCATTGCCTCACAACTATGTTGCACCTTCAACTGCTCTATGAACTCTTCATCCTTCCCAGAAGACTGAAAACACAGAGATTAACCCCTTGCTAAAGAAATCCACTGCCAACCCGACATATCTGAAAAACTTCAGACATATCTCTCTTCTCCTCTTCCCAGCCAAGGTTATAGAGAAGGCAAACAATGCTCAACTTTCAGAGATCATCAAAGTGAACCACAACCAGGACCTCTCCAAAGCTGGCTATTGAATCATCAACAGCACCAAGACTGCCCTCCTCGCCACCACAGGTGATGTATGCACCCTCCTCGACTGAGGCAGAACTGCAGCCCTCATCCTCCTGGACCTCTCGGCCACCTTCAATACCGTAAAGCTCAACTGAGATAATACCGAAATCCTCATCATGGGCTGCAACTCATCCACCTGGAATGACTCCTGGTGGTGGACAAAGCGGTACAAAAGGGGGTGGTGATGGACGGAGCATCTGAACCAATCAAACACTCACCTGGTGGTGGACAGCACTTGGAACCCCCCACAGACCACGCATATAACCTTGGCATCATCCATGACTTCTCGCTGACCATGAGCTGCCAGATCAACGCTTTCCCATCATCCTGCTTCAACACGCTATACCTGCTATGAAAGATCTTCAAGTGGATCCTCATTGAGTCCAAATGATGGTCACTCACCCACTCCTCTGCAGCAGGATCAACTACGACTATGTACTCTATGCCGGCATCACCAAGAAACTCCTCAAGAAACTGCAGAACATTCAGAACGTCTCCGCCAAACTTATCCTCAACATCCGCTGGTGCAGCCACTTCACCCGCCACCTGAGAGACCTTCAATTGCTCCCAGTCAACAAAAGGATCACCTTCAAGCTCCTCACACATGCCTACAAAGCCCTACATGACCGGCATATCTTAACCACCGCCTTGCATTCCAATCCCCCACCAGAGACCTTTCCCTACCCAACTGGCCCTGGCTATGGTCCCACATATCCGTGAGACTACGCCTGGAGGAAGACCCTTCTCCCACTTAACAGCAAGGACCTGGAACACCCTGCCGCTCCACCTCAGGCAATCACCGTCACGGCCTCAATTCAGGGAGGACATAAAGACCTGTCTCTTCAACTGAACCACAGCGCCTTTAACTATGGGAAGAGGTGTGGTGCAGCAGCCAGGGCGACTGACGCTGGAAGCTGGGGATCACGGTTCTATCCCTGGTTCCAGCAGCAGGCGTCTGCCCAGCACCATGTGACTCTGGACAATAGCTTGCTTAATCTTCCCAATGGCCCCCAGCGCCGAGATACCCCTTCGGGGGTGATTCGTGCTCTATACAAGTACTGGATTTTCATTTTTGTTTACATTTCTACCAGCAGTTCTCCCACCCCCAGTGTCTTGAGACCCTTATGGGTGAGTAGTCATGCTTATACGCTACCTGGTTGGTTGATTAATTGATTGATTATTTTGCCTCGACTGCTGCACAAAGAGGCTTCTGTCACTCTCAGGATGGGTGGCTCAGTATAACATTACTGTGTGCATGCTTCTCTTGTGCTTTGCATAAATGCTGTATCATATTATCCCTATTCATGTTCAGTTGTATTTGCAGTGTTTTGCTATGCATTGCCACGTACTGCTATGCTTTGTGATGTTCCTCTTTGCTGGACAGCTTTTTGTCATTCCAAACACCACGGTTTCACCTATTGCTGCTGTTACACCTCAGTTCTTCCCCCGGTGTTACGCCCTGTGCTGTGGGACTTATAACAGATGCTCTCCCTCTCTCTTTCAAGCCACACAGCTCACTCACTGTCCTGACTCATTAACACTTGCTCTAGCTGCCTCTCTGCGTGACCCCCGGCGTGCCTGGACTCGAGGCTTAGACCTTTGGAACACAGTCATTGGCCTACCTTGAGGCTCCTGACCTTGGTTCCTTGTCGTTGTATTTCCCCTTTCTTTTCTTCCTCCCTTTCTCTTGTCCATCCTTTGTTCCCTGCCTTCAGTTCTATACACTTTTTCTTTTGCCCTAATTTTAGGGTTTAGTACGTGCCCCTGCTTCAGGTTACTTACCCCTCTCCCTCGTCCAAGGAGCTTATGTTTTTCTTTTTTTTCTTTTCTTCCCCTTTTTCACAATTGTATTTCTACTTTGTTTTCTTTCTCTCATATATTTCTAATCTCGCTCTCTTCTGTCCCTCCTCTGTGCCCCTCCACTCTGCCCCCAGATATCCCCTTGTCACAATTTGCTTCCCGACCCCTCTCACCTCTACTTGTCATTTTCTGGAATGTTAATTGCCTAACAATTTTTAGATACAGAAGAAGGTGTTGTCCTATCTGCAGTCTAAATAAGTTGATCTGGCCCTTCTCCAGGAAACCCACCTCTCTCATGCAGAGTCTGAAAAGTTCCGTCATGATTGGGTGAGATGGTAGTCAACAGCACTTGCCCAGCAGCACCGGCAGATAGCCACAGGCAACCTAGGAAGTGAGCCATCGCAATATTTCTATGCAACAGATCCCTACCTTTGACTATCCTGAAAATGTAGATGAATCCGGATGGCTGCCATGCATTTGATAAACTTTGGCTTGGCGGGAAGACACTTTGTGACCACTTGATGTAGACACCAATGGAATCTAAGGACCAATTATTTCTCCAGCTCAGCCGTCTCCTCATGGAATATTTCTTAGAGCGTTGGATTCATTAGAATAAGTTGTTATCATTCTAAACTTGCCATTTGAATCTTTCTTAGATTTTTCTTGTCTCAGTAAGTCTTTCTGATTAAGATTCTTCACTTTCTTAAGAGTGTTCTCTAGGAGTGTAGTGTTGTATCCCCTGGCCTGAAAGCGTTCAACGCTCCCTTTTATTGCTTCATCAAAATCACTCTCCTCAGAACAATTTCTTTTTTTTTTTTATCCTCAGAAATTCTCCGTAAGGGATACTATTCTTTAGTTTCTGAGGATGTCCGCTTAGCGCGTGCAATGTGCTGTTCCCAGCAGTGGGTTTCCTAAAGAGGGAGGTGTTTACTTTCCCATCTTTGATGTCCAATCTCAGATCTAAATAACTAGCTGTTGTCATGCTTACTTCCTCTGAAAAGTGGAGATTGACATCATTGTTATTTAGTATCTGTATGTACTCTTCAGCCTCATGTATAGGTCCATCCCAAATTATAAACAGATCGTCAATGTAACTGTACCATGCCACTATTTCGTTGGTCGATTTTTCATTTGCCTTGGACCAGGCCACCTGCTCCTCCCACCAGCCAACGAACAAGTTTGCATAGCTGGGGGCGAAGCAGGTGCCCATCGCGGTCCCCGTGGTCTGCCTGAATAGGTCCCCACTAAATGTAAATATGTTGTTTTGTAGGCAAAATTCAATTAGTTCAAGTAGCACTAGATTGTGTGTGGAAAATCTTAGAGATCTTTTATCTAAGAAGTATTTCACAGCTTTAAGACCAAAAACATGATTAATGCACGTGTATAGACTCGTAATGTCTAGTATCACTAGACAATATGTGTCTTGCCATTCAACTTGTTCAATGCGACATATAAAATCTGTAGTGTCTTTTATATAAGATTTCAAATTCAGAACAGCATCAAACAGGAAATGGTCAAGGAATTTAGAGAGGTTTTCCGTTAGACTTCCTAATGAAGAAACAATAGGTCTGCCTGGGGCTCCTTATCATTCTTATGAACCTTAGGTAAATGGTAAAAAGTGGGTAAGGTTGGGTCAGGAGTAATTAAGAACAAATATTCATCACCATCTAACATTTGTTTGTCGTGCCACTTTTTTATTAGAGTATGGAAGTTCCGAATGCTCTCTTGGTAAGATGTTTGAGTACATGTTTCATAACAGTCTCAGTTCTTTAATTGTCTGTATGCTTCGTCCACATAATATTTCCGTGTCATGAGGACTATATTTCCCCCTTTGTCAGAGGGTTTGTATAATATGTCCTTGTCCTCTTGTAGTGTTTTTAATGCATTTCTCTGATCCTTTGTCAAATTTCCTTTGGTCTTATATGATTTTGACCCAATTCTTAGTTTAAGTAAGTCTTTTGTAACAGCTTCCGAAAAAGTATCAATTGCATCGTGAGGCATTATTGGAAAGAATTGTGAAGGAGACTTTAGTCCACTTGTTGGGGCGTCTTGATCCACCCCCACTGTCCTGATTCTTTGACTTAGAGTGCCTTCACTGTCTTCAGTTTCAGGGTTTTCTCCTTTTCGCAGATTTTCCAAAATTTCCAAAGTTGTTAGATCATTTACAGGTAACAAATCCATGTCTTGTTTTTGCGATTTAAGTAATCTCACTTCCTTCGCCGTTGGTCGTAATTTGAAAAATGTATGAAGTTTTAGTCCGCGAGTAAATTTGAATGAGTCGATTTTTGTTTGGGTATATTCAAAACTGGCCTGTGGACAAAAAGTTAATCCTAACATAAGTACTGATTCTTCAGTTTTCGTCAGCACTTTATCCGTCAGGTTAATGATGGTCAGGTTATCCTTTTTCCCTACCATCTGTTTCCTCTCCTGCTTCTCGTAACTCTGGTCGTTTGAGGCGCCTTTGACCGACCTCTTCCTGCCCACCCACCTTGTTCTTCTGTTTCCTCTGGGGGCCTGGTCTTTCCCCCTCGGAGCCATGACTGTCGCATTAGTAGAAACTCCTGTTGAAAAGGAGTTTTCCGTGTATAAGTGGACGGACCTGGTAGTTCATCTCCTGATTGGTCCACATCCGTTATCTCCGATTCAGATGTTTCGTCTCTAGGTGGTTTTCCTTTAGTGGCATTTTTGTTTCTCACCTTATCTTTGCGGGGTTGATCATATTTTTGGGAGAATGTTAGAATCCGCCCCAAAGCATAATCTCTTTCATCCCGGTCGAATTTCTCCTCCTTGCGTTGTCGGATCTTTATTTCATATTTGGCCAGCCGATTTTTCATTGCTTCTCTTAGTAGTTCCTGGGTCTCTTTGTCATTGTTTTTCTTTAGTTCTTCCTCCAGGAGCTCAATTTATTTTAGGGCTGTATCGCGGTCGCTCCATGCGAACTGCACCAAAATTTCCAACATTCCTTTGCAGGACATCGCCGTATGTGCAGCCCATGCCTCTAATAATTTGGGATCCGGGTTCTCATACGCTGGGACGGTGTAGATTCTTAATCCCCTTGGGACCCTTGCCACTTCGATATAATTTTGGAGGGAGAAGGCTTCCCACCATTTTCTCACCTCTCGTTCACAGAGTCTCTCAAGTTTGGTGAATTGTGTGGACAAATCCTTAGATATGTTATCGGTGACAATATTTTTTGTATTAATGTGATTGGTTTTATTTTTATTTTTAAACATGTTGGCAGCCGCCTCATTTCCTGAACAAATAAGGATAACAAATGATAACAAAGATGATTTGTATTTATTGTATGTGATCGCTGTACAGAAACTATGAGATTTTTTCTTTAAAAGCAAATAACAGGAGGATATTGTCTATGGGCCGATACACGGCGTAATGTATATGGTTATCTAGGACAAGCTGCCTTAACATAAATAGGCTGCAATTGCCAATCCACGGCTAAATCATGTAACAATATTAATTGTATTGTTTGTAATTGCATCATTTTTATAAATAAGACGAAGCTTTGTCGATATGCCGGCATGCTAATCCGACTCTCGACAAAGGATATGCATATAAACAAAATGTTTACTGTTTAAAGATGGCGCCCATCCATATGAAGGGCAGATACAGTCCGTTGTTGATTACCTTATGTGACACGTTTCTCCTTAAAAATGTCCGCTAGTAACAAACACTTGTAAATATGACACTGACGAAGGATGTAATCCGAAAAGCGTTTGTCTAATAAACTGCTGCCGAACTAACGAAACCTCTTGAGTGCCATTCTTTTCCTTGTCGAGAATGGAATTTTGAGCCGGATATTGACCGCGGAAGGCCACCGCGCAGCGGCACCCGACCACGAAGTGCCCTGCTGATGGGGAAAGAAGGAGCAGGATATATATATATATATATATATATAGATATATATATATAGATATATATATATCTATATATATATATATTACCTACTGGCGGTCGCCAGTAGGTATATATAGTTAGGATTTTTTCTCTATGGGATTTTTGAAAATTCTATGTCTAATAACTTTGGCGTTTGTGGACGGAATTGGCTGAAATTTTCAGGAAAATGGCACATTTTGTTTCTGAGCAGCCCTTGAAAATTTGGGGGGGGTTCGTCAAGGGGGGGCTGAGAAAAAAGGGGGGTCCCAAAACGTGTTTTTAACATTGAGTTTTCCATAGGGCGGTTGGCCTCACTTTTAGCCCGAACGGCTGAATGGATTTGCACGAAACTTGGCAAAATTGTAGGGACTGGTAGCCCGATGTGCCTTTCGTAGGTCTCAATATATGTGCTACAGTGGATTTTGAGAAATTAACGTTTAAAAAAAGATATATATCTGTAACAGCGGACCGGGCAGCGCTCCAGGACGCGTACTTTTCGCGCAACGGAGCTTTGTGAAGCGAAGCTGATTGGTTCTCCGGCGTCTGTCATCATTCCAAACAGTCCGTAGCGGCCGCCATCTTGTCTCTCGGTAGGATCGAGAGACAAGAGGAGGCCAAAGCGAAGGGGCAAATGACCATAAGGGGGAATAGTAGATCCTCGCTGACCCCCTACGTTTGATGTGGAGGTTTTAAAAGGGCCCCGCAGGGCAAAAAAAAAAAAAATAATAATAATCGAACGGCTGAATGGATTTGCACGAAACTTGGCAAAATATTAGGGACTGGTAGCCCGATATGCCTTTGCTAGGTCTCAATATATGTGCTCCAGTGGATTTTGAGAAATTAACGTTCAAAAAAAGATATATATCAATAACAGCGCTCCGCTTCGCGTACTTTTCGCGTTACGGAGCTTTGCGAAGCTGATTGGTTCTCCGGCGTCTGTCAACATTCCAAACAGTCCGTAGCGGCCGCCATCTTGTCTCTCGGTAGGATTGAGAGACAAGAGGAGGCCAAAGCGAAGGGGGAAATGACCATAAGGGGGCATAGTAGATCCTTCCTGACCTCTTAGGTTTGATGTACCATTTTGCCAAGTTTGGTGTAATTCCGTTCAGCCATTCAGGCTGTAGACGTATGTAAATGTCCTATGGAAAATTGCATGGGGAAAACACATTTGAAAGTGTCGAAATTTAGAACCAATTAAAATGTTAGTTTGGTTTTGTATTTCTGTGTGATGAAAGTTAATTGGTTATGTATATATTTCAAATGAGAGGAAACCACAGCCATTTTGTGATACTACTGTCTGAGGTACATTTGTGAGGAATTTTTGGTGGTGAATTTCTGGTGTTTGATTTACACAGTACTAACACTTCTCCTACTTTTAAAAAGGTGAGTTGTTAATTTGTAAGGGGAACTATGTTGTACACTTGAAGATAATTTGAAAAATGTTTTCTGTTATTTATTTGCAGTCCTTCTGTTATACTAAATACTTGATAAAGTTAGTTTTATATTATGTATTACTAAAAACGATAAATGAAAGTGATTATTTTTTTCTGCAATTTACAGCAAGCAATTTCAAAATAAAATGGCTTACAATGAAGAGACCGTGGCAATTTCTTTTGAATTGTCCACTACATTGATTGAAATTGAGAGCACCAATAATGAAATATTGTCACAAGGAGGAGATGACTTGTATGATTCCATTAGATTGATTGAAATGGACAGCACCAATAATGAAATATTGGCACAAGGAGATGACTTGAATGATTCCACTACATTGATTGAAATTGAGAGCACCAATAATGAAATATTGTCACAAGGAGGAGATGACTTGTATGATTCCATTAGATTGATTGAAATGGACAGCACCAATAATGAAATATTGTCACAAGGAGGAGATGACTTGAATGATTCCACTACATTGATTGAAATTGAGAGCACCAATAATGAAATATTGTCACGAGGAGATGACTTGAATGATTCCACTACATTGATTGAAATTGACAGCACCAATAATGAAATATTGTCACAAGGAGGAGATGACTTGAATGATTTTTTTGATCAATCTCTTGATGGCGAATTTATCGAATGTTTGGAGACCATAGAGTTACAAGAATCATCATTGCAGACTTTTCATGAGGACATTGCTGATGAGGACATGTTACTAGTTCTTTCAAATTTAGAAAATTCTGAAGAATAAATTTATATTTAGAAATCAAAAATTGTTTGAGACATTATTCATTTTTATTTTTAATTTATGAGGTTGTAGCGAAGTGATTGTAGTATAAAATGAGACTTATAGTATAGAGTGCAACATTTTTATGTTACATGGTAAGTTTACTCATATTTACTTCCCTTCTGCCACTATATTATCTCCAATGTGTATTTGACATCTCTTCTTCATCTCCGGCCTCCTTTCTCTCACTGTGGGGCATATTATCAAGGGGGTTTATCTCCGCTTTTTGGCTTTAAAAGCCAAGAAAGCGGAGATAAAATTATCTCCCTATTACCAAGCTGTCGCTAACACCAGTTAGTGACAGCTAATAGGAGATAGCGACCATCTTGGGCCCCGCTTTGCATGTCAGTGATATTTATCACTAATGACATGCAAAGTGGGCGTGCCAAGATGTTAGCGACTGGAAACAGTCGCTAACATCGCTATCTCCTATTACCAACTTTTGGAGATATTCGCGCTAAGCGCGAATATCTCCAAAAGCTAACACCTGCCCTGAGCAGTTCTTCACCATGTTATCCAATGGGAGGTGGATAACATGGCTAAGAGCATTTGCTCGATAATGCATGAATATCGCTGACTTTTCAGCGATATTCATGCATTGCGGCCGTTTTTTATCGCATTTGCGATAAACCTTGCTAATAGCAAGGTTTATCTGCGATAAAAATCGCCGATGTGCGGCGATAATTTTTGTCTCTAAACAAGTTAGAGACAAAAATTTTCGCTAGTTGTTGGTAATATGCCCCTGTGTGTCTCCGATGCATCTTATCGCTGCTATTTTGTGTAATTACAGAAGAGAGTAAAATAAAATAGTTCGGAACGTGAAAAGGGGGCAAAGTAGAGTACTCCTCACCCCCTAGGACTTTTTAGGCGGTCCCAAAAGGATCAGTTTCTGCTTTCCTGAGAGATTATGGTATGAGTTCCATATACCACAATAACTTGCATTACAACATGCAAGATATCTATCTCCTTTTGGAGATATTCGCGCTAAGCGCGAATATCTCCAAAAAGTAACACCTGCCCTGAGCAGTTCTTAGCCATGTTATCCAATGGGAGGTGGATAACATGGCTAAGAGCATTAGCTCGGTAATGCATGAATATCGCTGAGTTTTTAGCGATATTGATGCATTGCGGCCGTTTATTATCGCATTTGCGATAAACCTTGATAATAGCAAGGTTTATCTTCGATAATTTCTGACGATGCTTAGCGGTAAAAAATTCGTTGGTAAGCATCGTTAGCGATAAATATCGCTTAACTTTGGTAATATGCCCCAACGTCTGTTAACGTTCGATTCGAAGGAAATGAGGAAGTGTTGAAAAACATTGTTTGCGCCATCTTGCCTTTTTTGAAATGCCACACTTTTGTGGTGCACGGCAGCCATTTTAGATGTCTTGACCAGACCCACTCTCTGCACGCTGTCGATTCGTAGCATGGCTCCTCACCCTCGCAAGCATCTTCCCCAGGCACTGGTCACCCCCGCTCTCTGTCTTATGCATGGGCAATAAACCTCCCCCCATCTGCGCTGCTCTTCCCTGAGAATCACACTCTGTGCCCGCCCGACACCTCCCTTTCGCCCTATTCACTACCGCACCCTCTGACACTCCTCTTCCTCTGTGTCCGATTGTCCAGGCTATCAGCTAGCCCTGCAGATGTAGTTTATGGCCCCAGCTGTAAAGAATCACCCCTCTTCAAAGGAGTTATAGTAGATCAAGGCCCACACCCGATGAGATCCGTCACACCACACGTGTTCCTACTATCTGAAAACCATCCTGTATTGTGATTGGGGAGGGGACCGAGCCTGAAGCGGAAGATTCCAGGAATGACTCTTGGTACATCAAAGTTTTTACAATTATGTGTCACATTAAAAATATGTAGCACTCCAACAAAGTAGTAGGAATATAAAACTTTAATAACATATACATATATACAACAAAACAAAAACAGTAAAAACATTTAAACAACGAAGAGACCGTGGCAATTTCTTTTGAATTATCCAATAGATTTATTGAAATTGACAGCACCAATAATGAAATATTCTTGTCAGTAGCGGTCTGTTGTGCGAATAGTTCCAAGGCAGCAGAACGCGCTGAAATCTAGATGGCACGAAAGTGATGTCTAGTAAGTTGCCGCCCAGCAAATAACGGCGTGGGGCGCCGCGGGGGTGAGTGAGTCCAGTAGGCACCACAGCTATTCTTACCGGCATCGCAGAATTACTGCTGGGGACAATGCCTGTGCTGTAGCAGGGTCACAGCAGAAACAAAAAGGATTTTGTTGAAGATGTTGTTGGTTTTAAATTTGAAAACAGTTCTGGTGTCAACTGCTATGCTAATGTAGTGGTTAATGTTTTGTTTTCTCTAGAAAATGTAAAAGAGGGGGAGGCAGTCCAAAGTTCCGTTAAAAGGGCAAAGGAAAGGATCGGTGGTTTGAACTATCAGTGAAAAAGGGGAGGGGGTGCAACAATTTTTCCTACCGGGTCACACTGTGCTTTCACCGGAACTGAGGTCTGCAGGATTCTAGTAATTCAAAGTGAGGCTGGCGCCAGCATGGGAGCGCCGACGTCCCGCGGATACAGTTTCGTCACTCCACGGGCGATCATGGCAGTCATTCCCCATCGGGGGTCGGAGACTCCCGCGGCTCCTCTAGAATCTTCAAGGTCGTGGAGGACTACGGTGGTGGAGTCAAGCAGTGACCGGGCCATTTCTTTATGCTGGGCCCGCTCTTGCCAGGTCGACCGCCATTTTGAGAGTTCGGTAGCTACTGGCGATCGCGGGGTCAAATGAGCGGACGGGCTCCACCCTGCCGGGCGAGACGTTGCAGCATGGCCACAGTGGAAGAACCCTTTTCCGGGCGCCTGGAGCGCTGAGGGTGCAGCTGGGAAGCCTCCACCTGGGGAGGCGGGAGAGGCCTGTTCGCACCGTCTCTCCCTCCCAGTGCACCCCACGGCGTCTCGCTTGAGATTTGTTATGGCCGGAGCAGGCGATGAGGACGAGGGGGGGGGGGTCGGAGGCATGTGCAAGACATCCCCCCCCAGTGTTGTCGCAGCCATTATTCATGAAAGAAGAAGTGTCCCGTCCGTCTTCGGGCCGGGCTTCCGGTAGATGTCGGCCGGACGCCCCTGGCTCTGGCCCCATGAACGGGTTTCTTGGTTTATCGGCTGCAGCCGGATCCCGTCGGCCTCGGCCCCCCGACCGTTGGTGGCCGGACCGGAAGAGCATGTGGCGGGAGTACCTGCAACTCTCAAGGGCCACCGCGGCCGGACTGGGAGAGAGAGGGGAGGGTCGAGGAGACATTCCCCCCCCCTGCAACTCTTCAGCGTTGTAAAGGCAATCCCCTGGCCGGGTCCCGCTGGCCTCGGCCTCTCCTCCGGCTACACCCTACGTTAGGATCTCCTGGCCGAGGCGTGGCAGCAGGACCTGCCTTATATGGGCTGCTCCCGGCTGGGCGTAGCCGCAACCCTGCCCCACCTTGGAAGTTTCCAGAGTGGGGGCGGATGTTCTACTGACTTGCATTTTCCCTAGTCTATCGATTTTTTTGGCGTGGCAGGCGGTGGGACAGCGAGGGGTGATTTGGTTTCTCTTACTGTTTTTCTGGTCTCTCACCACTGGCATATTTTAACGTTTTCTTGTTTCTAGGACATTAATAGGTTTTATCATTACGTTATGTTATCGTTTCTTTGTTCGTTGTTTAATAAAAGTTCATGTTCATCAGTGGCCTACTGATTTTCGTTTTCCTATTCTTTTCTTTCCAGGTTGTTTCATGCTAAAGTTTCTGTTAACAGGATACAGTGATCACTTCGTTATTATTGCATATGTCCTTTTCACTAGGGGTGCTCTCTGGTCGGGCCAGATGACGTATCTCTAGTAAATGGTCCGGGTGAAACAGGTGCATCAATCAGTGGGGAGTAGATAGGCATGACAGATTACAACGGGGGAGAAAGGTCCGCATTACGTACCCTTTCACTACTTGCAAAGATTTTCCTACGTTTATTTGCAAACAGGGAATACCTCCAAAAAGAACTAATTCCCAAACAGTCAATGTTCGGACAATCAATCAATCAATGAGGAATGAAATAGGTACGACGTGTTAAAGGCTTGCGTTACCTACCCTTCACTATCTGCAAAGGGAGAGAGAATATTCCTATTCTTCCTCGTTTGCAGGCAGAGAAGATCCTTAAGAGAACCAACTTCGAACAATTCAATGCTCGATTGAAACAATCAACAAGGGGTAATGTGAACACAAATGAACGCCGCTTATGTACATACGCATTGCTATTTTCAATAGGTTGTTCCTAATGTTTCTATTTTAGCGAGGTCAAAAAGAGATCCCATTAGTGGCCTACTGATTTTGTTCGATTCCTTTTGTTTTTTTACACGATTTTTCGCTATCTGCAAAGACTAAACAGAGTATTGCGACTCTGTGCTTGTTTGTAAATAGAGAATGAACCAAAGAGAACAATCAATGAAATGGAGAGAGAAGCAGGCACGACGGATTACAAAGGGGGCAAAGGGCTGCGTTAACTACCCTTCACTATCTGCAAAGAGAGAGTACTCCTAATAGAAATGAGGGGTGGGGGGCAGCATTCAAAGCAGATCAGTGTGCATAAACACGAAAATGTTTTTACTTACCACGTACTTGACATTCGACAGCTTATGATATTTGCTATGATATTTGCTATTAAAAAACCATTGAAATTCACTGAAAAAACCATAGGTTATAGACCATATATAGTTAGGAATTAGCATTTACAAAACCTTGAAAATTCACTGAAAAAACCATAGGTTATAGACCATATATAGTTAGGAATTAGCATTTACAAAACCTTGAAAATTCACTGCAAAAACCATAGGTTAGAGACCATATATAGTTAGCTGGACATTTTATTGACATAAAACCAATGAAATTCCATATATAGTTAGTTGCACTAACTATATATCGCGCACCCGCAATCCACTGCTGATGATGTCACATATTACATCATTCATGACATGGTCAGTGACATCACTGATGACATCACTGATGACATCTCAAATGACATCACTGATGACATCACTGATGACATCTCATTTGACATCAATGACCACATCACTGATGATATCATTCATGTGACAATACAATGCATCTCCTCACATTTTAATATATCCTCTGTTTCACCCAGTGTTAAAAAGAGTTTAATTTTTGAAACCATTGACACACCAATACTAGTTACTACATACGCACTCACTGATTGCTACGTCTACACACACCTTCACTCATTCACCCATACAATCATTCATACATACAATCACTCATCTTTACAACACTATCATATGCACTCATACACCTATACAGACACTCACAGTCTGCCACTGATCCATGGAGTTACTCACACACCTAGTCAGTCCTGTAAAGAATCAATGAGACTTCCATTTTCTTGTCTATACAGTTAAACATAGAGCACCTTACATTTTCAAACATATACTAACACATACTTACCTTCTTATACAATCATTGATACAAGTACAGATTGATCTGCACAGAGTCACACACCTCCCAGCTAGCCACACACACACTCAGTCTCCCATACAAATACTTGGGCAATCAATCAATAGTTATAGTTAATCATATAGCTACTGATCAACACATGCAGCAGTTTACAGAACAACAGACATAATGATGCACAAATTAAGACAGTTTAGTCACTAACCCATGCACTCAGTGAGACACATTTAATCACTCACTCATACATTCAGTCATGCACCTACTAAATCCTTTGTCCAGACACTTATACTTCCACTCATTCTTCAATATGTAAGACACATTTTAACTTTACAGAAACATACAGTCACTGGATGTTGTCATCAGTGATGTCATCAGTGATGTCATCAGTGATGTCATTTGAGATGTCATCAGTGATGTCATCAGTGATGTCACTGACCATGTCATGAATGATGTAATATGTGACATCATCAGCAGTGGATTGCGGGTGCGCGATATATAGTTAGTGCAACTAACTATATATCGAATTTCATTGGTTTTATGTCAATAAAATGTCCAGCTAACTATATATGGTCTCTAACCTATGGTTTTTGCAGTGAATTTTCAAGGTTTTGTAAATGCTAATTCCTAACTATATATGGTCTATAACCTATGGTTTTTTCAGTGAATTTTCAAGGTTTTGTAAATGCTAATTCCTAACTATATATGGTCTATAACCTATGGTTTTTTCAGTGAATATATATATATATATATATATATATCCTTTAAAAACACTCCTCCAGTGTCAGAAGAAACCTATTATATAAATATAAAAATACATAATAGATAACAATTTATATAAATAAAGTAATACTTTTTATGTGAATTCATAATTTACAGTACATTAAGGGGCCGATTCCGATTCGGGAAAGAAAACTGTCCTACGATTCGTATCCGTAGCCGTTTTCGCGCGAATCGTACAAACCCGTCCGAATTTTGTAGTTCGATCAGTTTCCAAAGAATCCGTCTGAATGTTTACCTACTGTACGAAAAACTAGCGAAGAACCGTACGATACGAACTCGGCTAGTGAACCGTATGATTTGTAAACATACAGTACGACCGACCAAGTACAGACCGTTAACGCAATTCGGACGGGAAAACGCCGTCGCGTATGTACTGCGATTTGTATGCAAAACATCACGTATGAGCGAGCCGCACAATCAAATAAAAAGCGGCCCCCCCTCAACGAAGCGCACTCGTACCCCGTAAATATGTTGCGTATGAGAGAGCTACACAATGAAATACGAAATAAACCCCCCTCAACGAAGCGCACGCGTACCCCGTAAATACGTCGCGTATGAGAGAGCTACACAATAAAGTACGAAACAAACCCTCCTCAACGAAGTGCATGCGTACCCCGTAAATACGTCGCGTATGAGAGAGCTACACAATAAAGTACGAAACTAATCCCCCCTTCAAAAAAACAGACGCATACACCTAAAACAGCACAAGGAGTGTGCAAACAAGTCGCACAACACCACAAAACATATCTCCTGTGTACAAACCATTGCAAAGCAAAGTCCTGGCCGAATCCAAAGTGGCAAACAGAGGGCCCAACTCCGACCCACCCCTTATAACACACCCACAAATAATTTCAAACTAAGCCACACCCACAAATGGACCAATAAAAAGGGCCCACACACAGAAACCAGCATCCTTTGCAACATACACATTTACCTACAGAGACTGACAACACACCAACAACTGCGCACATCCACCTTCAAACATACCCCAATCACATCCAAACCCACTCCCCCTTCACATTCAGACCCACAACCCCCATCCATACACAACATCACTCCCCCAAACACATTCACCCCACAACATGTCAGCACAGAAGAATCCAAACCAGGAGATGGAGATCCTTGCAGATGAAGTCATCAGAGTTGAGCCACAGCTGTTTGGCGCATTGGTCAGACAGACCAGCTTAGCTAACAAAACACAGCTGTGGAGAGGATCGTCAATAGGGTCAATGCTGTTGCACTCATCAGGCACACCAGGAAGGATTGCCAGGCCAGGACTACGCCAATAGCCATCACACTGGAGGTGGTGGTCCCCGCAGACCAGTACAGTGCCAGCCCTGGGAGGAGAAGGTCATGGCCCTGCTACCACCGGTGGGAGTACATGGAATTGATGGAGTCGTGGAGCCTGGTGAGTATACAAACAACTCATGTGAAATGGGGGGACTCCCAGCAGTCACCAGACATAAGAGGGGGTGGCTGGATATCACTCCCAGCACGGCCCAGACATAGGAGGGGTGGCTGGATAGGACTCGCAGCACTGCCCAGACATAGGAGGGGTGTGTGGATAGGACTCCCAGCACTGCCCAGACATAGGAGGGGTGGCTGGATATCACTCCCAGCAGTGCCCAAACATAGGAGGGGTGTGTGGATAGGACTCCAAGCAGTGCCCAGACATAGGAGGGGTGGCTGGATATCACTCCCAGCAGTGCCCAGACATAGGAGGGGTGGCTGGATATGACTCTTACCAGTGGGCAACAGTATGGGGATGGGTGCAAGGCTTAGGGCCAGAAGGCTGCAAGGGGGAAGGTAGGATGGTATAAGGGGGACATTAAAGAAGGTCACACTTTGGCCAACCCTATCACCAATACTGTGTACGCACAAGCCCAATTGCACTCATCCCATATGGTCCAGGTACACACCCATGGACCATGCTCAATGTACAGGGATTGAGAGAGTACTGACAACATAGCTGACACTGGACCCTGGTGTATGCAGCACACGGCCCTCCTGTGACCAGTGCAAACACTAACATCAGGACAACAAGGTCACATATCTTGCACAGAAACTTACAACCACGGTCATGGCAGCATGCTCCATGGGGGGACAGCCACACCATGAGTGAGGCCCAGTTCCAACGTACACTCCAACTACCAGCAAGGCCTGACACACTCACCCCTTACATAAACATAGCCAGCTGGGACAGGCAATGTAGTGCCCCACTGTCACAATTGTCATGTAACACAACAAATACCGATCTGATGAAGCATTTAAGCAAAAAATGCACAGGGCTGATTCACAAGTCATTTGCACTAATACCACGATGCCGTAGCTACACCTTACTGATGCAGTGGACGCACAAATATTACTGCAATGGTGCTGAGTATTGACAAGGAGATGCACCTGGGAGATGTGCCACGTTCTAAAGCCCTGCGCCAGAAGTGGGTGGACTGGTCATGGTGTGGTCGTGGTGTGGTGGCTGCCCGTCACGGCACAGCAACACCTCCCAAAAGTGGCTGAGTGAAAACTTAAATATTTCACTCAGCCACTTTTATGCGCATGCTGCCTCAAAAACCTGTGCATGCCTGAAGCCGACGTAAGGATTTATACTGCATTGTGCAGATAGGGCGACAAAGAGCATTGCTGGATCTGCATTGCACCAGCAACACAACTCAAGCAATGTTCCACTTTCATGGCACAGATGCGGGATGCAGCTGTACTGTTATCACACTATGATGATACACAGTGTCAAGGTGTTGCATCCATGCTGGCATAGGTGTTGTGCACAATGACTGGCATATCCCTGCTGATATGCCTGGCTGGGACATTCATTGTAAATAGACCCTCACATTAAAATGTGGCCTGAACACCAGGGAGTAGGGCCCCTCATCGATTTAAAAAACAAGCAGGCCGAGCAACACGCCAGTCAACGACGACACCAAGGACGGATGGAGCCAAGACTGGCTGAGCTCTTGGTGGTGCAGAACGACATAAGCCACTCACTCCGTCGGATTGCTGACAACATGCAGCACCCTCCCTGTGTCACCAGGCCAGAAACATCAAGGCAAAGACTGCCAACAGGCACAGGGAGGAAAGAGGAGGTTGCATCATCCGACGGGGAATCCCGGGCATCGTCAAGGCATGTATATGAGGGTCCCCCAAGGAAGGTGGGTCATCCACGGAGAAGACGTTGAGAGGCAGAGGGCCATGCGCATCTCCAAGGTAACCTGGTCTGGCATCTTGCCTTTGTGTTCAACAGCATCACCTTATTGACTGTCAGACTCTCCCACATGGACTTGCTGGTCGCAGTGTCACCAATGATGCCAAACACTGTGCTCTGAACTCTGTTGACTATAACTGCAACTCATCACATCTCCCTCTGTGAACTTTGGATTCCTCGCATTTTTGTACAGCACCTAATGCAGTTGTACTGTGGAAGTGATGAATGTTGCCATGGGCAAGGGTGGCTGGACGGACTACAGGCAACGGGGTGTTGGATGGGAGACGTCCATATTTGTTTTTTGGGCTGTGGTTGTGGAGTGCCTACTGAGTGCGGCTGAGGAGTATGAAGGTGATCCTGCAGTTGACAGTATGACTCTTAATCAATCAATCAATCAATCAATCAATCAATCAATCAGGATATTTGTAAAGTGCGCTACATACCCGTGAGGGCTTCAAGGTGCTGGTGGGGAGGGGAGGGGAGGGGGCTCCTACTCATTGAAGAGCCAGGTCTTGAGGAGTTTTGTGAAGGGCAACAGGTACTGGGTCTGACGTAGGTTGGTCCAGAGTGTTCCAGGTCTTTGGGGTGAGGTGGGAGAAGGATCTGCCGCCGGCGGATGTTTGCCGGATGCGTGGAACTGTGGCGAGGGTGAAGTTAGCAGACCGGAGTCTGTGGGTGGGGGTGTAGAAGCAGAGTCAGTCGTTGAGGTATGCTGGTCTGGCGTTGTGTAGGGCTTTGTGTGCATGGATGATGATTTTGAAGGTGATCCTCTTGTTGACAGGGAGCCAATGCAGGCCTCTCAGGTGGGGTGTGGTGTGACTGCGTCGGGGGGTGTTGAGGATTACTCGTGCCGAGACATTCTGGATGCGTTGCGGCCGTCTCAGGAGCTTGGTTGTGGTTCCCGCGTAGAGGGTGTTCCCACAGTCCAGTCTGCTGATGATGAGGGCCTGGGTGACGGTTTTCTTGTGTCGGAGGGGATCCATTGGAAGATCCTGCGGAGCATTCAGAGGGTGTTGAAGCATGATGCGGAGACTTGCTTGGTCATGGAGAGGGCGGAGTAGAGGATTACCCCCAGGCTGTTGTGTGCGTGGTCGGTGGGTGCTGAGACTGTTCCTAGCGACGTTGGCCACCAGGAGTCATCCCAGGCTGATGGGGTGTTTCAGAGGATGAGGACCTCTGTCTTGCCTTAATTCAGCTTCAGCCTGCTGTCCTTCATCCATTCTGTGACGGCCTACATTACCCTGTGGAGGTTGGCTCTGGCGGTGTGGGGTTCTTTGGTGAGGGATATGATCAGTTGGGTCTTGTTGGTGTAGGAGATGATGTTGAGGCTGTGTTGTCGAGCGACGTGGGTGAGTGGTGCCATGTAGATATTAAACTGCGTCCGGCTGAGGGATGATCCCTGTGGGACGCCGCAGATGATCTCAGTGGTCTTGGAGCGGAAGGGTGTGAGGCGGACGCTGTGGGTACTGCCGGAGAGGATGGATGTGGTCCAGGCCAGGGCCTTTTCTTGGATTCCAGCGTCGTGGAGGCGTGCCGTTAGGGTGCAGTGGCAGACCGTGTCGAAGGCTGCTGATAGGTCCTGAAGGATGAGGGCGGCTGTTTCTCCTTTGTCCATCAGGATCCAGATGTCGTCGGTGGTGGCGATGAGGGCGGTCTCGGTGCTGTGGTTGCTGCGAAAGCCGGACTGGGATGGGTTCAGGATGTTGTTGTCTTCCAGGTAGCGGGTCAGCTGTCTGTTGACAATCTTCTCCATGACTTTCTCCAGGAAAGGGAGCAAGGAGATGAGCAGGAAGTTCTTGAGGTCATTGAGGTTCGCCTTGGTTTTTTCCAGTAGGGCATTGATCTCCGCGTGCTCCCAGCTCTCCGGTAAGGTTGCTCTCTCGAAGGAGATGTTGATTGTTTTTCAGAGATGGGGTGCAATGGCTGTGCTGGCTTTGTTGAAAACGTGGTGAGGGCATGGGTCAGATGGGGATCCGGAGTGGATGGAGTTCATGGTCTTGATGGTGTCTTTGTCGCTGACGTTGGACCAGGTGGTCAGGCGACTGGTGTGGGTGGGGGGTCGCAGGGGTGGTGGTCTTGGCGGTGGATGAGGGGGTGTTGGTGTTGAAGCTGTCGTGGATGTCGGCGATCTTGCGGTGAAAGAAGGTGGCTAGTGAATCGCACAGGTCTTGTGATGGTGGAATGTTGTTGGTGTTGGAGCTGGGGTTGGATAGGTCTTTCACGATGTTGAAGAGCTCTTTGGTGTTTTGTTCATTGTTGTGTAGGTGGTCCTTGAAGGTGGTCCTCTTAGTATTCCTGATGAGTTGGTGGTGTTTGCGTGTGGCATTCTTGTGGGCTGTGTAGCTGTCTGGTGTTCAGTTGCAGAGCCAGTTCTTCTCCAGTTTCCGACAGGTGCGTTTGGAGGCCCAGAGGTCTTCGGTGAACCAAGTGGCTTTCTTGTTGGTGTGATTGTTTGCGGAGGTCTTGAGTGGGGCGAGGGTGTTGGCGCAGTTGTTGATCCACTGTTTGAGATTGATGGTGGTGGTGCCGGGGTTGGTGGGGACGGTGGGTGGTCCCAGGTCGAGGGTGGTGGTCAGTTGGTCCTTGGTGTCCTTGCCCCAGCAGCGGTGTGGCAACTGTTGGGTGCCGTGGTGTTTGGTGGGCTTCCTGAAGGTGAAGTAGACGCATCTGTGGTCAGTCCAGTAAGGTTCGGTGGTGTGGTTGAAGGGGACGTGGGGACTTGCGGAGAACATGGGGTCCAGTGTGTGTCCAGTGGCATGGGTGGGCAATGTCAGGAGCTGTTTGAGTCTGTGGTTGGCGAGGTTGTCGATCAGGGCGGTGGAGTTGGCATTGTTGTTGTTTTGGAGGTGGAAGTTCAGGTCCCCAAGGAGGATGTAGTCCGTGGAGGTGAGTGCGTGGGTGCTGATGAGGTTGGCGATGTTGTCGTTGAACTGTGGTCGGGGTCCGGGTGGTCTGTAGACGAGAGTCACTCTGAGGGTGGTGTTGGGGTTGGTGTGGATCTGGAAGTGCATATGCTCGGCGGTGGTGAGGGTGTCGTCGGTGTTGGTCGTGACTCTGAGGGAGTCCTTGTGGATGATGGCGATTCCTCTCCCACTCTGTTGGTGTGGTCCATGCGCGAGAGTTTGTAGCCCTCTTGGATGTCAATGGCGATGTCTGGTGCCGAGGTTCCGTTTAGCCAGGTTTCCGTCAGGAAGTCGACGTTGGGGGTGGTTGAGTCTAAGAGGTCCCAGAGTTCGATGGCGTGCTTGCGAGCGGAGAGGGTGTTGAGAAGAATGCATCGGAGGTGGTGGGTTCTCTGGTCGAAGGTTTGTTGGGCTGGATGCTGTTGAAGCTGCAGTTCTGGCAGGTGAAGGGCCCTTGGGTGCGCTTTGGGGTAGCCCAGTAGCAGGAGTTATTGCGTCTGGGGTTGCCTGCGTGGAGGGTGCTGGAGTCGTAGTGCAGTCTGGTGTTGTGGCAGCTTCTGGGTCCAGGGCTTCTGGTGCTGTGCACAGCCCAGGCACGGACGGGCTCAGAAAGGCATGCCTTTGGTGCGCCTTCGGTGTGCCAGTTGTGCACCCGCTGTGCACGTCTGCTGGGCGGCTGCACAGTGGCCGCCATTTTAAAGCGGGGGAGGGAGGAGCAGCTGGGAGGCGGGGGCGTGGTGGCGAGGGGGCGTTGCCGCAGGGGCAGCGGCAGGAAGTTGTGCGCAGAAGCAAGGGGGCAGTTGGGGGGAAAAACGCACGAGCACGCCTTAGCGGCTACAATGGAAAAACAGAGCACAGCGTGCACGGAAGAGAAAGAAACTACAAGTTACAAATCACGGGGGAAAGTGCAGTAGGCAACCGCAAATGCACAGTGGAAGGGCGGGCACAGCAGGCACAAACTTGCGCTTCACACAGTAGAGGGAAGGGAACAGGTGGAGCTGTTCGGTGGCAGGGGGGCGACCTGGCCTGCAAGCAGGGTCAAGGGTCACTCTTGACTCTAGTAGGTATCTCAGGTGGACGGTCATGCGGCTGTGGCAGGGGATGTTCATGATGAGGTGTGCGCATGCGCCCTGGGTGCGCACATGTCCTCCTGGAGTCTGCCTCTTCTTCCTGTGTAGAGGTTGTTGCCGTAGTTGATCCATTGCTGTTGTGACCTGGGTGGTTGTCTGTCTTGACTAGGAGTGGATCTCTCTGAATGTCAGTTCCAGCATGTGGATAGACTTGCACCATGAGTTAGCGATGGTGTGGATTTGGTGAACTAGATGTAAACATTGATGTACCAATGCAGGATGGTGATGTGTTTGCCCTCCAGCCAGGACTTGCTCTACCACTCACCCATTTATCCTGTGTAGCTGTGGGCCTGCGTGCTGAAGTACTAGTCCAATGTCTGAGGTGGCTCAGTGGTCTCAGATTTTGACACAATTTATGTGGAAGGCTCTCAGCTCGATTAGCATATGTGTTAATCCACTTACCCTACTGACCCCCTGCCCACAAACCAATACAACATCCTTGCAAAGACTCACCATCAACACTTAAACGTCATGTGTAACCCTTACCTCAGATCGGTCTCTAACCTGGATATGTGGAGACACACATACCTCCTGCACATCTTAAGTAAAGGTAACACAGATCCTGTTGAAGCTTCCAATCATACACCAAAATCTATCTATCAGTCCTAGTGAAGATTTCTGTGAAATTTTCCTGGCAGCAACTGATGCACTTCAATCCAACTCGCAATCCAGCTTCTATCCCACACATAGTAAACAGTTGACCCTCATACGAATGGCAGACTCTACACGCTGGGAGCTACACGGAGGTTCCGAGGCGGCGTTGGTACTGTTACACATGTCTACAGCATTTGACACCGTAGACCATCCCATTCTTCAGAACCGCATGAAGACCATAGGTGTGTTGTCCCCTGTGCTGAACTGGATATTGTCCTAACTATATGACTGCACACATCAGGTCCACACCTACAACTTCTACTCCACAGTCAAACCACAGAAGTGGGGTATGCCGCAGGGCTCTGCTCAGAGCCCGCAGACTTTTGTAATATTTACTTTACCCCGCTGGCAGAATTGATTGCCATGTCTGCAGTCGAAATTATCTCATATGCTGAGTATCTTCTGATTCTAATCACATAAAATCCGGTAATAGCTGCAATTTTTGAGCATCACCAACAATTTGTCCTTGGTGTTGTAATGTCACTCTGGGGGTGTACCTCATAAAGTATTGACAATCATACTCCTGGAATGTTGGTGTTGTCCTTGCGGGTGGTCTAGTATCCGTCTGTGATGTCAATGTAGAAGTAGTATGCGGGCCTTACGTACAACCAGGTCACAGTAATGAAGGTGATGTGTTGTGCTGTTGTGTTGATGCGATAACAGAGTCCAATGTTGTGCTGATGTAAGTAGCGTGTGTGCAGTACAACGCACATGACCTGCTTGTACAGACATGCACTGTTATGTGTGGCAGTGCAGTGTTGGCAGTATGAGTTGCATACACAGTCTGCGAAGCTGTCATGTGTGCAATTAGGGGTTGCCTGACACCAGGTGGATGATTGTCTGGTGTTCACTGTGTGTAACCGATGTAATCCAAGCCTTTCTCATGGAGGTGGTGCAACTGCGGCACTGACAAGCTGCGGCCTGCCTTAAGAATGGACGGATGGATGGAGGAGCATATTGGATGCGTGTGTGTTGCAGAATCTGGGCACTGGGTGTTGCGGTGTCACTGGGGAGGCAGCATCAGGAATGTGTGAACACATGATAGCAGAAGGTGTGAGACACTATTGAAAAGTAGCACACAAAGACAAGGATTTTTGCAAGGCACCATGTTACATGTGTACGGAAAGTAAGGAGTGCCTGGTTACTCATGGGTCACTGCTCGAAAATAGGTGAACAATCACCAAATATGATGGCCACAGGACCAGGCACCAAAAGGCCAAGCGGGGCACAGGACAAACAGCGTCAGCAGGTGTTGCATGACTGTTGTGGGTATTGAGCTCAAACAATACATACATACATACACAACCATGTAAGTCAAACACATTATGGACCATGACCTATTACAAACACCATGCATGTTGACCCAGTACACATAACCACATATGCACAATCATTGTAAAGTATTCCATAGATGAAGCATGCTGACTGGCAAGAGATCTGCAGTGACAGTAATGGGGCACAATGTACAATTTGGAAAACATTTCCTACATAAATGGTTCAAGTTTGTCCTGAGGACATGCTGCGTTAGGCATTGTACATGGCCAGTGGCATTGCTCAGAAGAAAATAACTGTCATGCAATTAGGGTACCTGTAATGCTGGTGAAACAATCTACACACGACTGCCAGGGACTGTCGGTACCTTTGATCCTCAGATTTGTGCGATGCTCAAAGGGGTCCATCTCCAGATAGCCTCTTGGTCTTAGTATGAATAACAGACTCAAAAGGGTGATCAGGCGAGGGGAGGAGAGGATGGGAACAGCAGGGAGGGAGATCTGAAACAAAGGTAAACAAGCATAACAATACAAAACTTCTTGGCACTGAATCACATTATGCCTCATGACGTATACTGTAACAGTTACACCTGTGTAGTTTAACCACAGCCACTGTATCCAATTTGTGAGCACAGGTTTTGAAATGATACTACATCTGAGGTTTGGACAGGGACACACAAAAGGTAGCAGAGTTTTTCACCCAAATGAAGGGGGTCTAACGCTCACCAGGCTGCTTCAATGGTATTAGAACCATGTGCTCATCAAGTTACTTACAGTCTATGAATGAGGTTAAAAAAAAGTGAATTGAATGTGTAGCAGTGCTACTCACACAAAGCAAAAAAACTGTAGTCAGCCCTGGGAATCAGTGAGGGTCATGAATGTAAGATACACATCACCCGCAAGAGCCGTACTTAGCTGATGCAACGAGGAAGGGAAGTATTGAAACACAAGGAAGCCTAGCAAGAGCCAGTCATTGGCTCTTCCAACTGTGCCTTCCAATGCCAAACATGACAAGCAGGTGTGACCAAACTCTACAGAGAGTAATGATGCACAAAGCCACTAAACCACCCCTTCCATGACCAGTATATGCAGCACGGCGCAAGACTTTGCTGGGATTAACGTCAACCGACTGGTGTAACGGAAGTGTTTACATTTCCCACAGCACCACGTTGGTACGTCATCAGTGCTACATTCCTGGAATCATGGGAATAGAAGGTTAGGATAAAGTTACCAAGAAGGCTTGCAAAGCAGTGTTCTCCACCGGCACTGATGTAGCAACGTGACAGTGACATTACATACTGGCACAAGGGGCAATGCATCCATACGAACAGACTCATTGGACAGTTGTCAGAACATGTGGGACATACACTGGCCCACACCTTCACAACATGTTATTAGGTAAACCAAACTGTACTGGGCCACAAGATTAATGTGATGAGCCAGACACATCCTGCTGCACACAGTGAGGCTGCAATTCCACACAGAGCCTGTGGTTGTGATGTCACACACAATGTCAACCAGTGACATCCACAATGTGTCTGGCCCAAGGTCTCCCCACATCGATGCATTCACCAGAGTCAACACTCAACAACAGATGACTGACAAGAAGGGTGACTGTCCAGTCATGGGAGTGTTGCAACATGCATCTTGAACGATGTTATTGACACATTTATGTATGGTTCTACAACATGCACAGCAACAGTTCCCACACATTCCCAAATCATACCAACCTAAAAAACCCTCTGTAGATATCTTACCCAAGCGGCCATTTCCACATGTCTGTGCATGGAACGCTGATTCCGCACACGTTGCAATCATCAGGATGAATAGCAGGAGTACCAAAATGACACAAACAGACAACAGGCAGAGCAACCTCTGAATAACAGGCACATAAGGGGACACATTAAAAAGATTTCCATACAGACATGGTCATGTGAAAATACATCACAATGTAGTACACATGAACATTCCAAATTCACTCATTGCACATATGCGTGTCATGACATCATCACTTGTGTGACACATCCCAACAAACATCAAAGTGACTTAGCATACAGTCAGCTCGACACACAGTATGCAACACATGCCACTTTATGCCACAAGCTTGCACACAAATTCCCAATGACTCACCATTAAGAGAAGATGTTGCGTATGAGCTGACTCATCCTCCTCCTCCTCATCACTTTCATTGTGATCAAGCCCTTCGTCCTCAATGGGTGGATGTTCCAGCTCCTCAGGATCCAGGATGAGTGGCACGGCCCTCTCAACTGCCATGTTGTGCAGAATGTAGCACACGATGAAGATGTTACACACTTTGACCGGGGCTTATGGGAGGGATCCGCCAGTCTTATCAAGGCACCGGAATCGGCTTTTCAGGAGTCCAAACGTTCGCTCAATCACTCGCCTTGTCTGCCTGTGTGCATTGCTGTACCGCTGGTCTGCAGCTGTTCTTGGGTTGCGGAGCGGTGTCATGGGCCACAGCATGTTGGGATATCCTGCGTCGCCTACAAATATACATCGGGTAAAATTTTGGGTAATGACATGCCGTTAGATCAAACCAAAAGTGAGACATACAGGACAGACAAAGTATGCCCACCAACAAGACATGCCCGATCCTTGTGTAGCTGCAGCATCATCTGTGGTACCCTGCTACGCCTCATGATGAATGCATCATGGCACGATCCTGGAAAACGTGCACAAACATGAGAAATCAGCATGTTAGCAAGACACACCACCAAGGCATTTATTGAGTGGTAATGTTTTCTATTGCGGTAGGCCTGCTCCTGAGCCTGTGGTGGCACCAAAGCCACATGTGTACCATCAATGGAACCAATGACATGTGGCATCCCTCCCAGGGCATAGAAGTCACCCTGTCTGGTGTTCAACTGTGCAGCGCTGAATATCTTTCCAGCTTTGGTGCTGCACAAGCCACTGAGGAGGATTCTTCCCCCCCTGCACCCACAACACCTACCCTTCCCTCAACTGTCCCTGCGGTGCCAATCACTGACCCAGATGATGCCCCCCCCCATGAGTCCACTAACCTTTAACTCCATCATGTGCAGGCAAGTTTCGGGTTGACAAGCTCCCCAACGTACCCCCAAAAGAGACATTATTATGTAACTGTCCATTGGCCTTCTTTGAGCCGGGACTCATTTCAGAAATCTTTTTCCTTTTGGAGCTGAATAAATCACTTCATTTTTCATTCTAAACTATTGCATTTGAGGTACATGCTTTAGGTGCTGTGTGCCTAGGAGTTGGTGTCATGGTAATGTTTTGTTATTGTGAAAGATGTCTATTTTCAGATGGTATTGAGGTGGACCATGGTATCTATGTGCCATCACAATGTAGCAGCAAATGATCTTGATTTGTGTGTGTTCAATTTTACTACAGACATTGTTCCAAAGAGTGTCCCTTCCTCAGTGACACATGAGATCTTCACTACAGACAGTTGCACGATTGTTGTGGTGACTTTTGTGCAGATTTCCTAATATTTTGGACGTTCCCTTCTGCAATGGCCATGCCTGCTCACAAATGAGTTCTGCTCATTAGTCTGTGCCATCCATGCTACTTCATGTACTTGTGTTTGTAGTAGCCTTTTTCACACTATGCAGATGTATGATCACAGCCTTACCCTTATGTTTGGATTTGTTATGCAGGGTATTTGTGCACACGACTCACAATTTAGTGCTTTGTATCTAAGGGGTTCAACCCTGTTCCTTCCATGAGAGAGTACATGTTTCACCACCTGCATATTCATATCAGGCCCGGGATGTACATGACAGTGTGTTTTTCATTTTTGCTCTATTTGTTTGGCGGACTGTTACCTGACTATACACTATTGACTCATGATGGGAGGGTGTGTAGGGTGCCTGCAACCTCCATGGGAGGATATGCTTGTGGGATTGGACATCACACCCACATGTGGTGTGTCACGCAGTGTGTGACCGACATCCATCCTCCGTGGAGTGTGACACTGCTGTAAGTGATGTGTTGCTATGCAACTATCAGGACTGTCACAGGTTAGGGGTGTAAACATACACCCATGTAGTTGTTGTGTGATGATGATAATGCCCACCCATATAACTGAGCACTGCTGGGAGTCCTATCCACACACCCCTCCTATGGCTGGGCACTGCTGGGAGTCCTATCCACCCCCCCTGCTATGTCTGGGCACTGCTGGGAGTCCTATCCACACACCCCTCCTATGTCTGGGAACTGCTGGGAGTCCTATCCACACATCCCTTCTATGTCTGGGCACTGCTGGGAGTGATATCCAGCCTGCCCTCCTATGCCTGGGCATTGCTGGGAGTCCTATCCACACACCCCTCCTATGTATGGGCCCTGCTGGGAGTCCTATCCACACACCCCTCCTATGTCTGGGCACTGCTGGGAGTCCTATCCACACACCCCTCTGATGTGACGCACTGTACCCCAACATTCATGGTGTGTGCGGCTCGTATCACTATTGCAATGATGATATACGCGAGCGTGTGACGAACCATACCCCAACATTCATGGCGTGTGTGCGGCTCGTATCACTATTGCAATGGTGATATACGCGAGCGTGTGATGCACCGTACCCCAACATTCATGGCGCGTGTGCGGCTCGTATCACTATTGCAATGGTGATATACGCGAGCGTGTGATGCACCGTACCCCAACATTCATGGCGTGTGTGCGGCTCATATCACTATTGCAATGGTGATATATACGCGAGCATGTGACGCACGGTACAGGTACACTTCCGTTGTTGCGGTACGTTGTTCCCACCGTATGCGCCGTTGTCGGTTTCTGTGCACCAGGTTGTAGGCGTACAGGAATAGGATGACACGGTCGATGGGGTTCATGGCCTGTCAGTCACGTACCGGGGTGCGTTTCGAGCCGGACTCTCCTTTTACGGCGGCTTTGAGCTCCCGTAGCAATAGGGTTGTAAGGAGTGTCGCCGAGACGAATCGTACTTGCTTGGCCGGAAACTGCTGCCTGTTTACGGACGGACAGCGCGTAGAGCATGACCCGGATATGTATTGTATGTATTTTTTGTTCGTATGGTGTTTGGTACGATTCGTACATTGATATGCTTTTGTTTTGGATCGTACTTCATCGTACGTACAGGGACGTTGTAGGTGTACGAATGGTACGGGAAAAACGCTCCGTACAGCGAATCGTGGGGGATTTTACCGAATCGGAATCGACCCCTAAATATAACAAAATTAAAAACATTACATATCTAAGGGAATAAAATTAGTATTCACACTCCAAAAGTAGAGAATTTGTTGGATAGTGGGAAGGTAAACATAACAATCCCTACTCCAGTGAATGCAACAGTAGTGAATGCTTTGGATAATATAAGAGTAAAAATTACTATTCCCCCTCCAGTGAGTGCAACTGTAGGGAAAGTGTTGGATAGCGTAGGGGTAAAAATTACTATTCCCAATCCAGATACTGCAACAGTAGGGAGAGTGTTGGATAGCATAGAGGAATAATTTAGTAGACTCAGTCCTCCAATTTAATTAAAATCAATTTAAAAACAAAATTAATTATTTAAATATAATTTACTTCACACTATTTTCCACTATTACCGTAACCTCCAATATTCTAAAGTATTAATAAATAACAAAATTAATTAGCATTTAATTAATTAGCTAATCACAATTAACACAAATATAAAAACAATGATATATAAATTGATTAACACAATTAACAGTATAAAATAACTTTGATTAAATATTATATAAATATTAATAAAAATGTATTTTCAAATATTTTAACAAACACCATACTCCCCTATAAACACTCCACACACTCCTCCAAAAACGTAAAATAATTAAACTATTAATACATTATGTATTAAGAATTAATATTACATTAATTACTAATTAATAACAATTCACACAATATACATAATTAAAAATTAATTTAAAACATGTATTAATAACTTTTAAAATATTTAATAATACATTATTTAACAGAATTAGCAATATTAATTAGTAACCATACAATTATTAATTAATACATTATTTTCTTTTTTTTATTTACATTAAATTACTTCCTACCCTATTCCCCTATGAACCCACAACCCGCTACGGAACTAATATATGCAAAAATTAATTACCAATAATAATTATTAACCATAACATAATTAATTAATATATTTTTTTTAATTTTAATTAAATTACTCTCCATCCTATTCCCCTATAAACCCACAACACGCTACAGAACTAATATACGCAAAAATAATTGATATATTATTCATTATCATAAAATATATTGTAACAATCATAAAAAAACATATACTTTTAACACATATACTAACATATAATACAATTAAAATTATTTTGATATAATAACATGCTATATTATGACATTCTATATTATAACATAATATATAATGACATTCGATATAATGACATTAGATATTACTTACCTATATTTCGAAATTATATCCAACTATATTATGTCCATCCTATATTCTGCCCTCTCGATATTTTTCACTCAATATTATGTCCTCTCGATATTTTTTATTATATATTTTGGGGGTTTACCATCACAGGTGACCACAAGTGTGGCAGTTTCTGCTTATTGCTTCCAATGGCAGTCCTTGCGCCTTAAGTACCTAGGAGTGTACATAAACTGAAGACTGGACTGCATAGTGGCAGAAAACCTTGATCCTCACCTATCATGTATGAAGCTGGACTTCGAGAAGTGGGCCCACCTTAGACTCTAATTACGGGACAGGGTACAGGCGGCTAAGATGGTGACACTGTCACGATACTCATATGTACTTGGCATGTTGCCCCTACTGGTCCCTCTTTCATTGCTACATTCCATGGACCGAAGCACACAGTCTTTTATTTGGGGGATGTCCTGTCCCCAGTTAGCCAGTAGAAAGCTCCTGGCTCACCGATCTCGATCTTGTGGGGGCCTGGACCTGCCCTCGATTAAGCACTATGCTCTGGCCCTTCCCTTTGGACAGATTGCTTGAATGCTTTCTGGGACTCAGGATCCGCTGCAGTGGATGTGGATGGAGTGCACCCTGCCTAGTTGCCCGCAGGACTGCACCCACTTTACAAAAGTGGCACACCAATGCAGAGTTCCACCAAACCAATATTGAAAACCCTGGTCAAATCATGGCATCAGGCTCACCACCTCTTCGGGTGGATCTCCTTCTTCATGATCATGCACCATTATGGGGCAATTCTGGCATCTGTATAGGTGGTGAGATGTTGAACTGGGAGGCGTGGCATTCTTTGGGTATCTACAGCTTCCATCAACTCTGCGAACTGGGCACCCTTAAATTCTTTGCTGCACTCCACAAAGAATTTGGTCTTCCATCCCATCAGTCCTAGCAATATTTGCAGCTCTGACATTGCCTCAGGCATTTTCCTGGGTGAGCAGCCCTGTGTCCTTCCCTGTTGTTTCCTAACTTAGAACATGGGGTCCCTTCTGTGGAGTAATGTCTCACTTTTTAAGCCTCTTGAGCTGCCATTTTTCTCATTACCACTTCAAAATAGCCTCTGTATCTCATGTCAAACCAGACTCTAGCAGAATATGTACCAGATGATTGGGTGGACCATCTGGAGGCATTGTATTGTGGGGCCCAGGAGGCAAGATTGAAGTTCTGTTGCTTTAAGTCACTGCATGACTGGTAGGAGTCACTGAATCCTGCGTCCGCGCAGTGGACATACGTGTGAGAGGCTCCTGCTCGGCTCACCCAGGGGACGAATGCAGCGTGCCTCAGCGGTGTTTCCAAGAATGATTGAGTCCCGGTTTTGGTATCCTGGCAGTCGGCAGCTGAGCGTGTGAAGTGCGGGGGAGCCGCGGCGTTCGAGGTGTCGGCGACCTCGCCGAAGAGAGCAAGGAAAACAGATTGCAGACCGCAGAGACTTACATGACGGGGCGTGTCGTGGCGGTTGCTGAACGCTGGCCGGACTCACCTGCGGCCATTTCGGGTTGCTTGGAGTGGATTTCAGGTCCGTGTGGAGCTGGCGCCGGTGGAGTGCTTCATCAGTATGCAGTATGCAGTAAGGCTTGGGGAAAGCGTTTACTGTTAAAATACAAGACGTGTGCCGTCTGAAAAATGCAATTTCAGTAGCCTGGGCAACGTGGATGTGGGACTGGTTGGCAAAAACTGTTGTTAGACACCAGTGTATATGAACTTTAGCGCTACGGTATCATCACATAATTATGGTTTAAAAGCGCCCTTTCCTTTTTTGGGGGAAATAGCTGTGGCAAGGAGGATCATTTTTTGTCATTATCCTGATATTATTGGATTTTATTAGTAATTTTGGCGCCATTGTCTGCTGGGAACTCAGATATACATAATATATAATAAAGCAAAAATCGATTTTGGCGGATAAAGAACCTAGAAGCTGTAGCAACGTGGGACACGGCTTGGAGGTGAACCACGCACCCCTCAGGACTTTCACATCACTCCTCGCTTCAGAGGCCATAGGAGGCTGGGCTGGGCCCCCCCTCTTACATCTGAGAAGTAAGGCGCAGAACATTTATATCTGTTGGACAACTGTTTGGACTTCTGGGTCTATCATATATATATCTTTAACATGGCCAAATCTTTCACTAAAGTGTGCGCTCGGGGTGGGGGGGGGGGTAGGAACCCTGGGCGCTTTTCTGAAACGAGCAGAAACTGTGGTGTCTAAAGAAATAGAACAGGTGGAAAGAAGTTTGTCCCTAGACCCATCTTGTCAAAGACTTTGCCCGTTAATAACTACAGAGACGTCTATAAACACTGTTGTTTCCTCGGTATCCCGGGGCATACCTGGGGCCCCGAATGGGTCAGTATTGGACGGAAGCCTATCTATTTCCTCTGATTCACCCAATGTGACTAGTGTATTGCCCACCCCCTTAGTTACATGTACCAGGCAGTTACGGTCCACCTCTGTAATGAACAGTAATGTGTTAATAGGGAAAAGAAAGGCAAGTGATGCCCCTAAAGGAAGTCGACAACAAGCAAAACAGCCCAGGAATTATAAAAATATAAAATCTAACTTTGGGCGAGGTAGACTGGATGAAAATAGCACAAAACAGGTTGGGGAAGGAAGGCCTAAGGGAGCCATAGAGTTTGATGAACAAAATATAGAAGACACCCTGGGGGCTAAAATGTGTGAATTTATCAGAACCATGGAAGATCGTCTGAGGGTATTTATTACTCCAGTTATGGATAAATTGGAACAAATAGATTGCAGATTAAATACTATAAAAAAATATATTACAACCCGAGAAACTCCAAAACCTGGGGCGATTCAACCGGATGGGCATTCTCTAAGTGCACTCACAACTAGAGTATCTGACCTGGTAGATTCAATGATGACCCCAGTACCCCAAGCCATAGCACCATTAACCATCCATACAGGCATAGGAGTGGGAACTAACCAAGGTCCGAAACCGGGTCCGACGGGTCCAGTGGGGAGATTAGGTCCCCCAGTGCGGGCCTGTGCACAAGAACCATCGTTACACCTCCCACCTGAAGCTTGCCCATATTCGATAATTTTGTCAAATGTCCCGAAACCCCAGGATGGCAGAGAGGAACACTGGACCACCCTTAAGAAAATGGCCCTCCACTTTTTGAGTGTTAAAACAGTTCTAGGTGACCCCTTGTTTAATAAATTTAAAATGATCAGAAGGGTATCATGGGTGGAAATAACTAGGAAGACGCTTAAGGGCGACTGTTTCCTCATAAGCTTTGGTTGCCCGAGATTAGTTGAGCACATTCTGAATCAGGCCGGATCAGTTAGGATTCAGCCAGACTATGTGAATGTACTACCACTGGGGTTTTTCTATCCACCTCATAACAACAAAGTAACTGGGGAATGTAGCCATTTTATTACCCAGTTAACTGGTTCTACTGGTGTTATTGCTTTGAGCAGTAGATATGAGGCCCTAAGCTCATTGAATACCAATGATTGACTCCGTTCAATGACAAACATAGAATTAGGAACAGTTAGCCCAGTGGACGATCGTAGAGTGCGTACGCTTACTGGATTTGATTTACAGGGTACGGCCCGCACCTTAGCGAGAGATAGGGTCACTATATTTGGTGAAAAAGCTTCATTTAGTATACCTAGTGATACAGTTGTAATGAGGGAGAGGTCTTGCTACACCCTGTGATAGAAGAGTTATCTTTGGACACACAGGCTTGGATTGTGAGGCCGGAAGAGGAACCCGGTGTTATCAACTCACCACTATTGATCCCTAGAGTTACAGAGGCTAATAAGTGTATCCAGACAAGTGCTCTTTCTTCTGAGAATAAATTGATGATCCTATCTTGGAATATTGTGGGATTACGATCAAAAAGAGGGGACCCGCACTGGGAGGCTTTTCTTTCAGCATATCATATTATTGCCCTACAGGAAACTTGGGTGGCTAGAGAATCTTATTTGTTGGATGGCTTTCAATCATTTAGTAAATTTGCCATACCAGCTCTAGCAGGGAGAGCCAGGGGGGGGGGGGGGTCTTCTGTTATTATTTAGTCTTAAACTTCTCTACAAAGTAGTGTTAGTTGGGACATGTTCCCCAAACATTTTAGCGGTGAGACTTGAGGCTGATAATTTGCCAAAATTCATAGTGGTTAATTTTTATAATTCCTTCACCAGGATCAATGAACTGGACCACCTAAGGGCACTGTCGGTGTTCGTGGATGATTACAAGGCAAATAATGATGCCTTTTATAATCTTTTAGTTCTGGGAGATTTTAATACCCATGTTTGTCATCTAAAATGTCTGCAGCATATTGATGCTGACGTTGACTCGAGGGGGAGTATTCATTTTGAGCAAACTAAAAGTGGGATATATCTTGAGAGTTTCTTAGCTGCACACCTTCTGTGTGCTCCATTACAAGGAGAAACTTCTTCTACTGTTCCAACTTTCATTGGACAAGGCAACTGTTCTACAATAGACTATATTGTAGTGTCATGTCTTTTGAAAGACACAATAGAATCATTTGGTGTCTCATATAACGGTCTTAGCGAACATAATCTGCTCGCTTTGGATATAAAAATTAGGGCGCTCAGAGGCAAAGAAGCACCTGCCCTGATCTCTAAATCAAAAATAGATAGTGTATCCCCGGGGCGGAGATTAAGGTGGGAGGTGATTAACCCTGCAGATTTTCTGGAAAATCTGCTCAGGAGTAACACTGAGGACTTGAGCTTATGTCTGGACATGTTTACTGAGCCTAAAATAATCCTTGGTGCTTTTAGTCATATTACAGATTATGTAGCAGTAAACTTAACCAGAAAAAGCAAACCTAGGCCAAAAAAATGGAAAAGTTGGTTCAATCAAGCTTGTAGTGATACTCACATGGTCCTTCTAGAAGTATTAAACAAATCTAGCAGAGACCCACAGAAGATTGCTGAGGCTAGAAGAAAATACAAAAAAACTATTAAATTGAGGAAAAAAAATTAAAACATTTGGCATGGGAGGAATTGTCCAAGGTGAGTATTGTGGTAAATAAATAAATAATACCCTATTTTTGAATGAATAAATGAATAACAGATAGCTCAATAAATAAGAGTCAAGATTCGAGGTAGTAGGAGTTTGGCAGGTTTAATACAGCATAAGGACAGGAACAGGACCACCTGCACAGGAATAGGATGGCAGCTGCCGGGGACAGGATCGGGAATGACGGCGTAACTTTTAATAACAGTATATGAGCATATATACATAACGCAAACACATAGCATTACATTGCAATAGGCGTAGCAGTGGGTGGAGCAATAGGCGTGACGCGTAGCAGTCGCGAAAGATAAGGGTGAAAAGAGGTGTAACAGGGCGTATACATAGACATGTGATGCAAACGTAACAGAATATGTCATGAATGGGGCGGAAACCATGGAGGGGGCTACCTAAGGAGCCGGGACCTCTAACCTGATGGTGCGCGCAAACTAGCAATGACGTATCACTAGGAGAAGCTGGGGGCTTCGAACTCTGTGCTAGGAGCAGAGACTGAAGTCTGGAGAGTCAGGGCGACATGTACCTAAGCAGTATCTAGTATCTGATGTTTAGGGAACATGTTGATATAAACTAGAAGTCAGGAGGGGAAAGGCTAACAGACACTAAGACTGGACCATGCATTATTCTACATGTAGTGCGTGATGAAGAATATTAAATGACCATTAATACAGTATTTCTCTAACGTGGGGCCGTAAAGGCTAGACAATGACGGTAACTATTGATGCGATTCAGTAGCTTAGGAATGCAGAGAAGGAGGGCTGTACTGATAACTCGAATCATAACATACTCTTGGCAGACTCAGAGGCAGGGCCAAGCTGAACCGGGCACTGCGAGGAAGGAAGTAAGTGAAGGGTCGAGGATACAGGTGGGGGTTGTATCGCTCCTCAGCGAGGCTTCAGGAGACAGGAGCCGAATCTGGTGTCCGGGCCCTTTTGAGGCCTAGAAACGGGGACTTTACAATGAAATAACGTGCACACTGAGAAACGTGGCAACGTAGCTTTACATAGGCCTGATATTTGTAGTATTCACGAGGACTGGAACTGACATACTAGAGGTGGACACAACTGTAATTGCGTCTTGAATCGAACATGGGGAATACATATGCATATTTAATCATGCACACATAACATATGATGGATGACACGTAGGGACACAGAACATGGCAAAATTTACTTTTCCACATTCCCTCCTTGTCACTACGTTTCCATCAGGAAACATCAATATTCATGATACCATCTATCATTTCATACAGTATCATTTGTTCGTCTCGAATTATCCTGGAACGGGATTTAGAACGGGGCTTGGGACTAGGAATACATGATGTAGCACAAATGCCGCAAATCGCAGGGCCACATTGTATACAGAGGCAGCAGCTGAATATGATCGCTACTGCAATACCTAGAAAGGACAAGACTTTCCATCCCCAGGCGGAAATTATATTCCAGAACCAACCGGACCATGTCCAGGTGCCTGGATCTTGGTGTAACAGATGGGCAATTTTATGGAGTCTGGTTATAGCTGAATAAACAGACGGCGCGTTATTTGGAATGAAAATGCAGCAACTAGATCCGATGACTCTACAGGCCCCGCCCCTATCGGCCAGTATGACGTCAAGGACGAGACGATTCTGTAAAACGACAAATCTCATAGCAGATTGCTCTTCAGTTAAGTTACCCAGAGCAGAGGCAGTCTCATTGACTACAGCTTCAAGGGTTCTGGTTAACCTACGGATTAGTTTACTATTCTGGATAGGTCCTATAAAGAAAAAGAAACCTCTATTGAAATCTGTATATTGTTCTAGAGCAGTTTCAGTATAATCGACAATTGGGGACTCCCTTCTATGTCTAATGTGGACTAGATGTGTGTTTCTATGGTAATCAGACGGGGCTAGGAAAACTGGTGGCAGTAGGAAGGCAATGTAACAGGTTCCCTCCCAATCGAGGGGCAGACGAACATATGCAGTTTGACCACAAATAAAATAAGAATGACGTGAAGCTTTGAAGATAGATTTCCCACGGTCACTATACTTGACAATAGTAGTACAATCACTATGTCCTACGTGTACGGAACCATTATTTCGGACACATAATTCGCCTTTGACTGGTAGTACTGAAATTGCAGGTAAATCTGGAGTGGAATCAGACTGAACATTCAGGACCATGAAATTCGAAGAATAATTACCTAAATTATACACTTCATTTTCTAGATCTAACCCGGTTCTGTGGGGGAGACCTTGCTTGTCTGGAAAACATGTACTGTTAAGAAAAGACATATCTGTTGAGGATGACGTTAACGTGGACCATGCTCCACACGAACCATTATGTGAAAACGGATAAGGAAAGAGTGGCAGAACTCCCTTCGGTGTCTGGAAAGGGGGGAGTCGACCACACACCCAACAATTAGTGGCATTGCTGGTCTGGTGTGAATAATGTAACATACGGATAAAAGAATTATTTCGCATAGCGAGGCGGTAAGAGAGTTCATGAGGAGGCAGATCACTAAACATATGCTCTACTGTAGCATTAGCAGACTTATTTACATGAGAAACTGGGAAACACAGGTAAAATGCATAACTGGTGCAGGAAATCATAATGCTGAGAAATAATATGAAACATAGAAAAATGATACATCGGATTGAGTTTTGACTAACTCTCTCACTATGGGGGTCTATTTTATACATGTCAGAAACAGTCTAACCGTTTCACCTAGGGGAGGACTTAGACAATCAAACTGGCTGACTTATTTTACTAGACCGGAGTTTCAACTTGTACTCCTGCTGCGGAGTATTCTCTAACGGGGAAGGGTTCGTAGCAATGTCTTTTGCGGGACAGTCCTTAAGAATAGTACTTTGGCAATCCTTCAAATCCTGGGAAATGTTCTTTGAGACGGGTTTCAGTCCATAAAACTTCTTTATATGTGAAAGGTGCACCCAGCCTTTGCGACCCTCCAACTTCACGGCTGTACGGGTGGCGAGGAGGACCTGTCGGGGCTCCTTCCAGCGTGGCTCCAGCGGACTTGAGCGGTCAAAATTCCGGACAAGGACCATGGATCCTGGAACGATTTCATGCGGTGCCACCTCGGTATTGTCTGGAAATGCGGCGGCAACCTGTGAACGACAAGAGTTGAGGGCAGACATCAAGGAAGCTAGGTAATCTGTCAGCATATTACTTGAAACATCGGTAATACTTCGGGGTCTAGGAGTACCCCACATGTTAGGGGGGCGGCCGAAAACGACCTCATACGGGGACAGACCTGATCTGGAATGTGCGACCATGCGCATATAGAACAAGGCAACTGGCAGAGCTACTAGCCAGTCCACACCTTTCTCTTTGCATACTTTGGCGATGCGGATTTTCAGAGTCTGGTTATGTCTCTCTACGAGACCGGCTGCTTCAGGATGGCGTACACAATGGAACTTCCACTGGTACCCTAACAAAAGGGAAACATGCTTCATCAACTCAGATGAGAATGGCTGGCCGTTGTCAGAATATACGACTCTAGGGAGTCCATAACGGGGGAAGAACTCACGAACCAACTGCTTGGCAGTGGTCGCGGCTGTGTAATCTGGGACTGGATATGCTTCTGTCCACCTGGACAAAGCGCATACAACTACAAGGACATACTTGAAACCTCGACATCGCTCCATCTGAATATAATCCATCTGGAGGACTTCAAAAGGGTGGTCAGGAGGCTGGAATCCACCTTGTTCCACCGGGACACTTTTACCTGGATTAAACTGACAACATATCATACAGGTACGGACTTTTTGCTTGGCTGCAGCTCGTAAATGCTTGTTGAACCAAATGTTCTGGATACTGTCTAACATAGCTTTTTCTCCTAAATGTGCTGGACTATGTGCGGTATTGATAATGACTTGAACCATAGAGTCGGGGAGAAACCATGTGGCTCTACCCTTCGTTAACCATCCTTGATCTGTCTGGACCCCTCCTTGTTCGGACCATTTCTTGATTTCATCGGGAGTAGCATGTAACTGGATATCTATGACATCTTGTGTAGGGTCCTTAACTGTCATGCATGTAGTCGGATCTGGAGTGTGTGTCATGTTAACTGGAATGTCTGGAGTCTGTGCTGTAAGCTTGGCTGTGCGATCTGCTAGATCGTTACCCTGGGAAATAGTGTCAGTAACTTTCGTATGTGCTTTGCACTTCATGATAGCAATGGATGTCGGTAAATGTATGGCATCTAACAGAGCTTGAATAAGGAGACCATGCTGAATCTTGGTTCCATGAGAAGTCATGAAACCTCTCTCCTGCCAGAGCACTCCAAAGTCGTGTACGACTCCAAATGCGTAGCGCGAATCTGTGTAAACATTAACTTTCAAGTTCTTGGCGTGTAGGCAGGCTTGTGTCAGAGCAACTAGCTCTGCTGCTTAAGCGGACAGGGTGTCAATACGGTGTGTTTCAATAACCTCGGTGTCGGTAGTCACTGCATATGCGGCGACTAGTTCTCCTGTACTTGTTCTCATACATGAACCATCCACATAAAGTGTCAGGTCGGGATCTGGTAACGGAATATCTGTCAGATCTTGTCTTGGCTTTGTCGTAATGTTAACTACTTCCACACAGTCATGTGTGGCAGAATTCGAAGTAACTGATGGTAACAATGTAGCAGGATTTAAAACGTTGCAGCGTCTGATTTCTATGTGTGGCTGGAACAGTGTCAATTCATAACCTGTTAAACGTGCAATTGTCAAGTGCTGAGTCTGTGTTCGGTTTAAAAGAACTTCCACGGAGTGTGGAACTTGTACTGTCAGGGAGTGTCCTAAGACTATGGAATCACTTTGTCTGATAGCTAGTGCTGTGGCTGCAACTGACTTGAGGCACGCAGGCAGAGCCTGGGCTACAGGATCTAATGTGCTCGAAAAATAAGCACATGGCTTGTATTGTCCTGCTTGATCTTGTGTGAGAACAGATAATGCTGTACCTTCGCGTTCTGTGACGAAAAGTGTAAAAGGCTTACTGTAGTTTGGTGTAGCTAGAACTGGAGCTTGACATAGGGCTTTCTTTAACTCGTTGAAACTAAGTGTATGTTCAGATGTCCAAGGGAGGACAGTCGATACGGCTGCCTCCTGTGTCGTTAATTGTATCAGTGGCTTGGCTAGGAATGCATACTGAGGAATCCATTGTCTGCAATATGAAGTGAGGCCAATAAAAGCACGTACCTCCTTCTGGGTCTTGGGCTGAGGAAGACTCGCTATTAACTGGATACGGTCTGGTGTCAACTGCCTACCCCTCTTGGACAGTAAGTGTCCCAAGTAGACCACTTGCTGGACACAGAATTGAAGCTTAGAAGGGGACACCTTGTGCCCCATCTCGGCTAGGAAATACAAGACTGTAAGGGATGCTCGCTCGCAAGCACGTTCAGAACGGGCTGTGATCAGTAGATCATCGACATACTGGAGCAGGGCAGTGTCAGTTGGCATGTGAATGTTGTCTAGTTGTCTCTTGAGTGCTTGACTGTAAATACTAGGACTTTCTGTGAAACCTTGAGGAGCTCGTGTGAACATATAGCTCCTTCCATTTAAACAGAATCCGAAAAGAAACTGGCTGTCTGGATGAATGGGAACACTGAAAAACGCGTTCTTGAGGTCTATGACAGTGAAAAATGTGGCTTCAGAATCAATGGCTGTCAACAGGGAAGAGATATCTGGGACAACTGGGTACTGCGGAATAATACATTTATTAAGTTCTCGTAGGTCAATCACTAATCGATATACTGGGGGTGCATTTAGATCAGTACGTTTCATGACTGGAATGATCGGAGAATTGCATACATTGGAGTCAGTTTCTACAACTACTCCTTGAGCGATGAGCTCGTCAATAATTTTGGATAAGGCTGCTACAGCCTCAGGTGGCAATCTGTACTGTCTGATTCGTGGTAACACTACACCTGGCTTGAGAGTCACACGATGGGGTGTGATTTGCATGTAACCTACATCAGTTGGACCTTGCGCCCATAAATGCTGCGGAACATTGGACAATCTGGGATCAAAATCTCGTAATACATAGTGACCCTTAAAGTCACGTAGGAACAATCGTATTCCCTCTGGGGAACAGCATATAACTGCACCTAATTCTTTCAGTGTTTTAATGCCTAACAGATTTTCTGGACATGACTTAGTAAGTAACAGATCAGTGGTACGGGACAATGGACCTACTTCTAGAGTAACTGGCTTTGATATTTCATTTACGATAGGTTTTCCTGAAAATCCAAGGGAAACATTTCTTGAGCCTGAGAGCGGAGCCCCTGGAACTTCGGCGTGGCTAATTGTGGTCCTACTTGCCCCTGTATCAATCAAAAACTTTCTGTCTTTCCCTAATACTTGACTGTGGACATAGGGACCTTCTTGATCTACAGGTATCTCGATGAGAGGCAAGCCCACCTCCCTCTCTAGGCTGTTTCATGAATACTGCTGGTACTCTGGATACTCAGACTGTGCATACTGGTACATCTGCTGTGTAACATGCTGTGTTGCAGCGATGGGCTGCGGTGCGGTAACTGTCTGTGGTGCATTCTGTGGCTGAGGAATCTGTGAAACTTGTTCTTGTCTAGGCGGACGTGATCTTTCTTTAGTCTTACCGGTAGCTATGTTATGTTTCAGAACTGCACACTCATTTATAAAATGACCTGGCTGTTTACAATAATTGCAGTTCCCTTTAACGGGAGCTGCAGGATGACTGGCTTGATTTGGACCCCTCTTCTGACTGTCTTGAGGAACAGATTGTGCAACTAGTACTTTCATTTTCGTGTCTTTCATACGTTTTCTCTCGTGTTCTTGCTCTTCTCTGATTCTATTCTGGTGGTATTGGAGCATCTGCAACATCTGGGACGGGGTATTAGCTTGCCAGGTACTTTCGACTTTCAAAACTCGATTTTTAATTTGTGGGCTTGAATTCTCGACTAATTTAGTAACAAAAAGGTGAGGGTATGACTCACTACTTGTCTTGAGACCACTGTTGATGCTAAAACATTTCTCAAATCTAGAATAAAAATCACTAATGTCTTCATCCTGTTTCTGTTTACAGGCTGAGATTGCATCCCAGTCTTCTTTTCTAGTTGTCAATAACCTAGGCAAAACTTGTATTAATAATTCCGGTAATTCTTTACATTTCGCTCCAAGACCGGTACCTGGTACTCGTGCCTTATCTTCAGCTTCTAGAACTGCCCAATCGATCTTTTTCTCTCCCACCTCCCATTCTTTTTCCTTGAGCTTTTCATACACCCCTGCGGGCAGCAGAACTTTTAACATTTTAATTATATCTGGATACGTGTATTCTCCCATACGGAGCATGTCTTTTAATTCTCGATGGAACCCTGCTGGATCTTTATCATGACAGGGGATTAATTTCTTCATCTCTAGGAGTTCCATCTTTGTAATCGGAGTGTAAACAAACACTCGTTCTAGTTCGCCACCCGTTCCTCTAACTGGGTGGACTTCTTGTAACGGATTCTGTCTCTCCATGTAAAATGGTTTACTTTCTGGGGGTGAGACATGAACAAAATGCGGGTTCAAAAACGTTCTATATTTGTGACGCTGTTCTAGAATGACACTAATTAAATCGGTACCTAAACCTTTCCATCTATACTGGAGTAACTCGTTCAGGATATCATGTAACGGGCCTGGATCAGAGTGCTGACCCTCATACAATGTAATGAGGTGCTGAATCATATACATACCCGCCAGTCGTTGCTCGGCTGGGGGCATTTTCAGAAACATTTGTGCCACTATTTCGTCTGGAAAAGTGGTAGAATCAGTAATCCATCGGACTGCTGATCGGACTAGTTCTTGTTCATGCATAGTACTCAACTCACTGTAACCGATTCGTGATTTCAGAATGTGATCGGTAGCTTGGAATACTTGTTCTAGAGAACCTTGTTCTGGTGCTGGATGATGGAAAGTAGACTTGTGTTCTAGGCGTAAATGGCGATCTGGAAATCTAGATTTTCCTACATACGCTATTCTGTCGGGATTCTCGTCCTCTACCTCTTCAGTATCAGAGTTACTTTCTTTCTCGTTTACTTGTGCTGCTTTACGTTGTTCGTGTAACTTTATTATTTCTTTACGAATTTTCTTGTACATACTCTCCATAGCACTGATAGTCTTGTGCTTACCCTCGGCTATACTATTACTCCACTTCATCAGGGCTCTCATTTCGGCCTGATTTTTGGACGGGTAATCTTGTTCTCTTATTAGACAATTAATCAGAAACTTTAATATCATGAGCTGGGTCTCAGCTTTCCTTTGGGACATGACATCACCAATACTTTCTGGATCTTCCCCTGTACGGATGAAACGATATATTCTGTCTAGATCTTCCTTCATATCCGGTAGGGTGACTAGATACTCGGCCACATTCCTTACGCGTAATGAATATAAAACCATATCATCCTCGCCTGGGACTGGGTCATAGCAGCATTCGGCAAGGGATTTTCTTATTTCTGCAACAGACTGATGTCTGGGCGTACGTTGTGACGCTTGCATATGTAATTCGGCTGTCGTTAAACGCTTATGTGGCGGCGGGGTTTGAGGAGGACCTCCTCCTGCGGCCCCTAAACTAGAATCATCAACTGATGCTTTTCGTCTTTGCACCGCAGGAAGTTGAAATGCGGGCTGGACTTGTATGGCGGGCTGGACCGGGGGGACCGTAACAGGTACTCCGGTGTCTGGAGGAGCGGGAAGTGCCTGATTTACAGGGGCTGGCGGAGCGCGAACAGGATTTGCATATTCTGGGACTGTGTCGTCCAAATAGGACGAAATGAAAATATCAGCTGCGGTCTGTTTGTGACGTAGCTTGGTCGGAACTAATGGTGGCGGAAAGTTACTGGATGCCTCCGGGGTCGCTTTTGGCAGGCCCTCGGCAAGAAGAGGATACATACCCTTAATGAGGGCATGCCTCTGTCTGTCTGACTGTTCGGTTTTAACTTGTTCACCTATCTCGATTAATTCTTTTTCTTGTGCTCGTTCTGAGGATTCTCTACTTAATTCCGACTTTCTGATTTCTTTTTCGGTTCTTTTATGAGCTTCTTTGCGCCATAACTCGATGGCATCTTTCTGTGACTGTCTGGCTTTCTTTTTCCATAATGCCTCTTCTACTCGCATGATGCACTCGGCATCCCATGTACCCGATACGGGCCATCTATACTTTTCTTCCAACTGTTTGGTATACTCTACCCATAAATCTAGATATAGTATGGCACTTATGCCATGCTTCTGATACATAAAATGACCTGGACTGTCCCTAGGCGGAACCGGGACTGCTGCTTCCAGCAGACCCTTTCTGGTTTTTAACTGACGTAACTTAGAAAACAAGGGCATGACTGGACTGTAATCTAGACACAATACAATACACAATGAACACGATACTTATTCCCCATTCATACCACGACATTAAAATACATGAAGAACATTTAAAATAACAGTTCGAACAGAATACTACCTGGAATACGGAACACAGAATACATGAATTTTCTCGAGAACAGAACTGACTAGAACAGAAACCAGATGCACTGCTGAAACAGTACGAAACTTACCGGTCTCATAAAGAGACACGTCAGGACCCGCATCCACCGAAGTGGACACTTCGTTTGTGGGTCTGTGTACCACCAACCCATGGACCAGAGTCAATTAAATTGACCCTGTCTAGATACTACCCCAGTAATGGTACTCACCGGGCAGCAAGAACGGAAGGCCTCAGACTGGACTGGACTGCTTCGACGACGGACGACGAACTTCGGACTTCAGTTACGGGTGGACCTCCGGATACCTCGGACCTTGGACTCTCGGCTTGGGCTCTGGTCGGGACTCGCCGCGTTCCTCCACCGTCTCGTTTGGATGCTGGACCGCCTCCTCCGTCTCCTCCGTGGGCCTGAGGGATACTTGAAGCAGAAATATCTGCCGGTGCGCAGAAGAGTTCCGTCACGACTGCAGAGGGTCAGGGGGTCGGCGTGGCTTCACCGACGCGTGGGGAAAGGGCAAGTCCCTGTTCGGGCGCCATTATGTGGTAAATAAATAAATAATACCCTATTTTTGAATGAATAAATGAATAACAGATAGCTCAATAAATAAGAGTCAAGATTCGAGGTAGTAGGAGTTTGGCAGGTTTAATACAGCATAAGGACAGGAACAGGACCACCTGCACAGGAATAGGATGGCAGCTGCCGGGGACAGGATCGGGAATGACGGCGTAACTTTTAATAACAGTATATGAGCATATATACATAACGCAAACACATAGCATTACATTGCAATAGGCGTAGCAGTGGGTGGAGCAATAGGCGTGACGCGTAGCAGTCGCGAAAGATAAGGGTGAAAAGAGGTGTAACAGGGCGTATACATAGACATGTGATGCAAACGTAACAGAATATGTCATGAATGGGGCGGAAACCATGGAGGGGGCTACCTAAGGAGCCGGGATCTCTAACCTGATGGTGCGCGCAAACTAGCAATGACGTATCACTAGGAGAAGCTGGGGGCTTCGAACTCTGTGCTAGGAGCAGAGACTGAAGTCTGGAGAGTCAGGGCGACATGTACCTAAGCAGTATCTAGTATCTGATGTTTAGGGAACATGTTGATATAAACTAGAAGTCAGGAGGGGAAAGGCTAACAGACACTAAGACTGGACCATGCATTATTCTACATGTAGTGCGTGATGAAGAATATTAAATGACCATTAATACAGTATTTCTCTAACGTGGGGCCGTAAAGGCTAGACAATGACGGTAACTATTGATGCGATTCAGTAGCTTAGGAATGCAGAGAAGGAGGGCTGTACTGATAACTCGAATCATAACATACTCTTGGCAGACTCAGAGGCAGGGCCAAGCTGAACCGGGCACTGCGAGGAAGGAAGTAAGTGAAGGGTCGAGGATACAGGTGGGGGTTGTATCGCTCCTCAGCGAGGCTTCAGGAGACAGGAGACAAATCTGGTGTCCGGGCCCTTTTGAGGCCTAGAAACGGGGACTTTACAATGAAATAACGTGCACACTGAGAAACGTGGCAACGTAGCTTTACATAGGCCTGATATTTGTAGTATTCACGAGGACTGGAACTGACATACTAGAGGTGGACACAACTGTAATTGCGTCTTGAATCGAACATGGGGAATACATATGCATATTTAATCATGCACACATAACATATGATGGATGACACGTAGGGACACAGAACATGGCAAAATTTACTTTTCCACATTATCCTGAAAAGTAGCACTCAATTCTGGAAAGTGATTAACAGCCCCTTGTTCAATGAGACAGACAATACAATCAGGGACTGTCTCATTGCTCCTGAAAAGTGGGTGGATCACTTTAGTGGCCTCTATGAGGAAATAAATCAGTCATCTCCTGTCTTACGAGGTGTAATCCACACAGGCGGTTAAAATCAACTTTACAGAGGAGGAAGTTTTGGAGGCTATTGAGTCCACTGCTAAGGGGAAAGCTCCGGGCCCGGATGGGGTCCCGGCGGACCTGTGTAGGGCCGATCCAGGTTACTGGGCAAAGGTATTAACTTCAGTCTTTAATGCGGCTTCCAAAGTTGGCCCTCCAGCATCTTGGGCCAAAGCTGTCATCGTCCCAATATTTAAAAAAGGTTCAAGAGAGGATCCGGCATGCTACCGGCCGATCTCGCTCTTGGACTCGGCCGCAAAAATAATGGGGAAAGTGGTATTACAGCGACTGACAGATTGGTTAGAAGATAACTCTATCATCTTGGACTTGCAGTACGGGTTTAGAAAGGGAAGAGGCACTGTAGGCCAATGCCTCAATTTACATCTTGTCGTAGGGAAGTACACAGTGGCAAAGCAGGGGGACATACATTTAGCATTCATGGATTTGTCCACTGCATTTGACCTCGTTAACCAACAAAAACTGTGGACTTCCCTGTTACATTTGGGGCTGGACCCGGTGTTGATTTTTTTTCTTGCTGACATGCATGAGAACACCAGTGCAGCAGTCCGTTATGATGAGAATGGGAGCTTGACTGATGCATGGCCAGTAAAGCGAGGGGTAAGACAAGGGTGCATACTTGCACCCTTGTTGTTTACGCTCTATATTAATAATTTGGGGGACACACTAACTGGGGCATGTAAGGACATTCCGACAGTTGGCCAAAAAAAGATTCCGGCATTGTTATATGCCGACGATACTGTTTTAATAGTGAGAACGACAAGAGGGTTACAATCCGTACTAGATTGTTTTATTAATTTTATGGATTCTTTAGATTTGATGACTAATTTTAAAAAATCACATGCCATGTCAATTGGTGGAGGGCGGGTGAAAAAGGCATCATTCTTCTGCAAATGGGAGGTACTTAGTAAAGTACCAACCTTCCCGTACCTGGGGATTGTCTTTGATGACAGAAGGTCATGGGTTATGCAACGTGCATTGAAAAAGAACACACTAGCGAGTTCCTCAAGTGCCCTGTTAGGGTTTGCGAAACGTTTGGGATGCAAGCCTCTACCGGCTCTTATGAAAATCTATAATGCTTAATGTGTACCCATGGTATTGTATGGGAGTGAGGTGTGGGTGTATACTGATGTGAATGAGATCCAACTTACGGAAAATGTCTTTTGTAGAAAAGTGTTGTCGCTCCCTCAATCTGTATCTTCTTTTAACGTTCATGAAGACTTGGGGGCGGGCTACATTTCTGATAAGATCGCTGTGGCCCCATTGTTAGGGTGGCTGAGAATATGGGCACAACAAGCGCCAAACTTAAATCAACTAATCATTCAAGTTTGTTTGTCCTTAGATAAGGCCCTTGCAATACCTTGGATTCGTTATAATAAATCTCAAACGGATCTTATGGGCTGTCCTGATCTGTTCATGAATCCTAGCCCGCTAAGCAAAATGGCCATTAAGGTCATAGAGTCCCAATTCCTGAACAGGCTAAAGCTACAAAGGGAAGATGAGGAATTGTTAAAACCATCAGTCAGAAACTTTGTAATGTTAAGTATAGGGAGAGACATCCAGCCATACTTGACTTACATAAGTAAACCGTTCCATTTGTTTGTGCTGTTAAGATTTAAACACAACATACTACCTTGGTTGTTATCCTTCCCAAAAGGTTTTACAAAAAAGGGGACTTTGGGGCCATGCCCATGCGATAACTATTCTGAGCAAACTATGCTCCATATGATTTTTTTCTGTAAGTTTTATGTTTTGCCCCGGAAGAAATTTATTTAGCCGTTATTAAGGGGCTCCAATTTCGAGCAAGTTAGACCAGCTATGGCTTATCTACAAATGCTTGGGTCCGCTGTGGTGTGTTTTGGAGTGGCGAGTTACATTACAGGGGCCATTAGGTGTAGAAATAAATTGCAGCCACCGTAAATTTTTCCTCTGCAAGCTTTTTCCTGAACAGTCATTTTTATATAAATCTGGATCACTTTTAGGAAATGACTAATATTGGGTAACAAATTGTTTTTAACTTTTTATAGTCAAATATATTGTATATTACTTGCATTAAAATGTATTTAGCGTTGTTATATGTTAGTATGTAATCATGTATAATTGTATGAGGTAACACTGTGCCATGCTTTGATGGTTTTAAAGTTTTAACCGAATAAAGCAAACTTTTGACTTTGACTTTGACACTGCATGACTGGCACTGAACTCCAGTAAAGCAGTTATCTCATGCAAATTGCAGGTGCAGCTCCCATGACTGTTGTTACCTGAATAACGTCCTCTGTGAATGCCCATCAGTACAACCCGTTTCGAGGCAGTCAATACCACGTTGAGTGAGACCCTACCAATCACATAACCCCTTCCTTGTCTCCTGATCCTCCTACATGATATAGCGGCCTAACTGGACATTTCTGGCCTTGAGGGTCATCTACTGCAAACGGCTCTCACCACTGATAAGATCTGGATTGTTTACTACTTGTGTTCCCCCAACCCCCCTCCAGGGTGAATGGCTGTCCACAATGTACTAAACAGCCTCTTATTAGTGGGTCATCTGTAACCTACATGATAAGGCAATGATCTTCCTCCTCACCTGGGTGCCTATTCTTTAGGATGAAGCTCACTAGACATTAATTGATAAAATGGTGACCAGATATTATATCACACTGAATATTTTTGCTTGAACATGACATGCCTCCAAATGTTGACGCTTTAGTGGGAAGGAAATATACTATCACATACATTTATTCACATGTCCAGGCCTCAAAATGAGCAAATAGGCCATTTTCATTCACTTTTACCCATTCGCCAAATCTTGTGTTTATGCCCCTGGAAGAGCAAATATCACTTCAAACATGGTCATTTTAGTTCCAAAAGTAATTATTCAATTACAAATGTGAGAAATAGTTAAAAGATGCAAAATTTGAAAATTGACTATTTTAGACAATTCTGAAATATCTCATGGGGGGTGTTATCAATTTTCATTAAAAAAACTGACATTTGCACTTGAACTCGAAATGTTTCTAAATGTTGTTTATATCACTTTCCAGAGTGTACATTGTGGGATGGGGGTACACTAAAAAGTTACTCGGAAATCAACAGAATACCTGGATTTCAAAGATTTTTTATATTTTGACCATTTGATGATTTAGATGATGACCTGTTGACCGAATTGGAAGAAAATCTATGTAATGCTTCCTTTAATATCATGAATATTTTAATTAAAATATCTTTTGACAGAAAAGTGATGTTGTTGAAAGGTCAGATAAAAAAGTTAGAATTGGAATTAAAAGAAATGAACATCAAGGAAACAACAGAAAAAAACAATGAGATTCTAAACAAAGTTTCAAAGGCACACCAGAGAATTATTGAAGAAGAGGGAGTAGGGGATCAGGGTCTTCACATTTGCTACATGATTTGATGACATCCCTGTAGAAAAAGATATGGGTAAGTCCAATTAATTGAGGGAGCAGGATACCATTTCAATAAGTAACTCCAAACCGTCCTCAATAGATGAAGCTGGACCAAGCGATAATCGGCCAGTGGCGTGCCAATACACAGCTACTCTTCTACAATATCATCATCATCAACCGGCTGGTTTATGATATCATGGTTGTCAGACAGCTAAGGGACAGTTCTTGTTACAGACAGGATCAGGGTAACCCCATGGACAATCTTAACAGAGCTATATTTTTTAAAAACTGCTTGAATAGAAAGATCAGGAACTCATAAATGATTTACAATATGGACACCTAAAAGTGACTAATAAAATAATAATAGGTTTATCTACATTTTACAGAAGGTTCATAAAGGGGGGCTTGTCCACCTGCTAGACCAATAATCTTAGAGATTGAGGAGCCCACTGAGAGGCTGTCTGAATATGTGGACCAATATCTGAAGCAACTAGTAACAAATCTACCCTCATATGTTTATGACACCATGGACATTCTTTATAAATTGGATGCTGGAAGCTGGAATGAGACCATGTTCTTCATTTCCCGAGATGTGGTAGGATTGTACACTTGCATCCAGAACTCCTATGGATTACGTGCCATGAAATTCTTCTTAGGTTCAAGAAGTGGCTGTTTTGTGGCATATCCCGTGGCAGGCTGCATCGCCACGAGTGCAAAGTAGGTGGTTTTATTTATTTAGCATTCCCTATCCTGTCGTTCGTCACTTTCACCCCCCACCCCTGATATGGCCCCACCCCACCCCACCATCCCACCATGCTTACCCACATTGGTCACTACTGTGGGGAACAGTGATGGGGTCCAGAGTTGCGCTCTCTTATGCTAACGTATTTATGGGGTGGTTTGCGAGGGTGCATGTCAGGGCCTCACTGCATTATACACAATGGTGCTGAGGAGGAATATATATCTAGATATTACCGATTTAATTAAGACATAAACTACAAAACATTTTACACAAATATGCACATATATTCTCCTGACCAGATAGGTACAAATGAACAATTCATCAAACAATTCATCATATATAAATTGTTTCCTAATCCTAAATTTTCAATGTCAGTGTTAGCACCCTCATTAATGGCAATACACTGCTAGATAATCCTGTATACACATGAGGTACCCGCTACACCTCCTAAATTTTTTGGGGAATGTGTATTTCCACTCAAATACAATTATGTTCTTGATTTAGTGGATTCCTCCAAGCATGAGCTGTCTAAGATACACATGTATAAGTGGGGCTGCAGTAGTATTTGTCAGCCGGGCGTCATGCATCTTGACTTTTCATGGTCAGGAGCAGGCAACTTGGCAGGGCAATCTTGGGACAGCTGGTCCACTTCTGGTACTTTGGGCCTCCAGAGGATACTCTTCTTCTTGTTGTTTGCCATTGGGGGTCCAGCACCCCAGGTACTGCTAAGCCATGCCTCCTGTAGGTGTCCAAATATGGTGGAGAAACAGATTTGACTTTCTGGAGCAGTTGTAACTTATCTTGCTTCAGTGTTGCATCAAGGTCATCGGGGAGCAGTAAGCCGACAAACTGAGCTTCACTGAATTGGTGCCTGCAGTGTGCAGGGAAGTGATTCTTTCAATCAAAGGGAGTTTTTTGGTGATTTCTTGAAGTCTGGAGGTTCTCCAGGGTTCTTGAATCATCTTAAGTTTCAGGACAACAGCAGCAGTGATTGTCGAGTCCTAGGGCACTTCAGGCAGGGTATGGCGCCTTTTTTTCTTCAGCAGCAGTGCTTCAGTTCTTGTGCAGTGGGTCTCCTTTGTCTTGTTCTTCCCTTGTCCGTCAAATCTGATGTTTGGGTCTTGAGATGCCACCTAAATACTGAATTGAAGTTAGAGGTGTTACAAGGGAGACAGGAAGTAGCCAATGTTCCTCCTATCGTGTACACCCTCTAGTGACCACTTCCTGTGGGAAGAGGCACTACCCTAACCCTGATAGGATGTTTTTTCATCATCCCAAGATGGTGACGTTACAGGAGAGAGATTGACATCATCTGCCCCACCCTAGAGGGTGGTGTCGGCTAAGCTGGGACCCTTCTCCTAATTTTACTAATTTTCCCTCCGTTCCTCCCACCAAAAGTGGAGCAGGAAAGGGGATTTGCCACCCCCCACTATCTGGAGGTTCCTGGATTAGATTTCAAAGGTGCATCACCTTTGAAGCTTCCCACCCAGGAAGGTAGTTCTGTCCTGGAGGAGGTGTGAAGAATCTATGCTAAGAGAAGCCTTTATCTCTGTTCTCTGAGAGTGCTTGCTCTCATCCCATGAGGTCAGAAAAATGTTTGGTAGTGGTAGGCTAGTGACAACAAGTCAGGAACCACTCCAGTGCTTGTGCTTGGTAGGTTTTCAGGGGACCCTCTAAGAGAATCTCCTGTGTTAATGTATTATTAAATCCACCGCTGACATCAAAAAGGATTTGTTAATACAAGATATTTGGTACCAAACACCTTAGGAAACAGTGAAGCCATCATGGATCTATGAAACTCGTATTGACGAGTATCCAGCACATTAACTCTTCATGGCCTTCCTTGTGTACTCACAACATCTCCAAAGAGACTGGGCATTGTGGGAGAATATCTCTTCATGCTGATATGGCCACACACAGTTCAAAATCACATCAGAAAACACACAAAAATTGGGGGCTAACCATGTCAATAGAGGCACTTTCCTACAAGCAACTTGATAGAATAGGTCGCTGAGAGTAGCATTACATTTCTATTGCAATGCAGCACTTGAAATAACTAGAGGTCCTGGACATCTGTGTGGGGAAGGAAGTGCTATCTGGAAGAAACTCTGCACTTATCATTATAATCTAGGGCGGGGTGAAACTATGTGGAATTCCACTGAGTTTTTTTGCAACTCCGTGGAATTCTGCGTAGTGTATCTCTGCAAGCTTTGCCCACCCCTAATTTTCAGCATATCTTTGTTTGGATAAGTAGAGGAAATATAGGTGAAATTATAAGTTCAAAAGATTGCAGCGAGTGCTGTGTGTAGTGTTGATTATTTACACGGAAATACTGAGCATTTTGTTTTTTTTAATACTGTCTAAATTATTGGTTTTCCCCCTTTTGATGAATGAAATTTTAAACAATACATCATTTATGATGTATAAGTATAAAACCTGATTACAGTAAAAAAGGAAACATTTTTTGTATTATAACATAGCATTACAGCATGAGAAATGTGCAGTATTTTGTTCCTATTATGAAATTGTACATTGTTGAAATTATGTAAATTTAATTTATAATATTATAAATTGAAATACTAATTTGTATTTGTTTTTATCTTTTTATGCAGATGAATATCACTGTTTCTTGGAGTAATGTCGTTTACAAATTAGTTGGTACAGTATTGTATTACTCTACATTATGAGGTTGTTCTGAGTACATGTGAAAAAATTACAGACACCAACTTATACAGTAAGACATCTACTTACACTCCTATACAGATACTTAAAGCCCTATTCATGCAGTCATACAGCCCCTCACATACCCAGCCACAAAACAATACAGCCACTCACATTCCTACTAAAGCACTGACACAGACACTTAAACACCCTGCATGTTTGTGTATGGTCCCTGCTCAAGAAGCCGACAACTGACCAGACCGACCTCAAGAAATACAGACCCATCTTGCTCCTCCTCTACATGGCCAAAGTCGTAGAGAAAACAGACAACAAGGAACTGACATGATTCATCGAAGACAATGCCATCCTCGACATGTCCCAATCTATATTATGAAGCAACCACAGAACCAAAACCGCCCTATTCGCTGCCACAGATGATATCCACACACTCCTGCATCCACACACTCCTGGGCCAAGGCCACTCTTCAGCCCTCATCCTACTCCACCTATCAGCAGCCTTCAACACCGTCTCCCACCACACACTCATTGCCAGACTACATGATGCCGGCATACAAGGAACAGCCTTGACTGGATCTGATTATTCCTCAATGGAAGAAGTTAAAAAATTAGACTACCGCCCTTCCTCTCCAAGCCCACGGAAATCACCTGCGGAATACCACAGAGATCATCGCTGGGCCCGACCCTCTTCAACATCTACATGGCTTCCCTCGCTTCCATTGTCTGACTACATGGCCTCAGCATCATCTCGTACACCATGACATCCAGCTCATCCTCTCCCTCACCAAGGACCCCACCACTGCCAGATCCAACTTTCAGAATAAAATGCAGAAAGTTGCCGCCTGGATGACCAACAGCTGCCTCAAACGCAATGCCGAAAAGACAGTAGTCCTCATACTCAGAACCACCCCTTCAGCATGGGACAACACCTGGTGGCCGACAGCCCTCAAAAGCCCACCGACCCCATCGCCACGCCAAAAACCTCAGCATCGTACTCGACTCATCCCTCACTATGAACTAACAGATCAACGCCGTCACCGCCAGCTGCTTCAACACCCTCTGCATCCTCCGCAAGACCTTCAAATTGATCCACCCGGAGTCAAAGAAGACCCACGCACACATCACCAGCAGACTGGTCTATGGAAATGCACTATTCGCCAGCATGAACAAGTCCCCACTCCGAAAACTCCATACAATACAGAATACAGCTGCGAGACTTGTCTTCGGCATCCCTCGGCACAAACACATCAGCCAACACCTCCGGACGCTCCATTGGCTCCCCGTGGAGAAAAGAGTCACCTTCAAGATCCTCACCCACACCTACAAATGCCTGTACAACACCGGACCCAAATACCTCAACGACAGAATCAACTTCCATGCACCCAAAAGAAACCTCAGATCTTCCAACCTCGCATTAGCTGAAATCCCATGCATCCACAGAGGCAGATCAGGTGGAAGATCCTTCTCTCACATTGCAGCTAAAACCTGGAAAGAGCTCCTGGCAGACATCAGACTTGGCCCCTCCCTGAACTCCTTCAGGAAGGCCCTCAAGACCTGGCTCTTCAGCTAACAGAGCTGCAACCCCCGCTCCCTCTCCTCCGCACCTTAAGACCCTCACGGGTGAGTAGCGTGCTTAATAAACCCCTGATTGATTGATTGATAACTTTAACTGCTGAACTACTATGGTTCTGTAGTGTAAAATGAGAGGCTAACTATACCGTCCCTATAATCTTTGTTTTTTAAGTGAATGTAGATAAGTGGAATTCATAGTGACCAGATCTGTGTTGGAGGTAAGCGGATTTTCTAGTTCCTCCATATTCAGCTAGTTCCATAATTTGTATGTGGTTGAAGTTAGAATGGTTTAGTTGTGGTAGGTTTTGTTGTCTTATGTGAGAAGGCAACAAAGAAGTGGTCTGACCGCAAAACAGGAGTCATCTTTTGGAGTTTAGTAGGTTTTGGTTGGCAAAAATGATACCTAATGTGTGTCCAGCCATGTGTGTGGGGTTATGAACTAGTTGTTGTAGGTTGTGTGTGCCAAGGCCGATGAGGATGGTCTTGGGTGTGGTTTATTAGTTGTGTTAAAGTATAACATGAGGTCACTAATGATATATAGCAGTGGTTCCCAAACTGTTTCAACCTGTGGCTCCCTTTATCTATTGGCAGTTGTCCGCGGCTCCCCATTATGTAATTTTATTTCACGGGTGGCGGGGATGGAAGCCCGGCCTCTGGAGTACTTCCATTTTACTCCTCTTTTGTCTGGGGGTTGGTCACTTGCTTACCAGACATCCAATGGTTGTTCAAACAAGCATTTGCAATGCAATAGGGCTCGCATTGTTTAGAGTTAGAGCTATTGGCGTGTAAATGTAACTATTTTTTACCTTTTACTAGTGGATGGATGTGCTGGCAATTGTGTGCTTTACAATTATCCTAAAAGGTAGGGTGTTGATTGTGGGCTCTAGTGTATGGGGCTTACAGGGACACTTGTAACACTTATTTTCCCAAAGGTACTTACATTGTAGGAACAATGTGAAGTATGGTTAGGTAAAAGAAAACAGATGCTGAGTTTACTCACATATCTATACTGTACAGTATAGATATGTGAGTAAACTCAGCATCTGTTTTCTTTTAGCTAACCATACTTCACATTAGCCAAATTGATAAAAGTCTCTGCCCTAAAATGAAGATTTAATGAGAGTTTTTATGCATGTAGGGTTTATTTATTTTAATCCTTTAACTTTTAGCCACCAACGTGACACGTGGTGTCAAAATAATGAAGTAATACTATCACAAAATGTGCCAGATTCTGTTGCATAATTTGGTGGTTCCCTGCCACAGAATACCAGTGGCCCTGGTTATATCCACAGGTCAGAGGTCATGTAGGCCTCTCACGAAGTCGAAAGAACGGTACAAAAGTCGCACTAGTTTAAGTATGCATGTTACATAAAGGTAGTGGAGTAGCTTTAGGTGCCTTGTTGTCCCGGACTCAGTTGCTGTTTGTAGTTTTTCAAACCCTCTCATTATTTCAAACAGTAAAGGGCTATTGTTCCTGCCTTCATCCTTCCTCGAAATGACATGTAATTATCTTGTCCTTTGTATAACCTGATGTGCCACTGAGCCTTCCTGCTGTCTATTAATGACTGTAGTGCACGGTTCTGGGACTACCACTAAGGTGTGTCACAACACATAATACTCACAATTACTAAATTATCAAAAGAGATACAACTTCACCAGAGTTTCTGAAAAACTTTGTTCTGCACTTTTGTCCCAGGATGCTACTTTTTTGCCCTGCCCAGCCGGTGACTGAAATACTTCTTAAAATATTTCTGATGAGCTTGTTACACTTTTTGGCAGACACACACCTGTGGGTCTGCAGGCCTGTTGATGCGTATTTTAACAGAGTTGACAGCAGCATTTGCTTCTGCCTTTGTCGTGGTGACCTGGCGATGTTGCTGGCTTTCACAATAGCTGTCTGCGGTGAAACCTTTTCGTTTCATGCACAGTGAGAGAGAGAGCAGTCAGGCCTCATACTCCTTTATCAGTGGTCTATACTCGTCAAAATGTAGCCTGAAATGGACACCTCCGACCACCCAATTGGGAACCAGCCAGAGACGGACTGGATGAGTCACCAGCTGGTAATTTAAAGAATGAGGTTGTCAATTAGCCCTGGTAGGGTAAATGATTCAAGTTAATGCAGGAGGTGCAGTAACACCAGGGTCAGAAGCATAAGGAACAGTTAAAGAAAGATACAGAGGTGGGCTAAATGGGTGTATGGATAGGCAGGGCCTGGGCATTCTCAGTAAGTAAACTCACTTTCTCCACTGCTGCCTTCTGTCTGGATGGTGTCATCTTCCTCAGGCCAGCTTCTCACTCTCGAGTTTTTGGAGGTGCCTAGGCTAACCGTGGTGTCATAGCAAAGTCATCAAAGGTTGTGTCGGCACAAGGTGGCAGGACCCTCCCTAAGTTAAGAGTGATTACAAATATATATATATATTCGCAGTAATGCTGTAGCTTATTATTTAATTTTACATCACGTGAACTGGTAGGAGTGCGTGCCTAAATAACCCTCCCCTGAGCGTGGATTTGGCCCAGAGGCATCGGACCTCATAACAAAAGTGAGGTTGCACTGCCCTCTTATGGCCCAGGGCAACCACTGCAGGCCTGATCACATGGAGCAGTACTGAATTCAGATGCACATGTGTGTATACTTGTAAAGCGCACTGCCGCCCCATCTCGGGGCATCCTGGCGCTGTATACCACTGTGGAACCCATCCTGGCTTTCCCTGTGAGATGCCCCCTCCAGGGCACCCCAAGGTGAAGCCAGGCATCCCAGCGCTGTTGGGGCCGTTGTGGGGATTAAGCCAGCTATTGCCCAGAGTTGCAGAGTAGGACCCATTATTAGAGTAGGCACTGAGTCGAGAATTATCGAGTCCGCGGACATTGAGCCCAAGACCCTGCCGCGTCGGGAATTGAACCCTGGTCCCGGGCCTGGCCTCTGCTTCAGGGTCTGCCCCTTCTAACCAGTGATCCACACTTCTCCACATACGTGCCATACTATTTATTCCTGATTCTCAAATGGTGTGCTCATCTCTTCGTGGCGCCCCTGGCAAGTTTTCACGGTGCACGTGGGTGCTGCGGCGCACAGTTTTGGAACTGCTGATATATAGGTTTGAGTATATTGAAAATAGGTTAAAGATTTTGCCTTTCAATGTGTTTGAGAATGTTGCATTACTAGATGATGGCATGGAGAGAAGGAGAATGTAACATGAACATTTTGGGCTAGCGTTGTGTCTGACAAGGAGGGTCTCACAACCTTCTTTGTAAAAGAAGCATCCTCAGGTTTGTTGGGATTTGTACTTTCTTTAAATATGATGGCTAAGCCACCTTCTCTTTTGCCCACACAATTTTGTGTAACTGTAGATTATACCGGTGGAACATCTTCATGAACTATCTCTCCCTTGTCTTCACTGAGCCATGATTTTGAAATGAAAGTAAGTCTGTCTTTGTGTCTATCAATAGGCCGAACATGTAGTACTTGCTTTTTGACAAAGAATGCACATTTATCAGTAGACAGTGTAAAGAATATATTTTGTACATGGAGCAGGTTGTGCTACAGAAGGGTAAGTATTGCTCATTACAGTTGTGTGTGGTGTGCAATTTCCGGTAGAGTTAACTTTCAGGGGAGAGATGAAGTGTTGTTTTATGGTTATCATTATCTTCTTATAAAAGGCTTAGAATACATATTTTTGGATCTTGTTGTATGGGAGGTGGTGAGCTTGTTTGAAATGGATGGGTTGGGCTGTGGATTTGTGTGTGAAGGGTGGGTTTGTTACAAGAATGCGAGGTTCTGAACAGTTTTGAAGAGTTGTTTTCTTTAGTGTATGGTGAAGGTGGAAAGTGTGTGGGAGAGGGGTGGTGGTAGAGCATGAGTGTCATGTTTGAAGGGTTAACATTGAGCAATGGATGTTAGACATGTATATGGGTATTTGTGTGTGTTTGTGGATGATTGAGGGATTGGTGTATTTGCTGCATGGCGAAGGTGAGTTGGAGATGGTTTTGAATGTAGGTTATTTATGCTGGAATTTGGTGAAGAGTGGATTTGTATTTGTATATCAGGATTGGGGTGAAATGGTGGATGAGTGACAGTGTGTGCTGATAAATTGTGCATGTTCATTTGGTTGTGTTTTTGAGGGGTAGCATTTTCTGGTATTTTGGTATTGATTTGAGGTGTATTAGTTAGTTAAGTGTAAGGGACTAGTGAGTGGAGTATGCTGAAGGAGAAGGGAGTGGGTTTGTACATCAGTATAATCTTTGTGTAGTGTGAGAGAGGCAGAAGTTTGTAGGCTAACCAGGGGGATGATTTTTCCCTATTTGTGTAGGAGAGTGTTGACACTGTTTTCATTTGTCCTGTGTGAACAGGGGAGGTTTGTTGTGTTGGTAAGTGATATGATAGATGGTTGAAGTAATGGTTAAGACGGGTAGCAAGTACAATGCTATGAGGGTGCAGAGAGTATTAGTAGCTATTTATGCTGAATGGTTGGGAGTCTGTGACATATGTTTGAGCGTTCTGTTTTATTAGTAAGTAAAATGTGTATTGGTTTGTGTTATCGTACAGAGTAGTGGATTGTGTAGGTGTTTCTGGGTGTAGGGGTGTGTGGGAATGTGTTCTAGTAATGGGTAGAGTTTGGTGAGTGAGTATAGAGTGCGTTGACAATGTATTTTTGTAGAGAGTGGTATGTGTTTGCTGGTAGTTTATGTGTATGGCTGTGAATGCAAAACGAGCAGTATCTCTGGCTTTCCACCTGACTTGACCACAACAGGAAACACCCTTAACATGTTGCCCTTTACCTGGATTCCCTGAGCATTAAGGTTAAAAGCCCTAGGAACAAGGTGACCTTGGGCCAATAGGAACCCTGTGCTGAGGTTGCTTACCCATTTGAGATTTTCAACTCATGGGTGACGTTTCCTCCAGTGGATGCGGCTACGCAGGTGTTTCACACTTACACTCACACAGTCGTGCCCGTGGAATATGTTCCTTATAGGACACAGAAGATTCCGATTTCTGCGTGGCAGCACCGTGTTTGGTTTGATGGCGCCCTTCCCCACAGTGTGACGGCGATTAGATTGGGTCCTTAGTCCATTCCAGGCTCGTCTTGGCTGGTTTTAGCTGGATTCACCCCGCAACCTCGTGCAGAGGTAGTCCCCGTTGCTGAATTACGGCCCCTGTATAACTCTGCAAACAGTGTTATCCTGGCCCTAATTCAATATATCACCCGCAATTTCCAGGGCGGGCCCCTGGTGTTGCGGCTCTTTCAGCTGGACCGAGCGGAATGAAGCTTAGTGATGGTTAATGTGGTGTTCGGCAAGCGTCCCCACGATAAGGATGATATGCCTTTTTGGCTTGCCGAGAAGTTTGGCCAGCTGGAGGCGGTTTTCCCTACATCGACTCCCGTAAATTAGTTTACCCAAGGATTTGGTACCTAAGCCGGTGACTGCGAGTCATGGGGTAGAATTTTTGCGGCAGTGTACACGAGGTGCTTCGGCACTCCGTCAATGGCTGTCCTTCCGACGGTCAGTAAGCGTGTTCAAGATGAACATGGACCGGAGGCTGCGGTTGAGTTGGAATGAGACTCGTAGGCTCATTTGATGTACTTTCCGATCTGGTCCTTTCTAATATAAAGGAGGATGGGGTGAACTTTCAGGTGGCTAAAGCCTTACACGAAGTCCCCGATGCCAACAAACCCCGACAGTTACCGAGAATTATTACGGTGGCTTATAAGACCATTGGCCGCAATAGTTTAGGTGCCCAGCCCTTTTCTGATAAAGATAAAAAACAACCTCAGGGTTCGAAGTCTGAAACGGATGTTCAACCCAAAGCTCCAAAGCAAAATTGGAACAGAAATAAGAAAGAGGGGAAACAGCAACAGAAACAGGAGTCCCGACCCCCATCAACAGTGCCTGCGTTTACTGAGCGTGTTTATGATTTGCGCGACCGCACTACGATTAAGTCACCTGATCGATTTCAGGTTCCTGATCAACGCTCTCCTCATTCTTTACAGGACACATCGGCTTCTTCGTCCGGTGGTGGAGGCGGCGGCAGAGGTCAGGGTGGCCAGCAGAGTCGCGACCAGCCCCGCCCGAAAGACGGAAAAGGCAAGCAGGACGATTCTTCACAGAAGAGACCCCAGTTTCAGAAAAAGAAAGTTGCCGCTTTAACAGCGAGAAATGCCACAGATAGTAAGAACGCAGCTTCGGAATCAGACAAGACGTTGTTGCACAGCGCGGCGGAGATTACCATATTACGAGAAGCCCTTTGTCCACTACTGAAGGTGACAGTGACTGACCAATTTGTTGTTGTAGAGACAGTTGATACTAGAGTAGCTCCCCCTGATAGACTTTTTGAAATGTAAATTTTTATTGAAGGTGACCTACAACATACCATAAAAGGGGTATTTTGGGAAAATCTTACAACTACCTGTGACATTTTGTTAGCGGAGGCAGACTGGCCTCCACCTTTTGTTCTCGCAGCTCCGAGAGGGGAGGAGGTGATCCTCCCTAGTTTCGCGCACACAGTGTCCAAGAAACATGCGCTGAATTTTGCAGAAGAGTGGGCTAAGGCCCTTGCGCCGGCTTTGTACAGTACTCACTGTGGTTGGGATAAATTCTCCCCCCCACCACGAGATTCCCTTACGGTCTATGCCACAGCCTGACTTCAATATCCCATGCGGCGTGAGGCAAAAGCTTCTGTTGCGGAAATCCTTGAGCAATTGGAATATCAAGGAGTGATTGAAACTTGTGTGTCACCGATGAATAACCCACTTTTTACTGTGACCAAGCCTGATGGTTCGTACTGTTTGGTATTGGATTACAGGCATTTAAACTCGCATTGCCGTACCTGTGCAGTACAGAATACCCACGGCTCTGCTTTGGTGGATGGTCTTGTACGTAAACGGTTTAAAACCACACTTGACATATCCAACTTTTTTTTGCCCACAATCTGTCTGGTCTGAGTTCCCAATGGACCAGTTTTACCAGTGGCGGCAAACAACACCAATTTAAACGCCTGGCCATGGGCTATAAGAATAGTCCGGGTGTGTTTGCTGTCCGTATAGTCTCTCTCTTGGAGAGAGTAGACCCAGATGCGTGTTCGTATGTGGATGACATCTATCTCACAGACAACGAAATTTGGGCGCATCTGTGTCCCGTTGACCACTATATTTGTAATTTTGCGGACTTCGGTTACAAATTCAACTTTGCAAAGTCTCACATTGCAGAGTACAAAGTGTTGTTCCTGGGCTATGAGCTCAATAATGAAGGTTGAGGAATGGCTCCTCACTTCTTGGAGAAATGCGCACAGCTGCGCGCTCCTACAATAATGAAAAAATTATAGTCCTTGCTGGGATTTTTTTAATTTGGGCGTACATATATTCCCGAATATGCCCAGCGTATCAAGCCATTGTATGCTTTGATACAACCTACTTTTACCAAATCGCGCTGGCTACCAGAACATTCAGGCATTTTGCAATCATTGCAGCCTGATCTTCTAGAATCTTCTTACTGACTCGTGATAACCACACCAACCTGGTGATAAGAATCATCCCTGGGGCGGTGGGTTACACATACCTTACTTTTAACGAAAGTGACACAGTACCTATCGCTTACAAGTCACACTTGTACACTTCGGCTGAAATGTGGTCTTCCACTGTGGAACAAGTTTTGACAGCTGTGCAAATGGTGATTCTGTAGGAATGCGCACTGTCACAGGGAAAACGCATGTTGGTTGTTACCCAGTATCCTGCCCTAGAGGCAGTGACCAAAGCCAGGGTACCTAATTCTAAAGCTTTGCATCCACGGTGGATACAATTGGCATCATCATTGACTTCTACGGATGTCACGTTCATTTTTGACGCCTCCTTACAGTCGCTGGAGTTTTCGCAGAATGAATTTGTTCATCCTGCTCCGTTGGCTATGCGGCCTTTGGAGGACTTCCATTGTATCATTTACACTGATGGTTCAGCGCAAGTTACGCATGTGTCTAAGCACGCATACGTTTCAGCTTGCGCCATTGTGGTTGGTACCATGGTGAATGATGAATTAAAGTCTGATGTCGTACATACGCAGACATTAGGGGACTGTACCGCCCAATTGGCAGAACTCTGTGCTCTGATGCTTGCATTGGAGTACACTGATCCTGGTGTGACTACTCTCATTGTGAGGGACTCTTACTACTGTGTCTAGTCTTACAACAGAAACCTATTTTTTTGGACTCATAATGATTTTCGAGATTCCAAGGGTAGCACAATAAAACATAAAATGATCTTGGTTTGAGTGGCTGAACTTAAAGAGCAGTTACCACTCGTGTATGAAATTCATCAACATGTGGGAGTTCACGCTGTTGGCAATAGTTTGGCCGATGAGGCCGCAAAAACAGTAGTTTCGACATATATGGTTGCGGCAGTTACACGTTCCAAAAGTAAGATTGATGATGACATCTTGGCAGCAATTGCCACTACTGAGAAGGGAAATAAATGTCCTGCTGGATTTCCTTCAAAGTATTCTTATCACTAAAGTCCTGATAAAGTTCCTTATGTGAAAATACTGGACGTTGGTGAAAGATTGATTTCCAACACGGACTGCAGGTCCACACTGATTAAAGCTGCCCACAAGGGTGTTGTGCCTGTGCATGCAGGCATTGCGGCTACAGTATCGCAGTTACAACATCGTTTCTGGTGGCAAGGACTGTACAAACAGACGCGAGACTATGTCCTTCAATGTGACATTTTTCAGCAGATAAAGCCTTCGACTGCAACGCGTCCACCACAGACACAGTTTTACATTTCTAATAGACCACTTGGTTGTGTCTCTCTAGATCACTGCGGTCCTCTTTCCTCTGATACTGCGTAAAAGTACATCTTGGTTGCAGTTGATTCTTGCACACTCTTTGTTTGGGTCTGGCCACACTGCAGCGCTGATTCGCGAACTCTCATAAGAGACTTGCGTGTCTTTGTGGGAATTTTTGCCTGTGGCACCTTCCATTCGGATCAGGGTCCAGCGTTCGCCTCTACGGCATGCAAGGATGCTATGATTCCGTTGGGGGCCCAAGTCAAGTTTTCGTCTCCATACAGACCTGAGGGTAATAGTGTTGTGGATCGGATGAACCAAGATTTAAAGCAGTCTTTGACAGCCAGGGTTATAGGTACTGGCAGGAACTGGCTAGCCCATCTCAATAGCGTACAACGTGCACTTAATAATCTCCCTAGAAGGTCTCTGGGTGGGCGGACCCCATACGAAATGCTCTTTGGTATCAAAATGTTCGTCCCGGACCTTGAAGGTCTAGACCAGGCAGCGGCTGCTGCCCCCTTTGACGTAGATGAACATTGTCATGTTTTACAGAATCTACAAGAGACAAGAGACAGTCTTGCAAAGCAACACTTGCCCTCCACATCTGATGCTACGTTGCAGATTCCGGTGGTTGGCTGGCTACCCCGAGTTGGAAAACAAGAAAGAATTTGGTGCCTCTTATCGAGCTCCTGTTCCTGTACTTGGCGTGCAGGGCACAAGAACAGTCATTTTACCACCACTTCCAGGTCATAGACAGAAAGGTACATCTCCATTGACAATGTCAAATTACACAGAGTGGCCGATTCTTCTTAGTATGACGCCTGCGGTATCCTGTCCATCTATACTGAGACTTCTGTTTTGGCTCCGGCTCCTAACACCAGGCCTGACATTGCCATCGAGATGCCTGTTGTTTCCAGTCCTTTATTGAGTTCCCCACCTGATGACCATTTTGATGAGACTAAATATACTTACCCCACAGATTTATCGATGCCCGATTTGCAAACTTGTTTGGCTACTGAGTCCAGATTTTCATGTGACACTGACTCTACCACATCGAAGACCCCTTCATAAATTTCTGTTTTTGCTACATGGTTTTTTTGATTCCTCCTTGGACCTACATTTGGTTGGTGCTTTTTTCAATTTTTTTGTTCATGTCAATTGGATTTGTGGTGTATTTTTTCCGTCTTGTCATCGGACACTATGTTGAGGAGAGAACATCTATTCAACACATTAATGGAACTTTGGTATCCCATTCCTCATCACACAGATTAAAGCGGGACCTTACCTTACTGCTTGGCCCGTCTTAGATGGGATTGTATGGGATGCTGTTCGATTTCAAATCCATGGTCCCACAGAGGTTATAAATGCCCCACATGTCCTAAGGGTTTCTATTGGAGATGTGATTAAACAAAATATACGTTCTGATGATTGGGATGTTCAGGCCTTAGAGGCTTTGTTTTCCTATTTGAAATATTATGCTGCTTTTGATGCTGAGGATTTATATTTAGACTCAGTGAATTATGGTGATTTGTTTTGTTATCAACACTTTGGTAATCACTACCTGCATAAGGCAAAGAACAGGAGGAATATGGTTAATTATATCCAATGGGAACATTGCCTCGCTCCTGTTGAAGGCAGCTCCAGTTCTCTTTTAAAGAAGTCCACTTCCAAAGTTAGACTTACCCACACAAAATTACTATATTCTAAGACTTTCTTGACCAATTGGCTGTTGGGGGCCATGAACTGTGGAAGGATACAATTGATCTTAAATCTGTTTGGGGTTCTAAAAGTTGGCAAGTGCAAGGCACTGAGGCTTTGCATCGTGCATGTCTCATCCCGAACCATATGTTGTTTTTTAATTCTACAATTTCACAAACGACTTGCTTTGGGTTGGCTACTGCAAAAAAATTAAATGCTCCTACATTTTCAGAATTGGAATAATACCCCGGTTGGGATAATAATACTAACTTATCTATTGGAGATTTGTAAACCCTGTTGCTTAATTCTTCTTTTACCATATCCAGTTTGGATCCTAATGGTTGGATACTGTGGCACAGATGTGCAGATTCTTGCCAACATTGTTTTCTGGGTTTAGCTCAGGCTACACACAGGTTAGAGTGGATCCCCGTTTTGAAAGTGGCCATTCTGTGACTACCTATTCAGTAGGCAAATTATGTCAGAGTTGGCTCCCACATTGGGGTCAGTTAAGCTACATTTGTCTAAATTGACTGACGATGTTGTCTAAATGTTTTGTCAAAGGCCTGGCTTCTGGCAGATCCAAAGGGTGGATATATGCTATTTACAACAAAGTTTGGAAACTGTCCCCGCTTAAGAGCTATAGATCAAGCAAATTTAGAAAAAGTGCTAGCAGTTGTAGATAACAGCATTAACACGCTTTCTTCCCGCATTTACACATTAGATAATATTGTTTCATCTGTTGTTGATATTGTGCAAGATGATGTCTCTGTTTTGTACCTTGGTCAAAATCAATTGCGTTCCATTATGCAATTTGCATGGACTTTGCAAACGATGAAAGCAGGAAATGTGCCCTGGCACTACATGAACACATCATCTTTATTTGCTCCTTATAATTTGACTGACAAGCAACGTTTTTTGTCTATGAAGGATGCAACTTTTTCTATGTTACATACTGAAAAGTTAGAACCTTTACCATTTTCTGTGGCCGAGACAAATTCTGCTGTGTGACTAGTCCATGGGTTGATAACATTACCTTTCCCTCTGTTCAAGTTCAAAGCTTGCATGAAGTACTACGCAATAGGCAGATATGAACCTCTAGGCACCACTTATCTCCATGAAGCTTGGTCTCTTCCTTTTACCTATAGGTGCCTGAGGGAGGGAAAAGAGGTTTATTTGAATGGTGAGGATTGCACAACAACACGAGATCACTCATTAGTGTGTAGGAATATCCAATTGCATGGCTCATGCAACCAAAATGCGCCTAATCTAGCCTGTGTTTTTAAAGGTACACCGACACCTGCTATCATACCGACATTCATATTACTAGCAAACAGTAGTTATTTACTTTTAAATAATGAGGATTGTTGTGGGATGTTAGCCGGCATTCCTTACGTGGTTACAGTCAGTGAACGAGTAGTCTGCTGTAAAAATGTCATGTTTCCTCCTCCACATGGGAAGCTGTATGTTTCCATCTGGCCTTCGATTCTGACCTTGAAAGCAGAGTTCAACAAGATGAGTCGCATAAGAGCTCTTTTGTCTCAAAAAGAAGTCGCCCTCACATCTGCTCGTGAAACATTTGTTCTTCACGTGGCAAACACCCGCTCAGAGGTGCATGCTTTATTAAATACAGATTTGCCCTTGCATTTCGGTGAATTAATTCATACCATCTTTAATGCTTCCTCCACCACAGGGCTGGCACACTTTTTTAAAGTTGTTAGTAGTGACCTTGTGACTTCTTTTCAAACTATATTTGGTGTGTTCCCAGCATTTTTTCATTAAATTTTTTCCAGCCTATTTGATGGGTTTCCCTTGATGCTCGCTTTGGTGGCTGGCATACTTCTATTGCTTTTTTATTTCAAACTGGATGCACGTCCCGTGTTGCAAGACGATCTGCCATAGCTGTTGCTACTCCGCAACCGAATGCTTGAATATTATGGAGCGCTGCCTCTTGCTACATTGAGTGCAGCTTATGTTTTATCGTTTCGATTTTCCTTTTTCACATGCGTCCAGCCTGTCTTACATTGCCTGAGTTGCGATTTCGACTGAGCCCTGGATTTGTGTCTCTGCAATACGGTGTCTCCCAACGCAGTTTATGATCAACTGATGAGCCCCTTAGTTGCTCATGAATTGCTGTGTTCTGGCGGAGGGATTATGGCCTTTGCAGTGATACATGGAGTCCTGGGACGTTGGAATGTTTTTGCAGCGGTGCATGAATTCTTGGCACGCAGTTACATTGAAGAAAACTCTGGTTGTCCTCTGATGGTGCTAGAGGCTAGGGTTATTGAGGAACATGTATGTTCCTTCCCATTGCTGAATTGGATGGCTGAAATGTTTTCAGAGGAGAACAATGACTTCCTGTTGGAGGCTGTTGCAATGTACTTTGCATATACATTGTTGGAGTGAGATGTGTCATCGCTACTCTCTCTTCCATGGCCGAGGTCACATGTTGGACATCGGATCTTTTTTTTTTCTTTCTTATCTTCATTTTTTTCCACCAAGGCCTATTGACTTCCCTATGCCCGTGGATAAAATTCTTTGATTTGATGTACTTTTAATTTTTGGAGTTTGCTCCCGTTTTTTCACCGTGGCAATTTGAGCTTGGTTCTGACTCTTGTTCTTGAACTCTGCTTTCCAAATTTGCCCCCTTCTTATCCGTGCTCAGATCAAGGGAGGGTGTCGTGGGGCTGAGCCTTTCTTTTACACGGTATTAAGTTGACATGTGCTTATTAGAAGTTTAAACGCCATTTTTCTTTTCTGCTGCCTTTTGCACATGGCACACACTTTATTAAATGTTTAGAGTTTAGCAGAGTGTTTTGCTTCACAAGAGATTAACATGTTTTTCTATATTAGCAGCCTTGTTTGGTAAGCTCAGTCTGAACAGTGAGTGCCAAGGCCTTCAAGGTTATTTAAATACAGTGGTTGTTGTTCGGACTGATCAGGGCACGATCTAGTCATAACACATATGCAGCTGTGGCCACCTCTGAGATTGATGAGTTTTTATAATGCACTGAGTGGGCATGATTACACACACTTGGAGAACATTCGTATGCTGAGAGGTGGTGCAGAATCTGATGTGATCCATTTCTGCTAATACCAGAGGTATGGGGCCGCCTTTGTAATCCCAAGAGACCTTCTGTGGATATAAAAGAACCTACTAGCATGGGAGGGTGAAATATAGGTATATTTTAAACCTGTTTCCATTTAGCATTATAACATGCTTTCTCCCTTCGTATTTTATGGAATAGTTACTATGCTGACAATCTTGTTTCTGATAATATGTCTGCTTGTATTAGCTAAGATGCTGCGCATGAGAACACGCCGTTAGAAATAAATATTTCAAACTTGCACATGTCTTCTTTTACTCCCTGTTTTGGACTGGTATGAGAGTATAACGAAAGAGTGTTTTTGTTTTCCACATTGCCTGAGGTAACCTAAGTTGCATGTTCTGGGTTATCTAATCATTGGTATTTTGGAAGAGCCAATGAGACACTGATGCTAGTCTGGTAGGGGATGTTGGGTGCTAAGGTGAATTTTGGCACACCCTAATTCACTGAGGACCCAAATCGCTGTGCACACTTCTGTGTAGGAGCAGAATCCCTGCAACAATAACAATCTTATTTTAAGTACACGTGACCTTAAACTTAAGAGGCTGTGTGTGGTGTGCTGTGACCGGATCTACCAATGGATGCAGACTGGCCCAAAACACACTTTGCAATTCCTGTTCAACCCCACAGGTACTGCCAAGTGTAAAGCCATTAAATCGTGCTATTTACACACTTACATAAAAACCTAGGTTTGCCTGCCAAAAACTAGTGCTATTGTCTACAAAATGCATCCTTTGGTCTATATTAGAAGCATGGGTGCACTTTTGCAACAAGAAATAGAGCTAAATGCAGGGTTAAACTCCTTGCATAATTCCACATAATCTCATGTCATTTTTTGAAATTTCACACAATTACACTGCAGAAAATGACATGTGTTATGCTCACCTCTAAGTTGTGTGGACCTTGAAAGTCCTCTAATTTCTGGATAAGTGTGAAACCCCAAGAACACTAGACCAGCACAATTGTGTCCTCCATGACATCCCTATAGTGGAAGAAGTTCCACTGGGCAATTTTCTTTTTTTGTCATATCAAAATCAAAATCTATCCAATTTTTTACCTTTCTTCTCCCTTCCTTACTGCAGTTCAAATATTGTATTACCATACATCCGCAAGTGGTTTTTATGCGCCAGGAATCCCATGATTACAAATGTAATCTTGATGCCTCGATGTCTCCCTATGAAAACAAAATTTAAAGCATTTATCTCTGCTAAATCGCTTGCTCTTGAAATGTGGGCATTCTTTTCTAATAGAACTAAATGTGGTACTTCATCCATAGCAGTTCATCGCCTGAGGAATGAACTGTTTCATAACATAATCACAGAACAAGCCTTCTGCTTATAAAGTTGCAATTCTATTATTCTATAGTTCAGCCTCAAGCAACTCAGTAACATTTCAGTACATCACTGTTAGGTTCATTAAAAGCAGAAAAAGTGTTTGCTGTTGGGTTTGAAAATGTTTTTTTTGGTGCTCTGATTTTATCCAATAGTTTTATGCCAGTTTTCCTAGAGGTACATCTATTACATATGTGATACACTGCATCAAGCATGTTTGTTTTGGAAATACAAACACTTAAAGATAATAAAGGAGAAAGCTAAAACAAGCATATGGTATTATTCATTCTCTGCATCCCTCACAATAGCGTAACATTAGTTAAAACACATGAAACTTGAACAACTGAAACCTATAACAGATAAACCTTCAAGATTTGTACAGCAATAAACATAAAACCATAGTGAATGATTGGATGCAAAATACAACTTGACTGTTAATGTGTTTGTGGATAGCATGTAGTGTATTAGCGACTGCAAAAATAACTACTTGATTATTGCTGATTTACACAACCTGCAGGAACCACAGCACATGGGTTACTGGATGTGCTATTTTAATACAGATATTTTCACAGTCTTTAGTTGACAGGTGAGAGACTGGTAATTGGTTGTTTGCCATACAACATTTAGAACTATGTGCTTCTTTTGGCAGGAAATGTTGCAGCATTTGTTGACATCTCAAAATTAAAACATCAAACATAACACAATATCATTCATAAACCTATTAAGAACACAATTGAAACATACCAGGACATAACACAATGATATAGAAAAGAATGCAGAAGAACAACCACAGAATAACTAAACAATATCACATTGTAATAATGCCAACACATTCCCACAACATTCTTATCACACAATACCATCTCCAGAAATGTGTGTTTATGGTACAATTGTAAAAGGTGTTTGCACCCAGCACTGTCTTAGTTACCACTAAGGAAATATGCCTGTCACAAATGTTATGTGATCTGTTCCATATGCCTGATGATTCATCATAGCTGATTGTTGACACTTCCTTCTTCTACTAATATCAAAGGAATTGGTCAAAGGATTCTTTGTTGCCAGTATAATGCACGCAGTAGCTCACTAGGGTCCTAGGCTTCAGTTCACTTACAAAGTGGGTCATCCTCAAGCCTAAAATTCATAAAATAGATATTTGGGTAATATGGCTCAATTTAGGTCAAATAGGGTTCACTGTCTGGAAAGTCTTAGTGTTGCAACTATGTAGAGGCCAGGTATCTGCAGAAATCTTTTCTACTCACTTCCATTCCACCTAGTCCTAGCAGACACCATTAGCTATAGCCTTGCCTCTAGGCAGAATACTTTTAAACTACTATCATAGTTTTAGCTTACCTATTGTGTCTACCAATGCACGTAGTTGATAAATTATAATATGCACTTCTCATAGATCCCAGCGCATCAGTAATCATAGTTCTATTATGAGTCAAGTGAGGTGTGTTCTCCAGCCTAATTTATTAGGCAAGGTGACCCCTCTCATCTTCACATTAGATCTCATTACTTCCTAATTCCTTGAGATTGGTGGTGTTTCTTGAGAGAAGGCAAGGAATTCCCTGTAAAATAACCTTGCTTTTCCCCACCTACCTTTCACTTGTCAGTGGCCCACCAAAGATGGACACCATACAATGCTGATGCTATTTCTCATGTCCGATAGCATTTCAACATTGGGTACCCTGCTTTCCTCTATCTGTCTAAGAGCCTCAGAATAGCCCCTATGTGTTTTGTATAAACATTTGTGTAGTTCCACTGATGGGCATTCAAGATGCCATTTTCCTGAAAGCAAATATCAAGTGATCAAAAACAGCAATACTAAGGGGTCATTACGATGGCAGTCAGATGGTTGTTGACTGCCATCGTTGCTGGGATCGGGACTGGCCGTCATGCATGCAATCCCGCACTCCAAAGTAGGACGATTGCCTGTGGCTGATCCGGGGCGGGCAGTCTTTGCGCCCACCACGGTCATATTCTCCCCGGCATCGTAATGTGGCGGGGAAAAATAGTTTCTGATGGCAGAAGGCCCTCCTTCGTGCTGCTGATGGTGGCGGGCCTTCTGCCATCGTAATGACCCCTTAAATGTATCAAGTAAACCGCTCACGTGAAGTCCAGGTGGTTCAACTTGGTCGAGGATAATCCTCAAATACCTATAAAAGCACACTAGGGGATGGTGAGCTGAAACACCATACACCTGTGATCTCTCATGGGGCAGGGGGGAATGGGACAAGAGAAAAGTAAAAGGAAATACCACCATGCCTCTGCTCGATCAGTCGTGTTGCTGTAAAGGGATCTACCTGTGAGTCTTGTGTGTGTTGAATCCAGGTACTGGTCGAGAACATTGAACAATGTGGAGGTTCACGGTCTACTCAAGAAGCATTATATGTGGGAAGTGAAACATTAATTAACAACATAAATCTCGTTTTACGAATTAGAAACACAGTTTCTTCTTATTGTCAGATTAAATGCATACCACTAAAATGATTAAATTACCTATAAGGTTCAAGAAGTCACCATGAATTTTAGCAGGGTTGGACAATATTACTACATTGTAGTATATGTGCATGGATATGGTCTGTGACCAAAGTAAAAACAAATAATTAGGAAAACCAAACAAATGTATCTAATATTGATACTATTTTGCAATGATATATTAGTATATGTTCTATTATAATAACGTACCAAAGAATCTTGGTTTACAACAACTCTGATGATGGGTAACATCATATCTTGTAATATCCGACTTCTCATTCGAAATTAACATCTAGGGGCCCATTAGGATGTCGGGCGGAAAAGCGGCGGACGGTCTTTCCGTCTGCTGCGGTCCCCGCCGCCATGCTAATATGGCGGGGGGAAATGGGTGGAAGTCGGACCTGGATGTCGGGCGGATCGCCAGCGCCGACATCCAGGTCCGACTGCCACCCATTTCCCCCCGCCATATTAGCATGTTGGGGGGACCGCGGCAGACAGAAAGACCGTCCGCCGCTTTTCCCCCCCGGTCGTCTTGCGGCCGGGGCGGCAAAGGTTTAATATAGTGGCGGTGTCTATCAGACACCGCCAGCCATATTACAATGGGCTTAAACAGATGCCGCCCCGGAAAGGCATGCGGTCTTCACTTCGGGGGCCCCTGCTGGCACCCATGGTGAAGGGGGGGTGGAGGGTGTACATGGGGGTACCTGTGGTACCCCCCTGCATTTGCATACACAATGCGGCAGGCACCGCGTGGTGCCTGGCGCTTTGTGTATGCAAATGCATACATGCATTTTTATCATTGTGGCGGGCGGTACTGAGAGCACCGCCTGCCACAATGTTAAAAATGCATGATGTGCCCGCAACTGTGGCGGGCGCATCCTAATGTGTAGTGCAGGACCGCCGCACAACTCGCAGATGGTCCCGTTTTCCGCGAGAGTGGCGGGCGGGCAAAGTCGCCCGCCATCCTAATGAACCCCTTAGTCTTCATTGAGGTAAGTAACATGTTCATAAATAAAGGCTTAAGCAAAGGTCTGACGTGTTATATTTTATCTTTAGCACTTAAAACGGTCTTTAGGCAAAAGGTCCAATTGTACTGAGTATCCTCCTAGCTGGAATTGTTAAATAAGTCGGTTTAAATCCAATGGTGTCTTTGCTGCTGTTTGAAAAAGAAATAAAGGTTGGCTTTTACCATATTTGTTGATTTACTTCCCTTCTAGGGAAAACGGGAGAGGAAACTTGAGCGTAGAAGTGGCCCCCATGTGACAGACATCTTTTCCTGAGGAGAGCCGCAGTGGGACTGAATACCGGGAGCCTAAGGCAAAAACTCCAGCACAGAATGAAGTCTGGGAGCCGAAGGCGGAAACTGCAGTGCGGAGCCATAGAAGTCAGATAAGTGGATTATTATTGATGAGGCTAACAAGCAATTTGGTGAGCGTATGCGCTTTAAATACCCAAGCACACATGTCAGAAAAGGCCCTGAAGACACGTTGCCCATGAGGAAGTGCTGCATGTTGTTGGCGCACATCCTATTTGCATGCACATGAAGAGGAAGTTACATTAGATCAAGTGCCAACGGTACATTCAAATGATTCCAAAACCTCTTCCGTCATAATATTGTTCACAGATTCTGCAAAAGGTAATATATCACTACTTCTACTTTATATTGTAATGTTACAATATTGGTGCAGATAAACCAGCATGACAACACATTGAGTGACTATGAGAGGTGACACTCATGACAGTTCTCACCCCCCAAAGATAGGCTTATTGGAAGTGGTTTGGAAGGATTGAGATTAAGAAAACTTTTGGTAAGGTGTGGGGTATGTACAAAAGGTGCTGGTTCCCAGGATCTTTCTGATGCATCTTATCCTTTCCAATCGTCCATGAATGCATTTAGCATCCAAAGTACGTTGCACTTCACACTCAGAAAGATTTCCTACAGTAATGGGAGGGGGATAATTGATTTTTCATGTGTTTTGATGGGTAACTACACAAAATATCGAGTTAAAAATATCGACTTACATAAATATCGACTTCAAAATATAGAATGGACAAAATATCGAATGGACAGAATATAGTCAACAAAAAAATTGAATTGAAGGTAAGTAATTTAATATCGAATTTCATAAATATAGAAAGTCAAAATATCGAAGTATATAATATAGATATTAAATATATCAAATTTTCAATAATATTGCATTTTTTAAAGTGTTTTGTATGTTAGTATATGTGTGAAAAGTGTATATTTATTTTATAATTTATTTTAAGTAATGAATTTTATGTTATTTAATTTTTGCGTAATTTAATGCTGTAGCGGGTTGTGGGTTTATAGGGGAATAGGGTTGGAAGTAATTTAATTATAATTATTAAACATTTCAATGTATTATTGGTGTTTATTTTGAATTAATTATTAATTAATTTTTATTTGGTAATTAATTATATTTTATTTGGCAATTCATTTTACTCATTGATTAATTGATAAATATGTTAATGTTATCATTTATTTTCTGTAGCGGGTTGTGGGTTTATAGGGTAATAGGGTGGGAAGTAATTTAATTATATTTAATTAATTCTTTTAATTTATTTATTGGTATTTATCTTGAACTATTTGTTAATTAATTTTTAATTGGTAATTAATTAAATTTTAATTAGTAATACATTGATAATAATTGATTAATTGATAATTATGTTATTTCAAACATGTATTTCCCGTAGCGGGTTTTGGGTTTATAGGGGAATAGGAGTGGAAGTAATTTAATTGTCATTAATTAAATATTTTAATTTATTTATTGGTATTTATTTTGAATTAAGTGTTAAATAATTTTTAATTGCTAATTAATGAATTTGTATTAATAGGTAATGCATTTTAATAATTAATTTTTATTTGTATTTTTAATTGGTTAATTATTATATTATATTAAATTGGTAATTACTTTTAATTAATTTTTTATTTTATGAATGAAAATGTGTCCACATATAGATTGTAGCTAATTTACTATAACGGTGCATCTGCAGTCTTCTTGATTTTAATACAATCTTTGTATTGTTTTTAGATTTCACACAACTTGGGGTAGCAGAAGATATTGGACTATATTGGAAGAATCTATCATTGCAGTATTATTGTTTGAACTGGATTACCCACTGGGGTTTATATCATTTCACGTGACTTTGATACTTGGGAGGTTTACAGCCCACTGGGGCAGTTACATAATTGTTTTACATGGTCGAAATAATAGACGACAGTTGACAGCATGCTGCCATAACAACATGCAACCAATGGCGTGCAAGATAATTGAGGAGCGAATGAATTGCTATTATTCACGCCGTCTCTCCCGAGGCAGGAATTTCATGTGTAATGATGTTATAATTATGCATTTGTGAGATTCTGACATGTAAATAATATTTTTTGAGGTTCAATTACTCAATTTGATCAAACGTGACTCTTTTGACAGAAACGAATATTTTTGGCGTAGATGTATCCATAATTCATGTTATACGTTTTATATGAATTGTATGAATTTCAGGAATATCAACCCGGAGGGGTTGTTAAATATTAGATATTCACTGTTGTTAATTGACCATTCCAAGATGGCTGCTTATTCCCCGAGTTGGTAACCATGCACTAGGGTGTTGTATGTATAAAAAAATGGCTGTGTTTACAGGGAGACGAGCGTGATCAAGCCGTATTGGCGAAACGCGTCGTGATTTTTTCATCTGCGGAATAAATCTGATATCACTGAACTACGAGTGTCCTGCATTATTCTAAAAAGTGTTGGAGTTTGTTGAAGAATATATATATATATATATATATATATATATATATATATATATATATTAATAATATATGAAGTATTTACTTTCCCTACTGTTGCACTCTCTGGAGTGGGAATAGTAATTTGTACCCCTACGCTATCCAACAGTCACCCTACTGTGCACTCACTGGAGTGGGAATAGTAATTTTTACCCCTGCGCTATCCAACGCATTCCCTACTTTGCACTCTCTGGTGTGGGAATAGTAATTTTTACCCCTACGCTATCCAACGCTTTCCCTACTGTTGCACTCACTGGAGTGGGAATAGTAATTTGTACCCCTAGGCTATCCAACGCTTTTCCTACTGTTGCACTCTCTGGAGTGGGAATAGTATTTTTTACCCCAACGCTATCCAACATTTTTCCTACTGTTGCACTCTCTGGAGTGGGAATAGTAATTTTTACCCCTACGCTATCCAACGCTTTCCCTACTGTTGCACTCTCTGGAGTGGGAATAGTAATTTTTACCCCTACGCTATCCAACGCTTTCCCTACTGTTGCACTCACTGGAGTGGGAATAGTCATTTTTACCCCACTCTAAAAGCAAAGATTCTAGTGATTGCTCTCAAGAAGAAAACGATTGAAGTGGGGGGTGCTACGGTTGAGATAAGATTAGATGTATCATCTGTAACTGCTAATAGACAGTGGGAGCTTGGTAAAAGGATTGAGCCATTGAGGAAATTGGGGGCATCGGTCCAATTAAAGTTTCCAGCACTTTTGAAGGTGATGTGGAACAATAAAATGCACTCCTTCTGTTTTGTTGATGAAGTTGATAAGTTTTTGGAACAGTGTCAACCTGGTGATACTTGAGTTAGAAGTTTTAGGTTGATTGGTAGATGGTTGTCAGTGTGTTTATATTTGTCTCTTAATGATTCCAGGTATGTACTAGTTCCTATTTAAGATGCAATGTTTGCTATTTTCACCATCCATCAAAGGGCACCCATAGGGCTTAGTAGCCATGGGTAATTGGAATGGGTTTTCTGGGGTAGGAGGGTGGGTTTTAGGTTGTTTTGGGGGTGGGGATTGAACGGGTAAAGGGAGAATACATAAAAATCCTCAGAAGCATTTTTGCTGTCAATGGATGAGTGGATGTGTGAGATTGTTTGTGTATGTTTGGGATGAGTGGGGGTAGTTCAAACGAGTTGAGATTTTTGTCGTGGAATGTGAATGGAATGCATGTGATAAAAAGAAGGGATTTGATTTTGAAGTATTTGTGGGATTCCTGGCTCATATCATTATTTAACAGGAGACCCATCTGACCGGAAATGAGAGCAAGAAGTTGTTCTCTTCTCAGCGGTGGTTGGCTCATGCAGTTTATACTCCTCAGACAGCTGTGACGAAGGGAGTTTCAGTTCTTATAAACAAGGATTAAATATTTTGTTGAAAGGGAAGGCAGCCAGTGTAGGAGGGAGGTGGTTGATTGTTAAGTTAAAGGTTTATGGACAAGTGCTTATTGTGGTGGGCTATTATGGTCCAAACCAGGATTATATAGGATTTTTTTAACGACTTATCTAGAGAGCTATTGAATTTTTCAGGGCCAATCATTATGGCAGATGATTTTAACACAGTGTTAGATTATAAATTAGACCGTTCTGAGAGGAGTAGAGCAGTTGTAAATTCTAGAATGTCGAATAGAGTTAGATTGATGATGTCCCAGCTGGGTTATGTGATATTTGGAGATCCAGGTTTGAACAACAGTTAGGATTTATGTTTTATAATAAAAAATATAATCATAAATCCCGGATTGATTATTATTTGGTGGATCGAAGGTTGGTGGATTCAGTCACTCAGGTGGGACACATGGAAGTACATCTCTCTGACCACTCAGCCGTATCTCTTCGGTTGGTAATAGAGGACAGCGCTTCGGCTTCAATCTGGAGGTTAGATCGTACGATTGTCTCTGATCAGGAAGCAGTAGAGGTTTTGAAGGAGGAGACAAAGTTATTTTTATAAATGAATCTGGGATCTGCTAGGATAGAGATTGTGTGGGATGCGTATAAGGCATTTTTGCAAGGGAAACTGGGACTTTGGCAGCTAGGAAAAGGAGACTTTACTATGGTAGGGTTGCAGACTTGGAGGAACAAATTCGTAAATTAGAGGCGGGCCTGGTAAACTTGGGTAGTAGGGGGCCTAATGAATAGGTCCTTTAAGATCTCACTGACTTGAAAGTTGATCTAGTGGGAGTACTGAGAGAGAAAGTTAAGGAGAAGTGGGATACTAGCCAGCTTGCTCATTTTGAGTATGGTGAAGGCTGCAGTAAGTTGTTAGCATGGAAGACAAAGACTGACCAAGTCTGAAATCTGATTAAAGAAGTAAAGTATAAGGAGTCAGATCTGATGATTTCAGATAATAAAGGAAAAGCTGCAGCTTTTTATGCATATTTGGACAGCTCTATGAGGAAGGTATGACGGTTGAAGATCAGGCTGTTCAGAGATGGGTGGAACTTATGGATCCTTTATCGGGCTGAAGGAGGTTTTGAATCAAGAGATTACAGAGTTGGAGGTTGAGGAGGTTGTGAGGGGGGGGGGAAAGAGGTAAGGCACCTGAGCCAGATGGCCTTTCTACTGAAGTTTATAAACCGTTGGTCGGACTTTTAACGCTGATTATATGTTAGCTATTTAATGAGATCTTTTTGGGTGACGCTTCTTTGCCCCCCTCTTCGAATGAGGCAAATATAATGCTAATACCTAAGCCTGGGAAATCACCAAAGAGTGTTGAATCAAATAGACCTATTTCCCTAATAAACACTGATTACAAGTTTTTTGCTAAAAATATTGCAGGGAGGCTGAGTGGCTTTATCCAACAGTTCATGAAGACCAAAAGGGTTTTGTCAGAGGCAGACATTTGAAAGAGCTGACTTTCTCTCTTATTGATGCTATGGATATGGCCTCTGTCTATGATCTTCCCTTGGCGGTTATCGCTTTAGATGCCGCCAAGCGTTTGATAGAGTTAACTGGGAATACCTGCACACTTTAGTTAAACATTCGAACCTGGGATGGAATGTTAGTAAATCTCTATTAGCTTTATATCAGGCCCCTACAGCAAGAGTGTTAGTGAACGGGACGTTGACCCAGCCAGTTTCAATTATGCGGGGCACCAGGCAAGGGTGCCCATTGTCACCACTTTTATTCAATCTATACATAGAACCGTTGGCGCGTGGAATAAGGGCTGCTGAGAATATTGTCCCTTTTGATTTTGCAGGCTGGTCTAGGAAAATCGGATTATATGCAGATGACATAATTATCTACACTCCTAATTTACAGCAATCAATGAGTTGTCTCCTAGATTTAGCTAAAGAGTTTGGGGCTGTCTCAGGTTATGATATCAACAAAGAAAAAACAGAAGTGATCGCCTGGAATATAAATACTGAGGGTATTTATGTAAAAATGAGATCAGGTGTCTTGGAGTTAGGATAACTCATAATATAGCAGATCTCACTAAAGTCAATTTTACTAGGCTTAAAAAGGAGATATGTGCTAGTTTACGAGGATGGTTGCACTTACCATTAACTTTGTATGGTCGGGCAAACTTGGTTAAAATGATGATTTTGCCAAGGTTAACTTTTTTATTTGAATCAGTACCTTTGACGTTTAAGAAGGACTGGTTTGTAAGTTTACAGAGTGAGATTAGTTATTTTTTGTGGGCATCAAAAGGGACGCATCTTTCTTGGAAGAAGCTTAGGAGAAGATGGGCGAAAGGTGGTCCCAGCGGTCCCAGACCTGCAACTTTACTCATGGGCTTTTTTGTTGAAGAATTGCAGAATGCTGATGGATAGTCCGACTAATTCGGTAATTGGTAACATGTTTCAAGCAATGCTGAAGAAGCAAAATAAAATCAAAACGGTTTCATGTACAAATTTGCTGATCCGAAATGTGAAATTTTTTTGCTTAGACTTGTCAGAGACTTGGTTTAGAAAATTCCTTACTGTAGTCAGATGGCTTCGATTTGGGATGCGCCGGGATCTCCACTATGGTCTATGGACTTGTTGGCTCACCCACTAAAGGAGGAGGGTCTTCTGAGATGGAAGCAGATATTCCCGGATGGAAAGTTAGTTTCTTGGAGGCACTGTGAGGAGGAGTGGGGTCACAGTTTCTCCAGATTCAAATTTATTAGGATTCAATGTTGGGCGGCGGCATTGGGTGACAAAATTGGAACTTATAACGAGCTGGAGGAGAAGCTTTTTTTCTAACACTGTATTTAAGAAAGAAATAGCCTTGTGGTACTGGCTGATGTTAGAGATGGAGGATGGCCCCTTCAAGTTACCGGAGATCCTGTGGGGAGAATGCTTGCCGGAGATCGCTACGGAAGACCAATGGCAAGTAACAATGTCTATGCTTTATAAAATTGTAAAACCTGCAAATTTAAGGAGAAATAATTTTTTTACGACTCATAGGGCGTATTGGTCACCGCGAAGACTCTTCAAATTTCACTCTGGTGACGTGGTGGTGTGCCTCAAGTGCAAAAGCCCAAATGAAGATGATCTGCACATGTTTCTGCATTGCCCGAAGATTCAGGCTTTTTGGGAGGAGGTGAGTAGCTGTCTGTCGAGTGCCCTAGGGCTGCAGATCAAGGTAAGCCCAGAGTTAGTCATATGTGGAAGACTTGACCTTCAAGGTAAGGGCACTGATGATAATGCAAAGATTATTTTTTATGCTATACTCCTGGCAAGAAGAGAGATATGTAAATGATGGGTTTCTCCGGTCTCACCAACAGAACTTGATTGGTTTCGGGCTATGAGATTTATTGCAAAATTGGATATTTCTGATAAGTTAAGGAAGAGATATACGTTCTGGACTCCTTTTTTGGCATGTTTTGGGTGAGGGTAGGGTGATATGGTGTTATAGAAGGTATAAGTCCAATGATTAAGCCTTAGTCTGCCTCGGCGGGAGAGAGTCTTCTTGGCTACAGGGAAGATCTGGGGGAATGGTTGACTGCACTGTGGAGAAAGGCTCCCCGTCCTTTCCATCGATGGGTTTGCCCCGAAGGGAGCCTCTTCCTTAGAAAGCGTTTGGTCTCCCTCCTTTCTCTACATCCAGTAAATGAGGTTGGAAAAGCCCATGTTGGTTTCGTTATAAAATGGACAAAAAATAGTAAATGAATTCTCACTTTCATTAAATACATGACAAAAAAGACAGTGACCGGCTGATCTAAGTCATGTTGTTAAGGACTTTGTTAAGTTAGTAAAGGATGGTATAACCAAGCTAAATTTCAGAACCACCCACGTTACATACTTAGGTTCCACATAATCTAAATAATGTTAAAAGATGGCTTGGTCTTGTATACAAGATCATGGTCAGTAAGGTGAGCAGCATTGGAGCTTGTTAAAATTGCCATGAATTTGAGTTGTATCCTGATTTTATTCTTCTTAATTGCTCAGTACTATTAAATCCATCTGCCTATATACATATTTAAGCCATTTGACGTTAACACCACAACAGATAGTCATTACTTTTTATAGGCCGCTCGTGTAAGTATTTAAATATTAACAGCTCCACAAACATACTCAATATAATGGTAAGTAGACATAATATTGAGTTTTAAATATCGCTGTGCTATAATATCGCGTTTTAAATGTCAAAAGTAAAAAATATTGTTGTTTTTAATATCGATGTGAAGAACATCGATTTAGTGTTTTGTATAAAATATTGTTAAAAATATCGATTTTGAAAATATTGTTATTTAAAAATATCAATTTGTAAATGTAGAGACATGTTTATTAGAATATATTTGGAAATGTATTCATCATTTTTATTAAATTGGATAGATTTCATAGAAAAACATTTTTTTAGGAACAGGATGTTGGGTTTATAGGGGATAAGGGTGGGGAGTGTTCTAAATAATTTTTTTTAATTTAACGTTTTTAAAGTAATATTAAAGAAATTTTTAAATGTGTTTTAGGAGTGGGATATTGGGGTTATAGAGGATAAGGATGCAGAGTGTTTTTTTTCAAAACATTTAAGAATACATACCTTTTTTACATTATATTAAATACATTTTCATTTTTTTTAGGAGCGGGATGATACTGTTAGAGGGGATAAGGGTGGGAAGTGCTTTAAGCATTTTTTTATTTCCCCCCAAAAATGTAAGCAATAATAAAGACATTTAAAAAATATTTTCTAGTATTGGGATATTGGGTTTTTAGGGGATGAGGGGAGTTTTTTTAAGGCAAAAAAATGAAAAGTTCAAAAAATAATTTGTGCAGTTTACAGCTAATTTTGTAGAGTAATGTTTAAATTTAAATGATAATTAGTGAAAAGTTGAAATAAAATTAAATTTTGTTTTTATTATGATGTCTTTATTTTTATGTGGCATTACAGTAGGCAAATATATATATATATATATATATATATATTCACTGAAAAAACCATAGGTTATAGACCATATATAGTTAGGAATTAGCATTTACAAAACCTTATTTTACTCACACAAAACCATTGAAATTCGCATTTATAGTTAGTTGCACTAACTATATATCGCGCACCCGCAATCCACTGCTGATCATGTCACATATTACATCATTCATGACATGGTCAGTGACATCACTGATGACATCACTGATGACATCTCAAATTACATCACTGATGACATCACTGATGACAACATCCAGTGACTGTATGTTTCTGTAAAGTTAAAATATGTCTTAAATATTGAAGAATGAGTGAATGTATAAGTGTCTGGATGAAGGATTTAGTAGGTGCATGACTGACTGTATGAGTGAGTGATTAAATGTGTCTCACTGAGTGCATGGATTAGAGACTAAACTGTCTTAATTTGTGCATCATTATGTCTGTTGTTCTGTAAACTGCTGCATGTGTTGATCAGTAGCTATATGAGTAACTATATGGGTTATTGATTGGTTGCCCAAGTATTTGTATGGGAGACTGAGTGTGTGTGTGGGTGGCTGGGAGGTGTATGACTCTGTGCATAGATGTGTGAGCAGTTGATTCACTAGATGTATGGGTTCAAAAGTGCATGTGGAAACAGCTGTATGGGCGGTTGACTGTGTGCATGAGTGCATTGGTGAGTGAATGGATATCTCAGTGCTACATGTCAAAGTAAGTACATATGTAAAACACAGTACATGTGAGAGTTGACATATATAAATAACTGTGCATAAGAGCCAGTGAATGTGTGAGTGGCTGTATGGATCATTGTGAACTTGTATCAGGGATTGTATAAGAGAGTAAATATGTGTTAGTATATGTTTGAATAAGTAAGGTGTGTATAACTGTATAGTTGAGGAAATGGAGGTGTGATTGATTCTTTGCATGACTGACTAGGTGTGTGAGTAACTCCATGGATGAGTGACAGTCTGTGAGTGTCTGTTTACACTGAGTGTATCTAAGGTTATATTAGAGTCTGAAGAGGTTCATCGTATTATCACATGAATGATGTCATCAGTGATGTGATCAGTAATGTCAAATGAGATGTCATCAGTGATGTCATCAGTGATGTCATTTGAGATGTCATCAGTGATGTCATCAGTGATGTCATTTGAGATGTCATCAGTGATGTCATCAGTGATGTCATTTGAGATGTCATCAGTGATGTCATCAGTGATGTCACTGACCATGTCATGAATGATGTAATATGTGTCATGATCAGCAGTGGATTGCGGTTGCGTGATATATAGTTAGTGCAACTAACTATATATGCAGATTTCAATGGTTTTGTGTGAGTAAAATAAGGTTTTGTAAATGCTAATTCCTAACTATATATGGTCTATAACCTATGGTTTTTTCAGTGAATTTTCAAGGTTTTGTAAATGCTAATTCCTAACTATATATGGTCTATAACCTATGGTTTGTTCAGTGAATTTCAATGGTTTTTTAATAGCAAATATCAAAAGCTTTAAAATGTATTCTTCTTTAAATCAAAAAATATATTTTATATGTTTTTAATATAATTTTTTTATATATATATATTTTTTTTGTTTGTTTTTTTTGTTTCGCTACCGGTCCGCGCACCGGGTAGCTTCCCGTTAGCTTAATTTGGTGCCGCGACCCGGTCCGCGAACCGGTAAACGTTCCGTTTGCGCAACTGCCGCGTTAGAAAACAACATTGTGACGCGTCGCGTAAGCGCGACGTATCGCGTTGCCGTGTAATGAGTCTTATGACGCGCCGCGTTTGCGCACCTGGAAGTGCTCCGGAGCGCGAACCGAGGCGCGAAGCGCTGCTCCCCGGAAGCAATCCGGGGCGCGGCACGGAGCGCGTAACGTAAGCGTAACAGGTCATGTGACTTGTTAATAAAACTTTCTATTGGTTCATTTCACTTTTGGTTTCCTAATGATGTAAGGCTAGGTCATGTGACCTAAAAATAATACTTTTCATTGGTTTAGAATTTTTTTTTTTCCAAATGATGAATGCCCCCACCTTCTTTCCTCACTCTGACTTTCATCTTTGTGAGAGGAAGACCTGTTTTTGCTTATTAAAATAATGGCATCTGTAGTAGCTGCAGCTGGTGGACCCCCAGCACCACCACAACCACCTAGGAAGGAAGGACCACCTCCACAGTTCCTTCCCAACCCAGAGGAGGAAGAGGAAGAAGAAGAGGAAGAGGAAGTAGAGAGGAGGCAGTTCCTACGTGAAGAGCCCCGGAAATCCCACCACAAAGACAGTTGTATTTGGCAGTTTTATTCTTTTCCTCGAGGCCAAAAAAAAGTGAATGCCCGACATGTGACATGCCTCATTTGTAAAGATGTTTTATCTAGAGGTACAGACAAAAAGTATAGTTATGGTAACTATACTATGCACCGTCATATGCAGAGGTGGCATCCACTGAATTACAGCGTTGCAGAGATGCGTCACCTCCAAGACAACCCACCAACTCCTGTGGCCAGTACATCGGCACAGGTAACTCTGTCGGGACCAGAGGCGAGGGAAACGGTCCCAAACATCCAACAGAATTTTGTGCACATGAAGATAGTGTGCCTTTATTGTGGTGACCTACTCTCATGTGCAAATATGAGTATCAATTTGATAAACAGAGCATTTGAAAACCACAAGTGCTCAAAACGCCCCAAAAAAGATTTTTTTTTTTTGCTCCTGTCGAGCCCTTTCTAATGCCTGTTTTTCGTTGTTCCCCCTCAAAAAAAACAAAAAAAATTTAAAATCGTTCAAAAAATACAAAAAAGTAAAAAAATGTTCAGAAAAATATTTAAAAAAATATAAAACAACAAAAATAATTAAAAAAAAGTTCTTTTCAGAACTACCTCCCCTTTATAAAAAATTGCTAGAATGTTTAGCACTCTGGCAACCTCTATTTCTTTTGATTCGCTTCCCGGTTCGCGCGCCGGTACGCGAACCGGAAGCAAACCAGAACAAAAAAAAAAAGAAGAGTAAGTATAAGGGAAGGAAACAGAGAGTAATGTTAAAAGAAAGACAGCTAGAGGGAGTAACACAGAGATACTGTTTAATAGATATATTTACCGAAGAAAAGATGGAAGAGGGTATTGTGAGAAGTTGGCCGGATATATGATGCTCACTAGTTCTAGTGATCACCTTGTATCATGCCAAGCAACCCTTATGGTGCAGGTTGTAAAGTCAACCTTATAGACAAGCTATCCTAGGGGTAGCATGGACTAAGAAGTCTTAGGCTAAACTCTGTAAAGGCATGTGAAGCAAGCTGTTTTACCATACACAATCCCTTGAATACCAAATGAAAGGACACCACACAGATACATATTGAAAATATATATAGATTAATTACTACAAATATCCCTGATACTCTTTATGAGCACAGAAGCAAATGCGTTAAAACAAAACACAGTTTAAATACACAAAAGTTGCACAATATGGATGAGCCCTAGGGGCCACCTAAACCATATACTAAAATAGTGGTATAAGAACCAATATGGGGAAAGTGAAGAGGCCTAGGGCCTGGGGAATCGCTGGAGCTGTTCGGGACTAGCAGTGAAGAAGTCGGGAAAGGCCCGCGGGACTCGGGTGCAGTGCGGAAAGTGCACGCTTTACCAATGCAATGTCAATGGTGCGTAAAAGTTACAAAGTTAGTTAAAAAGGAACCTTCCGAGTGACCTAGAAGGATGAAACTTTAGACACAGACCCTAGAGGTGTGTACCAGTGTGGGAACACCAGCGGAGCTGAGTTACCTCACCCACAGGAAGCGGGTGCACAGGGTCGAAGTAGTATCGGGTTTCGTCACGCAGGTCGATGGTGCTTGGAGCTGAAGATGCAGCAGGCGGCTCGATGTGAAGAGTTCCGGTGGATCCAAGGGTGGACCTGAAGAGGTGAAGACCTGAAAGCAGAGGGGACAATGTTCAAAGTCACTAGCCAGTGACTACCATGGAACCAGAGTGGAACCAGGCGATGTCGGGTGCAAACAGGCATCGAGGTGTAGCTTCTCTCTGCAGCCACGTGGACACGAGGGGTCAAAGACGTCCAGGAGTCGGTCACGAGCTGTCCCACGCAGGCTTCTCGCTGTTGGCGGTGTCGGCAACTTGATTGGAGCAAACAGGCCTTGGCTAATGCAAGCCACGCAGGAATCGAAAAAGGCTTGTTACTCGGACCAGCAAGGTCAGAGCAGGTACTCCTTTTTACAGGAGCAAGGGCAAGTCTGGAGCAACCAGATCCGCAGTGAAAGTTGTAGGTTTCATCACCAAGATGGCCGCTAGCCACGTGGCAAGTGGCCGGGATGGCGCGTCGAGTGGCACGGTGCAAAAGGGCCCCACGCAGATCGTGGAGAAGCTGGGGGGCTGATCTTCGGTGCAAGGGCTGCTCGAGGTTAGGGCTTCTCAAACCCCAAAGCACAGCATCGAGGGTGCCTCTGATGCTGCGCAGTCAGCGTTTCGGGGGTTTTCCAAGATGTCCGGTCCCACGTCTCTCGGTGCCTCCACCGGTCCCTTCTTTGCAGGGACTGTGGATCGGGCGGTGAGAAGTCTGGGAGTCTGGGTCTTGTCAGGCTCTGGGCTCGGGCTCCGGAGGGAGGCGGCGGCAAAGATAGACATCGAGTTGCTGGTTGGTGCCTGTATTCACAGGGTGGGCACTCCTTGGCCACAAGGGAGATTCTCTTCCGTCTTCTGTGCAGCAGAATGTCGAAGTCCAGTCTTCTTCTGTATTTCAAGTTGATTCAGGATGATCTGAAGTCTCAGGACACAGCTCCCACTCTTATTCGAATCTGGGGGGGCCGGATCACCTACTAGGTTCCTCCTCTGGGTGGAACCAGGAAGGGGGGTGGTTACACCCCCTTTCCTTTGTCCAGTTTCGCGCCAGGACTGGGGCTGGAAAGCCCCAGCACCGGTTTGAACTGGCCTATGCACAGGGACACCTTGTGTGCCCCAGGCATGTCTGATTCTATTAAGCCCTGTCCTACCCAATACACAAAATCCTGTCTGGAGTGGTGCTAGCACCTCCCCAGGCAGGAAACCCTTTGTCCAAGCCTCCCTCGCTGGAAGGACTCCCAGCAGCAGGAGGTCAGACTTGTGTCTGTGGTGGCAGCATCCTTTTTGGGATGCTAAGGCTCTGTTTAACTTTAACCGGGGTTCAGGCTAGGTACATGTCGTGTCCCTCTAGAAGGGTGGAATGCTACCCCCGTCGCCAGAACTGGCGAGGGGGTAGTATTCCAATTCGTATGACACCTTACTCGACATGTTTTGATAAAGCCAAACCCAAGATAGCATTTAACCGCGAGGTTCATAATGCACTTAAGAGTATATGGTATGGCAATATCATGAAACAGCTAAAGGACATGGTTCCGAAAGCTGCAGACAGGCTCAGCTCATGCCAGAGCACTATCTCACATATTTCCAAGCACTCTGCCTCCAGGATTGATGAGGCCTTCCATAGGAGTGGCTGATAGGAACATATGTGTCCATTTTAGGTTAGGTATAGGCATACTACACCTAAGTAAGGGGTGGTTACACCGACTTACCCCAGCTGAGTGATCAGCCAGTTGTGTCAAATATGGAGGCCAGGCCAGGGGTGGCACAATACATGCTGCAGCCCCTGGTAGGCCTTGGAAGCACCTATGCCCTGGGTACCTGGGTACACTGTTACAGGGGCCAATAAGGTGAACCAGTTCCAATTTCGTTATGCACCTAAAGTACATGGGTTACAATTTAGAGAGAGAACAGCAGGCTGTGGGTCTGATTAGCAGGCCCACAGCCACATTAAGTCATAAACCAGTGAAGCAAAAAGCAAAAATTTGGGGTGACCATAGGATAGCAGACCCTACTCTCCTACACAACCCCCCCCCCAAACACAGGGACATTAGACTAACCTTGACCAGTTGTGTCTTCATGTTCTAAGTGGAAGTACCTGGAGAGACCATCTGCATTACCATGGTCAGTCCCTGGGCGGTGCTCCACTGTAAAGTCCATCCCCTGTAGGGAAATGGACCACCTGAGCAGTTTGGGGTTTTCACCCTTCATCTGATTAAGCCATAAGAGGGGCTTATGGTTGGTCTGAATCTTGAAGTGAGTGCCAAACAAGTATGGTCTCAACTTCTTCAGGGCCCACACCACAGCAAAGGCCTCCCTCTCAATGGCTGACCAACATTTCTCTCTGGGGGTCAGCCTTCTGCTAATGAAAGCAATGGGCTGGTCTTGACCATCTACATTAAGTTGTGAAAGCACAGCTCCCACTCCCAACTCAGAAGCATCTGTTTGGACAATAAACTCTCTTGAGTAGTCAGGACTCTTCAGGATAGGTGCAGAGCACATGGCCTTCTTCAGGTCATCAAATGCCTTCTGACAGTATTCTGTCCACTGAACCTTTTTGGGCATCTTCTTGGATGTCAGATCATTAAGAGGAGTCACAATGGACCCATAGTTCTTAACAAACTTCCTGTAGTACCCAGTCAGGCCCAAGAAAGCTCTGACCTGAGTCTGGGTAGTTGGAGGGGTCCAGTCCTTTATGGTCTGAATCTTACTCTCCAGTGGTTGAACTTGGCCTCCACCCACAAGGTGGCCCAAGTACACAACCTTACTCTGCCCTATCTGGCACTTGGTTGCCTTGATAGTGAGGCCTGCCTTCTGCAGAGCCTCTAGCACTTCCTTCAGGTGGACCAGGTGATCATCCCAGGTGGAGCTAAAGACAGCAATATCATCCAGATATGCTGCACAAAAGTCATCCAGCCCAGTAAGGACTTGATTCACCAACCTTTGGAAGGTGGCAGGTGCATTTTTCAAACCAAAGGGCATCACCACAAACTGGTAATGCCCACTGGGGGTAGAAAATGCTGTCTTGGCCATAGACTCCTCAGCTAACTTGATTTGCCAGTAGCCAGCTGTCAAGTCAAATGTGCTCAAAAACTTGGCAGAAGCCAATTTGTCTATGAGCTCATCTGCCCTTGGAATTGGGTGTGCATCTGTCCTGGTGACAGCATTGAGTCCTCTGTAATCCACACAAAACCTCATCTCTCTCTTTCCATCTTTGGTGTGAGGTTTGGGGACCAGAACCACTGGGCTAGCCCAGGGGCTCTCTGAAGGCTCAATGACACCTAACTCCAGCATCTTTTGCACCTCAGCCTTGATACAGTCTCTGACATGGTCAGGCTGCCTGTAAATTTTGTTCTTTACAGGAAGACTATCACCAGTGTCCACCACATGGGTACACCAGTTAGTCTGACTGGGTGTCAGGGAGAACATATGTCGGTATGACTGCAACACCTGTCTACAGTCATGTTGCTGATGTTCAGTGAGGCTGCCATCTAAGGCCACACCATCAACTGAGCCATCCTCAGGGTTCTGAGTCAGCAGGTCTGGGAGAGGGTCACTCTCTTCCTCCTGCCCCTCATCTGTAGCCATGAGCAAGCCCATGTCTGCCCTGTCAACATATGCTTTCAGCCTGTTAACATGGAGCACCCTGTGGGGGCTCCTGGGAGTTCCAAGGTCCACCAAGTAGGTAACCTCTCCCTTTTTCTCCATGATTGTATGGGGTCCAGACCATCTGTCTTGGAGTGCTGCTGGGGCCACTGGCTCCAACACCCATACCTTCTGTCCAGGCTGGTACTCAGTCAGGACAGCCTTTTGGTCATGCCAGGCTTTCTGTAAGGCCTGGCTAGCCTCAAGGTTTTTGGATGCCTTCTCCATATATTCAGCCATCCTGGAGCGGAGACCAAGTACATAGTCCACTATGTCTTGCTTGGGCTTTTTGAGAGGTAACTCCCATCCTTCCCTCACCAGACATAGGGGTCCTCTTACAGGATGTCCAAACAACAATTCAAAGGGGCTGAAGCCAACTCCTTTTTGTGGGACCTCTCTGTAAGCAAACAGAAGGCAGGGCAGAAGGATATCCCATTTGCGCCTGAGCTTCTCAGGTAATCCTTTGATCATGCCCTTTAGGGTCTTGTTGAATCTCTCAACAAGCCCATTGCATTGTGGATGATAGGGGGTGGTGAACTTATAGTTAACACCACACTCCTTCCACATAGCTGTCAAGAAACCTGACATGAAGTTTGCACCTCTATCAGATACTACCTCCTTAGGAAACCCCACTCTGGAGAAAACTCCAAGTAAGGCCCTGGCCACAACAGGAGCTGTTGTGGTCCTAAGTGGAATTGCCTCTGGGTACCTGGTGGCATGGTCCACCACCACCAGTATGAATCTGTGCCCAGATGCTGTAGGAGGATCCATTGGTCCAACAATGTCAATCCCCACTCTCTCAAAGGGCACCCCCACCACAGGTAGTGGTATTAGGGGGGCCTTTGTGGTACCACCTGCTTTGCCACTTGCTTGGCAGGTTACACAGGAGCGACAAAACTCCTTGGTATCTTCTGACATGTGAGGCCAGTGAAAGTAACAGACAAGTCTGTCCCATGTTTTGTTCTCGCCTAGGTGTCCTGCTAAGGGAATATCATGTGCCAAGGTAAGAAGGAAGCCCCTAAATTGCAGAGGTATGACCAACCTCCTGGTTGTACCAGGCTTGGGGTCTCTACCCTCTGAATAAAGGAGCCCATCATCCCAATAAACCTTATGGGTACCTTGAGCATTCCCAGCAGCCTCAGCAGCAGCCTGCTGTCTGAGGGGTTCAAGAGAAGGACAGGATAACTGAGCCTGCCCCAAGTCTGCCCTAGAAGGTCCCCCTGTCCCCAGAAACTCAACCTGATCAGGTTCAAGCTCTATAGGGACAGTTCCTTCAGGGGTCTCAGAATCATCTTCCTGTGAAGGCTGATCCTCACTTGTAGGCATTTGGGAAGGCACAGCCTTTGCCCTCCTTTTCCTTGTCTTGGAAGGTACTTGGTCCATTGTTCCAGGATCCAAGACCTGAGGTTCAGAGAGGCACTTTTTGGCCTGTGACCTGGTCACAGCAAGGACATGTGATGATATCCCTAACATCTCTGCATGAGTCCTGTACTTAACTTCTGACCATAGAGAGCTCTCCAGGTCATTGCCCAACAAACATTCTACTGGGAGATCAGCACTAACCACAACTCTTTTTAGGCCAGTTACCCCTCCCCAGGAAAAGTTAACAATTGCCACACTATGTGTAGTAGTGGCATTGCTGGCATTGGTCACCAGGTAATTATCACCTGGTATGTACTGTCCAGGGTCCACAAAGCTAGGCGTCACCATAGTGACACTGGCACATGTGTCCCTGTATGCTTGAGCCACTTTTTCATTAATTAAAGGTGTCTGTCTGTACTTGCCCAAATTATTGGGACTGACAGTAGGGGAGAAATCAATCCCCCCATCACAGATCAGAACAGCCTGCGTGGGGACTCTGACTAGGTCAGAATCTCCATCGGTTCCCAAGGTGATACCCACTACCCCCTTAGTCTGTGGTCCAACACTGCCAGCTGTACTAGTGGGTGCAGGTGCCTTAGGGGCTGCAGTGTTGGTGGCTCCACCCTTTTTACAATCACTTGTCCAGTGAGTGGTGTTTTTGCAAACGCTACACCAGGGTTTTCTTTGACCTTCTTTCTTCTTCTTCTTGGAAGTTTGGGACCCACCCTCAGTATTAGTTTGGGGCCCTGTTGAAGACTTCTGGTCTTTAGCTTTCTGCTCCCCACCCTTCTGGTCTTTTGGTCACCACCCTGGTTCTGGTTCTTTTGCTTAACTCTGGTTCTAACCCATTTGTCTGCCCTCTTTCCCAATTCTTGGGGAGAGGTCAGATCTGAGTCAACCAAATGTTGATGCAACTGCTGGTTCTGACAGTTATTTAAAATCTGTTCTCTCATAAGCAAATTGTACAATCCTTCATAGTCTGTAACCTTACTTCCCAGCAACCAGCCCTCCAGAGCCTTAGTGGCACATTCAACAAATTCAGACCAGTCCTGAGTCTGTGTCTTCTGGGTGTCTCTGGACATTAACCTGTACTGTTCAGTGGTTAAGCCTAACCCATCAATCAGAGCACTCTTCAGGACCAGGTAGTTTCTAGAATCCCCATCACTAACTGTGAGGAGTCTGTCTCGGCCTCTACCTTCAAAGGAGAGCCACAAGATTGCTGCCCACTGCTCCTGAGGGACCTGCTGTACTTTGCAAGCTCTCTCAAGTGCATTCATCCACTTGTGGATATCATCCCCAACTTTGTAGGGGGGCACAATCTTACTCAGGTTTCTATTGTCATAGGACCTGTCTTTATCCTTATGGATAGTGCTGCCACCAGTGGAATCTAACCCACTCTCTCTAGGCTGCCTTGCTCTAGCAAGTTTCTATTTGGCCAGGGCAACTTCTAATTCTTGTCTCTGGATCCTAAGTTCAGCCTCTCTCATTTTGGCCTCATGTTCCCTTCTCTGAGGGCTAGTGAACTCCCTTCTGGAGTTACTATGAGAACCTTTAGAAACATGGGAAGTATTGGACTCACCTGAGTGATTCCTCCTCCTCCTATGCTCCTGGTTAAGTCCATTTGGGGGTCTGAATGGGTTGGACCCACCTTCAGTCCCAAATAAGCTTAGGTTAGCCTGGTTAAGCCTGCTGACTAACACCTGGCTATCTCTATCATCATCAGAATCACTTTCTTCTACCTCCTCCCCTTCTTCTTCCTCAGGCTGAGAATTCCCAGGGGTCTGGTCTTCCTCATCTATCTGGATGACAGGGGCAGGGGCATCAGGGTTATCATCTTCAGAAGGAGAAACTTCCTCACCAGTCCCTGAGGTGCCTGGCTTGGAGTTTTTTAGAGCTTCAGACTGGTCTAACAGCTCTCGGAGGTGTCCTGCTGTAGGAGTAGGACCTGTTTTGATTCCTCTCATGGAACACAGTTGCCTCAGTTCCTTAAATGGAAAGATAGCAAATTTGGATGGTGCCCTTGGAGGGTCACTCTCAACAGAGGTGGTTCCAGTGGATCCCTCTGCTCCAGACATTGCTCTAGTGTGGTGGATGTGTTGCAATCTACCTACACTTGTGTTTTCCTACAAAACCTATCTAGTAGTTGTAGTCAGGGTGTGCTACTCCCTATCCTCTACAACAACTAAGTTCAGTAGAACTTAAGTATATCTAGTCTTGTTTTAGTGTACCTATCAGGTACCTGTATGATCTTTCAAATGATATTTTCCAAGATTGTAATGGTAAAACAACAGCAAGTTCAAATCCCACCGCTGCCACCAATGTGAGAAGTTGGCCTGATATATGATGCTCACTAGTTCTAGTGATCACCTTGTATCATGCCAAGCAACCCTTATGGTGCAGGTTGTAAAGTCAACCTTATAGACAAGCTATCCTAGGGGTAGCATGGACTAAGCAGTCTTAGGCTAAACTCTGTAAAGGCATGTGAAGCAAGCTGTTTTACCATACACAATCCCTTGAATACCAAATGAAAGGACACCACACAGATATATATTGAAAATATATATAGATTTATTACTACAAATATCCCTGATACTCTTTATGAGTACAGAAGCAAATGCGTTAAAACAAAACACAGTTTAAATACACAAAAGTTACACAATATGGATGAGCCCTAGGGGCCACCTAAACCATATACTAAAATAGTGGTATAAGAACCACTATGGGGAAAGTGAAGAGGCCTAGGGCCTGGGGAATCGCTGGAGCTGTTCGGGACTAGCAGTGAAGAAGTCGGGAAAGGCCCGCGGGACTCGGGTGCAGTGCGGTAAGTGCACGCTTTACCAATGCAATGTCAATGGTGCGTAAAAGTTACAAAGTTAGTTAAAAAGGAACCTTCCGAGTGACCTAGAAGGATAAAACTTTAGACACAGACCCTAGAGGTGTGTACCAGTGTGGGAACACCGGCGGAGCTGAGTTACCTCACCCACAGGAAGCGGGTGCACAGGGTCGAAGTAGTGTCGGGTTTCGTCACGCAGGTCAATGGTGCTTGGAGCTGAAGATGCTGCAGGCGGCTCGATGTGAAGAGTTCCGGTGTATACAAGGGTGGATCTGAAGAGGTGAAGACCTGAAAGCAGAGGGGACAATGTTCAAAGTCACTAGCCAGTGACTACCGTGGAACCAGAGTGGAACCAGGCGATGTCGGGTGCAAACAGGCGTCGAGGTGTAGCTTCTCTCTGCAGCCACGTGGACACGAGGGTTGAAGACATCCAGGAGTCGGTCACGAGCTGTCCCACGCAGGCTTCTCGCTGTTGGCGGTGTCGGCAACTTGATTGGAGCAAACAGGCCTTGGCTAATGCAAGCCACGCAGGAATCAAAAAAGGCTTGTTACTCGGACCAGCAAGGTCAGAGCAGGTACTCCTTTTTACAGGAGCAAGGGCAAGTCTGGAGCAACCAGACCCGCAGTGAAAGTTGTAGGTTTCATCGCCAAGATGGCCGCTAGCCACGTGGCAAGTGGCTGGGATGGCGCATCGAGTGGCACGGTGCAAAAGGGCCCCACGCAGATCGTGGAGATGCTGGGGAGCTGATCTTTGGTGCAATGGCTGCTCGAGGTTAGGGCTTCTCAAACCCCAAAGCACAGCATCGAGGGTGCCTCTGATGCTGCGCAGTCAGCGTTTCGGGGGTCTTCCAAGATGTCCGGTCCCACGTTTCTCGGTGCCTCCACGGGTCCCTTCTTTGCAGGGACTGTGGATCGGGCGGTGAGAAGTCTGGGAGTCTGGGTCTTGTCAGGCTCTGGGCTCGGGCTCCGGCGGGAGGTGGCGGCAAAGCAGACGTCGAGTTGCTGGTTGGTGCCTGTATTCACAGGGTGGTCACTCCTTGGCCACAAGGGAGATTCTCTTCCGTCTTCTGTGCAGCATAATGTCGAAGTCCAGTCTTCTTCTGTATTTCAAGTTGATTCAGGATGATCTGAAGTCTCAGGACACAGCTCCCACTCTTATTCGAATCTGGGGGGCCGGATCACCTACTAGGCCCCTCCTCTGGGTGGAACCAGGAAGGGGGGTGGTTACACCCCCTTTTCTTTGTCCAGTTTCGTGCCAGGACTGGGGCTGGAAAGCCCCAGCACCGGTTTGAACTGGCCTATGCACAGGGACACCTTGTGTGCCCCAGGCATGTCTGATTCTATTCAGCCCTGTCCTACCCAATACACAAAATCCTGTCTGGAGTGGTGCTAGCACCTCCCCAGGCAGGAAACCCTTTGTCCAAGCCTCCCTCGCTGGAAGGACTCCCAGCAGCAGGAGGTCAGACTTGTGTCTGTGGTGGCAGCATCCATTTTGGGATGCTAAGGCTCTGTTTAACTTTAACCGGGGTTCAGGCTAGGTACATGTCGTGTCCCTCTAGAAGGATGGAATGCTACCCCCGTCGCCAGAACTGGCGAGGGGGTAGTATTCCAATTCGTATGACACCTTACTCGACATGTTTTGATAAAGCCAAACCCAAGATAGCATTTAACCGCGAGGTTCATAATGCACTTAAGAGTATATGGTATGGCAATATCATGAAACAGCTAAAGGACATGGTTCCGAAAGCTGCAGACAGGCTCAGCTCATGCCAGAGCACCATCTCACATATTTCCAAGCACTCTGCCTCCAGGATTGATGAGGCCTTCCATAGGAGTGGCTGATAGGAACATATGTGTCCATTTTAGGTTAGGTATAGGCATACTACACCTAAGTAAGGGGTGGTTACACCGACTTACCCCAGCTGAGTGATCATCCAGTTGTGTCAAATATGGAGGCCAGGCCAGGGGTGGCACAATACATGCTGCAGCCCCTGGTAGGCCTTGGAAGCACCTATGCCCTGGGTACCTGGGTACACTGTTACAGGGGCCAATAAGGTGAACCAGTTCCAATTTCGTTATGCACCTAAAGTACATGGGTTACAATTTAGAGAGAGAACAGCAGGCTGTGGGTCTGATTAGCAGGCCCACAGCCACATTAAGTCATAAACCAGTAAAGCAAAAAGCAAAAATTTGGGGTGACCATAGGATAGCAGACCCTACTCTCCTACAGGTATAATTGTGAAAAACAAAATAGATAAGGAAGTGAAAGAAAAAAAAGAGAGTAGAAGAATAATAAACAAGAGTTTCTTAGAGAATGTGAGTGAATGTTCAAAATAAGAAGAAAAATAGTAAAGGATGTGGAATAAGAGGTAGGGATAGAACCGGACTAAAAGAACAATCCTGAGGGAAAGTGTTAAGAAAACAGTGAGCAAAAGTAAATAGGAATAAAACAAGATGTATGATAGTGACTAAGGTTAAAACATGTGGAATAACAGAGAGAAAAAACAGAAAGCAGAAAAGAAGAAGTGACAGAAAAGGAATGATTGAAACAGCAAAGAAATGTAAATAACATAGGGGCATATTATCAACACAGGCGATAAAATTATCGCTGCTTTTATCGGCAGAAAACTGCAGCTAAAGCCGCTTTTGCGGCAGAAAACTGCCGGTAAAGCCGCTTTTGCGGCAGTTTTCTGCCGATAAAAGCAGCGATAATGTTATCGCCTATGTTGATAATATGCCCCTTAGTGTGCTTGAACTACAGGGAGAAAGCATAATGAACAAGTAGTGAAAGAGTGATCAGTCAGAGACAGTGAGAGTAATAGAGACGGAGTGAGTGAACAGGAGTGAGGAACTATGAGAACAGAGGGACTGAGAAAAGGAGTGGAAGGAGTAGAGTAAGTAAGTAATAGAGAAAGGAATGAGGGAAGTAGCAAAGGTAGGAAAATGAGGGTTAAAGAAATGAAGCAGTGGAACTAATAGAAGTTAAATGTGATAGAAATGTAACGAAAAGAGTACAAAACATTTACCTTATAATTGTCGTTAACTTAGTCACTTGTTATTTTTATACTTTCAATCCCTGAAAGAAAGAACAAAAATTTGAAAAATATTAAAACATGTATTTAAAAATTAGAAAAGACAAGGGAAAAGATTGACAATCATCCAATTTTACAAAGAAATAAAGTTAGAGATAAACATGCGAAAAAAAAAAAAAAGAAACGGTGATAGACAGTCAGAGACAAAAAGAAATTCAAACAGAGTAAATTACTAAGAGAAAAAAAAGAAGATACTTTCAGTGACAGAAAAGAAGGATAGAAGAGAAAACTAAATTGAAGTTGTGTAAGCTACTAAAAGAAAGTGAGTAAGGTAAACTATAAAAGGAAAGGGTGAATAAGGAAAAGAGAGTGAGGGAGAGAGGAGACAGAGGAAGTGAAGGAAAGAGTGTCAGATACAGACTGAGTGAGGCATCTACACAATGTGATTCATAATGTTAGGAAACACAGGTAATGTAATTGAAAAACTTTCAATTTTTTTTGCTCATTCCACAATCACATCACTTGTGTTTCCTTTGCTTAGGGATCTCATTGTGCAGATGTAGTCTAGTATATGAAAGAGTACGCAGAAGGTGAGCACTGTATGCAACAACTTTGACACTTACAGAAGCCTCTGCTTCTCCATGCCCCCTACACAGTCCTAAATATATACATTTTAAACTGACGGTATCTTGTTGCAGATGAAGTGAGGCCTATCTTGCAACATGGTGCATCTCTTGCACTGCTGCTGTGTCACAAAAGTGACGCAACGGCGGCGCAAAAGAGGCGCACGGCCATCATAAAACTGCCCCTAAGATTTTAAATGATTGTTTCAGGATGCCGATAAGGTGTGGCCTATCCAGAGATTTGTTTGAGGTGAGGCCTACTCAGAGTTACAGATTAAATTTAGGCTTGTTGAAGAGTACAGAGGAGATAATACATGTACAGGCCTACCAACGAAGTGAGTCATGTCCACTGCACTCTTGAACAAAGGCCAGACCTCCTCTGTCTCCCTGGACATGCCTAAACCTCATTTGCACAATGTGATTCGTAATGTTAGGAAACACAGGTGATATAATTGAAAAACGTGCAAATATTTTTGCTCATTTAACAATCACATCACCTGTATTTCCTCAGCTTAGGTATCTCATGGTACAGATGTAGTCTAGCATATCCAAGAGTACGCAGAAGGTGAGGACTGTATGCAACAGAGCAATGTACATTACTCACCTCCCTTGACACTTACAGAAGCCTCAGTTTCTCCATGCCTCCTACACAGTTCTAAATGTATATCATAAATACAAAAAGTACAGAATTAATTATACATGTTAAATGGTTTATTTTTTACTGTTCTCAGAATATATCAAATTTCACTAAAAACAGTGTCTTGAAGGTATTCATCATATAACAGCGGGGAAAAAAACCCATATAACATAACCAATCAGAAATCAGAACTCCTCAAAAGTAACTTACTTTCCATGGCGTCGAAGGATGTCCTAGGAACAGCTTATACTCTGTTGTGCTGTTATTATTTTCAGCCCCCCACTTTCTGAAACAAAAGCTCCATCGTTTTGACAAATATGTTACATACAATAAATGACTTTTCTCTCTCTACCGCACTTCTCCTCAAGGCCAAATCGTGTAAGAGCCATTTATAACTCTTGGAATTCTTCTAAGCAAATCCCGTCATTTTCTTTTTCCGCAACTTTCAGAAAGAAAACGTTCAAGATCACTTTCACAATCCTGTACTAGTAATATCTCACCCTTCTTGCTCACTCATGTTCCACATTTCCTATGACACTGATACTGCTTACTATGAAGCCGACTTAAACTACCTCTATGACTACTACAATTATTTAATTCTCTACATCACTTTTAATCACAAAGCAATTTAAAACAGTACATAAAATTATATCAACTCCTAGAATCATTATAGGCCAGTTACCTACCCTAAATTCTTTCTTCTGAAAACAGAAAGTAAGAATATTTTTAAGTCAAAAGGCAACATTGTTTCATAGTCAAATGTGAATCATTTCCGAAACATCAGCTTTTTTTACATTTTTAATAAGCTGTGTAATAAGCGGATGTTGTCAAAGGACCATCATGTCATACAATAGCTGCAGTTAGAAATGTTCTTCCTAAAATCAACAACTGTGTAGCCACAACATTTGTAATTAAAGTTGAAAACTTACTTTCATCAGGTTTATATAGTTGGAATTTTAAAATGACATTATAACCAAAAGTTTGTTCAAAAAATGTGGACAGCGTTTCAGACTTACATTACCTCTACTCCATGTTTTGATTGGCTGCTTGAATTAGCTTATTAAAAGAAACAGTTTTTCTGAACTCATTCAAAGTGCAGTTATTTTTCCATGACGTCAAGTGTTATGGTAAGAACACCGTTTGCTTTGGGAAATACTCTGTTGTCCTTTAACTAATCCGTGCCCACCACTTTCTGTAAGAAAACCTTCTTTTTTTTCTGGAACTACTTAAAACTCAAAAATAACTTTTTACTCTGTACTACACTTATCCTCAAGGCCAAATAGTGTAGGAGCCATTAGAAACTCTTGAAATTCCTCAGAGCAAATCCCGAGATTCTTTCCCTAAAATTTTGGTTGTAAAAACACCAGGTAAGAATTTTTAAGGTCAAAAGGTAATTTTTTTTTTAAAGTTAAAACAGAATCATTGCAGAATGACCAGCCGTTTCTAGACTTCAAATAAGCTGTGTAATGTCCTGATGTTGTTGAAGGACTGTCATGATATATAATTGCTGCAGTTACAAAAGTCCTTCCTGATATTGACAACTGCGAAGCCACAAAATTTTTAATTAAAGTTGTCAATTTTGTTCCATCAGGCCGACATCATTGGAACATTAAAATGACATACTGGCCATATGTTCGTATAAATAATGTGGACAACATTGCATACTTACATTGGCTACACTCCATGTTGTGATCAGCTGCTTTTACTAGCTTACTAAAGGACACTGATTTACTGTCTGGCAAAGTTAAATATATAAATCTTTCAGACTCTACACTAGTAGTACTTGATACCCTACAGTTCTCGCAGTCATGCTGCTATTGATAAGAAAGGCCAAACAGATGATCTACATCTACACCTTCATCTTGCAATACATCAGGCATATACATTAAAAACTCTTGACAATCTTGCTGAATATTTTGAGAGACTTGCGTTTGACCTGAACATTTGTCTAACAGATTTCGAATTTCAGACACACTGTCTATTTTTATTCTATCAGTGCTACATTTCTCTAACACAGAATTCAACAAACTGCAAAATCTTTGATCCGAATCGACCACAATCTCTTCTTTTAAAGTTTCTAGAGAAAAGACAACATTAACCACTACATTAGCATAGCAGTTGACACCAGAACTATTTTCAAATTGAAAACCAACAACATCTTCAACAGAATCCATTTTTTTTCTGCTTATAATTTTGGGTTCATCGACTTTTCGTCTTTTTGCTACAACCTCCCTACTATTGGTCACATTTCTTCATTTCCGGCCTACAACACGTTTCTCAAACAAAGGATATTGAGGCAAATGTGGCGCATACTCTCTTCTTAACCTATTGTATTCCTTAACACAATCTAGATCCGCACAAAGGTTTGTGACATCACACTCAATCAAGTACAATCCCGATAAAGTTCTGACTCGTGACAATGCCACATATGCCATACCCTCCTTGAACACAGAACTGCCAATATTCACCAATGCACTGTCTACACTTAAACCTTGCGATTTATGGATTGTCACCGCATATGCCAAGCAAACAGGAAACTGCTTACGGCGAACATATAAGTCTTTTACAAGCAAAAACCTAGCAGAGCAACGACCAATTAGCTGTACTTCCTCAATGCCATCAAATTTAATTTTTAAAAATTCAATTCCATCTCTATTTCTGTATTTCTCAAAATCAACAACATTACCCATTGATCCATTTATCAGACCACTTTCAACATGTAAATTCCTTCTTAAAATTATACGGCAATTTAAGCACACATTCAGAGTCTTTTCAAAACCAGCAGTTTTAGATATAGTCTTCTCTAATGAATCCAATTTTGATTTCAAATTCTCAGACAAAATAATTGTTGCTCCCATATGCTCTATTCTGTCAATAGCTTCCAGTTTCACAATCTCTTGGTTTTCTAAATTCAACATTTTATTGTTGAAGATGGCACATTCTGCAAGAGTTGGCATCAAACATATTCCAGATTTCTTCTCAGTAATTTTCCGAAAAATATTCTCAGGCACAACGTCTTCTTCTGGATACAAATTTGACAGTAATCGTGCATGTAAATCTTCTTTCCCATGCTCGGTCACTTTTCCGATTCTAACATCTTGTAGAATATTCTTATAATCTTCATCCTTCGCTTGACGCATATTTTCACGCAGTTCAGCATAATTGAAGTTTAACCATATATTGACGTTGCCAATGCTCCCTAGGCACTTCCTGGTATCTTCATGCGTGAGCATTTTGAACACAGGTTGTCCTTTCACTGGTGTCAGCTGCAGAAGATCACCGAAAACAATGATGTGTTTGCCACCAAATAACACATCATACTCTGTTTTGAGAACTTCTTGCATTCTCAAATGCACAAAGGCAAGCATGACATTGGAAACCATGCTTACTTCGTCAATGATAAGAAGTTTCATTTTCCTCAAGACTCTTGAAACTTCACAACAAGCATCTCTAGATAACTTGTGGTACTGTAATTTGTTATCATGCTCCACTGGCAGCATCAGTAGACGATGCAAAGTAATACCTTTAATGTTATGTGCTGCCAGTCCAGTTGGAGCGGTGACAACACAAGACAGCGATGACTCGGTCCTTTTCTGCAAATAATATGAAATTGCTTTAATGAGGAAACTTTTTCCAGTTCCCGCTTCTCCACTCACGTACAGTCGGACAGGCTTCAACGGCGTACATGAGCACTCTTTCTTCTCATGACTTAATCCATGATCAATTTGGTTGGTAACTTCGTCATATATTTTCCTCTGCTCAACGTTGAGTTGTCTTTCCAAGTCTTCTAAGTTAACTGCATCCTCCTGAGCATGTGCCATGGCTCTTTCCACTTCAATCATGGCAGTGGCAGCTTCATTTTCGATAACTGGTCCTCCTAGTGGATCCTGACTCAATGAAACAGAACTCTGACTGTCCTGAGAACTGTCTCTAGCAATCTCGGCTGCAATCGTTGCTTCCTGCTCGATTTCCGCATTCAACATTTCTAGATATTTAGGAAAAACAGGACATTCTATGGTCTCCTTGGCGGCATTGAAAGAGTCTTCGTAACAGAGGAAATCTCCAAGCAGTTCCTCTTCTGCACGCCAAGGCTTGAAAAGTTGCAAAAGTGCTAAATAGAAAAACTCTTTTCTTTCAGGAGATTCGCCACTCAATTTTCGATGGTTTACCAAGTGGCATTTTCTTTGCTTGACCAGACATCCCTCAGTTCCAATTACAGCATACACTCCTTTATCAATATCTTCTTTGATGTTCCTCTTGAATATGTAATTTTGTAGAACCTCATACAGACAAACATTCTCGAGGTGACTGCTTCTATTTGGATAATATGTATCCAACATGTTGGTCTTCAAAATATCTGTACTGTTTGGCTCCTTTTTCGCCAAACACTCAATTTCCCGCACAGGTTTCAGAACTCGATTACGCGTTGCAGCAAGACCAAGACTCGCCCAAATGATACTCCTAGATTTGGCATAGAGACTTGCTGAAGACAACCGGTTAGAACATTCGTAAGCTCCGATTTCTCGATGCGACAACATCTTCAGACTGAAACTGTACAACTTGTTACTGAGGCTCTTTTCATGGGAAATGTCCTTCCACATATCCTTCAATTCTGTCTTTTCTTTTTTGGTGATGTAAGATGTCACATACCGAGCCACAGCCATACAGTTATCAGCCACAAACTGTATATCCATGTTAGCATTCCACATGGACAAAATCACTGGGTTGTAGTCGTTGATGTACTTGGACTCTTCGTTCCTTTTCAAATTGTATGTATTTTTGGGTGATTTCCTCGTCACATTATGTCGCAGCGAAGACATCAAACTGTTCACTCTTCCTTTAGAAATCACCGGTCGTGGAAAGGCGAAACAACATTTTGTGTAGAACTTGTCCTTGTTTCTGAATTTACGATGACAGTACTTTCCACAACGATGGCTTTGGAAGCGTAAAACTTGTTCTCTTAGGCTTTTGTCTTCCTTTGTGTTTGGAACAGCACATGTAGAATACTGTTCTATGAAACTCATCACTAAGTCATCCGGATCTGTTCCAAATTTGGGTGCATCTTTGATCCATAGCAGCATATGTATATGAGGAGCACCTCTTGCTTGGTACTCCTTTCTCCAGAAGAAATCCAACACCTCTCCAAGAGGTGGATTCTTCTTGTTCATGATGAAAGACCTCATAGCTTCAAATCTATGATTGAGGTATTTGCATACATTCACTGGATCCAAAGAGCACAGTTCTCTGGGTGTCTTGAATTCGATATTTTCAATGTTTCCATTTGCCTCTCGTAGAAATTCAAGTAAGTCTTCCCAGCCATACTCAGCACAGCTGAGAGTGAGGAACCATGTGGGAGTTCCTAAGTTCCTCAGCATACATTTTAAATCACCATGACGACGGTACCAGTACTCATTAGTACCACGCTGACACGCCATGAGATTAATCAGGTGAGAATCCAAAATACTGTCTTGCACATCGACTTTATCCATAAAGTCCCTTGCCGAGATATTTTGCATCTGTACACCACTTTTCAAAATGTGGTTCACTGCATATGACAGTCCAGACAGATCACTTTCAAACAGTAGATGAAACAAATAGGGAATGCATTGACGAAACCTAGGATCTTCTGCATACAATCGTAAAGTCCGGTATTCAGTAGCAGGAATTTGATGAGGTCGCTCATCATATCTTCCTCCTTGACCTGTTGGAAATAGCTGTGGGAAACACCGAGCTTCCAAACTTTCCTCCCAAACACTAATGGGACTCCCTTTGGCTTGTTTCATTTGAAACAACTCAATAGCATTCCCCATGACTTCCTTGGAATGCAAAGGATGAACACTATAATGTTCATATATTTCTTCATTTTTAGAGGCTTCTACTTTCTCAATTTTTCCAGCACACAAATCGCTGTCCTCTTCTTCACTTACTTCCTCTTCTGCAACATATACATTCTTGTAGTACTTATTGTTTTTCTTCAAATACAATGTTGCCTTTTTGACTTTCCTAACATCCACTAAATCTTGCCAGATTTTCTTACTCTTTGTCGGAACCCCATTAACTAGGATAACCAGAGGTTCCTCTTCCACTTTCTCTACTCCAATTGTATTAATGTTTTTCTTGAAATCTAGAGGCAAATAAACAACTCTTCCCTTTAATCCTCTCTGTAAATCTGATGGAGGCAATTTCCCTGTCTTTGGCTCCATTCGTACAATAGCCTGAAAGGGATGGACACTTTGAATCAAAATAGATTCATAAGTATTTAAATCCTTCAATTCAGAAGGAATCTCAACCAATTCCAGATTATTATGAACCGCTCTAGCAGGCATCTGGTTTTGATTTAATTTGTTACAACAATAAGTACACACACGTTGATCCGATCCCAAATCAAAACAATTTTCTACCATCAAGTATGTTGCGAAATCCTTCCATTCACTATTATTTTCCCTTTCACTTTTTGCATATAAATCCACTAACTTAGTCTGATTCTTATAATAAGTGCGTCGACAACACACACAAGTGAAATTAGGCCTCTCACTTGATTTCACCTGAAACGTGGCAATTTCCTTCTGAAAATTATCTGTACTGGAAACCTGTACACTCTCTTCCACATTACCTTCTTCTTCTGGGTCAATTTCAACATTCTTCTCTTTACTTGCAAAGTAACAAAACTCAATTTCTTCACAAATATTCTTCACATCTACTTCAGAACCATGCAAAAGAGCAGGGCATAATTGTTTAAGCATAATTGATGGACTCTTAGCATAATACAACATTCTAACTAATTTCCTCACTTTATTATGATGCACTGCTAGCATCCTGAAATGATGAAAACACTCTGGCATACTCTCCTGGAAAGACAAGCCAGTGATTGACCATGCAAACCTGTCACTTCTCTCACTCTGCAAGGATCTAATTCTTGCAACAACTTCATTTTCCGTTTTAAAGTTTTCTTATTAAATGTCCGTACAAAATCACAAAGCAAATTGATGGAATCCTGTCGCACACTGCAAATACTACTACACTTCCAGGTGTACACTGGTCCCTAAGGACGTCTTCCTAAAACCTCATTACCTAACACCTCTTCTGCCTCTGTTGACACAAGTTTTTCTTTTTCAACCGGACAAGCATCTTTCACCTCATATGCTCGACCACTGGTGTCAACTGCATGCACCAAATCATTATCCTGGAAATAACTCTCCTCATTAAAAAATGCCTCATAACTTGAACTATGCATCCATTCTCCTGAAAAAACTTCCCAAAAATTACTACGATTAACTGTTCTCTTCCATCTACTATTTGTTTTGAAATCATAAATTACCTTGTTTAGTTTCCTAATTCTATTGATTATCAAAATAAATAACTTTCGCTTAATTTCGAATGCCTGATCAATAATTTTCTCAATGTTTCTCTTTCTCTTATAAAAAGCCACTTTCTGTTGACGTTTCTTAACATTTTTTAACAAATTGCCAAGTATCCTGTTGCGAAACATTAATCTACGAATGTCCCTAAACTGATTTTTCCTTCTACTACCATGCACAGAGTTATCTCCTGCTCTAGCAGTAACATTTTTCATTGGCCTTTCCTTTCCGTTTAAATTGGCTCTCTTTTTGTGGACTAAAACAATATTCTGTACTGATATTTTTTTTTCTGCAAATGTTTCTTAGGAATGATTTCGTTGTCTTACCCGGAGGTTTCTTGGTGACTTGACGAGTTTTTATTGTAGAGGACTGCTGCAAGCATGTAGTAAGCTGCTGTCTTTGACGTTTTGTAGCCTTTCGGCTTCTTTGCTTCGATGGCATACTGTAGTTTTGAAATGATCTGCAGTTGAATCTGTGGTAAAATATAATAAAAAATGTTATTAACCACTATCACCAAACAGTAAATCAATAACAGTTGTCAAAAAATTAACACACTACTTGTCAATTCTACATACAATAATTTTTAGTGCATTGGCAAATTTAGAACTCACAAATAGTAGCAAAGAAATAGAATGCTTCTACATTTCACCTGTGCTCTTTTATATGTGAATCTGAACAAATTTTATTAGCATATTTCACTATTTTATTAAAGACACTTCACACAAGGTGTTTTTGAAGTTGTGTTTAATTTTAAATGAAACGGTTAACATGGTTACTTTTCATTTCCAGTAACTTTTAAAAATAACTCTTTATAGTTCCATAGGCTCGAGCAGGTCAGCTTCCCACCCTATGTCATACAATTCTGACAAATCGGCATCCTCATCATGTTCTTCATCATCCTCAGGATTTAAATCATCCAAGGGATCTACTTCCACTGATGTTTCAATGACAAGTTCAATGATAATATCGAGATCAACAGTTTGCTCATTATCACTCATGCTTGATGTTGTCGTTAAAAGAGAACAACAATGAGATGTTGCAGAGTAAGAGACAAATCTCAGAGACTATAATAGTAAAATTGTTTAACAAGAGTAACATTTTGCAGATATTATTTAGCCATGTCCAGCGATGTTGAGGAGGTGAGGCCTATGTCCAAGTTTTCAGTGAACAGGACTCATCTCTTCTTAACCTTGGATAAGCCTCACCAACTCTGTGTCCCCTGCTCATACTTAAATGTAAAGGGGCATATTTATGTTAACTGGCGCATCCCCAGGGATGCAACAGTTAACGTGCGCTGCTGCTCTGCCACCCATGATGTGCCGTATTTACAATGTGGAGCACCATTAAACAAAAATAGCACAGATGCGTCACGCATCTGTGCCGCAAAAGCGGCACATTGCAGGAATCACGTCACAAGCGCGACATGTCTACTACAATGCACAGGGGCAAGCCACCCATTGCATGGTGCGTCACTCCTTATGCCTGTTTCAAACAGGCGTAAGGATTTGATTCAGCAATGCCATAAAGCTGACTCAGTGAAATGTTCTAAATTTCACTGTGTTAGTTTTACAGGGCTTTCATGCAAATGAATGCCCACCCTGCAACAAAACGCCCACATGAAACCTGACGCAGGTTTCATGTGGCACAGGACTTTACACCGTGACACATCTGCCTAGATGCATCAAGTTGTAAATATGTCTCAACATAGCGCATCTTTTGCGCCGCCGCTGCGTCACAAAAATGACGCAACAGCGGCGCAAAAGAGGCACACAGCCATCATAAATCTGCCCCTAACATTTTAAATGATTGGTTCAGGATGCCGATAAGGTGTGGCGTATCCAGGGGTTTGTTTGGCGTGAGGCCTACTCAGGGTTACAGATGAAATTTATGTTTGTTGAAGAGTACAGACGAGATAATACATGTGCATGCCTACCAATGAAGTGAGTCATGTCTACTGCATTCTTTAACAAAGGCCAGACCTCCTCTGTCTCCCTGGACAGGCCTAAACCTGATCTCCACAATGTGATTCATAATGTTAGGAAACAAAGGATGATGTAATTGAAAAACGTGCAATTTTTTTTGCTCATTTCACAATCACATCACTTGTGTTTCCTTTGCTTAGGTATCTCATTGTGCAGATGTAGTCTAGCACATCAAAGAGTACGCAGAAGGTGAGCACTGTACGCAACAATTTTGACACTTACAGATGATTCAGCTTCTCCATGCCCCCTACACAGTCCTAAATGTATACAGTTTAAAGTGACGGTATCTTGTTGCGGATTAAGTGAGGCCTATCTTGCAACATGGTGCATCTTTTGCACCACTGCTGCGTCACAAAAGTGACGCAACAGCGGCGCAAAAGAGGCGCACGGCCATCATAAATTTGCCCCTAACATTTTAAATGATTGATTCAGGATGACGATAAGGTGTGGCCTATCCAGAGGTTTGTTTGAGGTGAGGCCTACTCAGGGTTGCAGATGAAATTTAGGCTTGTTGAAGAGTATAGAGGAGATAATACATGTGCAGGCCTACCAATGAAGTGAGTCATGTTCACTGCACTCTTGAACAAAGGCCAGACCTCCTCTGCCTCCCTGGACAGACCTAAACCTCATCTGCACAATGTGATTCGTAATGTTAGAAAACACAGGTGATGTAATTGAAAAACGTGCAAATATTTATGCTCGATTCACAATCACATCACCTGTGTTTCCTCAGCTTAGGTATCTCATTGTGCAGATGTAGTCTAGCATATCCAAGAGTACGCAGAAGATGAGGACTGTATGCAACAGACCAATGTACATTACTCACAATAAAACATTTCTTTTTTTTTTAAAACGATTTTCTGCTCATAATTTGAAAACACAACACAGCTCCTATGTAGAAGCACACCCTGTCAGTACTTAAATTTGCCAAGCACACATGGGTGCGTATTTACAAGGACCTTGCACGACGGGGAAATGACTTAAATTAAAATGGGGAAAATAACATCAAAGTGACTCAAAGGCCTTGTAAATATGCCCCAAGCAGCCTATGAAACTCTAGCAGTACATATCAAGAAACCTAATTGACTTCAAGAAGTGTACACGGCCATCATAAATCTGCCCCTAACATTTTAAATGATTGGTTCAGGATGCCGATAAGGTGAGGCCTATCCAGGGGTTTGTTTGACGTGAGGCCTACTCAGGGTTACAGATGAAATTTAGGCTTGTTGAAGAGTACAGAGGAGATAATACATGTGCATGCCTACCAATGAAGTGACTCATGTCCACTGCACTCTTTAACAAAGGCCAGACCTCCTCTGTCTCCCGGGACAGGCCTAAACCTGATCTGCACAATGTGATTCGTAATGTTAGGAAACACAGGTGATGTAATTGAAAAACGTGCAATTTTTTTTGCTCATTTCACAATCACATCACTTGTGTTTCCTTTGCTTAGGTATCTCATTGTGCAGATGTAGTCTAGCATATCAAAGAGTACGCAGAAGGTGAGCACTGTATGCAACAATTTTTACACTTACAGAAGATTCAGCTTCTCCATGCCCCCTACACAGTCCTAAATGTATACAGTTTAAAATTGACGGTATCTTTTTGCAGATGAAGTGAGGCCTATCTTGCAACATGGTGCATCTTTTGCACCACTGCTGCGTCACAAAAGTGACGCAACAGCGGTGCAAAAGAGGCGCACGGCCATCTTAAATTTGCCCCTAACATTTTAAATGATTGATTCAGGATGACGATAAGGTGTGGCCTATCCAGAGGTTTGTTTGAGGTGAGGCCTACTCAGGGTTGCAGATGAAATTTAGGCTTGTTGAAGAGTACAGAGGAGATAATACATGTGCAGGCCTACCAATGAAGTGAGTCATATTCACTGCACTCTTGAACAAAGGCCAGACCTCCTCCGTCTCCCTGGACAGACCTAAACCTCATCTGCACAATGTGATTCGTAATGTTAGAAAACACAGGTGATGTAATTGAAAAACGTGCAAATATTTATGCTCAATTCACAATCACATCACCTGTGTTTCCTCAGCTTAGGTATCTCATTGTGCAGATGTAGTCTAGCATATCCAAGAGTACGCAGAAGATGAGGACTGTATGCAACAGAGCAATGTACATTACGCACAATAAAGCATTTCTTTTTTAAAAAAAACGATTTTCTGGTCATAATTTGAAAACACAACACAGCTCCTATGTAGAAGCACACCCTGTCAGTACTTAAATTTGCCAAGCACACATGGGGGCGTATTTACAAGGACCTTGCACCACGGGGAAATGACTTAAATTAAAATGGAGAAAATAACGTCAAAGTGACTCAAAGGCCTTGTAAATATGCCCCAAGCAGCCTATGAAACTCTAGCAGTACATTTCAAGAAACCTAATTGACTTCAAGAAACGTTTTTAAACACATCAAGTAAACAAATTATTCACCCACATTCATGGGGAAGTGACTTAAAATGCCCTAACACACATGAAAGCGTATTTTTAAGGGCCAAGCACCATTTTTGCGTCACTTTTAACATGGCTATGTAACTCAAAGAAACAAAGTCTAAATTTGACAAGCACACATGGGGGCGTATTTACAAGGACCTTACACCACGGGAAAATGACTTAAATTAAAATGGGGAAGATAACGTCAAAGTGACTCAAAGGCCTTGTAAATATGCCCCAAGCAGCCTATGAAACTCTAGCAGTACATTTCAAGGAACCTAATTGACTTCAAGAAACGTTTTTAAACACATCAAGTAAACTAATTATTCACCCACATTCATGGGGAAGTGACTTAAAATGCCCTAACACACATGAAAGCGTATTTTTAAGACCCTTGCACCATTTTTGCGTCACTTTTAACATGGCTATGTAACTCAAAGAAACAAAGTCTAAATTTGCCAAGCACACATGGGGGCGTATTTACAAGGACTTTGCACCACGGGGAAATATCTTAAATTAAAATGTGGAAAATAACATCAAAGTGACTCAAAGGCCTTGTAAATATGCGTCAAGCAGCCTATGAAACTCTAGCAGTACATATCAAGAAACCTAATTGATTTCAAAAAACGTATTTAAACACATCAAAAAAACAAATTATTTTCCCACATTCATGAGGAAGTGACTTAAAATGCCCTAACACACATGAAAGCGTATTTTTAAGGCCCTTCCACCACGTTTGCGTCACTTTTAACATGGCTATGTAACTCAAAGAAACAAAGTCTAAATTTGCCAAGCACACATGGTGGCGTATTTACAAAGACTTTGCACCACGGGGAAATGTCTTAAATTAAAATGGGGAAAATAACATCAAAGTGACTCAAAGGCCTTGTAAATATGCTTCAAGCAGCCTATGAAACTCTAGCAGTACATATCAAGAAACCTAATTGATTTAAAAAAACGTTTTTAAACACATCAAGTAAATCACTTATTTACCCACATTCATGGGGAAGTGACTTAAAATGCCCTAACACACATGAAAGCGTATTTTTAAAGCCCTTCCACCACTTTTGCGTCACTTTTAACATGGCTATGAAACTCAAAGAAACTAAATCTATTTGTAAAACACCTGACACAAAGCAACATTTTAAATACACAACTTTCTTCATAAATGTATCCCTAAAGCATAATATTCTCTATCTAAATTAAATGAATCTTTTCTCACCTTAGCAAATACTTTTTGAGTTTCAAAACAGTCTCAGACACACACCAATTTTTCTTTAGCAGAGCAAAAGGTATGCACTCCAGAGGCTGCAACCATCAATGGCACAGAAATGCTGTAATTCATAACACATATCTCTCATGTCACCCAATCAAAACTCTTCCCTCACTTTTTTCAAATCAACACCCTTGCCCCCTCTGCCCTTTCTGCCTTTTTTCAATAGCAACCACCTCCTGAAAGACCTGTCATGTTTACAAGTTCACACAACAATGTTTCAATTGGACTCTGAACTCTCAGTACACCTGCGTATCCAGTGCAATCTTTCATAAAATGATTTTTTCTTGACCATTCAAATTACATCTTTCAAAGAACTCATCCATGCACCCTAACTTTCTGTCTTCAGCAATCAAAATCCACCAATCACTGCTACTGAATCATTAGCACAGAAACTCCACACTTTTCTTCATTACATACTCCTACTATTTCAACTGCCATTTCATTCCCACACTTCATCTGACTGCAGCAGAACCTCCTCTGCTCAATTCACACTCACATCACCTGTGTTTCCTCAGCTTAGGTATCTCATTGTGCAGATGTAGTCTAGCATATCCAAGAGTACGCAGAAGATGAGGACTGTATGCAACAGAGCAATGTACATTAATTTTCAAGGTTTTGTAAATGCTAATTCCTAACTATATATGGTCTATAAACTATGGTTTTTTCAGTGAATTTCAATGGTTTTTTAATAGCAAATATCAAAAGCTTTAAAATGTATTCTTCTTTAAATCGAAAAATATATTTTATATGTTTTTAATATAATTTTTTTATGTATATATTTTTTTTTGTTTCGCTACCTGTCCGCGCACCGGGTAGCTTCCCGTTAGCTTAATTTGGTGCCGCGACCCGGTCCGCGAACCGGTAAACGTTCCGTTTGCGCAACTGCCGCGTTAGAAAACAACATCGTGACGCGTCGCGTAAGCGCGACGTATCGCGTTGCCGCGTAATGAGTCTTATGACGCGCCGCGTTAGCGCACCCGGAAGTGCTCCGGAGCGCTAACCAAGGCGCGAAGCGCAGCTCCCCGGAAGCGATCCGGGGCGTGGAACGCGTAACATAAGCGTAACAGGTCATGTGACTTGTTAATAAAACTTTCTATTGGTTCATTTCACTTTTGGTTTCCTAATGATGTAAGGCTAGGTCATGTGACCTAAAAATAACACTTTTCATTGGTTTAGAAAATTTTTTTTCCCAAATGATGAAAGCCCCCACCTTCTTTCCTCACTCTGACTTTCATCTTTGTGAGAGGAAGACCTGTTTTTGCCTATTAAAATAATGGCATCTGTAGTAGCTGCAGCTGGTGGACCCCCACCACCACCACAACCACCTAGGAAGAAAGGACCACCTCCACAGTTCCTTCCCAACCCAGAGGAGGAAGAGGAAGAAGAAGAGGAAGAGGAAATAGAGAGGAGGCAGTTCTTACGTGAAGAGCCCCGGAAATCCCACCACAAAGACAGTTTTATTTGGCAGTTTTATTCTTTTCCTGTAGGCCAAAAAAAAGTGAATGCCCGACATGTGACATGCCTCATTTGTAAAGATGTTTTATCTAGAGGTACAGACAAAAAGTATAGTTATGGTAACTATACTATGCACCGTCATATGCAGAGGTGGCATCCACCGAATTACAGCGTTGCAGAGATGCGTCACCTCCAAGACAACCCACCAACTCCTGTGGCCAGTACATCGGCACAGGTAACTCTGTCGGGACCAGAGGCGAGGGAAACGGTCCCAAACATCCAACAGAATTTTGTGCACATGAAGATAGTGTGCCTTTATTGTGGTGACCTACTCTCATGTGCAAATATGAGTATCAATTTGATAAACAGAGCATTTGAAAACCACAAGTGCTCAAAACGCCCCAAAAAAGAATTTTTTTTTTTGCTCCTGTTCAGCCCTTTCTAATGCCTGTTTTTTGTAGTTCCCCCTCAAAAAAAACAAAAAAAATGTAAAATCGTTCAAAAAATACAAAAAAAGTAAAAAAATGTTCAGGAAAATAATAAAAAAAATATAAAACAACAAAAATAATTTTAAAAAAAGTTCTTTTCAGAACTACCTCCCCTTTATAAAAAAATTGCTAGAATGTTTAGCACTCTGGCAACCTCTATTTCTTTTGATTCGCTTCCCGGTTCGCGCGCCGGTACGCGAACCGGAAGCGAACCAGAAAAATTTAAAAAAAACAGTAAGTATAAGGGAAGGAAACAGAGAGTAATGTTAAAAGAAAGACAGCTAGAGGGAGTAACACAGAGATACTGTTTAATAGATCTATTTACCGAAGAAAAGATGGAAGAGGGTATAATTGTGAAAAACAAAATAGATAAGGAAGTGAAAGAAAAAAAAGAGAGTAGAAGAATAATAAACAAGAGTTTTTTAGAGAATGTGAGTGAATGTTCAAAATAAGAAGAAAAATAGTAAAGGATGTGGAATAAGAGGTAGGGATAGAACCGGACTAAAAGAACAATCCTGAGGGAAAGTGTTAAGAAAACAGTGAGCAAAAGTAAATAGGAATAAAACAAGATGTATGATAGTGACTAAGGTTAAAACATGTGGAATAACAGAGAGAAAAAACAGAAAGCAGAAAAGAAGAAGTGACAGAAAAGGAATGATTGAAACAGCAAAGAAATGTAAATAACATAGGGGCATATTATCAACACAGGCGATAAAATTATCGCTGCTTTTATCGGCAGAAAACTGCCGCTAAAGCCGCTTTTGCGGCAGAAAACTGCCGGTAAAGCCGCTTTTGCGGCAGTTTTCTGCCGATAAAAGCAGCGATAATTTTCTTGCCTGTGTTGATAATATGCCCCGTAGTGTGCTTGAACTACAGGGAGAAAGCATAATGAACAAGTAGTGAAAGAGTGATCAGTCAGAGACAGTGAGAGTAATAGAGACGGAGTGAGTGAACAGGAGTGAGGAACTATGAGAACAGAGGGACTGAGAAAAGGAGTGGAAGGAGTAGAGTAAGTAAGTAATAGAGAAAGGAATGAGGGAAGTAGCAAAGGCAGGAAAATGAGGGTTAAAGAAATGAAGCAGTGGAACTAATAGAAGTTAAATGTGATAGAAATGTAACGAAAAGAGTACAAAACATTTACCTTATAATTGTCGTTAACTTCCTGCTCGATTTCCGCATTCAACATTTCTAGATATTTGGGAAAAACAGGACATTCTATGGTCTCCTTGGCGGCATTGAAAGAGTCTTCGTAACAGAGGAAATCTCCAAGCAGTTCCTCTTCTGCACGCCAAGGCTTGAAAAGTTGCAAAAGTGCTAAATAGAAAAACTCTTTTCTTTCAGGAGATTCACCACTCAATTTTCGATGGTTTATCAAGTGGCATTTTCTTTGCTTGACTAGACATCCCTCAGTTACAATTACAGCATACACTCCTTTATCAATATCTTCTTTGATGTTCCTCTTGAATATGTAATTTTGTAGAACATCATACAGACAAACATTCTCGAGGTGACTGCTTCTATTTGGATAATATGTATCCAACATGTTGGTCTTCAAAATATCTGTACTGTTTGGCTCCTTTTTCGCCAAATACTCAATTTCCCGCACAGGTTTCAGAACTCGATAACGCGTTGCAGCAAGACCAAGACTCGCCCAAATGATACTCCTAGATTTGGCATAGAGACTTGCTGAAGACAACCGGTCAGAACATTCGTAAGCTCCGATTTCTCGATGCGACAACATCTTCAGACTGAAACTGTACAACTTGTTACTGAGGCTCTTTTCATGGGAAATGTCCTCCCACATATCCTTCAATTCTGTCTTTTCTTTTTTGGTGATGTAAGATGTCACATACCGAGCCACAGCCATACAGTTATCAGCCACAAACTGTATATCCATGTTAGCATTCCACATGGACAAAATCACTGGGTTGTAGTCGTTGATGTACTTGGACTCTTCGTTTCTTTTCAAATTGTATGTATTTTTGGGTGATTTCCTCGTCACATTATGTCGCAGCGAAGACATCAAACTGTTCACTCTTCCTTTAGAAATCACCGGTCGTGGAAAGGCAAAACGACATTTTGTGTAGAACTTGTCCTTGTTTCTGAATTTACGACGACAGTACTTTCCACAACGATGGCTTTGGAAGCGTAAAACTTGTTCTCTTAGGCTTTTGTCTTCCTTTGTGTTTGGAACAGCACATGTAGAATACTGTTCTATGAAACTCATTACTAAGTCATCCGGATCTGTTCCAAATTTGGGTGCATCTTTGATCCATAGCAGCATCTGTATATGAGGAGCACCTCTTGCTTGGTACTCCTTTCTCCAGAAGAAATCCAACACCTCTCCAAGAGGTGGATTCTTCTTGTTCATGATGAAAGACATCATAGCTTCAAATCTATGATTGAAGTATTTGCATACATTCACTGGATCCAAAGAGCACAGTTCTCCGGGTGTCTTGAATTCGATATTTTCAATGTTTCCATTTGCCTCTCGTAGAAATTCAAGTAAGTCTTCCCAGCCATACTCAGCACAGCTGAGAGTGAGGAACCATGTGGGAGTTCCTAAGTTCCTCAACATACATTTTAAATCACCATGACGACGGTACCAGTACTCATTAGTACCACGCTGACACGCCATGAGATTAATCAGGTGAGAATCCAAAATACTGTCTTGCACATCGACTTTATCCATAAAGTCCCTTGCCAAGATATTTTGCATCTGTACACCACTTTTCAAAATGTGGTTCACTGCATATGACAGTCCAGACAGATCACTTTCAAACAGTAGATGAAACAAATAGGGAATGCATTGACGAAACCTAGGATCTTCTGCATACAATCGTAAAGTCCGGTATTCAGAAGCAGGAATTTGATGAGGTCGCTCATCATATCTTCCTCCTTGACCTGTTGGAAATAGCTGTGGGAAACACCGAGCTTCCAAACTTTCCTCCCAAACACTAATGGGACTCCCTTTGGATTGTTTCATTTGAAACAACTCAATAGCATTCCCCATGACTTCCTTGGAATGCAAAGGATGAACACTATAATGTTCATATATTTCTTTATTTTTAGAGGCTTCTACTTTCTCAATTTGTCCAGCACACAAATTGCTGTCCTCTTCTTCACTTACTTCCTCTTCTGCAACATATACATTCTTGTAGTACTTATTGTTTTTCTTCAAATACAATGTTGCCTTTTTGACTTTCCTAACATCCACTAAATCTTGCCAGATTTTCTTACTCTTTGTCGGAACCCCATTAACTAGGATAACCAGAGGTTCCTCTTCCACTTTCTCTACTCCAATTGTATTAATGTTTTTCTTGAAATCTAGAGGCAAATAAACAACTCTTCCCTTTAATCCTCTCTGTAAATCTGATGGAGGCAATTTCCCTGTCTTTGGCTCCATTCGTACAATAGCCTGAAAGGGATGGACACTTTGAATCAAAATAGATTCATAAGTATTTAAATCCTTCAATTCAGAAGGAATCTCAACCAATTCCAGATTATTATGAACCGCTCTAGCAGGCATCTAGTTTTGATTTAATTTGTTACAACAATAAGTACACACACGTTGATCCGATCCCAACTCAAAACAGTTTTCCACCATCAAGTATGTTGCGAAATCCTTCCATTCACTATTATTTTCCCTTTCACTTTTTGCATATAAATCCACTAACTTAGTCTGATTCTTATAATAAGTGCGTCGACAACACACACAAGTGAAATTAGGCCTCTAACTTGATTTCACCTGAAACGTGGCAATTTCCTTCTGAAAATTATCTGTACTGGAAACCTGTACACTCTCTTCCACATTACCTTCTTCTTCTGGGTCAATTTCAACATTCTTCTCTTTACTTGCAAAGTAACAAAACTCAATTTCTTCACAAATATTCTTCACATCTACTTCAGAACCATGCAAAAGAGCAGTGCATAATTGTTTAGGCATAATTGCTGGACTCTTAGCATAATACAACATTCTAACTAATTTCCTCACTTTATTATGATGCACTGCTAGCATCCTGAAATGATGAAAAAAACTCTGGCATACTCTCCTGGAAAGACAAGCCAGTGAATGACCATGCAAACCTGTCACTTCTCTCACTCTGCAAGGATCTAATTCTTGCAACAACTTCATTTTCTGTTTTAAAGTTTTCTTATTAAATGTCCGTACAAAATCACAAAGCAAATTGATGGATTCCTGTCGCACACTGCAAATACTACTACACTTCCAGGTGTACACTGGTCCCTTAGGACGTCTTCCTAAAACCTCATTACCTAACACCTCTTCTGCCTCTGTTGACACAAGTTTTTCTTTTTCAACCGGACAAGCATCTTTCACCTCATATGCTCGACCACTGGTGTCAACTGCATGCACCAAATCATTATCCCGGAAATAACTCTCCTCATTAAAAAATGCCTCACAACTTGAACTATGCATCCATTCTCCTGAAAAAAATTCACATAAATTACTACGATTAACTGTTCTCTTCCATCTACTATTTGTTTTGAAATCATAAATTACCTTGTTTAGTTTCCTAATTCTATTGATTATCAAAATAAATAACTTTCGCTTAATTTCGAATGCCTGATCAATAATTTTCTCAATGTTTCTCTTTCTCTTATAAAAGCCACTTTCTGTTGACGTTTCTTAACATTTTTTAACAAATTGCCAATTATCCTGTTGCGAAACATTCGTCTACGAATATCCCTAAACTGATTTTTCCTTCTACTACTATGCACAGAATTATCTCCTGCTCTAGCAGTAACATTTTTGATTGGCCTTTCCTTTCCGTTTAAATTGGCTCTCTTTTTCCGGACTAAAACATGTTCTGTACTGATATATTTTTTTCTGCAAATGTTTCTTAGGAATGATTTTGTTGTCTTACCCGGAGGTTTCTTGGTGACTTGACGAGTTTTTATTGTAGAGGACTGCTGCAAGCATGTAGTAAGCTGCTGTCTTTGACGTTTTGTAGCCTTTCGGCTTCTTTGCTTCGATGGCATACTGTAGTTTTGAAATGATCTGCAGTTGAATCTGTGGTAAAATATAATAAAAAATGTTATTAACCACTATTACCAAACAGTAAATCAATAACAGTCGTCAAAAAATTAACACACTACTTGTCAATTCTACATACAATAATTTTTAGTGCATTGGCAAATTTAGAACTCACAAATAGTAGCAAAGAAATAGAATGCTTCTACATTTGACCTGTGCTCTTTTACATGTGAATCTGAACTAATTTTATTAGCATATTTCACTATTTTATTAAAGACACTTCACACAAGGTGTTTTTGAAGTTGTGTTTTTTAATTTTAAATGAAACGGTTAACATGGTTACTTTTCATTTCCAGTAACTTTTAAAAATAACTCTTTATAGTTACATAGGCTCGAGCAGGTCAGCTTCCCACCCTATGCCATACAATTCTGACAAATCGGCATCCTCATCATGTTCTTCATCATCCTCAGGATTTAAATCATCCAAGGGATCTACTTCCACTGATGTTTCAATGACAAGTTCAATGATAATATCGAGATCAACAGTTTGCTCATTATCACTCATGCTTGATGTTGTCGTTAAAAGAGAACAACAATGAGATGTTGCAGAGTAAGAGACAAATCTCAGAGACTATAATAGTAAAATTGTTTAACAAGAGTAACATTTTGCAGATATTATTTAGCCATGTCCAGCGATGCTGAGGAGGTGAGGCCTATTTCCAAGTTTTCAGTGAACAGGACTCATCTCTTCTTAACCTTGGATAAGCCTCACCAACTCTGTGTCCCCTGCTCATACTTAAATGTAAAGGGGCAGATTTATGTTAACTGGCGCATCCCCAGGGATGCAACAGTTAATGTGCGCTGCTGCTCTGCCACCCATGATGTGCTGTATTCACAATGTGGAGCACCATTGAACAAAAATAGCACAGATGCGTCACGCATCTGTGCCGCAAAAGCGGCACATTGCAGGATTCACGCCATAAGCGCGACATGTCTACTACAATGCACAGGGGCAAGCCACACATTGCATGGTGCGTCACTCCTTATGCCTGTTTCAAACAGGCGTAAGGATTTGATTCAGCAATGCCATAAAGCTGACTCAGTGAAATGTTCTAAATTTCACCGTGTTAGTTTTACAGGGCTTTCATGCAAATGAATGCCCCCCCTGCAACAAAACGCCCACATGAAACCTGAGGCAGGTTTCATGTGGCACAGGACTTTACACCGTGACAAATCTGCCTAGATGCATCAAGTTGTAAATATGTCTCAACATAGCGCATCTTTTGCGCCGCCGCTGCGTCACAAAAATGACGCAACAGCGGCGCAAAAGAGGCACACAGCCATCATAAATCTGCCCCTAACATTTTAAATGATTGGTTCAGGATGCCGATAAGGTGTGGCGTATCCAGGGGTTTGTTTGACGTGAGGCCTACTCAGGGTTACAGATGAAATTTATGTTTGTTGAAGAGTACAGACGAGATAATACATGTGCATGCCTACCAATGAAGTGAGTCATGTCTACTGCATTCTTTAACAAAGGCCAGACCTCCTCTGTCTCCCTGGACAGGCCTAAACCTGATCTCCACAATGTGATTCATAATGTTAGGAAACAAAGGATGATGTAATTGAAAAACGTGCAATTTTTTTTGCTCATTTCACAATCACATCACTTGTGTTTCCTTTGCTTAGGTATCTCATTGTGCAGATGTAGTCTAGCATATCAAAGAGTACGCAGAAGGTGAGCACTGTATGCCACAATTTTGACACTTACAGAAGATTCAGCTTCTCCATGCCCCCTACACAGGCCTAAATGTATACAGTTTAAAGTGACGGTATCTTGTTGCAGATGAAGTGAGGCCTATCTTGCAACATGGTGCATCTTTTGCACCACTGCTGCGTCACAAAAGTGACGCAACAGCGGCGCAAAAGAGGCGCACGGCCATCATAAATTTGCCCCTAACATTTTAAATGATTGATTCAGGATGACGATAAGGTGTGGCCTATCCAGAGGTTTGTTTGAGGTGAGGCCTACTCAGGGTTGCAGATGAAATTTAGGCTTGTTGAAGAGTACAGAGGAGATAATACATGTGCAGGCCTACCAATGAAGTGAGTCATGTCCACTGCACTCTTGAACAAAGGCCAGACCTCCTCTGTCTCCCTGGACAGACCTAAACCTCATCTGCACAATGTGATTCGTAATGTTAGAAAACACAGGTGATGTAATTGAAAAACGTGCAAATATTTATGCTCAATTCACAATCACATCACCTGTGTTTCCTCAGCTTAGGTATCTCATTGTGCAGATGTAGTCTAGCATATCCAAGAGTACGCAGAAGATGAGGACTGTATGCAACAGACCAATGTACATTACTCACAATAAAACATTTCTTTTTTTTTAAAAACGATTTTCTGCTCATAATTTGAAAACACAACACAGCTCCTATGTAGAAGCACACCCTGTCAGTACTTAAATTTGCCAAGCACACATGGGTGCTAATTTACAAGGACCTTGCACCACGGGGAAATTACTTAAATTAAAATGGGGAAAATAACATCAAAGTGACTCAAAGGCCTTGTAAATATGCCCCAAGCAGCCCATGAAACTCTAGCAGTACATATCAAGAAACCTAATTGACTTCAAGAAGTGTACACGGCCATCATAAATCGCCCCTAACATTTTAAATGATTGGTTCAGGATGCCGATAAGGTGAGGCCTATCCAGGGGTTTGTTTGACGTGAGGCCTACTCAGGGTTACAGATGAAATTTAGGCTTGTTGGAGAGTACAGAGGAGATAATACATGTGCATGCCTACCAATGAAGTGACTCATGTCCACTGCACTCTTTAACAAAGGCCAGACCTCCTCTGTTTCCCTGGACAGGCCTAAACCTGATCTGCACAATGTGATTCGTAATGTTAGGAAACACAGGTGATGTAATTGAAAAACGTGCAATTTTTTTTTGTTCATTTCACAATCACATCACTTGTGTTTCCTTTGCTTAGGTATCTCATTGTGCAGATGTAGTCTAGCATATCAAAGAGTACGCAGAAGGTGAGCACTGTATGCAACAATTTTTACACTTACAGAAGATTCAGCTTCTCCATGCCCCCTACACAGTCCTAAATGTATACAGTTTAAAGTGACGGTATCTTGTTGCAGATGAAGTGAGGCCTATCTTGCAACATGGTGCATCTTTTGCACCACTGCTGCGTCACAAAAGTGACGCAACAGCGGTGCAAAAGAGGCGCATGGCCATCTTAAATTTGCCCCTAACATTTTAAATGATTGATTCAGGATGACGATAAGGTGTGGCCTATCCAGAGGTTTGTTTGAGGTGAGGCCTACTCAGGGTTGCAGATGAAATTTAGGCTTGTTGAAGAGTACAGAGGAGATAATACATGTGCAGGCCTACCAATGAAGTGAGTCATATCCACTGCACTCTTGAACAAAGGCCAGACCTCCTCCGTCTCCCTGGACAGACCTAAACCTCATCTGCACAATGTGATTCGTAATGTTAGAAAACACAGGTGATGTAATTGAAAAACGTGCAAATATTTATGCTCAATTCACAATCACATCACCTGTGTTTCCTCAGCTTAGGTATCTCATTGTGCAGATGTAGTCTAGCATATCCAAGAGTACGCAGAAGATGAGGACTGTATGCAACAGAGCAATGTACATTACTCACAATAAAGCATTTCTTTTTTTAAAAAAACGATTTTCTGGTCATAATTTGAAAACACAACACAGCTCCTATGTAGAAGCACACCCTGTCAGTACTTAAATTTGCCAAGCACACATGGGGGCGTATTTACAAGGACCTTGCACCACAGGGAAATGACTTAAATTAAAATGGGGAAAATAACGTCAAAGTGACTCAAAGGCCTTGTAAATATGCCCCAAGCAGCCTATGAAACTCTAGCAGTACATTTCAAGAAACCTAATTGACTTCAAGAAACGTTTTTAAACACATCAAGTAAACTAATTATTCACCCACATTCATGGGGAAGTGACTTAAAATGCCCTAACACACATGAAAGCGTATTTTTAAGGGCCTTGCACCATTTTTGCGTCACTTTCAACATGGCTATGTAACTCAAAGAAACAAAGTCTAAATTTGACAAGCACACATGGGGGCGTATTTACAAGGACCTTGCACCACGGGAAAATGACTTAAATTAAAATGGGGAAGATAACGTCAAAGTGACTCAAAGGCCTTGTAAATATGCCCCAAGCAGCCTATGAAACTCTAGCAGTACATTTCAAGAAACCTAATTGACTTCAAGAAACGTTTTTAAACACATGAAGTAAACTATTTATTCACCCACATTCATGGGGAAGTGACTTAAAATGCCCTAACACACATGAAAGCGTATTTTTAAAGCCCTTCCACCACTTTTGCGTCACTTTTAACATGGCTAAGAAACTCAAAGACACAAAGCAACATTTTAAATACACAACTTTCTTCATAAATTTATACCTAAAGCATAATATTCTCTATCTAAATTAAATGAATCTTTTCTCACCTTAGCAAATACTTTTTGAGTTTCAAAACAGTCTCAGACACACACCAATTTTTCTTTAGCAGAGCAAAAGGTATGCACTCCAGAGGCTGCAACCATCAATGGCACAGAAATGCTGTAATTCATAACACATATCTCTCATGTCACCCAATCAAAACTCTTTCCTCACTTTTTTCAAATCAACACCCTTCCCCCCTCTGCCCTTTCTGCCTTTTTTCCATAGCAACCACCTCCTGAAAGACCTGTCATGTTTACAAGTTCACACAACAATGTTTCAATTGAACTCTGAACTCTCAGTACACCTGAGTATCCAGTGCAATCTTTCATAAAATGATTTTTTCTTGACCATTCAAATTACATCTTTCAAAGAACTCATCCATGCACCCTAACTTTCTGTTTTCAGCAATCAAAATCCACCAATCACTGCTACTGAATCATTAGCACAGAAACTCCACACTTTTTTTCATTACATACTCCTACTATTTCAACTGCCATTTCATTCCCACACTTCATCTGACTGCAGCAGAACCTCCTCTGCTCAATTCACAATCACATCACCTGTGTTTCCTCAGCTTAGGTATCTCATTGTGCAGATGTAGTCTAGCATATCCAAGAGCACGCAGAAGATGAGGACTGTATGCAACAGAGCAATGTACATTACTCACAATAAAGCATTTCTTTTTTTTTAAAAACGATTTTCTGGTCATAATCTGAAAACACAACACAGCTCCTATGTAGAAGCACACCCTGTCAGTACATAAATTTGCCAAGCACACATGGGGGCGTATTTACAAGGACCTTGCACCACGGGGAAATGACTTAAATTAAAATGGGGAAAATAACGTCAAAGTGACTCAAAGGCCTTGTAAATATGACCCAAGCAGCCTATGAAACTCTAGCAGTACATTTCAAGAAACCTAATTGACTTCAAGAAACGTTTTTAAACACATCAAGTAAACTAATTATTCACCCACATTCATGGGAAAGTGACTTAAAATGCCCTAACACACATGAAAGCGTATTTTTAAGGGCCTTGCACCATTTTTGCGTCACTTTTAACATGGCTATGTAACTCAAAGAAACAAAGTCTAAATTTGACAAGCACACATGGGGGCGTATTTACAAGGACCTTGCACCACGGGAAAATGACTTAAATTAAAATGGGGAAGATAACGTCAAAGTGACTCAAAGGCCTTGTAAATATGCCCCAAGCAGCCTATGAAACTCTAGCAGTACATTTCAAGAAACCTAATTGACTTCAAGAAACGTTTTTAAACACATGAAGTAAAATATTTATTCACCCACATTCATGGGGAAGTGACTTAAAATGCCCTAACACACATGAACGCGTATTATTAAGGCCCTTGCACCATTTTTGCGTCACTTTTAACATGGCTATGTAACTCAAAGAAACAAAGTCTAAATTTGCAAAGCACACATGGGGGCGTATTTACAAGGACTTTGCACCACGGGGAAATGTCTTAAATTAAAATGTGGAAAATAACATCAAAATGGCTCAAAGGCCTTGTAAATATGCGTCAAGCACCCTATGAAAGTCTAGCAGTACATATCAAGAAACCTAATTGATTTCAAAAAACGTTTTTAAACACATAAAAAAACAAATTATTATCCCACATTCATGAGGAAGTGACTTAAAATGCCCTAACACACATGAAAGCGTATTTTTAAGGCCCTTCCACCACTTTTGCGTCACTTTTAACATGGCTATGTAACTCAAAGAAACAAAGTCTAAATTTACCAAGCACACATGGCGGCGTATTTACAAAGACTTTGCACCACGGGGAAATGTCTTAAATTAAAATGGGGAAAATAACATCAAAGTGACTGAAAGGCCTTGTAAATATGCTTCAAGCAGCCTTTGAAACTCTAGCAGTACATATCAAGAAACCTAATTGATTTCAAAAAACGTTTTTAAACACATCAAGTAAATCACTTATTTACCCACATTCATGGGGAAGTGACTTAAAATGCCCTAACACACATGAAAGCGTATTTTTAAAGCCCTTCCACCACTTTTGCGTCACTTTTAACATGGCTATGAAACTCAAAGAAACTAAATCTATTTGTAAAACACTTGACACAAAGCAACATTTTAAATACACAACTTTCTTCATAAATTTATCCCTAAAGCATAATATTCTCTATCTAAATTAAATGAATCTTTTCTCACCTTAGCAAATACTTTTTGAGTTTCAAAACAGTCTCAGACACACACCAATTTTTCTTTAGCAGAGCAAAAGGTATGCACTCCAGAGGCTGCAACCATCAATGGCACAGAAATGCTGTAATTCATAACACATATCTCTCATGTCACCCAATCAAAACTCTTCCCTCACTTTTTTCAAATCAACACCCTTCCCCCCTCTGCCCTTTCTGCCTTTTTTCCATAGCAACCACCTCCTGAAAGACCTGTCATGTTTACAAGTTCACACAACAATGTTTCAATTGAACTCTGAACTCTCAGTACACCTGCGTATCCAGTGCAATCTTTCATAAAATGATTTTTTCTTGACCATTCAAATTACATCTTTCAAAGAACTCATCCATGCGCCCTAACTTTCTGTTTTCAGCAATCAAAATCCACCAATCACTGCTACTAAATCATTAGCACAGAAACTCCACACTTTTTTTCATTACATACTCCTACTATTTCAACTGCCATTTCATTCCCACACTTCATCTGACTGCAGCAGAACCTCCTCTCACCATGTTTTCTGTCTGGATTGTTGGACATAGTTACATCCACTGGGCTCAAAGGTATGCCGATAACAGAAATTTACACAACCTCAATTTACAAAATGTGGAAATCAACTGGATTGGTCACAGAGGATTAAGATGTCACCAATTGATACCATTGGTGAAAACCTTTTTGCATTTGCCAAACCCTGACCTGTTAATTGTGCACTGTGGAGGAAATGACTTGGGTACTTTGACTGGGGTAGGTCTGAAAATGCTTTTAAAGGACACCTTTGAGCAATTGATGGCACTTTTTCCTCAAACTGCCTTGGTATATTCAAATATATGCCAAAGACAGAAATGGAAGTGGTCCAACCAATTTTGTCCACAAATTGAGAAATCGAGGAAGCATGTAAAGAAATCTGTTTCAGCTTACATGAGAGACCATGGAATGGGCTCCATCTACAACAATAACTTGCGTTACTACATGCAAGATATCTACAGAGGAGATGGAGTTCACTTCTCAGATGAGGGGAACAGAGTTTTCATCCTGAATTTAAGACTATGTATTGGTACCTACTTATAAGTACCTAAATCTACCACATACCCAAAAGCTCTTCTCAGAGCTACCCTAACTATGATCACTCTAAACAAATTTTAAATGTAACTTTTTTTTACTCATTTTCACGATTTACGCTTTCCGGAGCGCTACCCGGTACGCGCACCGGACGCTAACCGCGCAAAAATTTGAAAACAAAATGTGTTTTTTTTCACACATATGGGCCTCCTCAGCCACCCTCAGAAAACCTAGGGGGTCAGGATACGTCTACCGTCCCCCCTTCTACCCATTCTGAACAATATTTGCCCTCCATCTTCTATCTCAATTCTACCGAAACACAAAATGGAGGACTCCCGTAACGCTGCCGGTTCGTGTACCGGGGCGCGCACCGGGAAGCGCTCGCTTAAAAAAGGTGGGAAAGTAATTCACAGAAAAACCACTGGAGACACTTTCACCAAATATAGATTAGCTCATACTACATACCAATCCCTACCATTTTCACAAATTTGATTGGAATTCCATTTAGCCATTTAGCCTGTAGACCTCTCTAAATACCCTGAGGTAAATTACTTCACAAAACACATCTGAAGTGTTGGAATTGACAACCAATTAAAATGTTACTTTCATTTTCTACTTTTTTTACCTGACATTTGATTGGTTATGTACCTGAATATATATAAAGAAAGAGTGAGAAACACAGCCATTTTGACTACTACTTCCTGAAGTACATTGCAGGAGCATTTTCACTGACAACTTAAACTTGTTTTTAAAAGGTAAGATGTTATTTTGAAAACTGAAGTATATTGTGCACTTTAAGTTAATATGGAAAACTTTTTCTGATAGTTATATACTATCCCTCTGTAATAGTTATAGATTTAGATAGACTTCTCTGTTTTAGTTATGGATGGATTTAGGCTTGTCTTGTATAATTATGAATTTACTAAGGTTTCATCACATACACATTTTTATCTTTCTACTACCAGTCTGATACCATACACTGCCCAAAGATAAATTCACTGTTAAATTAATCCCAACAGTGCCCTATCTCTACTGATATATATATTTTTTTTAATGCAAATTTCAGGCAAAATGGAAGGAGAACAAAAAGTGTCATTTGAAATTGTCCTTGAAGAGACCAATCAAGAAAACATTGAACCAAATGACATTGAATTCATGGATGAATCACAGGACCATGAACTACTACAATGTGTACAATCTGTAGATTTCCTCCTTCAAAATGAGGACATTTCAGACACTCAAATGTTGCAAGTTATGTTCACTGAAAATGATGACATTTCGGACAGTCAAATGTTAGACGTTCTATTAAATTTTGAAAAACAATCAAAAAAAAAAAACAAAAAAAAAAAAACAACAAAACGAACAATCAATAAACATACAATATTTGAAAAGTCTATCATTCTTTTTTCCTCATAGTACGCTCCCCGGACCGCTTCCCGGTGCGCGTACCGGGCGCTCCCCACGCAAAAAAAATTATTATGATTTATTTTTTTTTGCCCCGCGGGGCCCTTTTAAAGCCTCCACATCAAACCTAGGGGGTCAGGGAGGATCTACTATGCCCCCTTATGGTCATTTCCCCCTTTGTTTTGGCCTCCTCTTGTCTCTCGATCCTACCGAGAGACAAGATGGCGGCCGCTCCGGACTGTTTAGAATGTTGACAGACACCGGAGAGCCAATCAGCCTTGCTTCGCGAAGTTCCGTTACGCGTCAAGTACGCGAACCGGGGCGCTAACCGGGGCGCGCTTACAGATATATATATTTTTTTGAACGTTAATTTCTCAAAATCCACTGGAGCACATATATTGAGACCTAGCAAAGGCACATCGGGCAAACAATATCTACAATTTTGCCAAGTTTCATGTAAATCCATTCGAGCTAAAAGTGAGTCCAACTGCCCTATGGAAAAATGCATGGTAAAAACGTGTTTTGGGACCCCCCTTTTTTCTCGGCCCCCCCTTGACGAAACCCCCCCAATATTTCAGGGGCTGCTCAGAAACAAAATGTTCCATTTTCCTGAAAATTTCAGCCAATTCCGTCCTCAAACGCCAAAGTTATTCGACATAGAATTTCCAAAAATCCCATAGAGAAAAAATCCTAACTATATATACCTACTGGCGACCGCCAGTAGGTAATATATATATATTACCTACTGGCGGTCGCCAGTAGGTATATATAGTTAGGATTTTTTCTCTATGGGATTTTTGAAAATTCTATGTCTAATAACTTTGGCGTTTGTGGACGGAATTGGCTGAAATTTTCAGGAAAATGGAACATTTTGTTTCTTAGCAGCCCTTGGAAATTTGGGGGGAGTTGGTCCAGGGGGGGCCGAGAAAAAAGGGGGGTCCCAAAACGTGTTTTTAACATTGAGTTTTCCATAGGGCGGTTAGCCTCACTTTTAGCCCGAACGGCTGAATGGATTTGCACGAAACTTGGCAAAATTGTAGGGACTGGTAGCCCGATGTGCCTTTTGTAGGTCTTAATATATGTGCTGCAGTGGATTTTGAGAAATTAACGGTCAAAAAAAGATATATATCTGTAAGCGCGGACCAGGCAGCGCCCCGGTACGCGTACTTTTCGCGTAACGGAACTTCGCGTAGCGAAGCTGATTGGCTCTCCGGTGTCTGTCAACATTCTAAACAGTCCGGAGCGGCCGCCATCTTGTCTCTCGGTAGGATCGAGAGACAAGAGGAGGCCAAAACAAAGGGGGAAATAACTATAAGGGGGCATAGTAGATCCTCGCTGACCCCCTAGGTTTAATGTGGAGGTTTTAAAGAGGTCCCGCGGGGCAAAAAAAAATAATTTTTTTTTTTGTTTTTTTTCGTGGTTAGCGCCCGGTACGCGAACCGGGAAGCGTTCTGGGGAGCGTACTACAATGAAAAATGAATGATAGACTTTTCAAATGCTGTATGTTAATTGATTGTTGGTTTTGTTGATTATTTTTTTTTTTTTTTTTTTTTTTTTAAGCATTTTTTATTGTGTTTCATAATTTATTAAACTTTCTAACATTTCATTGTCAGAAATTTCATTATTATCATGGAATATACATTGTAGTCTCTGAGGTTGTAAAATGTCCGCATTTGCAAGGAGGTTATCTACTGCTTGTACACATTGCAGTAGTTCTTGGTCCCAAGTTTCATCCATAAATTCAATCTCATTTGGATCAATGATTTCTGTGTTGGACTCTGGAAGGACAATTTCAAATGAAATTTTTTGTTCACTTTCCATTTTCCCTGAAATTTGCATAAAAAAATATATATTAGTAGAGGTAGGGCACTGTTGGGATTAATTTTAGATAGGCAGTTTTTAACAGTGAATTTATCTTTGGGCAGTGTATAGTATCAGAGTGGAAGTAGGAATATAAAAAAGTGTATCTAAATTTATAAGTACTACAGAGGGATAGTATATAACTAACAGAAAAAGTTTGCCATATTAACTTAAAGTGCACAATATACTTCAGTTTTAAAAATAACAACTTACCTTTAAAAAGAAGTTGAAGTTATTAATGAAAATCCTATTGAAATGTACACCAGGAAGTAGTAGTCAAAATGGCTGTGTTTCCTTCTCTTCCTTTATATATATTCGGGTACATAACCAATCAAATGTCAGGTAAAAAAAGTAGAAAATGAAAGTAACATTTTAATTGGTTGTCAATTCCAACACTTCAGATGTGTTTTGTGAAGTAATTTACCTCACGGTATTTAGAGAGGTCTACAGGCTAAATGGCTAAATGGAATTCCAATCAAATTTGTGAAAATGGTAGGGATTGGTATGTAGTATGAGCTAATCTATATTTGGTGAAATTGTCTCAAGTGGCTTTTGTGTGAACTACTTTCCCACCTTTTTTGATGGTGCGCTTCCCAGGAAGCGACCCGGTACGCGAACCGTTGAGCGCCCCGGTTCGCGGACCTTAAGCGTTCCGGGAGTCCACCATTTTGTGTTTCGGTCGAATTAAGATACAAGATGGAGGGCAATTAATGTTCGGAATGGGTAGAAGGGGGCACGGTAGAGTTATCTTGACCCCCTAGGTTTTCTGAGGGTGGCTGAGGAGGTTTATATGTGCGAAAAAAAAACATTTTTTTTAAAAATTTCGCGAGGTTAGCTCCCGGTACGCGTACCGGGTAGCGCCCCAGGGAGTGTACTTTGTTGAAAATTAGTGAAAAAAGTTAGAGTAAAATAATAATTGTGAATGATTAGATGTAGGGTAGCCCTGAGAAGAGCTTTTGGGTTTATGGTACATTTAGGTACTTATAAGTAGGTACCAATGCACATTCTTAAATTCAGAGTGAAAACTCTGTTGCCCTCATCTGAGAAGTGAACTCCATCTCCTCTGTAGATATCTTGCATGTAGTAACGCAAGTTATTGTTGTACAGGGAGCCCATTCCATGGTCTCTCATGTAAGCTGAAACAGATTTGTTTACATGCTTCCTCGACTTCTCAATTTGTGGACAAAATTGGTTTGACCACCTCCATTTCTGTCTTTGGCATATATTTGAATATACCAAGGCAGTCTGAGGAAAAAGTGCCATTAATTGCTCAAAGGTGTCCTTTAAAAGCATTTCCAGACCTACACCAGTCAAAGTGCCCAAGTCATTACCTCCACAGTGCACAATTAACAGGTCAGGTTTTGGCAAATGCATAAAGGTTTTCACCAATGGTATCAATTGGTGACATTTTAATCCTCTGTGGCCAAACCACTTAATTTCCACATCTTGTAAATTGAGGTTAGGTAAATTCCTGCTTTCAACGTACCTTTGAGCCCAGTGAATATAACTATGACCAACAATCCAGACAGAAAACATGGTGAGAGAAGGTTCTCCTGCAGTCAGATGAAGTATGGCAATGAAATGGCAGTTGAAAAAATGAGAGTTTGAAATGAAAAAAACTGTGGAGTTTCTGTGTTCATGAAGCAGTAACAGTGATTGGTGGATTTTGATTGATGAAAACAGAAAGTTAGGGTGTACAGATGTGTTGTTTGAGAGATGTATTTTGAGTGGTCAATAAAAAATCATTAAATGAAAGAAAGCACTGGATATGCAGGTGCACTGAGAGTTCAGAGTTCAATTGCAACATTGTTGTGTGAACTTGCAAACACCAGAGTTTCTCCAAGAGGTGGTTGCTATGGAAAATAGGCAGAAATGGCAGAGGGGGGAAGGGTTTTCATTTGAAAAAAAGTGAGGGAAGAGTTTTGATTGGGTGACATGAGAAATATGTGTGAAGAATTACAGCATTTCTGTGCTTTTGATAGCTGCAGACTCTGGAGTGCATACCTTTTGCTCTGCTGAAGACAAATTGGTGTGTTTCTTAGACTGTTTTCAAACTCAAAGTATTTGCTAAGGTGAGAAAATATTTCTTTATTTTAGATAGAGAATAGTGTGCTTTAAGGAGAAAATTATGATTTATGTGGCGCAAATTGCTTGTAAATATGCTCTCACATGTGCATGGAAAAATTTGATTTTGAATGTTAGTGTTAAATAGCCATGTTAAAAGTGACCCAACCATGCTGGGAAGGCAATCAAAAAACGCTTTCATGTGTTTTAATGACATTTTAAGTCATTTTCCCATGTGCAGTGTTTAGAAATTATGATTTGAAAATCGTTTTTGGGGAAAAGGAATTGTTTATAAAATCATGACAAGGACATAATGGTGTATGGTTCTTTATAAGGCAATTGACTGTCCCTGATGTTATTTTTCTCATTTTAGTGTAAGACCTTTCTCTGTGGCGCAAATTGTGTGTAAATATGCTCTCACATGTGCATGGAAAATTTTAATTTTGAATGTTTGTGTTACATAGCCATGTTAAAAGTGACCCAACCATGCAGGAAAGCCAATCAAAAAACGCTTTCATGTGTTTCAATGACATTTTAAGTCATTTTCTCATGTGCAGTGTTTAGAAATTATGATTTGAAAATCGTTTTTGGGAAAAAGGAATTGTTTTTAAATTCATGAGAAGGACATAATGGTGTATGGTTCTTTATAAGGCAATTGACTGTCCCTGATGTTATTTTTCCCATTTTAATGTAAGACCTTTCTCTGTGGCGCAAATTGCTTGTAAATATGCTCCCACCTGTGCATGGAAAATTTTGATTTTGAATGTTTGTGTTACATAGCCATGTTAAAAGTGACCCTACCATGCAGGAAAGCCAATCAAAAAACGCTTTTATGTGTCTTAAGGACAATTTAAGTAATTTTCCCATGTGTAGTGTTTTGAAGTTATGATTTGAAAATCGTTGTTGAGGTAAAGGAATGTTGTTAAAATTTATGTGCGCCATATGCCCCCAAATTTCTTTTTTAGGGTTGCAGCAGGGTGTTCTTGAGACACCCCTGCACCTTTGGAATAAATTCCTAATTTGTGATGAGCAAATTGTTAATCGCAAATTGCACCTTCATTTATATGAGCCTCCTAGCCCATGGAAATGAATGGGTAATTTGCAATTAGCAATTTTCTCATCGCAAATTTGGAATGGTAAAGAATCGCTATTTATTCCTTAAAATTCGCTTTTTTGGAAATGCAAAATAGTTATATGATACATATGGCGGTTGATGTCTAACAAGATAAGAAGCTTAGGGATACATTTATGATGACTGGCGCAATGAAGTAGAAATCACTTACTTCATTGGTAGGCCTTTACATGAATTATCTCCTCTGTATTCTTCATCAAGCATAACTTTAATCTGCAATCCTGAGTAGGCCTCACCTTAAACAAACCTCTGGATAGGCCACATCCTATTGTCATCCTGAATTAATCATTTAAAATGCTAGGGACAGATTTATGATAGGTGTATACCTCTTTTGTGCCACTTAGAAAACATTGTCCATGGGGAAATGACTTAAAATGTCCTTAAGACACATGAATGTGTTATTTTAAAACGTTTGCAATTTTTTTGGGTCACTTTCAACATGGCTATGTGACTGAAACAGTCAAAATCTAAATTTGCAATGCACAGGTGGGAGCATATTTACAAGGAATGTGCTTCATGGGGAAAGGTCTTATAATGTAATATGGGAAAAATGACATTAGAGACACTGAAATGCCTTATAGAGAAGCATACACCATTATGTCCTTGTCATAAATTTGCAAACCATTACTTTTCCCCACAAACGATTTTCAAATTATATTTTGAAAACACTGCACATGTGGAAATTACTTAAAATGTCAATAATTCAAAATTTGCGATTCCTTAAATACAATGTATCAAAAAAAAAATATGTAAAAAATGATATTAAGGATTTGGAAACTACCACCAACTTCTAGTTTGTGGTAATTTGCGAATTCTTTTCAAAAAGCATTTTTTTCAACAAAAAAAAAAGGTCCCATATGACGCCCATACATGCCATTAGGGCATGTAGGTGTGCCATGTGCTCTCAAATTTCTTTTTCAGGGGTGCAGCAGGGTGTTCTTGAGATACCCCTGGACGCTTGAAAAAAATCCTATTTTGTGATGAGCTAATTGCTAATCACAAATTGCAACCTTAATTCCTATGAGCCTCCTAGCCCATGGAAATGAATGGGTAATTTGGAATTAGCAATTTGCTCATTGCAAATTAGGAATAGTAAAGAATTGCTATTTATTCCTTAAAATTTGCTATTTAGGAAATGGAAAATAGTTTGATGGTACATATGGTGGTTCATCTGTAACAAGATAAGAAGCTTAGGGATACATTTATGATGACTGATGCAATAAAGTGCACATTACTTACTTCATTGGTAGTCCTTTATATGTATTATCTCCTCTGTATTCTTCATCAAGCGTAACTTTGATCTGCAATCCTGAGTAGGCCTCACCTTAAACAAACCTCTGGATAGGACACATTTTATTGTCATCCTGGATTAATCATTTAAAATGCTAGGGAAAGATTTATGATAGGTGTATGCCTTTTTTCTGCCACTGTGCGTCACTTTTATGATGCAGCGGTGGTGCAAAATATTTGCTATGAGGTGACAACATTAAAAATTGATGCATTTAGGCAGATATGTCATGGTGTAAAAAAAAAACGTACCATATAAAACCCAATCAGCAGTAATGCAAAAGATGCACCATGTCGCAAGACAGGCCTCACTTGGGGCCATATGTATCAAGCTAATTAGCATTTGCAAAGATCAAAATTCTATGAATTTCGGCCTTTGCGAATGTTAATTAGACAAATGGTATGTATCAAACAACTTTGATGCAAAATAAGGAGTAGCAAAATTTGCTATTCCTTATTTTGCGATTGCACTGAAGCATTTGTAAATTTTGTGACTACTTAAATGCAATGTATCAAACAAAAACTATGTAAAAAATGACATTAAGGATTTGGAAACTATTGTGGTAAATTAGTGGTAATTTGTGAATTCTTTTCAAAAAGCTTTTTTTCAAAAAAACAAAAGGTGCCATATGACGCCAACACATGCCCTTAGGGCATGTATGTGTGCCATATGCCCCCAAATTTGTTTTTCAGGGGTGCAGCAGGTGTTCTTGAGACACCCCTGCACCCTTGGAAAAATTCCTACTTTGTGATGAGCTAATTGCTAATCGCAAATTAAACCTTCATTCATATTAGCCTCCTAGGCCATGGAAATGAATGGGTAACTTGCAATTAGCAATTTGCTCATCGCAAATTAGGAATGGTAAAGAATCGCTATTTATTCCTTAAAATTCGCTATTTAGAAAATGTAAAATATTTTGATGATACATATGGCAGTTCATCTGTAACAAGATAAGAAGCTTAGGGATAGATTTATGATGACTGGCGCATCACCAGGGATGTGACAGTCATCCTGCGCCACTGTTCCGCCACCCATGTTGTGCTGCATTTACAATGTGGCGCAGCATGGGGCAAAAACAGCACAGATGCGTGACGCATCTGTGCCGTAAAGGTGGTGCATTGCTGGAGTTGTATCGCAAGTGCGATGCAGCTCCAGCAAGGCTCAGGGGTGCCCCATCTCCACAATGCTGCGTCAAGACCTATGCCAGCTTCAATCAGGCGCAGGGTTTTGACGCAGCTTTCTCCTATCTGATTGTAAATGCGGCACACCATGGGTGGTAAAGCAGTGGTGCACATTAACTGGTGCATGCCTGGGGATGTGCCATTTAATATAAATCTGCCCTTTAACATTTAAGTATGTGCAGGGGACACAGAGTCGTTGAGGCTTATCCAAGGTTAAGAAGAGATGAGTCCTGTTCAGTGAAAAATTAGACATAGGCTTCACCTGCTCAGCATTGCTGGACATGGCTAAATAATAGCTGCAAAATGTTAATCTTGTTAAACAATTTTACTATTATAATCTCTGAGATTTGTTTCTTACTCTGCAACATCTCATTGTTGTTATCTTTCTTTAAAGATAAAGACAACATCAACATGAGCGACAATCAGCAATCAGTTGATTTTGACCTCATCATTGAACTCGTAATTGAAACATCAGTGGATGTTGATCCCTTGGATGATTTAAATCTTGAGGATGAAGAAGAGCGTGATGAGGATGCAGATTTGTCCGAATTATATGATATAGGATGGGAAGCTGACCTGCTTGAGCCTTTGGAATTATAAACATTTATTTATAAAATTTATAATCAATAAAAAGTAAAAAGGTAAACCGTTTAATTTAAAAATAAAGACACCTTCAAAAACAGGTTATGTGTAGTGTCTTCAATAAAATATTAAAATATGCTCATAAAATTAGATCAGATTCACATATAAAATAGCATAGGTAACATAAATATAAATGTCATTTCTTTTCTGGTATTTCTGTATTGTAAAATTGCCAATGACTAAAAAATCTTCAAATTAAAATGTCAAGTAGTGTGTTATGTTTTTGATCACTATTACTGATTTACTGTTTGATAATAATGTTTATTAACATTTTTTATTATATTTTTCCTCAGATTCAACTGCAGATCATTTCAAGATTTTAATATGCCTACAATACAAAGACAGATAAAGGCTGCAAAACGTCAAAGACAGCAGGAGAAAAAAAAAACGCAGCAGTCCTCTAACAAAAAGATTTCTCAAGCCACGAAGAAAGCACCGGGTAAGAGCTCTAAATATTTCATAAGAAATATTTGTAATAAAAAAAATATTACTACAGAAAATGTTTCAGTCCATAACACGAGGAGTAAATCAAATGGAAAGAAAAGGACAATGGAAAATGTTACTGCTAGAGCAAGAGATAAATCTGTGCATGATAGTAGAAGGAAACAACAGTTTAGGGAGATTCGTAAACGAATGTTCCGCAACAGGATAATTGGCAATTTGTTAAAAAATATTAAGAAAGGTCAACAGAAACTAGTTTTTTATAAGAGAAAAAAAAAAGTTGAGAAAGTTATTGATCAGGCATTTGAAATTAAACGTAAGTTATTTATTTTGATAATCAATAGAATTAGGAAGCTAAACAAGGCAATTTTTGATTTCAAAAGAAATAGTAGATGGAAGAGAATAGTTAATCGTAGTAATTTTTGTGAAGTTTTTTCTGGAGAATGGATGCATAGTTCAAGCTGTGAGGCATTTTTTAATGAAGAGAGTTATTTCCAGGATAATGATTTGGTGCATGCAGTTGACATCAGTGGTCGTGCTTATGAAGTGAAAGATGGTTGTCCAGTTGAAAAAGAAAAACTTGTGACAACAGAGGCAGAAGAGTTGTTAGGTAATGAGGTTTTAGGAAGACGTGCTAAGGGTCCTGTGTACACCTGGAAGTGTAGTAGTATTTGCAGTGTGCGACAGGATTCCATCAATTTGCTTTGTGATTTTGTACGGTCATTTAACAAAAAAAGTTTGAAGCAGAAAATGAGGTTGTTGCAAGAATTAGATCCTTGCAGAGTAAGAGAAGTGACAGGTTTGCATGGTCATTCACTGGCTTGTCTTTCCAGGAGAGTATGCCAGAGTGTTTTTCATCATTTCAGGATGCTAGCAGTGCATCATAACAAAGTGAGGAAATTAGTTAGAATGTTGTATTATGCTAAGAGTCCAGCAATTATGCTGAAACAATTATGCGCTGCTCTTTTGCATGGTTCTGAAATAGATGTGAAGAATATATGTGAAGAAATTGAGTTTTGTTACTTTGGAAGTAAAGAGGAGAATGTTGAAATTGAGCAAGAAGTAGAGGGTCATTTGGAAGATAGTGTACATGTTTCCAGTACAGATAATTTCCAGAGGGAAATTGCGACGTTTGACATGAAATCAAGTGAGAGGCCTAATTTCACTTGTGTGTGTTGTAGACGCACTTATTATAAGAATCAGACTAAGTTAGTGGATTTATATGCAAAAAGTGAAAGGGAAAATAATAGTGAATGGAAGGATTTTGCAACATACTTGATGGTAGAAAATTGTTTTGATTTGGGATTGGATCAACGTGTGTGTACTTATTGTTGTAACAAATTAAAACAAAACCAGATGCCTGCTAGAGCAGTTCATAATAATCTGGAATTGGTTGAGATTCCTTCTGAATTGAAGGACTTAAATACTTATGAATCTATTTTGATTCAAAGTATCCATCCCTTTCAGGCTATTGTAAGAATGGAGCCAAAGACAGGGAAATTGCCTCCATCAGATTTACAGAGAGGATTAAAGGGAAGAGTTGTTTATTTGCCTCTAGATTTGAAGAAAAACATTAACACAATTGGAGTAGAAAAAGTGGAAGAGGAACCTCTGGTTATCTTAGTTAATGGGGTTCCGACAAAGAATAAGAAAATATGGCAAGATTTAGTAGATGTTAGGAAAGTTAAAAAGGCAACATTGTATTTGAAAAAAAATAATAAATACTATAAGAATGTATATGTTGCAGAAGAGGAAGTAAGTGAGGAAGAGGATAGCGATTTGTGTGCTGGTCAAATTGAGAAAGTAGAACCCTCTACTAGTGAGGAAATATATGAACATTATAGTGTTCATCCTTTGCATTCCAAGGAAGTCATGGGGAATGCTATTGAGTTGTTTCAAATGAAACAAGCCAAAGGGAGTCCCATTAGTGTTTGGGAGGAAAGTTTGGAAGCTCGGTGTTTCCCACAGCTTTTTCCAACAGGTCAGGGAGGAAGATATGATGAGCGACCTCATCAAATTCCTGCTTCTGAATACCGGACTTTGCGATTGTATGCAGGAGATGCTAGGTTTCGACAATGCATTCCTTATTTGTTTCATCTCCTGTTTGAAAGCGATCTGTCTGGACTGTCATATGCAGTGAACCACATCTTGAAAAGTGGTATACACATGCAAAACATCTCGGCAAGTGATTTTATGGATAAAGTGAATGTCCAAGATAGTATTTTGGATTCTCACCTGATTAATCTCATGGCGTGTCAGCGTGGTACTAATGAGTACTGGTACCGTCGTCATGGTGATTTAAAATGTATGCTGAGGAACTTAGGTACTCCCACATGGTTCCTCACTCTGAGTTGTGCCGAGTATGGCTGGGAAGACTTACTTCAATTTCTACGAGAGGCAAATGCTAACGTAGATAACATCGAATTCAAGACACCCGGAGAACTGTGCTCTTTGGATCCAGTCAATGTATGTAGGTACTTCAATCATAGATTTGAAGCTATGATGTCTTTCATCATGAATAAGAAGAATCCACCTCTTGGAGAGGTGTTGGATTTCTTCTGGAGAAAGGAGTACCAAGCAAGAGGTGCTCCTCATATACATATGTTGCTGTGGATCAAGGATGCACCTAAATTTGGAACGGATCCAGAAGACTCAGTGATGAGTTTCATCCAACAGTATTCTACGTGTGCTGTTCCAAACGCAAAGGAGAAGAAAAGCCTAAGAGAAAAAGTTCTGCGTTTCCAAAGCCATCGATGTGGAAAGTACTGCCGTCGTAAATTCCGAAACAAAGACAAGTTCTACACCAAATGTCGTTTCGGCTTTCCACGACCGGTGATTTCTAAAGGAAGAGTAAACAGTTTGATGTCTTCGCTGCGACATAATGTGATGAAGAAATCACCTAAAAACACATACAATTTGAAGAGGAATGAAGAGTCCAAGTACATCAACGACTACAACCCGGTGATTTTGTCCATGTGGAATGCTAACATGGATATACAGTTTGTGGCTGATAACTGTATGGCTGTGGCTCGGTATGTGACGTCTTACATCACCAAAAAAGAGAAGACAGAATTGAAGGATATGTGGGAGGACATTTCCCATGAAAAGAGCCTCAGCAAGAAGTTGTACAGTTTCAGTCTGAAGATGTTGTCGCATCGAGAAATCGGAGCGTACGAATGTTCTGACCGGTTGTCTTCAGCAAGTCTCTATGCCAAGTCCAGGAGTATCGTTTGGGCGAGTCTTGGTCTTGCTGCAACGCGTAATCAAGTTCTCAAACCTGTGCGGGAAATTGAGTATTTGGCGGAAAAGGAGCCAAACAGTACCGACATTTTGAAGACAAACATGTTGGATACATATTATCCAAATCGAAGCAGTCACCTAGAGAATGTTTGTCTGTATGAGGTTCTGCAAAATTACATATTCAAGAGGAACATCAAAGAAGATACTGAGAAAGGAGTGTATGCTGTAATAGGAAGTGAGGGATGTCTGGTCAAGCAAAGAAAATGCCACTTGATAAACCATCGAAAATTGAGTGGCGAATCTCCTGAAAAAAAGGAGTTTTTCTATTTAGCACTTTTGCAACTTTTCAAGCCTTGGCGTGCAGAAGAGGAACTGCTTGGAGATTTCCTCTGTTACGAAGACTCTTTCAATGCCGCCAAGGAGACCATAGAATGTCCTGCTTTTCCCAAATATGTAGAAATGTTGAATGCGGAAATTGAGCAGGAAGCAACGATTGCAGCCGAGATTGCCAGAGACAGTTCTCAGGACAGTCAGAGTTCTGCTTCATTGAGTCAGGATCCACTAGGAGGACCTCTTATTGAAAATGAAGCTGCCACTGCTATGAATGAAGTGGAAAGAGCCATGGCACATGCTCAAGAGGATGCGGTTAACTTAGAAGAGTTGGAAAGGCAACTCAACGTTGAGCAGAGGAAAATATATGACGAAGTTACCATGCAAATTGATCATGGATTAAGTCATGATAAGAAAGAGTGCTCATGTACGTCGTTGAAGCCTGTCCGACTGTACGTGAGTGGAGAAGCGGGAACTGGAAAAAGTTTCCTCATTAAAGCAATTTCATGCTATTTGCAGGAAAGGACAGAGTCATCGCTGTCTTGTGTTGTCACTGCTCCAACTGGACTGGCAGCACATAATATTAAAGGGATTACTTTACATCGTTTACTGATGCTGCCAGTGGAGCATGACAACAAATTAGAATATCACAAGCTATCTGGAGATGCTTGTTTTGAAGTTTCAAGAATCTTGAGGAAAATGAAACTTCTTATCATTGACGAAGTAAGCATGGTTTCCAATGTCATGCTTGCCTTTGTGCATATGAGGATGCAAGAAGTTCTCAAAACAGAGTATGATGTGTTATTTGGTGGCAAACACATCATTGTTTTCGGAGATCTTCTGCAGCTGACACCAGTGAAAGGGCAACCTGTGTTCAAAATGCTCACGCATGAAGATACCAGGAAGTGCCTAGGCAGCATTGGCAACGTCAATATATGGTTAAACTTCAATTATGCTGAACTGCATGAAAATATGCGTCAGGCGAAGGATGAAGTTTACAAGACTATTCTACAAGATGTTAGAATTGGAAAAGTGACTGAGCATGGGAAAGAAGTTTTAAATGCACGATTACTGTCAAATTTATATCCAGAACAAGATGTTGTGCCTGAGAATATTTTTCAGAAAATTACTGAAAAGAAATCTGGAATATGTTTGATGCCAACTCTTGCAGAATGTGCCAAATTTAACAACAAAATGTTGCATTTAGAAAAGCAAGAGATTGTGAAACTGGAAGCTATTGATAGAGTAGAGCATATGGGATCAACAATTATTTTGTCTGAGAATCTGAAAACTAAATTGGATTCATTAGAGAAGAGTATATCTAAAACTGCAGGTTTTGAAAAGACTCTGAATGTGTGCTTGAACTGCCGTATAATTTTAAGAAGGAATTTACATGTTGAAAGAGGTCTGGTAAATGGATCAATGGGTAATGTTGTTGATTTTGTGAAATACAGAAATAGAGATGGAATTGAATTTTTAAAAATTAAATTTGATGGCATTGAGGAAGTACAGCTAATTGCTCGTTGTTCTGCTAGATTTTTGCTTGTAAAAGACTTATATGTTCGCCGTAAGCAGTTCCCTGTTTGCTTGGCATATGCGGTGACAATCCATAAATCGCAAGGTTTAAGTGTAGACAGTGCATTGGTGAATATTGGCAGTTCTGTGTTCAAGGAGGGTATGGCATATGTGGCATTGTCACGAGTTAGAACTTTATCGGGATTGTACTTGATTGAGTGTGATGTCAGAAACATTTGTGCAGATCTAGATTGTGTTAAGGAATACAATAGGTTAAGAAGAGAGTATGCGCCACATTTGCCTCAGTTTCCTTTGTTTGAGAAACGTCTGGTAGGCCGGAAACGAAGAAATGAGAACAATACTGGGGAGGTTGTAGCAAAAAGACAAAAAGTGAATGAACCTAAAATTACAAGCAGAAACAAAGAGGATTCTGTTGAAGATGTTGTTGGTTTTCAGTTTGAAAACAGTTCTGGTGTCAACTGCTATGCTAATGTAGTAATTAATGTTTTGTTTTCTCTAAAAAATGTAAAAGAAGAGATTGTGGTCAATTCTGATCAAAGATTTTGCAGTTTGTTAAATTCTGTGTTAGAGAAATGTACCACTGATAGAAGAAACATAGAAAGTGTGTCTGAAATTAGAAATCTGTTAGATAGATGTTCAGGCCAAACACAATTCTCTCAAAATATTCAGCAAGATTGTCAGGAGTTTTTAATGTATATGCTTGATGTATTACATGCTGAAGGTGTAGATGTAGATCAGCTGTTTGGGCTTTCTTATCAATGGCAGCATGACTGCGAGAACTGTATGGTATCAAGTACTACTAGTGTAGACTCAGAAAGATTTATATATTTAACTTTGCCAGACAGTAAATCAGTCTCCTTTAATAAGCTAGTAAAAGCTGCTAATCACAACATGGAGTGTAGCCAATGTAAATCTGAAATGATGTCCACATTATTTATACGAACATATGGCCAGTACGTCATTTTAATGTTCCAACGATGTAGGCCTGATGGAACAAAATTGACAACTTTAATAAAAAAATTTGTAGCTTCGCAGTTGTCAATATCAGGAAGGACTTTTGTAACTACAGCAATTATATATCATGACGGCCCTTCAATAACATCAGGACATTACACAGCTTATTTAAAGTCTAGAAATGGCTGGTCATTCTGCAATGATTCTGTTTTAATTTTAAAAAAAAAATTGCCGTATGACCTTAAAAACTCTTACCTGGTGTTTTTAAAACCAAAATTTTAGGGAAATAATCTCGGGATGTGCTCTGTGGAATTTCAAGAAGTTCTAATGGCTCCTACACAATTTGGCCTTGAGGATAAGTGTAGTTCAGAGACATAACTTCTAATCATAGGACTGGACATCATGGAGATATATGTGCACTTTGAATGAGTTCAGAAAAACTGTTTCTTTTCATAAGCTAATTGAAGCAGCCAATCAAAACATGGAGTAGAGGGAATGTAAGTCTGCAATGCTGTCTACTGTTTTACATTGCTTTGTGATTAAAAGTGATGTAGAGAATTAAATAATTGTAGTACTCATAGAGGTAGTGTAAGTCTGCTTCATATTAAGCAGTATCAGTGTCATAGGAAATGTAGAACATGACTGAGCAAGAAGGGGAAGATATTACTATTCCAGGATTGTGAAAATGATCTTCAACATTTTAATTGTGAAAGTTGCAAAAATGCCAAATGATGGGATTGGCTTACAAGAAATCCAAGAGTTATAAATATCTCTGACTAGATTTGGCCTTGTGGAAAATAGTGGTAGAGAGCAAGAAGTCATTTATTGCATGTAACGTGTTTTTAAAAACGATGGAGGTTTTCTTTCAGAAAGTGGCGGGCTGAAATTAATAACAGCACAAAAGAGTGTAAGCTGTTCATAGGACATCCTTGGACGTCATGGAAAGTAAGTTAACTTTAAGGAGTTCTGAATTTTAATTTCTGATGTTGTATGGGTTTTTTAAACACAATCATTTTGATTGTGTTTTTTTTTCCCCGCTGTTACATGATGAATACCTTCAAGTCACTGTTTTTAGTGAATTTTGATACATTCTGAGAACAGCAAAAATAAACCATTTAACATGTATAATTAATTCTGTACTGTTTGCATTTATGATGTATATGTAGAACTGTGTAGGAGGCATGGAGAAGGTGAGTTTTCTGTAAGTGTTAAATTTATTGCATGCAGTGCTGCACTTCTACGTATTCTTTCATATGCTGGACTACATCTGCACAATGAGATACCTAAGCAAAGGAAACACAAGTGATGTGATTGTGAAATGAGCAAAATAAATTGCACATATTTCAATTACATCACCTGTGTTTCCTATCATTATGAATCACATTGTGCAGATCAAGTTTAGGTCTGTCCAGGGAAACATAGGAGGTTTCTACTTTGTTGAAGAGTGCAGTGGACATGACTCACTTCATTGGTAGACTTTCACAGATATTATCTCCTCTGTACACTTCAACAAGTGTAAATCTCATCTTGAACTCTGAGTAGGCCTCACCTCAAACAAATCTCTGGATAGGAGACATGTTATTGGCATCCTGAAGCGACACTTTTCTGAAACAAGAGCAATGCAAAAGATGCACCATGTTTTAAGATAGGCCTCACTTCATCTGCATCAAGATACTGTTAGTTTAAAATGTATATCTTTAGGATTGTGTAGAGGACCTGGAGAAGCAGAAGCTTCTGTCAGTGTCAAAGTTGTTGATAAACTATTTGTCCTTCAATATTTTCCCTTGTCTTTTGTAATTTTTAAATACATGTTTTAATATTTTTCAAATGTTGGTTCTCTCTTTCACAGATTGAAAGTATAAAAATAAAATGTGATTAATTTAACGGCAATTACAAGGTAAATAGTTGTACTCTTTTCGTTACATTTCTATCACATTCACCTACTATTAGATCCACTGCTTCACTTCTTTAATCCTCAGTTTCCTGCCTTTGCTACTTTCCTCATTCCTTTCTCTATTACCTACTTACTCAACTCCTTCCACTCTTTTTCTCAGTCCCTCTGTTCTCATAGTTCCTCAGTCTTGTTCACTCACTCCATCTCTATTACTCTTAGTGTCTGTGAATTACTTTCCCACCTTTTTTTTTGGACCGCTTCCCGGGAAGTTGCCCGGTTCGCAAACCAGCAGCGTTATGGGAGTCCACCATTTTGTGTTTCGGTCGAATCAAGATACAAGATGGAGGGCAAATAATGTTCAGAATGGGTAGAAGGGGGCACGGTAGATGTATCTTGACCCCCTTGGTTTTCTGAGGGTGGCTGAGGAGGACCATAGTTCTTCACTCTTGTTCACTCTCTCTGTTTCTATTAATGTCACTGTTTATGACTGATCATAAAATTTTTTTTTTAAAAAGAACAGTAACTATAAGGGAAGGAAACAGACAGTTATGTTAAAAGAAAGACAGCTATAGGGAGTAAACTAAGGATACTGTTACCTACAATCCACTGCTGTTGATGTTACTGACCATGTCATGAATGATGTAATATGTGACATCATCAGCAGTGGATTGTAGGTAACAGTATCTCTTGTTTACTCCCTAACGCTGTCTTTCTTTTCACATAACTGTCTGTTTGCTTACCTTATACTTACTGTTCTTTTTTTAAAAAAATATTTTTTTTGGTTAGCTTCCGGTACGCGTACCGGGTAGCGCTCCGGGAGCGAACTAAGAGAAATAGAGGTTGGCAGAGTTCCAAATATTCTACCAATTTTTTTATAATGGGGAGTTAGTTCTGAAAAGAACTTTTTTTTTAATGTTTTTGTTGTTTTATATTTTTTTTAGTATTTTTTGAACATTTTTTTACTTTTTTTGTATTTTCTGAACGTTTTTAAAAAATTTTTGGTTTTTTTGGGGGGGGGGAAACAAAAACGATCCATTGTAAAGGGCTCAACAGGAGCAACAAAAAAAAAAGAATTTATTTTTTGGGGCGTCTCGGACAAACATTAACATGATTTTGAATAGCTCGCAAAATCAAACTGATGCTACTTTCCCTGTAGCAGATGAAAGCGCCACATTCCACGCACACTTGCTTTACGTGCCCAAACAACATTTGGATGTTTGCGATCATCTCCCTCGCCTCTGGTCCCGACACCTCTGGGACAACCGATCTTCTTGCCATTGGGAGGGGATTTTGTTGTTCGTCACGTAGATGGGCAGCACTATAATTATTTGGGTGCCACCTACTCATATGCCGATGCATAGTGTGATTGCCGTAACTGTATTTTTTATCAGTTCCCCTTGACAATCTATCACCGCATATACGGCAAAACACGTAGCGTGCATTCACTTTTTTTTGCCCCTCAGGAATTCTATAGAATTGCCAGATGTAATTCTCCTTTCGATTGTACCTCCTGGGCTCCTCTGGCAAAAACTCAGGCTCTTCCTCCTCTTCCTCCTCTTCCTGTTCTTCCTCTTCTTGCAAAATTACTTCTGCAGGTGGTCCTCTCTTTCTTGGATTTGGTGGAGGTGGTGGGTTAGCACCAGCTGAAGCTACTAATGAAGCCATCTCAAAGTCTAAATAAAGGGTCTTTCTCTCACCAAGATGAAAGTCAGAGTGAGGAAAAAAGGAGGTGTTTTCATCATTTGGGAAAAACAAAAGTTCTAAACCAATGAAAAGTGTTCATTTTAGATCACATGACCTAGTATTACATCATTAGGAAACCAAAAGTGAAATGAACCAATGAAAAGTGTTATTACCGAGTCACATGACCTGCTGTGTTTACGTTACGCGGTCGCGCCGCGCCGCGGATCGCTTCCGGTTCGCGTACCGCTGCGCTTCCGGGTACGCGAACGTAGCACGTAATATGACGTATTACGCGAGAACGCGAAACGTCATGCTGACGCGACGCGTCACGATGTTGTTTTGTAACGCGAGAGGTGCGCAAAAGGAACGTTTACCGGTTCGCGTACCGGGTCGCGCCTCCGGATTGAGCTAACGGGAAGCTAACCGGTACGCGTACCGGGAGCGAAACAAAAAAAAAATTAAAAAAAAATTGTATTAAAAACATGTAAAAAATATTTTTCTATTTAAAGAATAATACATTGTAAAGGTTTTGATATTAGCTATTAAAAAACCAATGAAATTCACTGAAAAAACCATAGGTTATAGACCATATATAGTTAGGAATTAGCATTTAAAAAACCTTGAAAATTCACTGAAAAAACCATAGGTTATAGACCATATATAGTTAGGGATTAGCATTTAAAAAACCTTATTTTACTCACACAAAACCATTGAAATTCCATATATAGTTAGTTGTACTAACTATATATCACGCACCCGCAATCCACTGCTGATGATGTCACATATTACATCATTCATGACATGGTCAGTGACATCACTGATGACATCACTGATGACATCTCAAATGACATCACTGATGACATCACTGATGACATCTCAAATGACATCACTGATGACATCACTGATGACATCTCAAATGACATTACTGATGACATCACTGATAAAATCATTCATGTGATAATACGATGAACCTCTTCAGACTCTAATATAACCTTAGATACACTCAGTGTAAACACAGACTCACAGATTGTCACTCATCCATGAAGTTACACACACACCTAGACAGTCATGCAAACAATCAATCACACCTCCATTTCCTTAACTATACAGTTAAACACACCTTACTTATTCAAACATATACTAAAACATATTTACTCACTTATACAATCCTGGATACAAGTTCACAATGATCCATACAGCCACTCACACATTCACTGGCTCTTATGCACAGTTATTTATATATGTCAACTCTCACATGTATTGTATTTTACATATGTACTTAATTTGACATGTAGCACTGAGATATCTATTCACTCACCAATACAGTCATGCACACAGTCAACCGCCCATACAGCTGTTTCCAACATGTACTTTTGAACCCATACATCTATGCACAGAGTCATACACTTCCCAGCCACCCACACACACACTCAGTCTCCCATACAAATGCTTGGGCAACCAATCAATAACCCATATAGTTACTCATATAGCTACTGATCAACACATGCAGCAGTTTACAGAACAACAGACATAATGATGCACAAATTAAGACAGTTTAGTCACTAACCCATGCACTCAGTGAGACACATTTAATCACTCACTCATACATTCAGTCATGCACCTACTAAATCCTTCGTCCAGACACTTATACATCGACTCATTCATAAATATGTAAGACATATTTTAACTTTACAGAAAAATACAGTCACTGGATTTTGTCATCAGTGATGTCATCAGTGATGTCATTTGAGATGTCATCAGTGATGTCATCAGTGATGTCATTTGAGATGTCATCAGTGATGTCATCAGTGATGTCACTGACCATGTCATGAATGATGTAATATGTGACATCATCAGCAGTGGATTGCGGGTGCGTGATATATAGTTAGTACAACTAACTATATATGGAATTTCAATGGTTTTGTGTGAGTAAAATAAGGTTTTTTAAATGCTAATCCCTAACTATATATGGTCTATAACCTATGGTTTTTTCAGTGAATATATATATATATATATATATATATATATATATATATATATATATATATATATATATATATATATTTAGTGTAGAGGTGATTTGTGTTGAGAAGGGATTACTGTGCTTTTTAAAAAAAAAAAATTATTTAAATATTTCAAAAAGTCAAAGTCTTTCTTAACAAAATAATACATTGTAAACTTTCAAGATGTTTACTGTTTGGGTTTGAAATTGTTCATGTTATAAAAATTAAAAGTTACAAATATTTTACGTTAAATATTTTTAAATAAAAATATTAATTATATTTTATTTAATATTTTTTTATTTTTTTATCATGTAATTTATAAATGCAAGAACATTTATAAAAATACTTTAAAAAGTCTCATAACTTTTTTTCTGGATGTAATTAGAATTGGGGATAGGTTAATATTTATTCATAATATGTATTATTTTATATGTGTTTATGTAATTTTTTTGACAATATTACATTTAATGAGTATATTGTTTTGCATATTGTTTACTGTCTAGTACCTTCTCAGAGTTATGATAGTTTGGAGTGGGAATAGTAAATGATATATGTTTAGTGTCCTTCACCTTCCCTGAGTTAATCCAGTTTGGGGTGGGAATAGTAATTTACATATGTTTAGTGTCCAGCACTTTCCCTGAGCTGATATAGTGTAGAGTGGGAATAGTAACACCCTTGGTATTTATTTTGGAGAAAGGTTAATGATAAAAATGTATTTTTAACTGGTAATAGTATGTTACATATGTGCATTTAAAAAATATAGTTAGGGGTGTGGCCATGCTGGCGGAGTGAGTGGACACGTTGTCTCTGAGCTCCGCTCCCGCCGGGCCTACAAGCACCGTTTACAGCATCCCCCAGCACCGACTCCCCTGTTGAAGACTCCCTGGGGGTCGTAAGTACGAGGCACTTTGCCCCCTGAGAGGCTTGATTCAATGAATGTTGGAGGTCCCGGGGCTGAAGCGAGGTAGAAGAGGCCGCACTGGGCCTGGTGCGCATCCCATCAGAGGACCTCTGGCAGCGGTAGACACACAATGCACCCTCTGACGGAACCGGTGGGGGTGCAGTACACTATTGGCACTGTGATCCCTCGCTCCCGGTCACCGCTCGGGGACCTGTTGAAATACGGTGGCCTAGATCCGGCCAGGGTTTAGTGGCGAGGCATGGGGCAGGTGGTGCGGCCTTCCCGAGCCAGAACTATCACGCGAGCCTGCAGGCACAGCGGCAGTGCTCAACTGGGCCTACAGAGGTATGCGGGCCCCCCGGCGGTGCAGCGACGCTGCAGGGTGCCTGTACTGTGGCAAGAAGAGGCTACTGTGGTGCCCGATCGTCTGCTGCTGCCTGCGGTGGTCTGGTGGTGTGGGGCCTGAGGCAACCACAACGGCACCTCTGCCCTGCACTGTAGAGCTGGTGGATTCCTAATGGTGGCCCGGGGCTGCAGATGAGGCAGTGTGCATGCCATGAGACCAGGAGATTCTGTTGGATCCACTTGCAGGAGGAGTACTGGAGCCTGCCCCCTGCAGTGCCCTCTTGTCTGCCCCTGCCATTTGCCTAAGGGCTTGATTCACCATGCGACACCCAGAGTGGCCTGGTGCAGCCCCCCTGCCCTAGTGGTGTTCAGAAGACAGGGGACACAGAGATCACAGGTATGGGGGTGCACCCGGGGGGCTTTATTGCAGTGGTCTCTGCATGGTGTGCGGGGGACCTGCTGTCTGGCTGCCTGGTGCCATGTTGTGAATACCTGGGGGGAAAGCGGTTACACCTTTAGGGCTATCGGCGACTGGTTTGCCTCCTCTACACGCCCAGCGGATCCGGGCTGCGGGGCTTTCCCAAGGGCTCTGAACCCGGGTGGGTATTGGTCCCCCACAGCCTGACGCATAGCTGGTATCCCGGCCCGCCTTTAACACCGCACTTACATCAGACTCTTGCCCGGCTCCGGTGGCCTTCAGCGGACTTACTGAGGGATGGCTATGCTTCTACCAGAGACTTGCAGCCTCCATCACTGTCCAGCACCCCCTGAGGCCTGAAGCTCCTCTCACCTTTGCTAGTTCCGAATTTGGACCTCTGAGATGCCTGCCACCAAAGTCAAGAAGGAGCTGTCCATCCGGGACCGCCTCCTCAAATTAGCTTGGGATGCTTCAGGATCTACCTCGATATCGGGCGGTGATGGCCCGGATGCTGCAGTCGTTTGGGGGTTCCTGGAGGCTTTGTTTGCCACCCAGAGGGAGGATATCCTGGCCATCTAAATGGACCTTCAGACTAACTTGGGAGAGGTGCAAAGAGACGTTGATGCTGTGGGAGAGCGGGTTGCCTCCCTGGAAGACTCAGCAACTGCCAGAGATGAGGAGGTAGCAGCACTTCAACAAGTGATTTTATGGCTGCACGACCAACATATGGACCTCCAGGCGCACACCTAAGACCTGGAGAATAGGTCGAGAAGGAACAATGTCTGCATCCGAGCAGTCCCAACCGGGGCAGAAGGGGAAGACCTTGTGGGATACATCCAAGACCTCTTCTGGACAATCCAGAGTGCACCGGAGAACTCCACCATCAAGATTGACTGATGCCACCATGTAGGCCTGCCCCGGCGGTCTAACTGACATCCAGCAGACATTTTAGTGTGTGTACACAACTTCACTGTGAAGGAGGAGATTCTCGGGGCGGCCCATTCGAGCCAGCCTTCATACTTCGGAGACCACTCTCCCCAATTGTATCAGGATCTGGCTGCCAGGACCTTGCAAAAGAGAAGAGATTTCTGCCCCATTGCCAATCACCTGCACTCCAAGAACATCTCTTATGAGTAGGGCCACTGTTTTCGCCTCATTTTCCACACTGGTGGGAGCCTACTCCAGGTTTCCTCCCTGTCTGAGGCTTGTAAAGTGCTGAGCTACAACATCGACGACCTAACCTCTCAGCTGGATGCTCGGGAGCCAGGCTAACAGAGATCTCAGGGGCTCCAGTCCCGGGGAGACTGGGGTGTGGATTGCCTCCGCCTGACCCTGTCGCAATTAACAAAGAGCGGTCTGCCGTCCTGCGGACACTGGCCGGCACAGAAGGGGACAGCCTTGACTCTAATGATTTACGGTGAAAAGTCTAAGGGGTAGTACTGCTTCTCTGGATAGAAGTGTGCTTTCTCCCATGGTTAACCCCAACCTTTACTGACTAATCTCAGGATGAACTTCAGGTTACTGTTTTGTTGTTTCATAGTTTGTTTTTCTTCTTCTGGGGTGAGGGGTCATCTCTCCAGTGAGCTTTTTCTTTAATGCTTTTTTATCAAGCTATCTCCTGGTGCTTTCGTCCCAGGGACTTCTCACAAACTTTGCCTCTCAGCGTGCTGCCAGCAGCCTCAGCTACAACTTTAAATGGGTAGTCTTTCACTTGCAAATATTTTATAACAGTTCGAGCGTCAATCGAGCACTGAGGCCACATCCAAATGAATCTTGAACACGAATCCACTGCGACCATGATATATTTATAGTTACCATCCCTCTGTAAGGGACCGCAGTGATCCAGGTAAATGCAAGCTAATGGCTTATCTGAAATTAACAGGGGCATCTGCACAGGACGTTTCACAGTAGAGCCTTTCATCTTTTGGCAGATTTCACATTCCAAAACATAGTTTCTGGTCTGTTTCCTCATGCGCGGCCACCAGTATCTCTGTTTCAATAATGAGACTGTGGCGGAAACACCTGCATGTGCAGAGGCGAGCCCTTCACATGCTGCTAATACCAGTCCAAATCTATGTTCCATGTTCGGAATTACTTTATCCCCCACTCCAGGTATTCGAGCAAACGGAACATTATTCGCATCAGTTATGTATGAGTATTTGAGTGGAAACCCTTCAGGTAATGTTTTACCACTGTCTTTGCTTGTGGCATTGACAGCTTGCATTATTTCGCGGTCTATTTTCATTTTTGAATGAGTGATTGCAGCTACGGAAGCCGTTTGCACAGCTGCCTTCGCGGCTTCATCAGCCAATGAATTCCCTTCAACGTGAACGCCATCACGTTGATGATTAAGTGTATTTATCACGTGAGCATTTTGTAGTCCCTGTCGTAACTGAACTACTTGTTCCCAAAGAAATTTATGCTTAATTGTGCCACATTTTGCATCTTTGTAACCATTTTGAATCCAGTTCTGCAAGCATTCATTGTAAGATTGAACACAATATTATGAATTGCACACTCTGAGTGTGGGGAATTCGCGGTCCGTTTTCTCAAGAGCCATCTTGAATGCTTGTAGTTCAGCTCGCTGAGCTGTACAATCCCCTAGGGATTGAGTTTTAGTGACCATTCGTCGGAATTTGCCAATGCCCCAGCGACCTTTAATGATCGCGCATGCCGTACTATAGGCTTGTTTACCCCCGTAGCGGGTTGAGCTGATCCGTCAGTATAAATTATGCATTCATACTGCTCTAGAGGCAGGATTTCAGTAGGCAGAGGACATTCTTGTTCATATTGTAGAAATGCTTGTGTTTTCAAATATGGATCAAAAACATATTCAATGTCTGTTGCAGCAAGAGAATTAACCCATTGTATCCATCTTGGATGTAAAGGTTTTGCATTTGGAATGCTCGCTTCCGTCACCGCCTCTAAGGCAGGTACAGGTGTAAGACCATAATTTTCTTACCCTGTGCGAGGGCTCTCTCTTTTGCTACTGCAGTTTTAACTGCTGTCAGAATGTTTTCTGTTGAAGTGAATTTCAATTCTGCTTGTGTGTACAAGTGTGATTTGTAAGCTATTGGTACTTTTTCACCTTCGTTAAAAGTTAAGTACGTGATTCCGCATTGTCCTGGAATGGTTTGGATCACTAAGTTGCGAATGTTTACTCGTGTTTGCAAATGTTTAGTTGCTAACATGTCTGTTTGCAATTACCGCAAAATTTCTGTGTGTTTTTGTGTCCAATTAAATGTTTTAAAATCAGGTTTGATTAGTTGGTAGAGAGGTTTAACTGGTTTAATTTAGAATGTAAGTTCTTCCAAAATTTAGGAAACCTAGAATCGACTGTAAGTTTTTCAGCATTTTTGGAGGTAGGAGCAGCGCACATTTCTCTAGAAAGTTTGCTGGCAGGCTTTTGCCTTCACTTGATAGTTTGTTTGCCAGAAAAATGACGTGGCGATGGGCAATTCTTGATTTCTTAAAATTGAATTTGTACCCTTCAGAGGCGAATCCAAGTATAATTGTATTCACCCTGTTCAAGTGCCTATCCAAGACATCGTCTATTAGATAGATGTCATCAACATTTGACAATGCTTCATCATCATAGGTTTGTAGTAACTCTGTTACTCTACCTGAAAGTAACCCTGGAATCCCTGTGGAAGATGGTAGAATTGATGCCGGGTCCCCATAATTGAGAAAGTGGTCAAATAACTACTTTCTGCTCCAATGTTTTGACAGAAGAACCCGTTAGAAATATATAATGTGGTTTTATATTTTTTACGCACATTGTTGTTCATTAATGCTGCACTATGTGCATTTTGTACTGCAAAAGTTTTGCAACAAGAGTTTAAATGTCTTTAATCCAATACTAGACAATATGTATTGTCTGCTTTGAAGACAGGAAACAAAGGATTGTTCGTGGATGAGGTGCATGTTTCAATCACCCCCTGGAATTCAAGTTGATCTAAGATCTCCCTGACCTGTTTTTTGATTCTTGCTTAACTGGGTACTGCCTTTGTGCAGTTGGTTGATTTTGTAACTGGATTTTATGGTGAGGAGAGTCCTCATCCCATCCTACATGATTTTTATATAATGCAGGAGCCTGGGCTACTGCCCATTTCCTGGCATAATTTTAATTTAAATGAATTGGAATCTGGTTGGAGAAGGCTGGCATAATGATGTCTTCGCCCTGTGGGCACTCCCTGACAAATTGTGGTGGCCAGTCTTGCTCAGTTAGAAGAAAGTCATAACCCTTAGAAAGTCACTCCCAAAAGAGTGCTCTCACTTTTCTTGGTATGTCCCCCTCAATTCGGAGTGTTATTTCATATAACTTACGTGGACAACTAACCCTGGTATCTGCAGTTTCAACTTGAATGAATTCATTCAAGTCCACTTTCTCCAGATGATCCTTCAAGTCATTGCAAGCTATTTTGACTTCTGCTGCGCTGTCCAACATTGTCTGAGCTCATTCCCCATTCTTGAGTTGTGTTCTCAAGATCCTCTGCATGTCTGATTTTTAGGCCTGCTACCTTTGCTAAAATGAGGTTTCCTGTTTTTCCGAACGTGTTGATTGTCTTTGGACTTCACGCGTTCCTCCTTGTGTTCTGACCGTCCTCTTGTTTAGGATTTCTGTGACGAAGTCTGAAAGGTACGAGAGGAACGTGTATCAGTATCTTGATATCTATCAGGTTTTCTCAAATTATCCCTATTCCTGAGGTTATACCTCAGGTATTACTGCCTGAGGTATAACCTCAGGCAGTAAGGTATTAATGCCATAGACATAACACCATGTGTTTTAGTGTAGATTGCAGCAAAGAATGTACACCAAGTGTCGCAGTCCTCCATATGTGGTGCGATCCCCATTGGTAATCAGACTGTTAAAATTCTGTGTTTCTCATGAGGGGTAGTATTAGGAAATAATGCCTCAATTTGAGTAATTTTCTGACCTATCCAGAATGGAATTTGTTCCCGTTTTGCAGGCAATTTACCAACGACCAAATGTAGAGTCTGTGATGTAATTTTATTTGTGCTCCCTTGGGGAGGTGAGTGTTGTGGAATCATTATTGCCGGTTGGACTGTAAGAGTCTGCATGACATATTGAACCAATTGTCTATACAATTTGATTAGCTCTTTCAGATGAGCTCATAGTTCCACATCTGTCATTATATTAATGTCAGGATGTGGCGTGTAGCTGGCTAATACAAGCCATGTTGCTCCTGGTCTACCTAGTGGACCGAGCCTGGTAACGTGATTTATATGTTTTAGGGTGCCTATAAACCAGAGCGCATGCTCTTGGTATGTTAGTGGAATTTCAATATCCTCGAAAGGAATGTGTTCCTCTGGTGGTTCATCTTCTTTGAAGTAGTGAAACACTTTTGTTACTGGATTTGCTTGAGGGAGGACTATCCATGAATAGAATATCTCTGTCTGGTGATAGTCATATGCCTCTATCACAAAAACTACCCTACCACCTCTTGCTGATAGGCCATCAGTGTTAAAGTGATGGCTTTCCTTAAATGTACTGAAATGCTTATAGCTTCCTTGTTGGTTTTGTTAAAACCTGTTTTGTTGAAAGCTTGTACGGCGTCGTCGCCTGTAGCTCCATTTGTCCCTGTATTGTTCTCCCAGTTTAGGGACAGTTTTGTTTACTGAAAGTTTGCAGAGCAAGTTTCAAGGGAACAAAGATAAGGTGCAAAATATTTTGGAACACTGTATCCTTCAACGTTGAACAAACAATAAAGCTAATACATAGGATTTTCGTCCTACTCAGCTATGGTGGATATTATCCCTTTATCCACTCAGGTGTCTTTTGGAGTATTTATGGAATAAGGGGTCTCTGAGAAAAGCACTACTGAGTTACTTTAGTATCTAGCGTTAAATTAGTGCCTTACCAAACGTTGGGTGCCATGTAGTGTAGTTCCTATATTCCCAATAGGTTCTTTGCATTGGAATAATATATCCTATAGATTTGACGTAGGACTTAAGTCAATAGGTCTCTATCGTATATACTAAACTTAATAGTGAGTGTCAACTAGCTCAGTGGTCACTAGAAACTTTCTCGAATACACAAGAAGGAATTAGTTTCTGACAACCGCATAAACATGACAACTTTTTTCCCAAGAATAAGAATATATCTCTCAGAATCGTGAAAACAATGGATAACTAGCTCACTCAGTCACTCGTGCATGCTTTGTTTCTACAGACTTGCAGAGAAATAGAGAGACAGGCATTTTCAATAAAAGGTTTATTGAACAGTCTTCTTTGAGGGGCGTGGCTTGGGCGCCGATGGGAGAGGCGGCGTGAGCTCGCGGCTCCGCGCTTGATCTCTCAATAATCCTGAAAATACCGGAGATCGGATCATATAAGCGCTGGAGAGCGGAGCTTTATAAATGGGCAAGGAGCGAGAGCACTATTCGGCTGCGACAGGCCCAACGTTCCAATCATTGAAAAGGCCCTGGAACAAGCAAGAGCGTGGGAAACCTTAGTACAGGCCTTGTTAGACCTACACAAGGATGCTGGGAGATAGAGCATTAGGAATGCACGAATAACAACCAGAGTTTATAATACGTTGAGAATCCACCACTGTCAACTGCACATCATGCGATGCATTCTTTTGGAAGCTACATACCCACACCATTTGGGAAGGGAGGGCATTTGGGTATGTTGGGGTATAGATGAAGATATATTTGGCGAATGGGGGTATTGTGTTTCATAATGACGGTGTATGATGCTAAACCTTCAATAAAATATGTTTTAAAAAAAAATTGAACAGTCTTCTTTCTCATGCAAGAGAGGTTACCTGCTACAATCATTAGACAGAATGCAAAGTATAATGCGTACAGCGAGAATAGTATTATGAAATAATACTGTAAGAGCATTGTATGGTTTCTAAGCCATATAAAAATACATACATAAATAACACAGGCTAAAATACTCAACTGGTGCTACTAAAATATGCCGACCCCGATGTACCTAACCTAAGTCTAGTACGAGGGAGGTAGTAAGTATGGTCTTTTGCATAGGTTTAGTTTTGCCAAGAATCTACCAAAGGTTTCTCTAGGTTCTAATCAGCTCCATACCTTGCTAGAATGAAGGAGGTCTGGTATCTCTTTCTGGGGACTCGATTTCCCAATACCCCGCAAGGGGAGTCAGAAACACTGGAGCTGGATTCTCAGCAGAGGAGGGTGTTAATTGGAGAGTATGCTTCCTTCGTCACTTGCTGTAGCGAGCTACGTACGGCATGTAGGTCGTCGAACTGCTCCGAATCACCGTGCTTTGCTATAGCAAGTGAAGGTATATTTATACATTGAAGGTGTTTAGGAATGCCATGTTTGACGTAAAGTCGGGCATATGAACGGCATGGATGAACCCCTGGGGAATAGTTGTTCTTTGTAAACTAACTGAGTTCTTGGAGAAATCAATATTCAAGCAAGGGGAAGTCCCTAACGGCTTAAGCTGTTTTTCCAAGAAATCGTTGTGACGTTTTGTGAACGGATTAAATTATCCATGCCTGTATTTGGGTAGCATGGGCTATGCCTAAATAAGGGCTTGATTTCTTATGCCTATATAAGTGTAACGAGAATTGTACCTATATAAGGGTATGAATCGGGAAAATCCATTCGGAATCTAATACGCCATGCAACAGTGAACTAAAGCCTTACTGACTCGGATCTCTTTTTACATGCACAAATGATACACTGGGTATCCAACGCCACAACAGGACCCTTGGGCATTAGACCAATGTTGCCATTCGAGAAGTGGCTCCTTTACAAAAAAGATGATCACAAACTTATCTCGGAAATATACACACTCCTCTCCATGTGCGCAGAGAAGGCTTGTTCAGCAGGTCAGAGGTGCTGGGAGGTAGAGCTGGGATGCACATTATCAGACAAGGACTGGGAGGATGTCTTCTATATGGCCCATCACACCACACACTCCATGGGGCATGCTGAAACTGCATTTAAAATTGTATCCTACTGGTATCACACCCCGGCCTGCCTAGCCAAGTGAAACTCTCAATGTGATGGCCTTTGCTGGCATGGCTGCGGTAGCCCTGGTACCCTCCTTCACCTGCTATGGAACTGCCCAAAGCTCAAGAGATACTGGGAGAGTATCCTTGATGACATAGATAGGGCCTCTGGCACCACCCCTCCAAGGCTTCCCGCTCACACACTTTTGGGATTACCCACCGCCATGACCTTCCCCTTGCCCTCTATCAGAGAGAAGCAGATGGCGTTAGCGCTGAATGCCACACACCGGGTGCTTTTGGCGGGGTGAAAATCAGATAGGATGCCGGAGCATACGCTATGACTGCACCAATTGTGCTACCTTTTAGGCATGGAGAGGCTGTCAATGGCTACCCTTAGGGATAAATAAGAGTATGCTAAGATCTTGGCCCCCTTTATTTCCATTCTATCCACTGAATTCTGCAAACTGTCTTGTAGTAACTATCTCCGGCTTCTGAAATTGATCCCCAAGGATGATGTGGAAGCATAGCGCAGTCTAGCCTTCAAAGGCTTCATGACCCTCTTTAGCAGTGCGAGTTATCGCATCCACTAGTCTACAGGCTAGATTACCTTTTCTTTTGATTCTTGCTCACAGGAGAGGGGGGCGAGCAGGTGGAGGGTGGGCATTGTTTTTTTTCCCTGATTTTGTTCTCCTGTAGTGGAGAGGTGTGGTGCCGGGGGATAGGGCAGCTGACTTCGGAGCACAGGGTTCACGGTTCGATCCCCGGCTCTGGCGGCAGCTCAGCTCAGCACCATGTGACTCTGGGTAATAGCTCACTTAATTTCCACAATGGCCCCCAGCGTGTTGAGACCCATAAGGGTGAGTAGTTTGCGCTTTACAAATATGGATTTATTATTATTATTATTTATTTATTTATTTATTTATTATTATTATTATTACTTTTTAAATGTAGACTCATTAGCAATTAATGGTTTGTTTCCAGCTTTCGGTAGGCTGCTGCTCACAAACCCCGCAGCGCATTGGACTCTGCTACTGTTCACTTGTTGTGGACGTTCGGCCTACCAGTTATTTTTCTGTATCAATGTGGCCGGCCCTGCATGGGTTGTAGGTGACATGCTGTGTATCTACCTGATTGGGTGAGTCTTGATCCCACTGCCTGCCCTTCTGGTTTAAATACGACTTTGCCGGCTCGCTGGGTTGTAGGCGATATATTAATGTATTTTCACTTTAATGGGTCTATTATCTTGTTGGGCAGATCGCCACCGAGTATATTGCGGTGGCGATCCGCCCGCCATAATTCCCCGCCTGCCACCCATTTTCCCCTGCCATATTAGGATGGCGGGGGGTCCCCGGAGGACAGAAAGACTGTCCGCCGGTTTTCCGCCGGTCACACAGGGACCGGGAAGAAAAAGGGCCTGATATGGCGGCAGTGTCTGCTATCCATATTATGATGAATGTGGGAAGCAGCCTTTCTGTGTCTGTGTTGCCGCCACGGAAAGGCATGCGGTTTTCTCAGTTGGGGGCCCGTTGCGGGGCCCCAGGATGTTGGGGAGTGGGGATGCACATGGGGGGTACCTATGGTACCCCTCTGCATTTACAACATGCATTTCGAGCATTGTGGCCCACCACAGTGCTGGGAATGGGGGATGCCACTGTCACGGTGGTAATGGCATCCTAATTGCAGGTGCAGGACCGCTGCAGCCCAGGCGTTCGGTCCCTGCACTGCTAGGGTGGCAGGCGGACGTAAGTCTGCCCGGCATCCTAATAGGCCCCTAAGTGTTCTGCTAATAAAAATCGATTTAATACTAAAAAATATATTTATTACTGACCATTACTGTAAAATAATTATTTTATTGTAAATATTGTAAAAAGAAATAATATTGGAATTAAGTACAAAGAAAAACATTTTTTTACATTATTGATATTAATTAGTATTTTTTTCTTTTTTGTATTACATTTCTAATGTGCATTGAGTTTAATGTAGAAAAGCATTTTTCTTATTTCAAATAAGCAGCCATTTTTTAAACTTAGGGCCCCATTAGGATGTTGGGCAGATTTCAACCGCCTGCATGGCGGTGGCGATCCGCTCAACATCCTTCCCCGCCCGCCACCCATTTCCCCCGCCATATTACTAAGGGGGGGACCGCGGCAGACGGAAAGGCTGTCCGACCACATTTCTGCACAGTCGACAAGTCGACCGGGCGGAAAAGAGTTTAATATGGTGCATATTAGGATGGGGCGGACATATGCCAACGCCGCCACGGAAAGGCATGTGGGAATCTCTTGCGGGGCCCCATTGCGGGCCCCAAGGGATTCTGTGGGGTGGGGGTGCACATGGGGGGTACCTATTGTACCCCCCTGACCCCTGCAGTTCCATGCACAACATGGCAGGCACGGCATGGTGCCTGCAACGTTGTTCATGGAAGTACACGACATGCCTTCCTCGCATTGCAGCAGGCGGTGCTAAGAGCACCGCCCACCGCAATGTCAAGAATGCAGGATGCACCCGCCAGTGTGGCGGGCGCATCCTAATGTCAGTAACGGGACCCCGCACCAATGGCGGGCGGTCCCAATCCACAATAGGATGGTGGGCAGACAAAGTGTGCCCACCATCCTAATGACCCACATAGTTCTATTTTGTAGGCTATCTGTGTTGCTTTCTGAGGGGAGAGGCTCTTGGATGGAAGCTGTATCTCATCGGTCAAGGTAAGTTTGATTTAATTACTTTTAGGCTTAATTTAGGAGTAGGGCAAAGGTAGTTATTTATGCTATAGTATATGTAATGTTTGTATTTTGAGTTTTTTGTGAGGTTTCGTTTGTAGTTTTGACTATGTGAAATGCAATTAGTGCGTTGATAGGTAGGTGTTAGCGTTTGCTATATATGTTTAATTATGTTTAAAGTATTGTGTTATTAGTCTGTTTAGATGTTTTTTAAGGATTTTATTGTATATTTGTATGGTAAGGCTTGTGTTGGTTTTTCTACAAGTTTTTATTGTTTGGAAGTTGCCATTGGGAGAATTATGCTTTTTTTGTGAAGGAACTGTGTATTAGTTTTGAGTAAACTAATAATTATTTTACAGTTATTTTATTTTTCCGGTATTCCTGGAGCATTTATTTTTTTATGACATTTTTTGGGTGTTTTATCGATTCAAGTCTATCGATATATTGCTGGCGGATTATATTTTACAGAGTTATGTTTTTCAATTTCTTTGGGGGATTTTTAACTAAGTATTGGGATTTTTCCACGTTTGGATTTATTGTGGTAGTTTGGATTCAATTCTTCAGCTACAAAAAAGTAAGCTATTTTAAATTATTTACAATGGGAGGGAAATTTAATTTTTCTATTTATTATTGATATTTTTTAATATATAAAAAATATTTATTATGTCAAATAATGTTTTTAAAAGTTTAAAATTAATTGACATATTGTTTATATTTTAGTTTTTTGAAAATACATTTTTAGTTAAGAACTTAGTTCACAATTGCAATTTTTCTTGGTTTATGTATTACTTTTTTTAAGTAGGGATTTAGCTATTGTTTCTTGATATTCTAGCCCTTTGGGTAAAGTCTAGGGGGGTGATTAGAATGGCGGGCAGACTTAGGTCCACCTGCCATCCCAGCGGTGTTGGGACTGGTAGCCAGACATGCAGCGGTCCCACACCACGAATCAGGATGTGACTGCCACCTTAGCGGTTGCATTCCGCAGTTTGACATTACAGCTGTAAGCAGCACCCGCCGCAATTCCAAATTACCATGTTCCATGGGCATTCCCATGCACCACATGGCAGGCACCGCGCGGTGCCTGCCACCATGTGCAATGGGAATGGAGGGGTACCATGGGTACACCCCAAAGGGTAGAATGCAAAGGGCGCATATTGTAAATCCCTGGCAGCCTTTCCATGGCGGCTGAAAGGCCTTTAAAACCTAGCATCCTAATATGGATGGGATACCTGCTAGGCACCGCCACCATATTGAGGCCCAAGTCTGCCCGGCCGCACTTTGTGTCCGCTGCAATACCCCACGCCGTTTTATTATGGCAGGGGTAAATCAGGTTTCGATGGTGGATGAATTGCCTCTGCCGGGCCGGTGGTGGCGATCCCCCCATCATCCTAATGACCCCCTTTCTTTGCATTGTAAATGCTGAAAAATTGTTTTAGTTTGTTTTGTTAGATTTGGACCTAGCTGTGTTACAAACTGTTCAAGTCTTAGTTGTTTGTAGCTTTGTTTTTTTGTATTGATTGTAATAACTTATGTAGGGTAGTCCAGTAGGTGACTTAGTTTATGTTCATTTGTTTTGTAGTAGGGGTTATCTATTCATAGATTTCAGTGTTCTGCTACATCAGTTATTGGGACGTATGCTAATGCTATTAGCTTTTTAATTTCATATGCAAAATTGCTATTAGTTGCATATTCTACACGAAGGGGTCAATTCCAATGTCGGACGGATCTGAGTCCGTCCAACATCGGTCAGGATCCGTTACAATCCGACCTACTGTCATTATTTACGGCCCTGCAAGTATGATGCGACCGAACCCTGTTCGGTCGCACTCGTATGTTTCACAAAGGGAGCATGCATTCCAAGTGGAATGCAAGCTCGCATTGTGAAATGGAGGGGTGCAGTTCATCCCTGCACCCAATGGCCGGCACCCCAAGGTGCCATCCACCCGGTGCAGGGATCAACAGAGGGGCACCCAGACTGGCGGTGGCCTTGCACCAATGGGGGCCCTACTGGGGGCCCCAAAGACAGTTTCTGACTGCCTTTTCGAGCCAGAAACACCTGCACGAAAAGGTAGTGGAAAACTGCTATTGTACTCCCTCGGTCATAAAGAGGCAGCCGGGGGAGTACTGAAGGATTTCCGGATGGCGGACGGGCTCTCCGAGCCCATCGTAAGCCATCCGGGAATCCGAGTCAGATTCCTTTCCGACCGAGCCCATCGGAATGGCTTGCTTGGAAAGGTATCCGGCCAGTCCGTTCTGATGCCGGTGGAAGGGTTCCGACTGTCATTTGCAGCCCTTCCATCCGAAATCAGAATCGGGACCTTAGCATAGATGTTTAAAAGGTGTCTCCATATGCATTGATTAAAGTCGTAATAGCAACCTTGTATTGCTGTGTGAGGGCAATTTTTCAGGATGGCTTGTATCATTGCTGTTCAAAGTCTATGATCATTTTGGAGGAGAGTAATTATTAGTTTCTTGCTTTACTTTTATTAAGAGTTCTACTAGTTAGTGGTTTGTTTGTTTGGTAACAAGGCATATATAAAGGGGATTGTGGTATTGTGATACAGTCCATGGACTGTGAATAATTGGTAAAATGGTTTGGGACATATTTTAAATGTTCTGTCCATCATCAATGTCTCACAATTCTGTAGTTTAGGTAAGTTTGTGGGAGTTGCAAATATTATAATCCTTTTCATGTTAGATTTATTGTCATAAAGAAGAAATTGCTCTTCATTATGAGTTACAGTGAGTTGAGGTGGTATTTGAATTTCCCTGAAAGTTTTTTGGTTGGTGGGGTGGTAGCAGTTGATTTTTTTGTTCAAGCTATTAGCCTTTTTAACATTGAGACAAAGTGTAATTGACCAGTTACATGTTCCGGAACTCTGGGGAGTATGTTTTTTAGTGTTTCTGTAGTAGGTTTTTGAGAGCTAGTGCTAGCTTCTTTCAGAGTCTCTAAAGTGTTTCTCACTTCTATTTCAGCTATTTTAGGGGATGGTTATGTTCCCTAACATTTAATACAGTAGTTTATTTGTTGTAGCCCTCCCTTAACATGCATTTGCATAATATTTGCTGCATTTCCAATTATTTTATTTTTGCCTGTCTGTTTTTCTTTGTTGTAGACATATCCCATACAGCATAATAACAGTTTTCCTTTCTGGGAAGTAATGGATTTTACACCTTCAGTTATTCTGATTATTCAAATGCTATGAGAAATGTATCTAAAAAATATTAAATGTATTGTAATTGTTTTTATTGTAATACACATTTCTATACACAAAATTATACTTACATGCTTGAATATGTTGAACTTTTTTTGACGCAGAGACATTCCTGTTGGTGCTCGGCTTTAGTGTTTCTTTTTATTTCCTGCAGAAAAATAATAATAATAATTCATACATTTGTTTAACAGCATTTTCTTTATTTTGGGGTTTGCGTGGTTAGTGGGCGATTTGGGTTGGGAATTTTACTTGTTATATTCGTTTAATTGTGATTTATACTTAATTTTTTTCTAAGGTGTTTTTGTGATGATTTTTGTAGTTAGTTGTAGTTTTGGGAGTTAGTGTGGAGGAGATATAATTTAAAAAAATAATACATAAATTATTCAATTATTGTAAAAAGTACTTTATTATTATGTTATAAAGTTGTAACATTGAATTTATATTTTACTTCATTTGTGAAGTTGAAATCTGAGTTTTCTATGAGGGAAGTCCAATGTTGTGGAAGCAATGCGGCAGAGATTCCCCTTATTCTTAGTGTTGTTGTAGAATAAAATAATGTTACATTTTCTTTAGTTTACATATTGTTTGTTTAATTGTCCTTTCAATCTTATTGGGTTGTTTAAGCTGTAGATGTTTTTCATTGGCTGTTACTAATGTTTTCAATTAATTTGGCAGTTGTTTCCTTATATAGGAAACGCTAATTAATGTTAAGTTAAACTTTTTTTATTCTTACTTGATTTAAAAGTATAATAGTATATAATTTGTAATTTATATTGTATTAAATGTATAATAATATTTATTTATTTTATTTCTTTTGTTTTTAAGGAGTCATTAATTTGGTGGATTTAATTATGTTAAATATATATTTTTATTATAATTTCGCTAATTTTTATTGTGTGTGTTTGTGATATTGTTTACATTTTTTTGTTATATATTGTGTTATTAAAAATATTTTCATGGTGTCGATATTTTTTTGGGGCGATAATTGTCTATTGGTCTATATTTTTGTTAAGGATCTTTGTGTAATTTTGTATGTTTATTTAATGTTTGCGATATTAGTTATAACAATATTTTTTTGATCGATATGTTATGTTATAAGGGATTTATATCGCACACTGCTACTCAAGAGTGTCCTGCCGCGTGGGGAAACAGTAACATGGGAGGCGGCAAGGGCTAGATGGATTGTTTAAACAGATGAGTTTTTAGGCGCTTTTTGAAGATGGGCAGTTCCTTAGTGTGCCGAAGGTCATCTGGTAGAGCATTCCACAAAGTGGCAGCCTTAACCGCAAATGACTGCCCCCCAAGACGTGCTCTCCGAAATCTGGGGATCACCAGCCGTCTTTGCAGGGCCGAGCTGGGAAAATAGAAGGCAAACCTAGCACTGATATAAGCAGGGCCTGAGCCGTGTAGTGCCTTGTGAGTCATGGTAAGAGCTTTAAACTGCACACGCTGAGCAATGGGCAGCCAATGTAGATTGCTTAGCTGCTTGCGAACGCTTAGGCACCTCGGGATGTTGAATAAAAGCCTAACTGTAGCATTCTGAATAACCTGCAGCTTTCCCAGGAGATACCCTGGGATTCTGAGGTAGAGGGCGTTGGCATAGTCTAGGAGAGACAAGATGAGCGCCCTGACCACTGTCTCCCTGGCAGAGCGGGGTAGCAGGGGAAAAAACCTTCTCAGGGCTTTGAGTGTGCCAAAGCACACCCCTGACAGTCTCTTGATCTGCTCATGAAAGCCTAGATCGCCCCCAAACCAAATTCCCAAATTCTTGGCAACTCCACAGTCTCCCGAAGGGCATGGAAACCCAGGAGGCCAGAGAGACTCTCTAAAAGCAGGGAGGAAATGGCCATAGAGGAGCACCTCAGATTTCTCTTCATTGCACTTCAGGCTAGCCTAGGCTAACCATGAAAATATCGATGACAAACACTGATGAGCCACCTCAGTATGAAGATCATCACCCTTCCACGTGAAGAGAAGCTGGGTGTCATCGGCGTAAGCCATAATTTTGGCGCCCAGCTTCTCCGCCAAGTAGATCAGGGGTATAAGGTAAACATTGAACAAAAGAGGGCTCAATGTGGACCCCTGAGGAACACCGGTGGCCACTCTACTATCCGATGAGGAGAAGGGGGGCATCCACACCTGTTGGGAGCGGTTGTCCAAGACGGACTTGACCCATTCCCAAGCCGTGCCTGTAATGCCGATGTCAGACAGGCGGGAAAGGAGCTGGAGATGGGGTACCATATCGAAGGCGGCAGAGAGGTGGAGTAAAATCAGAGCCGCCCTGCCGCCCATGTCCAGGCACTCCCTGATGGCCTACGCAATATCCACTAGAGCTGTCTTGGTGCTAAATGATGTCCTAAACCCAGATTGCGCCCGGTGAAGAGCTCCAGAGGATTCCACAAATCTCTCCAGTTGTTTAAAGGCCACTTTTTCACACACCTTAGCTAAGGCTGAAAGAAGGGAGATGGGTCGATAGTTGGCGAGAAGTGTGGATCAGCTGACGGTTTCTTGAGGAGAGGGAGGAGTTTGGCATGTTTCCATTGCAGGAACACTCTTCCAGATTGCAGTGAGTTATTAACCAGCACCATGACTTCTTGAGAGACTATCTCCGCCACCCGACTCAGGACCCTAGCAGGGCAGGAGTCTGCAGGAGAACTAGATTTTAATGATTTTATGATGGCAAAGATGTCTCTCTCATCTGCAGAGATAAAATGCGAGAAGAGCTGGTTGGGTGCAGAGGAGCAAGGGGCGGGTGGTGTGGATGGTGAGTATTGCGCTAAGGGGGTGGTCCGTAGCTATCTTGAATTTTCTGTATCTTAGCAATAAAAAAAGTAGATAGATCGTCGCACCATTTGGATGAGATAGGAGGGGTGGCGAGTTCAGTAGCAGGTGACAGGAAGCTGCGAACAATGGCGAAAATGTCCTTGCTGTTATTCTTGGCTTTAGAAATTCTATCAGCAAAAAAATTGCCTTTGGCTTCTTTAATGGCAGCATAATACTCCCTCTGGGCGGCACGGAGTGCCATCTTAGCACGGGGGCAGTACTTCTGGCGCCATCGCTGCTCTAATTTTTTACATCCTAGTTTCAGTGATTTAAGGGAATCGGTGAACCATGGCTGAGAGGGAGAGCTCTGTGGAAGGCATCTCGAGGAGGACTGAGGGAGAGAGTTGACGGCCTGTCTAATCCAGTTAGAAAACCCTTCCACAGCTCTATCAAGATTAGAAGCATCGTCTGGGCGCGTGAGGGACTGTGCCCCGACAGGGCCGGGATGTTAATCTTCTTAGGATACTGTCCAGGAGCCATGCCAGCTGGCAAAGGAGAACTGCCAATGTTCCATGAAAAACTAACCAAAAAGTGTTCCGTCCAGGTGACGGGCCTGGGCGCTGACACATTAAGCTCGAATTTGGAGCATACTGGATCTAATAAGCGACCGCATTTATGAGTGGCAACCAGGACCCGCTTGGTCATATGGGTCAAATTACATAGAAACCTGGAGAACAGGAGCACTCGCGAGGCAATAAACTCGTTGAGAGATTTAAGAAAGGTGCTCGGCGGGCCCGGGGGACCGTAGGCCAGTAAACCACCCAAAGTAAAGTGCAGAGATATCTTCAATGAGAACTCCAACGCTTCACCCTCCATAATCTCCCCCGTGAGTTCTCTGGTGAGCGTCCACGTTTCTCTGAACACTAATGCAACACCACCCCCTCTACCTGACTGACGGTCAACCCTTACTATCTTATACCCCCGAGGGATAGCTAATTCAACCACTGGAGAGCAAGAATCATTCAACCAGGTCTCAGTAATAAAAAGGAGATCCAATTGTTTGTCCATAATCAGCTCATGAACGTCCGCGGCGTGTTTCGCCATCGACCGTGCATTGATGAGAGCTGCACGAATATTAGATTTCCAAACTGTGGTGGGGGGGCGATCAGGCTGGTTCATGAGAAAGTGAAAGTGGCATGAGGGGCAGGTCCTCGACCTATCATTAAGGACCTCCCACTCACTGGCAGTGCAACAGTTAACATTGTCTAGACTTAGTAATGTCTCCCGGTCATAGGAGATCCTTTCAGGCGCATCCCTGGCCATGTCATGGCTAGCGTTCCTGGTCCTGTAGGCTGCCGAGTCGTGGACGGGCGCAGACGGGCTTACCTTAGGTGCACCTTTGGCGCGGTCTTTGCGCGCCCACTGCGCTCGTCCGCTGCACGCACGAGGACACATGCGCGTTTTATGGTGTGCATCCCCGAGCAGCTGGACCGCTAACTTCGGTCCAACCGCGCTTCAGGACTTACCCAAAATGGCGCCCGCCCTCCACACAATCGGCACCAACAGCCGCGGTGGACCGGGGCAGGGGAGGCCACAAAGAAAGGTAGGAGATGCTCTGACAATAATAGATTTTAAAAAACGAAGCTTCAAAGTGCAAAGTAACAGTGGTTAAAAATGTTCAGCGCCTGCATATAAATCATGCAGGAGCAGTCAGCGTGATTCCAGCACCAAATGTCATCAAGGTTTAAAATGCAAATGCTGTAAATGCTGCCGCTCGCTGTCGCAGTACCCCCATTGGGAAACAGGAGCTGCCACTGATGGAGCGAGATAGAAAACAGAAATCTGTTTAAACTCGTGAAGTCACACTTCCATAACATAAATAATAATATTAATGATTTGTGATGTGTTATGCTAACACAACCTAGATTAAATTTTACACACGGGGACATTAACATGTGTGCTCATAAACGTGCATAATTGTTGCATCTTTTGTTCGTGCAAAAATAACAAATTAATTTTGTCGTTTTTCGTTTTGTCATTACTAACTGCAGCAAATTTAAAAGTGGCATGTGCTTATTTTGCTTTCCTTGTCTATGTGATGTCATTTCTACTATTATAGGTTCACATAAAGTTTCATGGATTCATGAAGACTGGTAGATATAAAATGCTGCTTTATTTGTTTGCTTTTGCTAGGTAACATTAGACTAATTGGGAGGGTTAATCAATTAGTAGACGAAGGGTGGAAACAGAATAAACAATATTTCTTACATTAATACTTTTCTTGTGTTTGTTTTATACTAGAAAAATAAGTTGCCTGCTTTTGGGCCTAGTTTGCTCGAGTTTGCTAAAAGATGAATTTTACTTCTGCAAGGAACACGAGATGTCCATTTTGAAAAAGTTTCCGTCAAAGTCACATTCACTGAACAAAAATGATGTGTTGTCATTATTCTGTCGGACGTGGCCAAGGTCAGAAACCGGTAGAAAAGAACAATTTGATAACTTGGCATCCGCGGAAGTGTAATGGAGTCAGTGAGAACTGTTGCTTAAATTTGTTGCAAACCAAGGAAGCTTTGGAACACGTACAAGAAAGACAATGGTCCTAAAGAATATGACCTAATGGAAGTTTTGAAATGTGGGTGACATGTCACTTGTCACTCTTGGACCAATGAGACATCGACTTTTGCAGAAATTTTCCTTTACTTAGATTAGCTAGCATAGAAAGGTATAAAAAGTCCATGCCCTAGGGATGGGCTGGCTGCTGCTTTCTAACTTTCGGATGAGGGTGTCGTGCTGTTGGACATTGCGTGGAGCACGTAAGAATCCTCAAAGAACTTTACTTTATTTCCATTTATTTAGCTTAGCTAGGGACTTAGGATTTTAAAATGCTAAACTTATAATTTCTTGCTTAAACTGTATTTTTCTTATGATACTTTTCAAACATGCTTGCTATAATTCTAATAAAATTACATTTATAAAACTATATTTTGAAATATCTACAATTAGTTAATAAAATCTTACTTTTGAAAACAAGCTGGTCTTGGTTATTCAGAAGCGCAGGTTACTATTAGCTAGATGCCATCGCCATGGTGGTCATTTAAATAGTTAGGATTTGTTCAAATAATGTCATCTTTTACCGCGGTTGTATATAAGTTGTATATAGTTTGTATATAATTTGTAAATAAGGTGTGTATAGGTTTAATTGATCACCTGATTCAGTAGGTCAAAATATGTCATAGTTGGTTAATGGGTCCATGAGTTAGAGTAGAATTTTATAAAGTAAGTTGTAGAGTTGGGTAGCGTTGCTTATGGCATATTTCCTATAGGCCGCTGGATCAATTCTTCTGGTAGCAGAAATTGATGGTTGCTAAGGGTAACCAAGGTGATATGGTGGTTGCTAAGGGTAACCAAGGTGATATGGTATAGAAATAGGATCGATGTTTAACACATGTTGAGTTCGTTTTTTGTGCTATATGTGAGTTGTACCGGTACAGATTGTGTGATGAGAAGGTAGTCACACAAGACATTTGATCTGTTTCAGAGTAGTGATATCGCCGTGTATCACAAGTGGTATCGCCGTGTATCACAAGTGTTGTGGCCGTGCAACACAGTTTTAGGGCTAGGTGTGAATCTTGTATAGTGAGAATTATCTAAGAAATTTGATCAGCATGAGAATAGGGACAAAGCGCCTGTTGTAAAACTCACTGTGATAAGAGTATTAGTTATATTCGAGCTTGAGTGAAGGGTAGGATAGCGTTGGTGCATGATTATCTATAAACAGGTGAGAGTCCTGTAGGGGTACATGTTTTATATCTATAAACAGGTGAGAGTCCTGTACGGATAACGTCGTTATTTTGCTAACGGTGCATGATTTCTATAAACAGGTGAGAGTCCTGTACGGATTTCATGTGTGTTTGAAATTAGGGATTTTTCCGTGTGAAAGTGCGAGTTTGTTTTGTAATTTATGTTCGAGTGGAACTTTCGGACAGTCACTTAGTTGTGCGTTCTGAGGGAAATGAGTTCATAATTACTTGTTAGAAGGGTAGAGTAAGTGTTGCTCTATTGGCAATTGAAAATTATTCTATGAGAATAGGGCCGACTATTCCGAGTTGAGAATACTTGAATGTATGTAAACTATCCTATTTAGAGAAACAGACAGATGAGTCCTTATTGTCATTGTTAAAAATTAATTTTCATCGAAAAAGCGTTTTCAAAATGGCCCTGTGAAAAGATTTTGTGAAGGAGGGGTAAGCGCAAAGAGTGAGAAGTGAGAAACCGCAGCTGCTGTGTACGTCACAGAGCCGCGCTGGGATTGGGTGACATACGTCACAAGCTGTGCTCTGATTGGTTCTGGAGTCTCTGACGAACTGTAAGCTGATTGGTTCTTCAGAAAATCTCCATTTTTATTGGTTGAGTAAAAGGGTGACGTAGTTCAACTCTCATTGGCTTGTTGGTGTGTTTCGCGCACGGATTGGTTGTTTTTGCGGAACATCCCGGAAATATTTTACGAACGAATTGTTAATTGAATTTAACTCTTAAAAATGAGTTATCATTTTAAACACGTTGAGAAAAAGCCAACGTTGTTTCAGAAATTTAAAATTTTTATTTCGCCTGACAAGAAAATTGAAACGCGAGGTGGTAAATTACTTCATAAGTACAAAACACCTGCAGCGTATATGGAAGGCGAATATGGTTATCATACTGTTCTGTGGTTTGATATTTGGAAACACTACACAAAGGATGATGGTGTTTTGACTTGGCCTGATGATGGTTCATTTAATGTAAAGGTTTTAAGAAATTTACGAGAGAAAATGAATGCTCTTAATCCAAAGCCGAGACCAACTCAATTTGAAGCTTTAGTTGAATGGGAGGATGAGATGTATCAATTACAAAGAGAAGCAAGTGGAATTAAAAGACCTCCTAAACCTCCAAGTTATAGAAGAGAAACACATGAAGACAGGATGCGAATGTGGAGACAGGGAAGCATGAGTGAGGGACTCTATTTAATTAGAGAGATGGTTTTAGGTTCTCCTGATGGAAAAAGAACTGAAAAGAGAAATAATGCCCCTGTAGAAAGTGAATCTGAAGATGCAGTTTTAGAAGAAATTTACACTTCAGATAAAAGAAATCAGCCTTTGAGACCTCCTAGGTCATGGTCTACTCCGGTGGTTTCTACAGAAACTACACCAAGTGCACCTCCAATTAATGAAGCTCCTAAACTTTATCCAAATAATCGTGAAATTGTTGAAACTCCAAGAAGACCGGAAACCGGGATAAATGCAAATGTCCGTAATGAAGGTAGACATTGTACATTAATTCCAAGAGAAAGGGAAGCTCCAAAAAATTATGTGAGAGAAGTCAGAGATGTAGAGGCTGGAAATTCTTCTGAGTATTTACGAACAAAGGAAGAATTAATTCGACAAATAACAAAAAGAATGGAAGCTGTGACAGTTCCAGTAACAATTGGTCCTGTTCAGCCTGTTTTTGAGCAAAGAGAAGTTAATAGGACAGGTTTGACTGTTCCTTTAAATGCCGAAATTCAGAAAGTTGCTGAAAAATTTTACTGACATATCTGAAATAAACTCTTCAAGATCGAGAATGCCAGATTTGACTTTTAATGAGTATTTATCTCCAAAAACACCGATGGGTGCAGAATCTGATGCTGAGAGTCCTGAAGTCAGAGTGACCAAACCTAAACTTGATGTTGCAAAATTAAAAGCAAATATTGAGGAATTAATAATTGGTACGATTGGTCCTGACAGTTTAAATTATTATCGAGATGATGAACTACTGTTCATTTGCAAGAGTATGCAGTGGAAAACAAAAAACAAATATGATCAGTTGGATGAACTGGCAGCTGAACTTGAAATTGATTTGAGCAGGCAAAAGAATTTTGCAAAACATTACAGATTAGACTTTTCAGAAGGTGACATTGAAAGTTTGAACTCAATGGGAAGAATAATGCACATAAAAGATTTGATTGTTTACATTAAAAAACTGGGAGAATTGAGCAAGTGGAGAGTTAAATGGACTAAAAAGAAGGAAGATGAGAAATTGGAAAAATTGTCAAAACAATTTCCAATGAGAGAGATTGCAGGTGGAGGATATGTTCATGTCCCATGGTCAAGACAGGACATATTGCTGTTCACAAATGATTTTCCAAGACTGAGGGAAAAGCCAGTCGAGTGGTACAGGCAAGTGGACAGGTTTATTAAAGTCTCAAAAGTTCTGTGGATTGATCTGGATGGATTTTTTGACATTGTTGTGCCATCAGATCTTTGGACAGAATGCAAAATAGCCATAAGTTGGCCAAAAATAGAACCTGACCGAATTAAGGAAACAGGTGCTCCAAATCCTCTTGTAATGGATTTTTATGAAAAAGTGATTTACTGGTTGAAAAACAAAATTCCGCCAAAAGAGGTTGATTGGGTTAAAATAGAAAGAACAAACCAGGAAACAAAAGAATCAGTTCATTCATTTTATGAAAGGTTACTGTTGATTTTTAAACAATACAGTGGCTATGAAAAACTAGACGAGAAAGATATGAGTCATTTTGTCTACAGATTTGTTTATGGTTTGAAACCAGAAATTGCAGATATGATCAGGAATAGCATTGTCGGATGGCAAGCACTTTCTGTTGATGACATTTTGAGAAAAGCAAAATACTGCAGTGACGAGTTAGAAGTGAGACAAAAGAAGCTCAAGGAGAAAGCCATGTGGGCTCAGGTAAAAGTGGCTGAGCAACAGATTGCTAGTCTTGGTAATAAAAATAAAAATGTTGTTCAAACTACAAATTCAAATCAAGGGCAAGGGAAGTTTAAAGGTAATAATTTTGTCAGAAAAATTAACCCAAGGATTGAAGAGATGAAGCAAAGATTACCTTGTTTTAATTGTGGCGAGATTGGACACTGGAGAGACGAGTGTAAGAAACCACCTAGAAATTTAAAGAGTCCATTGTTAAATCCACAGATGCAGAACGATGTTGACCTGCAGCAACAGCTACAGATGCAACAGGGTTTAAGCGAGTTAAACGTTCAGCAACAGCTGCAGCAACAGGTGAATAACCGTCAGAATCAATTGCCACAGCCACCTTTTCCAAATTGTGGGGGAACACAAAAATATAATTCTGGTGTGGGATTTCAAGGAGATGATCAGGTAATAAAACCGCAAAGGCAAAAGGTGCAAATGCAAAATGCTTCACAACAGTTTTTGTTAACAGAAGGTCAGGAAAGTGATTCTGATGATTATTACTGACGGTGCCCGAGAGAGGAGGAAGAGTGTGTTGTTGGAGCCACTCTTGAGGTTGACCAGTCTGGTCCATTTGTAAATGGGAAAGTTAATGATGTAGACATCACTTTTCTAGTGGACACTGGTGCTACCCGTTCTACTGTTAGATCAGTGGAAATTGAAAACCTACCTCTCTCTGGGGATACCATCCAAGTTGTCGGAGTAAGAAATCAACAAATCAGGACTGATTTGACTGATCCAGTACCAGTTGAAATTGGAAATTTTGAAGACAAACACAGATTTGTAGTTTGTAACAGTAGTCCAGTGGATCTATTGGGCAGAGATATATTGTGCAAGATGAATTGTAGAATATATTGTTCTCCTGAAGGAGTTGAATTACAAACAATGGAGGAAGATGGCTTGTACAGGATGACAATGATGTTAATGGAAACAGAGGAAACAAAATTGTTTCCTGCGTTTGAAAAAGAAAATCTGCCAGAAGAGCTCAAAGAAACGGTGAAATCTGAAATTTGGGATTTAACTGGGAATGAAATGGGTCTGATGAAACATGTCGATCCAGTAAAAATCACACTGAAGCAGGGAATAGAATTTCCTAATATTCCTCAATACAAGATGAAAGCAGAGACGATTGAGGGAGTTATACCTGTGATTGAAAAGTTCATTAAACAAGGTGTTTTAAAAGAAATTGAAAGTAGCCCTTGTAATTCACCGATCATGGGAATTAAAAAATCGAATGGAACGTACAGGATAGTTCAAGATTTGAGAAAAGTTAATCAGATTGTTGTTCCATGTTGTCCTGTGGTTCCAAACCCAGCAGTCATCTTGTATCAGATTCCGCATGATGCTGAATGGTACACTGTCATTGGTCTTTGCAATGCATTCTTTACTGTTCCTTTACACCCAGAGAGTCAGGAAATTTTCGCTTTCAGATTCCAGAGTAGGACCCTCGCATGGTGTAGAATCCCTCAAGGGTATACAGAGAGTTCTTTGATCTTTAATGAGCTGTTGAAAAGATCTTTGGAAAATTTAGATTTACCTGGCAGGTCTATGTTGGTGCAGTATATTGACGACTTGTTGATAGCTACTAAAACAAGAGAAAATTGTGTGACAGACACAATAATGCTTTTGAATCATCTGGCAGATGAGGGACATAAAGTGTCTCCAGCAAAATTACAGTTTTGCAAACAAGAAGTGAAATATCTTGGTCACAGAATTGCAAAGGGAAAAAGGCAGGTGACAGTTGAGAGAATAAAAATGATTCAAGCAATGCAACCTCCAAGAACACAGAGACAGGTTAGGATGTTTTTGGGAATGGCTGGCTACTGTCGACAATGGATAAGTGGATTTTCGGTAATTGCGAAACCACTACAAAGGCTGACAAAATCAGATGTGAGAGATCCAATTATTCTCAATGAAGCTGAGATGGAATCTTTTGAGAACCTGAAAAAGAGCTTATGTCAAGCTCCTGCTTTTGGTATGCCGAATTATGAGAAAGATTTTGAACTATATTGTAGTGAGAGAGAAGGATGTGCATTGTCTGTGTTAATTCAGAGACATGGGAATCTAAAGAAACCGATTGCATACTTCTCTTCAGTTCTGGATCCCATTGCAAAAGCATTACCAGGTTGTTTGAAAGCAGTTGCAGCTACAAGTGTCAGTCTTGAGCAGAGTGAAGGAATCATAATGGGATTTCCTGTGAAAGTTTTTGTGCCTCATTCGGTTGAAATACTACTGACAAGAGGTAAAACTCAGCATTTAACAAGCAGCAGATTGACTAAGTATGAGAAAATCATACTAGGAGCAGACAATGTTTCCATTTCAAGATGCTTGAATCTGAATCCTTCTACATTACTGCCTGATTCTGAAATTGTTGATGAAAGTGAAGTGGAACATGAGTGTTTGGATGTCATGGAATTTTGCACCAAACCAAGGCAGGACATTAAAGATGTACCTTTGCCTGAATCAGATGTTGTCTACTTTGTGGATGGCTCCTGTCTGAGGACAGAGGGAGGTGTTTTGAAAGCATCATACTCAGTCTGTACAGTTGCAGATGTTAAAGAAGCATCATGTCTTGAAGGAATTCGTTCGGCTCAAGTGGCTGAATTGATTGCTTTGATTCGTGCTTGTGAAGTATCAAAGGATAAAAGAGTTACCATCATTACTGATAGTCAGTATGGGTACGGAGTTGTGCATGATTATGGACAGCTCTGGTCTCAGAGAGGCTATTTGACTTCAGCAGGGTCACCAATTAAAAATGCAGTTTTTATCAAAAGATTAATTGATGCCATACAGTTGCCGAAAGAGATCGCAATTGTAAAATGTGCTGCACACACAAAAGGAGTGGATTATATCTCAAAAGGCAATGCCTATGCAGATGAGACAGCAAAGTACTGTGCAAGAAAATGTTGTGCATACAATCGGGAAAAGAGTAAAGAATCTGATTCAAATTCATTAATGCTAACAACAGTTGTAGAGACATGGCAGGAAATAAGAGATTTACAAAATGAAGCAGATGATGAGGAAAAAGATTTATGGCTAAGAGCAGATTGTAGACCACGTGATGAGGATGGAGTGTGGATCTACAAAGATGGCAGAGTAGTTTTACCAAATTGTTTGATTGCTGATATGGCCAGATTGTATCATGGCCCAGCTCACCTTGGAAGAGATTCTATGATCAGACTTTTCCGAGAGACCTGGTTCAATACAAAATTCAGAACGATTGCAGAGACTTTTTGTCAAATGTGTTTGTCATGCCAACAAATGAACCCAAACAGAAAATCAGTTGTAGGTACAGGAGTAATTGGTAGAGAAGGTGGTCCCTTTACCAGGTTGCAGATGGATTTCATTGAAATGCCCCTACACAATTGTTTAAAATATGTTCTTGTGATTGTTTGTTTGTTTTCAAGATGGGTGGAAGCATTTCCTACATGACATTGTGATTCAATAACAGTGGCAAAACTGCTACTGAGAGAAATTATCCCAATGTACGGTTTTCCAGTCACTATTGAGAGTGATGGAGGAAGCCATTTTGATAACAAACTGATGAAGTTGATATGTGAGGCACTGAGCATTGAGCAGAAAATACACTGTGCATACAGACCAGAGGCATCTGGGGTGGTTGAACAGATTAATGGGACAATTAAAAACAGGATTGGAAAAATGTGTCTGGAAACAGGTGTAAAGTGGACTGATGCTCTTCCACTTGTTTTGATGTCATTGAGAAGTACACCTGATAAAAAGACAGGTTTGAGTCCTCATGAGATACTGATGGGAAGAGTCATGAGGCAAGCTTTTGTACCTGTAGGCAAATTGTTGAGCATAAATGACAGTGCTATTTTGGATTACTGTAAAAGGTTATCTGATATAGTGACTTCTGTGTCTAATCAGGTGGGAACTGAAGCACAATCAAATGAGAAAGTTCTGACACATGATTTGTGGCCTGGTGATTGGGTCAGAACAAAAGTACATCGAAGAAGAAATTGTCTGGCTCCTAGGTGGCAGAAGCCTAGACAAATAATTCTGGTCACTACAAATGCAGTGAAATGCAGAGGATTGAAAAGGTGGATACATCCTAGTCATACTATTCCAGTACCAACTCCTGAGAGTTCTGATGTTGAGAGTGATACTACAGATGATTCTGATTCTGAAGTAGAAGGTGAAACAAATCCAGATTCTGAAGATCGACAAAGAGGTCGACATCTGGAACATGTGCCTGTGAATGGAAAGTTGACAAGGAAAGATGTGGAAATTATTGAAATAGATTCTGGAGAAGAAGAGAATCTATTAAAAGGAAAAGCAACTGAAGATTCAGTCAAAGAGATTAATGGAGTAAATTCCATTGAAGACAGGGAGGCCGAACCAAAAGAAATTTCTGACCAGGAGAGTATCGAAAAGCAGAAGTCAAGCTCTGAAGTAAGGAACGGAAATCCAGAATCTGGGAAGTTGGAGGTAATTGAAGAGGAGGAGGAAGACGAATTACCGAGTACCAGTGATGGAAGACAAAGTATAGTTCCTGAAGGAGTGAAACTGCCGAATAGAGAAGTTCCTGAGTCAATAATTGAAGTTTCAGATTGTGATACTGAAGAAAGTGACATGGATGGTGAAGGTAAAAGTCCGAAGAAAAGGTCTTGGAAGTCAGAAACAAGTGCTTCAGAACCAAAGAGAAAATTTGTGAGGAAAACAGATTTCTGGCCTGGGGGAAGATTGAGAGTCAGATTGATCAAAAAACCGAAGGAGCAGGTGGAAGAAATCATTAGTCAAAAAGGTTCTAAAAAGGAAGTTGGAATTGGGAGAAAAATTGAAGTAGTGACAAGAAAAGGAAAGAGGATTATAAGGCCGAATCAGAAATATAAATCTCCTGAGTGGACTTATCTAGTAATTCCACCTGTCATTGACATTTATGATAGTAGTCAAGAAGAAGAAGAAATTGAAGAAATTAGTGACAATGATTGAAGTACAGAGTTTTTAATTGGATTTTTGGGTTTTTAATTTTTGGCAAAAGGCTGAAGAAATCTTGTTAGGTGACACAAGGTCGAAGAAAAGTTGTTTCGTTGAGGAAAACTTATTTGTGACATAAGGTCGAAGAAATACTGTTAGGGTTTTGAAAAAAAAAATATATATATATATATTTTAAAGGGGGGTGTAAATAATTAATCATTTCATTTTTAAAATAGTTTTTGTTTTCTTTTAAAGGCAAAACTAACCAAAGATGCCTTACGTCATGGAACAGAGTACTTCAAGGTGTTCCATTTTTAAGAGATGCTGTAAGATGACTCTGGTGTGTCTGCTCATATTAAATTCTGCTCTGGTTAGTTTTAGCTGTTATTATTCCATTTGAGATTAACAAAGATTTTCACAAAGCCAACATGACAAGCAAAGCTTCAGTTAGTCAAAACAAACATAGTGCAACTGGCAAAGTTATTGATCATCAACCTAACATTCATCAGGACAAATCTATTAGTGATTTTTCAAGCAATACATTCACAAAGCTTTTGAGTGAATATGTCAAGGTAATGGATGCAAAGGATTGTTACGTGTGTGTTAAATTACCTGCTTCTGTTTCTGAGGGAGTGACATACAATATGCTTCCTCTTACATATGGTGTAACATGCAGTGTGTTAGCTAGCTTGTTTTATCAAACTGGACGCTTAGAATACTATTATTCAGATTTTGACGAGATTTTCGCAAATTTAAAAATTGAGGGTGCTTTGAATAAGCATAAGAAAGCCAAACAGATGAGGGATTTTTTCCTTGTTACTAATGAACTCACCTATGAGTATGCTTACAAGAACAATTTAACCTGCAAACTAAGTGCTGAAGGAAAGAAATTTTTGAACCTGGTTGAAGAAAGGAGAGCAATTTACAAAAGAAATGAAATAGTCAAGCAGACTAAATCCAGGTTCTGGCAGAAAGAGGATGAGAAGCTTAATGGCAAAATGCTTGAAAATGTTGCAATTCACATAGACAAACCAATTAGTGGTAAGCTTTGCATTAGAAGAGATAATACACTTTTTGATAACTACTTTGTGGGTGCAAGTAATTGTGAAGATACTTATCAGATCATGGGAGGTTGGGGATTCAAAGGTGGAAAAGATCCAATTTTTCCTGGGATTTATTTTGTTTGTGGTGACAAGGCTTACTACAACCTTCCTGATCATTGGTATGGAACTTGTTATGTTGGGATTGTTTTTCCTAAAATGTTCCATGTTGACAGAGATTCGGAAGGATTGTTAAAAATTCACAATTATGTAAATAGGGTTAAAAGAGAAACTTTCACAGAGGTTTTGGGAGATATTTTCCAAGCAGTGATACCTTTTGTAGGTATAACCCTGAACGCAGGAAGAATCAGAAAATTGTCCACAATTGTTGACAGATTGTCAACAGATACAGCTGATGGTTTCCAATTAGTGAATGTTGAGGTCATTGCAATCAGATCCATGGTGATTCAAGACCCCTTGCTTTAGACATACTCCTAGCAAAAGAGGGAGGAGTCTGCGGCATTTTGCATGTGCAACATTGTTGCACATATATCCCTGATGAAAGTAAGAACATTGAGATGTACATTAAGAACATCACAGAGATGCATTCAGAGATAATTCCATTAGAAGAAGAAGATTTTACAGAAAGACTTTCAAAAAGATTCCAATCGATTAAAAATTGGTTCCATGACATTGGAAGTTCAGTTCTTGGCAAGATTTTGGCACCTTTGATTGTGATAATATTCATTATTATCCTGACAAAACTTGGTTGCTTGTTACATAAGAGAAAGAAACAAATGAAGGAAAAGAGAAGAATTTATAAAATCAAAAAGGAAGAGGAAAAGGAGATTGAGTTACAAGAATTACACAGAGCTCGTTATGACAATTGCAAGGATTTTTCCAGAAACAGGTTTTTAGAAATACTGACACAAATGAATTTGAATCATTTTCCAAAAAAGTCTAAATTTCCAAATTTTGGGTGGTGGTGTGGTGATTTGTTAATCACCAGATGAGGGAGTTGATGGAGCGAGATAGAAAACAGAAATCTGTTTAAACTCGTGAAGTCACACTTCCATAACATAAATAATAATATTAATGATTTGTGATGTGTTATGCTAACACAACCTAGATTAAATTTTACACACGGGGACATTAACATGTGTGCTCATAAACGTGCATAATTGTTGCATCTTTTGTTCGTGCAAAAATAACAAATTAATTTTGTCGTTTTTCGTTTTGTCATTACTAACTGCAGCAAATTTAAAAGTGGCATGTGCTTATTTTGCTTTCCTTGTCTATGTGATGTCATTTCTACTATTATAGGTGCACATAAAGTTTCATGGATTCATGAAGACTGGTAGATATAAAATGCTGCTTTATTTGTTTGCTTTTGCTAGGTAACATTAGACTAATTGGGAGGGTTAATCAATTAGTAGACGAAGGGTGGAAACAGAATAAACAATATTTCTTACATTAATACTTTTCTTGTGTTTGTTTTATACTAGAAAAATAAGTTGCCTGCTTTTGGGCCTAGTTTGCTCGAGTTTGCTAAAAGATGAATTTTACTTCTGCAAGGAACACGAGATGTCCATTTTGAAAAAGTTTCCGTCAAAGTCACATTCACTGAACAAAGATGATGTGTTGTCATTATTCTGTCGGACGTGGCCAAGGTCAGAAACCGGTAGAAAAGAACAATTTGATAACTTGGCATCCGCGGAAGTGTAATGGAGTCAGTGAGAACTGTTGCTTAAATTTGTTGCAAACCAAGGAAGCTTTGGAACACGTACAAGAAAGACAATGGTCCTAAAGAATATGACCTAATGGAAGTTTTGAAATGTGGGTGACATGTCACTTGTCACTCTTGGACCAATGAGACATCGACTTTTGCAGAAATGTTCCTTTACTTAGATTAGCTAGCATAGAAAGGTATAAAAAGTCCATGCCCTAGGGATGGGCTGGCTGCTGCTTTCTAACTTTCGGATGAGGGTGTCGTGCTGTTGGACATTGCGTGGAGCACGTAAGAATCCTCAAAGAACTTTACTTTATTTCCATTTATTTAGCTTAGCTAGGGACTTAGGATTTTAAACTTATAATTTCTTGCTTAAACTGTATTTTTCTTATGATACTTTTCAAACATGCTTGCTATAATTCTAATAAAATTACATTTATAAAACTATATTTTGAAATATCTACAATTAGTTAATAAAATCTTACTTTTGAAAACAAGCTGGTCTTGGTTATTCAGAAGCGCAGGTTACTATTAGCTAGATGCCATCGCCATGGTGGTCATTTAAATAGTTAGGATTTGTTCAAATAATGTCATCTTTTACCGCGGTTGTATATAAGTTGTATATAGTTTGTATATAATTTGTAAATAAGGTGTGTATAGGTTTAATTGATCACCTGATTCAGTAGGTCAAAATATGTCATAGTTGGTTAATGGGTCCATGAGTTAGAGTGGAATTTTATAAAGTAAGTTGTAGAGTTGGGTAGCGTTGCTTATGGCATATTTCCTATAGGCCGCTGGATCACCACCACCTGATTAGCCCACAGTGAGCACTGTGAAGTCTGCTGCTTTATGGCGTGCACCCCCGAGCAGCTGGACCGCTAACTTCGGTCCAACCGCGCTTCAGGACACACCCAAAATGGCACCAACAGCCTCGGTGGACCGGGGCAGGGGAGGCCACAAAGACAGGTAGATGATGCTCTGACAATAATAGATTTTAAAAAACGAAGCTTCAAAGTGGAAAGTAACACTGGTTAAAAAAATGTCAGCGCCTGCATCTAAATCATGCAGGAGCAGTCAGCGTGATTCCAGCACCAAATGTCATCAAAGTTTAAAATGCAAATGCTATAAATGCTGCCCCTCGCTGTCGCAGTACCCCCAGTGGGAAACAGGAGCTGCCACCACCTGATTAGCCCACCTGATATTAGTGATGTTGATATTTAATAATATTTCTGTGTCAATATTTGTGTATTTTTTCAATAAATATAGAATATCGATATTTATGTTATCAATATTTGTGTGACGATCATTTTGTAGGTCGATATTACGAGTGTTGATGTTATGTCAGTCATCCCAACATATTAAAGGAGTGTGGTGAATGCTTGACCCAATAAGAACATGCCTGTTGAAATCATCAAGTTAGGGGTATACTAAAAATTCCTTTATTATTGCAGCAAAGCAAATCCGCCTTCAAATGAAGACAGCTAGTATTCAAATCCCCTGTACTCTGCATTCCATAGAACTTTTAATGTTCCAACAGAACGCAAAACACATGGAAACCATAACAAAGTGTACCTGCAACAATTACATAAGAGAGAATGTAACAAATCTCCTGCTGTAGAAAATAATAAATGAATATTTAAATTCAACCTAATAAAATGATCACAACTAAAGATAATAATATTAAACTAAGCTAAAATAGAAAGACAATACAACTAAAGGAAATTTTAGCAAAAACACTATACATATACATTTATCACATACATATATCATTTAACAAGATCTGAAAACATTGACAAAGGGACTTCTTATCCTCCTCATGCCCCTGACCCTCAAAGGCACTGACTCAGTCCTTTCTGAACTCTGCAGATTGACGTCAGATATTATCTCACAAATTCTTTCACATCTTCCTTCCTGGTCAACCATGTTACATGACAACTCCCCCTTCAGATGAGGATTATTAATCAGTCTCGCTAGGAATCCATTATCTTCATGTTAATAATCTCCTTCCCATATTCATAATCCCCTTCGCCCACATCCTGACTAGGCACCCCTTCCTTTCATTTAACAACTCTCTTAACATTCCACACCTTCCCATCTTGTGTAATCACACAATTAAGAAACACCTTCGCAACCTTCACAGCTCTACCAAATTTGAACAAACCTTTCCTCACTATCACAGCTTTAGAATTCTCACCCTACCTCCAATTATGAATTCGGACTAGGGGGGCATTCATTTCAGATTAAACCACTCCTTAGTCTTTCTTTGTATCTTCTCCACTCTTCCTCTGCCATCTCCCTTAGATCATCTTCTCTACTACCTTTCCACACTTTTTCTTGAACCACCAAGGCCACAAACTGTAAACAGGATTCCTACATTTCAGCAACTTGCATGAACTTATTTCAGTGATCGCTTGTGGGGATTATATGATAAATCCACAGAGTTTCTCTCAACATGTTTTTCCAACAACCCCCACACTTGCACGTTCTTTAGCACAGGTTACCATTGTTAAAGTGCCCACATTCATACTGCCAGCAAAAGCTAGGTCAAAAAAAGAGGAGGAGGAAGGCATAATGTTTGGGACGACCCTGCCAAAAAGGCCAATTCCAACACACACCTATTGCACATTCCAGATTTTTCACACTTATTGTTAGCACCAGAACTGTTTGAATGATCACTACCCATACTACACATTTCAGACCGACTATGAGAATGGTTGACACTACAGACTTCCTCTGCACTGTCTAACTGCACAATGTTATTCTTTACCGCTGATAATCATTTTTAAAACATTTCCAATGATTATGCTGTGGATATAGCTCTTGCAACTTAGGTTCACCCATGACCCATAATTGTTCTTGTGTTTTCTTAGTCTTCACATAGAACAAAAATCCGCTCTCTAATCATTTCATCGAGCATATGACCAAAATACCTGTCATAGACAAATCCCTTAGCACTATAAGAAACTCTTCAAATGATTCTCTATCTCTTAGAACCCTCTTATAAAACTTGAATCTATTTAAAGCAATGTTAGTCATGGGTTTAAATCTATATTCCATTCTTAGTAACACCTCTTCATAAACACTAACATCCCCTTGATCATCTGAAGGTACCACTTTGGGTAAAGTTCTATTAACAATGTGACCCTCTGATCACCTTCATGCATGTAATGAACCCATCTTTCCATCTTATCCAAGGGATGGGAGGCTCGCCCTTGCACTGTAACAATTTCTCTGGCAGAATAAATGTCATTATATACTTGTTTGCAGTATCACATACTATGCTTCAAGATAAAGTACTGCCCACAGCAGGAAAAGGTACTCAAAATCCTAAGGAAAGTGAAAGGTTCCAGGCCGAAGGAAGATCCAATGAAGACATTCATTTAAATCAACCATGTTACACACCGTATGTGTCTGCAAATGGTGGCTAAAAACAAATTAAGTGCACCAATAAATATAAAATACACATCCACTATTGGCACACAAGAACAGGCAATCGACAAGCTCAGACCGATGAAAGGAAGGAATGATTTCTCCAATCAGATTCACTGTCAAATTTGCATCCATCTAGATGCATGGTGAACCAATGAAGTGAAAGTATGTATCCTTTAGTCACAGTCGTATAATCCACAGCATTGTAGACACACTGTGGAACGAATGTCAATAGCGCACACACCCCAATGCATTCTATCCTACCATATTCCAAATGTCACAAAACATGCAAGTTGCGCATCTAGTGCGTGAGCAGGCAGATCACGCATAGCAATGCACAAGGTGGACCAGTCACACATAGGCCAGGAACTTGCATAAACACATACTAGAATCGGCAGGCCACGCTCACGAGGCCAGGGACTTGCAAGAGCGCACAGATACCTTGGTAGGGAGCACATGCTGCTAACTGTTAAATATATTCATCAAATAAAATTCACTTAGAGCCACAAATTACCAGGAAGTCAATTTTTAATGCACAACAATTCATTAGTTAATCTTCCACTGCCTTACCAGGTTCCCTAGATGGCTACAACTGTTGATAATGTAGAACAGTAAATGTAATAGTTCCCTGAGCCTGTATCACTCATGTGCCACTCTCGTTTGACCGTTACTCATCCCATCCTCATCGCCAATATAAAAATAATCAACTTCAGGGTACACATGAAAATACTTTATTGTCGCAGCACAGTAAAGCCACCCTCACAGAAAGACAGTGTGTATTCTAATCCACTGTATTCTGCATTCCACATTCCATTGAACTGTTAAGTGTACATGCAACAATTACATAAGAGAAAATGTAGCAAAACCCTAATTCAAAATCGAGGGGAACATTAGGTGTACTCTGAGATAAACCCACCAACTTACTTTCAGATCTCACAGCCAAAGGTAGATGCTGTCACCGTCTGTGAATTCCAAATGGACAATGTGGGCGACAGTGCACTATCCTCCTGCAGAAAAATAGCATTACTTTTTTGCATTTGACTAACCTACTTACCTCTATTGCTGAACCTAATACCTAGATAATCAAACATCTTTAACACTTTCAGGGTAATTATTTATACAGATGTAGGCTATTTCCGAATGTCTCATGCAGGGTATGTTTAAAGGGGGAACATATAAATCTTATTGCTCTGTGGCAGAGGTAAAGTGCAAAAAGATCTAATGCCAGCAAAAAATGGTATCAGAAAATGGCAATAAATCTGGGGTGACCATGCTGAAAAGGTGTATTTCCTAAACATACCATGGCTTGGAGTGCTAGCTACAGATCACTCTGGGGTATGGTATGAGGCAGTTGTGGTATTTTACCACCTTAGACATTGGTGAATGGTTTATTGACACTGACATTCCAAAGGAACATGCTGATTTTTGCTGGAAATGTAACAGCTGTTATTGAAATTGCTAGTGTAATTACGAACAACAAAAGAACACAACACAATACCAACACAAAGTAAAATAACAGAAACAAAACTACTACAGAACAAAACAGTAAAAACAGAACGTAGCACAAGAGCCACAGTGCAATACAATGCAATAATGCAGCACAAAAACAAATCACCACAAAAAAACAGCTGAGCACATCATCACAACAAATACAATACGAAAAAAATGCACACAAATTCTTGCCATACATGACTTGCGCCACAAACCAGCTTACACTGCAGAGAGGCAAAAGCTGTTTGCACCAAAATGTAAATGTCATGGTACTTATAGAGCGCACTGTCACCAGACGGTCACCTTGCGGTGTCGCCTATGCGGCTTCCTGGCGCTGATACTCATACCGCTGTGGAACCCCTCCTGGCTTTCCTTGTGAAGTGTCCACTCCTGGGCACCCCCAGGGTGAAGCCAGGCATCCTTAACGCTGTTGGGGCCAGTGTGGAGGCTAAGCAAGCTATTGCCCAGAGTTGCAGCGTGGGGCCCTTGATTGGAATAGGCACCGAGGCGAGAACTAACAGGTCCGAGGAAATTGAGCCCGAGACCCCGCCGAGGCGGGAATCGAACCCTGGTCACTGGCCAGAACTCTGCATCAGGGTCTGCCGCTCTAACCATTAAGCCACACTCCTCCACAAACACTTTCTTACTTTCCACCAAGGACATCAAACAGCCTTAGTCATCCGGTCCACTGTCTCTTCAAAAGTTGTGGGCTGATTGGTGACTTAAATAGTTGAAGAACTGGCTCAGCACTATTTTACCTCTATAGACAGTGTGTAGTAAGGAGGTCCACGCAGATAGGATGAAATTCAAGAAGCTTTATTGAAGATAATTAAAAGTACAACAGACAGTTATGTTCTCAAGAGCAGCCCCACCAGGATCAGCCTGCCTGCTGCTCAGCCCATGCTCACCTGTCACTTCACCTCACAGTCTCCCAACATTCCGAGGGACATCATGACTCCAACATTCTATTGAGGACACAGCACAAACACTGGCTGAGCAGGCGCTGTAAATCACATAACATTAACAAGAACAGGATACTACACAGTGGTTAATAATTGCTTCAGCTAGAAACTTAGCAGCTAAAGTAAATTAAACAGCACAACACAAAGACTTACATGAAGTAACATAAAATATCCAAAGCAAAACATGGACAACACAATTAAACATTCAAAACGGAACCAAAGATCAAAACAAAAATACTACATTATAGCACAAAGCACATCAGCACAAAAAACAACAGAGCGCATCACCATACCATTATAATGGCACATAACATATACACACAATCGTTACTGTCACGTATTACCTAGTAAAAAATAATGGTAATATCAATAATAATAATCGTAGTAATGATAAACGTGGTTAGCAGGAAAAGCTGCCTCAACTTAACACAAATAGCTCTAATCAAAAACGATTTGTGTTCAAAGACCAACAAATAAATATATGTATCCACACAAACGTATAGCTTTCTCGGAATAGACGGAATTCATTGAATTCCATGTAAAAAATAATCAAAAAACGTCCATTAACACGTTTGGTTTGATTTCGTTGATATACATTGACACCCTACATTTGGTGGAACATGTATTAATGATGTAATGTCCTACTAGAATAAATAATTGTATCAGTTGAGGGGGGCATTAATAAAAAAAATGCAGTCGTGGAATGAAAATCTATCAATCCTAAACTCTGAATTATGTGATTCAAGGTGGCTAAACATTAAAAATTATTTGCATACTTTTTTAGGAGTACATGCATCATTTAATTATTTTCTTGCATACAATTCAACCTTATTTTCCTAGTTTCCTCTACCTCTTTAATAATGGATGTTGTCAAAGCATTATATTAAACGCCATCAACAAGAAGGAAATCATATAGGCAGACAGCTGAACAGAGGTGGGAAAGAGGATCTATTTAAAGCTTTTAAACAAAGAATTGAAAACAATATTGCCTCTCGAGCTTTCTCTGGTCTTGATGGGTTTCCGTCTCTCTTTATTGCAGCTGGTGTCGAGGCACATGATGTGCTCACAAATATTTTGGAATTAAAAATAGCAGTATGCAAACAAGCACAAGGCAACGAGGATAAGCCTTGGCCTTTTCAATTTGGAAATTCATTAGAAGTGCTCTGAGAGGAAGCCCTCTATTGTACATATTGACAGGCTGAAAACCGTGCCTGACAATCAATCTTCCCCGGAGAGCAGTGGAGAATGTTCTTGGATTCTGCTCCTAAGTAAGCGTCACTTTCAGCCTAAAATTGCTTCAGACGTTGCTCAATAACTGAGAGCGGAATCGCGGAAAGAGAAGGGTTATTGAAGTACTGCAGCAGGTGGCACACCGGAATTGTAATGATAAAAGGAACCAGGTCATGTAGGAATGGACCTTGTTGAACAAAACAAAGTAAGCGAAAAAATGGCCGCTTAAAATTGTTTCCATGAACGAGACATTCTGATTTACCTGTGGTATACCTTTCAAAGGTATGAAATGTGGTACTTGTTTTCATAAAACCCTAAGAAGTTCTGAGTTTTGCAGAACATTGCGTGCTCGGTTACCTAAACATTTTTATGGAGGAAGAATTTGAGAGGCTGTTCCTCATCAAAAATGTTGCCCTGCATTTTATTTTGATGAGCACATACTTTTTCACTGAAGTGCCACAGGCAATGAGCAGTATATTCTGCGATGCAATACAGTGCAACCATCAAGCACTTTTCAATTTACGGCTGAGAATTTAAAATGCTGTAGGCAGGCAACATTTTCCTATAATTTGAAAACAGGCATTTTATGAGACGAATTCCTGCCTGTGTAATATAGTTTTGTTGTATAATGAAATAGCAGAGATTTAACCAGAAACATGGAGGCTAACATTATGCAAATATTCTTTATTGACAGTCAGCTAGCAGCAAAATATAGAACAAAACAGGCCTTAGGATTAATGACCTCAATAAGTAAACCCTATGACTAAAGGGCTTTAGTAACCAGGGATCGCCTTTCTTTCTTGTTGCTCGGCTAGCAGATAAAAAAAAATATGTGGTGTCCTGCATCAACTGTTCAATTCTTTCATTTTAGCACATAATTCCTTCATTTTACAACATTCCTTCGAGTGCACTTCCTAAAACTTCTTTATCCGAGGTGTGAAATGTCATAGTAAAGGCATACGTTCTTCCCTTATGTATTATGCCTCTTTCACACTGCTTTTGGGCTCACTTCTTCTCTACTGACGCTTTGGTTTTATCGTGATTTGCTCAGTGCCCAAAGTTGTCCCTATCTTCGGCGCATATCGTAGCCCGCCATTTTAATTACACCCACATAAACAAGTACATGGCGTGGTTCTTAGGCTGTGCAGTCTGCCGTGAGTGGGAAATGGTGAATGATGCCCCCCTGCAAACAGTGATGGGGGACCATCAGTCTCCAATATGGCAGATATTCGTTGGCCATAAGCTGAATGGGACCCTCCTTGGAGGGTTGGGGGACCCCTGCAGGGTTGTCCCACCTGTGCTGTAGGGGATGCAGGCGCCTGTATTACACCCCTGTCTGAGTCACTATGCTTTGTAGAGCTTCCACACCCCGAGTGCTGGGCGAGGCCAGAGGGTACAAATAAATGGTGAGTGGTCTCTCAAGGCCACTCTGCAAGATCTGCTAGTGTACCTGTGTGTGTGTGTGTGTGTGTGTGTGTGCAACATTTTATTTCATTTGGCACAGCAGCGGTCTATGCAGCAGACTTTGCAGTTGATCACACATTGGTGACTGGGACAATGGCAGCCCACGCATGATTGGACCACCGCATCCTGCTGCGCTCTACAGCCCTGTGATGCTGAAGGCTAATTGCTGGCTGTAGGACAATCCAGGAGGCCGCACAACTCATCCGGCTCGTGTGAATTGCCCAGCTCAAGGAGGGAGGCAGCACTCCTGGCTAGTGGGCCACACAGCTCCTGAGAGGCTAGGCGCGCCTCCAACACCCCACCCATCTGCAGGATGCTGTGGAGGATGGTTCCAACACTGATAGGGTGGCCTGCTGGTGCATGGCTCGGCACTGAGATGGTAGCAGTTAAGTGACACCTAGCATTGTACAAGTGCACTGCACCCTGTCTGTGGCTGACGTGGGGGCAGAGCGGCTACGAGGTGGTGAAGCCTGAAAAGAGGTCACGGTTGGTTTCAGTCAAAAAACTGGTACCACATGCCCTTGAGAAGGTGGTTCGAGGCGGACAGCATTGTAGCTTGACTGTTCAGCTTAAATGGATATGGTCGGCCACACTCAATGTGGGACAGTACAGTGAGCATATAAGAAAACAAAGAAATTGGATCACTGACATAACCTCGACAGACCGAATATCGACTGGACAAAATATCGATGACAAATTATCGACAACAAAATTATCGATTAACTATACTTAATCAACAAACCATAAAAATATCGAAACCACAATATCGACTACTAAAAACAACGACTACAACAATATCGACTAACAACATTATCGATTTCTAAAACATCGATTATAACATATTTAAATGAAAAACAGTCAAAATATCGAATACAAAAATATAGATAGCAAATTGATCGATTTTTTAAAATATCGCCATTAATACATCCTTGAATAAATGACTTTATTATTTATAAATTGAGTCATACTAATCATAGTTATTCAGATATTGTTTATATAAATAGATAAAATATATTATATATTTTCCTAACATTTACAACACACAATAAATACAAACATACATTTTATAATACATAAACAATGTTTCGAACCACTAAACATTTCTTACTGCTAATTATATATATTCCTCCACTTTACAAATATAAAGATAACATTACCTATACTAAATAAGGCCTTACACAATAAAAAAACGTTAATTGGCGTCACCCATATAAGGAAAGCAATTAGCATAACAGATAAAAAAATTCAAATCCACAAATAAAAACAGACTATCAATTTAAACAACCAATCCTATTTCTGAAACAATTAGACTAATACTATATAAACGAGATTACAGCAAACTAAAAATGCAGGATACATCTCCTAACTAAAGGAAGACGAAACTCTGCAGGATTTCTGAAAGAAAACTGATTGACTTCAACATAAAGACAGCTACACATATCTAAAGTAAGTACTACTACATTATTAGTCAACGAAAATGTAACTCTCAAACCTCACACATATGTTTAAAAGCCAAATACCTAAAATATATGTATTTTTTTTTACTACTTATCCTACAGACAAAAAGAAAATACAGAAGACCTACACAACACCTGGACATCAAAAGTTACATATAAATAAGTAAGTATATATTTGAAATGTAATTTCGACATTTAATAGATAGGTAACTAAATAGAAACTAGCTAAAAACCTCTATCAAAATATCATAAATAGTAATAAAATATTTGTACACATTTTCTCAACTTCCACAGGTACAAAAAGATATACACAGAAAATAACAGTTTGAAGAACATCAACACCTGAAAATAACTACTTGAAATCATCAAAAGATTTACAGGTAAATTAAAAATGTATTAAACTGTATAATTCGATTAGAACATTATTTTTTCTAAAAATGTAATGACATTCTCTTTTAATGACCTCCTAGCACTACAATACAATCATGACTGAAGGAGCTAAATTCATTTATTCACAAAAAGGGAAAATGCTTCTTTGTTACATGGGATATGTCTACACTCAAGAGAAACAAAAAGATTTGAAAGTGTTTTGGAAGTGTACGAAATATTATGCCAACAAATGTTATGGTAGAGCTATAACTCAGGAAACTACTGTTACTTATACTAAAGAACATAATCACCCACCCAATGTAACAGAAATAGAGATTAGACAAATGCTAGATTCCCTTAAAGAAGCTAGTACTAGAACTGATCAACCAACAACTGCTATTCTGAAACACCATTTAAGTGTACTTCCCCAAAATGCTTCTAGCCAATTACCATCTATCGAATCCCTTAAAAGAACTGTAGCTAGACAAAAAAGAACAACATGCACTACTCCTCCCACACCAAAAACTTTTGAAGAAGTCCAAATTCCCCCTAAACTCTCTGTAACTCACAATAAAGAAAATGTTATACTCTATGACAACAAATCTAAAGATAAAAGAATTATACTGTTTGCCACAGCAAACAACATGACTAAACTTACCCAATGCCAAACTTGGATGATGGACGGTACTTTTTCTGTATGCCCCAAACCTTTTTATCAATTATACACCATCCATGGTCATTTCCAAAATGCAAATATTCCATTCCTTTATGCCCTTCTACCAAACAAACAGCAAGCTACCTATCAAGAAATACTAACTGAAGTCATTCAACATACTAACAACTATTTTCCACAAAAAATTATCATTGACTTTGAAAAAGCAATGATAAACAGCATCCTTAAAACATACCCACACACAGCAATACAAGGTTGCTTTTACCATTTTAATCAATGTATCTGGCGACATCTACAAAAATCCACCTTGAGTATCCAATACGCCACTGATAGCACATTTGCTTATCAAATCAAAAAACTCATCGCCCTAGCCTATGTTCCACTAACAGATGTAACTGAGCACTATAACTTATTAATAGACAGCCCCTACTATAAAAGAAACGAAGAAAGACTAAGCCCTATGCTTGACTACTTCGAAGACACATGGGTAGGAAGGCTACACAGATCAGGCCATAGAAGACAACCCAAATACCAAATAGCTTGGTGGAATGTCTACCTTAGCACACTAAATAAGGAAGCAAAAACAAACCATGCAGTTGAAGGATGGCACAATGCCTTCCAAGCAACTACAGGCCGAGGAACGCCTACTCTTCACAAATTAATACAATCCTTACAAAAAGAACAGAGTTACCAGGAGCTCCGAATGGAGCAATCAGTAACTTTGATCGGACCTAAACTCACCAAAGAAACTAAAAAAATGTATAACACACTCCAAAGTCAAGTTACCCTCTATCCAACTAGCAAAGGACTAGAATATCTATCAATGATTGCAAAAACTATTTTTTAAAACATTACATAACTATACACGTTAAATTAAACATTTTTTTTCTAAAATCCTTGATTATAACATGTAACAATTTGCAATTAAATTATCAAATACATAATATTAACATATATAAAATGTATTTAGATAATGTATTTACAAAATGTTACATACAACGTAAGTAAAGCATAAATTAAAACAGTTTCCCCACCCATTAAATGTTCAGAAAATACTTACATTTCTGTTGCAGCCTCAAACGTAATCCAATTCCAAGCAATCCATACGACACCATTGCAAAAACCCATACAATCCATGGAAGCCCAAAAAAAATGCAAAAATACAAGCAAATCCATAGCGACTCCTTTCCACTTTAATAGACACGAGATACGATAGAAAACCCGAAAAAAGTAATGTAGAAAAAAAAACGCTCCAGGAAAACTTGAAATCCCAAAAATTTGTGTGCAAAAATAAGAGTATATAATACTTGTCACACAACTCTGATCAAAAAAGAAGGAACTCCTCAAAAACAGTGAAACGCGACATTAACCTAGAAAAAATAAAATACATACCCACCCACACAAAAACACCCATACATATATAAATACACATATTTGTACACCAAACATATTATCTTAGTAACATTTAAACATATTACCTCACCTCACACACCTACAACAAAAACGCGGTAAAAATCAAATATCGTACACTCTACCTAACACCGAACACACAATCTTCTCTTAATAACCCTATCTACATAAACCTAAACACACCACACATACACTAACAATAACTTCATTAACTTGTAAAAAACAATTAAAACAAACTTACCCTCTCTAACGCGAAGCAGCATCCAACCGCGATCTGTTGAAGCACCAAATAAGCCTAAGTAACATTACGCGGTTAAAAAGTAGTCCCTGTATACAGCAAAATCCTCTTTAATTTCTATATTCCAACACTTAAAAAAATACACAGAGTATTATATTAAGTGTAAATAATTATTTAAATTGTAGAAAATTATTTCATAAATATTCATTACTTTCAAAAATTCAACTGTTATGTGATACTTTAAATAATATTTGATGATTTATAAATACATTTAAGAAAATAATCTATATGTTAAACAAATTTGCATCTATAACTTTGTTACAAATAAATTGTTATTAAAAATTCCAAATATTAGTTTAAACATTATGTATGTATATAAAAAAGTATTTTTGTGTTTATCTATGTAAAAATTAATATTATAAATATGTTCAATATTCATAATATTAATTTAAAAAAAATAACATGACTTTGTAAAAAACAAAAATGTTACTGTTACAAAAGAAATGTACATATTTATCTATGACAACATATTCAATGTCTATGTGAATAAAATATTTGTTATTAAATAAAAAGTACATATTACCAATTTGTTTCTTTAACTATTTACATTACAATATATGTAAATAAACATAAAATTATGTTAATATCATTTATGTGTTAAAGACATATATATGTACTTCATATATTTTTTTGGATAGTAAAAACTGTTTATTAAAAATTTTCAATTGAAATAAAAAATTAATCTCTACTTACAATTTATTTTTTATATGTTAATAAACTGTTTTTCATTTATTGCATTTAACCCTGTGTATGTTTCCTTCTTTAATATTGTATATAAATATTAATTGCATATGAAATATTCTATATAAAAATGCCTTTTAAATTTTAATATTTGTAAAAATGTATTAATCTTTTAAGTACTACAATAACAATAATTATAATGAGAAAAAAAAATTCTATGTAATGTAAAAACGTTATTATATTATCCTACCAATAAGAATTATTTATATAAAAAATGTTTTGCACCAATTATAAACTCACAAAACCATACTACACATTAAAACCATACAAATTACAATTCCCATTTCACCAATTGTAAAGTCATGGAAGGTGCTGGACACTGAACCCATACTAATTACTATTCCCACTCCAGTGGGTGCAAGAGTAGGGAAAGTAAATACTTCATATATTAATAAATAAATAAAAAAATAATATCAATATAATTTTTTTAACAAATGATTAACTATTTAATTTAACATAATAATTAATATATTAAAATTACTAATTAACTATCATTATTTATATTACTTACCTATTAATACTAATTTACAACTAATTACCAATAATTTATTAGATAATTAAAAAATTATTTGTCAATTTTTTCTATTAAATACAATTAAATAAAAGATGTATTAAGTTTTAACACATACTTTTACAACGCATACCTTTACAACGAAACTTTAACAAAGCAAATACCATTACACCGCATTTATTTACAACAAATGTTTTTACAAAGCAAATACCTTTACAACGCATAACATTACAACATAACTATTTATAATTATATAATATTTTGTGTAATGTATATTAATAGAAATATTTATTATTAAATGTATTAAAAATTAACTAATTTAATGAAAATTTAAATTTACCTTATTTTTACCCTGTACCCCTCTACCCTAAAACCCCAAACTGACCCTGAACCCTAAAAACACCCCTTTACCCACAAACTGAAAACTGACCCTGAACCCAAAAAATACCCCTTTACCCAAATACTGAAAACTGACCCTGAAACCTAAAAATACCCCTTTACCCAAATACTGAAAACTGACCCTGAAACCTAAAAATACCCCTTTACCCACAAACTGAAAACTGACCCTGAACCCTAAAAATACCCCTTTAGCGACAAACTGAAAACTGACCCTGACCCCTAAAAATACCCCTTTACCCACAAACTGAAAACTGACCCTGACCCCTAAAAATACCCCTTTACCCAAAAACTGAAAACTGATCCTGACCCCTAAAAATACCCCTTTATCCACAAACTGAAAACTGACCCTGAAACCTAAAAATACCCCTTTACCCAAATACTGAAAACTGACCCTGAAACCTAAAAATACCCCTTTACCCAAATACTGAAAACTGACCCTGAAACCTAAAAATACCCCTTTACCCAAATACTGAAAACTGACCCTGAACCCTAAAAATACCCCTTTACCCACAAACAGAAAACTGACCCTGAACCCTAAAAATAACCCTTTACCCAAAAACTGAAAACTGACCCTGAACCCGAAAAATGCCCCTTTACCCAAACACTGAAAACTGACCCTGTACACTAAATATACCCCTTAATCCCCAAACTGAAAACTGACCCTGAACCCTAAAACTACACCTTTACCCAAATACTGAAAACTGACCAAGAACACTAAAAATACCCCTTTACCCAACAATCCAAAGCTATAACATTTTTAATATAATTATATACTTACCAACACTTTCGTTGTAATGGTATGCATTGTAAAAATACCTGCATAGTTAAAACATTTAATCTAAATACATGCGTTGCTATGGTTTTAGCGTTGTAAAAGTTTCATTGTACAGGTAGTGCATTTTAAACGTTGTGTGCTAAACGTTTTATACCTTAATTACATATTAATATTTCCTTATTTATTATTATATTACTTCCCAATCTATTCCCCTATAAACAAACAACCCACTCCAGAAAAGTAAAAATTTAATGTAACATAATTAGCAATTAAACAATTAGATTACATTATTTACCAATTATATTTTAAATAATGAACATTAATTTTTTAATGAGCAATTAATTAAATATTACTACCAATTAATACAATTACATATTTAATTGATTATAATTTAATTACTTCCCACCCTATTTCCCTATAAACTCACAACCCCCTACATAACATAAATTATTTAAAATAACATAAATAGCAATTACTCAATTAAATTATATTTACCAATTAAAATTTATATAATTTAAATACATTATTTAATTAACAATTATTAAAATATTATGACCAATTAATAATTTTTACTTTTGTAAATAATTATAATAAAATTACTTCCCACCCTATTCCCCTATAAACCCACAACCCGCTACATGACATTAAATGTATAAAGTTACATAATTAGCTATTATTCAATTAAATTAATTACCAATTAAATGTATTAAAATTACAATATATGATTTACTGAACAATTATTTAAATTTAAATACCAATTAATAAATTTACATATTTAATTATTTAAAATTAAATTACTTCCCACCCTATTCCCCTATAAACCCACAACCCGCTACATGACATAAAATATTAAATTTTACATTATTAACAATTATTCAATTAAACTAAATTAATTACCAATTAAATTATATATAATTAACATATTTTATTTAATTAACAATTAATTAAATATTAATACCAATTAATTAATTAACATATTTAATCATTTATAATTAAATTACTTCCCACTCTATTCCCCTATAAACCCACAACCCGCTACATGACATAAATTATTTAAATGAGCATAATTAGCAAATAATCTATTAAATTACATTAATTACCAATTAAATATTATATATTAAATACAATTTTAAATTAACAATTAATTAAATATTCATACCAATTAATAGATTTACATATTTAATTAATTATATTTAAAATACTTCCCACCCTATTCCCCTAAAAACCCACTACCCGCTCCTAGAAATTATTATAGTAATTGAATAATTTTTTGAAATTATTAATTATTTTTTTTATTATTTCTATATAAAAAAATTAATACATAACATATATTTTAACAATAAATGTATTTATAAAACATTAAAACAGTGTACATTTAACTATTAGATATTATTTATATCCATATTAATAGTCGCTATCATGACAGTCGATATCAGGACAGTCGATAACACAACTTTCGATATTTTTAAACTACTAAACAAATCGATATTTTTTACTAACGATATTACTTACTCGATATTTTATCTATCAATATTTTTTTAAATAAATAACAATCGATAAAAAATATATCGATATTACTTACCTCGATATTAATGCCATCTCGATATTCTGGAGTCGATATTATGTCCATTCGAAATAAAAAACTCGATATTTAGACTGCACACCAAAGAAATTGTATGAGGCTATAATAATTGAACACCACTTGAGTGCTGCTCAATTTGGAGAATACAGGATAAGGAAAAGCACATAGAGCTGTGACCTGGAAATGAATAAGGCAAATGGCAAGAGATGCTCGGTAAAAGGCACATCTGATGATGGTGTGAGAGTTGTGAGCATTGGTGATGGCTGGTGCGCATGTATGGCACACTACCTAAAGGGAACTAAGGGGCCACGCACAATGCTCCAATAACAGCAACAACAGCCAGACCATGCACCGGGGTTCCCTGCATGATGTACCCATTCCTCTGTCATGGCAATGCCACCCTTCAGCTAGCTAGTATACCCTGCCACAGCCATCCCATGATGGTGCCAATAGATTGGGAGCCTGCAGCACTACATTCGTGCCACGCACACAATCGAAGGGGAAGTAAAGAGGTCAATGATGCTCCATATCTGTGCTGCTGAATTATATGACCGATGTGAACACCTCCCCAACACAGACATGGATGATGACTTTGACAGCCATTGCGATCCCCAGATAAATTTTGACTATAAGAGATTCAAACTGAGACAAGCCAGGTAAGTGGAAGATGAGTTCATTAACATTTTCTATGCACGTCTTCAAAAGTTGGCAAGCCAGGCATCTCACTAGACTGGCGAGGTCACATGAGCTGGCAGTCTGCAGGTCTGAAGGCAAGGACGTGGCATTGGCGAGAGGGGTAGACCAGGCAATAAAGGTGAAAGAGGAGCAGTTGGATGCCATCAGAGATAACCTACTTGATATTGTACTTTCTACAATGGGTGTGCAGATCCTATAGAGCGAGAGAGAGAAGGTTGCTACTACAGGTCGAACATGTCCTAAAGGGTCAGCATGGGGTGTGACTCCTTTAGGAACAAGTTTCCTCACACACCCAGATGGGTGACATGCTTCATCATCGAGCTTTTGCTCCATGTCGGGCCGACACTGCAATGCCCGATGGGCACCCTCAAGGGGGGCACTTTAATGGAGATCTTTATTCTTGCCGTATGTGAAGGCTGGGTGTGTGGCTAGTAGTGTAGACTGGTGTAAGTTAGTGCAAAATGGGACAAAGGATCGTCCTCTCAAAAATTATTTTTAATGACAGTCCACTTGACTATATAAAAAATAGTGACGTTGCCCACTAGAAATAAACATCTTAGACAGATGGTGGATCAACATATTTCAAGCCTTTGTCAGCCAAGAAATGATCTAGGGCATAGGTACTCAAACATTTTCCTGGGGGCTTCAAAGTTTAGTCTATGGTGTGACTGAGGGCTGCACTGATGTCAGCGGGGGGTATAAAGGAGGTGTAGGGAAGCAAAACATGTATGTCTAGTGGCTGTATTTTAAATGAAGGTGTTCCTAAAGTTCAGGGTTTAGTTACTTCCTTTCACTAACTGCAATTAACCTTTAAATAAGTGATTGCTGTATATTTACCATTTTTCTTCATGTTAGTGCTGAGTCGAGTAAACAGCAGCCCAGTGCTGCTGCTGCCCAGAGGGTCGCATGTAAAGGTCAGGAGGGCCACATGTGGCCCGGGCCGTACTTTGAGTATCACTGATCTAATGGCTATTCTTCAGGACCTATAAAACCTAATCTACACAATGAATTGAGTATCCCTCTGTGAGGCCCAGATATTTCCCCAATCACACCTTACCTCTCTGGGTTTTGTCCAGGTTTGTTTAAGGTAAATTTATAAAGACGACCCTACTTAGGTATCATTACTGACTCCTTGAAATGAAAGCAGAGCAGCACACCAATTTGCGTTGAAGTCTGGTGTCAATTAAAGCGGGACAACTTACCATCGCTCGGATATCGTGCCGCAAACACCCCCAAGCCATCTGAGAAAGCGTGCAGCAATTGTGGGCTGATGCACCAGATGCTCAACGTATGCCCGGTGTAGGGCAAAGCAAGCTCGAAGTGTGGGAGCATGAATCACTCCTACAAGGTGTTCCAGAGCAGTGGGCAAGGTGCAGACTCGGGATACAAAGGATGAAGAAGATCGACCGTGCGACAGCTGTGACTTGAAAAGGATGAAGCTGGAAGTCCCACAACATCAGGCACTAGAAATCAGCCCCACAGGGGACAGAGGCCAATGTGAAAGTGGAGCACTTTATGCGCACACCCAATGATCTCTACGAATCAGAGTGAAGCAAGGGTAAGACATGGAGTGCTGCCTACATCGTTTCCTAAGAGCCTTCCTGAAAATGCCACACACTACTACGAGGTGTGCCCAAGTGAACCCCACCCTGGATGTAATTCCTGTGGGGCCCATCTGGAGCCCATCCACTATTGACATACAGGCTGCCCAGGAGAAGAGAAAGGCCATGAATTACCATGTAAACCAATCCTACAAGGAAGTGATCCCTAATCTAGTGGTGAAAGACAAGGTGATCATGTGGGACCAACACTCAAGGTGGAAGTTCCTCTCTCTGTTCGAGAAGGAGGTGTGGGAGGTGTGGGAGCTACAACGGTCACTATCCAGCAGGGCAAATCCACTGTGGCCAGCAATGTTTCCTGGATCAAGCAAGTTGTGGCCCAGAGGCGATAGATGAAACAGTGAAGAGCGTACAGAGGCACTGCCAAGAGCAGCAAGCCCAAGAAATGCTGGATAGCATACCGAGGCATTGCCAATAGCAGCAAGCCCAAGAAACACTGCTGGTCTGGGGTACATGAACACATACACTCCTCAGAGTCAGGCAGCGAAAGCAGAAGTATAGACTCTGGCCCAACCCTGTACCAAACCAGAGGCTGACAGACTATGCTTGTCTTGTTTCAGAGAAAAAGTTCTGGATTAATCTGTTAATATAAAAGTTGAAAGGGATGTAGTGTGCCACTCAGTCTCCACCATACTTTGTATAGCTTCCACATCCCGAGGGACTTGCATGGCTGAGGTAACAAAAATAGGGCAGAGTGGTCACTCAAGGCCACTCCGCCAGAGCTGCTAGTGTACGCTTGTGCGCATCTCACATTATTTCATTTGGTGCTGTTGCAGCCTAGGCGACACACATTTGATAGAGCGCAGGCTCACCTGCTCAGTTTACCATACTTACCTGGGCCCATAAAACCATATACACATTGAACAGGTAAACCTACACTCAATCAATTTTAATTTAACCGTTCAGGACCTATACCATTTTGACTTACCAATCCAAGACACGGATACCTAAAGTCCTAGAGGATCAAGGGAGTTAGCAAGAAAATAGGTAGTAGAATAACATTAGCGTTACATAAATAACCACAAACTCGGGAAAGGTTTAAGTCGTATTATCTAAGGTAAATTCTTAAATGTTTGAAACCATACTAAAATCAATATTTTCTTGTTCTATTAAAATGATGAAGATTGAAATGAAATGTGCAATAATTTGGAAAGAAATATCGTTAAGCATTAAACACAGGGTGGGTAGAAAAGGGAAAACAGTACAATGATAAACCCACACTTTAGAGTTACCTAGAATGGTGTGAAGACTAACCCTGGCCATGGGAAGGTATAAAGGATAGGGACTCCAAAGTGCAGGTGCCAGCGAGAAAGAACAGGTACAGACCAGAATCAGGACAGGTTACGGACCAAATTGGATCAGGACTGGACCACCACAGGCTAAGATCGGCACCACAGCTAAAGTTCAGAACGCCAGCGTTGCTCTGCTCTCGATCACCTATTGAGTGCGTTGGGTCAGTGACAGGTCAGCTATTCGGACAAGTTGGACAATCTTTCTAGCTAAGCCTACCCTAGTTATACTATTTTCCAGGTCAATGTACCACCCTCCAGTGTTGCAAATGTGTGAATCCCACAATGTTATTGGTCAAAAGACGAGGAGAGGTCATCACACCATATTAATATGAGGTAACTGTCATTCAGTATTCAAATTACGTTCCCTCCCATAACTTTATCTTCCCATGCACTTTTATTCCACCCGGCAGTGAATGTATCAATAACATACAATGTTTTAAACAATTGTACAATTCAGCTTCCTCTGGCAGGTTTAGGAGGTCATGTTCTCATAATTTGCATAGTTCATGTCTGATGCTGGCATTGGTTCAATGCCAATGCTTTAATAGCTTGAGTTTCTTTGCACAGGCGCAGTTCCTCCAAAGATGGAGTTCAGAAGTACATTTCAGGCCCAAATGTGATATATGCAAAAATAGAAGAGAAACAGTTTTAGAAACACAGAAATAAATTAATGCAATGAATACCCCTTATCTCTACTCTATTCCCATTATTGTATTTAAACTATTGCATTAAGAAGTAGTCAGAACGAACAGCTTAGCAAAAGCAGCGATGCAAGCTTCTTACATGTTAAGACACAGAACAGCCATCTTAGTTCTAGTGCGCAGAAGCAAAAGTTTTCCACCTAGCGAAGTAATATGTCATGTCACGTGAGTGTGACAGACGCATGCGCAGTAGAAAACCCCGTGTAGCAGCAGCCATTTTAATGCAAGCGGATTACCGTTAGTAAAAGCACATTGACAAGTTTCCCCTAGATACTAGAAATGTCGCGTAATGCAATATTAATATAACACAACATGGTAGTTAGTACATTAATATTATTTTGAGAGGTCTTAATCCAAGCAAATCGCTCTACGTGTGAAACCTTGCTCCATCACATTGAAGCAGATTCCACACTTGCCGTCATCTTTTTGTCTAATGCAGTGGTTCTTAACCTGTGGTTCAGGTCTGCAAAGCCACTCAAGAAGTTCACGACTGCTTAGAAAATGAAATATTATAAATACATTATTAAAGTGTATATTAATGAAGAAGGAAAATGTAATATTGAAAACTTTAAAACGTTCTGTAAATTTAAAGGAATTTGAAATAGGAGGCTCAAAATGAAGATAGTATCAGCAGATTGACTCGTGAGAGTAGTGCAAGTGCACCAAACAGAATTCAGGGCCATATTTACTGACATTTTTTGCCATACTTGCAAGGCTTTTCTGGTACATCCATGATGCAAAATGCTAGTAGATATTCACAAAGCCTCACAAACGGTGATTTGCACTGCCTTGTGTGGCTTTGCAAAATAAATTATAACGCCATGCAGCAGCTTGCACTATTCCTTGGATGGAACATGGGCGTTCCCATGCATCAGCCCGTGGATTTCAGGCAATCCCAGATTTACCAATGTATGTAAATCTGGGATTTCGTGAAATTGCTACACCTCCCAGTGGATGGCGCAACAAGGAAAAAAATATTTTGTCTCCTCTGTATTTTCTCTTTCTATGTGTGCTGATATCTGCAGCACAGTATGGGGGGTTGTGGGGAGCACTCCATATTTCTCCATATTTCATTATATCCAATCGGAACTCATCATGTTCCTAGTTCGCGTGCTGGTTGGGTAAGTGCCTAAACCCTAAGGCACCAGTGAACAAACAAATAGAGGGGCAAAGTCATTGCCCCAACCCACCGCACAATTGCTCAGCCTCTCTGGCAGTCGCCTTTGTCACCTTCATTTTTGTAACTCTTATTAAACATTTTTAACCATTTTTTTGTCAGTCTCTGGAAAATCCATTAATCCACTTTTAAACATGTTTTATGTCACTCCACACACGGGATTTTGATGCAATTTTCAGATTTCTAGTGCGAATGCTGTGCCCATCCGGACCTCTTGCACAAGCACGACAGAAGCACAGGGTTCTTCCAAAAACAGCGTTTATTCTTCGTCAGGGTACGCTGGAAGTAATACAGAAACAAAAATCCATTAACAGCTTTGCTTTGCTTAATGTATGACGTACTTATACATTATCATTACTTGGTGCATGGTGTCTCATTTGTGAGTCTCATTCCTGTTAAAATCATTCTATGCATACTATGTACGGAACAGCTTGCTAAATTACTTAAAAATCATCACTGTTATATAACATGGAAAACCCTTTTTTTACAAAAAATCACTAACACTTCTCTATAATATCCCCCAATCATGTGATTCACTGTGGTGTTGTTGCTAATACGATTAACGGTCTGAATACTCTGCATACCCTATCCGGGTGCTCCAATTACTATGCATAGCCTGTATCTATCAGTGAATGCTGAAAGCGTGCATCATCACCATTATATATCCATGCGTCCGCTGGTCGTTCCATTCCCCTTTTATTTAATATAAAAAAAAAATCGCCTACGCCTTTCCTTTCCCGTTTTTATTCGCAGAACGCGAAGATTAAAGGCAGCTCAAAATCTCTCACTGAAACGCCCATTTACTCTCCCTTCCGAGTTTGCTTGCATGTTATCCATCAAGTAAAAGGTGTCATAATCATTCTATCGCACTCTGATGCTGATATCTGCAGCATGCATAGAAGAGAGATTGTTTTTGTGCAGGAAAGTATCCCACCTGCACAAAAACAATTCTCCTTGTAATGCAGGTAAACTTGCACCACGGCGCAAGGGTGGCTGCATTGGCACTAGACTGCCTGAAATGCACCAGCATAAGGAGAGATCAGAAATGCTCTATATCTTTGTAAATATGGAGCATTTCTGCCCGCTCCTTTTCATGCAATGCAGCACAGCAACTTTAACTCCTAAAAGATCAATTTGACTGGTGGCCTTGTATTTAAATGAAGGCGCTCTATGCTTTTTCTTTAATTATGGATTCATACTTTCTCTGAACCCACTTTTCTCATTCTTTGTCCAAGATCATTTAGATAGCAAGCTGGAGGATGCCTTTCTCCTCAAATTGCCCGGGGCACCATATAATGTGGAGATACCTACTCTCACCAATTATGCCATGCTTTGACCCGATTTATGCAGTCATGCCTCGTTTCCGTCCAGTATTCTAGGTCCCATTGTACCCAATCTTAGAATTAAATGCATGTTGGTTTAAGGGCTTCTTCTAATAGGCAGCATTTGGAACTGTTTAAGCTAGATATGGCCCTTTCACCTTACATCATCAATGACAGTGTTGTGGACTCCATAGTGATCCCCATGATTGCAATCAAGATATATGCTCTTATCTCGGACTCAAGCAATTATACTACCTCTACGGTATTTTTGACCTAATATACATGCACTGACATATTATTTATGCTGTTTTTTTAATCTATTTTGGCTCTTAATCAATTTGTTGAATTTGTTGGGGGGAAGCAGGGATTTTAAATCTTTTGGAACTTTTGCACGACATCCTGACTTTTTAGTGGCCATCTTGTTGGGGCTGTTTCTGCAGACCAGGTAGCACCCTAGCTCTCAGGGCATTTTCTTCCTGCTCCCATCCAGAACAATTTAAGCACCAGGAAACCAAAACACTTGTCTTCTTACTTTAGACAGGTTGGTTTACTCTGACTCTCATTTACTTGCCTTCTGCCATTCAACCCCAGATGGCTGACTTTCGTCTTTGAATCTGGTTACTGATAGTGTAAGTTGTGCACATTGTGATTTTAGGATTTTTAATTGTCACTCAACACTTAAAACCCCCCACAAGTTGTTCACCCGTCCCCCTGACTTCCTCACCAATTCTGCATACTATAAGTGCAAATTTGCTAAAGCCTAAAACAGCTTGTTTAGTATTAGGTATCGTTGTCTAGTTAAACATCATGCTAAAATATTAAACTTTTTAGTTGCTCAGGATCTGGATGCGGTTTTTTTAACTGAAACCTGGCTTAACAACTAGTCAGTGCCAGTCTTCCCTCAGACTTTTGCGCCGTTAGACTGTATCATCAGGACATGAAAGGGGGTGGAATTGCAATTATCTTTAAGGCACATTAACAATGTAAAATGTATAGTCTGAGGATCCCCGACTATGAGGCTTTCCTGCTTTCCTTGCCATTGTCTAATAACTTCGTCCTGTCTGGTGCTTTCAATTATAGTCCACCTGGACTGACTGTATTTCAGAGGTCATTTCCCTGTTTAATTTGAAATATGCCAATTTCACCGTGCTAGGTGATCTCAACATTTATTCCGATTGCACGGTGTGTAAATTAGCTATCTCCATGATAGAGAAAATTAAAGGCCCTAGACATTCAGATTATTAATTATGCATCTACACATGTGGCTGCACATATGCTTGACCCCCTTTTTTTTTTTTTTTTTTTTTTTTTTTTTTTTTTTTTTTTTTTTTTTTTTTTTTTTAATTTGATGGGTCTGCAGACTGACAAACCAATTTCCTGATCATGGTCGGATTACTATGCTGTTCCTTTTTCCTTACCTATTCCTCCCATACCTGGATCTCCGGAGCACCGTTCAGTCGCAATCTCTAGGGCCTGATTGAAACTCGACATTACTACTCTGAAGTCCACGCTGGCAACAACTTCCAAGGTTTTGAGCTGCTGAGTAGAGGTTGACTCTACTACTAATGATAATTGGTCTTGGTCAGGTTTCCTTCTCCTCTGTACCCGTTCCTAAATGTCCTAGGACCACACAGAGTCAACCATTGTCTGTGAAGCACTGGGTAACTGGCAATCATATGTTAGAGAACATTCCTGTATTGGTCTTACATTCTCCTGTTCACTGGCCAATTTTTCACCCTTGGACGTCTCGACCTTTATGGGGCTCCTCAAACCCCACCAAATCTGGATAATCATTAGATTTGGGGTGGGCGATAAATTCCGCTCCACCGGTGGAGTTCGCAGAGTTTTGCTGCATCCACGTTATGCTTGCAACAAGCAGTTGTGGCTAATCTCAGCCTACCACCGCATAGTAAAGTATTTTCTCATGCGTGGCTCACAAACTCTAAGTTGCCGAGCGCAAGTGAGAATTGTATCCCCTAGGATGATTTTCAGGCGCTAGGATGGCTCTGGGCAAGATTTTCTCAATGCAGGCAGTCATGGCCATTCATGGTGAGAAAGCAGTTGCTCGCAGTGAGAAAGCTGCGGTTCAAATGGAAATCTACTTGAATGGCAGGAAAGAAGCAGAGCCCTCTGGCGTGCCCTGAGGTGCCATTTGCACTGATTTTATAGCAGGGAACAAGCTCCTGGTGGTAACTATCAGAGCAACTTGCTGATTCTGCCCATTCACGTACCTATTCAAAATCAGCAGAGTTTTTCTGTAACTTCACGGAATGCCACAGAGTGAAACTTCATGAGTTCTGACCACCGCTAAATTAGATCCTTTTCCTTCCATGTTTTATGGAAAGCTGGACCCACAACATAAGGAGGTCCAAACTCAACATTTAAATGCAATGGTCGTGTGATGTAGAAAAAGCTGAACCTAGATCTCTTTAATTGGTCTAACTATAGGCATCTTTCACTCTTGCTGATTTTGACCAAGAATCCTGGAAAAGAATGTATATGTACAACTTACAGCATTCATTGACTTTAATGGTCTCCTCCACCCCTCTCAATTGCGTTTTAAGAGCCCTGCGTCAGTATGGAGTCAGCTCTACTTGGCATCATGGAACATGTAAGGCTTCAGTTAGCTGCTATGATCTTACTCTACCTGAAGGCCATCTTTGACACAGTGCATCACAACACATTGCTTCAAAGTTTAGATAAGACAAATCGGCATGGTGAAACCTTGATTTGGTTTGATTTGATTTTTGTAGGACTGTTCATTTTAAGTCCATAATGAACAGCATTGCTCAAAACTTCACCCATTATCATCAGGGTTCAACTCTCAGTCCGACTCTGGTAATATATATGTACGCTGACAGCACTCAGAATGCTGTCTCCCTGTCATCTCAGAGGAATCTGAGTGCTGGTGCTTTATATGTCTGCCTGACAAAAGTTTTGGCAGGATAAATGCTAATTCCCTTAAATTGAATGGTGATAAGACCAAGATCTTGTTGGTGGGATGCCAGCCTCATCTCTGGGGACCTCACCTGTGACCCAAGGTTCTTGGTGCATTTCCATCTCTGGTCCTGGTTGTCAAGAATTTTGGCATTTGGTTGGATAAGAAGCTCTCAATGAACACCCAGATTATGAAGGTAGAGTACACCTGCCTTGAACTCCTTAGATGGCTTAGAGAAATACTCAGCTGGCTCCGGCATCAGTTTTAAGAACAGTGATTCAGGCGTGGATTATCTCAAGATTGGGCTATGAAAATATTCTCTATCTGTGTGTGTCCACATCTTCACTTATGAGCCTTCAGTTAGTCTAAAGTGCTGCCACTATACTCCTTCTGTTACATGCATAAACTTTTGTGAAACACAGGCCCCATCTACCTTAGATTTTTGGTGTTGCACTGTAATCCAAGTACCTCTCTGCCCTCCAGCAACTCTAACCTTTCCTCAGTTCCTAGAGTGAGGAAAGATCATCAAGGAGGCCCGGCATTCTCCTCCTTGGGTCCCAAACTCTGGAACTCACTTCCACCTTTTATGAGATCTTGTCATTCTCTTTTTGACTTTGGTAAGCAGCTAAAACATGGCTGTTTTGATTCAGTGCTAGTTTGAGTTGAGGTACTTTGCAGGGCTAAGCGCTGGAAAACTCTTTGTGGTTAGCTATGCACTCTATAAAATCCTAATAATAATAATAACAAAAATACATGATAAGTAATCCCATAATAGTGAAACATCAGTATCTTGCTCATCTGACTTAAAATCGTGAGAGGATGAATCCACTGATCCTCCTCCTTGTAACCTGGATAATTGTGCAGTACCCCATATTATTGCAACCCTGGAGAAGTGTGGCTCAATGGTTAGAGCGGCAGACCCTGATGCAGAGGTCTAGCCCGGGACCAGGGTTCAATTCCCCGCCTCGGCGGGTCTTGGGCTCAAAATTCCGGGACCTGATAATTCTCGCCTCGATGCCTATTCCAATCATTGAGTCCCACTCTGCAACTCTGGGCAATAGCTTGCTTAATCCCCACAACGCTAAGGATGCCTGGCCTCCACCTTGGGGGTGCCCAGGAGTGGACACCTCACAGGGAAAGCCAGGATGGGTTCCACAGCAGTATTCGTACAAGTGCCTTGCGACCCTTGCGGGTAAGTAGTGCGCTATACAAGTATCAATTTACATTTTACATTTATAACCCTCAATGCATAAATTCTTGGGCAATACAATGTTTATTTTAACTTATTCTCTCTATCTGCTAAATGTGTTTGTCTCCCCATGTGGCAAATATAGACGAGTGGATGCACAGGGCTATCTCCTAAAGCACAGAAATTCAGTTGCCATCTGAATGTCCTTACTCCACACTGAGCTCCTGGCAAATCTGGAGCTTGACCAATAATTGTTTTCACTATTTTTGAAACATTTGCTGCAATCCCAAAAAGGATCTGGAGAAAGATCTTAGGTTTCATGAAGATGAATTACTATATGTTGCTGCATATATAACATTTCAGTTATCCATTTAATCTTTTGTTTTGGGTGATGTCAGGTTCCATTCACTCGGAGAGCATTTTATAGGATAGTGGTGTCTCCACCCAACACATGTCAAGCTGCTCTCACTATTCACCTCAGGCTAAAGACTGACAACAGCCCTTAAGTAGCTATGGGTGTAGGATGAGAAGAACACATATCTTGGGATAATACTGAGACTTGCAGTCACCCTCAGATTCTTGTTTTTTTCTCAAACAATTGTATAGGATTATTCTTTGCCAGACATTACAGAGCAATGTCTGGCAGTAAAGCCTACATTCAAAGCTTGCGCTGTGTACTGGATAAACTCATTTTCAGGATAATGATGGCTGACTAGCAAAATGTTTTTCTGCAGGATTGTGGAAACGGGATGCTAGACAGGTGGTTTTTTTTTGGAGTCTGTCTCAGAAGAGAGGTCCTTTTGATGTTGGTTTGATGACATCTGGGTGGAGCTATCAGATGCCACAATTCTCATGTAGTACCTGGAACCAGAAGCCATTGATCAACAAACATTTCTTCAATATGAGAGGTACCTTCAGCCTCAATTATTTACACCAATAGGCCTCATAAAAGCTAATTCTTTAAGAAAGTCTCAAGTTTCATTTTACCCTCTTAGAAATGGCCATCAAGAAACCAATTCACTTTTCTCCTTTTTGTCCATTCTGTTTAATTGACCTTGAATTCCATTGTTTTAACTAGGACTCATGCATGAAGAAGAGAAGTCCATAAAGTAGTACTACTATAAGAAAATAAAAGTCAGTACTGCCAAGTTTATTTAAAGCGCAGAATTTTCAATGTGGCTTCCATGTGAGGACAAGGAGAAACATATGTATACATGTATTAGAAAATATATTTCAGGTCTTTGTCATGAATGATGGTTTCACCATGTAATCAAGTCCTTTTAATATGTTCAGCCAATGCAAAGTGGCTCTATTCGGAGTGACATGGTCACATTTCCTGAGTCCAAGTATAAGACTGGTTGCCACATTGTATACAATTTGCATTGTACATAGAAATTATTGTGAGTCCAAAAGGCACTTTTTCTATAACCCAAGGTAAATGAAATTGTGGGAAGAATAACTTAAATGCCATCTTTCTTGTTCAACAAAGGGGACATTTTCTTAACCCCTTCCATGCTCATGACGGAATGGTTCCGTCATCAGTGTCGGTGCTCCGGTGCTGATGACGGAACATTTCCGTCATGAGTCAATGTGATTTATGACCCTTCAGCACTGCAGCGAAATTCGCGCAGCACTGAAGGGGTTAAGTATTCTAAGTATTGCAAAACAGCTAATAGCTACTTAATTCAGTTAAGATGAGAAAGATACAGAAGCCTCAAAAGCTATGACTAAGTTTACTAACACTTTCACATGAGTATGTGTAGTATCAACTGAAGAGTGTCAACTAGCCAAGTTGTGAATTGAACATAATCTACAAACTTAACCTACATTTTTTCCGTCTTAAGATTCAGTGTGCTAGCTTAAATCAATTATCAATTAGCATCCAATTAGCAACTGCCAACAAAAACAGTGTTATAATTTGATGTAAGCTTGCTTTAAGGAATCAACTGATGTCATTTTGTGTGAGGTCATTATAGAATGTAAGCCTCAGGCAGAGCAGTTTGTGTTAGCCCTTGTACTGACTAGACGTTGATGCTATTCCTGATTAAAGACAACAAGCCTACAATTTTGGAGTAATTGTCTTTTTAACAATGGCGACGAGGGAAACTACCTAACTTGATTGGGGACAAGTGGACAACAGCATCAATTCCCCTGCCTTCTTAATTGGATTTTATTTGGACTTCCACCCGTTTTCAAGTAGGAATTACCAAGGAGCTCTGAACATCAGACTGACTTTCCTAATACAGCCTTCATTCAAACCCCTGCTACAACGTCGTGTTCAACATTTTAAGGTAATATTTTACCTTTTCTGTATCTCCTCCGTATTATGCCTGTAACTGACTGCGCATCTTTTAACTCCGGCGAAGACTCCACGCTCGAGGGCCTTGAAGTCCCGTGAAACAGGCATTGTTCATACACGTTCGTTCTCAATAGAACGTTTACTGAATGCTGTGAGGAGTATGCAGAGGCTGTAAGCGTCATCACGCTTCGATTGACCCTAACGCGACGTGACCCTGCGCTTCAGCGTAAGCGCCATCTTGTGTTTACCTGAATCCCATTGAAGATAATACAAAGAAGTCTTTGACAGTTTTTAACCGGCATCGTTTTTCGACGGCTGTCATCCCAGATCATAGCACTGCCATCGCGGATCTGCTGGCATCGTTTTTCGACGGCTGTCATCGCAGATCGTAGCACTGCCATCGCGGATCTGCTAACATTTCCCGGTATTTAAAGAGCCTTACACCTTATCTAATTAATTTTTACTTTTCGTTGGTTTACTGGTTTACTGGATTACTGACATAACAGACTTACCTGGATTAAGAATATAACAGATTTACCTGGATTACAAATACTGTGCATCATAACAAACTTACCTGGATAACAGACTTACCTGGATTACAGATTACAAATACTGTGCATCAAGTCTATGGACTTTGTTTTTTTTTTTCAAAATTAACAACACAAGGAATTATTATTTTGATCCTAACTACTCACCATTAACTACACGTTATTTATTATCATCATTATGGCTAGCTCCACTTCTATGTCCCAACCCCCCCCTTTTCTTTCAGAGAAAGGTGATCCAATACTACCTTGGAAAAGATGGAGAAATCTTTTTGATTCCTATATTTTAGCTATTGGGGGTGAAAAGTTTTCTGCTGTTAGGAAACAAGCTATACTCTTACACAATTTGGGTGTTGAGGGACGCAACATTTATGATAGCATGGACTTACTTACAATCGGAAGTGGGGAAGGTGAACCTTGTGATGTGTACGAAATGTCTATGATGATGTTACAAACTTATTTTGGTCCTCGTATTAATATTGTTTTAGAACGACATAGGTTTTTCACAAGAACACAAGGTTCAACTGAACGCGTCAAAAGTTATGTAGCCTCTTTGAAAACCCTAGCACGTACATGTGAATTTGAGGAATTATCCGATTCTCTGGTCAGAGATCAATTGGTACGTTGCACTAATAGCTCTCGTGTGCAAGAGAAACTTTTATCCAAAAACCCTTCTCTTGATCAAGCTATTAAGATTGTTGAGGGAATGGAAAACACTTCATCTTGGGTGAAAGAGATTAAAAGAGGACATGAAGAAAAGAAAGAATCAGATAGTGAGATACACGTTGTTCAGGATGAACATTCTCCTGAACAACGTGTGAGTGTGAGTAAAGTTGTAGCGAATGATAAATTTAAAAAATATGATAAGGACACGACGCGCAGTTTTGTCAAGCCTCAAACAAACAGTGATGAAAGGGGTAGTAAAGATTCACTCAAGCCTAAGTGCATGAGATGTGGGAGTATGACACATTTTTCAAGTTATCCACAATGTTATGCAAAAGATGCTGTATGTATGAAATGTGGCATCAAGGGACATTATGCTCGAGTCTGCAAGTCAACAAAAACTTCAGATAAGAAGAATACTGATGCAGTTCGTATTGTTGTATCTAGCATTAGGGAAGAAGATGGTATGATTGATGCTGATAAAATTACGATGCCAGAATGTGACATCATGGTCAACAATGTTAAGTTTGTTGTTTTGGCTGACTCAGGGTCTCCTTATACCATAATAGGTAACAAAGAATGGAATGAGGTTATTGGCTTGGATGAAACATTAATTCCACCTGACATAAATCCAGTCGGTTATGCCAAGGGCAGAATTAATGTTCTTGGTTACATAGAAGCTTGTATTAAATTCAAAGACAGGAAGACATTTGGTAAAGTTTATGTAGCTATGAGGGGTGACAACTTATTAGGTTGGAGACATCAGCGTGATTTAGGGATCACACTTAATCCCTCTGCAAAGAACCCAAAAGATCAAGTTATGCTAGTTGAATGTGATAGTGATAACAATATTGCTGACAATCTAAATGGTGTGTATTTTAGAAAATTTCCTGAGGTTTTTTCTGAAAATTTAGGATGTCTCAAAGAATTTGAGCACAAGATCATTCTGAAAAACAAAGCCATACCTTGTGTTTACAAAGTGAGGAAGGTTCCTAACATGATGATGGACCCATTGAAACAGGAGTTAGAGAGATTACTAAAATTGGATGTGATTGAAGAGATAGAAGCTTCAGAATGGTTGGCCCCCATTGTTTTGGCCCCTAAGGATGGGGGGGCCAAAATTAGGATGTGTGTGGATTTGAGGGGGTTAAATCAATGGATTTGGGTTGACAGACAACCGTTACCTAATATTTCAGAGTCACTAAGCACTCTTAAAGGTGCACGGGTATTTAGTGTTTTGGACTTGTCGTCCGCTTATCATCAAATTGTTTTGCACAAAGAATCGAGACATCTCACGTCATTTGTGACGCCTTTGGGTGCATACTGTTTCAAAAGAATGCCTTTTGGGTTAGCGTCGGCTGCGGCATGTTTTCAGAGAGTCATGAAGAAGGTCTTAGAGGGAATTGGTAACATCATGTTTTTTCAAGATGACATTCTAATTTATGGGAAAGGGGAGATTGAACATAACAAGACATTGTGTGAAGTTTTAGAAAGATTGAAGGAGAAGGGACTAACTGTAAAGAGAGACAAATGTCGAATTGGAGTGGAGACTGTCACGTATCTTAGTCATGTAATTTCCGGTGCAGGGATACAACCAAAGCTAGAACTTGCAGAATCTGTTAAGAAAGCCCCAGTACCGAGTGATAAAGACCAAGTGAGGTCATTTCTAGGATTAGCAGAATTTTATGCTAAGTTTGTTCAGGGTTTTGCTAGTGTATCTCAACCTATTAGGTTATTGCTTAAAAAGGGTGTACATTTTGTGTGGACAGAAGATTGCCAAGAAGCTTTTGACAAGATCAAGGAAGAGATTGGGAAAATGCCCACTCTGGGACATTTTGATGTGAATAAAAAAACTATTTTAACAACTGATGCTAGTCTCAGAGGTTTGGGAGCGGTGCTTTCTCAAACAGTAAATAGCGAACAGAATACTGTTGCTTTCGCTTCAAGGGCACTCAAACAAGCAGAAGTAAACTATTCCTGCATTGAGAGAGAAGCACTCAGTGTGTTTTGGGCGGTTCAGCATTTTAAGTTTTATCTGTGGGGAATCCCATTCTTAGTAAGGACTGACCATAGACCCCTTGTTCAAATTTTTTCTTGTAGACACAGTGAACACCTAACACCTAGGATTAAACGTTGGAGTGAGGGATTGCAGGAATATAACGTTATTGTACAATATATTCCTGGGTCAAATAACAAATCTGCCGACTGCTTGTCGCGGTTGCCACTGGAGGAGAACACTGATGCTGATAAAGAGGATTGTGTATTTTGGGTAGCTGAAAATGCGCTAACACAAGATGAGTGGAGGGAAGGTGTAGCTAAAGATAAAGTTTTGTCTGAACTCAAAATCTGGATAAGCCAAGGTTGGCCTGATTACAAATCCTTGGATCAAGAGATGAAAACTTATTGGTCTGTCAAGGATGAAATTTCTTTTGTGGGAGACAATTTACTGAGAGGCTTAAGAGTTATTCCCCCAGTTGAATTTAGAGACAAAATTATAAACACTGCTCACGAAGGTCATCTTGGGAGGAGTCTCACCAAAGCTAGAGTGAGAGAGAGATACTGGTGGCCTACCATGGACCATATGATTGAAAATGTTGTCAAAGATTGTATGCTGTGTGCATCTAATGACAAATCTTATGCAACTAATCGTGCGCCTTTGTCACCAGTAAAAATCCCTGAAATGGTCTGGACTAAGTTAGGACTGGATATTATGGGACCATTTGATCTTTTACCACCAAGTGAGCGTTTTGTTATTTTGTTGATGGATTACACGTCCAAATGGGTGGTGACTAAGTGCACTTCTTCCGTGAGTGCTAAAGTTGTCATTGAATTTCTCAAAGGTGTGTTCACTTTTGAGGGCCTACCTAAATGTCTTGTGACAGACAATGGAGTGCAATTTGTTTCAACTGAAATGAGAGATTTTCTGATGAGTTGTGGTGTGACTCATCAGAAGACTGCATTATATTCTCCTCAGGCCAATGGCCTAGCGGAGAGAATGAATCGTTTAGTAAAATCTTGCCTTCAGCGTGCCTTACTTACGAAGGTTTCTCTTAAAGAAATCTTGAGAGATACTTTGTGGGCACATAGGACAACACCCAATGCAGTTACCTTGACATCGCCTTTTGAGGCTTTGAGAGGTAGGAAGGCTATCTCAAAGTTGAATCCTGTTTGGATGCCAATAATGGATGGAGAGGCTTTATCAGCTGATACTAAAAGAGAGAAAATTTTAAGATATCAGCGTTTATACAAAACGAGATATGATTCCAAAATGTGTGTAAAGGGAAGGAAGTGGAATGTTGGAGATAAAGTTCTCATAAAAAATCCCAGATATATGCTTAAAGGGAGAAGTACCTTCATGGGTCCTTTCACTATTATTTCCATCAAGAAAAATGTTGTAAAAGTCAGCAATGGCAGTGTATGGAGTATGTCTAGATTAGTCAAAAGTTTAGAGAAAAATTCTAGTTTTCAAAACTCTTCTTACGATGATGTTGATGATACTGAATCATTTTCTAATGGCCAACATGCTGGAACTTCTAGTACTGATTTAACTTCTTCAGATCTTAGTTCTTACCAACCATCTGGAAGGCAACGTCGTTTACCTTCCAAATTTGAAGATTATATTATGTCTTGATCTAGTTCTCCCTAAGCTCCTGTTATACTGTCTTTACTATATTCATCCTCACCTTTTTCTTCTCCTTCTCAGTCTTTTCTTCTTCTAGGTTTCTTTGCTATGTCACCTTTATTGGGAAGGGGATGTGTTATAATTTGATGTAAGCTTGCTTTAAGGAATCAACTGATGTCATTTTGTGTGAGGTCATTATAGAATGTAAGCCTCAGGCAGAGCAGTTTGTCTTAGCCCTTGTACTGACTAGACGTTGATGCTGTTCCTGATTAAAGACAACAAGCCTACAATTTTGGAGTAATTGTCTTTTTAACAAACAGCTTTGTGGTTAATTGGTCCAATGGCCTTTCAGGTGCACTTAAATTAGACCAAAGAGTAGAGTTGTCACTGAAATACTTTATGATGGCTGCAAGAGGGACCACATAAATATGACACAAAGTAGGACTGAGGTAAGGTCATAAAATCAGGTCAAAAAAGGCCACCAATATCACCTTAGATGACTATGAAACAGTGTCATTTATTTGATGGATAAAGAGGCGAATCCTGATTCCTGTAGCCTCAATAACAGTATTGGATGGGCAACATTGTCAAATGGTGTTGAAAGTGCTCAAAGTATCAAGCCCATAGCATCGCTGCCATCCAGGGCTTCTCTAATGATATCCAGTGGGGGGATGGAGTAATCTGTGTTGCCTCCTTCAATGGCCACCTTGTATCGATCTGAATCCTGTAACGAAAAAGGCATCCCTCCCTCATTAATGCCACCACTGATATAAGACCACCCCGTAGCATCCATGGGAAACAGGTGACAGTTGATGGGTGCAACAAGCTCTCCAGCATGGAGATGATGACTGAGCGAGACATGAATTCAACACAGTAGTCATGTCTAAAGCAGAAAAACAAAACTCTGGATTATGATTGTCAGCCTGCAGCAGCTACATAGGCTTGGACCCCTGCAATGGAAGTATAGACCTAGTTGCAGAAGCAGTGTGTCAGCCCCATGGACTTATAGCATGACATATGTTCCCTGTACAACTGGCTACTGGACAGGCCAAACTCTAGAGGAGAGACCCTCGCCCTTACATAGAGGCCACATTGCACGATCTGGACCTTGTCTGAGCTCAGCCCACTTGAGTTCTGCTTGCTACCTACAATGAACCAATCCAGAATCTCACCCCCTGGTAGTTTGATTAAAAAAGGATGGCCAGAGCAGCTGTAACTGCGACTGAGGTCACCCAAAACCTTTAATGATATGGACTGGGAGTGCGACTCCAAAACCACTCAAAGGAACAAAAAAAGCGATATTTATAACAAAGTAGTTTCATGCCATGGTGTTGAGCATACAGTACATTTTGCAGAAGAGACAGAAAGAGAAAATGGCAGTAAAGACCTCAGGAGAGGGCAACCTAGTTTGAACTGTGCGTGTTTACCCAGGAGACAAAGCACCCCTTGAGGCACTGGAATAGCTCCCCCATGAGGAACTATTTTGAAAGATAGAGTAAGAGGGGGCTGCTGGAAGTTCTGCTGCTCAGTTGGAATGGACATTAATTCAAATTATTTCATTTTGCTGACGCTGTACAACATTGGAAGAAAAGCATTGGCAAAGCCAAAAAGCAAGAACTAGTGTCTTTGCTAATGGATGTCAAATAAAGTAAAAAGGTGGCAGGGAAAAATTTAGTCACAGAACCAAAACTAGACAAGTGCCAACTGACACTGCTGATGAGGGGACAGAATACCAAAAACTCACCTCCCTATAGAAATCTCCAAGAGAAACACGCAATCAGGATCGAATGGGTAAGTGGGGAGGTAGCTTAGGAGAGGAATTCTTAGACTATGCATGGTTTTCAGCAGTTCAAAATGTGGCTAAATTATCAAGAAAACCAAGATTTAAATTAATACAATATAATTACAATCATCACCCTTTCCTAACTTGTGTGTGCCTGCTCACCATGATCCCTGAGGTAGTATACAGTTGCCCCAGATGTGGAGCTGAGGAAGCCTCCATTTTCTAAATGACCTGATATTCACAGACATTCCTGGCCTGACAGAACCCCTACATACCAAAATACTGCCTACTTGGGATCATGCCGAGACCAAAAGCTGGTAAATGAAACAGTAAACTCAAGGACCTGCCTATGATCTTGGCAAAAACAGCAACAGCGATAGACTGGAGATCATCATTTGTACTAGAGATTTTTATATAAAAGACTGAACTGCTTAAGTAAGTGAGCAAAGGCATAAGATGAACAATGCAGATGCAGGAGCCACACAGCAAGAACAGGGTTTGGCCTAGTGGAGTGAGACTCAATATAACAGGTGTTCACTACAAAATCTGATGATATGCCACCCTAAATAGAAGCACTGAAGAACTATGGGCCGATTCACAGAACTAATATGAGACAAAATCCTAAACCTACTACTTTTAGTGTTCACAGAAGGAATTTAGTAGTAGTACAGTTAGCATTTTGTCTTAAGTTAGTATTTTGTCTTAAGTTAGGATTTTATCTTAAGTTAGGGTTTTGTCTCAAGTTAGGATTTTGTCTTAAGTTTTGGTCTTAAGACAAAATCGTAACTTAAAACTAAATCGTACCTTAAGACAAAATAGTAACTTAAGATAAAATCGTAACTTAAGACAAAATACTAACTTAAGACCAAATCCTAACATAAAACAAAGTACTAATTTAAGACAAAATCCCAATTTATAACAAAATACTAACTTAAGACAAAATACTAACTTGAGACAAAATCCTAACTTAAGACAAAATACTAACCTAAGGCAAAATCCTAACTTAAGACAAAATCCTAACTTAAGAAAAAATACTAACTTAAGACAAAATACTAATTTAAGACAAAATACTTACAAGACAAAGGGCCAGATGTAGGTAATCTCGATGTACCTACTCTTAAATACCGAATCATACCGATTCTGTATTTAAGAGTAGGTAAATGGGATGAAGGTAATTTCTCTTTTTAAATTACCGAATCTGTAAGATTCGGTAATTACCGAATCGGTATTTACCGATTCGGTAATTGCCATTCATTCCTATGGGCCTGGAAGCCCATAGGAATGAATGTCAATTACCGAATCGGTAAATACCGATTCGGTAATTGGGGGAAACATTGAAGGGTGGCAGGGTGGCACTTTGACACCCTGTTGCACCCCTCAATCATGTATGGGTGCACATGTTTCAGACATACATGCCCTAAGGGCATGTATGCCTGCAACATGGCAGCGTTTGAAAAGCAAAAAAAAATGCTTTTTCAAGGCTTTTCGTCATTTACCACCAACATCTAGTTGGTGGTAAATAACGAATTCTTAAAGCCCTGTAGCACTGATTACAGTGCTACCTACATCTCATAATACAGATTCTGTAATTTTACAGAATCAGTAATTTTACAGAATCTGTAAAATTACCAATTCTGTAAAATTACTGAATCTGTATTTTAGGTGGCCCTACATCTCAGTATCCAAATACCGGTCGGTAACGGCCGAAAATCGGTATTTTCGGCCGTTACGACCGGTATTTGGATACCTACATCTGGCCCAAAATCTTAACTTAAGACAAAATACTAACTGAAGGCAAAATACGAACTTTACTACTATTAAATGCCTTCTGTGAATACCAAAAGTAGTAAGGTTAGGATTTTGTCTCAGATTAGTTCTGTGAATCAGCCCCTAAAAACGTCCCGAAACCCAGCAGAATTGTTATGCAACATGCTGCACAGCAACAAACAATAGCAATGTGGTACCTCAACATCCAACAAGAATGTTCCCAAATGGTATAAAAAATGGGTATAATTTTTAAATAGTATCCAGTGCAGCAAATAGCACATTTGCCATGTGTTGTGCTGCATAGATCTCTGATTGGGCTAGATTATATGCAGTACAGGGTTTGAAGAAACCCAAAACCTTTAATTGAATCAAGAGACAGGGTTTTAAGTGTTTTATCTTTTTAGGATCCGATTGAAGTTTTTAGTAGGCAGTAGAATAATCATTTTCTTGATAGCCAGATAACTATTGTTGAAGCTAAAAAAAAAGGAGTATAACTGAAAATGATCACTGAAGGGTATTTCGTATACTTTAGGGCATATTTATCCATGGATTGCATTTCCCTCAGATCATGTAAGGTGTTGCAAGGGCAATACAATCCCTAAGTCAGATTTGTCAAGCAATACAAGGCTATCTTTCATGGCCCTATGTTGCTTGATAAATCTGGAGTATTGCAAGGCAGCGCGAGCCTCCATTACTCTGCCTGGGGAAGACATTCCAAAGGCAGAGCTTGGGTGTGCCTATGCACCCACCCGGATGTATGACGTTACAACGCATACTTTTACTCCGCAGACCATTACAACGCGACTTTTACTCCGCATAACGTTACAACGCATAGCGCCTTGGGGCGCTGGATAGTGGTAAGTATAATTTACTATTCTAACTCCAGTCCCCGTGGACCCTAGGGAAGGTGTTGGATAGTAAATTATACTTATTACCTATCCTAGAGCGCCCCCCAGCGCAATGCGTTGTAATGGTATGCGGAGTAATGGTCGCGTTGTAATGGTAGTGCGGAGTAAAAAATGCGTTGTAACAGGTGTATACCCACCCACCCACTGAGTTTAGTGCATTCCCAGGTTTACCAATATTGGTAAACCTGGGAATGTGTCAAAATGGTACGCCTTGCCAGGGGAGACACAATGAAGAGAAATATCTTTATCTTTCCTCATTGTTTCCTCTTTCTAAGTGTGCTGATTTCTGCAGCATATGTAGAAAGAGGAAAATGTCTTCAGGGATTTTTTTGGGCCAGGAAGCTGCCTCTTTCATTATGAAAACAATACTGCCTACAATGCAGGCACCCTTGCATCATGGCTCAAATGTGTCTGCAATGGTGCAAGATAGCATATTATGCACCAGTTCAAGAACAGGACAGGATTCCACCATATAATGTTAAATATGGCACATTCCTGCATTCTCTCTCCCTTTCAACCAGAACTGCGCAGCAAGGTGCCTTGCTGCATTGTGTGAAACCTTGATAAATTCAGACCCTTTTCGTTTTACTGTGAGAAAAGCTACACAGTTCTGTACATAAAACTGCAGATGTGCGAATGTTAGACGTAGGATCACTGAATGCATCAAGGATATTAACATCTTAGTAGTTTTGGTGAGTTCAAATATGCTTTTTGAATAAGGTATTCCTATGCTCATATATAGTCTTTAAGCAGATATATAATATATTTTATACTGATGAAGCTGAAGGGTCATACCCCTTTCTCCAGTGGTGCCCTCATCTATTTCAATTGGCATGTGTTTTCAAGCTCATCTGTTAACCCTGCAGCTGAAGTTTTAAGGCTTTTGGCCTGCTTAAGAAGAAAAGTAAAACTGATTGCTAGTGTAACCCGCTGCTGGATTATTTAATGAACACAGTTGAGGATTTATTTACACAAACGTAAAATACATTCTATTGGCAAAAAACAATGACTTGCGAAATACAAATCATTATTGGTTGTGTCCAAACATTGCATGGTTTGAGATAACAAATCGGGGGGGCGTGGCTTAGCGCCCGAGACGGATGGAGGTTCCGGGGTAGAGCTCCGTTCGCACCGGAGATTCTTGGCGGTTCCAGCCCTCCTTAACCCCTTGGATGCTAATGACAAGGGTAACTCGTCATGGAGTTTCCATTGATTTCAATGGAAATTACATTGGAGTGCAGGAGGATGCTTAGCATCCAAGTGGGTTTCGACCATGCTGCGCCAGCGGACGGCACCGGAACACTTTGAGCTTCCTTTAAGCTGTCTACCGCCTCCAGACTCCCTCGACTTCGCCCAGCAGCTCCCGTTTTGTTCCGGTCGCGGCTCTGCTTTGGCCGCGACCGCCATTTTGACTTCTCTGACGGCGTTCGTCTGAGGAGCGAGTCTGCGACGAATACAGCCTCTTGATACCGGCGCATTATTGGAAATGCTACATTCCTTCAGGAAATGAGGATAACCTAATACAGGCTTCACAGGTGACTCTATTTTATTTTTGGAATCGTTTTTTTTTTTATTTCTGCCTAGACTGTTGTCTCCTCCTCAGCTTTGGCAGCCATCCTAGGCGTTACACTGCGTCAGCCTGTTTAACGCTTCCAGTGCACACCTTGCTCTCCTCCTTCTCAGTGTACTGACTTACCAATTTTTTCTGGCTTCTCTTTGGATTTTATACTGACCCCCCCTCCTCCTATTGACTTTGCTGGTTTTTCCTAACACCTGCAGTGCCTTCAATTCGGTTTATACCTCACTGGTGACCCTTTCTGTCTCTGTTTTCATGGCGGAGTGCTCTAGCAAAACCTCCAAACGTAATTTTATTAAAAATTCAAAACTCTTCACTGCGTTGGCTCATTTAGAAGCTTCCGCAGACCCCTCCATTTGTGAACCATCTTTAACCATGGATGCTCCTCTTCAACCAGGATCGAAAATTAATCCCAAGAGGCTGAAACAGAACCCACCATCTCCCCCAAAGCCTACATCAGTCATTTCCATGGAGCTTCTCCTTGAGGAAATAAGAGCACTACGTCCCTTTATGGAGGAGACAAATTCCAAGCTGCAAACATTAACTGATAATTGGTCCTTAATGGATACCAGGGTCTCAACGGTGGAAAAGACTGTCTCATCTCTCCAGGAAGCCGCCACCAAGGTGGTCCACATGGATACGCGAATCTTGTCACTCCAGAAGCAGGTTGAAGACCTTGAAAATAGGAATAGACGCAATAACCTACGTCTCTACGGCCTGAAGGAAGGTTGCGAGGGGAATGATCCCATTGCCTTCTTTAAATCCTTCTTGCCCAAGCTTTTGCATTTCCCTGAGGGCACCTCTCTTAATATTCAACGAGCACATAGGCTTGGTCGAACTCCCTCTACTATCTCTCCTGCGACGAAACCTAGAGGTGTAATAATGTACTTTCTCGAATATACAGATCTGCTGAAGGTTCTCCTAGCGGCTAAAGCTATACCTCATCTTACTTGGTCGGGTTCCACCTTATTTTTTGCTCAAGATTACGCCAAAGCCACTGCCTCACGTCGTAAAGCATTTCTTGACATGAGAGCGGATCTGCGTTCTATTGGAGCCAGATATGGTCTTTTTCACCCTTGCTTATTCAAAGTCACTCATAATAACAAGACTATGACTTTTGAGGATCCTCTTCGACTTCGAAGTTTTCTGAATTCCTGTGGGTCTGCTGATATGGAGTTTTCCGGCCCCTCCTCTGCATTTCCACCTTGACTCTCGTTATTACTATTTTCTGATTACTTTGATACTCATGGTTCCTAGTTTTATCTATGCTGTTGTGTTTTTAACTCCACAGGTTCCTCAGCTGTTTGCATAACTTTCTTGTTCATCGCCTGTGCTGGTTTATTACATGTTCTTAAAATGTTTAATCTTGTTTTTTGCCTGAAATTATGCCGTTTGCTTGTTTCTAATCTCATTGTTTTCCTTATCTTTTACAGATTATTTTTCTGTGTTCCGTCATATCTCTCCGGTTGGACGCCTTGTGGCCCGTATACCTGTCCTCCGTTGGTTGGCCTTTCCTCCCTCCTCTCATCTCCATTTTTTCCCCTCTGTGTCCTGCCCTTTGAACATACTCATTCCCCATCATCCTCTGTAAGTACCTCCCTGCATTTTCCTTTTCCATTGTTGACATGATCCCTATTGTTTCGCATGTTCTCGTCTTGATTTTTTCTTTGTTGCTATTGGATATTTTGGTGTCACTCTTTCTTAGGTTGCTCCTGATCTTCTTTTTGATTTCCTTATCTCAATCTCTTACTGCTCTTCAGCTGCTTCTCTTTTTCTCGTTTTTTTCTGCAATTCTCTTCTACATCATCTTTTCTCCCCTCTTTCTTAAATTTATACTCACTCTCCTGTAATATTTTACTATTTCCTCCCTCTTTTCTTGTCTTTTCACTTCATACTGCCTGCTCTTCTTCTTGGCTTATTCATGGCCTCCCCTCTTTATTCCAATGCTTTTCCTCTTTATTGCTTCTCTGTACTGAATTTTTCCTATTTTTTATCTTCATGGCAATTTTACTCTCTATGTTTTTACACTCACTTTTCATACTTTTCCTATTTACCTTCTTTCCCTGCTTTACAATTTCATCAATCCACCTTATCTTCATTTACAAAGCTTTGTTACGCTTCTTTATCTTTCTCGTACTCTCTTTTCTTATCTTTGATTGATGTCTGTACGAATTGTCTCTTGGAATGTTAAAGGCTTACATTCTCCTATTAAGAGGCAAATAATTCTTTCCCATTTAGCCAAACTTAATGTAGATATAGCCTTTTTACAAGAAACCCACTTATCTGACCTTGAAGCTGCTAAACTAAAAAGGGGTTGGGTGGGAGCTGTTTTCTCTGCCCCTGGTGATGGTAAGAGAAACGGTGTTTCCTTGTTAGTACGCAGGTCTTTTTCCCATTCTGTTTTGATGTCTGAATTTGACCCTGATGGCAGATGGTTATTTGTCAAACTCTCTTCGAAAGGTACTCCATTTTCCCTTCTCAATGTTTATGCCCCACTGGTGGAGATTCTGCCTTTTGGTCTTCATTTTCCACTCGTATCACTGAATGCATTGCTGACAATTTTATTCTAGCAGGTGATTGCAATCTACCCCTGGATCCCTTCTTGGATAGACACTCCAAGTCATTTTTTGTCCCTAACAAATCACACAAACTTTTCTCACATGCTATCTCCCAGCATAAACTTATTGATGCTTGGAGATTATGTAACCCCACTTCCAAAGAATTCACTTTCTACTCCCCAGTTCATCACTCGCAATCACGCATCGATTATGTTTTTCTCTCTCACCATCTGTCCCAAACCCTCACCCGAGCTGATATTGGCCCCATCTTGCTATCTGATCATGCCCCGGTTACGATTACCATTGACATCCTACCTAAATCATCTGGCCCGAAGAGATGGCGTTTTAATAACTCCCTCCTTCTTGACCCCAAGTTTACTTCCTCCTTCATGGATTTTTCATTTGAATTTTTTAACATTAATGATACACCCTCTTTGGCAAAACATACTATTTGGGATGCATATAAGGCCGCAGCGAGAGCTTTCATTATCAGTCATGTCACTGCAAAACGAAAGTCTGCCCCCAAGTACACCAATGATCTCTTACTCCAAATTAAAAATTTAGAACATGCATTTTACACCTCCCACTCCCAAGAGAGTTTGACTGACCTTGTTACCGCCAAGATGAAGTTTAACAAACAATCCACAGAGGATGCTTCTTTGTATTTATTAAAGTCCAGTTCGAAATTCTATGGTGGGAAAAACAAAGCGGGGAAGATTCTTGCTAATTATTTGAAGGTTAAGCAAAACAAACTGAATATTGAAGCTGTATTTGATGTTAATTCTGTCCTCAAGCATAAAGACGCTGATATTTTGGGGGAATTTTCTCGCTTCTACTCCACACTTTACTCCTCTGAAACCCAACCTTCTGCTGACTCCCTTAATACCTTTTTTACTACCATCCGACCGCCCTCAAACTTCCCTATTGACTTATCTGAACTTGAAACTCCCATCTCTCCTCATGAATTACACACCGCACTTCATTCCCTCAAGAAAGACAAAGCTCCGGGTCCAGACGGTTTTACAGTCGAATTCTATTTACATTTCGAGACTCTACTATTACCCAAGCTGTATTCCCTCCTTGATTCTTTCACAGCTGCTGGTGCCTCCTCTGGAACCTTTTCTGATACACACATATGCATTATATCCAAGGAGGGCAAAGATACCCAACACTGCAAAAATTATAGGCCAATTTCATTAGTTAACATCGACTATAAAATTTACGCCAAATCCCTTGCCATTAGATTAGATCCCTTCCTCCCAGACCTTCTTGGCCCCGAACAGTCCGGCTTTGTCAAAGGTCGCTACATCACCGATAATACCAGGTTAGTTTTCAATATCCTCTCCAAATCGTCACGCCTTCCTGATCCCCTGGCGGCCATTGCTTTAGATGCCGAGAAGGCCTTTGATAGAGTTGAATGGCCTTTCCTTTTTTCTGCTTTAAAATGGTTTGGATTTGGCCCCCATTTCATTTCTCTTATCTCTTTCCTTTATTCTAATCCTAGAGCAGCAGTTTGTGCTAATGGTCTGATTTCTCCATTTTTTGATTTACGCAGAGGGGTTCATCAAGGTTGCCCCCTTTCTCCATTCCTCTTTAACCTAGCCTTGGAACCTTTCCTCTCACGGCTCCGCCAAAACCCAAATATTCATCGTTTTCCAACCCCCCACGCTCATGTAAAACTTGCCGCTTATGCGGACGACATTCTCCTTTTTATATCCAAACCTTTGCTTTCCATCCCTGCATTCCTCGATGAAGTTCATACTTACTCTCAACTTTCGGGGTATAAGTTAAACAATGATAAGTGCGAAATTCTCCCTCTTACCAAATTCACTTTCAAACCCGACTTTGAAGCTTCCCATTTCACTTGGAGCCCAGCCCATATTAAGTACCTCGGTCTACATATTACCCCTTCCCTCTCTGACACTATTTCACTCTGTCTCACTAAATGCACTCAAAAATTATTGGACCTTACCTCCAGATGGCACCCTCTTAACCTCTCATGGTGGGGACGTCTCGATACTATTAAAATGATGCTATCCCCTATAGTCCTATACATCATCTCCAACATTCCTCTCCCAATCCCTGCCAAGTTCTTCAAGAAAATTAACACCATTCTTTCCTCCTTCCTGTGGTCCGGGAAGAAATCACGAATGTCCTTATTCAGGTTACGTCTTCCCAAATCGGAAGGTGGGGTAAATTTTCCAAATTTCCCTGATTATCACAAAGCCTTCCTCCTGAAGCAAGCTTCCCTTTGGTTGAAAGATCCTACCACCCCTTCTCCCGTCTGGGTTGAACTTGAACGCCTCTTTCTATCGCCTTTCTCTTTTGCTGAGTATCTGTCCTTCTCTCGTAAACCCCATCACCTCTCAACTCCTATACACAAATACACTACCAAACTACTGCTATGCACCTCCCCGGCCCCTCCTTCCTCAATCCCAGAACTCCTCAATACCACTATCTGGCACAATAACAGTGTCCTTATTAATCAGAAGCCTTTTTATTGGAAGACTTGGTCGGAGCGGGGTCTGATTTGGATTTCCCAACTCTTCCTTGGTTCTGATTTTAGATCTTTTTCGGATCTTAGTCGGACTTTCTCTCTCCCTCCCTCTTTTTCTCGTAAATATCTAATCCTCAAAACTGCGATAACATTTGCCTATGATTCCCTCTCCTGTCCTCCCACTTCCCCTAGCTCACCGAGTCCGACCTTGCCACTCCACTCCCTTTTACTTGCAGACCCTACAGCATCTTCCATCTACCAATACTTGCATAGAACCTCCTCCCCCCGCCTGAAATCTACAGTGGAGGAGAAGTGGGAATCTGATTTTGCCCTTTCATGGCCTGTTTCTCTTTGGGACAAAGTCTTGACTAAACTTCGCAAAGCCTCTAGATCTGCCTCCCTCACGCAAACACTATTCTTTATATATAATCGGCTCCTGTTCACACCATCCATGCTGCATAAAAGGTTCCCTTTAACCCCAGATACCTGCTGGTCCTGTTCTGCACCTCAAGCCACGTTATTTCACATGCTCTTCTCCTGCCCCCTCACACACGCTTTCTGGCTTCAGGTCTGGAATCAAATCAATACCATCTTCCACACTAAAACTCCCTTTGCCTATGAAAACATTTTCTTGGGTAGCCTGTCTTCTATTTGGGATAATGTTGAGTCAAATACTCGCATTATTGACTTATTGTTAGCTGTTGGTTTCCAACAGATTACAGTCAACTGGAAGAACTCTAATAACATCACGTTTAAGGCCTGGTGGTACAATGTCTGTCACAACCATAGACTTGACACAGCTTTTGTTCACCCGCTGTCTCTCGCCCCGAAGAGACATGACTTATGGCTTCCAGTAACTTTATATCTAGATATTTGTGCCAAACGCTCCTTTCACTTACCCCCTCTTCAACAAGAGGTTTCTAAACCCCCTTAAATGCCTTCTCATTCCTTTACCTTCTTCACGGTCATTTTTTTTTTTTATCATCCCCATCTTGACCATTACCCATCATTGTGTTACTTATCTGATAGCTTTGTAATTCTCATACTTGCCTTTTCATTGTTATGCCTCAATCCTACAATTGTAATTTGCTTTATTTACTCTTGACAATATGTTTTATTTCTTTTTTATGTATTGACACCTCCTTATATCCTAATAAAATTATTTTGAACTGAGATAACAAATCGCTGTTTTTCTTTTTCAAATTGCTGAATAAAACTTGACAATGACAAAAGTCACACCGGCAGTCTTTCATAACATAAACAAACCAGGAAGTGAGCCAGATGTATTATCGAAGAAGGGAGGAGAGCAGCAGAGGCCCATGTGAGGATTAAAAGAGCATTTACCTACATCCAACAGCAGAATGGCTAGCCAAGATTTACTTGCAAGGGGTCAGACAGACAAAGTGTAAATTCAGTGACGCTGACTTATACATCATTGTTGAATAATGTGTGGCAGAGAATGAGAACATTCTTGGCAAATCATAATATATTGTCCCTGAAGTACCAAATAATCATATGGGCAGAACAGGTGAGCAGATCAGTGCTACGGCAGTGCTCAAGAGTATACAGAGTGATGGTGGAAACATGTGTATGACTAAAGAAAGGTTGTCAGGCGGATGGTCAGATGTAAACTGCACAGGAGGTGGTAGCAGCTCTGATTCCCATCAATATCAATGGAGGAAAAGTTAGCCAAAACATTTTAGATTTAATCAACCAGTCGTGTTAGTTGTATTGACATTTCAGCCCAAGTAACAATGGCCTAAAGTAAGACTTAAATAGTTTCTTATATTTGTCTTTAAATATATTCATAAATACTAAGGTATGCTTAAAAATAAACACAATCATGCATATGTATATTGTAAATTTTAAATTGCAACTAAAGCATTTTTTCTAATCCAATTATGAAATTAATATATGCATATGAAGTGCATTATGGAAGTTATAGTTCTATTAATGGACCACATATTTAAACAATCTATGCTTTAAATAATGATTCAATCAATATCAATCAATATAATTCTTTATTTGGTTTTTGTCATGTATAAAAACCATAAAAGCAATATCACATATAGAATCTTTCACATTTTAACGTTTAAAAGAAAAAAGAATTACAATTCAGTAATTAATCAAATATATAACATAAAAAGAACCCTGCCTAGCTTTTTTGCATATAGATTCAGACTTGGCAAAGCTTCTCAATTTGGTAGGGGATATTTTTAAGTTTAATTGATATCTAAAAATGCATTTTAGGAACTTAACAATATACCTCGATGTCCATCCTCCTCCAAAAGCTGCAGAGATAACAAGGCTGGGCGACATCTTCTGATACCCCTGAGTTTTAATAGTGGAATCAGCCAGATCTTTCTATGCCCACTATAAAATTTACAAAAAAAGAAAATATGAATAGTTGCCTGAATAGAAATTTACTCACACGGACAAGGTGTTAATATTGAATCCCAGTTATTTCTTGCAGGGAAGACAACCAAACAATGTAAGAGATTTAGTCTGAACCTAGTCAGGAGAAATCTCTCAAAGATCATAAAATCGTGTGTCAAATATGGCTGAATGGAAGAAGTAATTTGTACAGATATAGAATGTTGAGCAGAAGGTTTAATAGCTTCTTTAGTAATCCGTAATTCCTCTAGGTGTGTTAGTGACATCACTTGTAGTGCCTTCCTCATCATTTAATCATGTATTTTTTTGGTGATTTTCTGAGTTACTGTATGTCTTACTATTGACAAAAAGCTGTTTACTCTTCCTTGTGAGATGGTAGGTTGCGGAAATCCCAAAAACATCTTGTATAAAATTTACCTTTGCATCCGCATTTTTGACAAGCACAAAAGTTGTTGTCTCAAATTGCTTTCATCACCATTTTTTGGGGATGGCACATGTGACATACTGTTCAATGAAAGACAGGCAGACTCATCACTATCCGGACCAAATTTTGCAGCATCCTTTATCCATACAGTATGTGTATATGAGGAGCTCCTCTTGCTTGGTACTCTCTACAACAAAAGAAATCAGTTACTTCTCCAATAAGAGCATTGGTTTTAATACAGACTTTCTGTTTTGAGTTTGCTTCTCGCAAGAATTCTAAGAGGTCATCTCATGCATACTCAACACAACTGAGTGTTAGAAACCAAGTAGATGCGTTTTGGTTTCTCAACATGCTTTTGAGTCAACCATGATGACAATACCAATACTCGTTTGTGCCACATTGGCACACCATCAGATTGACCCAACCCAACCCAACCCCCTTCCCCCTGGGATATGCCACCGGAGCAATGTCTCCTCCTGTAAACCGATGGCAAGCCTCAGAAGTATTTGGCAACGAGCGTTACGGCCCCATTGGAATCATATTGTATCTAGGTAGGTGACTTATGATAGGGTGTGTGTGAGGCGGTATCCTTTTGGAGATAAGTATGATAGGGTGTTTGTGAGGCTGTATCCTTTTGGAGATAATTATGTGAATTGTATGACAGGTGTGACACTGCATACATATGGGTCTGTAAGTCCAGATGTGAGTCACTAAAACATCAAAGCATATGTCTCTTGATTTACCGACATACTTCACTGCCCATGGCCTACAAACAGCCTACCGAAAGGGTGACCTAAATATAGTAAGAGTGGACTTTTTAGGCTTGGGAACATATTTAAAATGTGAAGTTTCTCTACTACTAAGCCTGGATACAGAGGCTGTGCAGTAGCCGGCTCAAGATATGTTGAAAGATTAAGTGGTCTCCATGGCTGACTTGTTAGTGTCATTTCCTCAGCACATATATGGATAAGTGTGTCAGTTCCTAGTTGACTCTTTATCTGTATATTTAAGGGAGTATATTGGCATATGAGTGGCACAATCGGACTAACTCTATGCATCTCTAAATGTGAATTGAGGAGCTGCATGGATTGGTTATTGGGTGTGCTACAGAGCATTGGGGTATGTAACTCAGAGTGCAAATGCCTCCATTATGCCTACTTACATAAGAGCTGTGTGTGTGTCTGGGAATAAATGTGGAAGTGCCTCTGTGCCTTTCTGAGTGGGTGCATAAGCAGCTATATCCTTTTGGAGATAGCTGTATGAGTTGCAGTACAGGTGTGACATTGGATGTATAACAAGACACATGGGTCTGTGGGTGCAGATGTGAGTCACTGAAATATCAAAGTATAGGTCATGTTTCAAGAACATACCTAACTGCCTATGGCCTATGTACAGCCTTCCTGAGGGGTGACTTAGATGTCATAGGAGAAGATTTTTTTTGCTTTGGAACATGTTTAACATGGCAAGTCTGCCTACTATTAAACCTGGACCAAGAGGCTGTACAGTAGCAGGCCCGGGATACGATGAAATGTTAAGTGGTCTGGTTGGATGACTTCTTAGTGTCAGGTCCTCAGTATATATCTATATATCCGAATGCATGTATCAGTCCCTATTTGATGCTGTCTGTGCATATCTAAAGGAGAATGCTGGAATCCTACTGACTTTATGCCTCTGCAAATGTGTATGGAAGGAGCTGCATGGATTGGTTACTGAGTGTGTTACCGAGTATTGATGTATTGTTGCAACAGCACCCAATAGGCCTACTTAAATAAGAGCTGTGTGTATGTGTGTGTGAGTGAGTGTGGAAGTGCATCTGTGCTTATCAGAGTGGGTGTGTGGGAGGCTGTATTCTTTTGGAGATAGCTGTGTGAGTTGCAGTACAGGTGTGACACTGGGGGCCTCAATTTGCAAGAAAGTGCTGCAGCATGGCACTGCAAGCCCTTCAGCTGCGCCACATTGCAGCACTTTCAAAGCTCAGGAATGCAACATATTTACAAGAATATGTTGCATCCCTGTGCTTTCCCCTGCGCTGGTGCACAATTGGCTGCCATACGCTGACACAGGCACACTTTCATCATGCAAATAAACAATCTTGAATGGAGTTGTATGTGTGCTGCAGTGGAACATATAGAACTTGTAAAAAGTCAGTTTTTGAAGGATTGTTTATGTTCCAGACGGGACACTTTCCTGTACATAAACAATCACCAGAGGTGATTTCCTCATTCTGTTTCTGCTGCAGAAAGTAGCACGCATCGAAAGGGGAAAAAATGAGGAGAAATTAATACAGCTGGAAATATGTCAATTTCCATGCTTGTTGCGTGGGAACACCCACAACATCACCCATGGAACAACCCTTTCATACAAAGTGCTGGGTGTAAAGGGGCCATATTTACAGTGACAGGATAAGCCACGCAGGGTAGCTTTTCCTGTCCCTGTAACTATTTGGCAGTAAAATGCGCCACTGGTGCGTCACAAAAAGTGATGCACTGGTGGCGCAAGGGGCTTGTAACTAAGCCCCTGGAAGTATAACTGAAGATATGGGTTGTTAAGTGTAGTTGTAAGTCACTGAAATTAGAAAGAGTTTGTCTAATGTTTTAAGAACATTCCTCACTGATGAATGCGTACAAACAACCTCCCTAAGGGGTGGCTTCTATGTAGTAGGAGAGAACCTTTAGACTTGGGAACATGTTTAAAATGTCAAGTATGCATAGACCTAAAACCACACACACAGACTGTCCAGTAGCAGGTCCAAGACATGTTAAAAGGGAAGGTAGTGTGCACGACTGACTTGTTACTGTCAGTTCCTCAGTACATATTTTGAGTGTTTCAGTCCCTATTTGACCGTGTTTTGGATATTAATGGGGGTAGGTTGCTATTTTGGCCCCCCTCTTATTGACTCTGTGGCTCTGTAAATGTGTATCTAAGGGGCTTCATAGATTGCCTACTGGCTGTTTTGGTACATTTTGAGTTGTGCAACTGTGTGCAGAACTGCCTCCATTAGTGCTAGGTACATATGGTGTATCTCTATATCTGAATGAATGGTTAGATGCTATTATGACTGTGTGACTGGCTGTATTAGTAACTCTATTCTTTTGTAGATAGGTATGTGAGTTGCAATGTGACTGTGAGACTGGATGTATAACTAGACATACAAGTTTGTAAGTACAGAAGTGAGCGACGCATACTTGAAAGTATATTTCATATATTTTCAGCTCACAGCTCAATGCCTCAGTCTACTACTGTCACCTAAGGGAGGTGTTATGTGTAATAGAAGAGGAGTTTAAGGCTTCAAACACTCTTAATTGTCATAGAAAGGACAGTTTAGACTTTGAGAGCTGTTGTGAATGCCAAGTCTTCCTAGCATTAACACTGTACACATGCCTGAAACATGTTGAAAGGCAAGTGCTCTGCATTGCTGAAATCTTACTGTCACTTCTGCAGTACCTATCAATATTGGTGTGAGACTAGATGTAAAATTGGACTAATGGGTCTGTAAGTGCACATGTAATACAGTGGTGTTTGAAAGTATATGACTCTAATTTTAACCACATAGCTCATTCAGTATCCCTTACCTACAGTCTAGCTAACTGGTCACATATATGTATTAGAAGAGTATATATATTTAAAACTATAGAAAAGGTCAGCGTAGAGGTACACTGACCCCATTGGTGCATTGTAGGGAGCTGAGAATGTGTATATTTGAGTATGAGTGAATGTATGAATAGGTTTTTTTTCAGCTAGGTTCGCTACATCACATTGAGGCCCTGCTGAGCGTGGTGATGGTATGGCATCTTCACCACATTTAAAAAAAAATATGCACTTGATTTCAGCTGCTGTGGTGATTTTTTAAGTGGGGGATGAGAAAAAGGGGGTCCCATAACATGTTGTCCCCATGTGAACCTCTCTCCAGTCCATATGAGTATTCCTCTTTGAGTCATGTTATTTCCCTTTGAAGTTGATTGGCATTGTTACTAACTTCCAGCTTCTGGCTGCTGTGGTAGTTCTGTCCTGACTTCCGACCCAAACTAAATAGACCTGTAGTTTGATAAACAAGAAAAGTAAAACAATTTGAACATTTTGTGTAGTTTTGGTAAATAAACTGACTGGTCTTGGAAGAACCTGTACAAAAAAAGGAGCACACGAGAGAACCATGCAAGTAATTACAGTGAAATTTGAATGCAAGGCAAGTAGTCAGGCAGAATCATCTCCTGATAACCAAACATTAAAAATCAAGTGTCATAATTAGCTACAACACCCTTCTCGCCACCACATGAATCATCCATGAATTAATATAACTCATTGGGGCATTAGTTCCATGTTCCAAGCATGGTGTACATATGTCTACTCTATCTCTTTTCCATATTAGTGATAAGCTCAAGAGCAGTCTTGCACAGTAATCTTTACAGGCAACCCAGCTAGGGAATGAAAAGAAAAATAGGGATGGGAGGCAGTGTCTTAACATCCTTTAGCAAATTGAGGCTTCTTGTGTGCACACTGGTCCATTTCATACATATTAAACGGGGCAGTATAAGCCAAACACCAAATATATAAATATTACCCACTGGTGGTTGCCAGTAGGTAGTTATAGTTAGGACCTTGTTTCTATTCAAAAGCGTTTAATATTTTGCTAATATCTTTGCTGCCGTTTGATGAATCTTTGCAAAATTTTCAAACCTCATGAAGGGCTTGAGTAAGCTCCTATCTTGAAGGTTTCAGGGTGATTCGTCAAACAAGGGCTGAGAAAAAAGGAGGGTCTAAAACATGTAGTTTCCATGTTAATTTCCTTAGGAAACTTTAGAACTGCTGAATGGAATTACATCAAATTTGGCAAAAAGGTAGCTTTTGGTACAGAAAGCACTCTTTTCTTTAAATGGTGTAAATCCGTACAGTAGTTTTGAGAAAGGTAAACATTTACAGATATCGATATTTGAGGATTGAGGGATCCAATTGGCTGAAACCTCCCAACCTGAAGCTTGTTTCTGATTGGCTGTCAACACTTCAAACCAGGAAGTTTTGGCAGCCATCTTGTGATTCGGTTGAACACAAAAAAAATGGTGAAAAAAAAGAAAAGGGGCAGGGTAGGAACACTCTGACCCCCTAGGGTTGCTCAGAGGGTGCCACAGGGACCCCGAATGTTAACAAAAAAGCACATTAAAATATTTTTTGCTGGAGTCATGTATGGTCTGCAAATCCCGCCCAAAAAAAGAATTGAAGTGCAGTGTTGCACACTTCATTTAAATATGGCCCTGGGCGGGCCAGGTCCCGGGAGCAATGTTTAGTTATGATGTGGGGGCTACTTCTGTCATGATAACCACTACCTTCCAGGGGGAAATATAATGGTATGCCGAGGTGCGTGGCCCCTCCTCTGCCCCAGAGAATACCACCTCCATGGGACTATACCAAAAAGTTAAGTGTGGAGGGGCTCAAGCCTCCTCAACACTGTCCCGGGGATCACTACGTTCCTGGGGCATTCATCAATCGAAATGCAGGGGTCTGTTGCGGAGTGCCAGCCCTGGGGAGCACGTTGTTCCTGGGGCTCTAAATTGGATGGAGGTGGATCGCGGGGTGTCCCTTGAGGATCTTGCCATTGCCCTTGGGATTGCCAACCCCGAGGGCCGATTCCAACAATGTCCCGTGGTGTCTACCCCCGGGACATTGCAGTTTGCTCCCGCCCTGCCATAACAAAGCTCTGCTTCGCTGTATGGAAGCAAGAGGAGGAAATTTGCTCTTGCTTTCATGAAGCGAAGCAGATTTGCTTTTGGGCAAATGGAGCTGAATGTCAGCAGCTCCCTTTACCCAAAAGCAATCCCAACTCCTCCAGATGGTGGGGAGCTGGAGGGGCCATCGGGGCATTAGGGCTCCCCCCCGCGGTCCCCAATCATTTTGGCCAGGCCCCGGGGGATGGGGACCCCAGGACCTACAATGGCCCAGGAGGGGGCATTTGGCCTCACTTCCTTGGTTAAAAAAAAGCAAAATTTGAAATGGCCAGGCCCTGGTGGATGGGGACCCCAGGTCTGATATCCACCAATGTATCTAGGGGGTATTAATTAATATTTTTTTTCTTTCGTGATAGAAGTGGCGACCCCATTGCGGTTCACAGCACAGCCTTGTATAATGTTGCGACGGGTTCGCAAATCCCCAAAAATATTTTAACAGAGTATGTATGTTAACAAATAAATAAGATTGAGTTCTAGGATATATGGTGGCTAATTATGTGCTTCTGTAGCTACATGTAAATGCAGATGCACGGCTTAAGGTTGTTGAGAAAGACTCTGTTACCTTTATCTGTGAAGTGTACTCCATCACTTCTGGAGATGTGATCCAAATCAGAACGTAGCTTATTGTTATAGATGAACCTCATTCAATGATCTCTGAGGTAAGCAGAAACAGCTTTATTGACATTCTTCCTAGCTTTCTCAATCTGCGGACAGAATTGATTAGACCACTTCCATTTCTGTCTTTGGCTTATAATATAATATACAAAGAGAGTTTGATGCAAAAGAAACATCAACTGTGCAAAGGTATCCTTCATTAGCATTTCCAGCCAAACTCCGGTCAATGTGCATATGGTCATTGTCATCACAGTGCACAATCATGTGGTCAGGGGGTTGGAGATGCAAAACGTTTTCAACCAACTGCATCAATAGGTGCCACTTTAATCCTCTCTGCGCAATCCATTTAATATCCACATTTTGCAAACCTAGGTCTTTGTCAATACTTCTGTGTTCAGCATACCCTTTGCACCAGAAAAAATAGCTGTGCCCTACAATCCATACTGTAAGCATTTTGAAGGGATGTCTGGAAGGAATCAAAAGATGTCTTCAGCTGATGTAGTCAGTTGGTAGAATGAGAGTTTTGTAAAAAGGTGGAAAGCAAGCTTTTTTTGAGAAAACTGATAACTGATTGGCTGATGATCAACATTGTGCACTGAAAAATTAGGATGCATGTTACTTTTGTGAAAAGCATGTTTCTGATTGCTTAATAAAATATGTTTTAAAGTTACAATCAATAGGATAAGATATAGTGATGCAGAAGTCAACCACACCTGCTATTTGCATTTGTAAGCTACTGTTCTGAACTGAAATGTATGGTGAGCTTGTGACCTGCCACTGCCGTTAAATATTGTAGAAACTGATGCTATGACAATTGCCATTAAGGAGAGTGGGGGAAGGGTTAAAATAGCTGTGGTATTACTAAATGAAATGCAGATTTAAATACAAGTGATAAGCACTTAAAGTTAGTTTTTCTAAATCAGTAGTATGTTTAGAAGAAGTGTGTTGTTCAAAATTAGCAGGAGTATTATTGGAAATAGGTTTTTGAACTCGTAAGGGTTCGGGGTTCCATGGCGATGCGGCACAGAATTACAGTAAGAGTTTGGGCACTTTTAGAAGAGAGTTAAAAAGGGTTAATACGATTAACCAATTTAAATGTGTTTTAGAATTTGAAACAATGAAGGAACAAATGTAATTTGTTACTTACATTTATTTCTGTGCAGAAACTGAGGGAAAGCTTGCCATTACTGGTTTTACCTTGTTTCGAGTGCTTCATTACATTTATTGTGTGAGAAAAAAAAAATTCTTGCTATTTTTGATGTTTGATATTCTGCAATACTATTATATAGGTGACTTACACATATGTAAGGTGTGTTATGCATTGTGTAGTAGTGGTTCAGTCTTTGTAGTTATATTTTTAAGTTTGAAAATATATATTTTTTAAAGATCACAAATTATTACAAAAGTGTGCTGTTTGAAATATATTACAAAATGTACATATATTCTGTGTAGTTGCTGAATAGTCAAGCTGCAAGAGAAAAGGGAGGTTTAAGAAATGCTGGCAGAAGTATTAGTAATGAGGCTACTTTGTATGACTGTGGAAAAGTACGCTTGAAGTACACTGTATATATTTATGTGTCTCGTTGAAATGAGTAGTGCAGTTTGTCATGTTGAAAGGACTGCATGGTCTTGTGACTGAGGTACAGGGTTGAATTGGGATCCAAAATCAACCAGTAAAAGAAGTGGCCCATATTTGTAGATTGTGCCTTGTCAGAACATTCTTGGGGGCTTTAAAAGAGCCATGCTTTATTAACTTCAGGGAGATAAAAAAGAAATGGAATTGTTGTCTGCACACTTTGTGCATGGATTTGTTCACACTGGTGAACCACACCTGATTAAAAGTGAATGTAATTCTCAGGCTCCCTGCTCCTGCTCAATCTGCGTACATTACAGGACCAGCACATTGAGAGACTGAGACTGACAACTCCCTCGACTCCCCCACCTCCTCCCCCACCCAACGCTTCCAGCCCCACGTTTATAAGAGGAAGGTAACAAAGGCCCATCTGCATCAAACAACACCACTTTGGCCCTCACTGGGCTGCCGGCAGAATCGGAACAGCACAAACAAAGTCCCAACCAGCTTCTGTGCTGCACAAAAAAGCAGCACACTGTTGTAACTCACATATCGGCACATGGTACATTGCCCGAGTGTCTCTTTTACCAATCTGACTTTGCAGAGGTATGTGTATACTTGTTCATGTAATTTCACTTGTGTTATGCATGGGAAGATCCAATACCTATAAAACACAGGTATACATCTATTTGTATGTTTTTTATGTATAATGCCACTGGCAAAAGGAACAGATACATGCATGCTTTTAGTAATATGGTGAGACTTGCCGAGAGCAGGAAGCAATTTTAAAAGATTACATTTTTAAATTGTTGTAATACCTTGTGTTCTTAAAAATCCTCTTGACTCTTGCTCCTCTTGTGATTTCCTCCCCGCGCAGCCGAGTCAGGTGCTGAAGCGGGTCACAGGACAATCGCCGTGAACCCCCGGGCTACGCCCACTGACACAGGCCACACCCCCCCTCTTGATATATAAGAATGTGCCATTTCCGGAAGCGCAGCGGACGGGCGCAGCGGGCACGCCGGCGGTGCGCCGAAGGCGCGCCAAAGGCAAGCCCGTCTGCGCCCGTCCGCGACCTTACGGGACCAGGGGCCACCCCCCCTGGCCCCTACACTACCCAGGTCAGGACGTACAGCTCAGCGGCAATCCACAACATAGGACTTGCAGCCGCCACATACTGTACACACATCTATTCACCGGCTGAACTCCCCTCCCGATGCCGTGGATGTAAACACCCTTTTTTAAACACCACGCCGTCAGGCACGACGCAGGAATATTACATGTATGTGCTAAACTGCCGTTCACTACCAAGGCATAGCACACAAATTGCCCTGCTGCTAGAAGAGCGCAAACCAGACGCTATCTTCCTTACCGAGACGTGGCTTACGTCCCAATCAGAGCCAGACATAGTCTCTGCCCTTCCCCCTGGCTTTCAAATCCATAGACTAGACCGGACAAAGGGGAGAGGAGGAGGCCTGGCTATCATTTTTAAAGACCAGTATCAATGTCGCGTGACAACTGAAACTATTCCTGAGTGCGAGAGTCTAGCATTTAGTATAGATTTCACGGCGAACAGCTCCTTCTCCGGCACTCTGATATATCGCCCCCCGGAACCAGACAAGCTGTTCCATAGATCCCTTCCAGAAATTATAGCCAATCGAAGCATGACAGCCGCTAATTACACGGTTCTAGGAGACCGTAATTTCCATTTTAACTCCCCCACAGATCATACTGCCTTGGAACTCACAGATGTGGTAGTCTAGCAGCCCTACAATTAACCCAGCTGGTCACAGCTCCAACCCATGAAAAGGGTAACCTCCTTGACCCAATCTTCAGCAATTGCACCGACTTGGTGGTGGGGCAACCCATTCGCCTCCCCTGGACGGACCATTTTTTAATTCCGCTTACCTGGCTCACTATCAAGACCCCCCTGGCCACCCCCCAAACCATAACGAAGAGAAACTGGGCAAAACTACCTTTGGAATCTTGGAAAACCAACCTAGACTCCACTCGCCCACCCCCCTGCATAGACCCTAACCTAGCATACAAAAATTATGAGGGCTGGATTAGGGACTCACTAGATACCATTCTCCCTTCCCAGAGTTCTTTGCCAAAGAGGCTGCACAAATCAGCTCCCTGGTTCTCGGACACCCTAAGAGAACAAAAACGCCTCTGTAGGAAACGAGAGAGAGCGTGGCGACTAAACTTCCTACCTGAAAAAAAGTCCCAATACAAAGAGGCAATTAAGGCCTATAGAGACGGGGTTAGGGCAGCCCAGGCTACTTACTTTGCAGATAAAATCATGGAAGCCAAGTCCAAACCCAGGGAAATCTTTCAATTATTGAAAAAATGCACTAAAGTGAACACGCCCCCCCCCTGAAAAAAACACAAGAACAATGTAATGAACTAGCGGATTTCTTTCACAATAAATTCACCCAGATCTATTCCTCTTTCCCAACAGCAGCCACCAATTCAGGAACAGTCATTCAAACATTCGCAAGTATCTCCCCCCCCCAGACCAGGCATATTTGGAATATTTCCCCCCACTTGACCTTGACACCCTCCACCAATTGGCACGCCAAGTCAAATCTGGCTCCCCCTGTGACCCAGCCCCACCTGAGATATTACTCCAGGCAAGCCAAGCCACCCTGCCCGTGATTCTAGACCTACTAAATTCCTCCATCTCCTCCTGCATAGTGCCCAAGGCATGGAAGAGAGCCATGGTCCGGGCAATATTAAAAAAAAACAATCTCAACCCAGACGATTACTCCAGCTACCGCCCTATCTCACTACTTCCCTGGATAAGCAAGGTCCTGGAGAAGTATATCAACACTCAATTAGTCCAATTTCTTGAAAACAACTCGTTATTGGACTCGACCCAGACAGGCTTCAGACCCAGACATGGTACTGAGACCGCCTTGCTAGCGGTTACCGAAGAAACACGAAGGATACTAGATCAGGGAGGATCAGTGGCAGTGATCCTCCTTGACCTAAGTGCAGCCTTTGACACGGTCAGCTATGCCATATTGCTGAACCGTCTACGCAATGTCGGAGTAACAGGAGATGCATTGAAGTGGCTTGACTCCTTCTTGACCAACAGATCCTTCCAGATCTTTGATGGGGAAACAGTGTCAGCTAGAAAATCACTTAGCTGTGGGGTGCCGCAGGGCTCCTCTTTGAGCCCTGCACTGTTTAACATATACATGAGACCACTGGCTGGGGTCGTCGAACCATACGGTATTAAAATCATATCATATGCTGACGATACCCAGCTAGTGGTTTCCCTGGCTCAAGAGGGCAACAGGCAAATATCGGAAGGTCTGATGAAGTGTCTAGAGGATGTCAAGGAGTGGATGACATCCTCCTCCCTAAAACTTAATGTAGATAAAACTGAGCTCATGCTCCTGGGCCCAGCACTGCCAGTGTCTTTCACCTCCCTATGGCCTCCTTGCCTGGGCACCCCTCCTACTCCTAAGGAATGTGTAAAAAGCCTAGGAGTATGGCTCGACAAAAATCTTTCCTTCTCCACTCAGGCCACTATGCTCTCCGCTACATGCTTCGGCTTGCTCAGAATATTGAGGAAAGTCCTACCTCTTCTGCCAATGGAAGCCACACAAGTAGCAATGCAAGGCTTGATTCAGTCCCGGCTAGACTCGAACAACGCCCTATACGTGGGAGCCCCCGAGATGACATTACGAAAGTTACAAGTGGTACAGAACTGCGCAGCCCGCACCCTGCTACAAATCCCACGTACTCAGTCAGCCAGACCCGCATTAAAAAGCCTACACTGGCTGCCAGTAAGGCAGAGAGTGGCATTCAAAGCATTATGCATTTCCCATCGGGCCTTCTGGAAAATAGGTCCCGCAATCAATACCAACTTAGTCACCCATTACCACCCAAAGAGAACCCTTCGGTCGACGGAGGCCTTCTTGGCCGTGGTACCTAAAGTAAGGAGAGCTAGGACCGGAGGAAGGATGTTCTCCCCAAACGCCTTTAAGTTGTGGAACTCACTGCCTTTACAACTCCGGTCCAATTCGAACTTGCTCTCCTTCCGTAAACAATTGAAGACCCTCCTGTTTGCAAGGTCCACTGAGCTCTAACCAACCCGCTTTTCACAGCCCTGTCTTCATGCTCAGCGCTTGGACGCCCATTGGGCAGCAATCGCGCTATACAAAAATTAATATAATAATATAATAATATAATATAACTTGCAACTGTGACATGTGAAGGGTTGCTGCTTTATATTTGGCTAGGCCCAACATTCTTAGTAGTTGCTGAGTATTGAAGCTGCTAGACAAAAGTGCAGTTAAAGACATGCTGGCAGAGAGACTAGTGATTACGGTACTTGGTATGAGTCTCTGGAAAGGTATAGTTGAAGTATGTCATAAATATTTAAGTGAATTTGTGAAATGAGGAGTACAGTCTGTCATATTGAAAGGACTGTATGATCTTGTGTCTGAGGTACAGAGTTGAATTGGGATACAAAATCTGCCTGTCCAACGTAGAAGGAATGTCCCAAATTTGTAGATTGTGCTTTTCGGAAAATACTGCGGGGGCTTCAAATGGACCATGTTTTATTAACTTCTGGGAGATAAAAAGAAATGGAAATGTTGTCTGCACACTTTGCACACTCATTTGTTCTCACTGGTGAACCACTCCTGATAAAAGTGCAGGTGATTCTCAGGCTCCCTGCTCCTGCTCAATCTGCATACAATACAGGGCCGGCACATTGAGAGACAGGGAATAACACCTCCATCGACTCCCCCACCTCCTTCCCCGCCAACGCTTTCTCTGCTTGTTTGTAAAACAAAGGTAACAGAGGCCCATCTGCGTAGGAAAATATCACTTAGACCCTCACTGGGTTGCTGGCAGGATCTGAACAGCACAGATAAAGTCCTAATCGGCTTCCATGCTACAGGAAAAAGTGGCACACAGTTGCAACTTACATACCGGCCTATTGTACATTGCCTGAGTGTCCGTCTTAACAATTTGAGTTTACAGAGGTATATCTATACTTCTACATGTAGTTTCAGAGGTGTTATGAATTGGACGATCAAACACTTATAAAACACAGGTATACATCTATTTGTATGGTTTCAGTAATATGGTGAGACTTACAACTGTGACATGTGAAGGGTTGGTGCTATATATTTGGCTAGGCCCAACACTCTGAGTAGTCGCTGAAAAGTGAAGCTACAACAGAAAACTGAGGTTTAGACATGCTGGCAAAGGAATTAGTGATTAGGCTACTTTGTATGAGTCTTCCAATCACCCAGACACTAGTCCTGTACTAATGCATTTATCCAGGCACTACCAATGCACTCATGCAAAGAAGGAGACTCAACCTATAAACACATTCAATCAATCAGATATTATGTACGTAAACATGAAATCACCCAGGCAGTAGTCTTGTTTTCTACCATTCTTTAAGCCACTACCTATGCACTCAACTATTCTGTCAAGCAATACTGAAGCAGTCATCAGATCATACAAGCACTACAGTTGCACTAAACCATTCACTCAGGCACTACTCATGCAGTCATCCATTCTGTGCAGCACTATTCATGCACTCATCCAATGATGAAAACATTAGCCTTGCACTCATACTTTCACTCAGGTACTTCCTATGTACTAATACAATCACCCAGGCAGTACCTTTGCACTCATGCAATCAAGGAGGCATTATTCATGTACACATGTAATAAGCAAGGAACTCGTTTTGCACTCAACTGTTCACTCAGGTACTACCTATGCAGTTATCTATTCTCTCAGGCACTAATAGAGATATAACTCAGTCGCAAGACATGCACTCTTTTTTACTAGAGAGACTGCACTTTCCATTTCAATAACACAACAAATTTCAACGCCGTACGTCATGTGTACCTTTCCACAGACTCGTACAAACTAGCCTAATCTCTAACCCCTCTGCCAGCATGTTTTAAACCTCACAAGTAGATTCACTATTTAGTGACTACTTAAAGTGTTTGGCCTAGCCAAATATAAAGCAGCAATGCTTCACATATCACTGCTCTAAGTCTCCCCATATTCCTGAACGCACGCCTTTTGCTAGTGGCATCATACATAAAAAATATATACAAATAGATCCATGATGGCACTAGCAAAAAGGCACAGACACATGTATACATGCTTTGAGGATTATTGTGAGATTTACAATAGTAACATTGCAAGGATTGGTGTTTTGAATTTCTGAGTTCTCTTGCTTGTTTGTGCACTTGTCAGGACTGTTCCTGCATGTCAGTTCCTTGTTTCTGCACTTGTGTGGTTTCTTACTGCATCCTTCGTGTGTGTTTCAGGAGCTCTGCTTCTTGTTTTTGTAATTTTCTTGTTTGTTTCTGCACCTTTTTTGGTTCTTTTTGCTGGCCTTTTTCCCATTTTTGCTGCTTGTTTGCCTCTTTCTACACCTCTCTTCCGTGTTTCTCCACTTCTAGTCTATCTTTGTGCACCTCACTTTTCTTTCTGCAGATCACTTGATTGTTTATGCACTTCCCTTGCCACTTTTACCATGTCTGTTGCTTCTTTCTGCAATTGTCTTGCTTCTATCCGCACCTCTGTTGGTTCTTTTGTCTATCATCTTGCCTCTTTTTGCACCCATGTGACATGTTTCTGCATCCATTTTCTCTCTTTCGGCACCTTTGTTGCGTCTTTGAGCATGTTCATTAGTCTGTTTCTGCAGCTGTCTTGCTTCCTTTTGCACCCGTCTTGCCTATTTCTGTACCTGTTCCCTGTTTTGCAGTTGTCTTGTCTCTTTCTGCTTCTGTCTTGTGTCTTTGTGCACTTTTCTTGGATGTTTGTGCACCTCTGTTGTTTCTTTGTTCACCACGATTGTCTCTTTGTACAGTTCTTTTGCATCTTTCTGAATTTCTCACATTTGTTACTTGCTGTGTTGTTCTATGTGTATTTCTTTTAGGTGTTTCTAAAAAAAATTTTTCTTTTTTAAACTTTCTTTTTGTCTCAGTACAATATTTCCTCTTTCTGCAGTTCTCTTGCTTGTTTCTAAACTTTAGTTTTTTATTGGTAAAAAAGAGAATAGCAATGTAATTGTAATTAATTGCTTACTAATGAGTATCAGAATTCAAATGTAAATAATTTAAAATACTTAATTCATGTCACACACTATTGAAAACTGTTCTTTGTTTTTTAGAAAATTATTTTGCTTGGATCACAAATTCAAGATGGCAAGAAAACATGAAAAGAGAAGACAGCAAATAAAACCGATCTACCACTGAGGAGAAAACTATTTATCTCACCCTGTTAAAACACTATAAAAATTCTATTCTACAAACTAAAACTACCTACTTCTCTCAAAAAATCATTAATTCATCGTCTAAATCCAAAGATGTCTTTTCTATCGTTAATGAGCTCACACAACCAGATCGGGTACTGGCCAAACCGGTCCCCTCACAGACTCTGTGCGACTCATTGAACGCATTTTTTATTGACAAAATTATTACTGTTAAAAACAATATCCCTCCCCCTACTCCATCTATGGACCCCATCACCACCTGTAAAAATCCATCATTGTTAGACCATAATCCTTTGATCTCCAAGGCAGAGTTGTTGAACCTCTTGAACAGAGTAAGCTCAGGCTCCCCGAATGATTGCTGCCCTCCCCATATCTTAAAAGAAGCTTTTCGGGCCTGTCCCGATCCTCCACTCTCATTTCTCAACAACTCTTTAATTACAGGCATTGTCACTGATACCTTTAAATGCACCATAGTGGTACCCATTCTGAAAAAACCCAATGCCGATCCCCTGGTGTTGAGCAATTTCCACCCTATTTCTCTGCTCCTGTTCCTCAGTAAAATTTTGGAGGCTCATGTGACCAACTGTCTTAGTTCATTCATTGAGTCGTCCCAATTCTTGGACCCCCAGCAGGCGGGTTTCAGGCCGGCGCATTCCACTGAGGCTGGTATTGTGGCTGTGATGGACGAGCTCAGGAGGGGAGCCGATAATAATATCGCCCAGGCACTTGTGCTTTTGGATTTATCGGCTGCTTTTGACACGGTCGTTCATGATCTTCTGATGGACCATGTCAACAGCGCCGGCATCCAAGGTGTGGCTCTTGAGTGGATCAGATCCTTCTTACATCATCGTTCCCAGGCTGTTCATTTATCCACCTTCTCAGCCACTCCTGGGAAATTGACCTGCGGGGTTCCCCAAGGTTTTGCCTTATTGCCACTCTTATTTAATTTGTATATGCAACCCTTGATCCGTTCTTTATGCAATAGCCCAGCCACCATCCTCAATTATGCTGATGATATTCAAATGGTTTTTAATCTTGATTCTTCTCCCACATCCATCGCCAACTTTCAGTCCACCATGATTTTTATTGGCGAATGGATGCGTCAAAGCCAATTGAAACTTAACCCTGACAAAACTGAGCTTGTTTTAACTGGAGGGTCTCTCAATCCATGGAACCCCAGCTTCTGGCCATCCTCCTGGGGCTCCTCTCCCTCCCCTGCAGACTCCGTGAAGAGTCTAGGGGTTATCATCAGCAAGGATCTTTTTTTAAAACCTCAGATTAACGCAGTCACTTCCTCATGTTTCTTCCATTTTCGGAGAATCCGAAAAATGTGCAGGTTCCTGACCACTGAGGCCCTCATATTAGTCATCATGGCATTGATTACCTCCCGCCTTGACTATGCCAACGTTCTTTACGTTGGCATTCCAGCTTACCAGCTTCGCCAACTACAACTGGCTCAGAATCAAGCAGCAAGACTTATTTTTCATCAACCTAAATACCAACACGTCTCCCCTTTGCTGAAGAGGCTTCATTGGCTTCCGGTGGCAAAACGCTGTATTTTCAAACTCGGCTGTACCACCTTTAAGTCACTAACTGGCCATGGTCCTGCTTTTATTGCATCTAGGATTCATCGTTACGTTCCATCTCGTAACCTCCATTCCTTACACCACAACCTTCTTTCCGTCCCCTCCTTTAAACGGAAAAAACATGGTGGCCTCAGGCTTTCATTTCTGGCACCCAAACTATGGAATTCTCTTCCATATGGACTCAGGTCTATCTCCTGTTACTCCTCTTTTAGGAAAACTTTAAAAACTCATTTGTTTCGCCAAGCCTATGAATAACATCTTCACTTCGTCTCCCACTCTTGCTATTCCGTTCTCAGCGCCATGAAACCATTTGGTGTCCGTGCGCTTTATAAATATTTTTACATTACATTACATTACTTAAAGAAAAGTAAAAAGACTGCATTACAAACATATGAAAATGTTACTAAGGATAAATTGTGTTCTGGCAAGAGCACTGGACAGTTTCTTAAAACAGTTGCAGGGAAAATAAAGATAGACAATAGCAATGAAAGGAAAAAGAAGAATTTTACAACAAAGCAGAAGTAGAACGTCATTTCTAATGGTAAAAAAACATTACTTTTTGGAAAAACAACGCGTCACAAGAAGAGAAAAACTATTTAATCAGATATATGTACAAATTTGTTGAAACAGAGTAATTCAAAATGCATTAAAAGATTGTAAAAAGTATTAAATAAAATCATCAGCATATAAGAAGAAGCAACAGATTGAAAGTGTAGTAGATACTGCGTTTGATTTAAAACAAAAATTATTATTTTTTAAATATTGAAGAGAACGAGAACATTGGATAAAATAATTAAATTTATAAAAGACAAAAGCAAAAAAAAAAGACTTGTTAATAGAATTAACTTTTGTAAAACTTTCACTGGTGAATGGAAGCACACTTCTACTAGTGAACCTTTCCTTAATGAAGAAAGCTACTTTAAACATAACATATTAGTGTATTCAGTTCATACTAGTGGTCGATGCTATGAGATGAAAGATGGTTGTCCCATTACAAAAGAAGAAATGGTTGTTAGTAGTGTGGAAGAAGTAATAGCAGAAGAATTGCAAGGGAAGTGTACACAAGCTCCTGTATGTAAGTGGGATTGTACCAGTATTTGTAGTATTCAATAGGAATTTATTGTGGGATTGCAAATTATTTTACGAGAGTATGCAAAAAATATGTTAAAAAGAAGATTAGGATGTTACAAGGACTAGAGCCATATAAAAAAAGAAAATATACCAAGTTGTACAGACATTTTCTGGCTTGCCTTTCAAGAAAAGTCTGTAAAAGTACTTTTCATCACTTAAGAATGTTAGCAGGACACCACTCAGAAATGCGGAAGTTAGTAAAGAAAGTGTACTATGTAAAAACTCCTGCATTATGTTTAAGTGAAATTACCACAGCTCTTTGACATGGTTCTTTATCAGATGTACACAAAATTTGTGATGATATACAATTTTGTTTTTTTGGTTCACAATAGGAGTGTGTAGAAAGTGAGAGCTTGATACGTGTAGATGTTGAAGAACACAGGAAAGAGATTAGTGTTGATGAGTTTGTAGAAAAAATTAGAAAGTTTAAGGCTGTGTCCTCTGAAAAACCAAACTATGGGGCCGATTATGATGGCGGACTGACCTGAGTCCGTCTGCCACCATAGAGTAGGGGGGAACGTCCGCATGGGCAGCGGCGTTGCCCCCGTGAAGATTAGGATGTGACCGCCAGGGTGGCAATCACATCCTCTATCCTTAACATTGCGGCGGGTGCAGCTTCAAGCTGCACCCGCCGCAATGTTGAAAATGCATACTTTGCATTTGTATGCAGAAAGCGGCAGGCACCGCGCGGTGCCTGCCGATCTCTGCATACAAATGCAGGGGGGTACCATAGGTACCCCCCATGTGCACCCCCCACCCCCCTTCACCTAGGGGGCCCGCAACGGGCCCCTGCAGTGAAGTACCACATGCTTTTCCACGGCGGAAAATCCGCAGCGGAAAAGCATCTTTTCAAGCATTTCCTAATATGGTGGACGGTGTCTGAGAGACACCGCCACCATATTAGAGCTTTTCCGCCGCGGTTGTAAGCCAACCACGGCGGAATAGCTGCGGACTGAAACCAGGACCCACCAGCCATCCTAATGTGGCGGTGGGTCTCTGGTGGGTCCGCTGCGGTTTTTCCGCATCCTCTGGGCCGGCGGTGGCTTCCGCCGGCCCGGAGGATGCGGAAAAACCGCAATCCTAATAGGCCCCTATGTTTGTATTTGTTGTCGATGTTCTCATATAGACGTAAAACTAGGAATGTTAATTTATATTTAAAAAAGTGAAAAGGAAGACAATGATAAGTTGCAGAAATTTGGTGCTTGTTTGTTGGTGAAAATTTCGATTTAAGTCGGGTACCGATCAACGTATTTGTAAATATTGTTACAACAAATTAGAGGAGAACAACATGCCAACTAGAGGTGTACATAACAACTTAGAGTTAGTAGCTATTCCAGAGGAACTGGCAGATTTGAATGCATATCAGGCAATTCTTATTCAATCTGTACGCCCATTTCAAGCCATAATTTGTGTGTAGCCTAAAACAAGCAAGCTGACACCAACAAACAGATTTACAAAGAGGTCTGAAAGGAAGAGTTGTGTACTTACCTTTAGATTTTAAGAAAAATATTCAAACTGTTGGCGGAGACAGAGAGGAAAAGGAGTCTGTAGTTATTCTAGTAAATGGCGTCCCAATAAAGAGTTAAAAAGTATGGCAAGAGTTTGTAGATGTTAATAAACTTCAGAAGGCTACATTAGATCACGTAGAGAACAATATTTATAATAAAACTGTAAATTTTGATGAACAGGTAATATGTTTAGAAGATGAATCAGAAATTTCAAGTGGCCAAATAGAAAAAGTGGACAAGGCCAGAAGTGAAGAGATTTATGAGCATTACACGATACAGCCTCTACATTCAAAAGAAGTGATAGGAAACAGAATATGTGACGTTACAACTCTTGCTAATACATCGCATGCCTTTGCAACGCAAATTTTTACTCAGACTTTCTGTTGGGGCGCTGGAAGTTGGAATTAATTAATTTTCCATTTCAACTCCAGTGTGTGCAACAGTAGGGAAGGTGTTGGTGTTAAATCCAACACCTTCTACCCACTGCTGCACACCGTTTGCGTTGCAACGACATGCGATGTAAAGGCATGCGTTGTAACAGTTCCTTTTTTAAAGGCTGTTTCCCTAGGAAACAGCATTGAATTATATCAAATGAAAAAAAGGAAAGGGAACTCCAACAAGTGTATGGGAAAAAAGATTAGAAGCTTGTTGTTTTCCACAACTGTTCCCCACTAGAGAAGGAGCACGATTTGGTGAGCGACCTTTGCACATTCCAGCTGCAGAATACCGCTCGATAAGATTGTACTATGAAGATCCAAGATTTCAACAGTGCATTCCATATATATTTAATCTTCTGTTTGAAAGATATTTGTCTGCTCTTTCATATGAAGTGAATCACATATTAAAAGCAGGAGTTCATCTTCAACATGTTTCTGCAAAAGAATTCATGGACAAAGTTCAACAAAGAGAGGAAAATTTGGACTCACATCAATTTGATGGCATGTCAATCAACGTGGTAGCAATGAATATTGATTTCATCATCACAGTGAACTTAAATCTATGTTGAGACACTTAGGTACACCAACAAGGTTTGTAACACTTAGCTATGCTGAATATATGCGTGGAAAGATTTACTTGAATTTCTACAAGAAGCAAATTTAAATATAAAAAATATTGAAATGAAGTCGCCTGGAGAACTCTGGGGCTCATTATGATGGCCAGACATGCGGCAGTCTCACTAGTGCAATTAGGATGTGCCCGCCATACTGGCGGGCGCATCCTGCCTTTTAACAGGCAGCACTGTCCACAATGCCAAAAGAGCATGCAAAGCATTTCCTGTACCACGTGGCAGGCACCATGCGGTGCCTACCACTTGGTGCATGGAACTGCAGGGAGGTATCATGGGTACCCCCCCTAGTGCACCCCCCCGCACACAGAGGGGGCCCATAATGGGCCCCCAAAGCCAGTCTCTGCCTGTCTTTTTGCAGCGGGGTATCCGCTGCAAAAAGACAGGTGGACGGGCATACCGTAATCCCTACGGCAGTGCCTGCACAGCACCGCTGCAATATTGCCCTGTTTCCGGGTTCCGCAAGGCGAGGGATAAGGACCACCTTGCGGAATCATGGCAGACGGACTTGCCGTCCGCCACGTTACCATTGGGAGTCCCACTGCCATTCTAATTTGGAGATGGGAATTTTCAGTATGATGGCGGAAGTACCACCACTTGAGAATGCAACAGATTTTAAAAACAGAATACAATGCGCTGTTTGGAGGAAAACATTTATCTATATTAGGAGATCTACTACAACTAAGTACTGTAAAAGGACAGCGAGTTTTAAAACACTTCTGTATAAAGACACTTAGAAAACTTAGCAAAGTATTGGAAATGTGGACATTTAGTAACATTTTCAATATAAAGAACTTATAAAGAATATGCGACAAGCAAGTGACTAAGATTACGGAAATCTTCTTGAAGATTCAAGAATTGGTGTCTTGAAAAAACATGGTAAAAAAGCTTTAGAAAGTCAGCTACTAAGGAACTTCTTTACAACTGAAAACGCAGCGTCTGAAGTAGTGTACAAGAAGATTGGAGAAAAGATGTCTATAGTTTGCCTCATACCTACACTGCAAGAGTGTTCTACATTCAATCAAGAACTTTTTAAACTGGAAAAACAAGAAACAGTTGAAATTGAAGCTACTGGTAAAATTGAACACCAGGGAGTGACTATTCTTCTAGTCTTCTAAATGATTAGTTGTACCATGAATTGGGTTTAGGGTTGGGGATCTTCCTAATTGGCTTGGTATTGATAAAATAACTTTTCAGCCCAGTAAAGAGCTTGTTGTGAATCCTAATTAAATTGAAGTTAAGAACCTCTTGTGTGCCACATTCATAAAGTTCCTTCAATGACACTGAAACTAGGGCCCTAATCCCTTGCACCTTCCTTTCATCGAGGGCCACCTTGGCCCATCGGACCCTTCTCAAATCGTTTGCCAAGATTACTTGGATACGACATGTGTCAGCCTCCGTGGTAAGCATACTACAGAAGCTCCTGTCATTCCAAGTGAGGACCAACGGATTATGATCACTTTCATGTCTAGAACTAGGGGCCACAACTCCACGTTCACTAGGATATAGTCTATACGACTTTTAGATCGCCCATTGTCGAAGGTCGCCGCACCCAGGGCATCAGACACTGTCCTTCCGTTAACCGCCCTGAGACCCCATTCCAGGCACAACCCTTTGAGTTGAAAGGCAGCCTCCGTCCATTTTTTAATAGGCAGGAGGTCCAACTGTGGCACACCCCAAAGCTCATCCACCTCGTTGCTAAGTCTACTGTCTTCCGTATTCAGGGGCTCAAAACAGGTATTAAAATCTCCTGCAATTATGAGGTTAGAATTATGTGATCCTTCTGTTAAAACGGTCTCTAGGGCAACAATAACCTGTGAGCACCTACCACCCGGTTGGCCCCTTGCATAGACATTAAACAGGAGTAAGTCTAGGCCTTTAGTAGATTTGAATCTAATGACCTGGATATCTGGACTATCAAGATGAATCTCCTCTACGGTAAACCCCTCAGATTGCCTTATCCAACAAGTTAGTCCACCCAATGGTCTCCCCCTGTGGCCCCTTGTATCCGGTTTAGTGAAATTTAAATAACCAGCATGAAACACAGGATCAATCGACCATGTTTCTTGAAATGCCCAGATGTCTGCACCTTCAATATAGAGGGACCAATCAATTGAAGCAGGCTTTGACTCCAGACCCGCTATATTCCATGAAGAAATAACCAGGGAATTCTTCTGAAAGGCAGGGTCAGATCACCGAGTGGCGGCTACTCTTACCACTTGGTGTTTGTCGGGCACCATTGCCAGAGGGATTTGGGGGGGTGGACACTACTATACAATCTGTTGGCATGGCATAGGGCAGCCAAACGTCATGATAACCCCTTCAGATACCTCACTGTCCCCACTCACCAAACCCTTGTGTACGTGTACTCTTGACCTGAAGCTCAAGACTACACAGTCTCCTGGCATGGTCTTTGTGGCATGTCCGACCCAATCTATATGTCTGACCATTTTAAACTCTTTAAATAAGGCGTCCCCTAAACCAGTTTTTTTAATCAAATAGTGGAGAGCCTTATTTTTAAGAGTTGACCAGTGTTCGTAAGAGCCGTGGGAAAGGGGGGTACATTCGCTAGAATTACTGTGTAGGGAGTTGCTTCTGATGGTAAGTGGAGGTAGGAGTGCTTCTCTATCCGGCCATCATGTCCGTTGTTTTCGAACCTCCGGGAACCCTCTGTCTCTAGTGACCTTCTGTTGGGCAAAGTCTTATCCACACTTATGCCGGTAGCAGGAGTGCTCCTAAGCCTCCCTGCTTGGAGATCTCCTCCCACAAATATCTGGGCATTCGCCTTAACACCACCCTGGTCCCTGTGTATTTCCCCTACTCTAACAGGAATATCGCTTATTGCGGCCTGCTTACCAGGCATTGCCTGGATCACTTGGGGAGGACACGCCAGCCCAACTTCAATCTTAAGTAGTCTACTATCCACAGAGTCTAATCTTTTAAGAATTGGTTCGAGTAGGGCTGTCAATTGCTCTTTTAATAAAATACAGATATCACTTTTGGTCAGCGGGAGAGTGTTAGTAGCCGTGGGGGGACTAGCTGAGGATTTAGTATTTGGGTTACCAAATACAAAGACCCCACTTGTACCATTGGGTGCTGGAGGAGACTTTAGTGTCTTGGTACCTCGCCCCTTTCTTTTTTTAGTTGGGGGTTCTTTGTTTATAGCACCCAGAGCCTTCATCCCTCTTGTTGTTACCAAGGCTGGACTACTGACATTACTCAGAGGCTGGAGGGTAGGTTGTTCTGGGCTAGTGGGAAGCAAACTTCGTGACCTAAACAACGAGTGCAGCTGGAGAACAACAAGTGGTTTTTATTTGATTCAGTTCTCTTGCGAGAACAACAAATACATAAACAATAACATTTACAATTTGTGTTAATAAAATTATCACGTTAATATAATTTTAAAAAAGACTTAAAAAAGTTATACATATTAATGCATACAAATTCATTGGGTGGACTTTTGAAGAAGGAAATCAACATTTGGACCGAATTTATATTACATTTTGTTTTGATCTGAGTGATATATCTGTATCTGGCTGCTACCACGATCTCATTTGGGCATGCAAATAGAACATGTTCAAGATCTTGCACCCCACCTTTACATAAGTCACATTGATTAGTTCCTCCTTGATTTGATGCCCACTTAAAGGTGTGTGATTTCAGAGGTAGTATTCCTAGCCGTACTTGAATAATATTTCGCCTTACTCCATGGTTTACATTAAAAAAGATATATGGTTGCATTTTTTTTAAAACTAATGTGGCCGCGTACTGTTTGTACATTGAGAGCCTGGAGAAGTGTTGGATGTCAAGTTCCATGCTTAGCCTTGGTGTTAAGTGCTTCAGGGCAAGTTTCAGCTGGGCTGGTGACCAAGATTTGAAAATTTCTAAGAAAACTGAAGTTAGTTTAAAAGCGTTGCTTAGGTTTTTACTAAATATATACGTTGGAGAGTCTTGCTCCAGTGACTCTATTTTTAACAGGGCTCTATGGGTTCCTGGATCGACATGAACCAAATTGTATGCCCATCTTATTATGTTTGTAATCCCTCTGGAGTCGGAACTGGTTAACGATAGTTCTAACCTAAGAGCTTGGACCGGAACTGCTTGCGGCATCCTGGATAACTTCTGCAGGATTTTTCCTTCTTTAACGTCTATTTGAATCCATTCTTTTATTGGGATATATTCTCTTGCATATGATAAAACTGCTGGGATTTTTGAATTATATATCTGGAGCAAAGAGGAGAATTGTCTTCGGGCAATGGATGAATAGAGTCTTTGAAGGACCCCTGCGTGGACATCTGCACTTCGACCTATTTTTTGCAGATGAGGCTGGTTGTGCAAAGAGCGAGTAAATGTTCTCCCAAGGTATATGTATTCTTTAACAATTTCCAGTGGTTTTCCTCCTAATAACCAATTATATTTATAGTGAGACTTCTTTCTTGTAAATGGTAGAATTTTAGTTTTAGTGATATTTGGAATTAAATAATTTTCGTCTGTATATCTAGTAAGTGCCGAGAGGTTTTGTTGGAGGCCGAATGGAGTCAAGTCCAGGATTACTACGTCATCGGCATACATCATACAGTGAATTTTAGTGAAAGCGATCTTCAGCGGGAGGTTATTGACCTGATTAAGAATTTCCGGTAGATCACTCAAATATAAGGAAAACAATAAGGAAGCTAAAAGGCACCCTTGGCGCAGCCCGTTTGGAGTTGATATTGGGGAGGTTAGGCCCTTCTCCCTCCCTAGTTGTACTTGACACCAGGTCCCTGAGTATAATGATGTTAATAAATGGAGAAGATTTTGTGGTATTCCCATTTTCTGGAGTTTGCTCCAAAGTTTGACTCGGTCGACCCTGTCGAAGGCAGTGGTAAAATCTACAAATACTGCATATACTACCTGGAATCTTTTGATCACATATTTTTCTAGTATTGTTTGAAGTACTGCTATATTGTCTGTAACTGAGTGTTTGGCTCTAAATCCTGCTTGGTAACGTGGAATGGAGCCGGTTGATAATGCCCATTCTTTTAGGTGATCTAGAACAGCGGCTGCAAAAATCTTACTGGTTGAATCAAGGAGAGCAATCTGTCGGTAGTTGCCGGGAAGCATTCTGGAGCCTTTTTTATGGATTGGGATTACTATACTTCCCTTCCAGGACTTTGGAGTTTCCCCTGTACTAATTATATGGTTAAACAGGCATGCTAAAAACTTGCTCCACTCCATTGAGTTGTTCTTTAGAACCGTTATAGGAATTTGGTCTGGACCCATTGCAGCTGAGGGTCTCGCCTTTTTTATGTAATATTCAACTAAAGATGGTATTAGAGGGTTGATGTTTATAACTTTGTCCTGTCCTATATTGGCTTGCATTGCTGTGTCACAGTTGGAAATTTGGTTTACTTTGTATAAATTGATTATGTATGTTTCCCATTCTGATGGTGGGACTGATTTGATTTTATCGATTTTTGTGTTCCTGTTTCTTGTGCTATTATAATCCAGTAGGATTGTTTATTCTGTCTTTGTGCCGCTATTTGTAGGTCTATCCATTTATTATCCTGTTGGATTCGTTTTTCTTTTAATTTTTGTCTTCTACAGTAGTTTTTTAATGTATTGATTTCCAATTTTCTGGTGTCAGTAAAGTTCAGGAATTGCACCCTAATTAATTTGTTTAATTCGATTGCCTTGGGATCTCTCGTCGATCGTTTGTTACCTTGTGTTTTTGTCGTTCTTCGTGTTACAATTTCCTGTAGTAGGTGAACAAGAGTCTTGACCACAGCCTCGAAGTTTGATATTGGATTTAAGTTTTGGTTAATTAAAAGTAAGTTTGAATTCTTAATTGTTTGAGTGATTTTTTCAAAGAATTTTGGATTCCATGCTACCCAGCCTTGGGCTGGATTTTACAAAGCTGTTCTGTGCAATTCCATTATATGCACTGGCGATGATCGTTTCACTATTATCCCTGTTGCTAATTGAAGAATGGCGTGATCGCTTCCTTTCTCAAACCTCATATTAAGTTGATGGGCTAGCTCGAAGAGGCTTGGACTGCAGATCATATAATCGAGGATTTATGTTTTGAGTCCACCCTTTCTCGTGAAGAAAGCTGGGATGTTGCCTTCGGTGTTACCATTTAAAAGTACTCCGTTAAGGGTAGCGATTGATGTTAAAATGATTTTCCCTCTCTTATTTGATTTACTTCCTGAGGGAAATTGTGGAATAGGTAATGCCTGGGCCTCATCTTTTTCTCCTAACTCCAATTTTTCTAATAAATCATTAGAGATATGCCAATTCAGGTCTCCTGTGAGGAACATCAGCGGAAAATGTTCTTCTTCTAGCACCTTTTCGATATCCTCGAATATAATTAGGGAAAAGGCATCAATTTTTGTCCCTGGGGGTATATAAACGTTAAAAATAAGCATTTTGGTCAGGGTTCTGGTCTTGTCGGTCCTTATTTTGATTTTTAAACATTGGAGCTTCTTAGAATGCGCAGGGATGATCTCCTGGTCCCAATGATAATCTTCAGATAGAAGGATTGCAATCCCTCCTTTTGCGTGACCATGCGTAACCGGTTCTGCTGGAAGATCATACACAAAATAGTCAGGGAAGTCGGAGTTTGTGGTTGCCCAAGTTTTTTGTAAGGCCACGATCCCTGGGCGATCTTGGGAAATCGTTGCTAGTTTTTCTTGTGTTTTCCCTGCGATGTTCCAGGAATAGATAGTTAGGCCGTGGCTAGAAAGGGCGCTTAATTTCTGGGCCCAGCCTTTTGTTATTAAGGTTCTCTGTGATCCAAGCCCATGAGTTATCGGTTGGAATTGTTTCCTGAATCGTATTGTTCTTAACCCAGCTTCGCCTTTTTCCATTGGTAATTGAGATTGAAATGTCATCTTTATAGGAATTTGGCCAGTTGTTATTGATATGCCGGGTTACTAATAGGTGGTGTTGTTTAACTAAGCGGGATTCTGGTATTGGGCCTGTTTCCCCTTTTACAGGGGCCATGTCGAATCCACATTTATGTAGGGTCTCTTTTTCTTTACATATCATTGCTGGGATGACTGGCGACCAGAATTCTACAACCGCTATTGTTGTTTTATTTATGTCTGGAAAAGTTACTACTTTAATGTTGTTTCTTGCTAGTGCCTGTAAAAGTTGTATCCTTTGGAGCAAGTTTATTATTCTACCTCGGTTTAGAGGGTCCTCGCCTGAAGGAAAAAGATCTATAATTTCGACTCTGCAAGAACGGCTTATCTCTGATTGATTAGATTCCTCCCTCGTCGATGGATTTTGTTGTTGACTTTCCTTTTGTATTTTTAATTTCTTATTGAAGATCCTAGGGACAAATAATCGGGTGATATAATTTAAAGGCTGGGAAAGTGCTACTTGTGCCTTAGAGATCATGTTGACTTTGTTCCGTCGTGTTATTACATATCTGGTCTTCCTTTGTTTTTAGGTCATCAGTTGGGATTATTTCTGGAAATCTTGTTTTTCGAGCCTTCTGTTTTCCAAACCTTCTGTTTTTCCTTTTATTTGCCCGCTTACGATAGTTAACCTCTGATCTCCCTTTTGCTGTTACTGGATGCGGAGATGCGACTGATGACGTATTTGTTGAAGTTTCTATTATTTTTTGTTTTATCATATTTGAACCGTTTGATGCTTTTTTTGTTTTTATTTTATTAAATAATGGATAATATGCTATAGTCTGTGCTATCGTTTTGGACTCTTTTGACTCCTTAAAGAGTTTTCGTAGGGAATAGGTTTGGTTATATTTCTTTTTTCTTTTTTTTCTTTTTGTTTACTTCGACCGGTTTGAGAAGCCGAGTCGGTCTTTGATAAAAATACTGTTGTTATTGATTTTGATGCTTGTGTAATAGAGACTTTGTCCCCTATTACTAATTTTTCCTCTTCGTTATCATGTGGTATTTTTGATTGTTGTTTGTTCCTTTTTTTCTCAACCATGATCAAGATTCCTATTTGGGTGTCTAACAAGTGATCTGTATTTCCCAAGATGCTCCCTAAGTGAGAGAGAACTGATTCTAAAATTCTTTGTAGAGTAACCAGAGCTTTGGATACTGATGTTTGATCGGTGGTGGGATCAATAGATTTTAGCATAAGGAAATCCGGGGTTTGCGAGAGAAAGACTTCAGATCCTGAATGTTTTCGTGGTGTACTGTTGTGTATTTCCTTTTGGTGTACCTTGTTGAAAACTATGTCTTTAAAACTTATGTCGGGGCAAGTGATGTCAAATTCCAGATGTTCTTGGTTTTGTTGATCGTCAGAATTTTCTGATTTTATAGTTGTAGTGTTAGTATTTGCTTGTGGCCAGGTTTTATTATTTGGTGCTTCCTCCTGCCCTATTTTGTTAGTGGCCACTGATATTTCTTTTATTCCTTCCTCTTTTATTTGGGTCGTTTGAATTTGCTCTGTTACTTCTTGTCCTATACTGTTAATAATCACCAGGTTTTCCTTTTTTTTTTCTTTTAGTTTTGGTTGGTTTAATTGAATTTGCTCCAGGTCCTTAGTAGACTGATTTGAAAAATATTTAAGTATTCCAGTAGGAGGTTCGGAATTTAGTGGACAAACCATTTTCCCGGAACTCCTTCTTATTGCTTGATCAGTTCCTAATCTTTTCATGTATATGGTACGTGATCTCAGCTTTTTGTATGCCATACTGCAATAAATGAATTAAAGTGTGATAGGTTTTGTTGCCAATAAAGGAGGTTAGTACCTCCAATGCTTTTGAGGACTCACACTCCCAACCTTACACCTCTTGCCACCTCCAATAGCGGGAAGATGCAGTTTATGTGTAAAATCTTGGTGTAGTAGGGGCCTTCCACCGCCCCTGGTAGTGTCCGAGGTTATTTGCTGCTCCCAACACCTCTTAGATACTCTGTCGGTGGAATATGTACCCTGCTGGACCAGCTACTCTAAAGAGGTGGCCAGCGGTTCCTCGCCGCCACCGAGGAAAAGTTGCTGTTATAAATCTGAGAGCTTATAGTAATAACCTTAGTTCTTCTCACCTTCCCAAAATGGCGTCCAACTGCTCCAACCGCAGGGTATAGCCTACTGGGTTCTAGTCCAGGGTGTTCCACCTCCAATCTGGCAGCTCCGGGGACTCCAGCAATGCCCCGGCCGCGCCCTACTCTGTCAGGTGGCTCCTGCCGCAGGAGAGAGCGCTTGCCTGTGTTGCTCTGCGAGGTGAGTGGCCCCGCCTCACCGCCGCCTTGCTCCGAGGTCTCCGTTTCGATCCTGGCCCTCGGGCGCCGTGAAAACGCTCCGCAGCTCCCCCGCTCTTCAAGATGACCAGCACCCCCAGCAGCACTTATTCTGGCCGCACGGCTCAGTCCGCCGGGAGGGGTGCAGAGAAAACGCCGACAGGGACCCGCCTGTCAGCCAGAGAGAGAGACGTGAGAGTCCCTGCTGGCCGGACCCAGGGGCCGCCCCGCGGGTCCCACCACTCCCCGGCGCCCAGCAGCCTAACTGCGGCCAAAATGCTCCGGCGGGACCGCGGCCTTCGGGATTCGACGACAGCCAGTCGGTCTGTGTTTACCGAGCTTGCCGCTGTTCTCTCCTTGCGCTCCTGCTCAGAGTCTGCGCTCCACTGATCCTCCTTCCGTCAGCTGATCCTCGTCAGGTTACTAGAAGAAGCGGTAACAGTGGCTATCTGGGTGCTGGGTAACTGGGCACATGGTAATGATCCCCTCCTTAAAAGAGTGGGATCGAGGGAGAGTCTACATTCAGTAGCCTCAATCTCATGAATTAATACTGATTCCGCCCTTATGAGAAAGGCATCAAGCGTTCCCACCACCCTGTCCCCCACTCTCCTTTTAGCCATAATACAAGAAGAAAAACGCTTAATACAGTGACAATTTAATGTCCCACTAACAAGCCCCCTGCAGCTGAGTGCAGCAGTCCAAAGATAGAGGTTCTTACTGTCCAGAAGTTGGGTTGTCAGAGGGGTGGCCCAGCCCAGCCTCGTCTGGCCTCGGACGGCCTGAGACGGTCCCGCCCTTGTCCCGGGCTTAACCCGCGCGTGATCCCGCGACGCGGGGGCTCTCCTCAATTTTATGTGCCTCCGGGCATGGTCTGGGCAGTGGCGGCTTCCGCCGCAAAGGCTCACGGGACTTGTAGTCCCCCCTCACATGTGGGTCCGCGCAGCATTGCCGTAGAGCTGCAGCAGTGGGAGGGGGACCGGGAGACCAGTAGCGGGACAAAGCAGACAATAGCAGGTTAGTTCAATGCCCCCAAAAGAAGGATTTCGCTGAGCACCCACTCCGCCGGGGCTCTCCTCAATTTTATGTGCCTCCAGGCGCGGTCTGGGCAGTGGCGGCTTCTGCCGCAAAGGCTCACGGGACTTGTAGTCCCCCCTCACCTGTGGGGCCACGCAGCGTTGCCGTAAAGCTGCAGCGGCGGGAGGGGGACCGCGAGCCCAGCAGCGGGACAAAGCGGACAATAGTAGGTTAGTTCAATGCCCCCACAAAAAGGATTTCGCTGAGCACCTGACATGAGACACACTCAAGAGGAAACTTGAGAAAAATGTAAAAAAAATAACAGGTATTTTTGTATATTCTACTTAATTGGGTAAGTACTCTTGTAGACATACATTTTTGCAGGCAAGTAAAACTGTAACACAATGAGTTTTTACAGAGTATGTTTTCATATGGAGAAAGGAACATATACTTCATACAGATATTTGCAAGCGTATTTTGTGGGTCTCCTTTAGAACGTAAGGTGCCACGGGCCCAAGGTCCAAAGTACCACCAGCAGTTCAAGTTTATCTGCCCTGGCATGTCTGGGTGCAAATGTGCTGAATGGGCTAGTGACTTGAGTGCTATATCACAGGCAAAGGGGGTGGCACCTAGAACAGGCTGCAAAAGGGGACTAGAGGAGAAGTCTGGGAGTTCCCAACAGGGGGCTTGGTTCATGTGGTTGCTGGGAGCAGGCAGACACAGTCAGTTGTCATAGATCTGGGCCGGGGAGCTTGGGTGCAGAGAGTTTAGGTCAGCTGGGAACGTGCATCAAAGGCACTCGCGGTTCTCAGTTAGACTTGCAGAGGGGGGAAAACTGGACAGCTGGGCCACTCTCAGTGCTGGCTCCTATGATGCTGATGTCCCTCATCCGCTGGTCAGTCGATTCAGTGTTGGAGTCCCGATTGAACTACAAACAATTGTTGATTGCGGAAAGAGGTAAAGTACACCAGGTATTGGTGCACTCCACCTTTGGTTGGTCCTGATGTCTTCCCACTTGGTAGGGAGGCATATATGACCTCCTGAAACACGGTGACATCCTCCTGGTTGGCAGCTGCTTTGGTTGTCCCGGTGGTCAGCACAACGGTGAACTGGATGTTGTGGTTGGAGCTTGCAGGTTGCAGGGAAGTAGCTCCTTCACTTCAAGGGAGATATTGACATCTTGCCAAAGTACTTGAGGCCCCCCGGACTTTTGTAGTGATTGTTGGAATAGGAGCAGGCAGGCAGGGTTTGGCACCAAAGTCCACAAGTTCTTGCTTCTGCTCTTCTTGGTCCTTTTTCTTCTTTTGTCAGGGGAATCTGAGTTCCTGGTGTCAGGGTACTACCTAAATACTAATGTTTGGGACATTAAGCAGATTGAGGGGTGGTAGACAATGGTCTACTTACTCTGGGGGTCACAATAGCCCCATCTGACCAATTCCTGTGGGGTGTGGGCATAACCCTGTTCCAGAGTTCCTAATTTCACAAAAGTCAAGACGGTGGATTCCTTCTTTCATAGAGCATATCATGCAGCCCACCTTAGGGGTGTGACTAGCCTGGTGGTGAAACATGTCTACTTGCATATCTCATTTCTGGCCTATCCTGGTGTCAAATGGGTCTCTGGGCAGTCGGTGTTATCTCCCAGGTCTGAGGGAAGCTGAGGTTACATATCAAATGGGACAGAGGCTTTGATTCCTCTGGCCTTGGTATGCCGATTCCCTAGCCATCCTGCTGGAGGAGGTGTAAACACCTCTTGCCAAAGCAGGCATTGATTCTGACCTCTGAGTGCGCAGGCTCTCTCCTCCAGGGGGTCAGAAACTCATCTGTGGTGACAGGCTGGATAATACCAGTCAGCCAACACTCTAAGAGTCTGGTAGGTTTTCAGCACCTTTAATAAATCCACAATGGGCATCAGTATGGATTTATTAAGAAACTGTGTTTGATACCAAACACCATTGGTTTCAGGGAAGCATCATCTAGCTAGGGAACTCATTATGACCAGTGCCCAATAAATGTACTTAAGATAGTTTCCGTTTTCACTTGTACTATCTAGTAATTGAACCACACAGCACTGGAGCATATCTGTTCATGCAGATATGTCCTCACATGCAATATAATGCACCCTCTCTTAGGGCTATTGTGCCTGCTGTAGGGGTACGTACATCTATTGACTGCAGTGTCTGTGGGCATGGCCCACAGAGTGTGTGCAATGTTGTGTTTTCACATTTTTCTGCACGATTTCATGCATCCTGCAATGACAGTCTGCATGAGTTTGGTGGTCGGTCCCCTGGACTGGCACAATACATGCTGTAGCCCTTGCAAACCCTCTTTAATACTAACCCTGGGCGAAGGACTTCGCTACGCCCACGAAGTGGGCGTAGTGTTGCCTACTTCGCCCTTTGCAAAGTAGGCGAAGCAGGCAACACTACTCCGACTCCTTGGGCGTAGCGAAGTTGCCCGCCACCCGCCTCCCTCCCGCCCTCCCGAACATCCCTAATTTTATTAAATGGGCACATCAAAATAAATAAAATGCACTTACCTTGTCCGCGGCGTCCCGGGGCTCCCTCTGCTCGTTCACGTCACCGTCTGCTAACCAATGCGCATGCGTGGCCGCCCGCGCATGCGCATTGGTTAGCAGACGGCGGCGTGAACGAGCAGAGGGAGCCCCGGGACTCTGCGGACAAGGTAAGTGCATTTTATTTATTTTGATGTGCTCATTTATTAAAATTAGGGATGATGGGGAGGGGGGCATGCGGCGCGTAGTGGGGCTGCGCGAAGTGCGCAGGTGGGTGTAGTTTCTCACCCACTTTGCGTAGCTTCGCGTAGCCCCACTCCACACACTACGCCCAGGGTTATTTAATACCCATGGCTTAGGTACCAGGGATACCATTTACCGGGGATTTAAAGAGGTGCTAAAGGTATTGCCAATTGGGGAACAATTACATCGTTACCTTGTTTTATTGAAAGAGCAGGAACCCACTGTACTTCAGTCAAAATTGCATCAAATACCAGGTAAAGAGTGGAGGAAACCATGCCAAAAAAGGGCACTTTCCTACAGAGAGAAAGGAAGAAAACCAGAAAAAAGGATGAAAGCAGGTATAAAAGAACCCAGAAATAGCGAGATAAAAGACAGTAAGCACAAAGTGTAGGAAGAAAAATGCATAAAGTGGAATCAGCAATTGGGAGCTGTTGTGTTCTCTAAGCCATGCATTCAACAGTGCAGTAGGAAGGTTTGTGAGAAAAAATGTAAACTCCTACACATTTAAATAAATTAAGCATGCATATGGCTCTGTGTGTGCCTCACCCATGACCTACTTTACAGGCTTACAAGTTGTGCATCGCCTCTCTGAGTGAGCACACATAGAGAATTTCCCTACTCTGGGTTAACTATGTGCGAAATTCAGTGGTTCATACATGTGTACTCTCTGATTGAGCAAAAAAAAAACTCCAAATTGACCCTCTAGAATTTACACATATTTAAAATGAAGTGATTAACTGAATTAGTCTTACAATGCATGTAATCACCAGAGAAGAACAAGGGGCAGTTTCTGTAGATATAGGGCCTGATTTTGATCTTGGCGGTTATGGTCCCTCCATCACTATTTTGACAGGTTCAACACCCACCTACTTGGTGGTCCGCCCGCTCTATTTAGATGTTAGTGGGTCCATGTTAAAAAAGATCACCAGAGTCCTGCCCACTCCACCAGGAATTCACAATCGTGTCAATGGCGGCATAGTCAAAAGTGGCTGTCAGCAGGAGTCCAGGTATGATGACTACCGTGCTAATCATGACGTGGCTTTCCATCTAGGCAACTTTGGCAGGAATGCCTCCTACTTTGAACTGGCGGAATGGAAGGAATGAGCTACGAACTTAGCTTTGTAACTGTTTTCCACTTGCCTTCCTGCCTTGAACCTCATTGTCCAGGTCCCTTTTGTGCTGCTCCAACTCCATCATAACGCCAAACAACACAATTGTCACCGGGATCTAAGGTAAGCAAGTCTTACAATTGTCTTATTTTGGATTGTGTGTTGACAATTGCTGTAGCCTTGTGTATTTGTGCATTTTAGCTTTGCTCTTACATACAAATCTTCTTATGTGCTATGCAATAGTGTTCATTTTCCTAGATGCCAAGGTAAATAGAACACACCTGTATTGACACTATCAAAAAAATAAGTTGTTGTGATGCTTGGAGGTGTTGTGCTTGTGCTGCCTGTGGGTGTGCATTCAATAGTGTATGGATGTTGTTTATGTGGCATGCAATAAGTTATGCACTAGGTAAATACAGCAGGGCTTGATTTAAATATGTATTTTTGACCAGCTCTTTTATATCTCAGAAGGTATTATTGCTCTGATTGCAATAGTGATGTAGGTCAATATGTTATGTTATGTTAATAACACTTCTATAGCGCACAGCTGCCCCAGCCAAGGGGCGTCCCGGCGCTTAGAGAGAGTACCCAAACACAACACAGCAGTACCAGGGCAGAAGCGCGCAGATCAAAGTACTAAGATACATGAGGGAACAAAAACGTCACAATACCGTTGTATTCTACCTATGTTGCAGTCCATATGTTGAAACTTTATTATTAGCATATGAGACCGACACAAAAAGGGCATATTTATAAGTACTTGAAGCAGTATCATAGAAGTACTACTTACGGTAGTCATAAATACCTTTGTGAAACAGACTCACATTGTTCAATGCCCTATGGGACAGTAATGCAAATAGTGCAGAGGGTTTTCTGTTTGTAATTATTGTTTAATGAAAGCCCAATTTTAGATGTTCTGTGACCATTTCAAAAAAGCATTTAAGAGTATTTATAGTTGTAACTCCTTGCGCAATGATGTGTCATACTGTAAATATGACGCATCATTGTTGTCGCGAGGAGGGTGCAATGAAAAGTGACACATCGCTGTTTTCATGCAGCGATGCGTCACTTTTCATAAATGAGGCCCATGGGACTTGCCCATGTGAAAGTACACATTGCTGGCGTTGCGTCACTTTTGTGACACACTCCAGCAATGCATCACTTTTGCGCCTACAGATACGTCAGAAATACTGACGTATCTGTAACTCCTTGCGACATGATGCGCCATATTATAAATATGATGCATCAATCATGACGCAAGGAATGTGCACTGAGAAGTGACGCATCACTGCTTTCATGCAGCGATGCGTCATTTCTCATAAATGAGGACCGTGGAATGTAGGAATTTTTCATTGTCATGGTAATCAAAAACCGATTGCTGGTTTAGCTACTTTTTCTGACATGATGTGAATCTATGTTTTTGCTTTGGCAACAAATGGCGTTTAAATATAGATGTTTTTTTAACAATTACCTTTTTAATAGGAATACTTATACTCTTTACTTTGTGTGCTTCAGCAGTGCGTCTCTAAATTTCATCCACGAAGGGCTACATCTGGGGCTGCTTTGTGAAGATCAATCCTGCATTTTTATTAAAGAAGATTTGCCTTGGATTTAACCTTCTGCCTTCAAAATGTTCAGTTTAATCAAGGATGCCATTTTCTGGTAATGTAAAAGAGCAAACACTGCGACTGCCGGCTTTATATATGCTCACTGTGCACACATTTTGAGCACACTGAGAAATGTTACAATTTGGTGCTGTTATGTGCCCAGTAGAGGGGATGGCAAAAGCCCTTGCAAAAATTACTATCACGAAGGGCAGCTTTAAAATACCTCGATATATATTTACTCTAAGAACGAAATATACAACAAATGTTATGTTGTTTCTGGCATGAATGCAACACGAATGATTAGACATACATTAATATGCAACCCAACATATATAATAAAATGAAGAATGTCGGTGTAAGCTTATTATTTACAGTCAAATGAAACGCAGGTATATTGTTCAATGTGACCAATGTATTTGACACAGGATGGTGAACGTACCGCTCTCTTTATCATCACAACCCTAACTAAAAGGGAGAGCAGTTCTTTGTTTGTGGCTCACTAGCAACTATGGGGCATAAGTAGGTCATTTCCATTTTGCGATTCTCAAATAGCGATTTTTAAGGAATCGCTATTTGAGAATTGCAAAATGGAATGTAGGTAATAATTCGCAAATTTTTTGCGAATCTCTAAAATTCCTTAATTGCGATTTGCAAATTGCGAATCGCAATTAAGGAATGAGTGTCCCATTCATTCCTATGGGCCAAGAGGCCCATAGGAATGTATGGGGATCCATTCCTATGGGCGCCACATGGCACTTTGAATTAAAAAAAAAAGCATTTTGACAGGAATTCGCAAAATACCATGTACTTGAGTAGGTGGTATTTTGCGATTCCTTAACCCACAATCGCAATTTAAAAGGCACCCCTACATAACATTTAAGGAATCGCAAAATTGCGATACCTTAAGTGCTTGAGCAAAATAAGGAATCACAATTTTTGCGATTCCTTATTTTGCTATGTGGCACCTACATACCAAAACGCCGTTTGCGATTCGCAAACGCCGGAATTCTGCAAATTTCGGCGTTTACGAATCGCAAACAGCTTCCTACATATGCCCCTATGCTGCCCTAATAAAGCGCTATTTTTGCATTGTTCCCTTTTCTCTTCCATAATCAAAATTTTTTTCTATTCCCTGGGCTGGGGAATGTGAACCAAACACACTATGGGAAGGAGCCCTTCCGTTTGTGGAAGATACTTTTTCCCTGCAGGTGTTTCTTGTGGGTTGACACCTGGACCACAGCATACTTTGGGCACAATAGTGGTTCAATCACTCCACACCTCTCTACAAGCATCAACAAATGGCAAGCCAACAATTACTAAAGATTATGTCACACTTTCTGTGTCCAAAATATTTATGAATTTCTATCACTTTTTACATCTTCAACCAATCTTTATCAACTACGGAACAATTTAAATTAAAAAACTTCAAGCCATCTTGCAAAGGTGATGACTAATAAAGGGTTTCAGGAAATCATTTTTTGGGGTTAAATAAAAATGTAGGGCTTCATTACAAGCCCATTGTGCCGCCGGGGCATCCGTTTTTTTGACACACTGGCAGCGCAATGGGCTTGCCCATATAAACAAGGCAACGTAAAGTCACCTTGCATGATTTTTTGTTTCCTTGCAAATATGGGCCACTTTCACGCATTACTCTGGTTGAAAGGGGTGTTCTATAGTTGTTGCTATGGGGGTTCTCATGCAACTTTCATGGAACCATACACACTCCCATATTTACAAACTTCTTGTAAAGCTGGGAATAGAACAGATTCCCACACCTCCCCAGGGGAGGCATAGAAGTTGCTCAATGAGGAAAAATAGTTGTATTTCTCTTAGTTTTCTCTGTTTTTTTGAGTGCTGCATTCTGCAGCATGTATCTGCAGCATGTATAGAAAGAGGATAATGCCATCAATGATTGTTTCTGTGCAGGAAGGTGTCCCTTCCTGCACAACTACAATGATCCATGCAATGCACGCACCCTTGCAACATGACACAAGGGTTCCTGCACTGGTGTATGGCAGTCAATTGTGTGTCAGCCAAGGGGATAGCACACGGATACAGCATATTTTTTATTAATATGATACATCCCTGTGCTTTTAATATTATTCAGCTCGGGGCAGCATAATGGCTTGTAACACTTCTATGCATCATTTTATAGTAAATGACGGTCCTCATTTTTTTCGTACACGTCAGCATATTGTAGAGGCTCAAATAGTGGCAGAGCAGCTTCAGAATGTATAATGTTAAATTCTCAACTAATCATGCTGCAAATTATAGATTACAATGTACATGATATGAAAAAAATATTCTGAAATGTTATAAAACACTGAATTAGGAAGTGTGTAGGGTTCATGAAACTATGATAGTATAAACCACCTCAGTCCACTTGTTTTGTGCTTGGGGCTACCTGTTTATAGGTAAGGATGCAGATCCCCAGCATCTGGTCTACCTTTGGCGTCTGATAGATAAAATGCAGCTCACAAAAAACCATCTTCTCTAAAGCTCCAGAAAAAACTTCTGTTATTGCTCCCATCTTCCAAGTGTACAAGAAAACATACAGGAAACTTGCAAAGTAAATAATTGGGTCACTTCAAGTTCAAAGAGTTACCCAGTGAGTAGGGTGGGTCAGAAGATTTCAGCGGCATCCTTCACCAGCCAATAAAACACATTGCATCACAATTTTGTAGTTTCCCTGGCATAGTCATGCAACAACCAATGTATGGTCTTCAAGTGCTCAGTGCAGAAATTATGCACCTAAAAGATTATTTATTTGTCTATGTATCCAACCATATGTCAACATCTCAGTTTAAAAATGGGGTTACTCGTTGACTGGGGTGTGAGCCCTGGTCAAGCAGCAGCCACAATCCTAGTCAGGATAACCACAAGCAAACCCTAAACTAACCTGTGCTCACCCTATGGCAGCTTGGCACAGAACAGTCAGGTTTAACTTAGAGACAATGTGCAAAGTATTTGTGCAACACTTCAAACAGTAAAACAGTGCAAACACCACACAAAAGTTCCCAAACCAAGTTAGAAAAAAGAGCTTCATTGAATAAATAAAACAGGACCGAAAAGGACAAACTTCCACTCAGTAAAACTGAAGAAATTGAATGTTAATACTTTTAGAGAAAATAGCACAAAAGGCAAAAATCGCTAACTGTGGATATCAGATCGCGCCAGACAGGGACAAAGTCACAAATTCAGACAGACTACTATTAAACATGCTACAGGGACCTAGTTAGGCCCGCTGAACAGAGTACCTTAAAACCTGGTTTGCGGTGCGGTGCTTAGATCCATATCAAAGATGCTTTGGACACCCAAGGCGACACGTTGGTTGCGAGATATGGCAAGCCTGTGGTGTGAAGTAAGGTTGCGTTTACACAGAGGATTCTGACGATGGTGCCTGTGTACAAAGTCGCGAGATAGGGATGTATCGTGCAGTCAGGGTGATGCATTGGTTCTGAGGAGTTGTAAGGCTTCTATGTGAAGTGTGGCATCGAGAAATGGATGTGAAGGACTTCGCAGAGGTTTCGTTGCTCAGTGGCGGTTCTGAAGGCAAGGCAGAGGCAATGCAAATCTTTGCGATGGGTCCAAAATACTCAGCAGCAGAAATGTGTCTATTCTGCTCGAGGTTACACCACGTAGCAGATGAGATGCTTCAATTCTGCTGGTACCACAGAGGCTGGAAAGGCACCTTAAGCCGACTTCCAAGGACCATTGGTAGAATAGACGCACAGATGCCAGGGTCCAGGTGCCAATGCAAGGTTGGTGGAAGCCTGTTTGTGAGAACTTGTACCAGTCCAGACAACCCTTATTGTGATTGCTGTAAAGTCAACCTTATAAACCAGCTATCCTAGGGGTAGCATGGACAAAAGCAGTCTTAGGCTAAACTCAAGAGGGCATGTGAAGCCAGCTGTTTTACCATATGCAAACCTTTTAATACCAAATGAAAGGACACCACACAGGTTATATATTCAAAATATATATGTATTTATTCTAAATAAATCCCCTTAACTCTTTATGAGCACAGGAGCACAAGTGTATAACAAAGAACTTAATATAACATACAAATGTTGCACAAATATGGATAGGCCCTGGTGGCCCTTAAAACCATATACTAAAATAGTGGTATAAGAACCACGTCACAAACAATGGTAAGGACTAGGGCCTTGGGAATCGCTGGGGCTACTCTGGACTAACAGAAGTTAGGACGTGGGAGGCCCACAGGATACGGGTGCAGTGTCTAAATGCACACGCGTGCACCAATAGAAGTCAATGGGTGCGTAATGTTAGTAAGTTGCTGATTTGGAGGTCTTCCGACTGGACTAGAACTTAACCACTTAAAACTAGGACACTAGGGATGTAAATCTCTACAGGAGCACCGTAGTTCTCGCGTTACCTCACCCACAGGCAGCGGGTGCATAGGTGTCAAAGTGTGTCGGGTTTCGTCATGGAGTTCTATGGAGCCTTGGAGAAAAGATGCTGCAGGCGACCAGGAGAGAAGAGTCTGGTTGGATCCAAGGGTGGATCGAAGATGTAGAGTACCTGAAAGCAGAGGGGCCAGAGTCTGGGTTCACTAGCCAGTTACCAGGAAGGAACCAGGAAGGAACCAGGCGATGTCGGGTTGCGATCAGGTGATGTCATGAAGCTTGTCTCCGCTGCCATGGGACCAGGAGGTGTCGACAACAACCAGGAGCTGGGCACGGACTGTCCCACAAAGGCTCTCGCTGTCGCCGATGTCGGATCTCGATTTGGAGTCAACAGGCCTTGGCAAATGCAACCCACGCAGGAATCAAAGATGGCTTCTGGATCAGACCAGCCAGGTCTGATGGGCTGCTCCTTCTCAGGGGAGCAAGGGCCAGTCTGGAGCGACCAGACCAGCATTGAAAATTTGAAGGTTCATCGTCACAGAGGTCACTAGCCAATGGGCAAATGACCGGACAGACGCATCAAGCAGGAAAATGCAAAAGGGCCCCACGCAGCACTCGGTGAGTGTGAAGAAGTGGTCTTTGTTGCAAAGGATCCTCGGGACTGGGGCTTCTCAATCCCCAATGCATAGCTTCAAGGGTGCCTCAGGAGCTGCACAGAGAGCACTTTGCTGGCTTTCCAAGATGGCCGGTCCAACGTCTCACGTCGCCTCCACGGGTCTCAGCTTTGCTGTGGCTGTGGATCGGGCTGTTGGATGTCTGGAAGTCTGGTTCTTGTTGGTCTCTGTTGTTCGAGCTCCGGCGGGAGCAACAACAAAGCAAACCTTTGAGCACTTGATGGTGCCTGTTTGCACAGGGTGGTCACTCCTTGACCACAAGGGAGATTCTTCAGTCTTCTACGTCGAGTAGGATATCGAAGGGTCCAGAGTTTTGTATCAGAGTTTCAGTCAGGATTATCTAAAGTCTAAGGACACAGCTCCTACCTTTATTCCAAATCAAGGGTCTGGATTACCTGCTAGGTCCCTCCTATGGGTGGGACCCAGGAAGGTGGTGGTTACACCCCTTTCCCCTTTTCCAGTGTGCGCCAGACATGGGGCTGGAGTGCCCCAGCACCGGTTTGAACTGGCCTATGCATGGGACACCTTGTGTGCCCCAGGCAGTGTCTCGTTTCATTCAGCCCTCCCTGCCTCAATCCACTATCTCCTGTCTGGGGTGGTGCTAGCACCTCCCTGTGACAGGAAACCTATTGTCCAAGCCTCCCTTGCTGGAAGGGCTCACAGCAGCAGGAGGTCAGACTTGTGTCTGTGGCAGCAGCATCCATTTTGTGATGCTGAGGCTCTGGTTAACTTTAACCGGGATTAATGGAAGTAACATGTCTTCTCCCTCTAGAAGGGTGGAATGCTACCCCCGTTGCCAGAATTGGTGAGGGGGTCGTATTCCAAAGCGTATGACACCTTACACGACATGTTTTGATAAAGCCAAACCAAAGATAGCATTTAACTGCGAGGTTCATAATGACCTTAAGGGTATATGGTATGGCAATACCCTGGAACAGCTATAAGGACATAGTTCCGAAAGCTGCAGACAGGCTCAGCTCATGCTAGAGCACCATCTCACATAAAATCAAGCACTCTGCATTCAGGATTGTCAAGGCCTGCCATAGGAGTGACTTATAGGTGCATATGTGTCCAGATAAGGTTAGATATAGGATTACTATACCTAAGCAAGGGGTGATTACACAACCTTGCCCCAGCTGAGTGATCAGCCAGTTGTGTCAGTTTGGATGGCCAGCCAGGGGTGGCAAAAGATATGCTGCAGCCCCTGGTAGGCCTTGGGTGCACCTATATCCCTGGGTACCTATAGTACACTGTACAGGGGCTGATAAGGTTACTCAATATCCGATTAGTTATGTACCTAGGGTACATGGAGTCCATTTTACAGAGAGAGCAGATAGCCTGAGGCCCTGATTAGCAGGATCCCAGGCCAACTAAGTTGAAAACCAGCTAAACACAAGGCAAACAATCTGGGGTAACCATAGTCAGGTATCCACCTTTGTACACTGTTATGTACCTGAAGCTTCAGGTCAGGAGGCGAGCCACCTGACCCATGGATTTGTTCAGGGTCAAAGAGATGTAGGCCCAGTCCTTGTCCAGGCAACAGGGCAGCAGGTCAGCACATCAAAGCAGGAGTCCACTAGAGTGCAGTCCTGGCAGAGTATCCAAGGGTCCAGAAGTGTACTGAACTGGTGTTGTCTGACATCTTTCCTTTATACGCTGTTGCACCTCTGATGTGGGGAGAAGCTTCTAGAGGCATGCCTTTGAAGTATACAGATGCTCCGCCTTCCCCACCCTGGCTCCAGACTAATTCGGGGGTATGCAGCTCTTTGTTTGGAGACAGGACACAGCCAATTCAGGTGCAAGTGAGACTGAGCCCATCTCCTCCCTCCCATTCTGCCAGTGATGACCCACTCAGCCACACCTAAGCTCCCATTGTTTAGGCTGACTAGGACGAATACACAAAGCCCAACTGTCAACAACACCCTGTCAAGTGACCAGAGGCAGGCTGCAAATACCAATTGGCTTAGCCAAGGAAATTTCAGAATAGTAATTTAAAATCCATCTTTACCATAAGTTAGCATTTTAAATTATTTATTTATTTATTTATTTTAAAAGTTTTATAAAGCGCTGGCTAGACCCGGAGGTATCAGAGCGCTTTACATGAGCATCAAATCATAGTTACAGGTTACATCGTTACAAAGGTTACATAGTTCTTAGAGCATGCAACATAGTTATTTGTAAGGTTGAGATAAACAATAAGCACAAATACGTAAGGGGAAAAGAAGGCAAGGTGAGAGATTCAGGGGGGGTTGTAGTAGGGGAAATAGACAAATAATGAAGGTGGGAAAGAGGAAGGGAGGGAAGGGTGAAAGTCACAACATGGGGAGAAGAGGGGAAGGGTGACGGGGATACAAACCGGTAGACGAGTCAAGGCAACGTCCAAAGTCCAGTAAGCTGTGATCCTAGGGGAAGTGAAATCCCTTTCCTATCTCTATTGCGAGAGGCTCCCTTTACGCAGTGGACTCTCTCAGAGAGGTCTCTGAGACTCCGAGGTCTACATACTGGATCCTTCCCCAAAAAGGGGAGAGGAAGTGCTTTGGCAAGGGGTGCCATACCATACCTCAAGTGTGAGTGGCTCCCTTGGCGCAGTGGACTCACTCAGCGGGTTCGCTGAGATTCCAGAGTATAAATATTGGATCTTTCCCCAACAAGGGGAGAAGGAGTGCTTAGTCAAAGGGCACAAAGGACAGGGGGTAGGCAGAGTAGCAGGCAAGGGGAGAGATTCAGGGGAGAGAGGATAGGACCTAGGGAAGAGACAATAAGGAGAGACGAAAAGAAGTCTGCCATAAAGACCGACTGGGTAGGTGACGACCAAGGAGGGAGTCCAAGGCCCATCTCCCCTATAGCTTAACCAAGTAGCTCCATCGGGCATCAGACAAAATAGTTTAGTCTCAAAACATTGAGAGAGGAGGGAGGGAGAGACATAAATAGAGGGAGGGTGCGGAGGAGACAATAGGAGAGATGACAGGAAGTGCAACAATGTGGTTCAACAATATACTAGAAGAGAATCAACAAGTAAACATTAAATAAGACAATCAGCAATACAATTAGGGGAGGAGTGAAAGGCGAGAGAAAGTAGTGGGGGGTGGGGGATGAGAGGGAGTGAGGATAAGGGAAGAGACAACCGTAGAGACGAAAGGAAGTCTGTCTACGGTTCACATAAAAACAGGGTGGGGAACAAAGGGCAAGGGCATGTGAGGGCTGAGGACAGAGGACAGAAGCTGGAAATAGTAGGAGCGGAGAGGGGGGAAGGTTGCACGAGGTGCATAAGGTTTGAACAGAGGCACGTATCTCCTGCCTGGGGGCTGTATTGTTGGGACCATGTTTAGATAGAGAAAGGTCCTGGGTGGGGGAAGGGAAATTGGGAGGAGGCATATTGGGCAAAGAAAGAGAGGTAAATCAGATAGTCACGTGAGACGTTAAGGGAGGGCAGTGAGTTGAAGCTGTGGAGGGAGGGACGTGGAAAGGGAGGAGTAGAAGGACGCGGTGTTGGGAAAGGGTAAGGGGAGGATTCGGCGGAGGGCAGAGGAGATGAAAAAAGAGAGGGAATGTTGTCACAAGATGATATGAGAGAGAGAGGCCAGAGGGGAAACATCCTGCACAACGCAACTTTTACCATGCAGTGCCTTTACGACGCAACTTTTACAACGCAAATCATTACAACGCATTGCGCTGGGGGGCGCTCTAGGATAGGGAATAAGTTTAATTTACTGTCCAACACCTTCCCTAGTGTCCACGGGGACTGGAGTTGGAATAGTAAATTAAACTATTCACTATCCAGCTCCCCAAAGCACTATGCGTTGTAAAGGTATTCGTTGTAAATACCGCGTTGTTAAGGCATGCGATGTAAAAGCATGCGTTATAACGTCATACATCCGTGGGAGAGACAGTAGTTGGGAGGTAGAAGGCAAAAGTTATTGGACGTGCTTTAGATTTTATCAAACAATTTTGTAGGGCCTGCCGTAGACAATCAGCAATACTGCTTTACATAATTGCTTGTGAACAAAGTAAAAAACATGGACCTAAGCAAAAAGAGAGAATACAATTCCAAATCAATATATGAAGCATGGACCAGGGATCTCAAGGTGAAATAAACAGAGGTACTAGATGGTAAACAACAAAAGGACAAGGTTAATAATATAAGCAAGTAGGAAACAGGGTAGTTGGAATAGCAAAGGCAAAGGAGACTAGGCAATAGTAGCAGAAGAAAAGGTGGGGGGGGGTGATTGACACAGTCCAGCGAAGCAAACAATTACAGCACAGCTACGCTTGGAGGGAGTTATAATAAAGCAATGTTGAAATAACCCTAACAGAGCAAACAATCAATCCCCGCAAAGCTAAAGAAGGAGAGGATCGCTAGGTTGAGGATCAAAAAACACTAAACATGAAACTCATACCTCTTCCCATTTAGAAATTACACATATAAAATGCAATAAGGCAACTCCAAAGATATCCTATGGGAGAGGCAGGACTTGCAGTAGTGCAAAATGGATTTAGGAGTTTTTGACTACCAGGATATGCAACACTTAAAAGTACATGTCCCCCTTTTTAAGAACACTGCACTATGCCCGTGGGGCTGTGTAGGGCATACCTTTAGTGGTGACATATGAATTAAAAAAGAAGGTTTTAGCCTGGTATAAGAATTATTTTACCTAGTTGGCATGGCTGGTTAAAACTGTACACATAGGGGCCCATTACGAAGTTGGGCGGATTGCCCCCACCAGGCTGGCGGTAGCCACCGCCAACCTGGCGGGGGCAATCCGCCCGACATCGATGCACTAAAGACCCCCCGCCATATTAGGATGGCGGGGGGACCTCGGCAGACGGAAAGACTGTCCACAGCTTTTCCGCCCCGGTCGCCTTGCGGCCTGGGCGGAAAAGGAATAATATGGTGGCGGTGTCTATTAGACACCGCCAGCCATATTAGGATGCCCTTCCTGACCTGCTTTTCCGTGGCGGCAATTCTGCCACGGAAAGGCATGCGGAGACTCCCTGCGGGGGCCCGTTGCAGGTCCCCTGGGAGTCCGGGGGTGGGGGGGTGCACATGGGGGGTACCTATGGTACCCCCCGGCATTTCAAATTGCAACATGGCAGACACCGCGCGGTGCCTGTCATGTTGTGCTTTGAAATGCACAATGTGCATTTTTACCAGTGCGGCGGGCGGCGCTTTCTGCACTGCCCGCCACAATGGTAAAAATACAGGATGCACCTGCCTGTGTGGCGGGCGCATCCTAATGCTCAAGGCGGGACCGCCGCTCCTAAAGCGGGCGGTCCCATTTTGCATGAGGATGGCGGGTGGTCAAAGTCCGCAAGCCATCCTAATGACTCTGCAATGACAGGCATGAGACATATTTAAAGAACTACTTAAGTGAGTGGCACAATCAGTGATGCATGCCAGCTGGCAGCATTTAATTAACAGACCTTTAACACATGTAGTGCTCTTTCTTAGGGGCTTTATTCAATGTGCCATTGGGAATGAGCCTATGTTACCATGTTTTTAGGGAATGAGCACAAGCAATTTAGCCCTGGTCAGCAGTGGTAAAGTCCTATGGCAGCAAAAACAAAGTAAGCTAAAACAGTAGGTCTGAAGGAAAAAAGTCAAGAGAAAACCACACCAAGGATGTCAGGTCTAACATGTGTCCCCCACAGCTGAAAGTTAGGAGACCTACCCAACACCTTGGGAATTCTCTTCACTAAGGTGGAAAAACCCAGAGTGACAATCAACATTGGTGTGGTCTGTTCTAGTATGGTGTTCCATGGTTAAGTACATTCCTTGGAGGGAGATAGACCTCTTCAACAATTTGGGTTTCTTACCCATCATGTGCATTAGCCAGTATATGTTATGCAAACTGGACCCATATTGTTTGTATAAAAGAGAGTTGTTGCCTTTTTAACGAGTCATATGACATTGATAACACCAACACCCTGCGAATTAGTCACTGTGATACATTTCACTTTTGCTCTATTGCACCACATTAAAGGTTTTTTCACCTTGCGTTTGGTGCTTCGGTACAGTGACTTGTGTACGCTCATTTTAAGTGATGCACAAACTATGCTAAGGCACAGCAATGTACGGATTACTAATTTGTGTGTTTCATTTTTTCGCTTTCCTTGTTTTTATTCTCCAGTTTAGCTTGAGAGCCTCCAGCTCTGTTAACCGGTATCTTCACCATATGTGACTGATACTTATACACTTCGCAATTTTGAGACAATTGTTTATTGGAAATATGTAAGTCCCGTTTTTTGTAAGGATTAATAATACCTTAACCTTTGACATAGGGACTTTTCAATCCAATAATTAATTTCTTGTTCGATTTCATATAAATAGCAGCCAAGACTGGTATCTAGAGGCGCGCTGGATGACCTCTTTCTCTCCACATCGTAAACATCGTGTTTTACTCTGTACAACTTTGAAACTGTATTGTGAAATTTAGACTATCTTAAAAATCCAATCCAAAATCTCTTCACAACTGGTGTATCCTTTCTTTACTCTATGTATCTGATGACTCTCCTGCTAATAGGCTCGTAAAAGGGCTAGTTTTTTAGAACTCTACCTGCATGCTTTTACGTCTACTTGGACGAAGTATCTTGTTCATCGTCAATCTACTATTCACTGAGTTGTTTTACCTCACTTTGGGCTTTCACAAGGGTGTTCTATTTGTGACACTTGGTTTAGGTTGGGCATCAATTAATTATTTATTCAGCTAATTCATTATTGGTGCCGTATTATTGTTCAACATATGTTTTGAACTGTTATACAGGCTTGAAAAAATAACTTCGGTAACGAAACATGTGTTGGCTGTTGACTGTCATAAAACATTGCTATTTGAATGGACTCTGAAGTTTCAAAATTACATTGTGCAGTGTTTGCACCTTTTCTTTTTTGTAAAAATTGGACTGAATTGAATATGTCTACGAATCTATGACATAATATCGACAGACAGAATATAGACATACAAAAATATCGACACAAAAATATCAAAATCAAAAATATCGGAGTTCTGTCTACATAAAGGTAAGTACAAAAATATCGAAAACATATAAAAAAATTAGTAACTAATACATACACATTTAAAATAAATTAAAAACTACATATAAATTAATATATAAACTTACTCTACATATTGCAACAGTAGGAAAAGCGTTGGATAGCGTAGGAGTAATAATTACTATTCCCACTCCAGAGAGTGCAACAGTAGGGAAAGCGTTGGATAGCGTAGGGGTAAAAATTACTATTCCCACTCCAGAGGGTGCAACAGTAGGGAAAGCGTTGGATAGTGTAGGGGTAAAAATTACTATTCCCACTCCAGAGAGTGCAACAGTAGGGAAAGCGTTGGATAGCGTAGGGGTAAAAATTACTATTCCCACTCCAGAGGGTGGAACAGTAGGGAAAGCGTTGGATAGCGTAGGGGTAAAAATTACTATTCCCACTCCAGAGAGTGCAACAGTAGGGAAAGCGTTGGATAGCGTAGGGGTAAAAATTACTATTCCCACTCCAGAGAGTGCAACAGTAGGGAAAGCGTTGGATAGCGTAGGGGTAAAAATTACTATTCCCACTCCAAAGGGTGCAACAGTAGGGAAAGCGTTGGATAGCGTAGGGGTAAAAATTACTATTCCCACTCCAAAAGGTGCAACAGTAGGGAAAGCGTTGGATAGCGTAGGGGTAAAAATTACTATTCCCACTCCAGAGAGTGCAACAGTAGGGAAAGCGTTGGATAGCATAGGGGTAAAAATTACTATTCCCACTCCAGAGAGTTCAACAGTAGGGAAAGCGTTGGATAGCGTAGGGGTAAAAATTACTATTCCCACTCCAAAGCGTGCAACAGTAGGGAAAGCGTTGGATAGAGTAGGGGTAAAAATTACTATTCCCACTCCAAAGGGTGCAACAGTAGGGAAAGCGTTGGATAGCGTTGGGCTAAAAATTACTATTCCCACTCCAGAGGGTGCAACAGTAGGGAAAGCGTTGGATAGCGTAGGGGTAAAAATTACTATTCCCACTCCAAAGGGTGCAACAGTAAGGAAAGCGTTGGATAGCGTAGGGGTAAAAATTACTATTCCCACTCCAAAGGGTGCCACAGTAGGGAAAGCGTTGGATAGCGTAGGGGTAAAAATTACTATTCCCACTCCAGAGGGTGCAACAGTAGGGAAAGCGTTGGATAGCATGGGGGTAAAAGTTACTTCCCACACTACTCCTCCTTTAACACACAACACACTACACATACAAAAAACCACAATTAATATAAATATCAATTAATAAATTAATAACAATTAATATTAAATTGATGTAATTATAAATTAGCTAATTAACACCTATTAATTACAAATTAAAAATTAATTACCAATTAATTAACAAGATATTTACAAGAATAAACAATATTTATTAATACATTATTTATAATTAATATTACGAAATAATTAAAACAAACTGATAACCAATTAATTAATTAACAATTAATTAACAATAAATACCAATAAATAAATACAATCTCTTTAATAAATTTAATTTAATTATGTCACACACTATTCTCCTATAAACACACAACCCACTACACATAAATAAATCACATAAAAAATGTAATTGTCATTGAATCACTTAATGATAATTCATTACCAATTCATTATTAATTAGCAATAACAAAACATTAAAAATATTACTACATTAACTCTAATTAATTTAATTAACTAATTAATAATAATTAATTACCAATTAATTAATAATTAACAATAACAAAAAATAATACACATTACTACATTAACTCTAAAGAATTTAATTAACTAATTAATAATAATTAATTACCAATTAATTATTAATTAACAATAACACAAAATAATAAATACTACTACATTAACTCTAATTCATTTAATTAACTAGTTAATACTAATTAATTACCAATTAATTATTAATTAATAATCAAAAATATTTAAAAACATATCAATCAATTATTTATAATTACATTACTTCCCACCCTCTTCCCCTATAAACCCACAACCCGCTCTGATACTAAAACGCAAAATGTTTAACAAACATATAAACAACATAATAAAATACATAACACTAAACAAAATTTCGATATTACTAACATACATACCTTAATATCGATATTCTGTCTATCGATATTATTGCACATCGATATTCTATACCATCGAAATTAAAACATCGATATTAATGTATATCGATATTTTAATTTCGATATTTTGTCTCTCTACCATGTCTACAGTTGGACTGTTAAACCGTTAAAAATACGACTTTTGTCTGTATTTTTTAACATGTAGAAAAAAAAGGTCTTTAAGGAAACATTAAAATACATGTTTCTAGATATAACCAATTTTTTTCATGTCGCTCTCTGTTGGACAGACTTATATCTCAGTAGATGTCACTTTTTGCATGTGGAGTGCCGGGGTATACTTTTTGAAAATGAATAATGGTACATTCATGAATAAAAATGAGGTCACACCTTTATTGAGAAATTTGCATGTCTTGAATTCCACATCAAACCCGATTGACAGGTGACATGATGGGTGGCATGTAGCCAGAAGACAAATGCACAAACAGGAAACCCCGGATCACTCCCACATAGAGTACGTCACTCCAATGGTACAGGAAGATTTGCCCCAATAAAGCACACATGGCCAGAGTGTTGTACGATTTCCCAAAACACCATAAAGTCAGATGCCACATGAAGTTAGGAACACATAGCCAATCAAGGCACAACACGCACAGTGCACACAGTGGTCACATGTTCCCCATGCTGGACAGCTGGACACGTGTCCACATGAGGTCGAGGCCCACCTGGATTCCTCATCGAATGCAATAAGGTCCTTTCCGGCGGAAGCAAGATGGCGGAGTGAAAACGCCACAGAGGGAATGCTCCACAGAACCCCTGACCCTCGAGTTTGAAGAAATTCGAATGAGCGCTGTAAATCTATAATTGAATGGCTATCGAGTGGAAGATACAGAGACGCTATTGAGGTGCCATCATTAAAATGTTATAGAAGCTGTCCACGACGGTATCAGGTAGAAGGCTGGCGTGATATAATAACGATTCAGCAGAACGTACCTATGAGCCATCTGTCTGCCTGGCTCGGAGTTTGAGGAGTCGGGTTCTGCGGAGATCTGCAGAGACGCGGTCTGGCGGACTGGCGGACTGGCAGACTGGTGGACCAGCTGGTCCGGTAGAGGCTGCAGCTGCGGTAACCGAGAGAGCTGAGGTGAGCTGGAAAGAGGAGGGGGAGGAGCGCTCGCAATGCTGAACGCCGAAAAATCAGAACAGGGACGGCTGCAGCAGCGGAAAAGCGGTAAAAGCAGCAAGGAGTCTGTTTATTAACTCACGAAGGGGTATTTTTTTGTTAAAAAAAAAAACAACTCTGGAGGTGTTTGAGGTGGTCTCAGGCTGCTCAAAATTCGTCGGGAGCTATTAAAGGGGACGTGCCATTGCAAGGAACTGGTTTTGGGACTTTGTTTTGCTTGCTGAGTACTGAGCACCAAGCACTGTGACTTAAGAAAAGAAAAGAGTAATACATACCGGGCCCCTTTATTTCTTTAGAACTAGCTCCAGTAACATTGCCTCAGTTGCCAGCTGCTAGTTGTTAGGGGGTCAGGTACATCTGGTACATCTGATACATCGGTACATTGTTTTATTGTATACTGAGCTAAATCATCGTGTCAATGGCTCCTAAAAACACCAAGAGCAAAGCAACCAGAGGCAATCCCTTGGAAGATGGGCTTGATGAAGGGGTCTCTCCAGTACTTAAACCAATTTCACCAGCAGTGGTAGCGAGGATGCCTCGACAGGTGGATAAACAAGCTGATAAACAGCAAACTATTCAATTCAATATAAAAACTCCTAATAAAGTTAACACCGCTGCTGCCACTGCTGCCAAAAATAAGGATAAAGGCAAGGATAAAAATGAAGTTGCAGAAATATATGACAATAATTCAGAGCAACCGATTGGAAACTTAGCTAAAGACCGCAAGGGAGTGCTAGATACAGCAGGTAAGAGTGCTGCAGTTAAGGTGGATAACGCAAGCAAGACTGAGCAATATGAAATTATCACGACTGATGCTCTTACCGCTCCTACCTCAGATACAGCAGATGCTGCTATTGAACTACACTCTAAACCTCCCCAGCCTTTACCGGTTTTGGATTTAACTGAAGCAGACGAGAGAAGCTCTGGTCATCATAATGTTACCGACGTGATTGATGCTACTGATAGTGAGACTCAATTAGAGGTTAATTCTGATGATCCAGAGTATGAGGAGATGGTTGAAACTGGTGATAATGAGAGTGGCGAAGATACAGGTGCGGACATAGAATATACCTCTGCACAATTAAAAGCTATCAGATCCTCCGCTTTAAGAAAAAGGGGGAAGACAAAAAATAAAGTCAAGAAGGGGGGGAGAATTCTGACCTCTGCAACGTTATTAAATACATTGATACCAACTATGAGCTGGGGGAAGCTGCTTACAGATCAGAATTCACTTGGTAAGTGGCTCCAGGCTCAAAAAAGAGAGGCCAAAATTCTTCCACCAAGTCTACCAAGTCTACCGGGAGGAAGCACTTTGGTAGGGGTGAGCCCGAAGTCACAAGCCACTCCGTCCAATAGTGATACTTTACTTAACGCGGAGGTAAATCGAGTCTCTGAACTGCCAATATCGCCTTTTTTAATTGATCCCTCTGCTCCTCCAAATACATTACCTATTGGTATCAATAGGATTGATAACAATGCTACTGCTACTGTTATTGCTGGGGGCTCTCAGAAAGACAAATTTATTGCAGCTACCACTTCACACTGCGGGTCAATAGTAACACCTATTATTTCCATCTCCTCTTCACCGGCCTCTGTTCATGCCAACGCTGATGTTAACGCTAATGCTTCATCTTTGGATTTAATCTTAAAAACTTTAATGGATCATCGCCAAGAGGTAGAAGAGAACTTTCGACAACTAAGAGAAGATAACACTAAAATGCACAGCTCCCTCCAGGAAGTTACTAATAAACTAAGTGGCGTGACTCAAGAAATCGAGGAACTACAGCAAAGAGTTGTGGAAGTGGAGGAAACTCTTGCTACTACTTCAACATCAACAGATCGTCATAACGAGGAAATAGGGGCTCTGCAGAATAAAGTGGAGGATCTGGAAAATCGACAGAGGAGGCAGAACCTGAGACTCTTTGGGATACCCGAGGGATCCGAGGGAGCAGATGCAAGGGCCTACATGGTAAAGATTTTACAGAGGGCATTCCCGGATTTGTCAGATTGGGACTGGGACTCTCAGCTTCAGCGGGTACATAGACTTCCTATCACCCCTAGAACCCAAGAGAGCAAATATCCACGGCCTTTCCTAATCTACTTTGGTAACTATCTGTTGCGACAAGCAGTCTCAATGAAAGCTAGGCCAAATTCTCCAGTTACAATTGATAATGTAACCTTTTTTGTTAAATCCGACCTCAGCAAGATCACCATGGACAAAAGATGGGGGCTACGTAAACTGATCGATTCTTTTAAGTCCCACGGAGCAATGGCCTACCTACAAGAACCTGCTCGCCTCAAAGTTATCAAATCTGGACATAGTCACTTCTTTCATGATGTCAAGGAAGCGGAGCTGTTTCTTTCAAAAATGGACTTAAAAACTTAATTAAGTTAACCTTGAAAGTAAATGGGTAGAAGGAAATGGAGGCAAAAACAAAAAAAAAAAAAACATATATAATACTAATCTGGTATGGGCACTACTTCTGTTTAAAACTCACTAGTCTCATTTTCTTCCTTCTTATTTTTGTATATCACCTTTTGGCTGATGGCCATTCTAATTGACGGCAATATAGAGGGCTAGGGTTCATGTGGACTCCTCTCAGGGTGGCTGCCCCTCTAACGGCAGCAGAAGATAGAGGGAGGCTTCCGGGTAGGTACGGGGGGGAGGGTACCAGTGGAATGGAAGGGAGGGAAGGGTGGGGGGGAGGATGGACGTGGGGGAAAGAAAGAAAAAGACAAGGCAAGGTTAAAAGTGGTTAACAATAAAAATTGTAGACAAGGAATGTTATGGCGATTAATGAGAGGTGCAGAACGTTTTTTATTATCAAGAATTTATAATGCTGCAATTTAGGTGTTTAGCCTGGAATGTTTCGGGCTTGAATAATAAGAACAAGAGACGTATGGTGTATGAAGAACTTAAAATGTATGATCCACATTTAATTATGTTAACAGAAACACATGTTTGTTTTAAAGATAAGAAAATACTGAGTCAATTGGGATACGAGGTGGTGGTGTGTACTACTTTAAACGCTCCTATTAGAGGAGTTGCAATTTTGAAAAAAAAACAACCATGGGGGGTAGTGATTAAAACTGCCTCGGATAATTGAGGCCGGTGGGCCATTACTCAAATGCAGGTCGAGAACCGTAAATTTGTTTTCTGTGCTATATACGGACCAAATATTGATGACCCGCGTATTTTTGATTGGCTAAATATCGAATTGCTTACATGGGAGGGGGAACTTATCATGATGGGGGATTATAACTGTGTACTAAACTATGAACAGGATGTGACCAAGAGAGGCCCAACTAGACGCATGCGCAAAACCAGGGCGGCGATATTAGAACTAGCTCGGATTCACAATGTAAAAGATGTATGGAGGAGCTTGTATCCATATCAACCTGGCTACACATTTTACTCCTCACCGCACAAATTGTATTCACGTATAGACTTGGCGTGGGCTTCAGATGAGGTTATTGAGGCTGGACGTATGGAAATCTTTCCAAAGGTCTCGTCGGACCACAACCCAATTTTATTGTCATTTAGTATAACACAAAGGGACCCGGAAGTTAGATCGTTTACTTTTCCTAGATATATATTGGCAGATGCAGTTTTTGTTGGAACGTTGAAGGCACATATTAGAGAATTTATTGAAATCAATGTAGGAAGCGCATCACTTTTATCAATCTGGGATGCCTGTAAAGCCTCTATTAGGGGGCATGTGCAACAGTATGTATATAAACAAAATGCAGAACAAAGGAAAAAGGATAAGAATGTAATGAATGGTATTTTGCAGCTGGAAAAACAATTAGCCGATAATTTGAGAGCTGGGGTGTTGGGGGCGCAAGATATCGAACAATTAGAAACTAAACTAGTGAATGCACGTTCAACTCTTAAATGTGCTTTAAGGGAAAATAATAGCCGAAAGCTGCTTAAATATAAACTGTCACAATATGAATGTGGGGATAAGGTAGGAAAGGCCCTGGCTTACAAGGTGGCAGATGACCGAGCAACAACATTAGTTAAATGCATTAAAGGCCTTAATAATACTTCATATACTCAGCCAGCACAAATAATGGATCAGTTCGTAACATACTACAAAAAATTATACACTCCAGAGGGTAGCTGCACAGAAATGCAGATACAAATGTATATCAATAAAAATCTTCCAGCCCGGGAATACTTAGATCAAGAATGTGTTAATGGGCTAGAGGAAGAAGTTACGTTAAAGGAACTTCACCATGCTGTTACTTCTCTCCCCTCTAATAAAGCTGCCGGTGAGGATACCCTCCCCATAGAATTATATAAAATATGCGCAGATGAAATCTTACCACTTTTATGTTTAGTTATTAATTCAATTGGTGTTACTGGGCAGGTACCAGAATCGTGGAATACAGCTAAAATTATGTTTTTTCTTAAGAAAAATAAAATACCAACGGAATGCGGCTCTTATCGTCCTATATCAATGATTAACGCTGACGTTAAAGCGTATTCCAAGATACTAGCTCTTCGCTTGGCCCCACTTATGCCGCTGTTGGTAAACGAACAACAACATGGTTTCGTAGCTGGGAGGGACACAACTACTCATGTAAACATGGCGATTACTGCCTTCGATGTTGCAGCAACTAATCACACCCCACTCGGGATGATACTTTTAGACGCAGAGAAGGCGTTTGACCGAGTGGGGTGGGATTACTTATGGGGGGTGATGAAACAATATGGCTTTAAAGGACGTTTTTTAAGAAGTATACAAGCTTTGTATAGAACTCCTAATGCAAAGATCAGCTATGCAGGGGCCGTTTCATCTAAATTTTTAATTTCACGGGGGACACGGCAGGGGTGCCCTCTGTCACCCCTACTCTTTGCTCTCTCCATGGAACCGTTTATCAACGCCCTTCAAGAGCAAGCCAGAATAAAACCCATACTTCATGAAGACAAAATTAGTAACTAATACATACACATTTAAAATAAATTAAAAACTACATATAAATTAATATATAAACTTACTCTACATATTGCAACAGTAGGAAAAGCGTTGGATAGCGTAGGAGTAATAATTACTATTCCCACTCCAGAGAGTGCAACAGTAGGGAAAGCGTTGGATAGCGTAGGGGTAAAAATTACTATTCCCACTCCAGAGGGTGCAACAGTAGGGAAAGCGTTGGATAGTGTAGGGGTAAAAATTACTATTCCCACTCCAGAGAGTGCAACAGTAGGGAAAGCGTTGGATAGCGTAGGGGTAAAAATTACTATTCCCACTCCAGAGGGTGGAACAGTAGGGAAAGCGTTGGATAGCGTAGGGGTAAAAATTACTATTCCCACTCCAGAGAGTGCAACAGTAGGGAAAGCGCTGGATAGCGTAGGGGTAAAAATTACTATTCCCACTCCAGAGAGTGCAACAGTAGGGAAAGCGTTGGATAGCGTAGGGGAAAAAATTACTATTCCCACTCCAAAGGGTGCAACAGTAGGGAAAGCGTTGGATAGCGTAGGGGTAAAAATTACTATTCCCACTCCAAAAGGTGCAACAGTAGGGAAAGCGTTGGATAGCGTAGGGGTAAAAATTACTATTCCCACTCCAGAGAGTGCAACAGTAGGGAAAGCGTTGGATAGCATAGGGGTAAAAATTACTATTCCCACTCCAGAGAGTTCAACAGTAGGGAAAGCGTTGGATAGCGTAGGGGTAAAAATTACTATTCCCACTCCAAAGCGTGCAACAGTAGGGAAAGCGTTGGATAGAGTAGGGGTAAAAATTACTATTCCCACTCCAAAGGGTGCAACAGTAGGGAAAGCGTTGGATAGCGTTGGGCTAAAAATTACTATTCCCACTCCAGAGGGTGCAACAGTAGGGAAAGCGTTGGATAGCGTAGGGGTAAAAATTACTATTCCCACTCCAAAGGGTGCAACAGTAAGGAAAGCGTTGGATAGCGTAGGGGTAAAAATTACTATTCCCACTCCAAAGGGTGCCACAGTAGGGAAAGCGTTGGATAGCGTAGGGGTAAAAATTACTATTCCCACTCCAGAGGGTGCAACAGTAGGGAAAGCGTTGGATAGCATGGGGGTAAAAGTTACTTCCCACACTACTCCTCCTTTAACACACAACACACTACACATACAAAAAACCACAATTAATATAAATATCAATTAATAAATTAATAACAATTAATATTAAATTGATGTAATTATAAATTAGCTAATTAACACCTATTAATTACCAATTAAAAATTAATTACCAATTAATTAACAAGATATTTACAAGAATAAACAATATTTATTAATACATTATTTATAATTAATATTACGAAATAATTAAAACAAACTGATAACCAATTAATTAATTAACAATTAATTAACAATAAATACCAATAAATAAATACAATCTCTTTAATAAATTTAATTTAATTATGTCACACACTATTCTCCTATAAACACACAACCCACTACACATAAATAAATCACATAAAAAATGTAATTGTCATTGAATCACTTAATGATAATTCATTACCAATTCATTATTAATTAGCAATAACAAAACATTAAAAATATTACTACATTAACTCTAATTAATTTAATTAACTAATTAATAATAATTAATTACCAATTAATTAATAATTAACAATAACAAAAAATAATACACATTACTACATTAACTCTAAAGAATTTAATTAACTAATTAATAAAAATTAATTACCAATTAATTATTAATTAACAATAACAAAAAATAATAAATACTACTACATTAACTCTAATTCATTTAATTAACTAGTTAATACTAATTAATTACCAATTAATTATTAATTAATAATTATTTAATAATCAAAAATATTTAAAAACATATCAATCAATTATTTATAATTACATTACTTCCCACCCTCTTCCCCTATAAACCCACAACCCGCTCTGATACTAAAACGCAAAATGTTTAACAAACATATAAACAACATAATAAAATACATAACACTAAACAAAATTTCGATATTACTAACATACATACCTTAATATCGATATTCTGTCTATCGATATTATTGCACATCGATATTCTATACCATCGAAATTAAAACATCGATATTAATGTATATCGATATTTTAATTTCGATATTTTGTCTCTCTACCATGTCTACAGTTGGACTGTTAAACCGTTAAAAATACGACTTTTGTCTGTATTTTTTAACATGTAGAAAAAAAAGGTCTTTAAGGAAACATTAAAATACATGTTTCTAGATATAACCAATTTTTTTCATGTCGCTCTCTGTTGGACAGACTTATATCTCAGTAGATGTCACTTTTTGCATGTGGAGTGCCGGGGTATACTTTTTGAAAATGAATAATGGTACATTCATGAATAAAAATGAGGTCACACCTTTATTGAGAAATTTGCATGTCTTGAATTCCACATCAAACCCGATTGACAGGTGACATGATGGGTGGCATGTAGCCAGAAGACAAATGCACAAACAGGAAACCCCGGATCACTCCCACATAGAGTACGTCACTCCAATGGTACAGGAAGATTTGCCCCAATAAAGCACACATGGCCAGAGTGTTGTACGATTTCCCAAAACACCATAAAGTCAGATGCCACATGAAGTTAGGAACACATAGCCAATCAAGGCACAACACGCACAGTGCACACAGTGGTCACATGTTCCCCATGCCGGACAGCTGGACACGTGTCCACATGAGGTCGAGGCCCACCTGGATTCCTCATCGAATGCAATAAGGTCCTTTCCAGCGGAAGCAAGATGGCGGAGTGAAAACGCCACAGAGGGAATGCTCCACAGAACCCCTGACCCTCGAGTTTGAAGAAATTCGAATGAGCGCTGTAAATCTATAATTGAATGGCTATCGAGTGGAAGATACAGAGACGCTATTGAGGTGCCATCATTAAAATGTTATAGAAGCTGTCCACGACGGTATCAGGTAGAAGGCTGGCGTGATATAATAACGATTCAGCAGAACGTACCTATGAGCCATCTGTCTGCCTGGCTCGGAGTTTGAGGAGTCGGGTTCTGCGGAGATCTGCAGAGACGCGGTCTGGCGGACTGGCGGTCTGGCGGACTGGCGGACTGGCAGACTGGTGGACCAGCTGGTCCGGTAGAGGCTGCAGCTGCGGTAACCGAGAGAGCTGAGGTGAGCTGGAAAGAGGAGGGGGAGGAGCGCTCGCAACGCTGAACGCCGAAAAATCAGAACAGGGACGGCTGCAGCAGCGGAAAAGCGGTAAAAGCAGCAAGGAGTCTGTTTATTAACTCACGAAGGGGTATTTTTTTGTTAAAAAAAAAACAACTCTGGAGGTGTTTGAGGTGGTCTCAGGCTGCTCAAAATTCGTCGGGAGCTATTAAAGGGGACGTGCCATTGCAAGGAACTGGTTTTGGGACTTTGTTTTGCTTGCTGAGTACTGAGCACCAAGCACTGTGACTTAAGAAAAGAAAAGAGTAATACATACCGGGCCCCTTTATTTCTTTAGAACTAGCTCCAGTAACATTGCCTCAGTTGCCAGCTGCTAGTTGTTAGGGGGTCAGGTACATCTGGTACATCTGATACATCGGTACATTGTTTTATTGTATACTGAGCTAAATCATCGTGTAAATGGCTCCTAAAAACACCAAGAGCAAAGCAACCAGAGGCAATCCCTTGGAAGATGGGCTTGATGAAGGGGTCTCTCCAGTACTCAAACCAATTTCACCAGCAGTGGTAGCGAGGATGCCTCGACAGGTGGATAAACAAGCTGGTAAACAGCAAACTATTCAATTCAATATAAAAACTCCTAATAAAGTTAACACCGCTGCTGCCACTGCTGCCAAAAATAAGGATAAAGGAAAGGATAAAAATGAAGTTGCAGAAATATATGACAATAATTCAGAGCAACCGATTGGAAACTTAGCTAAAGACCGCAAGGGAGTGCTAGATACAGCAGGTAAGAGTGCTGCAGTTAAGGTGGATAACGCAAGCAAGACTGAGCAATATGAAATTATCACGACTGATGCTCTTACCGCTCCTACCTCAGATACAGCAGATGCTGCTATTGAACTACACTCTAAACCTCCCCAGCCTTTACCGGTTTTGGATTTAACTGAAGCAGACGAGAGAAGCTCTGGTCATCATAATGTTACCGACGTGATTGATGCTACTGATAGTGAGACTCAATTAGAGGTTAATTCTGATGATCCAGAGTATGAGGAGATGGTTGAAACTGGTGATAATGAGAGTGGCGAAGATACAGGTGCGGACATAGAATATACCTCTGCACAATTAAAAGCTATCAGATCCTCCGCTTTAAGAAAAAGGGGGAAGACAAAAAATAAAGTCAAGAAGGGGGGGAGAATTCTGACCTCTGCAACGTTATTAAATACATTGATACCAACTATGAGCTGGGGGAAGCTGCTTACAGATCAGAATTCACTTGGTAAGTGGCTCCAGGCTCAAAAAAGAGAGGCCAAAATTCTTCCACCAAGTCTACCGGGAGGAAGCACTTTGGTAGGGGTGAGCCCGAAGTCACAAGCCACTCCGTCGAATAGTGATACTTTACTTAACGCGGAGGTAAATCGAGTCTCTGAACTGCCAATTTCGCCTTTTTTAATTGATCCCTCTGCTCCTCCAAATACATTACCTATTGGTATCAATAGGATTGATAACAATGCTACTGCTACTGTTATTGCTGGGGGCTCTCAGAAAGACAAATTTATTGCAGCTACCACTTCACACTGCGGGTCAATAGTAACACCTATTATTTCCATCTCCTCTTCACCGGCCTCTGTTCATGCCAACGCTGATGTTAACGCTAATGCTTCATCTTTGGATTTAATCTTAAAAACTTTAATGGATCATCGCCAAGAGGTAGAAGAGAACTTTCGACAACTAAGAGAAGATAACACTAAAATGCACAGCTCCCTCCAGGAAGTTACTAATAAACTAAGTGGCGTGACTCAAGAAATCGAGGAACTACAGCAAAGAGTTGTGGAAGTGGAGGAAACTCTTGCTACTACTTCAACATCAACAGATCGTCATAACGAGGAAATAGGGGCTCTGCAGAATAAAGTGGAGGATCTGGAAAATCGACAGAGGAGGCAGAACCTGAGACTCTTTGGGATACCCGAGGGATCCGAGGGAGCAGATGCAAGGGCCTACATGGTAAAGATTTTACAGAGGGCATTCCCGGATTTGTCAGATTGGGACTGGGACTCTCAGCTTCAGCGGGTACATAGACTTCCTATCACCCCTAGAACCCAAGAGAGCAAATATCCACGGCCTTTCCTAATCTACTTTGGTAACTATCTGTTGCGACAAGCAGTCTCAATGAAAGCTAGGCCAAATTCTCCAGTTACAATTGATAATGTAACCTTTTTTGTTAAATCCGACCTCAGCAAGATCACCATGGACAAAAGATGGGGGCTACGTAAACTGATCGATTCTTTTAAGTCCCACGGAGCAATGGCCTACCTACAAGAACCTGCTCGCCTCAAAGTTATCAAATCTGGACATAGTCACTTCTTTCATGATGTCAAGGAAGCGGAGCTGTTTCTTTCAAAAATGGACTTAAAAACTTAATTAAGTTAACCTTGAAAGTAAATGGGTAGAAGGAAATGGAGGCAAAAACAAAAAAACAAAAAAAACATATATAATACTAATCTGGTATGGGCACTACTTCTGTTTAAAACTCACTAGTCTCATTTTCTTCCTTCTTATTTTTGTATATCACCTTTTGGCTGATGGCCATTCTAATTGACGGCAATATAGAGGGCTAGGGTTCATGTGGACTCCTCTCAGGGTGGCTGCCCCTCTAACGGCAGCAGAAGATAGAGGGAGGCTTCCGGGTAGGTACGGGGGGGAGGGTACCAGTGGAATGGAAGGGAGGGAAGGGTGGGGGGGAGGATGGACATGGGGGAAAGAAAGAAAAAGACAAGGCAAGGTTAAAAGTGGTTAACAATAAAAATTGTAGACAAGGAATGTTATGGCGATTAATGAGAGGTGCAGAACGTTTTTTATTATCAAGAATTTATAATGCTGCAATTTAGGTGTTTAGCCTGGAATGTTTCGGGCTTGAATAATAAGAACAAGAGGCGTATGGTGTATGAAGAACTTAAAATGTATGATCCACATTTAATTATGTTAACAGAAACACATGTTTGTTTTAAAGATAAGAAAATACTGAGTCAATTGGGATACGAGGTGGTGGTGTGTACTACTTTAAACGCTTCTATTAGAGGAGTCGCAATTTTGAAAAAAAAACAACCATGGGGGGTAGTGATTAAAACTGCCTCGGATAATGGAGGCCGGTGGGCCATTACTCAAATGCAGGTCGAGAACCGTAAATTTGTTTTCTGTGCTATATACGGACCAAATATTGATGACCCGCGTATTTTTGATTGGCTAAATATCGAATTGCTTACATGGGAGGGGGAACTTATCATGATGGGGGATTATAACTGTGTACTAAACTATGAACAGGATGTGACCAAGAGAGGCCCAACTAGACGCATGCGCAAAACCAGGGCGGCGATATTAGAACTAGCTCGGATTCACAATGTAAAAGATGTATGGAGGAGCTTGTATCCATATCAACCTGGCTACACATTTTACTCCTCACCGCACAAATTGTGTTCACGTATAGACTTGGCGTGGGCTTCAGATGAGGTTATTGAGGCTGGACGTATGGAAATCTTTCCAAAGGTCTCGTCGGACCACAACCCAATTTTATTGTCATTTAGTATAACACAAAGGGACCCGGAAGTTAGATCGTTTACTTTTCCTAGATATATATTGGCAGATGCAGTTTTTGTTGGAACGTTGAAGGCACATATTAGAGAATTTATTGAAATCAATGTAGGAAGCGCATCACTTTTATCATCTGGGATGCCTGTAAAGCCTCTATTAGGGGGCATGTGCAACAGTATGTATATAAACAAAATGCAGAACAAAGGAAAAAGGATAAGAATGTAATGAATGGTATTTTGCAGCTGGAAAAACAATTAGCCGATAATTTGAGAGCTGGGGTGTTGGGGGCGCAAGATATCGAACAATTAGAAACTAAACTAGTGAATGCACGTTCAACTCTTAAATGTGCTTTAAGGGAAAATAATAGCCGAAAGCTGCTTAAATATAAACTGTCACAATATGAATGTGGGGATAAGGTAGGAAAGGCCCTGGCTTACAAGGTGGCAGATGACCGAGCAACAACATTAGTTAAATGCATTAAAGGCCTTAATAATACTTCATATACTCAGCCAGCACAAATAATGGATCAGTTCGTAACATACTACAAAAAATTATACACTCCAGAGGGTAGCTGCACAGAAATGCAGATACAAATGTATATCAATAAAAATCTTCCAGCCCGGGAATACTTAGATCAAGAATGTGTTAATGGGCTAGAGGAAGAAGTTACGTTAAAGGAACTTCACCATGCTGTTACTTCTCTCCCCTCTAATAAAGCTGCCGGTGAGGATACCCTCCCCATAGAATTATATAAAATATGCGCAGATGAAATCTTACCACTTTTATGTTTAGTTATTAATTCAATTGGTGTTACTGGGCAGGTACCAGAATCGTGGAATACAGCTAAAATTATGTTTTTTCTTAAGAAAAATAAAATACCAACGGAATGCGGCTCTTATCGTCCTATATCAATGATTAACGCTGACGTTAAAGCGTATTCCAAGATACTAGCTCTTCGCTTGGCCCCACTTATGCCGCTGTTGGTAAACGAACAACAACATGGTTTCGTAGCTGGGAGGGACACAACTACTCATGTAAACATGGCGATTACTGCCTTCGATGTTGCAGCAACTAATCACACCCCACTCGGGATGATACTTTTAGACGCAGAGAAGGCGTTTGACCGAGTGGGGTGGGATTACTTATGGGGGGTGATGAAACAATATGGCTTTAAAGGACGTTTTTTAAGAAGTATACAAGCTTTGTATAGAACTCCTAATGCAAAGATCAGCTATGCAGGGGCCGTTTCATCTAAATTTTTAATTTCACGGGGGACACGGCAGGGGTGCCCTCTGTCACCCCTACTCTTTGCTCTCTCCATGGAACCGTTTATCAACGCCCTTCAAGAGCAAGCCAGAATAAAACCCATACTTCATGAAGACAAAATTTTGAAAATTACCGCTTATGCCGATGACTTAGCCATCTATACTACCGATGAGGCAGAAGCACTGGTAGGGATCTCAGAAGAAGGTAATAACTTTGGGGCTATCGCAGGTTACAAACTTAATATAAATAAAACACAAGTTATAATGAATTATCAGACTAATCCTCAAGTTCCAGGATATTGCCTGGCCGCGGTTTATTTAGGGGTTAAAATCTCTTCAAGGATCTCGGAAATAAACGTATTAAATTATGAACCTCTACTGAAAGAAGTTGCTGCTCTTCTAAAAAAATGGCATAAGATCCCGCTTAACCTGTTGGGACGATTGAATCTGATTAAAATGAATATTTTGCCTAAATTTTTATATCTCTTTCGTTGTATCCCTCTGCGCGTTAATAATTTGTTTTTTAAAAAATTGGATAGCATTATTAATAGCTTTTTGTGGGGCTACAAGAAGCCGCGAAGATCGATGGCAATCCTGAAATTACCACTGGAAAAAGGAGGTCTTAACTTCCCTGATTTTAGAGCTTACTTTTTTGCTTCTTTTTTGAACCGGCTACGCAGCCTGTTTATTAGCTATAATCAATTTTTTTTTCATCAATTTATGCTTGGCAGAGAGGCAAAACAATTTCTGGCGAAGGTGCAGGACCCAAATTATTTTAAACAAGTAAAATTTAAGACTGCACGGGATGCAGTACGCATTTGGAATATGATGATGATCAACTGTGAGACTTCTTTTTTCCACACTGACCTGTCACTTTGGGGTAATCCTGGACTTCCTGGGATTTTCAATGATAATACGGGACGAGAGTGGGCTAAATACGGTATTTTAAAACTGGGAGACTTATATGGCTCAAGGGGCTTCTTACAATTTGAAACTTTGAAACTTTTGTTCAAATTACCGGAATAGATGCGCTTTAAGTATATTCAAATAAGGGACTATTTAATCCGTAAAATGAATCTGATATCTGTAAGTAGCTCAGATTTATGGAGTTGCTTTTATTCAACAAATCGAAAATCCGTAATTAGTCTGGGATATAAGTGTCTAAACCAAAATAAATTGGATGAAACTCCTCGATTAGCGACAAAATGGACTTCCATATTAGGATTTAATGTGACAACTCAGAATATTACAGCCGCCTTAGTAAACATCAATAGAACGACTCATTCATCTAGCTTAATGCTACAATCATACAGAACAATATCTCACCTATATTACACACCATTGAGAATTTCTAAATGGGCACAAAATAATTTGAACAGTGACCGTACTAAATGCCCTAAGTGTGGGCTGTTGGCAGCAGATATTGTACATATGATTTACACATGCCCGGTATTAGCAAGGTATTGGTCGGCAATAGAAAATATCTTATATAAACAAAAAGCGATCAGTTCTTCATTATCAGCAGCTTCAATTTTACTTGCTATATACCCGTCTAGCACTATTAACACAGATTTGTTAAATATACTTTTGACCAGTGCTAGATTGGTTATCGCGAGAGCTTGGATCTCTCCGAACCCCCCTCATGCAATGGAATGGTGGGCGTTAGTTAATGAGATCTATACTATGGAGGGTTCAATTGCAAGGAACCGGGGAATAAAAGCAATTGGGAAATTTGCTAAAATCTAGGGCACCTTTTTTTTAGAATAGTACATGATTGCAGAAGATACTAACAGTGGTAATGCCTCAGGGAATACATATCTGTGGTTTTTTTTTTTTTCCTCTTTTTTTTTACTTTTTCATTATTGATACAATAATATACACTATCCCATTTGTTTCTTTGTTCTATTTTAAGGTTACATTTGAAAGATGGGTAATGTAAAATGCATGGCAATACTTTATTTGTATTTTGATCTGCACCGATATTTGATTTTATATCATATGTTCTGTTTAAAAAGTATCTGTTGATCATCTTGCCCTGCTTGTCAATAAAAAAAAAAAAAAAAAATTAAAATAAAAAATAATAATAATTAATTACCAATTCATTATTAATTAGCAATAACAAAACATTAAAAATATAACTACATTAACTAATTAATTTAAATTTAAAAGTCCTTCTCAGATCGATTATAAGTTGAGACAGTCGTTAGACTCTATGGTTGTGGCTGTTCTCCCTGAAACAATGTTTAATTAAACTGTTCCTGTTTTGCCAAACGCCCCTTGTCCCTTGTTTTTTCACTGTATTTCATGTTAAAGCAACATATTCGTGCACCACCATCAGAGCTGATTGGTACCTCAAACCCGACTGCAGCCAAAAGAAGGAGACTGCGCGTTAATGGAAGGTGAGCAGGCACCGCAATTGATTGGAAATTCAGCTGAATCCGCGGGACAGAGGTCCGTCCTGAAGCATTCGTCATAGAGGGTAAGAGACTACATCAGAACCATAGTATAGCATGTGGTGTATAGCAAACTAGGACAAAGCATACAAAGATCAACTGAGACCCTGCCACTGACATAAATCTGGCATATTACCTATTTTATATGTCTTAGATGAGTAGTTGCAAGGCAACCTCTGAGGCGTTCCCGCAGAAGTCACCTTTTTTTAATAGTCAGCATGCTAGGAAAGGTGTATATTTATTGTAGGTCCCTTTACAGAACACTATTTTTGTGGTAAAGCTATCCTGATTAGGCGGAATTGGCATCTCAATTTTATTTTTCCCTCCAAATGGGGTTTCTCAGTGCCACCGGTTTCTTAACACTGTTGGTATCAGAAAGGAGTGAGAGGTGTTAGTCGCTTGGACCACTGGGCATGACACAGATGGTACGCTTTCCTGCTCGACCTGACAGAGAGTGTATACTTGGACCGGTGGGCGTGACACAGATGGTATGCATGGCCCCTAGTTGTGATACAGGGTGTGATTCGGGAAAAAGATTTGCACCTGGGAGATTAGATGTAACTTGTGTTTGGCCAAAAGGTAACTGTGGTTCTGAAGTTATTCCCCTTTTTCCATTAACTGTTGTTACTATCTACGTCCCGGAGCCGATATTGACACCTGGGAGATTTGATGTAACTTGTGTTTGCCCAATAGGTAACTGTGGGTCTCAAGTTATTCCCCTTTTTCCATTAACTGTTGTTACTATCTACGTCCCGGAGCCGATATTGACAGACTATCAAGCTCATGTAGTCCTGTGTACCGCCCAGAGCTTCTCCTGGTCACAGGACAGCATGCGCAAGGGTTGAGCAAAGAGATTTTTTGACAAAGTCATTATTTGTTCTCTGTCAGTTTTAAATTGTCTACATTGATGTGAGGTATTTGTGCAGGCTGTGCTTTTGTCTTATGCATTGTATTTTTGTCAATAACCCGCTGTTTCATAAGCGATGCTGCTATTTCTCACAAACTGTATTTGGTGCCAAGTGTCAGTATTGTTCATATACTGTTTTATTGACAATTGCTTTTTCCCTATGTTGTAACCCTTCATATGCATTGTTGAATGTGTTAATGAAATTTTCATGTTGGATTATTGATGCTTCTGTAGATAGCGCTGAGCTTGTACTAACGTAACTGTAAGCAGTGTCCCCTGCATGTGTTTTCCCCATGATTCGATAAAAACGAAAGATACCCTAAAAAGAAGAAGCTAACGTATTTTGTGCTCTAAAACTAACAAGCTTAACATGGAGTCACCATTAAAACATATGCAAATCAGGTTCCCAAACACCATAAAAACGTAATAAGTAATAGGTTTTGCCAAGAATGGCACACACACACACACACAAAAGCACACACATTTACCTGGACAAAGGATGACATTTTTGACATTACACAATTGAACACATGAGAGCACACATATAATCAAAATACACAACTCAAAAGAAAGACATGAGAGAGGCATTATTTGAACTATGGGCCATCTTCGAGGAAGCCCAGATCAACAGTCCGGTACTACAGATAACAAGTAAGCACCTCCCCACCATATGCAGGTATGAAGGTGCTCTCGCCCACTTTCCACGCATTAGGATACTTCAAGCTACCAGTTGAAGAAGTCGGCGGGCCCGTACCAAACAATAAACGGTTAGGCCCAGGAATGGGAGACTGATAGGCCATCAGGCCCAGGTAGTGCCCACAGAAGTCACATCTGACACATAGAACCCCAGCAGCATGGAGAACACGCACACCCACTGACCCAGGCAAGCATACATGAGTGATAGGGGGATTTGTGGCGTTTCTAGATGGTGACACAGCTAGCGTGAGTAGGAAGGGGGCCCCAGTCCCCCGAGATCCCACGATGAGGGTGAAACTACAGAATTTGCACAGGTAGCCTGGGAAAAAACATAGAGCGAATTTGAGGGCAAAGCAGGACAGGAGGCAACCTAGATGGGATGGTGAAGAAAGGTGCAAGCTAATGATTGAGAAAGAAAGAACTCGCACCCAGGAAGCACAACAGGAAAACAGAGCTGAGCACCCCCACACGAGAATAGCAGGGTAGGCACAGGGCACTGAACAGAGAAGAGTCAGAAGTAGAATTATATGAGAGGCTTCTGGCTGGGATAACAGCCTCACCAAACTTTCAAAGTATGAGAGGAGCCAACTGGGAAATAAGAGACCAAGGCAACCTGGTGCTGACCCAACCAGGACATAGGAAAAACAAGATGGCACTGTTGCACATGTATGATGGGAGCAGCAACAAATACATAGGCTGCTCCATCCAAACGCACTGGTTAAATAGACTGACCCCAAGGGAGATAGAGGCCAGATAGGAAAGTGAGAGCTTTGTGTGGCCATTCTGCCTCCTGTTAGCTCACTGGACAAAGGGAAAAGATCAGTATGAAAGACTTTTACTGAAAGAGGGATCCTTTGAACCATAGGACATGGCCATAATGAAAGGCTGCATCTGGCATGGAGGAGGAGATGCCAAGTGGAACTTTTGCTATGTGCAGGGATGCCTAAAAAGGTGGGAACACCATGTTAGGGAGAAACCAGTAGAGCTATTCAAAGTAAGAATGTACCCACTACTACGGAAGGGCACGTCACAGACCTTCCATGTGCAGTTAGCTCAAATGGATAAAGAAGGGCTAAGGCCAAAGTAACAAACATTGCTGAATGGAGTGGTAAAATAAATCTCATGTTTGGAGAAGAAAACCACAGAAATATACCTAGTGATAGGTGATATCAAAAGTCTGCTAAGCAGTCTTATTATCAGCAATTTAACAGACAAACACCGGGTATGAAGGGCCGCATTGAATTCATACAGGCACCAAGTTTCAAATTTCAAGTTTCAAGTTTATTGTATGATTAATTAAAATCGTTACAAATATCTAAAACAGTTGAATATCATTACGTCCACAGTTAAAACCATGCTACATTAATACTATATCCTATTAATTACAATGTGAGGATTCTACCAACACATAAAATATTTAAAAAAGAAAAATAAATAGAAAAGGTACAATAAATGAAATGTATTCCAGCATTTCTGAGTAGGTCTAATTTACAGTTAAAATTTAGTCCTGCTTTACTAAGAAGGTCTAGTTTTTAGTCCTTTTATTGCACAACTTATTCCAAATAAGACTATGTCCAGTTGCTCAGACCTTTCTGATCCCCTCCTGATCAGCTTTGAGTAGTAGTTTTTTAACTTCTGTCAGGTATTTCACTCCTCGACAGGCCAGGATAATAGAAGAGCCGTCCATCCAGCGTATAACGGCTTGCCCACATGTGCGAATTTGGAGTTCAATAAAGATAGATCTTAGGTAGTATCTCCTCCAAGCCGTAACTGCTGGACAAACGCAAAAAAGGTGAGTTAGGGATTCATTTTGGTAGCCGCACAGGCGACACTGGGGTATTTGTTTGGGTTGTTTCCAAGACGGCCGTAGATCTTTCGAAGCGTGCAAACCCATCCTGTAGTTTATGTAAGACTTCTTTAGGTGCCAGCTAAAGTGGGATGTTAGGTAGGCTTGAGGTTTCAATACTTTGTAGGAAGAAATAATTGTCCACCCGTGCCTACGTTTAGATGTTGTAATTTTGTCCTCCAGAAAGGATTTCTTTTTTGCTGCGTCGTTTATCACCTTACTAAAAGTTGTTTTTTCTTGGCTTTTTTCCCAATCTGCTTGTATTTCAAGGACAGCCAGGCAGGTTCTCAGGTAACTTCCCCATAAGTTTGATGGGTCCTGACCCGCCTGGGGCTTAATTTCCTCCCAACATAGTCTGTCCATTGAATCTGGTTCTGCAGATCGGAATTTGTGGCAGAGCTTTAGGAACCTGCTCATGATCCGAAATTTTTGATTTAGAAGGCCGAATTCCAGTCGGACTTGAGATGGAGTGGCTGACTTTGGCAAATTAAAAACGGCTTTATAGATCCTTGTCTGGAGATCATTGAGTAGCTCCACCTCTTTACCACACCAGGTGACTAAGCCGTATGACAAAGTAGGCATACTTTGTGCTGACATTACTTTTAGAAGGTGAATATTATTTGGGCAGTCCAATTTAGTTTTTAGTTGCTGGTAAGCAAAGATTAGAGACTGTGCTTTTGCTTTGGTAACAAGTTTATGCTCGTTATAGGTTGTACCCTGCCCTATTGTGATACCGAGGTATTTATATGAACCTTGGTCTTCAACCTTCGTCCCTTTTACTGTCCATTTGAACTTAATTTTGTGTGAATCCACCAAACGGACAACCTTTGTTTTTCCTTTATTAAGTTCCAGATTTTCTTGGTCCAGGTAGGATACTAAGTTGTTGATAGCTCTTTGAAGGCCGATGGGAGTTTTACTTAATAAAACAATATCATCCGCATACTGTAAGATGGAAATCTGCTTATTGGCCATTATCGGTGGGTGGCAGTCAGCTACTTCCATGTGTTTACCAAGGTCTGAGAGGAACAAATTAAATAGGATTGGTGCTAACACGCAGCCTTGTTTTAATCCTTGCTGCGTGTCGATGCTCGCTGTCGTACTGTGTCCTTCGCCCAATTTTACTCTCGCCCAGGTGTCGCTGTGTAGGGCAATTTTCGCATTTAATAACTGATTCGGTAAACCCCATGCCTTTAGCTTTTTCCAGAGTCTCCCTCTGTTTACTCGATCGAAGGCAGATTTTATGTCAATAAAACATGCGTACAATCGCGTTCTCCTTTTTTGTGCCTTTTCAGTTAGGATTGCAAGGATTGCCAGGTTTGTTATAGTGCCCATCCCTTGTCTAAAACCTGTTTGAAAGTATGGAATTATATTGTTGTCGTCCGTCCACTCCTGCAGCTGGGCGAGGAGGCAGGAGGCGTAGAGCTTGGCCTCAACATCAATTAAGGATATGAGCCTGTTATTACCTGGATTTCGACGGTCACCTTGTTTAAATATAGTTTGTATTATGGTCCCTTTCCATGAGTCGGGGACTTTGCTGTGTGTAAAGATGCGGTTGAAGAATGGAGTTAGGTTCGTCGACCAATAATCTGGGTCATCCTTAAAGAATGCATTGGGGAGACCATTTGGACCTGCCGCTCCTTCGGTTTTGAGCCTTAGTATGATATCGCGTAATTGTTTTGTGGTCGTCAGGGTGTTTTGATCACTGCCATTTCCTGCCTGTAATGGGTTTTGCAGAGCCAGGTTTCCCCGCTTCGATTTTACTTTCCTTTCTTCCATTACCAAAGTTGATCCTTGCGACTCTTCAATGGGCCCTATTGCCGTACTGGTATACATAACCCCCACATGCTCAATCCACGCTTCGGCTCCAATTCCGGGTTCTTGTCGGAGTCTTGCTCCCTTATTCAGGCACCAAATAAACATCACAGCCATCTTGTAGCAGTGAATGGTGATGAGATCTGTCTCACCAGGGCGAAGCCCAGAGCTTGTCACAGCTTATCGCGTAAAGGAATACTCCAAGGGCAGAGTTTTGGGAAAGGTAGGGGCGGGGTACATTTATGACTAAAAGAACGGGAGTTGACGTAGTGCACAAGACTCAATGTTCTAATATTGTGCATCATTTGGAGACCATTTTGAAAAGGTGTATGACTCAAGGATAGGCAGTACAGTAAGTGGGTCAGTGTAAAGATGGAGATGTCACATCCAAGATATGTAATGATACTATACGAACCACGCATGGAACTGGCTTCTATATTATTGGATTAGAGCAGACTCACATCGGTAAGGATGTGACCTCATTGATATTACACAGAGGTGCAATGTCATTTCTAATGACATTCTGTTGATAGGTTATTGGACCGATCAAACCCAGATGGTATAGTCTACTGTGTGGTGGTATATCAAGATATGAGAGACCCCTTGCTCAGATGTCATGGATCTAGTGATCTTGAGTCATAAGGCAGGGCCTACAATGTGTGACTTCGGAGTACTGAAGGGATCTATAGTTCAGTCCAAGGTATTGCATCATTCAGTCCTCTTGTCTGAGTTGAGAGACGAAAGATCCAGCGTTGCTCCAATTTGAACAGTTTCTGAGTCGACCACATAGCATTGCTTTTGATCACTGTCCAGTTTAAATCTCCAAGTCCATGTGGGTGAGATCAATAGCGTGCACTCAGTTGTGTGGTGTTTCTGCCGCTTCTTATGTTGCTGCAGTGCTCCATAATTTTGGTCTTCACAGGACGTGTTGTCTTGCCTACATACCTCAATGGGAACGGACACTCGATAAGGTAAACGCAGTTCTTGGTGTTGCAGTTTGTGTGGGTGTGTGAAGTCCACACTTTACCCTCTTCCAAGTTCAGTTCCTTTGTATGTTTAGTCAAGTTACAGACCCCAAAGAGGCCACATGGGTAGTGACCTTGCACGGGTGTTGTGTCCCATAAAGTGCCTTGTTGGTTGTTTTAATAAGGTTTTGGATGGGTATGAACCTGTAAATCCCTTAGGTTGCTGGAGCGTTTCTTCACACATCGGGGCATAGGAATACAGAGGTTCCCGAGGTGACTATCTTCCAATTCTTATGGATTATTAAGTGCTCTTTTATACACATTTTTAATGATTGTTGTCGGATAGTCATGGGTAATTAGGTTGAGGACCTCTCTGGTGTCCTCTAGGTAGGATGGTATTTTCTTGGCCAGCTGTTGCAAAAAATTATTGCAGAATTTGCTCAGGGGCTCTAGTAATAAGCTGATCCCCAAGACTATTGGGTGCCTCCAGCGGTCGGGTCCCTCCCCCCCATCAATAAAGTAATGTCTCACCCAGTGAGGTAAGCTGAGCTCAGCGTCTTTCCCTTTGTAAGAGTTTGACTTATCCTGTTGGCCTCCCAACACCTGTTTTTTATGTGTGTCTTATTTTTATGTGTTCACAGTATAGATTTAACTAATCACTAGCACTCCTGGGCTGGTAACGTTCCCATCCAGGGTGATCTGTAGCAACTTGTACTTGTTCCAACACTTGTGGTTAGACGAGTTTGCCATCGATGACACTGAAATACAAGGGCATTGTTACATTTTGGAATTTTCATGTTGTAATTATTTTTCTCTCTATTTATGCCTCCTTTCCCTCATTCTAGGTTGAGACTTTTCTCTGGTTCCCAACTTGGGAACAGCTATACATCATTTGTGCATCCTGAACTCAAGGGGAGTCCACCAGTCCCTTTAGGGGGCCCTTGTTTAATTCTGTTTTTCTGGGCCCGATTAAGTGCCGCCCAAGATAGGTGCATCCATGGCAATGAACATTTTGCCCAAGCAAATATGAATCTATCCTGGTACCTTAGGACCTTCTGGTAGTGTCTCTGTTTTTACCTGGTCCTGGCCCCATCTTGAATAAAATTGTTCCGGGGGTCGGTGCCTATTTTAAGTCACTTTGCATGCAAAACAACTCACTATTTTTTACCCCACTCGCACTCACCACATATGGCGCCCTCAGATCTAAAGATCTCGGCCAAAGAAGCCAACAGGCGCGTCTGCATTGCAGCGCCGGTCTGACGAGGAGCGCCCTATGATGAAGCGTGACACCCTAACATGTTTGTGAGGGCATTATGATCTGAAAATTAATTTCCCCCAGCGACAATTCCGAACCGGATGGCAACCTTGAATGCATCTCACAAGAAATGCTCATGCGCACGCACGCATACACAGTTCACTCAAGGATCACCAGAGATGGCGAGGAAAAGGAGGAGGGCAGCCCGGGGACGCTGCAGTACAGGTAAGTGGTTTTTAATTTACTTTTAAGTAATGTAGAATGAATTGTTAATGGGGGGTGGAGGTGGGTAGTGGAGTAGAGTTCCACGGAGTTTGTTCACTATGCCTCCTACTCCCAGGGTTAGTAAAAATTACTGTTCCCACTCCAATGAGTGCAAAAGTAGGGAAGGTGTTGGATAGCGGAGGGGTAAACATTACTATACTCACTCAAGTCAGTTCAAAATTAAAAACAAACAAACATCAACAACCCCAAATTTTTTATTCAAAACAAAATAAATAAATACATATTTTAAAAATAACAATATATTTAACATTACAAATTTAAAAAAAAACATGTAATGTTAAACACATATCATAAGTACCTACAAATATTATATTGGCACAACAAAGTCAGCGTCCGGCAGTGCAGGAGTGAAGACGTGCTTATGACATGAGACTGCTGTCCTTAGCCCCGCCTTCTGAAGTGGTGTATCCTGGGACAGGGAATCCCTTCCTGGATGGCACAACAGAGTCAACAAATAAAAGAAAAAAATTATTTTCAAGCAAATAATTTTTTTTACTTAGAAATTATTCATGAACAAAACATGAATTATTACATACATTTAGTTTATTTACTTTCTACCCTATAACACCACACAATTCATAGCCCACATCTAATTTTAATAAATAAAATAGGCTTCCATAATTAACATAATGACTTATCAATTAAAGAAATAATATTGATTAAAAAACAAATTAAAACACATAAAAATGAATTACCTTTTCACCCTTTACCCCTATAATACCCACAACCAACACCTAAAACGAAACTGTAAAAAAATGAATTGCACAATTAAAAGTGTTTTTCAATTAAAACAACTAATAGTATTTAGCAACGTTTTATAAAGTAGCTAAAATTAATGTACTCCCTACCCATTACCCCTATAAAACCAAAACCCATGCACCAAAAAATAAACAATTACCCTAATCAATTATCAATTAATTAATATTAATGATCAACTAATTATGAATTATTTAAAAATAAATTACTTCCCAACATTTACTCCATAAACCCCACAACCTGCACCTAAAATTAGTTACACAATTCCCCTATTTAATGTTCAATTAATTAATTAATTAATTACAAATAGATAATGTCCCACCTATCACCTTTATAAACCCAAAACCCACGCATCAAAAAATATAATTAAACAATTAACAAAATTAATCATCAAGTATGTATTATTAATTTTCAACTAATTACTTCTTTAATAATAAATTACTTCCCACCCTTTACCCCTATAAAACCGACATCCTGCACCTAAACAAAATTACACAATTACCATAATTAATTACCAATTTCATTAATTAAAATGTATTAAAAACCAATTATTAATTTATTAAAAATAATTCACCTCCCACCTTATAACCTTATTAAATCCACAACCCACACAACATATACAAAAAAACATTTAACACTATAAAATCTCAATTATATCAATATTAATAAAGAAAAAATAATCATTAATTTACTATGGTTAAATGACTTCCCACCCTATTCCCCTATAAACCCACAACCCGCTACAGAACTAAAAAATGCAAAATTTAATTAAAATAAAATTAATAACTACAAAAAATGTAACACATATATTAAAAAACGTAGTCAATACTTATAGAAAAAAATCACATATGTTTAAAATATATACTAAAATACATAACACTAATTAAATAATCTATAATTTAAACACTATATTGTTGCAAATTATATTAATGACTTCTATCATTTTTAAACGATATTTCTTGCCTTAAATTTGATATTCTTGATCACGATATTCTTACTGTTGATATTTCTGTGTCACAATATTTACAAATCGATATTTGTTATGGTCGACATTTCCAACTCAATATTTTGTCTAACTACTGTGTGTGTCTCTGTATCAAAGATGCATTGCGCAGTCGAGGTAATTCGTTATTTTTTAGTTGTGGCAAGGAAGTGATGTGTGGTTCTGTTGCATCAACGCCAAGGATCCCATTGATGGAGTGTGCGATGCGAAGTCCAGAGTTGGTGATGCGTTGGTCAGTCGGGGTGATGCATCATTTCCGAGAAACTGCAAGGCTGCGATGTAGAGCCTGGTGTCGTCGTCGACACTGTTGTCAACCAGAGATGTGAGGGCCTGTGTTTAGGTTTAATCACTCAGTGACAGTTCTAAAAGCAATGCGGGCTGCAGCTGGAACGTGAGTCTTTGTGATGGGTTCAATCCATGCAGCAGCAGAGAAGTATCTGTTCTGCTTGGGGTGCGCCATGCAGCGGAGGAGATGCAGTGTTTCCACCGATACACTTCCAAGGACCAAAGACTGTAGTGGCACCACTTGACAGGGTAAGCAAACAGATCGCAGAGCCCAGGTGCAGATGCAAGCTTGTTTTAAGCATGTTATGTAATTGAGACTTCACGTCAGGAGGCCAGTCAACAAGCCTTTGGAGTCACTCTGGGTTCTGGATTCAGGAGATTTAGGTCCAGTTCTTCTCACCCAGGCAAGAAGGCAGCAGGTGAGCACAACAAAGCAGGAGTCCAGCAGAGTGCAATCCAGCAAAGTGACAGTCCTTCAGCAGCACAGCAGTCCTTCTTCCTGGCAGAGTATCCACAGGTACAGAAGTGTACTGAAGTGCTGGTGTCCGAGGCCTTTCTTTTATACACAGTTGTGCCTTTGAAGTGGGAAGAAGCTTCTAGAGGCATGTTTTGGAAGTTCACGGATGCCCAACCTTCCCTTGCCTGGCTGAAGACTACCTAAATGGGGTATGCTGCACTTTGAGTGAAGACAGGACACAGCCTTTTCAGGTTTAAGTGAGGCTGGGCCCAGCTGCTCCCCCCACCCACCCTGCCAGTGATGGCTCATCCAGTTACACCTAAGCTCCCATTGTGTGTGGCTGTCTAAGAGGAATAAACAAGGCCCAAACTGCCAACGACACTCAGTCATGTGACCAGAGACTTCAGGCTCCAAATCGATAAGGCAATAAAATGCCAATTTTCTAAAAGCGGCATTTTCAAAATTGTAATTTAAAATCTGACTATACCATAAATTAGGATTTTAAATTAAAATTCCAGAGACAGAAAACATGAAACAGTTATCTCTTCCCATTTGAATATTACACTTATAATATGTATTAAGGCAACTTCAATGTCAGCCTTTCACTACCAGGCACTGCTTAATTTATAAAACAATAAGTATCTCTTCAGGAGGCCACTGTAGCTTGCACTACCCATTGCCCCTGCCAACACCGCCAATGACAGTACTAACACAACTAACTACCACAATACAGTTGTGATAATTCTAACTATTCCAGGACCCCCAACCTATTAGAATGGCTTTGGCAGCAGGTATCACTTCTTTTTAATGTGTATTTGATTAATTAATGACTGCTGTTGTGCTAATTTCTAAATCAGACGGACAGCACCTCCATGTGGCCGTCCATCATAGGTTCTGGTGTTGACAATCAAATGCTGGTGCCAAGCACTGGAAACCACTGGCTCAAAATAAGCAGTGCAGGTGTCCCTTTTTAAATATACTGCACCCTGCCCATAAATGTATTATAAAGGAATGTTTGAGACTGGAAAAGTTTTATTTTGCCAAGTGAACATGGCAGGATAAAACTTCACTCACAGACTCTGTAATGGCAGGTCTGAGACATGTATCAAGGACTACATAAGTGGATGGCTCAATCAGTGCTGCAGGCCGACTGGTAACATTTAATTTCAGGCCCTGTGTACATTTAGTGCACTTTACTAGGGGCTTATAAGTAAATCATTTATACCAACTGGGGATAAGCCATTATTACTATGTATTAGGGAAAGAGCACAAATACTTTAGCACTGGTCAGCAGTGTTAAAGTGTGAAGAGTACTAAGGCCAGAAAAAATGAAGTCAGCACAAACAAGAGGTACGAGGGCAAAAAGGCAAGGGGAAACCACAACAAGGATGCCTCATCGACCAATCACCTACAGCATACTTTCTTCCAATTGTTGCAAAGTTAGGATTCATTCTACCGGAAAGTTATGTCTTAACTTACCATGAAGCATTACAAGGAACAACTTTACTTCTTTTATTACTCATTCATATACAGCAGTAAATAAAGGTATATGTGTAAATCAATCAAAGTGTGTAGAAAATAGAATATCTGCACATAATGGGGCATTTTCGTGTACTGTGAACTTCATTTGTAGTTCTATGGTATTTATTGTGTTTGTGAACTTTACTTGATCAGAGGCAGAGGGAAATGTTAAAAAGCAAGCAGCGTTTTTTATTTGAAAAATAGTTAGATTTTCCACGATTTATTGTAATGAAATAAATACCTCATACATGTTTCGGATGTTTGTATTATTGTTTCTGGAACAGATGATAAGTGAAAAGGTTTTCTTTTCGGATTTCAGTATGTTCCATATTTCATATGTAATATTGAACTTTTTAAAGTTAGATTGGCAAATGAGCATTATGTTCGTAGAGAAAACTCCATTACAAATTTATGGTAAGCAAATCCTATGTTAATATATCTGGGGCACACTCACACATGAACTTGCACCTTACAAATATCACACACCATCTGTAGAGAAGATTTTAGGTGAGTTTGTCAAAGTCATACATCCTGAAACTAGAGTACCCACCGTTATATAAAATACGAGTTAAATTATGGTTGATTCAAAACTTTCAAATTACGAGTCTGATTTAGAGTTGTGTGGACAGGTTACTCCATCACAAACATCAAGGATATCATGTTTGCATTATTACAAGCGCCACAGTATATAATGCACTTATAATGCAAGGAAGTCTGCAGTCCATGTATAAATTCTTATCTCTAAATTCCTAGTTACAAGCGACTTGTGACGGCCTTAGTCACCGATAATAAAGAAATGACATCGCTCAACTGTAATAACTTATTACAGATGAGTTCTGATGTTACAGCGGCTGCTGACAGTGCCAGCAGGGGAGAGGAAAGGCACAGAGCATCATTTAAGCTGCACTTAAAAACATTAAAATGAAACGTGGTTTTCTCTTTTTCTGCTCTGTTATTCTAGATGAACTGTGTAGAAAAGAGATATTTTTGGCAGCTTCTTTATTTTTTCCATACTTAAAGTTGTTATTAGAAAGATAGATTCTCTCTGCATGTTCCTACATATTTTGAGCGACAGTGTTTTATTTTTTTATCTGACTTGTATTAAACTGATTCCAATAACATTTTGCAACAAATATATAACTGTAGTTAGTGGGTTTCATTTTGCACTAGAGTTTCTAATTTGATCCTTCAAGTTGACATTCTAGTTCTTTCATATGAAAAACACCATACCATGGAATTAAGTGGTTTCAGTAAGTTTGTGGTGTGACCAGGTATTATAAAGAATAAAATTCCCCCTGACTTATAATAAAAGGATACTGGGAGTCACCTTGGATTTCCATGATGTAGCAGAGGATCTCGTTCCTCTGTATTGTCAGAGAACTCATTGGTAACTTTCAATATCCTTGCAATGTACAACAGGGGGTACTTTTTTCATTTGTGACAGCGTAACCTATTTGCCAAAGTCTATATAAGTCTCTATATACTTATAAAAGATATCAAACATCTGTGTTAAAATTCCTGCTTTGTCCACCATACTTGAGCCACACTTTTAAATGCTGATGCATGTGCAGTCACCAAGTCACTGCCTGTAAATTGTTGGATGGGGCATCCATTTTTAAGAAGATCCATATTCTTTGCTCAACATTTTTAATAACTACCATTATTGGTCTACATGATGGCCTGGTAAGCCTTTTAGAAAAACCTGTACCTATTCTCTGATATTTTTCTCCAATGCTGCTGAAGGACCATTGTATCCCCAAGATGACTCTAACCAATAAAAGCATGCTATTTTGTTGCAGATTTTGTTACAGAGTCAAATTGTGAGCTCCCAGTATCATATTGATTACCTTATCATGTTGACTGAACAGCTGTTTCCAATGCTCAGGGCCTCTCTAAGGGTTTATGTTTGGGTCACAAAGTATCTGCTGAATGACATGTGTGTGTGTGTTCCCTTGTACTTGGAATGCCCCTATTCACCCCTAGTGATTGTTAATTGTCACATCCCAAATTAAGCTTGTTTTAGAATTTTCATAACAAAGAGTTAGCTGAGGAGAGTGGATGGCTTAATAAAGAAGAGTGTTTACCTCATACCATTGACTATGTAAATATGTAAAATTACAATAGATATCCGTTAAGTAAAGTAAATAAATGGCACATTTAGATGGAGAGTTGCCTGACAGGGATGCTGCCGTTCTCAAAATTATAGTCTTGTTTATCTAGGTGAGCGGGAGGATCTTTTTTTGTTGTTGTTAAGTGTTGCTATAATGTTCCTGGACCATCATTCATCTACACTTAAGAATTCTAATATGAAACAAGTCAGTCATTCCTCTCTCTGCGTTGAGAACGGGTGGGGTTTGTGTTTGCGGGGCACTTGTTTTTCTCTTGTCGATTTCCCCAGTATTGATTGTAAGATATCACCTGAGACTGCTTAGTTTATATACCTTTTTTCAGATTCAATGAGCTCCCTCCATTTTGCTAGGCTTTAACATCTCCTCTTGGCCACTTCAGTCCTTTTGGCCTCATGTATTCCTGTATGTAAGCTTTCATTTTTTTCAAGAAATACTTTCAAATTAAGTATTTTCAGAGAAGTAATTTTGACACTATAAACCATAGAAACTGAGCAATATTCATTAAGAATTGCCCTCTTCTTGTTTCTTCAATTTTAAGTTTCTGTGAAACTAGAGCCAAAATGTTTAGATTACCTTTCTTACTCGATTGCAAAGGGTATAAGATACGTATAGGAAATCTTCTGCTTCAATAGCAAATGCATTTTAGCCGTGTAGGGAATCCATCAATTGATTGTAAATTTCAAACGGTTTTGCTTTTCAGCGCCTTGATATTGACCACCATTGAGACCTATATAAGAGTCTCAGACCTCATGTGCTTCTGTTAAAATGACAAACAACTAATGTTCAAAATGACTAATGGATAAACAAGAGAAAAGCAATAAGGCATAAAGTGGGTCAGGCCTACTAGAATGCACACAAGGGGTCTGGTGTTATTATTTTTCATAAATAGGAACACAGCAAAATGGCTGGAGAATTTGATTGGATGCAACCACGATCCAAGAAAGACTATATAGACATGATGTAACCTTCCTTTGTTTGTGCCTTTTTGCTTCTTCCCATCGGGACAATGAGAGAGAGTTCAATGAGGGCAATGCACAAACCTTGTCTGCAACTACCCTGAAATGTTTATCTATTGTATCTTTTATGGCTGTGAATACTACTGAATAAAGATTATTATTATTATTACTACCATGAAAAGCGGACACATAAGCTGGCTAGCTTGCCTGAGAGAACTTTCTGCTAGTTCCAGTTCGCCTTACTATAAGTGCCAAAGGATATTATGCACTTGTAATAATGCGGTTGGGATAGCCATCACATTTAGGATCGAGTATCCCATCCACCAAACTCGAAATCAGGCCCTAAGGGGCAGATTTATGTGGGACTTGTGCCACTTTTGCGCCGCCGTTGCATCACTTCTGTGATGCAGCAGCAGCGTAAACCCTGCGCCACGTTGCGACATACTTACATCGTGACGCATCTATGGAGATGCATCACGGTGTAAGGCCCTTAGCCACATGAAACCTGCGTCAGGTTTCGTGTGGGCGTTTCCACGCGGGGGGGCGTTCTGTCGCAGGAACGCCCCTGAAAAGTGACTCAGTGAAATCTACAAGATTCCACTGAGTAACTCTGCCAACGCTGATGCGTCAAAACCCTGCGCCTGCTTAAAGCAGGCGTAAGGCTTAAAGCACCACGTTACAGATAGGGCAAGTTGGAAAAGTGCTGGAGTTGCGTGCCATACGCAACACAACTTCAGCACTGCGCCAACTTTACGCCCTAGATAAGACACGCATCTGTTTATTTCTGTGCCATGGTGTGCCGCATTGTAAATGCAGCGCATCATGGGTGGCGCCAGGGCCGGACTGGCTACCGGGCAGTTATGAATGCTGCTGAGCTGGGGGGTAATTTCGTTAATGGGGATCTGCGTGAGCTAAACGAAATTCGTTTGGCTTTCAATATTTCGCAGCACAGGGAGGTCTCCATGGACGAAATCAGCCTCCACTGCAGTAAAATCAGGCAGCAGCTCGGCAGCATTCCTAACTGCCCGGTAGCCAGTCCTGCCCTGGGTGGCGCTAGGATACACTTGCGTGCCGTATCTTTCCTGGCACATCTCTGCTGATTTACAGAGATGCGTCAGGCAACATAAATCTGCCCCACATCTTTATTCAATACATGCCATTTACAGAAATAAACAAAAAAATAAAACAAGCGATACAAATTTTGGGAAAGTTTCAGATGAGAAAGTGCCTACCTTTTCGAAGCAGTTCAATCTCAACTATTCCCACTCTAATACCACTACTACTACTAATAATAATAATAATCATAATAATTCTGATAATAATACTTAATGTATTAAGGAATATGTCATTCATTGCACGCTTTCTAATTATATTTCTATTTTAAGTGAGTTCTTTTTAACAGGTAAAGAACAAAAAGTAATGCAGTAAAATATTAGAAAAGAATTGAATTAATAATAGAAAGCGCTTGCTCTATATTTCTTGCTTTTCAATCTATCAATTGCGTATTCCTCGTTACATTGCTGGAATAACGTTCAATGATGACCTCAAGGTCGGCTGGTGTGGAGCCCCCTGGGTCGCCGAGCAGCCTCTTGACTTCTAATGGTAGGATTACAGCTATGTATTGCACATTAGAGCCGTGTTCAAGATGCCTATTGATCCGATGGCTTCCATTTTACGTGCGAGAGGTCAGTCTCTTTCCTCTTGTCCCTCCCTGGAGGGCTGAGTCGTAGGGAATTGCAGGTCAAGACCAGAAATTTACTGCTAATGAACCAGTCAAACACACTACGCTAGGATATGAAAGGTGGTCATGAAATGTGCAAAGAAAGATATATCCTTAAATTAATCTGGATATTTATTTAAAGCAATCTGTATGTTCATTAGTTTTACCTTCCTAATTGTAAAGTTGTGGTGTGGAAAAAATGATGTATATTTTGATGTGTTTAAGCTCAGTTTTCCACATTGTATGGGAGTTTCAGGCCAGAATCACAAAATGATTGCATTGGCCCTCGCAGAGCTTGACACATAAATGCGAAAAGAGCCGGTGCAGTGAACAGGTTCGCACAAAAACTATTTTGTGCAAAAAGTTGACTCTTGTGCATTGCTCAAGCTGATTTACACTACGACCTGTTAAGCTTCCAAACGAGGGTGCATTTAGGGTGGGACAACGGAATAAGCATAGATATTGATGTAAAGGCAAATTCTTTAAACTAGAGTATTCTGGTTCTTTAGCACATCCTAATGCCAAGTAAAGTCAGATGCATGCAAGTGATATAATGTTTGCTTTACCCTAAAGCACACATGTTACCTGCCTGATGCCATGCATGTTGTCTATATGTATGACTTTCTATGTCGGATATGTTTTGTTCCTCACAACAGAGTATTGCAATTTTTCAGGCAGCGTTCCGTTGAGCGAAGGATATGAAATATAGGTGTAATGTACATCCTCTGTCACTCACTCCACTGGAGGTGTGAGTGCATGCGCTTTTGGACTGGGTCACAAGTAGCAAGTTAGTGTGTAAGAGGAATGTCTCAAAATCCTCTTTCTTTCTTACCTTTTCGAGATGGGTCAGTCGTTCTAATAACAGTTATATTTTCTTAAAGTTACGTGTCATGCATGCGAAAACTTTTTTTGATAGCTAGAAACGTCAGTGACATGTACCATTCAAACACTGTAAAACTATGCAGACATTTTTTGCACTTCTGAAATGTTTACAGTTTTCTTCTTTAAATATCAATAATTCCAATTCGTTTTCAATTAAAACATTTTAAAATAAATAGCACTGGAAAACATAACTAAATTGATAAAGGCATTGGTCAGTGACAACATGTGCTAAGTGCTGATCGAGTAATCCCAAGTAAAGACGACTGCTTGAAGGGAAGAACATGGAAGTCTTTATTAAAAAAAACTGACTCCCATGCAAGTCTGCATGCAATTTAGAAGGCTCTCCGGCACAAACCCACCCTTGCTCACAGTCTGCCCAGCTGGTCGGCCTTTTCCCAATAGGGTGACTGTCAACACCTTCCCTAAAATTGTGAACTTTGCGAGGAGGAATGTTCCCTTTATACTCACTCCTACATCGGAATCCCTAACTCCAGCCTTTGCAGAAAAATAAACTGTAATCTTTCATAGATCAGAAACAAATGTGAAATATATAGATTTGCCAAGTACACGTTAGTAATCATTGGACTACACCTTTATTTTATTATATTCTTTGAGTACTACCTAATGTGAGCACGGGGTAGCCCACAATGTTTACACCCTAGACCTTTACCTCAACAAAACGCCCACATTCCGATACTTTAGATACGGTGGTAAAGCTTTTAACCTCCAAATACATCAAAATATCAGAAAAACTGTCTATTAAGTAAAAGGACCAACTCAAACACTGAGTTCTAGATCAGCTGAGTAGTTTAAAGCATTTCTTTACAATAATTGATGTACAGTCATTGCCATAAAGGCTCTCAGCAAATAGGGCACTACAGATAAGTGCAAAATGCAAAAAGAATCCAAGTCCCAAGTGGAGAGCAAAATCAAAAACAGAAACTGACAGCAACCCTAACAGAATTTAAATCTTCAGTTAAATCTTCTCGCTCACCCCAAAAGCGAGTTGTTTACCTTATTTCTCATACCAAATCACCAAAACTACAGATTCCTTGTGGTATGATCAAATGTGTTACATTCTCAGCAAATTAGAACAGTTTTATTAACATCCTATTGCCTTAGCACCTAAGCACTACCCCACCACATGAATGTTGATTCTGCCCACTTTATGCTGATAAAGATGGCCAACAGCAAGCTATTACAAATGAATAGAGCAGAGTACAAGTGAGTTAGTGGAAGGTCCTTTAAGAAAAGTTGCAGCTTCATGACTGGGCCGAACAAGGGGGCATATTATCAAGGGGTTTTATCTCCGCTTTTTTGGCTTTAAAAGCCAAGAAAGCGGAGATAAAATTATCTCCCTATTACCAAGCTGTCGCTAACACCAGTTAGTGACAGCTAATAGGAGATAGCCACCATCTTGGGCCCCGCTTTGCATGTCAGTGATATTTATCACTAATGACATGCAAAGTGGGCGTGCCAAGATGTTAGCGACTGGAAACAGTCGCTAACATCGTTATCTCCTATTACCAACTTTTGGAGATATTCGCGCTAAGCGCGAATATCTCCAAAAGCTAACACCTGCCCTGAGCAGTTCTTCACCATGTTATCCAATGGGAGGTGGATAACATGGCTAAGAGCATTTGCTCGATAATGCATGAATATCGCTGACTTTTCAGCGATATTCATGCATTGCGGCCGTTTTTTATCGCATTTGCGATAAACCTTGCTAATAGCAAGGTTTATCTGCGATAAAAATCGCCGATGTGCGGCGATAAGTTTTGTCTCTAAACAAGTTAGAGACAAAAATTATCGCTAGTTGTTGGTAATATGCCCCAAGATTAATTGAGGCCAGCCAGAACAATGGAAACAAACAAACATGATTATCCCTTCCCAAGTGCTGTAGAAATAACAAATAGTGAAATGTGCAGGGGAAAAGCCAAGATAAACATCCATTTTGTTAAACCCGGAAACCCGGCTGCTAAGCTGAAATTGAGACCAAGTTAACAAGGGCCAGGAAAACAAACTTCACTTCTGCACATCACAGTAAATTGTCACGGAAGACAACAGTACTATATTAGGGTGTACATGTGTAATTGAGTATACACCCACATACTCCATGTTGTTAATGCAGAAAAACATGAACGCACAAAAATCCATAACACTGTGTTAAAAGAACCATGCTAACAATGATGTTTGCATGCCATCATTATGAAAGTAATATTTTACGGTTTCGTTAGGAACACACTGTACTCCTCAAGACGTTAGAGCACTTAGGTAAAGACTCCATAAATAATGTAACACTTGTACAGAAATAACACTTTATACAAAATGTCAATTTCACAAATTGACCAGTGTAGACAAGACAGAATGTTTCTTCTTACAAAAGTTCACATCTCTAAGGCGCAAAATAGCCATAAAATAGCTCGGAATTACTGAGTAACATAATATAAATATTAACAAGAAATGGATAAGTAAAGTGAGATGCAGTGTAGGAGCAAGATTGAATGGCACTCAGGATGGTCCAAATTGAAAATGTTCCTAGAATTAACATTTGTTGTGACAATGAAAGAGAACACTGTCAATCTACGTGTCTTTGATAAACCGAGACTCACCTCCCCAAAGGCAGGGGAGCTAGAGATATTTCGTGACCTGGAATAATAATAAATTGTCATTAAGATAAATCAAGGTTTTCTGAACCTTGCAGACATGAGCATTACATTCTATGCACGGAAGATAGCTTCTGCATTTCTGAACAAAGACTGTCATATATTTTATTAAATTGAAAAAAGGTGAAAAATACATCCATATTTGGGGAGATTGAATGCTATTCCTTTTGTCACACAAATGCTAGAATTAGAAGTGGCAATAACACTGGCCACTTTCAAAAACAGTGACCTAAATCATCTTGACAGGCACTCCTTTTGCCAAGAACCTTGTCAAGGAAAAACACCAAGGGCTATTTCTACAACCAACAGCAGTTTGTAGGTAAACATAAAGCAAAAGAGGCTGCGAAAATGAGGAATATGAGAAAAGAAGTGCTGAATTCCTCATTCACAGGCTGTATTTTATAGTTATACATTGTATTGCTATAGCTGTCTTTGTGTGTGTGTGTTTGTGTGTGTATACACAAACGCACACACCCTCTGTACAAATGACATTTGCACGTGGCCCCACCAGTTTTGCCTGTGACTCAATGCGTGCCTCAAAGTAATCACTTTTAGAGACATTACTCCACTTCTGCTTCTAACCTGAGTGCGTTTTACATTTATATATTTATATCTATTTCAGAGCTAAAAAATGCAGCTATAAACAATCTGCGAATCAAACTTCCATTATAAAGGCAATGGTTCTCCAGAACTTTGGCTGGAGTGAAAGATTTGCTTCCTGATTATTATAGGCAAATTTGCTATGTAATGCTACAATCAGAATCTATTAGAATATGTGCACATCTATTTAAAACCTAAAGTATATTAGTCATACTTTTAAATAATGTATCGAGTAATAATATACTAATATAATAAAACACACTCTAAAGGATTACATAATGTACAATTGTGAAAAATTGGGTTGTTTGATGACTGGGAAGTGAGTCCTGGTCAAGTAACAGCCACAATTTCTGGGAGGGTGAACCACAACAAGACACTTAATTAAACTTTGCTTAACTCTGGGTACCTCGGCCCTAATGCTTATCTTAGAGGCAAGGTGTAAATTATTTGTGCAGCACAGTAAGAAAGAGAAAATCCAACACAAGAAAATTCCCAAACAAATTTAGAAAAATATAGTAAAATAAAATAATTCATCTGACAGTTAAAATTTTAAAAATGTAATGAGAAAATACTACCTAAAAGATCAAAGTGCCAACCGCGGACATCTGGTTGCACGAGACCGGGTCAAAGTCGAAATATAGGGCTGACGGTGATGGAGTGAGATTCGCATACAAGTAGTGGATTGGGCCTAGTCAGTGATAACCCTCGGACTGTGATGAAATGTTGAGAAAAATTTCCTAAGAAGGTAAAGTATGGGCAAATCTGCAGGCAGTGTCCAAGGTGAGAGCATCATTGCTGGGGAGCCTTGGGTCTCAGGCGCAGTGAAGATTTCCACTTACAGACATATTCTCTGCTTTGAAAGTTGAAAATCTTCAGCGGGATGATTCAGGAGGCTTAGGCCAAAGACAGATGCAAGTGCTCGGGAACCCCTTCAGTGAAGGGCCGCTGAACAGGATTTGCTGCTGCAGAGAAGAACGTAGCGGGAGTAGCCGCAAAGTCTGGCCAATCGGAAATGGACCATGGGCAGATAGATGAGCAGGTTGGTGCCGGTCTCCTTATAGTTTTCAGAACAGTTTTTGTTAAAAAATGTTCTAAGACCTCAGTTTTGAATTTTGGCTACCTGGGCACCTTTAGCACCAACTCCAAGGGTCCAGGACTAGTAGGACAGCACTTATGGGTTCAGAAGTACCTCATGCTGGGTCCAGGAGTGGGTTCAAGAGGGTGATGCCTCTTAATTCCCTGTGACTCTGAATAGGAGGCCAGCCAACTAGCCAGTTGAGTCACTCTGGTAGTATAGGATTCAGGTAAAGAGGCAGGGCTCAAACATCAAGTCTGGTCTCTAAGGGTTTAGAGCAGACTCCAAGCAGCAAAGCAGTGCTTCCAGGAGCAGCAATGCAGTTTTGAGTGTGACAATGTGGAGGAGATAATCCCTTTATTTGAAGGTAGAGCACAGCCCATTTATTTGTAAATGGGGCTGTCCCCTACTACACCCCCATCTTGCCAGAAGATGCCCCATTCAGGCACAACTATTCCCTCTACTGTATGCCTGTCTGGAAGGAATTTACACAGTCTAACCTTTGTTAATTTGGTCTTGCTTTATTATTTAAATTAAGCTCTATTCTTCCAACCTGGTGTGGAAGCTTTTTGTGTGGTGTGTTTACCGTTTTGCTGTTTAAAATATTGCAGAAATACTTTACACGCTGCCTCTAAGTTAAGCCTGACTTCTCTGTGCCAAGCTACCAGGGGGTTGAGCACAGGTTAATTTGGGGTTGCCTATGCCTTAGCCTGGCAAAAGATTATGGTTGCTTCTTGACCAGGGCTGACACCCACTCACCCAGTAACCTAATTGCTAACAAAGAAGGACTATGGAGTGCTCACTCATCTCTTGTCCCAATATCTCACAGAACTCCTCTTTGATGCTGGTCTTCACTTTGTTAGACAGCAAGGATATCTTGCCTTTGACAGGGGGTTGTCTCCAGTATCAATATCATGTATACACAAATGTGTAAGCCCACAAGTGAAGGAAAGTAGAGAGGAAAACTCTCCCAGCAAATGTTGGTAGTCCCCCTGCTGTTCTGTGATCAGGGTAGGGGACAGGTTGACATCCTCCACTCATTATTTTATTTTGTGACAGGAGTTCAAAGAGAGGTTCACTCTCCTCCGCCACCCCATCAACTGTCACCAATAGCATGGTGAACTCAGACCTCATAGTGTAGTTTCTGATGGTTGATATGGAGTACCATCAAGGAGTTTCTGGGGTCTCAAGATCCACCAAGTAGGTGGCCTCCCCCTTCCCCTCAACTACCTCATAGGGCCCAGCACAACAGTCTTGGAGGACCCTTGGATCCACTGGCTCTATCACCCACCATTGCTTCATAACGTTCTAGCTGGCCTCCAAATTCTGAGAAGCTTTCTTACAGAATGTGGCCATCTGGTTTCTGAGGGCTTGTGTGTAGCTAACGATATCTTGGTGGGGTGGGGAGGGTTCTTGGGAGCATGGTCCCAATCCTCCTTAACTGGACTGAGAGGTCCTCTGACAGAGTGACCATACAGCAGTTCAAAGGTGCTAAATCCAACGCCCTTCTGTGACACTTCCCTTTAGGCAAGGAGCAGCAATGGTAAGAGGATGTCCCACTTAGACCTTATGGGCTCAGGCAGGCCCATAATCATGACTTTCCGGGTCTTGTTAAACTTTTCAACAAGCCCATTGTTCTGGTGAAGCAAGAATGAAGAGAAATTGTAGGTTGCTCCACGCTCCTTCCACATTGACTTCATGTATGCAGACATAAAGTTGGTACATCTGTCAGACAGTACCTCTTTGGGGAACCCCGCCTGGGTGAAAACCCTCATCAGGACCGTTGCCATTGCACGTGCAGTCACACTCCTCAGGAGATATGGCCTCTGGTATCTGGTGGCTTGGTCCACCAAGACCAGAATAAACCTGTTGACTAAGGCTGTCTTTGGGTCCAAGGGTCCTACAATGCCACTGCCCACCCTTTCAAAGGGGGTGTCAATGACAGGGAAGGAGTTAGAGGATCCTGCAGCTTTTTCCACTGACCTGGAAGGTGAGAAAGGTCCTGCAGAATGCATCTGAGAATATTCTCATCTGGGGCCAATAAAAGTGGGAGACAAGCCTGGCAAAGAAAGGTCTTGTTCTGTCCCAGTTATGCTGCCAGGGAATTTCATAATCCTGCTCCAGAAGGAAGGCCTTGTAGCAGTGGGAGACTACCAACACACATGTTTCTTAATGCACAGGTGCCCTAGGCTCTCTTTAGAGGCAGTCATTCTCCCAATATCTGAGGTGAGCTCCAGAGGTATCAACAACTGCCTGGGCTTCAGCTAGAAGCCTAATGTCCTTTAGGGTTGGGCATTCCTTTTGTGCCTTATAGAACTTCTCCCTGGTGTGACCGCCCTTCTGCTTGCCATCCAGCACAATCAGGAAGGTCACCAAGAGAGGCAATTTCCTCCCAAAAAGGCTCCAGGTAGCCTTGTCCTTTCCTCTCTTGATAGCTGTCTGGGCCATTGTCAGAGGCTCCAGACCTCCTTGAACACCACCTGGGCAGCCATGGATATGGTGGTCACATAGACACACTTTGGCAACCCCAACATTTTTAGGTGGACCTGAGCTCCACTTCCTGCCAGGCGGTGTGCTTCAGTTCATTCACTAACAGAAATCTACAGCATGACAGGGTTCACAGCAACTTTCGGAAGAGCCGAGACCCCCACTCTCTCAATTGTTCTCCTCTACAACCTGATGGAATGTACTGCCTATAACCTGCTCCAAGGTGCCAGATGACACCTGACAGTAGTCATATTGGCTCCTGTGTCCATGAGAGCCTTCACCCTCTGCCCAATGATGGTGGCCCACTACCTATACCTGGAAGTACTTGAACTATATTTCATTGTGACTCAGTGACACTAGGGTAACCTCATCTGTCTCCCCCACACTAACTTGGGCCATCTACTCAACAAGTATTCCGCTACTTAATCCCGGGGTCTGCTCAACACTGGGAGGCTGTGCCTTCTGTGGACACTTTGGATAACCCTTGGTGTGCCCGAACTAGTATCACACTAAGCACTTGTGGACAAACTGACCAGTGTTCTTATCAAAGAAGTCTTATTTTGGTGGCCATATTGAGAATGGAACCTTTTCCCCTGAGAACTATTGAGGGACTTGAGAGAGTACCTTCTTATTTGTATCTACTCTTTTGGCCACCCTTTTGAGAATCTCCCGATATGCCTTTTGGACACACTAGTGCTGACCCAGAAGTGTGCCTCCTCAGCAAGCTTCCTGGGGTCAGTCAGATTGCTATCTACAAGGTGTTGGTGCAGCTCTGTAAAACAGGTATTAAGCATGCGCTACCTAAGAAACAGGTTGTACAGGGTATTGAAATTATCTACCTTGCTGCTCCTCATCCAGCCCTTCAGTGCCTTGCTGGAATAATCTAAGAAGTCCACCCAGGACTAGGTTCAGAGTTTGTGACTGTCTCTGAACATCTGATGGTATTTCTCAAGGGTCAGCCCACATTTAGAATTAAGCATGGCTTTCATGGGGGATTACTTGTTCGGGTCCTCTACCTCAAGTATAAGTAGTGTTTACCTCTCAACGGTAGTCATGTACTGGCACAAGCTACCCCCATCACTCTTCTGGGACCTTGTGCACCCTCAGAGGCATCTCATATACAGAGAATCCCTTATCAATTCCATCTCCCACCACACAAGAGGCCGCTAGGTCCTTGAGTATGTGGACCCTCACATCTCCAGTGGACCCTGAATGCATGCTGTCACCATTGTTACCGACTCCTCTTTTTAGGCTTTTATGTCCAACTCTAGGAGACAGCTCATGGGTCATTCGCCTCTCCTCCATGGTCAGTCTCTTCTCCTACGAGGCTCTATCAGCCCCAGCTTTCCACTCCTCTGCTTCCAGCTTCCTCTTGGCCAGCTGCAGATTGAGCTCCCTTTCTATCTTCCTGTTCTCCAGGCCCTCTGGTGTCAGGCCCCTGATAGACACACGGATCCCTGCTCCATGCTGGGCATCCTAGTCATCTCTTGGTTTGAGGTGAGCTCTCCTTGAAGCTCAGGATCTGGAACTGGGACCACCATCCCCTCATCTTCTGATAGGGCTACCTCTTCCTCATTGTCATCACCCTCGTCCTCTCCCGAGGCCGACTGCCACCTCTGCACAGCCTCAAAGGCTCTGAGATCTACCTGGAGATCCATTTTGGTAGCTTTCTTGTCTGCTTCCATCCTCTTCTGCTTGCAAACGATTCACAGCTCAATCTCCATGGTGCAAAAGGAAGGTATGGCATTTAAATTTAGAAAGGGGAGAAAACAGCCAATTGAACACTTGGAAGAATTTTAAAAGAGGTTAACTCTGGTGTCAAAATATTTATCTAGATTTTTTAAATTACTGCATGGTACTGCTCAACACAAGTGCTGATCTAACTGCTGAACACCAATGTGAGAAATTGGGTTGTTGGTTGACTGGGGTGTGAGCCTTGGTCAAGCAGCAGCCACAATCCCTGGCAGAGTGAACCACAAAAAGTTACCAAATTACCCTGTGTTTAACCCTGGGTAGCTGCCACAAAAGCAGTCAGGCTTAACATAGAGGAAATGTACAATGTATTTATGCAACACACAAACAGTAATGAAGTGAAAATACAACACAAGACAAATTCTACACCAGTTTATAAAAATAGAGCACAGTTAAATACATTATTTGACACCAACACAACAAAAACCAGTGGAGTCAGAGTTACTCATTTTTAAATTTGAAGGTAAAAACTAGTGCCTAAATGTTTAAAGTGTCAAACAAACAGATGAATCATGTGAGAACGGGTCATAGTAAAAGAAAATATGACCAACCACGATGGAGAACAAGTCAGATACCAAAAGGGAGTTGAGCCTGTCAGCACTTACCTTCAGACTCAGTAGATAGTTTGAAAAGAAAGTGTTCTAAGAAGGTAAAGTTTAGTGAGGCAAGGTTGTAGGTGGTGTCTGAGGGTGCCTTAACAGCACAAAAGTGTCAAAGGGTCTAAACAAGATGCCTAAAGTGATAGAAACACCAAACACGTACACTATCTTTATCCTAAACCTCAAGGTAAGTTTCCAGACCTCAAAGAAGGTCAGTAAAGGATACACATCAGTCACCACACGGAACCGCCCTTCATCATTTGGGATTCCTTATTGACCAAAGAATGGAACACCTGCCTTTGATGGATGAGGACAAGATGGAACAGCCTTAATCTACTCAGCCAGGTGTCTGCATGGCCTTGCTACTCTGTATCAGAGTTAAAGGATGAGACAGAGTGACTGATGTTGCAGTGCAAAACAATAAAAGTGTGTTTCAGCAAATCTCGTGGACAACTGAGTCCTTGCTTTCTTCAGGACCTATATGACTAATGCTACTGCAAATGTGAAAAAAAAGAAAAGAACGTGTGATTTCATAATTACTAAGAAATCATAATAGGACAAGCTACGAGATCACCTGGTTCCCTAGGTGTCCTCTCCTTGTCCTATCTCGTGGACTGTGCATGTTACTGAAAACAAGAGAGAAGATATCAAATGAAAGTGCACATTGGCAATAATGAGTGTCAGAGAAAATATACATGTACACTCTATATCTAAAAGGTATACAACCAAACTCACTAATAGAGTGTGTTTTTATCATCATTTTAAATATAAGTTTACATTCCAAAAAGGAGATATCGACATCTTATCAGTATCGTAAGAAATAGAGACCTCACCCCACCTGGCTGCGGGTCAGGAAATGAGTGAAGCACCGCTCTAGTGGAAAAGGGGGCAAGTAAACAAGTATCTGTCAACATGCTCCCTTTACAACGAACAATAAACACTTAGTGCAAAAGATGAAAAAACATTGCAAAAATGGACGTGGAAAATCGCCCTGAAGATGTCACAATTTTAGCTATGCTACGTGTAAAGTGAGAAATGTGGCGCGCTAAATTGCGCTCCATCTCAAGCATATCTGTTTTACCCATGGGTGCGGGGAGTGTATAAGGAGGAAGGATGCCTCTATAAGCTCATGGTCGAGAGGACAAGATTACAAAGAGCTTGTTGCGGCGTATAAAAACATGCCATGAGCGAGCTCAAAAACGCCGGTCTGAGAACTAAAATGGTCCCGATAAAGTGGAGCGCTTACCTGTCCATCGGTACTTCTCTGCCGGCGTCCAAGCCGACTGGGAAGGTACCGGGGCAGGGAGTGCGCTGAAATTTAAAAGCTATGGAGCCATTGGGGGAAATGGTCACGTGGGCACGTGAGATGCTGCCCTATTAGTTGATGATATTTTGAAAACTGTATTCTCATTGTTTGTTCGTGCGAGTCACGGTGGGCAGAGCTCACCAGTGTTTTGATTCTTTGGCAGTGTATGCTAAGAATGAACGATCTTAATTATGGAGAGATATCTCCTCCGTCGATGGATGCTATAAAGTTTATCGGACCCATGCAGAGACTGCCTTGTGATTTATCAAAAAACGGGGGGAGTGTTGTCAGAAGACTGATCATCTATCGAGGCTGAAAAGTAATTTTGGTGTTTTTTTCAGTATCAATAAACTTTATTGAGAGTGTGTGACATCTGTATCACTTTACCTGGGGGGGGGGAAGGAGGGGATCATTGACAATTATGGTAATGCGCCCCCTGTGGACAGAAGTAATAGGTGTGATCCCGAGGATGCATGGTGTTAAAAGTATTTGGTCACATCGGGAGACCATACATTTATGATCACAAAAGTATGGTCACTCAAAATGCATGCAATAACAAATGGACAAGGCCAGGCATGTCAGGTTTGGAGGTCAAATTTGGGTATTTATCTTCGGGGTGGATCAAGATACATCTCCAACTGGAGTACTCATAGAGTGATGCGAATTCCGAGAAACATTACAAAGCAGACCATGGTATCTCATCGTTCAACCCTACTCGATTTGTGCCCAATACGAAGACCCATTTTTGTTCCCTCAGTAAGAGGTATTTAGTCACGTCTGAAATATGAGCTGGGAAATAGGGTTGTTCGAGGACTGTCGATTGGAAGGCCGTTGAAGGATGTGGTGCCTCTAAAAAGTGATTGGTCAGTTTGGTGGCCTCTCTTTTGCAACTTATAGTGCTTTTGTGCTCGGATATCCTAACCCTGATTTTGCGGGTCGTCATCCCAACATATTTTAGCCCACAGGGATAAGTGATAAGATAGATTAATTTGTCACTGTTGTAAATTTAGTCTGAACCCAGGGTCTGTTGGTTCCTATATCAATCTCAACTGATTTCCTGGTATGAGGGCAAGCTTGACATGAGCCACAGGGATGGTGGCCCGTCACGGGGATTGATCCCACATGGTGCCTAGAGCCCTAGGCATCTTATTGCGTGGTCTAGTGTGGATGATCTGGTCTCTAAGGTTAGGCCCTCTCTTGAATGAGAACAGGGGGGTCTGAATTGATTCATGTCCAGAATTCAGAAGTCTGAGGGTGCAACATTGTTGGGGATCCACTCGACAAAGTTGCATTGAAAGTTTCTGCATTCAGACTTAGTCACATTTTTGGAAATAGAAAATCTCCAGTGGGATGAAGCTGGAGGTTATAGCCAACAAAAGTTTTAAGAGGGCTGATACTCCATTTCTAAAGTACCGCTGAACAGGATTTGCTGATGTGAAAAAGAACGTAGCAGGAGCTGCTGCAAAGTCAGTCAGACTGGTGATGCATCTTGGGCGTATAGACAAGCAGGTTGGTCTCGGTCTTCTCTTGGTTCTCAGAGCAGTTTTTAGCCAAAAGTGTTCCAAGTCCCAAGTTTTAGATTTTGGTTGTCTGGGCACCTTTAGCACCACCACCAAGGGCTCAGGACAGGAGGGACACCACTTGGGGGGGTTAGGCCTCACTAAGACTGGGGTTAGGTGCAGGTTCAAGATGGTTGGACCCTTTTCTGTCCCTGAGGCTCTGATCACGAGGCCAGCCAACTTGCCCTTGTAGTCACTCTGGTAGTCCTGGGTTTAAGTGATGAAACAGGGCAAAAGCAGCTTGGCAGACCTATGACGGTTAAAGGTAGGCCTCAGGTAACAAAGCAGTCCTTCCATTTTCAGCAAAGCAGCCTCCCGAACTACACAGAAGACTACAGCAGCAGGCAAACCTCTGAGAGTCTTACCACACGTCCAGAAAGGAAACAGAAGAGTGAGGTTGAGGGTCCGTATTGTATACCTGGTGCCTTCTTTGAGTTAGGAGAAGATTCTAGAGAATTCCCTTTGAAGTTATTGAGATTTTTTTACTTCCCTGCCCTGGCTCCAATAAGGCTGCATGAAGAATGAGTTTATTTGGTTGCTTGTAGGGCTGTGCCCAGCTTCAACTCCCATCCTGGCATTTGATAGACCATCCTGCCATACCTAATCTCACTATACATCATCCCCATGAGACAGTTTTTTTCACATTTAGAGAGACTTTAAAAAGAGTTAGTTAGAACAGAACTGCACTCAGGGGGCACTCAGATGCAGTTTGGGGGAGAACTGGACCCGCATTGCCATTACTACCGGAGCTTTCCTTTCTTACCTGGGATCCCGACGCTGTTGGTCTCCCTTGCCGCCACTGCCAGCACCACCGCGCGGCCGCAGAGGGGGGACACTACAGCTCCCAGCTTGCTTTGCGGTCCCGTCCACAGCCCACACCTGAGCAATCTCGCGCCCGGAGGCGCATAAAGAACAGCAGCTGCCTCGGTGGAGCGGGGCACACAGACGCAGTTTGGGGGAGAACTGGACCCGCATTGCCATTACTACCGGAGCTTTCCTGTCTTACCTGGGATCCCGACGCTGTTGGTCTCCCCTGTCGCCGCTGCCAGCACCACCGCGCGGCCGCAGAGGGGGGAGACTACAGCTCCCAGCTTGCTTTGCGGTCCCGCCCACAGCCCACACCTGAGCAATCTCGCGCCCGGAGGCGCATAAAGAACAGCGGCTCCCTCCGCGTCGTGGGACACGTGCGGGTGATGCCGGGCTAAGCCCGGGCAAAGGACGGGCCGTCTGTGGCCATCAGAGGCCGAACGAGGCTGGGCTGGGCCATGGACCTACACACCTTAAAACCTGTAAGACTTGTTATTCTCTATATTGTGTGTTATTTAGTGTGCCTCTGTTGACGTTGTGGCTTATAGCAGAGCCTGCTTAAGTAATAGTTGTGGTGCCGTTATATATTGCTCCGTATTTATTTTTCTGATTTACAAATGTCCAAACTCATTTCAGCAAAAAACCCTCTTGTGACAAGCACAATGGACAACTTCTTGGTTAAAGTAGTAAGTAAAATCAATAAAGAGTGGCGCCTTTCATTAAACCGGATAAGTCCTCCGGTTTCACCTACAAGTCAGGGTTCCCTCCCAGTTACTCCCTCTCTAGAACGCAGTTGTATTGAAGACTCGCAAATCATTATTGAGCATGAAAGTTCTGCAGCTTTAGTGCAGATTCAGGCGGAGTTGGATAATCCTTTGGACATTTCACTACAATCCTCTCCGATAACTTCGCCGGCACCCTCCCCGGTACGAAGAGTAGTAAGGGCCTGTAGGAAGCAAACTGCTAAGCGGGGGAATAGGAAAACTAAAAAGCTGGGTCCACACCCATTAGCACTGGGGGAGTAATTGACACCTCAACCAAGGCTGAGCTGTCTAATTGGAACTCTGATCAAATTGATCTGCTGGCTAGTATTATCGAATCTAAATTAGAAACTATGATTAAACCCCTTGTGGCAAAATTAGATGAGGTAACAAAGGAAGTAACTAGATTGGGCGGCCTTTTGAACTCTCATCTAACTCAGACTAAAGCTGATAAGAGTGTAAAGGCCGGAAATAGTGTAAACAAGGAAGCTGCTGCACCTTGCAATGGGGGGAACAGGAAGACACATACTGCACAAACTGCACTAGTCATTCAATCACCCCCTCTACCGACTATTATTCGCCAACCCTCTGTACAAGTTACTCAACCATCCCTTACGACCCCTAGTAACCAACCTACTATAACAGGGAGGAATAACGAAGGGAGGAGCGCAGTAAAGAGAAGATGTTCAGTCAATCTCCCACCAGAATGCGCACCTTATATAGTCGTACTCACAAATGTACCTGAGGAGGATTCCTATCTCACTGAGTCTCGGCGTGAAACCCACGACTCCCTGAAAAATAAATCATTATCATGGCTGAACAGGAATTGTGGGTTTCCTCTTGCTTTTTCAAACTATATTACATCGACCCGTAGAGTCAGTTGGATAGGAACCTCTAGGAAAAATAGTAGGGGGGATTGCATTATTGTTAATTTCAAGTACCCGCAGCAGGTTGCTACAGTCCTGCTTAGACCGGCTTCCCTATCAATTGCTGACAACACTGTATGTGTACGCCCACTTGGTTTCTTTTATAACCATCTTAATAACACCACACACTTAAATACTGACCAGCCCAAGCCAGTACAATCTTTACCTAGGCGATGGTTTGTTACCCCTCCTCCTCAACTTGGAATCCAACTACCAAATAGTCAGGACCCATACTGTTATAGGCTGTCCAGGCATTATAACCAATTTGATCAACCTCTCCCACTGGCCAATCGATATGCCCCTCTAGCATCTCTGGAGGAAAATGATTGACAGTCAACCGAACCAAGGATTAATGTACAGCCCCCAAATCCTACATCTAGGATTATGACTTGGAACATTGCTGGCATTAAGGCTAAAGTAGGGAATGATATCTGGACTAATTCACTACAAACCTGTGACATTATAGCATTTCAAGAAACTTGGGACCAGACAAACAGCTTTTCCCTGGATAGGTATAGACATTTTTGCATTCCAGCGATTTGCAGTGTGGCTGGTAGAGCCAAGGGAGGTTTACTAAGCCTATTTAAACTTGATTTAAATGGCACACTAACTCAGTGTAATTCAGTTTCTCAGAACTGCTTAATTGTTGAATTATCATATTCTGATACCCCTAAGATTTTATTTATTCATTTTTATAATTCATGTGCCAATGAGTGTACCGGGACTAATCTGGACTTATTGGAGAAATTCTTGTCAGTCTATAGTACAAATGTGAATACTTTTGAAATAATATTTTTAGGGGACTTTAACATCCATCCCTGTAACCAACCGTGTGCCAGTAATGAAGTAGAAGGTCCACCATATTCTTCATCTATGCATTTTGAACATTCTAAGAGGGGGGGAAGCACTTGAAAACTTTCTGGCGAGATGGAATCTTTACGAGTCTGGTTGCGGGGAAGGTGGTTCTAGGTCCCCCACTTTTGAAGGAACAAACAAAGGCACTATCATTGATTACATTTGTATGTCTTCTTTTATGTTATGTAAGGTTCTAAGGTATAAGACTGAGGTATCGGTCTTTAGTGACCACAATCCTGTGTTAATAGAGATAAAGTCTGTGGACTTATTAACCCTGAAATCTGTGACGCATAAGGGTGGTCTTAGCGTGGCTGTAAAAGATCAAGGACGTAGGCTAAAATGGTCAAACATAGTCCCTGAAACTTTTTTGCAGGAAGTTTTGGACAAGGTTGAGGACGATGTGGCCATATGCCTAGAGAAACAGGCCCCAAACACAGAGGTGGTCATTTATTTATTTATTTTATTTTGAAAGTTTTATATAGCGCGGACAAGATCCTTGCGAATATCAGAGCGCTTTACAAAGAGGAGTACATGGGAACGCATAGTCAGACAGATAAATCAATAGGTCACATAGTATAAATGGTACAAATAGGTGGCTACAGAGCCAACCTGTGTACAAAATAGTACAAGTAAATGGCACAAGTAAATGGCTACAAAGTCAAACAAGTGGGAATCAAACAATTAGTAAAAATGATTAAGGTTGAGTGAGAGAGTTCGACGGAAGGATGGAGGACCCGTTGGGCGGGGAGGTGTAATTGTGTGAGGTGTTGCAGGGGCGATGAGGGGGACGAGGGCGTTTGCTGCGTCTAGGAGCGGGTATTGACGCCCGGTTTGGGGCGTGTTGAGTGAGTGAGTCAACCGGATGGGTAGGGAATAGGTTGGGAGGGGAGGTGGGTGAAGGGCGTATGGGGTGTGTGGCGAGTAGTTCCTTGATGTTGTGTATGTCATCTTTGATCTGAGCGAGGGTGGCCATGATGTTGTCCATCGTGGGGTAGGTGGTGGAGGTGGGGGCGGCTGTCTGAGGGGAATGGTTGACCAGGAAATTCGTGTGCAGGTGGGAGCGTGGGCTGGTGTTCGAGGAGGTGTGCGTTGTGTTGGTGTGCGGGAAGGTGTTAGGGAGAAGGGATGTTTTGGGCGGGAGGGGTGTGGATGGTGTGGGGTGGGAGTTGGTGGTGTGAGTGAGGGCAATGATGGTAGGTGGGTGGGTCAGGGTGTATGCTGGGAGACTGATAGTCGAGGTGGGGGTGCAGGAAGGGTAATGGGGAGTGAGAGTAGGAGGGGAAATGGAATTGGGACTGGTCATGTTGTGGGGAGGGGGAGTTATGCTAAGAGAGGAGGTGAGAGGGTAATGGGGACTGAGAATGGGGGGGATGGGGGGGATCCATGTTGCGATGATGGTTTAGGTGGGACTAGGAGAATGCACTCTAGTGGTACACATGTGCAGGAAAAAACAAAAGCATGCAGTAGGTTACACGGTGTAAGAAGTACTAGTGATCAATCGGCGTATCCCAAATGTAAGAGTGTGCAGAGAAATATATACATACAATAGGTTACAATAGGTTATAGAGTACAACAGTGTCACTGGTGATCAACCAGATATATATATGGGGTAGTGCCACCATCAAAAATCCAGAATCATAGAAATCAGAAATGACATTAGTTGGCAACCAAGGTAGATGAAATAGCATTGCATTTCAAATGTTCGAAATAGAGGTAGAAGAATAATACTGCGGTAAAAGGTATATGAGGTAGCAATCTGCGCATTAAAAATGTTCAACATACAGGTATAGGTACAGTACTGCAAAACTAGGCAAACATTCTTTCAGATATGGTGTAGCAATCTGCATTACAAATGTTCAGAGTAAGGCTAGGCGTGTACTTACAATAATAGGCAGACATTCTTGCATATATGAGGTGGCATTCTGTGCATTACATATGTTCAGAATATAGTTAAAAGTATAATAATACAATAATAGGCAGGCATTCTTTCACAAGATGTTGTAGATACCTAACTGAGCCCAATGCTCAGTAGTTGTGATTAGTCTAGGGTGATTAATTCTTGGCGAGTGTTTAGATAGAGAAGAAAATGACTAATCCAGGATATCCGCCCATGAGAGAGAATAGTCAAATATGTCCGCCAAATAGGTGGGGTAGAGACATTAGTCCTCTGTTTGATGCTGTTGCTTAGCCAGCATAGAAGAGCAGCAACCCCTCTCCTTCATGCCTGCAGGGGAGGTGGAGATATTAGTCCTCTGTCTGCTGCTATTACTATAAGCCTAGGGGGAGGAGTTTCACCCTCCATCCGAGCCAGCAATGCTCCAGCTATCTGGGAGGAATGCTTATCTCTGTGTGGGGGAGTTAGATTGAGGAGCCTCGTGGACAGAGGTACGGGGGGGGGATTTATGGTTACAGGTTTATGGCTCCAGCCATTTTGGACAGAGGAGGTAGTTTAAGAGTGAGCAGGCGGGTAGGAGAAATACAAATACCTCAAGTCTCTGTGTGCCCCCTGAGTCCGACCGTAGAGTCTTTCAGCAGCAATGCATTAGTCCACACAGTGTCTCAGTCCCTTCCGATTTGCTAAAATTTGTGAATTGCTTGTGATTGAACTCCACAGATTAGATCAGATCGTGGCTCCAAGCCTGTATCACCATGAGACGCAGCGTAGGTAATCACCCGGTATCTAACGAAGCCGATGGGGCCTGGCTTCAGTCTTCTGTCGCAGAACAACGGGATCGGTTCTGCGACAGAAGACTGAAGCCAGGCCCCATCGGCTTCGTTAGATACCGGGTGATTACCTACGCTGCGTCTCATGGTGATACAGGCTTGGAGCCACAGACTTTATCTCTATTAACACAGGATTGTGGTCACTAAAGACCGATACCTCAGTCTTATACCTTAGAACCTTACATAACATAAAAGAAGACATACAAATGTAATCAATGATAGTGCCACAACATGACCAGTCCCAATTCCATTTCCCCTCCTACTCTCACTCCCCATTACCCTTCCTGCACCCCCACCTCGGCAGGACCCCTCTTGTTATAGACCTATTTCTCTAATAGATTCCTCGGTCAAAATTTTAGGGCGGGTAATCTTGCGCAAACTTATAGACTGGGTCAATGACAGAGGGCTCCTGTCCAACCTACAATATGGGTTTAGAACGAAAAGGAGTACATTAGACCAATGCCTTAACTTGCAACTGTTACTGGACAAATATACCAAGGCAAAAGAGGGATCAATGTATTTGGGGTTCATGGACTTCTCTTCGGCATTTGACCTTGTAAACCGGGTCAAGTTATGGCAAATTTTAATTAACATGGGCTTGATCGGGCTTTAGTTGACCTTTTGGCGGACTTAGATTCTGGCCTTCTGGCCTCCGTCAGGGTTACTGCTGAGGGGCGCTGTACTAGCCATTTTAACTCGGAAAGGGGGGTCAGGCAAGGGTGTATCCTGGCCCCCCTTCTTTTTACGGTATATATAAATGCCCTAGAACCTGCACTAAAGGAGGCTACCCTTGACATACCGCGTATAGGGGAACTGGGTATCCCAGTTCTCCTCTACGCGGATGATGCTGTCCTTCTTTCACGGACAGGGGTTGGATTACAGCGGCTTTTGGATGTATTTGGGAATTTTATGGGATCCCTGGACCTTAAAATAAATGTAAAGAAGTCTCAAATTATGATTATGGGAAAGTGCTCTAGGAAAAAGCAGTCTAAAACCTTTTTCTGTTGCAAAGAAGAACTTAGTAGGGTGCCCACATTCCCTTACCTAGGGATTACATTTGATGAGAGAGGGAATTGGGGTCCGCAGCTTAAAAATAGAAATATTTCCTTTGCAAGAACTACCTCTGCACTCCAGGGTTTTACAAAGAAACTCGGGGCAAGGCCTATAGTAGCACTAATGAAGATCTATAAAGCAAAATGCCTCGCAGTAGGCACATATGGTTGTTCAATATGGGGCTATAGTTCCCCAGATTGTTTACAGGTGACTGAAAATAAATGTATGAGATCTGTCCGATCAGTGCCACAGTCCACGCCATCATACACTATCCATTCTGAATTGGGGGCAGGCTTTATCTCTGACATGATAAGAATGGCTCCTGTAATATGCTGGATGAAGACCTGGATGAACCAGGAAATCTCCCTGAACCATATTATCATGAAAGATTGTCTTCTACTAGAAAATTATAGCAAGAGTGAGTGGCTGACCTACATTAAAAACAGCCTGTTTAAACTAGGGAAACCGGAGCTTTTCTCCTCACCAGAGTCAATAAGAGCGAAGGACATAGCTCTAATTAAGGGAGCAATGGCAGATTTGCTGTCTCTGGAGAGAGAGGAACGCAAATTAAAAAAACCTACTGTAAGGGCCAATCTAATTATTGCCAGCCCACGGGGTCCAGAAATCTATCTCAATGTGGTGAACCGTCCTTTCCATAGGATTCTCCTAACCCGTTTCTGTTTTAATTTGATACACTTGAACTTAGGACTGTTCCCTTCTTGGAGTACCCCCGAAAAGGCATTGCCGTGTTCCTGTGACAACTTTTCCACTCAGAACACATTGCACTTTTTGAAGTTCTGTAGTCACTACACGGAATTAAGGATGACATTTTTGGTCCCAATACTTAAGGAGGGGAGTTTTTTGCAGGTCAACCCTGCCCTCTTGTACTTGCAATTATTACAGTCCCCTAGGATCATTTTTCACGTTGCAAGTTTTTGGGTGGGTGCTGTAAGGATCAGAAACAGGAAAAATTGTCTGACTAATTGTACATAAATGAATTTGGATGTAAATATGTATGGTGTCTGTACTCTAAAAAGTGACATGGAGGGCAATTAAATGGGCTAATGTTCTTATTCTATTTATTGTGTTTTTAATGTATGAAATCTTTATTTTATGAAAAATCTCTGGAAATCTTTTAACTGGCTCATGATTCTGTTTTTATTATGTATAAAGAATGTATTTAATTGTATACTTTGTATAGTTCCATTGTCTTTTTATGATATTGATTTATCAAAACAAAGTATTCTGACGTACTGACTGACTAACAGAACTGCACACAAAATTTCTCACTGATTGCCTAAATGCAAACATTATTCCGACTGGATTGGAGATTAGAAACATTCCAATAATCTTCACAAAAGATGAAGAATTCAAGCTAGGCTTCAGTTTCTCATCACAGAAATGCTTATGGACCTGGATGGTCCTGAGCATTGAGACTGCCTGAAAACCTATTCAAATACTCATTAAAGAAATAGAAGAATTAGAGAAGAAGATTAACTCAGATCAAGTTACTTTTAGAAAAAGTTGAATCTACATCAAAGACTTTGAGGATTTCAATATAGATTTTAAAAAAATTATAAACTTCAAAAGGACATAAAAAGATACAGCAAAGAACATACATACCCCTATCTAAGGAAGGACTTTCTCAGAACCTTGGTCCTAATGTGACTCCACTTAAAAGAGTCAACTTTTCTGATACAAGTTCCGACCCCAACAGTGACCAAACTGCAGGAAGCTCACACTAAATTGACTATGATAATCAACCCTCATCATCACACCAAACATTTTTAGGACTAACTCACAGAGGATCTGGTCCCCGCAGGAGACCATGAGAGGGCAGATGAGGATTGTTTCAGAATTAGTACACTCCTGGTCAAAGACAAAGCAGGAACCAGTAAATATTAATCTAACTATACCAATTTTATTGTTTATCCTCCCATATCCTCACAGATATAGAGACTTCAGTGTTGACTTCAGGGCCCTCTTTTGTGCCAACATAGAAGAATGATCTTTTTCGAACAAAAAATGACCTTCATCGATTTAAACATTTCTTTACTACACATGAATCAATATAACACTCAGATTCTACAGGGCTACTTTCTCTCCATCTAATACCATGATATAGAAAGAAATTGCAACTTTTAAAAATACTATCTTCACTGATATTGAAACTCACTTTGAAACCCCATACCGCATCAGATATATTCTCTCCAAAGATCAACAGACGGCTTTACGAAAACTTCAATTTCTTCCTCATGTAGTTATAAAACTTGCTGATAAAGGCAAGGAAATCATTATGTTGAAGAAAACATTCTATAGTGAAGAATTTCTAAGACAACTTGAAGTTCCAGAACACTATAAAAAGCTATCAAAGAACCCCACTAGAGAATTGAACAAAAAAATCTTGAACCTAAGTAAGAAAGTCTAGGAAAGGCAATGGTCAACGGCGGACTCTTGTGGCCGCACCTCTTGCCTTCATAAAGTTTTTTGCCAAATTATTTACAAGTGGTGTGTACTGACTGCTCCGGCACCTGCCGTTGCGAGGTGCAAACTGCCGAGCTGATTATCAGAAATCAAGGAAAGAATGGAGCGGTGCACTACCCTAGTCCTCTGTTCCAAGTAACAACAAGTAGTCAAGATTCCTTAGGTGAAAAAATACATATCTTTTATTACATTTTCAAAATGGTGCAAAGAGTCTCAGCCAATGCGTCTTGCTCATCAGGGTGAACTTCATCAGGGATGAGTTAAGGCTTTCTATCTCACGCAGTGGATGTGCAGGATAAGGCGTTGTCAGTTCAGCAAATAAGCCGAAATTAAATGTGCAGTAGCAGCCTTCCTCTTCTAAGGTGCAATGAGCCCCATACGTCATGCCTTATGGAGACGGTTGACAATCTCTGAAAGACGCCTTTCTCTACACCCGGATCGCCAGACCTAAGTAAGAAAGTCTTTGAAGAAGGCTGGCTGAGTGAAAAGGAATCTGCCTTCCCAATTAAAACAGATCCAACAATACCGGCAATGCACATTCTGCCAAAAGTCCATAAAAATGTTATCAATCCTCCTGGCTATCCAATCATTTCAGGGTGTAACTCGATTCTCAAACCTTCTGCATTTCTCTTGCTTCCTTCTGCACCTCTGTTGCTTCTTTCTGCACTTCTCTTGCCTCTTTCTGCACCCCTCTTGCCTGCTTCTGCAGCTCACTTGCCTCTTTCTGTACCTCTTTTGCATCTATCTGATTTCTGTTGCCATTTTCTGTACCTAACTTGCCTCCTTCTGCACTTTTCCTGCTTTATTCTGCACCTCTCTTGTTTCTTTATGCAACCACTTGTCTCTCTCTTCACTCCTCTTGCCTCTTTCTGCACCACTTTTGCCTCTTTCTGCACTTATTTTGCTTGTTTCTGCAACACTCTTGCTTCTTTCTGAACCCCTCTTGCCTGTTTCTACACCTCTGTTGCTTCTTGCTGCACTTCTCTTGCCTCTTTCTGTACTTCTCTTGCCTCTTGCTGTACCTCACTTGCCTCCTTCTACACTTCTCTTCCTTTTTCTGCACCTCTCTTGTTTCTTTCTGCAACTCTTGCCTCTTGTATCACTTCTCTTGCTTCTTTCTACACCTCTGTTGCTTCTTTTGGCACTTCTCTGGCCTCTATGCACTTCACTTGCCTGTTTCTGCGCCTGTCTTGCCTCTTTCTGTTCCACTGTTGCCTCTTTCTGCACCTCACTTGCTTCGTCCTGCAGCCCTCTTGCCTCTTTCTGCAGCCCTCTTCACTCATTCTGTACATATCTTGCCTCTTTCTGCACCCCGTTCCATCTTTTTGCACCTGTTATGTTATGTTAATATGAAATATAAAGCGCATTATATCCCAGGGGTCTCTAAGCGCTATCAGCGGACGTCCAACACCAGTTGAGGAGAGAATAGCCTGCTCAGAGAGTTCCCCATGCCTCTAAGAAAAGCACAGTCTTCAATCTCTTCTGAATGAAACAGGGCACAAGCAGCTTGGCAGACCTATGACGGTTAAAGGTAGGCCTCAGGAAACAAAGCAGTCCTTCCATTTTCAGCAAAGCAGCCTCCCAAACTACAGAGAAGACTACAGCAGCAGGCAAATCTCTGAGAGTCTTTCCACAAGTCCAGAAAGGGAACAGAAGAGTGAGGTTGAGGGTCCGTATTGTATACCTGGTTCCTTCTTTGAGTTAGGAGAAGATTCTAGAGAATTCCCTTTAAAGTTATTGAGATTTTTTTACTTTCCTGCCCTGGCTCCAATAAGGCTGCATGAAGAATGCGTTTATTTGGTTGCTTGTAGGGCTGTGCCCAGCTTCAACTCCCATCCTGGCATTTGATAGACCATCCTGGCATACCTAATCTCACTATACATCATCCCCATGAGACAGTTGTTTTCACATTTAGAGAGACTTTAAAAAGAGTTAGTTAGAACAGAACTGCACACAAAATTTCTCACTGATTGCCTAAATGCAAACATTATTCCGACTGGATTGGAGATTAGAAACATTCCAATATTCTTCACAGACGATGAAGAATTCAAGCTAGGCTTCAGTTTCTCATCACAGAAATGCTTATGGACCTGGATGGTCCTGAGCTTTGAGACTGCCTGACAACCTATTCAAATACTCATTAAAGAAATAGAAGAATTAGAGAAGAAGATGAACTCAGATCTAACAATAGCTAGTTCCAAGTTACTTTTAGAAAAAGTTGAATCTACATCAAAGACTTTGAGGATTTCAATATAGATTTCAAAAAAACTATAAACTTCAAAAGGAAATAAAAAGATACAGCAAATAACATACATACCCCTATCTAAGGAAGGACTTTCTCAGAACCTCGGTCCTAATGTGACTCCACTTAATAGAGTCAACTTTTCTGATACAAGTTCCGACCCCAACAGTGACCAAACTGCAGGAAGCTCACACCAAATTGACTATGATAATCAACCCTCATCATCACACCAAACATTTTTAGGACTAACTCACAGAGGATCTGGTCCCCGCAGGAGACCATGAAAGGGCAGATGAAGATTGTATCAGAATTAGTACACTCCTGGTCAAAGACAAAGCAGGAACCAGTAAATAGTAATCTAACTATACCAATTTTTTTGTTTATCCTCCCATATCCTCACAGATATAAAGACCTCAGTGTTGACTTCAGGGCCCTCTTTTGTGCCAACATAGAAGAATGATCTTTTTGGAACAAAAAATGACCTTCATCGATTTTTTTGAAATGTTCAATTTAAACATTTCTTTACTACACATGAATCAATATAACAGTCAGATTCTACAGGCCTACTTTTTCTCCATTTAATACCATGATATAGAAAGAAATTGCAACTTTTAAAAATACTATCTTAACTGAAATTGAAACTCACTTTGAAACCCCATACCGCATCAGATATATTCTCTCCAAAGATCAACAGACGGCTTTACGAAACCTTCAAGTTCTTCCTCATGTAGTTATAAAACTTGCTGATAAAGGCAAGGAAATCATTCTGTTGAAGAAAACATTCTATAGTGAAGAATTTCTAAGACAACTTGAAGTTCCAGAACACTATAAAAAGCTATCAAAGAACCCCACTCGAGAATTGAACAAAAAAATCTTGAACCTAAGTAAGAAAGTCTAGGAAAGGCAATGGTCATCGACGGACTCCAGTGGCTGCACCTCTTGCCTTCATAAAGTTTTTTGCCACATTTTTTACAAGTGGTGTGTACTGACTGCTCCGGCACCTGCCGTTGCGAGGTGCAAACTGCCGAGCTGATTATCAGAAATCAAGGAAAGAATGGAGCGGTGCACTACCCTAGTCCTCTGTTCCAAGTAACAACAAGTAGTCAAGATTCCTTAGGTGAAAAAATACATATCCTTTATTACATTTTCAAAATGGTGCAAAGAGTCTCAGCCAATGCGTCTTGCTCAACAGGGTGAACTTCATCAGGGATGAGTTAAGGCTTTCTATCTCACGCAGTGGATGTGCAGGATAAGGCGTTGTCAGTTAAGCAAATAAGCCCAAATTAAACGTGCAGTAGCAGCCTTCCTCTTCTAAGGTGCAATGAGCCCCATACGTCGTGCCTTATGGAGACGGTTGACAATCTCTGAAAGACGCCGTTCTCTACACCCGGATCGCCAGACCTAAGTAAGAAAGTCTTTGAAGAAGGCTGGCTGAGTGAAAAGGAATCTGCCTTCCTAATTAACACAGATCCAACAATACCGGCAATGCACATTCTGCCAAAAGTCCATAAAAATGTTATCAATCCTCCTGGCTATCCAATCATTTCAGGGTGTAACTCGATTCTCAAACCTTCTGCATTTTTCTTGCCTCCTTCTGCACCTCTGTTGCTTCTTTCTGCACTTCTCTTGCCTCTTTCTGCACCCCTCTTGCCTGTTTCTGCAGCTCACTTGCCTCTTTCTGTACCTCTTTTGAATCTATCTGCATTTCTGTTGTCATTTTCTGTACCTAACTTGCATCCTTCTGCACTTCTCCTGCTTTATTCTGCACCTCTCTTGTTTCTTTATGCAACCACTTGTCTCTTTCTTTACTCCTCTTACCTCTTTCTGCACCACTTTTGCCTCTTTCTGCACTTATTTTGCTTGTTTCTGCAACACTCTTGCTTCTTTCTGAACCCCTCTTGCCTGTTTCTACAACTCTGTTGCTTCTTGCTGCACTTCTCTTGCCTCTTTCTGTACTTCTCTTGCCTCTTGCTGTACCTCACTTGCCTCCTTCTACACTTCTCTTCCTTTTTCTGCACCTCTCTTGTTTCTTTCTGCAACTCTGTTGCTTCTTTTGACATTTCTCTGGCCTCTATGCACTTCACTTGCCTGTTTCTGCGCCTGTCTTGCCTCTTTCTGTACCACTGTTGCCTCTTTCTGCACCTCACTTGCTTCTTTCTGCAGCCCTCTTGCCTCTTTCTGCAGCCCTCTTCACTCATTCTGTACATATCTTTTCTCTTTCTGCACCCCGTTCCATCTTTCTGCACCTGTCATGTTATGTTAATATGAAATTATAAAGCGCATTATATCCCAGGGGTCTCGAAGCGCTATCAGCGGACGTCCAACACCAGTTGAGGAGAGAATAGCCTGCTCAGAGAGTTCCCCATGCCTCTAAGAAAAGCACAGTCTTCAATCTCTTCTGAATGAAACAGGGCACAAGCAGCTTGGCAGACCTATGACGGTTAAAGGTAGGCCTCAGGAAACAAAGCAGTCCTTCCATTTTCAGCAAAGCAGCCTCCCGAACTACAGAGAAGACTACAGCAGCAGGCAAACCTCTGAGAGTCTTTCCACACATCCAGAAAGGGACCAGAAGAGTGAGGTTGAGGGTCCGTATTGTATACCTGGTGCCTCCTTTGAGTTAGGAGAAGATTCTAGAGAATTCCCTTTAAAGTTATTGAGATTTTTTCACTTTCCAGCTCTGGCTCCAATAAGGCTGCATGAAGAATGTGTTTATTTGGTTTGTTTTAGGGCTGTGCCCAGCTTCAACTCCCATCCTGGCATTTGATAGACCATCCTGGCATACCTAATCTCACAATACATCATCCCCATGAGACAGTTGTTTTCACATTTAGAGAGACTTTAAAAAGAGTTATATGAACAGAACTGCACACAACATTTCTCACTGATTGCCTAAATGCAAACATTATTCCGACTGGATTGGAGATTAGAAACATTCCAATAATCTTCACAGAAGATGAAGAATTCAATCTAGGCTTCAGTTTCTCATCGCAGAAATGCTTATGGACCTGGATGGTCCTGAGCATTGAGACTGCCTGACAACCTATTCAAATACTCATTAAAGAAATAGAAGAATTAGAGAAGAAGATGAACTCAGATCTAACAATAGCTAGTTCCAAGTTACTTTTAGAAAAAGTTGAATCTACATCAAAGACTTTGAGGATTTCAATATAGATTTTTTTTAAATTATAAACTTCAAAAGGACATAAAAAGATACAGCAAAGAACATACATACCCCTATCTAAGGAAGGACTTTCTCAGAACATTGGTCCTAATGTGACTCCACTTAAAAGAGTCAACTTTTCTGATACAAGTTCCGACCCCAACAGTGACCAAATTGCAGGAAGCTCACACCAAATTGACTATGATAATCAACCCTCATCATCACACCAAACATTTTTAGGACTAACTCACAGAGGATCTGGTCCCCGCAGGAGACCATGAGAGGGCAGATGAAGATTGTATCAGAATTAGTACACTCCTGGTCAAAGACAAAGCAGGAACCAGTAAATAGTAATCTAACTATACCAATTTTTTTGTTTATCCTCCCATATCCTCACAGATATAGAGACTTCAGTGTTGACTTCAGGGCCCTCTTTTGTGCCAACATAGAAGAATGATCTTTTTCGAACAAAAAATGACCTTCATCGATTTTTTCGAAATGTTCAAATTAAACATTTCTTTACTACACATGAATCAATATAACAGTCAGATTCTACAGGCCTACTTTTTCTCCATTTAATACCATGATATAGAAAGAAATTGCAACTTTTAAAAATACTATCTTAACTGAAATTGAAACTCACTTTGAAACCCCATACCTCATCAGACATATTCTCTCCAAAGATCAACAGACGGCTTTTCGAAACCTTCAAGTTCTTCCTCATGTAGTTATAAAACTTGCTGATAAAGGCAAGGAAATCATTCTGTTGAAGAAAACATTCTATAGTGAAGAATTTCTAAGACAACTTGAAGTTCCAGAACACTATAAAAAGCTATCAAAGAACCCCACTCGAGAATTGAACAAAAAAATCTTGAACCTAAGTAAGAAAGTCTAGGAAAGGCAATGGTCATTGGAGGACTCCAGTGCCCACACCTCTTGCCTTCATAAAGTTTTTTGCCAAATTATTTACAAGTGGTGTGTACTGACTGCTCCGGCACCTGCCGTTGCGAGGTGCACACTGCCGAGCTGATTATCAGAATCAAGGAAAGAATGGAGCGGTGCACTACCCTAGTCCTCTGTTCCAAGTAACAACAAGTAGTCAAGATTCCTTAGGTGAAAAAATACATATCCTTTATTACATTTTCAAAATGGTGCAAAGAGTCTCAGCCAATGCGTCTTGCTCATCAGGGTGAACTTCATCAGGGATGAGTTAAGGCTCTCTATCTCACGCAGTGGATGTGCAGGATAAGGCGTTGTCAGTTCAGCAAATAAGCCCAAATTAAACGTGCAGTAGCAGCCTTCCTCTTCTAAGGTGCAACGAGCCCCATACGTCGTGCCTTATGGAGACGGTTGACAATCTCTGAAAGACGCCGTTCTCTACACCCGGATCGCCAGACCTAAGTAAGAAAGTCTTTGAAGAAGGCTGGCTGAGCGAAAAGGATTCTGCGTTCCTAATTAACACAGATCCAACAATACCGGCAATGCACATTCTGCCAAAAGTCCATAAAAATGTTATCAATCCTCCTGGCTATCCAATCATTTCAGGGTGTAACTCGATTCTCAAACCTTCTGCATTTCTCTTGCCTCCTTCTGCACCTCTGTTGCTTCTTTCTGCACTTCTCTTGCCTCTTTCTGCACCCCTCTTGTCTGTTTCTGCAGCTCACTTGCCTCTTTCTGTACCTCTTTTGTATCTATCTGCATTTCTGTTGCCATTTTCTGTACCTAACTTGCCTCCTTCTGCACTTCTCCTGCTTTATTCTGCATCTCTCTTGTTTCTTTATGCAACCACTTGTCTCTTTCATCACTCCTCTTGCCTCTTTCTGCACCACTTTTGCCTCTTTCTGCACTTATTTTGCTTGTTTCTGCAACACTCTTGCCTCTTTCTGAACCCCTCTTGCCTGTTTCTACAACTCTGTTGCTCTTGCTGCACTTCTCTTGCCTCTTTCTGTATTTCTCTTGCCTCTTGCTGTACCTCACTTGCCTCCTTCTACACTTTTCTTTCTTTTTTCTGCACCTCTCTGATTTCTTTCTGCAACTCTTGCCTCTTGTATCACTTCTCTTGCTTCTTTCTACACCTCTGTTGCTTCTTTTGGCACTTCTCTGGCCTCTATGCACTTCACTTGCCTGTTTCTGCACCTGTCTTGCCTCTTTCTGTACCACTGTTGCCTCTTTCTGTACCTCACTTGCTTCTTTCTGCAGCCTTCTTGCCTCTTTCTGCAGCCCTCTTCACTCATTCTGTACATATCTTGCCTCTTTCTGCACCCCGTTCCATCTTTCTTCACCTGTTATGTTATGTTATGTTAATATGAAATTATAAAGCGCATTATATCCCAGGGGCCTCTAAGCGCTATCAGCGGATGTCCGACACCAGTTGAGGAGAGAATAGCCTGCTCAGAGAGTTCCCCATGCCTCTAAGAAAAGCACAGTCTTCAATCTCTTCTGAATGAAGAAGATTTGTTTCCTTACGTAGTTTAACGGGAAGCCTGTTCCATGCCTGAGGAATTGTGGTTGAGAAAGATCTACCACCCATGGATGAAAGGTTAAACTGGGGCCATACTAGGTAGCAGGCATCAGCTGACCGAAGAGTAGGAGTATAGTTATTCAGTCGGTCCTTAATATAGCTAGGAGCTAAGCCATGAACGGCCTTATGCGCAATACAGAAGCTTTTGAATTTAGTTCTCTGTCCAATCATAAGCCAATGTAGGTCCTGCAATAAGGGCTTGGCATGTGCATGTCTGGGTTTCTTGAAGATTAATCTGGCCACGTCGTTCATTACACCCTGAAGCCTAGCCATAAGATTTTTTGGAAGACCCTAGTATAGAGAGTTACCTTAATCGAGACGCGACAGAATCAGAGCTGAAACTGCCAGTCTAAGGGTGGCAAAGGACAACAGTGGAGACCATTCCCGAAGCTGACGCATTAGACCGACAGGTACCAACCACAGCCGACACCTGTTGTGTCATGGATAACAAGGCATCAATTTTGATACCAAGGCTTTTCACAGCCACAGAAGATTCAGGAATGGGCCCCAGTTCTGAAGGCCAGAACAGATCATTCCAGGGGTTTGAGGCTGTGGTGACCGCTAATACCTCCGTTTTGCCAGGGTTTATTTTTAACGAATTGGCCACTATCCAGTTGATGGTGAGAATATCTTGCATTCTCAAGTGAGCCCTAGATGAATGGTCAATCTGGATCAGAATTTGAGTGTCATTGGCATAGTTATAAACCCTGCAGTCCATCTGGTTCAGTGCTGCAATCAGGGGCTGCAGATAGACATTGAAAAGCAGGGGCAATAAAGCTGAACCCTGAGGCACTCCGCATACCAGAGTGGCTGGGTGGGACACCAAATCTGCAAGTTGGACTCTCTGGGAGCGGTCCATTAGGAAGGAGGTCAGCCAGGCCAAAGCCGTGCCCTGAATCCCTAGATCCACAATCCGTGATAGTAATTGGCCATGAATAACGGTATCAAACGCCGCGGATAGGTCCAGTAATAACAAAGCACACGGTACTTTTCTGTCAGCCCTGAGTCTCAGATCGTCCAGCACGGAGAGCATAACCAATTCCGTGCTGTGATGGGCTCTGAACCCAGCCTGATTAGACTCGAGAAGATGGTTAGACTCCAAGTGGCAGGTACGGGAATGTAGAACATGTTGTTCTAGAATTTTTGCCAGAAAAGGCAGCTGAGAAATTGGCCTAAAATTCTTTAAACTCTTAGGATCAGCGCCTGGTTTCTTTAAAAGTGGAATCACCCGGGTTTTCTTAAAATTGGAGGGAACAAGCCCTGTTTCTAAGGAGCGATTCTGGAGGGAGAGCACTTTGTCCTCAATACTCGGCCATGGCATCTTAAAAATTTTAGGAGGGCATGGGTCAGCTGGAGAGCCTGATTTAACATGTCCCACTAAGATGGAGAAAAGCTCCTTGGTGAGTAAGGGCAAGGTGGTCAATACATTTGTCGTAAGCCTGGGGGAGGGGTAAGGAGGCTCAATCGAGCAGTGAAGGGTCAGGGTGTGATGGATTTCTGTAATCAAATCCTTTATCTTTCCCAGAAAAAAGGATTGAAAATCATGGCAATCCTTTTGACTAAAGGTAGGTTTTGGCACCCTAACCTTCCATAATTCGTTTAGGATCCTAAAAACCTAATTCTGAGGGTTAGCAGCCTCTGCGTTAGCAGCCTCATAGAATTCGGCCTTTTGTAGTGGGATGGCTTTTTTATATACGGCCAACTTCAGAACATAAGCGCAGTGGGCACTGGGTTTATGAGATTTGCGCCATGCTCTCTTTTAGTTCCCTAAGTGTAGTGTTGAACCACGGTGTCCCCTTACCCTTGTCTACCAGTCTGATCTTTCGGGCCGGTGCCACAACCTCGATGGCTTCCCTAAGTTTAGACAATAGAGTGGCGTTCTCAGTCTCCAAATTGTCCTTCCCGAGTGAATCGTTATCTGGGTGCGATAAGATGGTTGTCAAGTCGGTCGCGTTGACCTTCTTCCAACTGCGCAGTGGTTTCCATTCAGGCATGACATTTGACCATCTTGTGGAGAGAGGGATATTGGCCATCAATTAGATAATGGTCCGACCAGGAGCACGGAGAGATGACTATGGGCACAATCAGCAGGCAGGATGACCAGACCCGATCTAATGTATGACCTTTCTCATGTGTAGACCCACCCACCATTTGGCTGAGTCCTAGAGAGATTAAAGCTTCTTCTAACTGCTTTGCCTGGTCGTCCTTTGGGGTTATTTCCCAGTGAAAATTAAAATCACCAAGCAACACCGTTCCTTGGTAACAAGGGCGGAAATCATGAACTACTTCCAAGAAAGTCTCCATAAACCTAGTTGAGGTATGCAGTGGGCAATAAACTAAGAGGAATACTGCACAGTCTGGAGGGGAGCAACATTTGACTTCCAATACATCTGCGCCTTCAATACTTTCAGGGCAAAGGGTTTCAGTTTTCAGTGCATGGTTAAAAAGGAAAGCTATGCCCCCCCTCATATTATTAGTTAAATTAAAATAAATAGCAGTAAAATTAGGGGGCAGCGTCACAACCAGGTCCAGCATAGAATACTCATTAAGCCACGTTTCTGTGACACATAAGAGGTCCAGGCTGTCTTCTTGTAGAAGTGAAAAGACCTCAAGGCAGTGCTTCTGTAGTGAGCGGGTGTTAAACAGTGCAAACCTGCACCCTTGATGGCTGGCCTACATTAACAGATTCAACCGTAGTGGGGCCCTATTTAACTTCCTTGGGTTTACTTGCAATTTCAGCAGTCCCTCTTGCTCAAGTTTTGCTAGTAATCTATCAGGCAACGGATGGGCTCCATTCTTCAGGGAGAGCAGCCCCTTCTTAGAGGAGACAAGAAGGTGGCCAGGGCTCATGGCCCCAGGTCCCGACCGGTCGTGGACCGGCGCAGACGGGCTTGCCTTTGGCACGCCTTTAGAGCCCCAGCAGCGCGCCCTCTGCTCACGTCTGCTGTGCGCCAGAGCTGGCATTCCCCTGAAGTAGTGGCTGACAGGGGGAAGGCCCACCTTTGCCATGCCTCGTAGTACGTCACACCCTGGGGGGACCCGGCTATTGGTCAGAAGAGCCCTCCACTTAAACGGCACAAGCCGTGGTGAACCGGGGCCAATGGCCGCTGGGGGGGCGCGGCGAGGAGCTCCGGAGCAAGGAGTCCGAAGCCGGGGGTAAGTCGGGAGAGGGAGTTTTAAAACATCAAGCTGTGTAATAGGATTAAATGAGCAATTTAAAACAGAATGTGCAAGTCTGAAGAACAGTTAAATGAAGTGTGCAAATTAGATCACGAGAAGGGCTCTGGGCAGTCTACAAAAACTATGAGTAGCATAGCTAGCGCCTCACCAGGTAAGCACGTCCGCTGCGCGTCAGAGCCGGCATTCTCCTGAAGTAGTGGTTGACAGGGAGAAGGCCCGCCTTCGCTGTACCCGGAAGTACGTCACTCCCTGGGGACCCGGCTATTGGTTAGAAGAGCCCTCCACTCAAACGGCACAAGCCGTGGTGGACCGGGGCCAATGACCGCTGGGGGGGCATGGCGAGGAGCGCTGGAGCAATGAGTCCGAAGCCGGGGGTAAGTCGGGAGAGGGAGTTTTAAAACATCAAGCTGTACAATAGGATTAAATGAGCAATTTAAAACAGAATGTGCGAGTCTGAAGAACAGTTAAATGAAGTGTGCAAATTAGATCACAAGAAGTGCTCTGGGCAGTCTAGAAAAACTCTGAATATCATAGCTAGCGCCTCACCAGGTAAGCGCGTCCGCTGCGCATCAGAGCCGACATTCCCCTGAAGTTGTGTTTGACAGGGGGAAGGCCCGCCTTCGCCGTCCCTGGAAGTACGTCACTCCCTGGGGGGACCCGGCTATTGGTCAGAAGAGCCCTCCACTCAAACGGCACAAGTCGTGGTGAACCGGGGCCAATGACCGCTGGGGGGCGCGGCGAGGAGCGCCGGAGGAAGGAGTCCGAAGCCGGGGGTAAGTCGGGAGAGGGAGTTTTAAAACATCAAGCTGTGCAATAGGATTAAATGAGCAATTGAAAACAGAATGTGCAAGTCTGAAGAACAGTTAAATGAACTGTGCAAATTAGATCACGAGAAGCGCTCTGGGCAGTCTAGAAAAACTCCGAGTAGCGTAGCTAGCGCCTCACCAGGTAAGCGCGTCCGCTGCGCGTCAGAGCCGACATATCCCTGAAGTAGTGGTTGACAGTGGGAAGGCCCGCCTTCGCCGTCCCTGGCAGTACGTCACTCCCTGGGGGGACCCGGCTATCGGTCAGAAGAGCCCTCCACTCAAACGGCACAAGCCGTGGTTGACCGGGGCCAATGACCGCCGGGAGGCGCGGCTAGGAGCGCTGGAGGAAGAAGTCCGAAGCCAGGGGTAAGTCGGGAGAGGGAGTTTTAAAACATCAAGCTGTGCAATTGGATTAAATGAGCAATTTAAACAGAATGTGCAAGTCTGAAGAACAGTTAAATGAACTGTGCAAATTAGATCATGAGAAGCGCTCTGGGCAGTCTAGAAAAACTCTGAGTAGCATAGCTAGAGCCTCACCAGGTAAGCGTGTCCGCTGTGCGTCAGAGCCGGCATTCACCTGAAGAAGTGTTTGACAGGGGGAAGGCCCGCCTTCGCCATCCCCGGAAGTACGTCACTCGCCGGGGGGGACCCGGCTATTGGTCAGAAGAGCTCTCCACTCAAACGGCACAAGCCGTGGTGGACCGGGACCAATGACCACTGGGGGGCATGGCGAGGAGCACCGGAGGAAGGAGTCCAAAGCCGGGGGTAAATCAGGAGAGGGAGTTTTAAAACATCAAGCATTGCAATAGGATTAAATGAGCAATTTAAAACAGAATGTCCAAGTCTGAAGAACAGTTAAATGAAGTGTGCAAATTAGATCAGGAGAAGTGCTCTGGGCAGTCTTGAAAAACTCTGAGTAGCGTAGCTAGCACCTCACCAGGTAAGCGCGTCTGCTGCGCGTCAGAGCCGGCATTCCCCTGAAGTAGTGGTTGACTGGGGAAGGCCTGCCTTTGCCGTCCCTGGAAGTACGTCACTCCCTGGGGGAACCCGGCTATTGGCCAGTAGAGAACTCCACACAAACGGCACAAGCCGTGGTAGACCGGGGCCAATGACCACTGGGGGCGTGGCTAGTAGCGCCGGAGGAAGGAGTCCGAAGCCGGGGGTAAGTCGGGAGAGGGAGTTTTAAAACATCAAGCTGTGCAATAAGAATAAATAAGCAATTTAAAACAGAATGTACAAGTCTGAAGAATAGTTAAATGAAGTGTGCAAATTTGATCATGAGAATCACTCTGGGCAGTCTTGAAAAACTCTGAGTAGCGTAGCTAGCACCTCACCAGGTAAGCGCATCTGCTGCGCGTCAGAGCCGGCATTCCCCTCAAGTAGTGGTTGACTGGGAAAGGCCTCCCTTAGCCGTCCCTGGAAGTACGTCACTCCCTGTGGGGACCCGGCTATAGTTCAGAAGAGCCCTCCACTCAAACGGCACAAGCCGTGGTGGACCGGGGCCAATGGCCACTGGGGGCCCCAGTGAGGAGCGCCGGAGGAAGGAGTCGATCTATACTGCGGACAGCCGGGTTCACAACTTGAATTCAGCTTTGGATCTACACTATGGACAGCATGAAATTCAGCCTTGATTTATTTAGGGCAGAGATAATTGTACTCTATGTCCTCAGATTTTGTTAAAGGATACGACAAAAAGAATTTCTCAATGTCTGTGCTGACTACTGCATTTGATCAACAGTGAGGACAGCAGGGTTCACATCTTGAATTCAGCTTTGGATCTACACTACGGACAGCATTGAATTTAGCCTTGATTTATTTAAGGCAGAGACAATTGTGCTCTATGTCCTCAGATTTTGTTAAAGGATGCGACAAAAAATACATTCCTCAATGTCTGTACTGCGTACTGCCTTCGATCTACATTGTGATGGCTCACTAGTCACATGGAATGGCGATTGCACATGACAAATTCCAGTAAGAAAGAGACATTGCACCAGTGTGACCCACTCAAACCACGAATCATCGCAGGGTGCGCACACGCTGAGTTCTTTAGGTACCACTAACTCACTGCACCACAAGTCATCTCCCCGTTGACTTATTAAGGCAGAATTCACTAGGCAAAAAACATTGCTCCCAGTGCGGCCTGCCCGGACCACGCATCATCGCAGGTTACGTACACGCTCATTGCCCAAGGTACTACTAACTCAGTGCACCATAATTCATCACCAAGTGGCCGTATTCAGGCAGAATTGAACAGACAAAAGTCATTGGTGTGAATGCGGCCCCCCTGGGCCACGCATTATCACAGGGTATGTAACAAGCTCAGCACCAAAGATACTATTAACTCAGTGCACCATAAATCATCACAAAGATGAGTGAACAGTTTTATGTCAGTGATGAGGCATACTCTCACTTTAAAATGGAATGCATGTAGAATCCAATCAACAAAAAACATTACTCCAATTGCTGTGCTTCCCCCCCACCACCCATCATCGCAGGGTACGTACGCGCTAAGCGCCAAAGGTACTACTAACTCAGTGCACCAAAAATCATCGCCAAGTGGCCTTACTAAGGCAGAATTCACAAGACAAAAAACATTACTATCAGCACGGCCTGCCCGGACCACGCATCATCGCAGGTTCCACAGAACCTTGTCGTTTTAGGTGCCACTAACTCAGTGCCCCACTTATCATCGCTGGCTGCACACACGCTAAATGACCATTACTGTGCAGCTATACTCAACCCCACGTGGCCGTGGGCTCTTGCTAACCACTGCCTCCTGCCTACACTGCGGTCATCAGAGCTCACAATTAAATAGACTCTTGATTCATTATTTGCAGAGTACAATACCAAACTAAGTATAACATCTATCAAACCTATACAATATCCCTTTAGTATGCTTCCTTCAAGAACTTCCTTTATATCAGTTATAGATTAAAGTTGAATAATACATTTCACGCTGTAAGTGCAAAGGCACACTCAATGGCAGTCTACAATGCGGAGAGCACAGGTCACAATTTGAACTATTATGTCCCTGAAACATACATATTTCGACAATATATTCCATACATGTTTCATCTTTTATTTCAATTGTGATTACAGAAGATGCAGTCCAGTAGGCAACAGACAATGCTTCCAGTGCATATCGCTCAAAACATGCATCATCGTAGAGTGCGCACACGCTGAGCACCAGATATACCACTAACTCAGTGCACCATAAATAATAGGCACGTGGCCTTATTAAGGCAAAATTCAGTAGTCAAAGGACATTCTTACCAGCGGGGTCTGCCTGAACCATGGATCATCGCAGGCTCCACACAAACCAAACCTACCTTAGTGCACCACAACTCATGAACCCTTTACGATAGAATATTCTGTGTATTATTTCACATATAGTGCTCCTTTGTACAGCAGAAATCATAAACCGTTTATGATTGAATATCTGTGTATGATATCATGATTAGTATTCTACTTGTTACCAACACAAACATAATAAAATGGAGTCGAGCACATGTGCCCGTACCCACTTCATCTATCTATCTTTGTCTGTGTATTTATTATGTTTGTAAAATGCTGCTCCTGCGCCCTACCACATTATATTGTGCTGTAAACAGCGTATGCAACCATCTTACCTCTGCCAATAACAAAAACTTTGATTATAGAACTTTCTGTTGCTCATTCTACAAATACGAACGTACAAACTGGATCATTACACTACTGCAAACAAAGTGTATAGTAAATTTATAAGTGTATAATTTTTTTTCTTTTTCTTTAGCATATTTATATAGCGTGAAGTCGACCCAATACTATATCAGCAATTTACATGAGCACTGTTTTTACAGTACATTTTCAGGCACGCGTAGATTACATCATTTCTATAATAATAATAATAATAATCCACATTTGTATAGCGCACAATCACCCGTTAGGGTCTCTAGGCGCTGGGGGCCGTCGGGAAGATTAAGCAAGCTATTGCCCAGAGTCGCATGGTGCTAACCTGCCGCCGGAGCCGGGGATCGAACCCTGATCCCCAGATTCCAGCGTCAGTCGCCCTGGCCGCGGCACCACACCTCTCCACAATAACAGTTTCTCTACAATAACAGGATGTGGACGCGACTCCGAGCCTCGAACACTGATTTCCAGCACCAAGTTCAACAGCATACCCGAATGACCACATACGTATATACATTAGCTACATTAGCTGCCCTTCATGTGCCAAAAACTGCAATCAAAATCTTTCACAGCCCTGTATTACTACAACTACAACACTCCACTGAATGTTCAACAAACATTCATATTTGCAGAAATGCGTCATGTCCACCATCTTTTATGTGTGGAACTATGGATAAATGTAGGATCAGTGATACCCCGTGCCTTCCATGTTGGCCATGTTGTGGGACTTTACAGACATAATGACACATTGGCGTTTCAGACCGAGTGGCGGCAGCACTACAACACGGACACCCAAATCAGTTGATTTCTCATATAGCTCACAACGGAACCACACCCATAGCTCCGGAGTCATCGTTCACAGCCTTGCGCAGCACTGGCACACGTCAGTCCAACCCACTCCGCTTACGCGTCAAGGAAAACACAACAATGCTACATGGTCCAGATTTCCATTGTAGTGATTTCTTGGTTCCAGGTCTTGTTGTCAGAATGGCGCACACACACTCCCTCATGACTTGTATATACCCACTCCACACCCATCCAGCAAATGCGTCACAACACACGTGAACCTACCAATAAAAAGACGGGCGCACATGCTCTACGCCATTTTAGAGTTGCTCTCATCGCAAGCGCTGTGATGGCCCATCCTGGTGGTTCTGATGCCTCATGTAGGCCTGAACTACTGAACAGGGGGCCCATCACCAGGTGCTTGGCTTCTTTGGTCACTGAGTTAGTGGTACCGCAAGGACTGAGCGAGTGAGGAACCTGTGATGATGATGGGTGCACAAGTATTTCCTTTCCCATAGCAATATCAAGACTCAGTACCAAATGTGAGACTTCTTGGTGGGTGGAACTGCATGATGTAGAACGTACCCTGTCCGCCAAAAGGTGAGCAGTGAGGCCTGGATGCGCAGTGGAGGTAGTAGATGGGGTGCAGCAGACTGGATACAAAAAGGCAACACAGCGATTTAGGTGTGCGCAATCCTATATACGTATCTTTTTGCATTTCTATATTTTTTTCCTATAGCAGGAAAGTTTTTATAGTCGGTGAAAAGTACGTCGCTCGTGATGATTGAAACCATGTGTATCACTGCGCACCACTTGTTTTCTATAACCGGATGGAAAACATTACTACTCTACAAATTCTTCATCAATTGAAGCCAATTAAACAAGTTAGAACTGTACAAATAGTTGTATTTTTAATGTGGGAAAGGAGGTGTGTGAAAGCGCGATGTTATACTATTCCACATTAGGATAGTGACAATTACCAAGTGGAAGTTGATGTAATACAGTATCCTGAGTGTCCAAAAGCATAATGCAGAAATATAAGTGTGCAGTTGTATGTACTCTCCTATTACTAACTCTATACCATCTTTCAGATCCCTAAACTTGAGGGTGCACTATGAATCGGCACGTGCTTGGACACACACCGGAGGCAAAAAGGTGAGCTATGAAGATTTTCTCCAGTATCAACACTACCTCTCCTGCTCCATCTTTTACTTTCTCTCTCACACTTTCAATGTTGTTTTTTCTCTGTTTCTCTCTCTCCCTCTCTCTCACATTGTTTCTCTTTCTCTTTTCAAGTTATGAACGCTGCAGTCCACTCTGCAGATAAATAAATCAAGGCTGAATTTAATACAGTCTAAAGTATAGAAACAAAGCAGAATTCAAGTTGTGAGCTCTGTTAAAAACAGTGTTTGCAAAAGGTAAGCAGAGCTGCCGAGATACACAATGCCTCCAATTAAACGCTCTGCAAATAAACAATATTGTCCTGCATAATGACGCGATCTCTCACCTAATTTTGTCTCATCTCTGAATCATTTTAAAGACCTGCTGGACCATACTGTAGATCTAACCCAGCAGTCACTTCCCTACATACACCTCTAAAGCGCGGGCCTGTGAAAGGGGTGGGATGTATCAGGCACACTGCACACATGCAAATAAGCAATATTGCCAAGTGTTATGTTAATTTGTGATCTTTGACCTCATTCAGTCACATTTCTGTCTCATTTTAAATACCATCTATACCATAAGATAGGCCTAAGCCTACAAGTAGCGCTGTCCTACAGATTCCTGTTGAGGGTGATTCTGTGGGAGGGGTAGGGTGCATTACCCTGAGTGTGCATGTGAGAAAAAACTGATCTTGCCTTTCATAAGATGTAATCACATCATCTTCAATCCTGATGGTCCCTGGGGCGAACTAGCCCACCAGGTGCCTCCAGAAAGCACAACTGAGCTGCTTTGCAGTGTTGTAAAAAGGGTGTGGCTTCTGAACACCTCTCTGCAATGTAGGTCTCTGGCGCATACTGGAGGTACCTTGTGGGCTAGTTGGCCCCCAGGGACCATCAGAATTGAAGAGGAATTAATTCCTCAACTTAAAACGCGCCACAGGGTGTGTTTGCAGACATGTCACCTTAGGCCCGCCCCTTCCTTCACCATTGTGCAAATGTACCCCCTGGCGAGTTATAAGTTGGGGAATTGTTTCCCCTTATAATAGTAAGGGTCCCTGAGGGCCAAATAGTCCTCAAGGTACCTCCAGTTTGCGCCAGGGAGCTGCGTTGCAGAGAGGTGTTCAGAAGTCAAACCCCTTTTTACACTTCTCTGCAATGCAGCTCTGTGGCGCTTACTGGAGGTACCTGGTGCAGTAGTTTGACACTAGGGACCCTCTGGATTCAAGGGGACTTAATCTCCCAACTCAAAACGGCCACAGGGTGTGTTTACAGAGTGGGGCAGGCAGGGGATGGAGGCTGATGTGACGAGTGCTAGCATGCCCCCTGTGATGCGTTTTAAGTTGGGGAAATAATTCCCCTTCAATCCTGAGGGCCCCTGGAGGCCAACTAGTCCACCAGGTGCTTCCAGTAAGTGTCACTGCGCTGCGTTGCAGAGGGGTGGTCCAGGCCATGCTCATTTTTACACCTCTCTGCAACGCAGCTCTGTGGCACTAACTGGAGATACCTGGTGGGCTAGTTGGACCCAAGGGACACTCAGGGTTCAAGGGGACTTTATTCACCAAATTAAACGGCCACAGGGCAGGTTTGCACATGTCAGCTTAGCCCCCCCTCCCTTCACCAGTGTGCAAACACGCCCGTTGGTGCATTTTAAGAGGTAGTTTTAATCCCTCTGCCCTATTATGTACTAGGGGCTTACAGAGGAGGTCATTCTAATCACAGGGGTACCCCAATGCATAGGGTTCTATAGTGTATGCAGGTGTTTTATCTGTATTCTAAGTGTCTTTTAGAGATCACTGGCACAATATCGACAGTCAAAATATCGACTTGCCAAAATATCGAGGTAAAAATATCGAATGCCAGAATATCGACTTCCTATCTACAAACAGCTAAGTACAAAAATATTGACTCCAAAATATCGATAGGAAAAAATATAGACAGTCAAAATATCGAATTATTTTAAATATCTTAAAATTTATTTAAAACTAATATAAAATAAATATAATTAATTTAAACATACTTAAAATACTTAAATAAACTTAATTAATAATTAATGTAACTTAAAAAAAATAATAAATTAAAATATATATATATATAAATATTCACTGAAAAAACCATAGGTTATAGACCATATATAGTTAGGAATTAGCATTTAAAAAACCTTATTTTACTCACACAAAACCATTGAAATTCCATATATAGTTAGTTGCACTAACTATATATCGCGCACCCGCAATCCACTGCTGATGATGTCACATATTACATCATTCATGACATGGTCAGTGACATCACTGATGACATCACTGATAACATCTCAAATGACATCACTGATGACATCACTGATAACAACATCCAGTGATTTTTTGTTTCTGTAAAGTTTAAATATGTCTTACATATTGAAGAATAAGTGGATGTATAAGTGTCTGGACGAAGGATTTAGTAGGTGCATGACTGACTGTATGAGTGAGTGATTAAATGTGTCTCACTGAGTGCACAGGTTAGTGACTAAACTGTCTTAATTTGTGCATCATTATGTTTGTTGTTCTGTAAACTGCTGCATGTGTTGATCAGTAGCTATATGAGTAAGTATATGGGTTATTGATTGGTTGCTCAAGTATTTGTATGGGAGACTGAGTGTGTGTGTGGGTGCCTGGGAGGTGTATGACTCTGTGCATAGATGTGTGAGCAGTTGATTCACTAGATGTATGGGTTCAAAAGTGCATGTGGAAACAGCTGTATGGGTGGTTGACTGTGTGCATGAGTGCATTGGTGAGTGAATGGATATCTCAGTGCTACATGTCAAAGTAAGTACATATGTAAAACACAGTACATGTGAGAGTTGGCATATATAAATAACTGTGCATGAGAGCCACTGAATGTGTGAGTAGCTGTATGGATCATTGTGAACTTGTATCAGGGATTGTATAAGAGAGTAAATATGTGTTAGTATATGCTTGAATAAGTAAGGTGTGTATAACTGTATAGTTGAGGAAATGGAGGTGAGATTGTTTCTTTGCATGACTGACTAGGTGTGTGAGTAACTCCATGGATGAGTGACAGTGTGTGAGTTTCTGTATACACTGAGTGTATCTAAGGTTATATTAGAGTCTGAAGAGGTTTATCGTATTAGCACAAGAATGATGTCAAATGAGATGTCATCAGTGATGTCATCAGTGATGTCATTTGAGATGTCATCAGTGATGTCATCAGTGATGTCACTGACCATGTCATGAATGATGTAATATGTGACATCATCAGCAGCGGATTGCGGGTGCGCGATATATAGTTAGTGCAACTAACTGTATATGGAATTTCAATGGTTTTGTGTGAGTAAAATAAGGTTTTTTAAATGCTAATTCCTAACTATATATGGTCTATAACCTATGGTTTTTTCAGTGAATTTTCAAGGTTTTGTAAATGCTAATTCCTAACTATATATAATCTATAACCTATGGTTTTTTCAGTGAATTTCAATGGTTTTTTAATAGCAAATATCTGTAGCTGTAAAATGTATTCTTCTTTAAATCCCAAAATATATTTTATATGTTTATTAATAACTTTTTTTTTTTTACATTTTTTTTTCTTCGTTCCCGCTTCGCGAATAGGGAAGCTTCCCGTTAGCTGACCTTGATGCCGCGAAATAGACCGCGAGCCGGTAAACGTTTCTTTACCGCAACTGCCGCGTTAGAAAACAACATCGTGACGCCTCCCGTCCGCATGACGTTTCGCGTTGTCGCGTGATACGTCATATGACGTACTACGTTAGCGAACTGGTACGCTTACCGAGTCGCAAAGCACAGGTTTCTGGAAGCAAACCGGGAGGCCCTGCAAAGCGTGTAACGTAAACACAGCAGGTCATGTGACTTGGTAATAACACTTTTCATTGGTTCATTTCACTTTTGGTTTCCTAATGATGTAAGACTACGTCATATAATCTAAAATGAACACTTTTCATTGGTTGAGAACTATTGTTCTTCCCAAATGATGAAAATCCCTCTTTCTTTCCTCACTCTGACTTTCATCATTGTGAGAGAAAGACCCTTTGTTACCAGTGAGCAATGGCTTCTTTAGTAGCTTCAGCTGGTGCTTCCCCACCACCTCCACCACATCCAAGGAAGAGTGGACCGATGTGTGAATGTGTTCACTGTATGCAACAACTTTGACACTTACAGAAGCCTCACCTTCTCCATGCCTCCTACACAGTTCTACATGTACATCATAAATGCAAACAGAACAGAATTAATTATACATGTTAAATGGTTTATTTTTGCTGTTCTCAGAATGTATCAAATTTCACTAAAAACAGTGACTTGAAGGTATTCATCATATAACAGCGGGGAAAAAAAAACACAATCAAAATGATTGTGTTTAAAAAACCCATACAACATAACAAATCAGAATTCAGAACTCCTTAAAGTTAACTTACTTTCCATGACGGCCAAGGATGTCCTATGAACAGCTTACACTCTGTTGTGCTGTTATTACTTTCAACCCGCCACTTTCTGAAAGAAAACCTCCATCGTTTTCAAAAACATGTTACATACAATAAATGACTTCTTGCTCTCTACCACAAGTTTCCACAAGGCCAAATCTTGTCAGACCCATTTATAACTCTTGGATTTCTTGTAAGCCAATCCCGTCTTTTCGCATTTCCGCAACTTTCAGAATTAAAATGTTGAAGATCATTTACACAATCCTGGACTAGTAATATCTTCCCCTTCTTGCTCAATCATGTTCTACATTTCCTATCACACTGATACTGCTTACTATGAAGCAGACTTACACTACCTTTATGACTAGTACAATTATTTAATTCTCTACATCACTTTTAATCACAAAGCAATGTAAAACAGTAGACAGCATTGCAGACTTACATTCCCTCTACTCCATGTTTTGATTGGCTGCTTCAATTAGCTTATAAAAAGAAATCGTTTTTCTGAACTCATTCAAAGTGCACGTATTTCTCCATGACGTCCAGTGTTATGGTAAGAAGTTATGTCTCTGTCCTACACTTATCCTCAAGGCCAAATCGTGTAGGAGCCATTAGAACTTCTTGAAATTCCTCAGAGCACATCCCGAGATTCTTTCCCTAAAATTTTGGTTTTAAAAACACCAGGTAAGAGTTTTTAAGGTCATATGGCAATTTTTTTGTGAAAATTAAAACAGAATCATTGCAGAATGACCAGCCATTTCTACACTTTAAATAAGCTGTATAATGTCCTGATGTTATTGAAGGACCATCATGATATATAATTGCTACAGTTACAAAAGTCCTTCCTGATATTGACAACTGTGAAGCCACAAAATTTTTAATTAAAGTTGTCAATTTTGTTCCATCAGGCCTACATCGTTGGAACATTAAAATGACATACTGGCCATATGTTCGTATAAATAATGTGGACATCATTTCAGATTTACATTGGCTACACTCCATGTTGTGATCAGCTGCTTTTACTAGCTTATTAAAAGAGACTGATTTACTGTCTGGCAAAGTTAAATATATAAATCTTTCTGAGTCTACACTAGTAGTACTTGATACCCTACAGTTCTCGCAGTCATGCTGCCATTGATAAGAAAGCCCAAACAGGTGATCTACATCTACACCTTCATCATGCAATACATCAAGCATATACATTAAAAAATCCTGACAATCTTGCTGACTATTTTGAGAGAATTGTGTTTGGCCTGAACATCTGTCTAACAGATTTCGAATTTCAGACACACTTTCTATGTTTGTTCTATCAGTGCTACATTTCTCTAACACAGAATTTAACAAACTGCAAAATCTTTGATCAGAATTGACCACAATCTCTTCTTTTACATTTTCTAGAGAAAACAAAACATTAACCACTACATTAGCATAGCAGTTGACACCAGAACTGTTTTCAAATTGAAAACCAACAACATCTTCAACAGAATCCTTTTTGTTTCTGCTTATAATTTCAGGTTCATCGACTTTTCGTCTTTTTGCTACAACCTCCCCAGTATTGGTCACATTTCTTCGTTTCCGGCCTACCACACGTTTCTCAAACAAAGGATACTGAGGCAAATGTGGCGCATACTCTCTTCTCAACCTATTGTATTCCTTAACACAATCTAGATCCGCACAAATGTTTGTGACATCACACTCAATCAAGTACAATCCCGATAAAGTTAAAGTCCTAACTCGTGACAATGCCACATATGCCATACCCTCCTTGAACACAGAACTGCCAATATTCACCAATGCACAGTCTACACTTAAACCTTGCGATTTATGGATTGTCACCGCATATGCCAAGCAAACAGGAAACTGCTTACGACGAACATATAAGTCTTTTACAAGCAAAAATCTAGCAGAACAACGAGCAATTAGCTGTACTTCCTCAATGCCATCAAATTTAATTTTTAAAAATTCAATTCCATCTCTATTTCTGTATTTCACAAAATCAACAACATTACCCATTGATCCATTTACCAGACCTCTTTCAACATGTAAATTCCTTCTTAAAATGATACGGCAGTTGAAGCACACATTCAGAGTCTTTTCAAAACCCGCAGTTTTAGATATACTCTTCTCTAATGAATCCAATTTTGTTTTCAGATTCTCAGACAAAATAATTGTTGATCCCATATGCTCTACTCTGTCAATAGCTTCCAGTTTCACAATCTCTTGCTTTTCTAAATGCAACATTTTGTTGTTGAATTTGGCACATTCTGCAAGAGTTGGCATCAAACATATTCCAGATTTTTTCTCAGTAACTTTCTGAAAAATATTCTCAGGCACAACATCTTCGTCTGGATATAAATTTGTCAGTAATCGTGCATGTAAAGCTTCTTTCCCATGCTCGGTAACTTTTCCAATTCTAACATCTTGTAGAATAGTCTTGTAAACTTCATCCTTTGCCTGACGCATATTTTCATGCAGTTCAGCATAATTGAAGTTTAACCATATATTGACGTTGCCATTGCTCCCTAAGCACTTCCTGGTATCTTCATGCGTGAGCATTTTGAACACAGGTTGCCCTTTCACTGGTGTCAGCTGCAGAAGATCTCCGAAAACAATGATGTGTTTGCCACCAAATAACACATCATACTCTGTTTTGAGAACTTCTTGCATTCTCAAATGCACAAAGGCAAGCATGACATTGGAAACCATGCTTACTTCGTCAATGATAAGAAGTTTCATTTTCCTCAAGACTCTTGAAACTTCAAAACAAGCATCTCCAGATAGCTTGTGATATTCTAATTTGTTGTCATGCTCCACTGGCAGCATCAGTAAACGATGTAAAGTAATCCCTTTAATGTTATGTGCTGCCAGTCCAGTTGGAGCGGTGACAACACAAGACAGCGATGACTCTGTCTTTTCCTGCAAATAACATGAAATTGCTTTAATAAGGAAACTTTTTCCAGTTCCCGCTTCTCCACTCACGTACAGTCGGACAGGCTTCAACGACGTACATGAGCACTCTTTCTTGTCATGACTTAATCCATGATCAATTTGCATGGTAAGTTCGTCATATATTTTCCTCTGCTCAACGTTGAGTTGTCTTTCCAACTCTTCTAAGTTAACCGCATCCTCCTGAGCATGTGCCATGGCTCTTTCCACTTCATTCATAGCAGTGGCAGCTTCATTTTCGATAAGAGGTCCTCCTAGTGGATCCTGACTCAATGAAGCAGAACTCTGACTGTCCTGAGAACTGTCTCTGGCAATCTCGGCTGCAATCGTTGCTTCCTGCTCAATTTCCACATTCAACATTTCTACATATTTGGGAAAAGCAGGACATTCTATGGTCTCCTTGGCAGCATTGAATGAGTCTTCGTAACAAAGGAAATCTCCAAGCAGTTCCTCTTCTGCACGCCAAGGCTTAAAAAGTTGCAAAAGTGCTAAATAGAAAAACTCCTTTTTTTCAGGAGATTCGCCACTCAATTTTCGATGGTTTATCAAGTGGCATTTTCTTTGCTTGACCAGACATCCCTCACTTCCTATTACAGCATACACTCCTTTCTCAGTATCTTCTTTGATGTTCCTCTTGAATATGTAATTTTGCAGAACCTCATACAGACAAACATTCTCGAGGTGACTGCTTCGATTTGGATAATATGTATCCAACATGTTGCTCTTCAAAATGTCGGTACTGTTTGGCTCCTTTTCCGCCAAATACTCAATTTCCCGCACAGGTTTCAGAACTCGATTACGCGTTGCAGCAAGACCAACACTCGCCCAAACGATACTCCTGGACTTGGCATAGAGACTTGCTGAAGACAACCGGTCAGAACATTCGTAAGCTCCGATTTCTCGATGCGACAACATCTTCAGACTGAAACTGTACAACTTCTTGCTGAGGCTCTTTTCATGGGAAATGTCCTCCCACATATCCTTCAATTCTGTCTTCTCTTTTTTGGTGATGTAAGATGTCACATACCGAGCCACAGCCATACAGTTATCAGCCACAAACTGTATATCCATGTTAGCATTCCACATGGACAAAATCACCGGGTTGTAGTCGTTGATGTACTTAGACTCTTCGTTCCTCTTCAAATTGTATGTGTTTTTAGGTGATTTCTTCATCACATTATGTCGCAGCGAAGACATCAAACTGTTCACTCTTCCTTTAGAAATCACCGGTCGTGGAAAGCCGAAACGACATTTGGTGTAGAACTTGTCTTTGTTCCGGAATTTACGACGACAGTACTTTCCACATCGATGGCTTTGGAAACGTAGAACTTTTTCTCTTAGGCTTTTTTTCTCCTTTGCGTTTGGAACAGCACACGTAGAATACTGTTCTATGAAACTCATCACTGAGTCTTCTGCATCCGTTCCAAATTTAGGTGCATCCTTGATCCACAGCAACATATGTATATGAGGAGCACCTCTTGCTTGGTACTCCTTCCTCCAGAAGAAATCCAACACCTCTCCAAGAGGTGGATTCTTCTTATTCATGATGAAAGACATCATACCTTCAAATCTATGATTGAAGTACCTACATACATTGACTGGATCCAAAGAGCACAGTTCTCCGGGTGTCTTGAATTCGATGTTTTCTACGTTAGCATTTGCCTCTCGTAGAAATTCAAGTAAGTCTTCCCAGCCATACTCAGCACAGCTCAAAGTGAGGAACCATGTGGGAGTTCCTAAGTTCCTCAGCATACATTTTAAATCACCATGACGACGGTACCAGTACTCATTAGTACCACGCTGACACGCCATGAGATTAATCAGGTGAGAATCCAAAATACTGTCTTGGACATTGACTTTATCCATAAAGTCACTTGCCGAGATGTTTTGCATGTGTATACCACTTTTCAAGATGTGGTTCACTGAATATGACAGTCCAGACAGATCGCTTTCAAACAGGAGATGAAACAAATAAGGAATGCATTGTCGAAACCTAGGATCTCCTGCATACAATCGCAAAGTCCGGTATTCAGAAGCAGGAATTTGATGAGGTCGCTCATCATATCTTCCTCCCTGACCTGTTGGAAAAAGCTGTGGGAAACACCGAGCTTCCAAACTTTCCTCCCAAACACTAATGGGACTCCCTTTCGCTTGTTTCATTTGAAACAACTCAATAGCATTCCCCATGACTTCCTTGGAATGCAAAGGATGAACACTATAATGTTCATATATTTCTTCACTAGTACAGGGTTCTACTTTCTCAATTTGACCAGCACACAAATCGCTATCCTCTTCCTCACTTACTTCCTCTTCTGCAACAAATACATTTTTATAGTATTTATTATATTTTTTCAAATACAATGTTGCCCTTTTGACTTTCCTAACATCTACTAAATCTTGCCATATTTTCCTATTCTTTGTCGGAACCCCATTAACTAAGATAACAAGAGGTTCCTCTTCCACTTTTTCTACTCCAATTGTGTTAATGTTTTTCTTCAAATCTAGAGGCGAATAAACAACTCTTCCCTTTAATCCTCTCTGTAAATCTGATGGAGGCAATTTCCCTGTCTTTGGCTCCATTCTTACAATAGCCTGAAAGGGATGGATACTTTGAATCAAAATAGATTCATAAGTATTTAAATCCTTCAATTCAGAAGGAATCTCAACCAATTCCAGATTATTATGAACTGCTCTAGCAGGCATCTGGTTTTGATTTAATTTGTTACAACAATAAGTACACACACGTTGATCCAATCCCAAATCAAAACAATTTTCTACCATCAAGTATGTTGTAAAATCCTTCCATTCACTATTATTTTCCCTTTCACTTTTTCCATATAAATCCACTAACTTAGTCTGATTCTTATAATAAGTGCGTCGACAACACACACAAGTGAAATTTGGCCTCTCACTTGATTTCACCTCAAACGTCGCAATTTCCCTCTGGAAATTATCTGTACTGGAAACCTGTACACTATCTTCCACATTACTCTCTTCTTCTTGGTCAATTTCAACATTCTCCTCTTTACTTCCAAAGTAACAAAACTCAATTTCTTCACATATATTCTTCACATCTATTTCAGAACCATGCAAAAGAGCAGCGCATAATTGTTTAAGCATAATTGCTGGACTCTTAGCATAATACAACATTCTAACTAATTTCCTCACTTTATTATGATGCACTGCTAGCATCCTGAAATGATGAAAAACACTCTGGCATACTCTCCTGGAAAGACAAGCCAGTGAATGACCATGCAAACCTATCACTTCTCTCACTCTGCAAGGATCTAATTCTTGCAACAACTTCATTTTCTGCTTCAAACTTTTCTTATTAAATGACCGTATGAAATCACAAAGCAAATTGATGGAATCCTGTCGTACACTGCAAATACTACTACACTTCCAGGTGTACACAGGACCCTTAGGACGTCTCCCTAAAACCTCATTACCTAACACCTCTTCTATCTCTGTTCTCACAAGTTTTTCTTTTTCAACTGGACAACCATCTTTCACTTCATAAGCTCGACCACTGGTGTCAACTGCATGCACCAAATCATTATCCTGGAAATAACTCTCCTCATTAAAAAATGCCTCAGAGCTTGAACTATACATCCATTCTCCAGAAAAAACGTCACAAAAATTACTACGATTAACTATTCTCTTCCATCTACTATTTCTTTTGAAATCATAAATTGCCTTGTTTAGCTTCCTAATTCTATTGATTGTCAAAATAAATAACTTACGTTTAATTTCAAATGCCTGATCAATAACTTTCTCAACTATTTTTTTTCTCTTATAAAAAAACCACTTTCTGTTGACCTTTCTTAATATTTTTTAACAAATTCCCAATTATCCTGTTGCGGAACATTCGTTTACGAATGTCCCTAAACTGTTGTTTCCTTCTACTTTCATGCATAGAGTTATCTCTTACTCTAGCAGTAACATTTCTCATTGGCCTTTCCTTACCATTTGAATTGTTTCTCCTTTTCTGGACTGAAACATTTTCTGTAGTAATATTTTTTTTACTAGACATATTTCTTATGACCGTTTTTGGACTCTTACCCGGTGCTTTCTTGGTGACTTGACAAATCTTTTTGTTAGAGGACTGCTGCATTATTCCATGGTCCTGCTGTCTTTGACGTTTTGCAGCCTTTCTCACTCTTTCTTTGCTTGGCATCCTAAAATCTTGAAATAATCTGCAGTTGAATCTGTGGTAAAATATAATAAAAAATGTTATTAACCACTATTACCCAACAGTAAATTAATAACAGTCATCAAAAACTTAACACACTACTTAAGTATATAATATACTGAAGCCTATCTCCAATTTTTCACTGAACAGGACTCATCTCTTCTTAACCTTGGATAAACCTCACCTACTCTGTGTCCCCTGCACATAATTAAATGTAAAGGGGCAGATTTATATTAACTAGCACATCCCCAGGGATGCACCAGTTAACGTGCACCGCTGCTCTGCCACCCACGGTGTGCCGCATTTACAATCAGATAGGACAAAGCTACATCAAAACCCTGCGCCTGCTTGAAGCAGGCATAGATCTTGACGCAGGTAGGCTGAAAGCTAAAGCAACAACTAAGTGTCGTGTGCAGAAGTTACAAAAAAGGAAAAATGGCGTTTAAACCAGTAATGAGCCCATGCTAACTTAACACAGAGTAAAAATATCCAGGATCTACATCAGTTTGGGGTTCACGAACCTGGCAGGTACAAGGCACTGAGGCTTTCCACCGTGCATGTCTCATCCCAAATCATATGTTGTTTGTGAATGAAACAATTTCCCAGACCAAATGCTTTGGATTGGCTACTTCTAAAAAATTAAACACCCCTACTATCCCGGAGTTAGAGGAATATGATGGTTGGAGTAATTTTACTCGTTGTCCATTAAAGATTTACAGGCCCTACTCCGTAATTCTTCCTTTAACATTTCCAGTATAAATCCAAAAGGTTGACTGCTTTGGCAACGTGCCTTACCCCCGGTTTAATAACGCTGCCTTTTGCTTTATATAAGTTTTCAAATAGTATGAAATATATACCAATAGGTCGTTATTAACCTTTAGGTAGTGGTTTTCTTCATGAGGTCTGGTCGCTTCCATACACATACAGATTTTCAAAGATGATCAAGAAGTTTATCTGAATGGAGAGGAATGCACTGAGACGCCAGATCATTCACTAATGTGTAGGCACATACAGTTACACGGTTCATGCAACAAACACCGACCAAATATGGCTTGCGTGTTGCAAGGCACACCAGTTCCTGCTATCATCCCCACGTTCAAGTTCTTGGAAAATGGTAGTTATTTGATGCTCAATAATGAAGATTGTTCTGGGTTAATTAAAAGTATTCCTTTTATCGTAACAGTAAATGAACGGGTTATTTGCTGCAGAAATGTTCTATTTCCTCCCACACATGAACATAGGGAGTTTTCAATCTGGCCACAAATACCAACCTTGGGAGCACATTTCAACGGCATGACAAGAATAAGAGCTCTTTTGTCTCAGAGAGAGGTGGCCTTGACTTCGGCCCGTGAAACTTTCGTGCTTCACATAGCGAACACCCGTACAGAGGTGCAGACCCTTTTAAATACAGATTCGCCTTTCCATTTCAGCAAGATGGTTCGGACTATCTCTAACACGTCCTCCACAAAGGGCCTGGCGCACTTTTTTAAAGTTGTTACCAGTGGTCTCGTGACTTCATTTGAGAAAATCTTTGGAGTCATCCCTGCTTTCTTTCATTCTATTTTTTCCACTCTGCTTCGTGGATTCCCATTTTTACTTGCATTACCAGCGGACGCTCTTGTGCTTTTTTACATTTTTAAATATGGATGTCCCTCCTGTGCAAGCTCCCGCCCTGCAGCTGCTGACACTGTTCCGCAATCGCATGCTAGAATATTATGGCACAATGCCGTTGGCGATATTAAGCACGGCATATGGATTATCTTTTCGATTCTCCTACTTCACCTGTGTCCAGCCTGTATTTCACTGCCTGACCTGTGATTTCGATTGGGCCATTGATTTGTGTCTCTGCGGACCGGTTTCTCCTGACGTCGACTTTAATCAGCTGATGACTCCTATCATTACTCACGAGTTGGTTTGTCCTGGCGAAAGGATTATGGCTGTGGCATTGATGCATGGACTAATTGGTCCCTGGAATTTACTGGCGGCAACACAGTCTTTCTTGGAACAGAGCTTTCTTGAAAACCCACCGAGCTGTCCTCCGATGTTGATAGAGGATCCGGTGCTGGGAGAGCACGTATGTTCTTTTCCGCTTTTAAATTGGATGGCTGAACTCTTTTCGGATGAAGACGGTGACTTCCTATTGGAGGCTGTTGCAGCTTATTTTGCATACACAGTTATGTCATAGACCTTTTTCATGTTTGATATGCTGAGTACTAGCATTTCATTGACAATTCATTGACTTATTTGTCAAGTTTTAATTATTTAGCTTGCCTATTGGCTTAAGACTCGATAAAGTACTTGGCTGTTTTATTTTTCTTTAGCATTAAATTTTCCTAGTTTTTTAATGTTTTACCTTGCGGACCGTCCACATATAAACTTGCAATCTGCTCTCATAAGATGGCACTTCTATTATCTTATTCAGTTCGTTTCCGGATCATGGGGAGGTGTCATCTAGGTCCTGGATATCTTTACACCGTGTTAAGTTAGCATGGACTCATTACCGGTTTAAACGCCATTTTTCCTTTTTTGCAACTTCTGCACACGACACTTAGTTGTTGCTTTAGCTTTCAACCTAATAGTTCATCGTGATTTACATGAGAATAATATGTTATTGCTCTACTATCTGCTTTACTTGTTAAACTATATCTGTACAGCGAGTGCTGAAGTTTCAAGAACAACACGATACAGAATTGTTATGAGGTCTGATCTCCACGACTTCATACTCATAACATAAGTGCAGCTTCTGCCAATTCTGGGCATGAGGCGGGTTTTATATTGCTTTGCCGAACACACATACACAACACTTGATGCGGTTCACATGAAGAGAGAGCTGGTGTATGCTGAGGTGATTCCTTCAAATCTAAGACACTAAAGTATCGGCACGCCCTAAACCAACACAAAGAGACCTTCTTAGCAAATAATATATTATGTGTATTAGGGAGGGTGAGATATAAGCAGCCGCGGGCTTTGGAGGGAGTTACGGTGGGGCAGGGAGGCGGGGAGGGGGAGGGGCAGGGTGGAGCCCTCTCCACCCTGCCCCTCCCCCTCCCCGCCTCCCTGCCCCACCGTAACTCCCTCCACGGCCCGCGGCTGCTTATAAGTGTTGCTAACTCTTATTCATTTACAGCATGTTAACATACTGTCACCATTCGCTTTTTATGTACTACTAACTATGCTGGTAATTTTGCTACTGATAATATGTGTACTTGTATAATCTAAGATACTACGCCTGAGAAGACGGCATTAGTAAATAAACATTTCAAATACACATGTGTTCTTCTTAACTCCATGTTCTGGTTTCTAAGAAATATATAACGACCGACTGTTCATGAGTTCCACGTATCCTGAGGTACTATAAGTTCATATTCTGGATTGTCTAAACATTGAGAGTTTGTTATATCCAATGTGACACTGTACCTAGCTTGCTAAGGGGTTTTGATTACTAAGGTGAGTTTTGGGACACCCTAATTCGCCGAGGTTCCAATCCTCTGTCCACAGTTCTGTGTGAGAACAGAAACCCTGCGACAGGGGCACCCCTGAGCCTTGCTGGAGCTTCATCACACTTGCGATACAACTCCAGCAATGCGCCACCTTTACGGCACAGATACGTCACGCATCTGTGCTGTTTTTGCCCCATGATGCGCCGCATTGTAAATGCAGCACACCATAGGTGACGGAACAGCGGCACAGAATGACTAACACATCCCTGGTGATGCGCCAGTCATCATAAATCTATCCCTATGCTTCTTATCTTGTTAGAGATGAACCGCCATATGTATCATCAAAGTTTTTTGCATTTCCTAAATAGCGAACTTTAAGGAATAAATAGCGATTCTTTACCATTCCTAGTTTGCGATGACATATTTGCTAATTACAAATTACCCATTCATTTCCATGCAGCAGGAGGCCCATAGGAATGAAGGTGCAATTTGCGATTAGCAATTACCTCATCGCAAATTACGAATTTTTCCGAGGGTGCAGGGGTGTCTCAAGAACACCCTGCTGCACCCCTGAAAAAGAAATTTGGGGGCATATGGCGCACATAAATTTTGAAAACATTCCTTTACCTCAAAAACGATTTTCAACTCATAATTTGAAAACACTGCACATGGGGAAATGACTTAAAATGTCCTTAAGACACATAAAAGCGTTTTTTGATTGCCTTTGCAGCATGTTTCAGTCACCTTTAACATGCCTATGTAACGCAAACATTCAAAATCTAAATTTGCCATGCACAGGTGGGAGCATATTTACAAGCAATTTGCTCCACAGACAAACTTCTTACATTGAAATGGGAAAAATAACATTAGAGACTCTCAATTACCTTATAAAGAAGCAGACACCATTATGTCCTTCTCATCAATATTAAAACCATTGCTTTTTCTCAAAAACGATTTACAAGTCATAATTTGAAAACACTCCACAGCTCCTATGCACATAAAAGCCCTGTCAGTACTAATACTTCACATTTTCTCCAATTACAATTTCTCAAAGAAACAAAATCTATTTGTAAAACACTTGAGACAAAGCAACATTTGAAAAACACAACTTTCTTCATAATTTTCTCCTTAAAGCACACTATTTTCTATCTAAATTAAAGAAATCTTTTCTCACCTTAGCAAATACTTTGAGTTTCAAAACAGTCTCAGAAACACACCAATTTGTCTTCAGCAGAGCAAAAGGTATGCACTCCAGAGTCTGCAGCTACCAAAAGCACAGAAATGCTGTAATTCCTCACACATATCTCTCATGTCACCCAATCAAAACTCTTCCCTCACTTTTTTTCAAAGCAAAACCCTTCCCCCCTCTGCCCCCTCTCTGCTTTTTCTGCATAGCAACCACCTCTTGCAAGACCTCTGGTGTTTCCAAGTTCACACAACAATGTTGCAATTGAACTCTGAACTCTCAGTGCACCTGCATATCCAGAGCATTCTTTCATTTAATGATTTTTTCTTCGCCACTCAAAATACATCTTTCAACGAACTCATCCATGCACACTAACTGTCTGTTTTCAGCAATCAAAATCCACCAATCACTCTTACTGCTTCATTAACACAGAAACTCCTCAGTTTTTTTCATTTTACACTCTCATTTTTTCAACTGCCATTTCATTGCCACACTTCATCTGACTGCAGGAGAACCTTCTCTCGCCATGTTTTCTGTCTGGATTGTTGGACATAGTTATATCTATTGGGCTCAAAGGTACGCTGAAAACAGGAATTTACCTAACCTCAATTTACAAGATGTGGAAATTAAGTGGTTTGGCCACAGAGGATTAAAATGTCACCAATTGATACCATTGGTGAAAACCTTTATGCATTTGCCAAAACCTGACCTGTTAATTGTGCACTGTGGAGGTAATGATTTGGGCACTTTGACTGGGGTAGGTCTGGAAATGCTTTTAAAGGACACCTTTGAGCAATTGATGGCACTTTTTCCTCAGACTGCCTTGGTATATTCAAATATATGCCAAAGACAAAAATGGAGGTGGTCGAACCAATTTTGTCCACAAATTGAGAAATCGAGGAAGCATGGAAACAAATCTGTTTCAGCTTACATGAGAGACCATGGAATGGGCTCCCTGTACAACAATAACTTGCGTTACTACATGCAAGATATCTACAGAGGAGATGGAGTTCACTTCTCAGATGAGGGCAACAGAATTTTCACTCTGAATTTAAGACTGTGCATTGGTACCTACTTATAAGTACCTAAATGTACCATAAACCCAAAAGCTCTTCTCAGAGCTACCCTACATCTGATCACTCACAATTATTATTTTACTCTAACTTTTTTCACTAATTTTCAAGAAAGTACGCTCCCCAGAACGCTTCCCGGTTCGCGAACCGGGCGCACTCCACGCAAAAAAACTAAAAAAACGGTATATTTTTTTTTTGCTCTGCGAGACCCTTTTCAAAGCCTCCACATCAAACCTAGGGGGTCAGGGACGATCTACTATGCCCCCTTATGGTCATTTGCCCCTTCGCTTTGGCCTCCTCTTGTCTCTCGATCCTACCGAGAGACAAGATGGCGGCCGCTACGGACTGTTTGGAATGTTTACAGACGCCGAAGAACCAATCAGCTTCGCAAACCTCCGTAACGCGAAAAGTACGCGAAGCGGAGCGCTGTTACAGATATATATCTTTTTTTGAACGTTAATTTCTCAAAATCCACTGGAGCACATATATTGAGACCTAGCAAAGGCACATCGGGCTACCAGTCCCTACAATTTTGCCAAGTTTCGTGCAAATCCATTCAGCCGTTCGATTATTATTATTTTATTTTTTTTTGCCCCGCGGGGCCCTTTTAAAACCTCCACATCAAACCTAGGGGGTCAGCGACAATCTACTATGCCCCCTTATGGTCATTTGCCCCTTCGCTTTGGCCTCCTCTTGTCTCTCGATCCTACCGAGAGACAAGATGGCGGCCGCTACGGACTGTTTGGAATGTTTACAGACGCCGGAGAACCAATCAGCTTCGCTTCACAAAGCTCCGTTGCGCGAAAAGTACGCGAACTGGAGCGCTGCCCGGTCCGCTGTTACATATATATATCTTTTTTTAAACGTTAATTTCTCAAAATCCACTGGAGCACATATATTGAGACCTACAAAAGGCACATCGGGCTACCAGTCCCTACAATTTTGCCAAGTTTCGTGCAAATCCATTCAGCCGTTCGGGCTAAAAGTGAGGCCAACCGCCCTATGGAAATTAACATGGGAAAAACGCGTTTTGGGACCCCCCTTTTTTCTCGGCCCCCCCTTGACGAACCCCCCCAAACTTTTCAGGGGCTGCTCAGAAACAAAATGTGCCATTTTCCTGAAAATTTCAGCCAATTCCGTCCACAAACGCCAAAGTTATTAGACATAGAATTTTCAAAAATCCCATAGAGAAAAAATCCTAACTATATATACCTACTGGCGACCGCCAGTAGGTAATATATATATATATATATATATACATATTATTAACAAAACATATACAATATTTTTTCTGTAGGATGGCGAGAGGGTTAAATTTACTATTCCCACTCCAGAGAGTGCAACAGTAGGGAAAGCGTTGGATAGCGTAGGGTTAAAATTACTATTCCCACTCCAGAGAGCGCAACATTAGGGAAAGCGTTGGATAGCGTAGGGGTAAAAATTACTATTTCCACTCCAGTGAGCGCAACAGTAGGGAAAGCATTGGATAGCGTAGGGGTAAAAATAACTATTCCCACTCCAGTGAGTGCAACAGTAGGGAAAGCGTTGGATAGCGTAGGGGTAAAAATTACTATTCCAACTCCAGAGAGCGCAACATTAGGGAAAGCGTTGGATAGCGTAGGGGTAAAAATTACTATTTCCACTCCAGTGAGCGCAACAGTAGGGAAAGCATTGGATAGCGTAGGGGTAAAAATAACTATTCCCACTCCAGTGAGTGCAACAGTAGGGAAAGCGTTGGATAGCGTAGGGGTAAAAATTACTATTCCAACTCCAGAGAGTGCAACAGTAGGGCAAGCGTTGGATAGTGGGAGAGTAAAAACTACTATTAAGACTCCAGAGAGAGCAACAGTAGGGAAAGCGTTGGATAGCGTAGGGGTAAAATTTACTATTCCCACTCCAGAGAGCGCAACAGTAGGGAAAGCGTTGGATAGGGTAGGGGTAAAAATTACTATTTCCACTCCAGTGAGCGCAACAGTAGGGAAAGCATTGGATAGCGTAGGGGTAAAAATAACTATTCCCACTCCAGTGAGTGCAACAGTAGGGAAAGCGTTGGATAGCGTAGGGGTAAAAATTACTATTCCAACTCCAGAGAGTGCAACAGTAGGGCAAGCGTTGGATAGTGGGAGAGTAAAAACTACTATTAAGACTCCAGAGAGAGCAACAGTAGGGAAAGCGTTGGATAGCGTAGGGGTAAAATTAACTATTCCCACTCCAGAGAGCGCAACAGTAGGGAAAGCGTTGGATAGCCTAGGGGTAAAAATAACTATTCCCACTCCAGAGAGTGCAACAGTAGAGAAAAAGTTTGATAGCGTAGGGGTAAAAATTACTATTCCCACTCCAGAGAGAGCAACAGTAGGGAAAGCGTTGGATAGCGTAGGGATAAAAATTACTATTCCCACTCCAGTGAGTGCAATAGTAGGGAAAGCGTTGGATAGCGTAGGGGTAAAAATTACTATTCCAACTCCAGAGAGCGCAACAGTAGGGAAAGCGTTGGATAGCGTAGGGACAAACATTACTATTCCAACTCCAGAGAGCCCAACAGTAGGGAAAGCGTTGGATAGTGTAGGGGTAAAAATAACTATTCCCACTCCAGAGAGTGCAACGGTAGAGAAAGAGTTGAATAGCGTATGGGTAAAAAATACTATTCCCACTTCAGTGAGTGCAACAGTAGGGAAAGCGTTGGATAGCGTAGGGGTAAAAATTACTATTCCAACTCCAGAGAGCGCAACAGTAGGGAAAGCGTTGGATAGCGTAGCTTTAAAAATTACTATTCCAACTTCAGAGAGTGCAACAGTAGGGAAAGCGTTGAATAGCGTAGGGGTAAAAATTACTATTCCCACTCCAGTGAGTGCAACAGTAGGGAAAGCGTTGGATAGCGTAGCGGTAAAAATTACTATTCCTACTCCAGAGAGTGCATCAGTAGGGAAAGCGTTGGATAGCGTAGGGTTAACAATTACTATTCCCACTCCAGTGAGTGCAATAGTAGGGAAAGTAAATACTTCATATATAAATATAAATAACATAAAATATTAATACCAATTACAAATTTATTAAAATATTTAACACTTTTATAAAATATATTAATTAATCAATTAAAATTACAAATAAAAATTAACTAATGATAAAAATTACCTACTAATACTAATTATTTACCAATTACCAATACATTTATTTACAATATAAAAATGATAAAAAATTAGACACAAATAAAAATATTTAAAAAATGTAATTACTTACAATTAAATTACTTCCCAAGCTATTCCCCTAAAAACACACAACCCACTACAGAAAATAATGTAATAAAAGTAACATATTTATCAATTAATCAATTAAAATTAAATACCAATTATATTTTAAATAATTACCAATTAATAATTAATTGACCAATAATTTTAAATAAATACCAATAAATAAAATAACATATTTAATTAATTATAATTAAATTACTTCCCACCCTATTCCCCTATAAACCCACAACCCACTACAGAAAACAAATTACTTAAATTAACATATTTATCAGTTAATCAATTAAAATTAATTACCAATTTTTTTTTAATTAATTACTAATTAATAATTAATTGACAATTAATTTTAAATAAATACCAATAAATAAAATAACATATTTAATTAATTATAATTAAATTACTTCCCACCCTATTCCCCTATAAACCCACAACCCGCTACAGAATTATATTACACAAATATTAAAAATTATTATTAACTTACCTTAAATTCGATATTTTTGTTGTCTACATTCTGTCTAGTACAATTATGTCCATTCTATATTTTTGATTCGATATTATGTCCATTTTATTCGATATTAACATTTTCTAGTCGATATTTTGGCAGTGTTTATTCTGTCTAGTCGATATTATGTCTATTCTCTATATTTTTACTCGATATTATGTCTAGTCGATAATAAAAACTCGATATTTTGACTCTATACCGTCTTTTAGCATAGCACTGTCTCTAGGACTGGTTAGTCAGAGTCAGTTACCATCTGGAAAAGTTGAGGGTACAGGATGATTTTGCAACAAGGCCTCTTTCTACTCCTCTGTTTGTTCTTTCTGTAACTTATCTGGAAAAGCGAACCGGGCCCCCTGTTATAACGGATAATACCCTAACAAGGAAAACAACTCGATTGGAAAAAAGGTTAGCACTGGGCAAAAGCGGTACTTATTCATTTGTGCTGCAAGAGTATCATAGATATACAAGCAAAAATTATACTTCACACATATCTATTACAAAAATATATATTTTTAATTATTTTTACTCTCCTTCTAAGTGTTTATAGTTGATATCAAAATATATTAAAAAGACACACATAGATACACAATTGAAGTCATATGTTTGAAGAAACCTTCACAATTTTTTTCCATATGAATATAACCATACAAAGAATTTAACTAAAATATCATCATTTTGTAAAATGCAAAGAAGAAGTTGATACACCACTGAAACTAATTGTCACTTCCAGGTGTTCTAAGGGAAACACTGGTTATAAGACATTGTTGTCACCAACGCGTGACCAGGGTGTTTCTACCAGTGGCATACAAAAGGGTTAGGCTTTTAAATTTGTTTATGGTGTTCTGGATTCAATTGTTCTATTCAGAACTTTCTGATTATAAGCCAATTCACTATCCAGACATCTAGATCATAAGGAAGATGGAGCTACCGATATTCAATTTTTCTGGCGCCTATGTCGTATACTCATTGGGTTTTCTTGATGGAGTACTATAATTATGTGGCTCCTAGTTCTATCCTGAATTGCCCGTAGTATGTAGAGGTATCTCCCAAAAACATCCTTTGATCTGAGGTGACTGATGTATAGCTAATGTCAAAAGCCAGCTGGCGCTTCTGATATAAATTAGATCAAGACCACAGCATGATGAAGCCTGCGTCTTTCAAAGCAGTGAACCGCGACTATCTGGGTCAAAACAGAAATTTCAGCACCCTGAAAGTAGCTCTCAGAGGTGAAGCCAAACCAAGCCAATCTCAGAGATTATGTGTATATTAAAGAAGGCTGTACAGCGGATTTCACTACCCTTAAGAGTTACAGACAGCCAAAGCTATGGCAGGGGCAGTTGATAACACTCAAGGACACTGTGGTGGCATAACAATTGTGGGGGGGGGGGGTTGTGCAGCTTTGGTGATTCGAAAAACCAGGTTTTGTGGCTGTTCCTGAATACTTTCAGTGTGGGGGTTCATCTTGTTCTGAGGGAGAGTTCATTCCAGGTCTTGGCCATGATGTAGGAGAAGGGTGTGCCTCCAGTCTGGTTCTGTGGATACAGAGGATTTTGGCCAAGGCCTGGTCAGTGGAGTGGAGGTTTCTTTTGGGGGTGTAGGAGGAGATTGAGGTATTGGAGTCTGGTGTTGTGGAGTGCTTTATAGGTGTGTGTGAGCAGCTTGAAGGTCACTCTTTTTTCGATGGAGAGCAAGTGAAGTGCTTGTTTATGCTGGGTAATGTGGTCTTGTCGTGGGATGCTGAGGATGAGGCTGGCTGCGGTGTTCTGGACAGTCTGAAGTTTATGGAGTAGAGATTTTTTGATTCCGGCATTGAGGACATTCCCGTAGTCCAGCCTGCTGGTGATGAGTGCTTGAGTAATGGTCTTCCTTGTTTCGGGGGGTGGGTCTATTTGAAGGTCTTGCTGAGTATATGGAGGGTGTTGAAGCATGTGGAAGCTGCAGTGTTGGCCTATGGATCTGTCATATGAAACATGTTTATCCACTTTAAATTTAAGTTGGGGAGACTTAATGTTGTGGTAATACCATGTGTGGCACCCTGCATGTGATGATTTGAATTTTACTTGATTAGAAGCATTTAATATTGATAAACATTTTCCTAGCATTCTGCTGATAACTTCACCTGGAATTATTTGGTGGTTACTACTGATAATTGTGCTTAGGGTGGTAATAGTGTAATGTTAATACATACCCCCAGCACAACCCCTACACTTCACAAACACGACTACACTACCTTAAACACTAAAACACTACCCCCAGCATGAACTTCTATACTACATAAACAGCACTGCACTACTTTAAACCCTAAAACACTACCTCCTAAAGTAGACGAACACCACTGCACTATCTTAAACCTAAGAACACTACCCTCAGCACGACCCCCTACACTACACAAACACCAGTGTACTACCCTAAACACTAAATCTACCACCAACACGACCCCCTACTCTACACAAAGACCAATGCACTACCTAGGAGAATTGTTTTCACTTCTGCTCCTTTTTTTGTCTTTCAATATATGCTACAATGCACAGCATACATTGTAGGAGAAAAATGCCTGCACAAAAACAAACTCAACACAACACAGATATTCTTACACCATGGTGCAAGGGTTCCTCTATCACCACATGCCTGCAGTTTAAGCAGCAGTGCAGAGGGCAGGACAGACTTCCAACATATTTTTGTAGATATGTTGCATCTCTGTGCTTCGGAAGTAGCTCAGCACGCTGTAGCTAAAGAGCTTACAGTGTCATGCTACAGCAATTACTTATAGTTCTGCAGTTATACATTCACCATATATGACAAATGCATTCTTTAGTCAATTATACAGTATGTATACATTTATGTAAACATTCACACACTAGCATATACATGTAGCTCTTTCTTTAACCAGAGTAGTTAGTTCTGAAAATAACTTTTTTGTGAGTTTTTTTTAAAAGAAAAAAAAGTGAACAGGACGAACAAAACCATGAACTTTGAGGGAATAAAAAAAAACTTGCATTGATGGTTATCAATTGCTCTGCAAACTAGGTCTACTGATTGCTCCCCATAACAAATTAAACAATTGCACTTCAGGCAGTGCATTCTAATTTTCCCAAATTGAGCACGTATGTCTGATAGCGATGTTGAAGGTGATGCCCCAGAGGAACTTGGTATTACAGTTTGTGGAGGTACATTTTGGCGCAGTCTTCTACAATCTTCATGAGCATAGTTGACAGGATGCATGGATTGGAGGTGCTTGGGCACACTAGCAGTGCCACAGGAGTATTTCTTGTTTGGAACTCCTCTGGACAGTACTGCCTGGCAAATGTTGCATGTTACTTTGGTGGCATTACATTTATTTTGCCCCTCTGGAAAAGTAAAACATTTCCATACGATGATGTGTATCATTTGGGAGGGTGAGGTTCTGGTAGAAACTGTTCAGTAACAAAATCATCAGAATCAGAAGACTGTTGCAATGGTGTAGCCATTTTTGATTCCAAAAAAGAAGTTCAGGTTTCCAATGAACAAAAAGTGAGGTTCTTTTCAGGATAGGTCTTCTCGTAAGGAAGTTCTCAGAAGAGTAATTGAAATGGGTGCGGTTCTTCAATAGTTAGAACAGTAAGGGGTCCATTAGGATGTCGGGCGGATTTCCTCCGCCAGGCCGGCGGTAGCCACCGCAGCCTGGCGGAGGAAATCCGCCCGACATCCACAGCCCAATTCCCCCCGCCATATTTGTATGGCGGGGGCGGGACCGCGGTGGTGAGAAACACCGCCAGCATGTTTTCCGCCCCGGTCGCCTTGCGGCCGGGGCGGAAAACGAGTAACATGGTGGCGGTGTCTGTTAGACACCGCCCGCCATATTACAATGGGCTATCACCAAAGCTTTTCCGTGGCGGCAATGACGCCATGGAAAGGCATGCGGAGACTCCCTGTGGGGGCCCGTTGTGGGCCCCCTGGGAGTCAGTGGCTTGGGGGGTGCACATGGGGGGTACCTATGGTACCCCCCGCATTTCAAGGTGCAACATGGCAGGTGCCTGTCATGTTGCGCTTTGAAATGCAAATGTTGCATTTCTAACATTGCGGCGGGCGGAGATTTCAGCTCCGCCCACCGCAATGGTAAATATACAGAATGCGCCCAATGTGGCGGGCGCATCCTAATCCTCAATTCGGGACCCCTGCCCTTTAGGCGGGCGGTCCCGTTTACCACTAGGGTGCCGCCCGCCATCCTAATGTGCCCCTAAGTGTTATAAACCAATGAAATCTCTTTTTTTGGTCACATGGGATCCGCGTTGGGTGCGTACATGCAGCACGCATCTAGCGCGACTTCTCAAAATTGCATTTAAAAGTAAAATAAGTATATTAAAACTAAAATAATATTATTTTTCCCCCTTAATATTTATATTAAATAGATATATATATATATATATATATATATATCTTTTTTATATCGAAAAATTCCGCGGAAGTCGTGCGCTCACCGCTTTCAACACGTACATGACGTCATGTGGAAACGCGCGCGCGGTGTGACATGATACGCATTTGTTGCTTATGCGCTTGAAGTCACGTACGGGTCGCATAGCAATCGCGCATGAAAATAAGCACCCATCGCACACCCTAAGCGCATTGTACAGAACAATTGTAAAATGGTGTCTACAGTCTGCGCAGCAATCGAGAGAGGTGCGCTTTGGGTGCGGGACTGCTCAAAAAATTGCAAAAAAAAAAGAAAACACTAAATATTGTAAAAGTATTTGAAAAAATATGAAAAATATATATATTACATTTTAAAAATATATATACATTAAAAATGTGTAATGTAATCTAAAAAATAAGATATCTAAAAATAAATATATTTAAAATACATTTGTAAATGAGTATCAAAGAAATAAATATATCAATTAATAGATTAAAAAAAGTATTATTAAATAAATGTTTCAAAATCACTGAAAAAAACCTTGGGTTTCAGACAGGTTATACTTTGGAATTATCTATTTAAAAACCATTGAAATTCACTGAAAAAGCCATATGTTTCAAGCAGGTTATAGTTAGGAATTATCATTTAAAAAACCTGATGATCACATATTACATCATTCATGACATGGACAATGACATCACTGATGACATCTCAAATGACATCACTAATGACATCACTGATGACATCATCTACATGACAATTAGATACACCTCATCATACAGTACTATAATCTTTCATCTCTCACTGTAAAATACAGAGAATCATATTTGAATCCCTTGACACACCAATACAAGTATCTAAAAAACCACTCAGTGATTCCTCGATCTACACACACATCTCATCAATTACCTATAGATTTACTCATACATTCTGTCAATGATCAATAGAACACTATCAAATATACTTATACACCTATATTGACATTACATTACACACAGCACACATTCTATTTACTTATGCAATCATACTACTCACTTATGCAAACAATGGATCATACTTATATTTATTCAGCTACACACATACACAAACACCACTTCATTTATTTATATAGATAGTAACTCATACTAAGTGTGTTATAAAATCACTATTACAAGTATAAAGTTATCCATACAGACCCTCATGCAATCACTGAGTCACATACACTGCCTTTTATTATTCTAGTTTGTTGGACATGTACCATTGAGAGATATATTTGCTCATCAGCACATCCATATACATATTCACTCACCCAAACAACTATTACAACATGTAGTCTTAATGTCATATACCTACTGAATCAACAATTGACACATCTTTGGGCAGTCACACACACCCCACCGAACCACACACACATTCACTCTCCCATACAAATAATCAGGTAACTAATCAATAACTAATATAGACTTTCACGTAGCTAGTAACCAAATTGTGCACAAGTTTACACAACAACTGAAAAAGTAATACAGATATTCACACAGTTTAGTCACTATCCAATATATTTAGTGAGACACCATAAATTAGTCAAGTAAACAGTCAATCACACTGCTACTAAATCGTCCATTCAGACATATATACATCCACTCATTCTTCAATGCAGATTGCTATATATATAATATAAATTTAAATATGGAACCAAACCACATTCACTCGATGATGTCATCAGTGATGTCATTTGAGATGTCATCAGTGATGTCACTGACCATGTCATGAATGATGTAATATGTGACATCAGTCAGTCACACAGCTTTATTCCATCTTTTTAAACGGATCATAAAATCACAAGTCTAAAACTTCCAATACAATATATACACATTTAAAATAAGAATTAAACAGTTGCAGTGATCCAGGTAAATTCATATAAACATTTATGAAAAAGAAGTTCAGAAATAAAATTAATTAATTAATATTTGACATCATCACCAGTGGATTGTGGGCGCGAGAGTTACAGTTAGTACAACTAACTATAACGGAGTAATTTCAATGGTTTTGTATGAGTGAAATGTCCAGCTAACTATAACACCCCTAAAACCTATGTTTTTTTCAGTGAAAATGCACACACATATATATATAAATATATATATATATATATATATAGATATAAATACATATATATATATATATATATATATATATATATATATATATATATATATATATATATATATATATATATATATATATTCACTGAAAAAACCATAGGTTTTACACACGTTATAGTTAGGACCTAGCATTTACAAAACCTATGAAATTCACTGAAAAAACCATAGGTTTGACACCAGTTATAGTTAGCTGGAAATTTTATTGATATAAAACCAATGAAATTCCACGTTATAGTTAGTTGGACTCACTATAACTTGCGCGTGTAATGCACTGCTGATGACGTCACATATTACATCACTCATGACATCACTGATGACACCATCCAGTGAATGTGTGTCTTTCTGAAAAATAAATATGTGTTACATATGTATATATTATTGAATATCTTAGTGAATACATATATTACTGAGTAATGCTTAAATATTTAAATATATGTATTAGTGTTTCACTTTGTGTATAAGTGGCTGCATGGGTTGATGAGTAGGTACATGTGTATGTATATAGGTTATTAGATGTTTTTCTTAGTATCAGTATAAGTGTTTGCATGGTTTGGTGAGGGTATTACTTACTACATAGATGCAAGAATGACTGAGTCTCTGTTTGTATGTGTTTTGAAGACAGCATATGTGCAGGACTGTATGGGTGGATTAGTGTGCATATGTCTGTGTTAGTGAGTGAATGACTGTCTTTTTAGTGTCTTTATCAGTAACTACATTTGATTTAATGTAGTATATGTGAATATTGATGTATATAAGTGACTATATGTGAGAGTGAAGGATTATAAGAGTTCCTCTTTAAATTAGTATATGTTTCTATAAGTGATTTTTTAAGAGAGTAAGTATGTGTAAGTTTCCTTAGAAGTAAAGTAATAGTGTGTGTGTATAGCTGTTTATTTTCAATAGTTTATTTGCATGTGTGAGTATGTGTGTGAATAATTTTTGGATGACTTTCGGTGTGTAACAGGATGTGTAGGTGTATCACTACATATGATTACTGAATATATGTATGAGTGAATATATAAAACTGTTGGTGAATTAGTGCATGTGTATATAGATGGTGGAATTATTGAATTGGTTGTTGTAACTGGTATGGGTATCTCCATTTTTTTGAACATTTTAGTTTCTATTTTTGAATATGTGTTTCAAGAGTTAGATTACAGTGAAAGGAGGTCTGTCACTGTGTCACAAGGATGGTGTCATCAGTGATGTCATGAGTGATGTAATATGTGACGTCATAAGCAGTGCATTACACGCGCAAGTTATAGTGAGTCCAACTAACTATAACGTGGAATTTCATTGGTTTTATATCAATAAAATTTCCAGCTAACTATAACTGGTGTCAAACCTATGGTTTTTTCAGTGAATTTCATAGGTTTTGTAAATGCTAGTTCCTAACTATAACGTGTGTAAAACCTATGGTTTTTTCAGTGAATTTCATTGGTTTTTAAAATGCTAATTCCTAACTATCTCGTGTATACAACCTATACTTTTGTCAATAAAGTTCTGGCAATATTTTTTTCGAAAACAAGCCGTTTTCTTCACTGTTCAAGTTGCATAGAGACTCCTTGTAAAGCGATACAGAATTAGAAAGTCTGTACCTTGCCTTTTTTTCAACGCATTAAAATTTGTCTGTAAATAAAAATAGCCTTTCTAAACTTTCGTGCGCGACCCGGTGTGCGCACTCTCGGCAACAGTTCTCAATAAAATGGATAGCGCATTTCAAAGCTTTCGTGCGCGACCGACTGCGCGCACCCGCCTATATATTTCGTGAAAACTTTGCAATCTGAACTTATTGAATTTCTTCATAGACCCATCAAAGAACTTATAATACGTCAAAGAGACTAAACCTAGGCTTCTTTTTTAATATTATGAAAATTTTCATTAAATGGAGCCGAATGTCTTTTTAAACTTTTGTGCGTGACCGAATGTACACACCTTGGTATTTAAAAAAAAATATGAAAGGTTTTATACTTTAACAATTGTATGCTTGAATCGAGCTCAAAAGATGTATTAAATCCGAATATGTTTCAATTTACTTCTTTTCACGTTTTGAAACTTCGCTTGTTGAAAATGGCAATGTATATGCACATAAGCGGCGTTCATTTGTGTTCACTGTACCCCTTGTTGTAAGCAGAACGGATATCGCGAAACACTGACTGTGTTATCCCGCCAGCATAGACCCATGCACACACGTACACGACAGCCATTTTAGGCACCATGGCCTCTCTGCCCGTTTGTTAAACCCCCGGCACCCCTCCCCGCGCGCACTGCTCATGCATCGGCCATAAAACCCTCTCCCTCTGCATGACCCTGCTCTAGAAGTAACCCTCCTGCTCGACCCACACCCCCCCATTTCCTCCCAAGAACACCCTTCCCCTCAGCTGACAAGCCCCCCCAGCTGCACTTGGCCTTTCGACCCGGTCCCAAGTCCTAAGACCAAGCCTCGTGGATGTACACCCCCCCCCTTTTTTTCTGCCCAGCATAACGAAACCGTGATACACCAACCGAAGTGCCCGATCTTATCGCCTGCCCAACCTTTGATCTGATCATCCCCTCCTGCCCTCGTGTCCTGTAGGAATGTCCGGCTGAGAGATCACAATCTCTTGTTACATTCAGGAGGGGAGGATGACATCTGAGCGACTGGTATGGGAATAGGCCTGAAGCTGGGATTCCAAGCATGCTTTTTCCTACTTCAAAGCGTCTTTATTGCAATAAGGAATGTTCGTGCATCATAAACATGTGTATAAAAGACGAAGCCTCAGAGAAACTTGTGAGAGCACCTCCTGAAGACACTATGCGAATGTCCGAAATGACAGGCTCTCCTCATGAGAAATAAAACTCTGTTCTTGTTTTCCTGCTTCCAGCGCCCGTCTCTTTATTTGGTAATTGTTCAAGATGGGAACTAAGAGGCGTCCTGCGCCAGCAGCCTGGGCATCAGGTGCGTTATGGGCTGACTTTTCCACAATTGGCGTCCCAACGCGGGGTCCATCAGCGACATAAGGTCCGGTAAGAGAGGTCCAGACGATGGGGTGAACATCTAAACGATTGGAGTATACCTGCCTTGAGAGGGCCCTCGTCCGGCTGCCGATTGAATGAGCTTCACCGATTCCGAACGGATCTCTCTCAAGTGACCTACTGTCCTGACTGGAATCCCACAAAAATGCTGCGGTAAAAACATGGAGAAAGAGAACGATTGGGCGCTGGAAAAGGGAAGGCGAAGAATTGCCCACACGGTCCGGTCCGGGTAAGGTTAAGTAGGACGTCTTTACGTCCGATTGGTAGGATGGTTTTATCCATCTGATTGATTGATTGATTGTACTTGAAGTATTGGTTCTCTTTGAGACATTTTCTATTTGCAAACAGCGATGAATAGGAACGTTCCTCTCTTTTTGCAAATAGTGAAGGATAGGTAATGCAGACGTTTGTCCCCCATTGTAATCCGTCATGCCTATCTTTCTCCCCACTGATTGTTTGTTATCGATTTTTATCGATTATTGCTCTTTGAGATATTCCCTGTCTACAAACAGGGAAGAATAGAAATATTCTGCCCCCCTTTGCAGATAGTGAAGGATAGGTAATGCAGATTTTTGTCCCCTATTGTAATCCGTCATGCCCATTTTTTCTCCCCACTGATTGATTAATTACTTGGACATTTTATTGTTCAAGGAATAGTTCGTTCGAGGCATTCCCTGTTTGCAAATAACGCAGAAAAGAAATATTCTGTCTAATCTTTGCAAGTAGTGAAGGGTAGGTAATGTGGACCTTTGTCCCCCGTTGTAATCTCTCGTGCCTATCTACTCCCCACTGATTGGTAAACTAGTTCCACCCGGACCATTTATTAGAGGTAGGTCATCTGGCTCGACCTGAGGGCACCCCTAATAAAAAGGACATATGCAACAATAACGAAGTAATCACCGTATCCTGTTAACAGAAACTTTAGCATGAAATACGCTAGAAAGGAAAAAAAAATTAAAAAAAAGAGAACGAAATAAGAAAGCAAAATCAGTAGGCCACTGATGAGTTTTTCATTTCGCTACAAATAGGAAAACGCTAGAAATAGTTCACGATAAAACACATGATTTCGCTAGAAATAAGAACCGTTAGAAATAAGCCCGTAATAAGAAATATGAAAATGGTGAGAGAAGCCAAGCTTGACATCGCGACGGCCACGAGGCAACTAGGCTTCGCCACCCCTCACTGCTCCAAACATGTCTGTCCCACCGCCTGCCACGCCCCAATAACGGTAACATGAGAAAGATACACACAGCAGATACCTACCCCCATTCTGGAAACTCCCGAAGTGCAACAGGTCCGCGGCTACGCCCATCCGGAAGACGAGATCTTCGGCACGTGTAGGGCGGGTCCTGCTGCCAGCCGTCGGCCGGGGAGGTCGTCGCATAAGGTGGGCCAGAAGAGGAGCCGAGGCCGACGGGATCCGGGCGTCCCCTCCTCTTCTTTCTTCAATAATGGCTGCGACAACACGGGGGATGTCTTGCTCATGCCATCGACCCCACCCCCGTATCTCCTGGTCCAGCCCCGGCTTGGTATGAGCTCCCCGTTCCGCCCTGAAGCGGCGCCTTGCAGGCCACAGGGGGGGGGGATGTCTTGCCTATGCCTCCGACCCCCCCCTCTCTCATCACCTGGACCGGGCATCATGAATATTAACGCCGAGAAAAACGGCATGGGGTGCGCTGGGAGGGAGAGGCGGCGCGAACGAGCCTCTCCCACCTCCCCTGGTGGAGGCCCCCAGTGGCACCCCCGACGCTCCACTCACCCGACAAGGGTTCGTCCACTCTTGTGATGCAGTGACTGCTGGAACTCGTAAAATGGCGGTCGACCCTGCAGGAGCGGGCCCGGCGTGAAGGGATGGCCCGGTTGCTTGTTAGTTAAGAAATGAGTCCCACAATCAGAAGTGTTCTCCTCGACTTTGAAGATTCTATAAGAGCCACGGGTGCCCCCGACCCCCGCAGGCACCCCCGATGGGGAATGACTGCCATGATTGCCCGCGGAACGATGAAAATGTAGCCGCGAGACGTCGGCGCTCCCATGCTGGCGCCAGCCTCAGTTTGAATGACTAAAATCCTGCAGACTACAGTTCGGATCAGTTCCGGTGAAAACCCAGTATGACCCGGTAGAAAAAAATTGTTGCCTCCCTCCCCCTTTGACTGATGGTTCATACCGCCGATCCTTTCTGTTGCCCTTTAACGGAACTTTTGGACTGCCGAAAGAGGCTCTGGGCCAACCACGAGTTGGTGGAGATTTTGACTATGCCTGGATCTGCCTGGCTACACCCAAAATGGCGCTGGTACAAATGAAACTTTCAACTCCTTGTTGTACCCCGATTGCTCAGCCTTGGTGTCATGAGATATGTATGCAGTTTTTTTTTTTAAACACAATGAATTGATATGGGATGGGTACTGATTATGTGTTCGGACAATGAATTGACATGAGATGGGTACTGATTGAACATTCGGACAATGAATTGTTGTTAGGTTTTGGCGCATCATGATTATTGAAAGTTCGAATTTCAACACTTATGATACTCGCTCACACTGAAGTTTCGATATGATTTTATTGCACTTGTCGCACTTTTTATTATGAAATCAACGACCACCGACTCCATTAGGTTTTCCACTAATAAGTATCCCCACATGTACAGTTCCAGCCTGCTCCGTGGCCGGCCCACGGGGTTGTAGGCCCGTATTTGTGCACCGACATTCTTATTAAAGATTTTTGAAAGCAAACGTAGTTGTCAGGTGTAGATTGGTAAGTTTCGAATAAAAGACCACTATTTCCGATATAACTAAAATACAGGTGAAATGGCTCAGCTCGATTAGTTAAGGGTTAAAAGGTATAGTACGCAGAAATATTGCAAATATGAACGGTCCAGGTTTTTGTTGTATGTGTTTTTCATTTTTTGTACAGCCTAAAGCACATATGTTAATATTTTACTCCTTTTCACGTTTTGAAACTTCGCTGAATTAGACCGCTACTTCCAAATGGCGTACGTGACCAGATACTGAAGGAATGCGTCTTGAAAGTGGCTGACTGTAATGTATGATATTTCACTCAGTGACTTTCAGGCCCAGGTTGTATGTTCAGAGGAACACTTACCGTTTATTAGAGGTAGATCGTCCGACTCCACCGGAGGACACCCCTAATAAAAAAGACATATATAAAATGCGGACTAGCCGCTGTATCGTACTAGCAAACTTTAACTTAAAATCGTTAGAGAAAACAAAAAGAATCGAACAAAATCAGTAGGCCACTGATAGGATCTCTTTTTGACCTCGCTAAAATAGAAACATTAGGAACAACCCCTCATGAAACTAGTGAGAGAAACCGAGCTCGACACCATGATGGCTGCAACATAGCTCGGCGCGGCCGCCCACCCCGCCCAAAATAACGACAAACTCTATGCAAATATTATAAATAAATAGAACACACCAGAAAAGTAACAGACTAAAACGTTTTATTAAATAACTATTTACATGCCAGCCTGCTGCAATATGAAAACAACACTTCCAAAATGATCGACTACCTTTAAGAAGAAAAAAAGAATCTTTCATCTGGCAATTTTTCACTTATCCTGAAGATCAAAAGAACGTAAATGCACCAAAAGTAACCTGCACGATATGTGACTCGTTTCTCTCAAGAAGAAATCCAACAAAAAAATATTCCTTTTCCATACATACCATGGTGCGCCATGTTAAACAAATGCACCCTGTGCAATTTGCAGAGGCATCGACAAAAGCCCTGGCCACGCTATTACCATTAGAGGTGGCCAGCACATTTTCTGATCGACGACCTATATTTCCATCGAGTGCACAGAAGGACTTGAGATATTTAACTATTTATGGTCTATAACTTATGGTTTTTTCAGTGAATTTGCTCCGCCAGCCACCCCGCCCAAAATAACCACAAACCCTATGCAAATATTAAAAATATATACAACACACCAACAAAGTAACAGGGTAAAACGTTTCATTAAATAACTATTTACATGTCAGCCTGCTGCAACATCAATCCAAATGCATGACACTGTTCCTGTCAAGGTAGCATAGCTGGCGGCCTAGGGGTGGAGGACCGTTGTGCAAATACCCCGGGGAGGACTCTGGATATGCTTGATCCCAGAGATTCTTCGATGTAACTGCCTTCCACAAACGGCATAAGTCCTGGATGTTCGGTGCCATACTTGAAGGTTTGACCTAAAGACACGTCCTGCGGTGCCCTAGTCCAACCATCACATATACCTCCGCCAGGAGACGGCGTGGGGTGCACTGGAAGGGAGAGGCGGCGCCAACGAGCCTCCCCCACCTCCCCAGGTGGAGGTTTCTCAGCTACACCCCAGCACTTCACTCGACATAGACGGCCGGCTCCCAGGGTCCGGCGGAACTTTTAACCTTTTGGTGACTCTTCCATTCTGGACCTTGTCCCACAATCCGTTTGACCTGAAGACACGTCCTGCAGTGCCCTGGTCCAACCATCACATATACCTCCGCCAGGAGACGGCGTAGGGTGCACTGGAAGGGAGAGGCGGCGCGAACGAGCCTCCCCCACCTCCCCAGGTGGAGGTTTCTCAGCTGCACCCCAGCGCTTCACTCGACAAGCTGAGTTGCGCCCGCTCCTGCAGCACATTGCCTCGCTCGGCCAGCTCAATTACGCCTGCTCTTGCTATTACAGTGTCTCACCCACCATCCGGCTGAATTGCACCCACTCTTGCGGTACAGCGACAGGCGGCTGCCACCGAGCTCAGGAAATGGCGGTCGGCTCCACAGACTTGGGCCTGGCCTGCAAGGATGGCTCTGGACAACCCTGGAACTCGGACGCTTCACTGCTACAGCATGGCCCCCGTCCCATCAGCCTTGAAGATTCTACAAGAGTCACCGGGGCGCCCCACTCCCGCAGAGTTCCGGTGGGGAGCTTCTGCCATGATTGCTCGCAGAATGGCCACGACGTAGCCACGGGGTGCTCTCAGGCTAACGCCAGCTTCAGTCTGAAACTTCCAGAAACACTGTAGACTACCAATTCAATCAGTTCCGGTGGAGCCCCAACGACGTATCGCGTTGTTGCATAATGCGTCATATGACACGCCGCGTTAGAGCACCCGGAAGTCCTCCGGTGCGCGAGGCGCGAAGCTTCCCGGAAGCAATCCGGGGCGCGGAGCGCGTAACGTAAGCATAACAGGTCATGTGACTTGTTAATAAAGCTTTTCATTGGTTTAGAAATATTTTTATGAGCATATTTGACTATTTCATTAATGACACTACACATAACCTGTTTTTCAAGTTATGTTTAATTTTAAATGAAACGGTTTACATTTTCACTTTTTATTTCCAGTAAATTTAAAAAATAAATGTTTATAGTTCCATATGCTGAAGCACGTCAGCTTCCCACCCTATGTCATACAATTCTGACAAATCGGCATCCTCATCATGTTCTTCATCATCCTCAGGATTTAAATCATCTAAGGGATCCACTTCCACTGATGTTTCAATGACAAGTTCAACGATAAGATCGAGATCAACGGATTGCTCATTATCACTCATGGTTAATGTTGTCGTTATCTTTAAAGAAAGAGAACAACAATGAGATGTTGCAGAGTAAGAGACAAATCTCAGAGACTATAATAGTAAAATTGTTTAACAAGAGTAACATTTTGCAGCTATTATTTAGCCATGTCCAGCGATGCTGAGGAGGTGAGTCCTATGTCCAAGTTTTCAGTGAACAGGACTCATCTCTTTTTAACCTTGGATAAGCTTCACCAACTCTGTGTCCCCTGCTCATACTTAAATGTAAAGGGGCAGATTTATGTTAACTGGCGCATCCCCAGAGATGCACCAGTTAATGTGCACTGCTGCTCTGCCACCCATGGTGTGCTGCATTTACAATGTGGAACACCATTGACCAAAAACAACACAGATGCGTCACGCATCTGTGCCGCAAAAGCAGCACATTGCAGGAATCACGTCATAAGCACGACATGTCTACTCCAATGCACAGGAGCAAGCCACACATTGCATGGTGCATCACTCCTTATGCCTGTTTCAAACAGGCGTAAGGATTTGATTCAGGAATGCTATAAAGCTGACTCAGTGAAATCTTCTAAATTTCACTGTGTTAGTTTTACAGGGCTTTCATGCAAATGAATGCCCACCTGCAACAAAACGCCTATATGAAACCTGACGCAGGTGTCATGTGGCACAGGACTTTACAGCATAACACATCTGCCTAGATGCATCAAGTTGTAAATATGTCGCCACATAGCAAATCTTTTTCATCAACTATACCGTTTGTATTTTATGTACTAGTGGCTATACCGATTACTTTGTTTTTTGCAATGTCTGTACTCGTATTAGATTAGAAACTTGCCTTGAAAACAGTGCATTTCTGAATAAACATTTCAAATATACACGTTCTCTCTTTTAATCCATAATCTCAACTAAAATGATTGTATATTGAAACAGTATTTATGTGTTCCACGTAACTTCAGCTGTACTAACTTAATATTTTTTTTTGTCGACCTGATTTACTCATACTAGAACCTACAGGCCTATAACAGCCCGTGAACCCTTTCTTTTACGGTACATGACAAAACAAACAATTACAGACTTACCTTTACCAATGCTTTGTACGATGTACAACAGTGACAGTCACAAAATAGATATTCGTTTGACGGAAGTCTCAATTATGCTGCTATCACTGCAACCAAAATTCAATGGCACAGATATCCAGTCAATACAGACTCATATATGTCTCTTCAGCCAATCATATTTCCTCCCGCAAAATTTTGTATTCAAATATACATTTCAGTTCGTTGTCCCTCACAATATTTTCAATGTCACATAAAAGTCACCCATCACCCACTGCCATCTCTGGCTGTTTCCATGGTAACACCTCATTCTGCACCTGGCTGAAGGCACAGGTCAAAAGTTCATATCTCAACGTTCTACAGCAAACTAACAACACTGTTTTCCCTCCAGAAACACCTGCCTATCCACAGCTCTGTTACATGTCATTTTTTTCACACCCAATACTACTTTTTCTTTTACATAACATTAACATGCAACGTAGTCTTCAATCTTCACGTATTAAAATCAACCAATCATCTTTTGTTTTTCAACCACACAAAGCCTCATCCATTTTTTTATCCTGACTTTCAGCTTCTAACTGCCATTCCACTTCCAGAACCCATCGGAGTACGAGTGCATCTGCCTTGAAAATGAAGGTTTGGCTTTTAGGACACAGCTATATTCACTGGAGTGGAAAATATGCAGCAAGCAGACGAATTTCCAACCTTGATTTAGCAAATGTGCAGATAACGTGGATTGGGCAAAGAGGATTAAGATGTCACCAATTAATACCATTGGTGAAAACTTTTATGCATCTCCCAGAACCAGACCTTATAATTGTGCACTGTGGTGGGAACGATCTAGGCACATTGACTGGGGTAGGTCTGGAAATGCTTCTAAAAGACACCTTTCGACAATTGATGACACTTTTTCCTCGAACTGCCTTGGTATATTCCAATATATGCCAAAGACAGAAATGGAATTGGTCCAATCAACATTGTGCACAAATTGAGAAAGCAAGGAGACATGTAAATAAATCTGTTTCTGCTTTCCTCAGAGATTATAGCATGGGTTCTATTTACCACAACAACTTGCGTTACCACATGCAAGACATCTATAAGACAGATGGTGTTCATTTCACGGATGAGGGAAACAGAATCTTCCTCTGCAACATCAGACTCTGCATCGGTACTTACTTATAAATGCAGAAAAAACTCAATTAACACAAGGGCTCTTTTCAGAGCCACCTTATATCAAAGCACTCAAACTTCTGATTTATCTCGATTTTCACACTCTTGTAAATAGGTGTGCGCGCCCGAGTGCGTGCACCCCACAACTTTTTTCCCCAAAAAAAATATATATATTTTCGCCTTTAAGGACCTTACTGCACACCCTGAGAAAACCTACGCAGCAAAACAATCTCTACCTTCTCCCCTTTCCATGTTCCAACGCTTTGAAATGACAATATATTTACTCGCAGTGACAAAATGGCGGTCAACACTTCCTGATTTCCTTCGAATCGAACGTTAACAGACGTCACGCAGCAAAAAAAAATTCCACTCGCGCGCAGCCGCTTGAGTGCGCGCACCCGTCCGCGCTTATAGATATATAATTGACTTTGACTTTAATTTTCTCAGCAACTACTGAACGGATTTACACCATTCCACAAAAAGCGTAATCTGAGAGCCGGACTCTACAGTTTTGCCAAATTTCTTATAAATCCATTCAGCCGTTCGACCTGTAGCCGTGTCTAAACGTCCTATGGAAAATAACATGGAGAAAACACGTTTTGGGACCCCCCTTTTATCTCAGCCCCCACTTCACCAATCCCCCCCAAATTTTCAGGGAAGGAGCGCAGCAGACCGAGCCATCTTCTTTGAGAAATTCGCAAAGATTCATCCACCAGGGCCAAAGTTAATCCAAATAGAATGTTGACGATTTCCTATGGAAACTAGTCCTAACTATAACTACCTACTGGCGACCGCCAGTAGGTAATATATATATATATATATATATATTACCTACTGGCGGTCGCCAGTAGGTATATATAGTTAGGATTTTTTCTCTATGGGATTTTTGAAAATTCTATGTCTAATAACTTTGGCGTTTGCGGACGGAATTGGCTGAAATTTTCTGGAAAATGGAACATTTTGTTTCTGAGCAGCCCCTGGAAATTTGGGGGGGGGTTCGTCAAGGGGGGGCCGAGAAAAAAGGGGGGTCCCAAAACGTGTTTTTAACATTGAGTTTTCCATAGGGCGGTTGGCCTCACTTTTAGCCCGAACGGCTGAATGGATTTCCACGAAACTTGGCAAAATTGTAGGGACTGGTAGCCCGATGTGCCTTTGCTAGGTCTCAATATATGTGCTTCAGTGGATTTTGAGAAATTAACGTTTAAAAAAAGATATATATCTGTAAGCGCGCTCTGGGCAGTGCTCCGGTTCGCGGACTTTACGCGTAACGGAACTTCGTGAAGCGAAGCTGATTGGCTCTCCGGTGTCTGTCAACATTCTAAACAGTCCGGAGCGGCCGCCATCTTGTCTCTCGGTAGGATCGAGAGACAAGAGGAGGCCAAAACAAAGGGGGAAATGACCATAAGGGGGCATAGTAGATCCTCCCTGACCCCCTAGGTTTAATGTGGAGGCTTTAAAAGGGCCCCGCGGGGCAAAAAAAAAAATTTTTGTTTGTTTTTTTTGCGTGGGTAGCGCCCGGTTCGCGAACCGGGAAGCGTTCTGGGCAGCGTACTATAAGGAAAAAAGAATGATAGACTTTTCAAATACTGTATGTTAATTGATTGTTGGTTTTGTTGATTATTTTTTTATTTTTTTTATTTTTTAAGCAATTATTTATTATTGTGATTGTGTTTGAAAATTTAATAACATTTCTAACATTTAACTAGTTTATGAATTACATATAAAAATGATTAAAGACTCAAAAAATTTTTAATATTACATACAATTTTATTTTTCGGATTGTTTTTAAAAATTTAATAGAACGTCTAGCATTTGACTGTCCGATATGTCCTCTTGTTGAGTGAACATAAGTTCCCACATTTGACCGTCATCATAATGAAGTAAATGATCCACAGATTCTACACATTGAACTAATTCATGGTCCCATGATTCATCCATGAAATCTGAGTCATCATTGTCCTCAATATCTTTTTCTGTGTTGTTCTCCAGAACAATTTCGAAGGAAACATTCTGCTCACCTTCCATTTTATTGCTGTAATTTGCATAAAAAATAAATATATCAGTAGAGATAGGGCACTGTTGGGTTTAAGTTCAGACAGGTACTTGTGAGTTTATAACAGAGAAGTAATCTATGGGCACTGTATGGTTTCAGGCGTGAAGTAGTACAATTAAAAAGTGCCTGTGAAGAAGCCTAAGTAAATTCATAATTATACCACAGAAACCTAAATCAATCCATAATTATAATAAAGAAGCCTTTCTCAATGTCTAACTCTTACAGAGGGATAGTATATAACTATCTGAAAATGTTTTCAAATTTATAAAATAATATCTCACCTTCTAAAAAGAAGTTTAAGTTGTGAGTGAAAATGATCTTGCAATGTAGTTCAGGAAGTAGTAGTCAAAATGGCTGTGTTTCTCTCTCTTCCTTTATATATATTTAGGTACATAGCCAATCAAATGTCAGGTAAAAAAAGTAGAAAATGAAAGTAACATTTTAATTGGTTGTTAATTCCAACACTTCAGATGTGTTTTGTGAAGTAATTTACCTCAGGGTTTTTAGAGAGGTCTACAGGCTAAATGGTTAAATGGAATTTCAATCAAATTTGTGAAAATGGTAGGCATTGGTATGTAGTATGAGCTAATCTATATTTGGTGAAATTGTCTCCAGTCGCTTTTCTGTAAACTACTTTCCCACCTTTTTTGATGGTGCGCTTCCCAGGGAGCGACCCGGTACGCGAACTGGTGAGCGCCCCGGTTCGCGAACCTTAAGCGTTACGGGAGTCCACCATTTTGTGTTTCGGTCGAATTAAGATACAAGATGGAGGGCAAATAATGTTCAGAATGGGTAGAAGGGGGCACGGTAGACTTATCTTGACCCCCTAGGTTTTCTGAGGGTGGCTGAGGAGGCCCATATGTGCGAAAAAAAAAACATTTTTTTAAAAATTTTGCGAGGTTAGCTCCCGGTTCGCGTACCGGGTAGCGCCCCAGGGAGCGTACTTTGTTGAAAATTAGTGAAAAATGTTAGAGTAAAATAATAATTGTGAGTGATCAGATGTAGGGTAGCTCTGAGAAGAGCTTTTGGGTTTATGGTACATTTAGGTACTTATAAGTAGGTACCAATGCACAGTCTTAAATTCAGAATGAAAATTCTGTTGCCCTCATCTGAGAAGTGAACTCCATCTCCTCTGTAGATATCTTGCATGTAGTAACGCAAGTTATTGTTGTACAGGGAGCCCATTCCATGGTCTCTCATGTAAGCTGAAACAGATTTGTTTACATGCTTCCTCGACTTTTCAATTTGTGGACAAAATTGGTTTGACCACCTCCATTTCTGTCTTTGGCATATATTTGAATATACCAAGGCAGTCTGAGGAAAAAGTGCCATCAATTGCTCAAAGGTATCCTTTAAAAGCATTTCCAGACCTACCCCAGTCAAAGTGCCCAAATCATTACCTCCACAGTGCACAATTAACAGGTCAGGTTTTGGCAAATGCATAAAGGTTTTCACCAATGGTATCAATTGGTGACATTTTAATCCTCTGTGGCCAAACCACTTAATTTCCACATCTTGTAGATTGAGGTTAGGTAAATTCCTGTTCTCAGCATACCTCTGAGCCCAATAGATGTAACTATGTCCAACAATCCAGACAGAAAACATGGTGAGAGAAGCTTCTCCTGCAGTCAGATGAAGTGTGGCAATGAAATGGCAGTTGAAAAAATAAGAGTTTAAAATGAAAAAAACTGTGGAGTTTCTGTGTTAATGAAGCAGTAACAGTGATTGGTGGATTTTGATTGCTGAAAACAGAAAGTTAGGGTGCATGGATGAGTTGTTTGAAAGATGTATTTTGAGTGGTCAAGAAAAAATCATTAAATGAAAGAATGCACTGGATATGAGGTGCACTGAGAGTTCAGAGTTCAATTGCAACATTGTTGTGTGAACTTGCAAACACCAGAGGTCTTCCAAGAGGTGGTTGCCATGCAGAAAAGGCATGAAATGGCAGAGGGGGGAAGGGTTTTGATTTGAAAAAAGTGAGGGAAGAGTTTTGATTGGGTGACATGAGAGATATGTGTGAAGAATTACAGCATTTCTGTGCTTTTGATAGCTGCAGACTCTGGAGTGCATACCTTTTGCTCTGCTGAAGACAAATTGGTGTGTTTCTGAGACTGTTTTGAAACTCAAAGTATTTGCTAAGGTGAGAAAAGATTTCTTTAATTTAGATAGAGAATAGTGTGCTTTAAGGAGAAAATTATGAAGAAAGTTGTGTTCTTCAAATGTTGCTTTGTCTCAAGTGTTTTACAAATAGATTTTGTTTCTTTGAGAAAATGTAATTGGAGAAAATGTGAAGTATTAGTACTGACAGGGTGTTACTGTGTATAGGAGCTGTGGAGTCTTTTCAAATTATGATTTGAAAATCGTTTTTGAGGAAAATGAATGGTTATAATATTTATGACAAGGACATAATGGTGTATGCTTCATTATAAGGCAATTGAGTGTCTCTGATGTTATTTTTCCCATTTTAATGTAAGACCTTTCTCTGTGGAGCATATTGCTTGTAAATATGCTCCCACCTGTGCATGGCAAATTTAGATTTTGAATGATTGTGTTACATAGCTATGTTAAAAGTGACCCAACCATGCTGCAAAGGCAATCAAAAAACGCTTTTATGTGTCTTAAGGACATTTTAAGTCATTTCCCTATGTGCAGTGTTTTCAACTTATGATTTGAAAATCGTTTTTGGGGAAAAGGAATGGTTTGTAAATTTATGACAAGGATATAATGGTGTATGCTTCTTTATAAGGCATTTCAGTGTCTCTGATGTCATTTTTCCCATATTACATTAAAAGACCTTTCCCCGTGGGGCACATTCCTTGTAAATATGCTCCCACCTGTGCATGGCAAATTTAGATTTTGAATGTTTGTGTTACATAGCTATGTTAAAAGTGACCCAACCATGCTGGAAAGGCAATCAAAAAACGCTTTCATGTGTCTTAAGGACATTTTAAGTCATTTCCCTATGTGCAGTGTTTTCAAATTATGATTTGAAAATCGTTTTTGGGGAAAAGGAATGGTTTGTAAATTTATGACAAGGATATAATGGTGTATGCTTCTTTATAAGGCATTTCAGTGTCTCTGATGTCATTTTTCCCATATTACATTAAAAGACTTTTCCCCGTGGGGCACATTCCTTGTAAATATGGTCCCACCTGTGCATGGTAAATTTAGATTTTGACTGTTTGAGTTACATAGCTATGTTAAAAGTGACCCAAAAACTTGCAAAGGCTTTAAAAAAACACTTTCATGTGTCTTATGGACATTTTAAGTCATTTCCCCCCGGGTGCAGTGTTTTCAAATTATGACTTGAAAATCGTTTTTGACGTAAAGGAATGTTGTTAAAATGTATGTGCGCCATATGCCCCCAAATTTCTTTTTCAGGGGTGCAGCAGGGTGTTCTTGAGACACCCCTGCACCTTTGGAAAAATTCCTAATTTGCGATGAGCTAATTGCTAATCGCAAATTGCACCTTCATTCCTATGGGCCTCCTGGCCCATGGAAATGAATGGGTAATTTGCAATTAGCAATTTGCTCATTGCAAATTAGGAATGGTAAAGAATCGCTATTTATTCCTTAAAATTCGCTATTTTGGAAATGCAAAATAGTTTGATGATACATATGGCGGTTCATCTCTAACAAGATAAGAAGCTTAGGGATACATTTATGATGACTGGCGCAATGAAGTGGACATCACTTACTTCATTGGTAGAGCTTTACATGTATTATCTCCTCTGTATTATTCGTCAAGCGTAACTTTCATCTGCAATCCTGAGTAGGCCTCACCTTAAACAAACCTCTGGATAGGGCACACCTTATCGTCATCCTGAATTAATCATTTAAAATGCTAGGGACAGATTTATGATAGGTGTATGCCTCTTTTGCGCCACTGTGCGTCACTTTTGTGATGCAGCGGCGGTGCAAAAGATTTGCTATGAGGCGACAAAATTACAAATTGATGCATTTAGGCAGATGTGTCATGGTGTAAAAAACACCGTGCCACATGAAACTGATGCAGCAGTGATGCAAAAGATGCACCATGTTGCAAGACAGGCCTCACTTGGGGCCATATGTATGAAGGTAATTAGCATTTGCAAAGGTCGAAGTTCTGTGAATTTTGGCCTTTGCGAATGCTAATTAGACAAATGGTATGTATCAAACAAGTTTGATGCAAAATAAGGAATAGCAAAATTTGCTATTCTTTATTTTGCGATTGCACTGAAGGATTTGCAAATTTTGTGATTTCTTAAATGCAATGTATCAAACAAAAAATATGCAAAAAATGCCATTAAGGATTTGCAAATTACCACCAACTTCTAGTTGGTGGTATTTTGCGAATTCTTTTCAAAAAGCTTTTTTTCCAAAAAACAAAAGGTGCCATATGACGCCCATACATGCCCTTAGGGCATGTATGTGCGCCATATGCCCCCAAATTTCTTTTTCAGTGGGTGCAGCAGGGTGTTCTTGAGACACCCATGCACCCTTGGAAAAATTCCTAATTTGCGATGAGCTAATTGCTAATCGCAAATTGCACCTTCATTCCTATGGGCCTCCTGGCCCATGGAAATGAATGAGTAATTTGCAATTAGCAATTTGCTCATTGCAAATTAGGAATGGTAAAGAATCGCTATTTATTCCTTAAAATTCGCTATTTAGGAAATGCAAAATAGTTTGATGATACATATGGCAGTTCATCTCTAACAAGATAAGAAGCATAGGGATAGATTTATGATGACTGGCACAATGAAGTGGACATTACTTACTTCATTGGTAGGCCTTTACATGTATTATCTCCTCTGTATTGTTCATCAAGTGTAACTTTGATCTGAAATCCTGAGTAGGCCTCACCTTAAACAAACCTCTGGATAGGCCACACCTTATCGTCATCCTGAATTAATCATTTAAAATGCTAGGGACAGATTTATGATAGGTGTATGCCTCTTTTGCGACACTGTGCGTCACTTTTCTGATGCAGCGGCGGTGCAAAAGATTTCCTATGAGGCGACAAAATTACAAATTGATGCATTTAGGCAGATGTGTCATGGTGTAAAAAAACCGTGCCACATGAAACCGATGCAGCAGTGATGCAAAAGATGCACCATGTTGCAAGACAGGCCTCACTTGGGGCTATATGTATCAAGCTAATTAGCATTCGCAAAGGCCTAAATTCTGCGAATTTCAGCCTTTGCGAATGCTAATTAGACAAATGGTATGTATCAAACCAGTTTGATGCAAAATAAGGAATAGCAAAATTTGCTATTCCTTATTTTGCGATTTCACTGAAGGAATCGCAAATTTTGCGATTCTTTAAATGCAATGTATCAAACAAAAAATATGCAAAAAATGCCATTAAGGATTTGCAAATTACCACCAACTTCTAGTTGGTGTTAATTTGCGAATTCTTTTCAAAAAGCTTTTTTTCCAAAAAACAAAAGGTGCCATATGACGCCCATACATGCCCTTAGGGCATGTATGTGCGCCCTATGCCCCCAAATTTCTTTTTGAGGGGTGCAGCAGGGTGTTCTTGAGACACCCCTGCACCCTTGGAAAAATTCCTAATTTGCGATGAGCTAATTGCTAATCGCAAATTGCACCTTCATTCCTATGGGCCTCCTGGCCCATGGAAATGAATGGGTAATTTGCAATTAGCAATTTGCTCATTGCAAATTAGGAATGGTAAAGAATCGCTATTTATTCCTTAAAATTCGCTATTTAGGAAATGCAAAATAGTTTGATGATACATATGGCGGTTCATCTGTAACAAGATAAGAAGCTTAGGGATACATTTATGATGACTGGCGCAATGAAGTGGACATTACTTACTTCATTGGTAGGCCTTTACATGTATTATCTCCTCTGTATTCTTCATCAAGCGTAACTTTAATCTGCAATCCTGAGTAGGCCTCACCTTAAACAAACCTCTGGATAGGCCACACCTTATCGTCATCCTGAATTAATCATTTAAAATGCTAGGGACAGATTTATGATAAGTGTATGCCTCTTTTGCGCCACTTACAAAACACTGCCCACGGGGAAATGACTTAAAATGTCCTTAAGACACATGAAAGTGTTTTTTTTAAGCCTTTGCAACTTTTTTGGGTCACTTTTAACATGGCTATGTAACTCAAACAGTCAAAATCTAAATTTACCATGCACAGGTGGGAGCATATTTACAAGGAATGTTCTCCATGGGGAAAGGTCTTTTAATGTAATATGGGAAAAATGACATCAGAGACACTGAAATGCCTTATAAAGAAGCATACACCATTATGTCCTTGTCATAAATTTACAAACCATTCCTTTTCCCTAAAAACGATTTTCAAATCATAATTTGAAAACACTGTACATGGGGAAATGACTTAAAATGTCCTTAATTCAAAATTTGCTATTCCTTATTTTGCGATTGCATTGAAGGATTTGCAAGTTTTGCGATTCCTTAAATGCAATGTATCAAACAAAAAATATGCAAAAAATGCCATTAAGGATTTGCAAATTACCACCAACACTTGGTGGTAATTTGCGAATTCTTTTCAAAAAGCTTTTTTTCCAAAAAACAAAAGGTGACATATGACGCCCATACATGCCCTTAGGGCATGTATGTGCGCCATATGCCCCCAAATTTCTTTTTCAGGGGTGCAGCAGGGTGTTCTTGAGACACCCCTGCACCCTTGGAAAAATTCCTAATTTGCGATGAGCTAATTGCTAATCGCAAATTGCACCTTCATTCCTATGGGCCTCCTGGCCCATGCAAATGAATGGGTAATTTGCAATTAGCAATTTGCTCATTGCAAATTAGGAATGGTAAAGAATCGCTATTTATTCCTTAAAATTCGCTATTTAGGAAATGCAAAATAGTTTGATGATACATATGGCGGTTCATCTGTAACAAGATAAGAAGCTTAGGGATACATTTATGATGACTGGCGCAATAAAGTGGACATTACTTACTTCATTGGTAGGCCTTTACATGTATTATCTCCTCTGTATTCTTCATCAAGCGTAACTTTAATCTGCAATCCTGAGTAGGCCTCACCTTAAACAAACCTCTGGATAGGCCACACCTTATCGTCATCCTGAATTAATCATTTAAAATGCTAGGGACAGATTTATGATAGGTGTATGCCTCTTTTGCGCCACTGTGCGTCACTTTTGTGATGCAGCGGTGGTGCAAAAGATTTGCTATGAGGCGACAAAATTACAAATTGATGCATTTAGGCAGATGTGTCATGGTGTAAAAAAAACGTGCCACATGAAACCGATGCAGCAGTGATGCAAAAGATGCACCATGTTGCAAGACAGGCCTCACTTGGGGCCATATGTATCAAGCTAATTACCATTCGGAAAGGTCAACATTCTGCGAATTTCGGCCTTTGCGAATGCTAATTAGACAAATGGTATGTATCAAACAAGTTTGATGCAAAATAAGGAATAGCAAAATTTGCTATTACTTATTTTGCGAATGCACTGAAGGATTTGCAAATTTTGCGATTCCTTAAATGCAATGTATCAAACAAAAAATATGCAAAAAATGCCATTAAGGATTTGCAAACTACCACCAACTTCTAGTTGGTGGTAATTTGCGAATTCTTTTTAAAAAGCTTTTTTTCCAAAAAACAAAAGGTGCCATATGACGCCCATACATGCCCTTAGGGCATGTATGTGCGCCATATGCCCCCAAATTTCTTTTTCAGGGGTGCAGCAGGGTGTTCTTGAGACACCCCTGCACCTTTGGAAAAATTCCTAATTTGTGATGAGCTAATTGCTAATCGCAAATTGCACCTTCATTCCTATGGGCCTCCTGGCCCATGGAAATGAATGGGTAATTTGCAATTAGCAATTTGCTCATCGCAAATTAGGAATGGTAAAGAATCGCTATTTATCCCTTAAAATTCGCTATTTAGGAAATGCAAAATAGTTTGATGATACATATGGCGGTTCATCTGTAACAAGATAAGAAGCTTAGGGATAGATTTATGATGACTGGCGCATCACCAGGGATGTGCCAGTCATCCTGTGCCACTGTTCCGCCACCCATGGTGTGCTGCATTTACAATGCAAAAAACAACAAGTGATGGACTGAATGTGGATCAATGTCACACACTCCCCCAGTCAAAAGATCTGGGCCCAAATCCATCGTTTTTTTGCACTCCACACCACCCTGGGTCAGATAATGGCTTTATGCAAATCAGCTCTGACCCTGTTGCCCCATGGGAACAGTCCAGTCCAAACTACAACAGCCATATCTTTCCCAGACCGGAATCAAGCATCCGAGGACCGGACCGGTTTCGAGGTAACACCTCTCTTCAGCCCGGCTAGCTTGACTCCAAGTGGTGTGGAGTGCCTGGGACCCACGTCTGGGCATCCCCAGCGCACTTAGGGCGGCAATTGCAAAAAACAACAAGTGATGGACTGAATGTGGATCAATGTCACACACTCCCCCAGTCAAAAGATCTGGGCCCAAATCCATCGTTTTTTTGCACTCCACACCACCCTGGGTCAGATAATGGCTTTATGCAAATCAGCTCTGACCCTGTTGCCCCATGGGAACAGTCCAGTCCAAACTACAAAAGCCATATCTTTCCCAGACCGGAATCAAGCATCCGAGGACCGGACCGGTTTCGAGGTAACACCTCTCTTCAGCCCGGCTAGCTTGACTCCAAGTGGTGTGGAGTGCCTGGGACCCACGTCTGGGCATCCCCAGCGCACTTAGGGCGGCAATTGCAAAAAACAACAAGTGATGGACTGAATGTGGATCAATGTCACACACTCCCCCAGTCAAAAGATCTGGGCCCAAATCCATCGTTTTTTTGCACTCCACACCACCCTGGGTCAGATAATGGCTTTATGCAAATCAGCTCTGACCCTGTTGCCCCATGGGAACAGTCCAGTCCAAACTACAACAGCCATATCTTTCCCAGACCGGAATCAAGCATCCGAGGACCGGACCGGTTTCGAGGTAACACCTCTCTTCAGCCCGGCTAGCTTGACTCCAAGTGGTGTGGAGTGCCTGGGACCCACGTCTGGGCATCCCCAGCGCACTTAGGGCGGCAATTGCAAAAAACAACAAGTGATGGACTGAATGTGGATCAATGTCACACACTCCCCCAGTCAAAAGATCTGGGCCCAAATCCATCGTTTTTTTGCACTCCACACCACCCTGGGTCAGATAATGGCTTTATGCAAATCAGCTCTGACCCTGTTGCCCCATGGGAACAGTCCAGTCCAAACTACAACAGCCATATCTTTCCCAGACCGGAATCAAGCATCCGAGGACCGGACCGGTTTCGAGGTAACACCTCTCTTCAGCCCGGCTAGCTTGACTCCAAGTGGTGTGGAGTGCCTGGGACCCACGTCTGGGCATCCCCAGCGCACTTAGGGCGGCAATTGCAAAAAACAACAAGTGATGGACTGAATGTGGATCAATGTCACACACTCCCCCAGTCAAAAGATCTGGGCCCAAATCCATCGTTTTTTTGCACTCCACACCACCCTGGGTCAGATAATGGCTTTATGCAAATCAGCTCTGACCCTGTTGCCCCATGGGAACAGTCCAGTCCAAACTACAACAGCCATATCTTTCCCAGACCGGAATCAAGCATCCGAGGACCGGACCGGTTTCGAGGTAACACCTCTCTTCAGCCCGGCTAGCTTGACTCCAAGTGGTGTGGAGTGCCTGGGACCCACGTCTGGGCATCCCCAGCGCACTTAGGGCGGCAATTGCAAAAAACAACAAGTGATGGACTGAATGTGGATCAATGATAATTGTAGTTCGGACTGGACTGTTCCCATGGGGCACAGGGTCAGCGCTGATTTGCATATCGCCATTGTCTAACCCAGGGTGGTGTGGAGTGGAAAAACGATGGATTTGGGCCCAGATCTTTTGACTGGGGTGAATGTGTGACATTGATCCACATTCTGTCCATCACTGTTGTGTTTGCAATTACCGCTCTAAGTGTACTGGGGATGCTCAGACGTGAGTCCCAGGCACTCCACACCACTGGAGTCAAGCTAGCCGGGCTGATGAGAGGTGTTACCTCGAAACCGGGCCGGTCCTCGGATGCTTGTTTCCGTTCTGGGAAGGACATGGCTTTTGTAGTTCGGACTGGACTGTTCCCATGGGGCACAGGGTCAGCGCTGATTTGCATATCGCCATTGTCTAACCCAGGGTGGTGTGGAGTGGAAAAACGATGGATTTGGGCCCAGATCTTTTGACTGGGGTGAATGTGTGACATTGATCCACATTCTGTCCATCACTGTTGTGTTTGCAATTACCGCTCTAAGTGTACTGGGGATGCTCAGACGTGAGTCCCAGGCACTCCACACCACTGGAGTCAAGCTAGCCGGGCTGATGAGAGGTGTTACCTCGAAACCGGGCCGGTCCTCGGATGCTTGTTTCCGTTCTGGGAAGGACATGGCTTTTGTAGTTCGGACTGGACTGTTCCCATGGGGCACAGGGTCAGCGCTGATTTGCATATCGCCATTGTCTAACCCAGGGTGGTGTGGAGTGGAAAAACGATGGATTTGGGCCCAGATCTTTTGACTGGGGTGAATGTGTGACATTGATCCACATTCTGTCCATCACTGTTGTGTTTGCAATTACCGCTCTAAGTGTACTGGGGATGCTCAGACGTGAGTCCCAGGCACTCCACACCACTGGAGTCAAGCTAGCCGGGCTGATGAGAGGTGTTACCTCGAAACCGGGCCGGTCCTCGGATGCTTGTTTCCGTTCTGGGAAGGACATGGCTTTTGTAGTTCGGACTGGACTGTTCCCATGGGGCACAGGGTCAGCGCTGATTTGCATATCGCCATTGTCTAACCCAGGGTGGTGTGGAGTGGAAAAACGATGGATTTGGGCCCAGATCTTTTGACTGGGGTGAATGTGTGACATTGATCCACATTCTGTCCATCACTGTTGTGTTTGCAATTACCGCTCTAAGTGTACTGGGGATGCTCAGACGTGAGTCCCAGGCACTCCACACCACTGGAGTCAAGCTAGCCGGGCTGATGAGAGGTGTTACCTCGAAACCGGGCCGGTCCTCGGATGCTTGTTTCCGTTCTGGGAAGGACATGGCTTTTGTAGTTCGGACTGGACTGTTCCCATGGGGCACAGGGTCAGCGCTGATTTGCATATCGCCATTGTCTAACCCAGGGTGGTGTGGAGTGGAAAAACGATGGATTTGGGCCCAGATCTTTTGACTGGGGTGAATGTGTGACATTGATCCACATTCTGTCCATCACTGTTGTGTTTGCAATTACCGCTCTAAGTGTACTGGGGATGCTCAGACGTGAGTCCCAGGCACTCCACACCACTGGAGTCAAGCTAGCCGGGCTGATGAGAGGTGTTACCTCGAAACCGGGCCGGTCCTCGGATGCTTGTTTCCGTTCTGGGAAGGACATGGCTTTTGTAGTTCGGACTGGACTGTTCCCATGGGGCACAGGGTCAGCGCTGATTTGCATATCGCCATTGTCTAACCCAGGGTGGTGTGGAGTGGAAAAACGATGGATTTGGGCCCAGATCTTTTGACTGGGGTGAATGTGTGACATTGATCCACATTCTGTCCATCACTGTTGTGTTTGCAATTACCGCTCTAAGTGTACTGGGGATGCTCAGACGTGAGTCCCAGGCACTCCACACCACTGGAGTCAAGCTAGCCGGGCTGATGAGAGGTGTTACCTCGAAACCGGGCCGGTCCTCGGATGCTTGTTTCCGTTCTGGGAAGGACATGGCTTTTGTAGTTCGGACTGGACTGTTCCCATGGGGCACAGGGTCAGCGCTGATTTGCATATCGCCATTGTCTAACCCAGGGTGGTGTGGAGTGGAAAAACGATGGATTTGGGCCCAGATCTTTTGACTGGGGTGAATGTGTGACATTGATCCACATTCTGTCCATCACTGTTGTGTTTGCAATTACCGCTCTAAGTGTACTGGGGATGCTCAGACGTGAGTCCCAGGCACTCCACACCACTGGAGTCAAGCTAGCCGGGCTGATGAGAGGTGTTACCTCGAAACCGGGCCGGTCCTCGGATGCTTGTTTCCGTTCTGGGAAGGACATGGCTTTTGTAGTTCGGACTGGACTGTTCCCATGGGGCACAGGGTCAGCGCTGATTTGCATATCGCCATTGTCTAACCCAGGGTGGTGTGGAGTGGAAAAACGATGGATTTGGGCCCAGATCTTTTGACTGGGGTGAATGTGTGACATTGATCCACATTCTGTCCATCACTGTTGTGTTTGCAATTACCGCTCTAAGTGTACTGGGGATGCTCAGACGTGAGTCCCAGGCACTCCACACCACTGGAGTCAAGCTAGCCGGGCTGATGAGAGGTGTTACCTCGAAACCGGGCCGGTCCTCGGATGCTTGTTTCCGTTCTGGGAAGGACATGGCTTTTGTAGTTCGGACTGGACTGTTCCCATGGGGCACAGGGTCAGCGCTGATTTGCATATCGCCATTGTCTAACCCAGGGTGGTGTGGAGTGGAAAAACGATGGATTTGGGCCCAGATCTTTTGACTGGGGTGAATGTGTGACATTGATCCACATTCTGTCCATCACTGTTGTGTTTGCAATTACCGCTCTAAGTGTACTGGGGATGCTCAGACGTGAGTCCCAGGCACTCCACACCACTGGAGTCAAGCTAGCCGGGCTGATGAGAGGTGTTACCTCGAAACCGGGCCGGTCCTCGGATGCTTGTTTCCGTTCTGGGAAGGACATGGCTTTTGTAGTTCGGACTGGACTGTTCCCATGGGGCACAGGGTCAGCGCTGATTTGCATATCGCCATTGTCTAACCCAGGGTGGTGTGGAGTGGAAAAACGATGGATTTGGGCCCAGATCTTTTGACTGGGGTGAATGTGTGACATTGATCCACATTCTGTCCATCACTGTTGTGTTTGCAATTACCGCTCTAAGTGTACTGGGGATGCTCAGACGTGAGTCCCAGGCACTCCACACCACTGGAGTCAAGCTAGCCGGGCTGATGAGAGGTGTTACCTCGAAACCGGGCCGGTCCTCGGATGCTTGTTTCCGTTCTGGGAAGGACATGGCTTTTGTAGTTCGGACTGGACTGTTCCCATGGGGCACAGGGTCAGCGCTGATTTGCATATCGCCATTGTCTAACCCAGGGTGGTGTGGAGTGGAAAAACGATGGATTTGGGCCCAGATCTTTTGACTGGGGTGAATGTGTGACATTGATCCACATTCTGTCCATCACTGTTGTGTTTGCAATTACCGCTCTAAGTGTACTGGGGATGCTCAGACGTGAGTCCCAGGCACTCCACACCACTGGAGTCAAGCTAGCCGGGCTGATGAGAGGTGTTACCTCGAAACCGGGCCGGTCCTCGGATGCTTGTTTCCGTTCTGGGAAGGACATGGCTTTTGTAGTTCGGACTGGACTGTTCCCATGGGGCACAGGGTCAGCGCTGATTTGCATATCGCCATTGTCTAACCCAGGGTGGTGTGGAGTGGAAAAACGATGGATTTGGGCCCAGATCTTTTGACTGGGGTGAATGTGTGACATTGATCCACATTCTGTCCATCACTGTTGTGTTTGCAATTACCGCTCTAAGTGTACTGGGGATGCTCAGACGTGAGTCCCAGGCACTCCACACCACTGGAGTCAAGCTAGCCGGGCTGATGAGAGGTGTTACCTCGAAACCGGGCCGGTCCTCGGATGCTTGTTTCCGTTCTGGGAAGGACATGGCTTTTGTAGTTCGGACTGGACTGTTCCCATGGGGCACAGGGTCAGCGCTGATTTGCATATCGCCATTGTCTAACCCAGGGTGGTGTGGAGTGGAAAAACGATGGATTTGGGCCCAGATCTTTTGACTGGGGTGAATGTGTGACATTGATCCACATTCTGTCCATCACTGTTGTGTTTGCAATTACCGCTCTAAGTGTACTGGGGATGCTCAGACGTGAGTCCCAGGCACTCCACACCACTGGAGTCAAGCTAGCCGGGCTGATGAGAGGTGTTACCTCGAAACCGGGCCGGTCCTCGGATGCTTGTTTCCGTTCTGGGAAGGACATGGCTTTTGTAGTTCGGACTGGACTGTTCCCATGGGGCACAGGGTCAGCGCTGATTTGCATATCGCCATTGTCTAACCCAGGGTGGTGTGGAGTGGAAAAACGATGGATTTGGGCCCAGATCTTTTGACTGGGGTGAATGTGTGACATTGATCCACATTCTGTCCATCACTGTTGTGTTTGCAATTACCGCTCTAAGTGTACTGGGGATGCTCAGACGTGAGTCCCAGGCACTCCACACCACTGGAGTCAAGCTAGCCGGGCTGATGAGAGGTGTTACCTCGAAACCGGGCCGGTCCTCGGATGCTTGTTTCCGTTCTGGGAAGGACATGGCTTTTGTAGTTCGGACTGGACTGTTCCCATGGGGCACAGGGTCAGCGCTGATTTGCATATCGCCATTGTCTAACCCAGGGTGGTGTGGAGTGGAAAAACGATGGATTTGGGCCCAGATCTTTTGACTGGGGTGAATGTGTGACATTGATCCACATTCTGTCCATCACTGTTGTGTTTGCATTTACAATGCGGCGCAGCATGGGGCAAAAATGGCACAGATGCGTGACGCATCTGTGCCGTAAAGGTGGCGCATTGCTGGAGTTGTATCGCAAGTGCGATGCAGCTCCAGCAAGGCTCAGGGGTGCCCCATCTCCACAATGTTGTGTCAAGACCTATGCCTGCCTAAAGCAGGCGCAGGGTTTTGACGCAGCTTTTTCCTATCTGATTGTAAATGCGGCACACCATGGGTGGCAGAGCAGTGGTGCACGTTAACTGGTGCATGCCGGGGGATGTGCCATTTAACATAAATCTGCCCCTTTACATTTAAGTATGTGCAGGGGACACAGAGTCGGTGAGGCTTATCCAAGGTTAAGAAGAGATGAGTCCTGTTCACTGAAAAATTAGACATAGGCTTCACCTGCTCAGCATCGCTGGACATGGCTAAATAATAGCTGCAAAATGTTACTCTTGTTAAACAATTTTACTATTATAATCTCGGAGATTTGTCTCTTACTCTGCAACATCTCATTGTTGTTATCTTTCTTTAAAGATAAAGACAACATCAACATGAGCGACAATCAGCAATCAGTTGATTTCGACCTCATCATTGAACTCGTAATTGAAACATCAGTGGATGTTGATCCCTTGGATGATTTAAATCCTGAGGATGAAGAAGAACGTGATGAGGATGCAGATTTGTCCGAATTATATGACATAGGGTGGGAAGCTGACCTGCTTGAGCCTATGGAACTATAAACATTTATTTTTAAAATTTACAATAAATGAAAAGTAAAAATGTAAACTGTTTAATTTTAAATTAAACACACCTTCAAAAACAGGTTATGTGTAGTGTCTTCAATAAAATATTAAAATATGCTCCTAAAATTAGATCAGATTCACATATAAAACAGGACAGGTAAATGAAGAAGAATTCCATTTCTTTTCTGCTATTTCTGTATTCTAAATTAGCCAAAGCACTAAAAAATATTATATGTAAAAATGTTAAGTAGTGTGTTAAGTTTTTGTTGACTGTTATTGATTTACTGTTTGGTAATAGTGGTTAATAACATTTTTTATTATATTTTACCACAGATTCAACTGCAGATAATTTCAAATTTTGAGAATGCCAACTAAGGAGAGAATGAGAAAGGCTACAAAACGTCAAAGACAGCAGGTCCATCATTTACAGCAGCAGTCCTCTACAAAAAAAAATCGTCAAGTCACCAAGAAAGCACCGGGTAAGAGTACAAAAACATTCATAAGAAATATTTGTAGTAAAAAAAATATTACTACAGAAAATGTTTCAGTCCAGAAAAAGAGAAGCAATTCAAACGGAAAGGAAAGGCCAATCAAAAATGTTACTGCTAGAGCAAGAGATAACTCTGTGCATGATAGTAGAAGGAAACAACAGTTTAGGGACATTCGTAAACGAATGTTCCGCAACAGGATAATTGGCAATTTGTTAAAAAATATTAAGAAAGGTCAACAGAAAGTGCTTTTTTATAAGAGAAAAAAAAAAGTTGAGAAAGTTATTGATCAGGCATTTGAAATTAAACGTAAGTTATTTATTTTGATAATCAATAGAATTAGGAAGCTAAACAAGGCAATTTATGATTTCAAAAGAAATAGTAGATGGAAGAGAATAGTTAATCGTAGTAATTTTTGTGAAGTTTTTTCTGGAGAATGGATGCATAGTTCAAGCTGTGAGGCATTTTTTAATGAGGAGAGTTATTTCCAGGATAATGATTTGGTGCATGCAGTTGACACCAGTGGTCGTGCTTATGAAGTGAAAGATGGTTGTCCAGTTGAAAAAGAAAAACTTGTGACAACAGAGGCAGAAGAGGTGTTAGGTAATGAGGTTTTAGGAAGACGTGCTAAGGGTCCTGTGTACACCTGGAAGTGTAGTAGTATTTGCAGTGTGCGACAGGATTCCATCAATTTGCTTTGTGATTTTGTACGGTCATTTAATAAGAAAAGTTTGAAGCAGAAAATGAGGTTGTTGCAAGAATTAGATCCTTGCAGAGTGAGAGAAGTGACAGGTTTGCATGGTCATTCACTGGCTTGTCTTTCCAGGAGAGTATGCCAGAGTGTTTTTCATCATTTCAGGATGCTAGCAGTGCATCATAATAAAGTGAGGAAATTAGTTAGAATGTTGTATTATGCTAAGAGTCCAGCAATTATGCTTAAACAATTATGCGCTGCTCTTTTGCATGGTTCTGAAATAGATGTGAAGAATATATGTGAAGAAATTGAGTTTTGTTACTTTGGAAGTAAAGAGGAGAATGTTGAAATTGACCAAGAAGAAGCGGGTAATGTGGAAGATAGTGTACAGGTTTCCAGTACAGATAATTTCCAGAGGGAAATTGCGACGTTTCAGGTCAAATCAAGTGAGAGGCCAAATTTCACTTGTGTGTGTTGTCGACGCACTTATTATAAGAATCAGACTAAGTTAGTGGATTTATATGCAAAAAGTGAAAGGGAAAATAATAGTGAATGGAAGGATTTCACAACATACTTGATGGTAGAAAATTGTTTTGATTTGGGATTGGATCAACGTGTGTGTACTTATTGTTGTTGCAAATTAAATCAAAACCAGATGCCTGCTAGAGCAGTTCATAATAATCTGGAATTGGTTGAGATTCCTTCTGAATTGAAGGATTTAAATACTTATGAATCTATTTTGATTCAAAGTATCCATCCCTTTCAGGCTATTGTAAGAATGGAGCCAAAGACAGGGAAATTGCCTCCATCAGATTTACAGAGAGGATTAAAGGGAAGAGTTGTTTATTTGCCTCTAGATTTGAAGAAAAACATTAACACAATTGGAGTAGAAAAAGTGGAAGAGGAACCTCTGGTTATCTTAGTTAATGGGGTTCCGACAAAGAATAAGAAAATATGGCAAGATTTAGTGGATGTTAGGAAAGTTAAAAAGGCAACATTGTATTTGAAAAAAATAAATAAATACTATAAGAATGTATATGTTGCAGAAGAGGAAGTAAGTGAGGAAGAGGATAGCGATTTGTGTGCTGGTCAAATTGAGAAAGTAGAACCCTCTACTAGTGAAGAAATATATGAACATTATAGTGTTCATCCTTTGCATTCCAAGGAAGTCATGGGGAATGCTATTGAGTTGTTTCAAATGAAACAAGCCAAAGGGAGTCCCATTAGTGTTTGGGAGGAAAGTTTGGAAGCTCGGTGTTTCCCACAGCTTTTTCCAACAGGTCAGGGAGGAAGATATGATGAGCGACCTCATCAAATTCCTGCTTCTGAATACCGGACTTTGCGATTGTATGCAGGAGATGCTAGGTTTCGACAATGCATTCCCTATTTGTTTCATCTCCTGTTTGAAAGCGATCTGTCTGGACTGTCATATGCAGTGAACCACATCTTGAAAAGTGGTATACACATGCAAAACATCTCGGCAAGTGACTTTATGGATAAAGTCAATGTCCAAGACAGTATTTTGGATTCTCACCTGATTAATCTCATGGCGTGTCAGCGTGGTACTAATGAGTACTGGTACCGTCGTCATGGTGATTTAAAATGTATGCTGAGGAACTTAGGAACTCCCACATGGTTCCTCACTCTGAGCTGTGCCGAGTATGGCTGGGAAGACTTACTTGAATTTCTACGAGAGGCAAATGCTAACGTAGAAAACATCGAATTCAAGACACCCGGAGAACTGTGCTCTATGGATCCAGTCAATGTATGTAGGTACTTCAATCATAGATTTGAAGCTATGATGTCTTTCATCATGAATAAGAAGAATCCACCTCTTGGAGAGGTGTTGGATTTCTTCTGGAGAAAGGAGTACCAAGCAAGAGGTGCTCCTCATATACATATGTTGCTGTGGATCAAGGATGCACCTAAATTTGGAACGGATCCAGAAGACTCAGTGATGAGTTTTATACAAGAGTATTCTACGTGTGCTGTTCCAAACGCAAAGGAGAAGAAAAGCCTAAGAGAAAAAGTTCTGCGTTTCCAAAGCCATCGATGTGGAAAGTACTGTCGTCGTAAATTCCGAAACAAGGACAAGTTCTACACCAAATGTCGTTTCGGCTTTCCGCGACCGGTGATTTCTAAAGGAAGAGTAAACAGTTTGATGTCTTCGCTGCGACATAATGTGATGAAGAAATCACCTAAAAACACATACAATTTGAAGAGGAACGAAGAGTCCAAGTACATCAACGACTACAACCCGGTGATTTTGTCCATGTGGAATGCTAACATGGATATACAGTTTGTGGCTGATAACTGTATGGCTGTGGCTCGGTATGTGACGTCTTACATCACCAAAAAAGAGAAGACAGAATTGAAGGATATGTGGGAGGACATTTCCCATGAAAAGAGCCTCAGCAAGAAGTTGTACAGTTTCAGTCTGAAGATGTTGTCGCATCGAGAAATTGGAGCGTACGAATGTTCTGACCGGTTGTCTTCAGCAAGTGTCTATGCCAAGTCCAGGAGTATCATTTGGGCGAGTCTTGGTCTTGCTGCAACGCGTAATCGAGTTCTCAAACCTGTGCGGGAAATTGAGTATTTGGCGGAAAAGGAGCCAAACAGTACCGACATTTTGAAGACCAACATGTTGGATACATATTATCCAAATCGAAGCATTCACCTCGAGAATGTTTGTTTATATGAGGTTCTTCAAAATTACATATTCAAGAGGAACATCAAAGAAGATACTGAGAAAGGAGTGTATGCTGTAATAGGAAGTGATTTATAAAAAGAGAAATGCTGGCCCTGCGATTTTTGATAGCTATATTTTGAGCAACAAACCAAATCCTTGTTATGATTTGTATGGTCGAATTTATTTAAACCATTTACTTTTTCATATAAATCTCATTAAGTTAAAGCATTGATTGCATGAGAAAAACATATTTGAAACAGCCGTGCGTGGGACAAAAATCAGCTCCCACCCGCCAGCATGCGGTGGACACGTCTTATTGCACCTACAAGGAGAGTTTAAAGTCACTCAACTATTCCAATCGGTTTTACAAACAGCGGTTAGAACGAGTAGAACGGGTAACAGAACCGGGTGCCTACCTTATTGTTGGCGCTTGGGCTGTTTAAATGCAGTTCCCCTGTTTTTCTAACTTCTAGCCGGTTTCAGTTCGTTTTTATGTTCGTTTTTATGTTCTAAAATGACAAACACGGACAGTGTGAGCCCGCTCCTGTGTCATGCGCGGTATCACTAAGCGTTACCTATCTTTGTGCTTACCTAAATGTTGGTGATCTTGAAGAAACACACGCTCCCAAGTGCACTCCAAACCAATCCAGGGAGTCACTCGTTTGACTAAGTCGCCATCTTAAAAAGCAGACATGTGATCGTCAATGCGTGTCACATGACTGTCAGGGCTATCTGGGCTTTATGGGAGTTGGAGTCCCATTTTGCATTCTGATGTTTTCCTAAGTAAAAGTCTACATAAAAGGTTCCACTTGAGCACTGTATTATATCAAAGCGGATTACAATCGTGAAATCTCAGACATCGAATTTAGTCCAGTTTGTAAACTATTGAAGCGCAGGATTAAATACGCTTCTTTCCTCAATAAGACATCGTCCACATCCTTAATACATTTGGCTCGAGTCACTGTGTACAAAACCGTCCACGTGAAATCTGTTTCAGTGTGTCCAGTGTCAACTCCCAGTGTCAACAAAATGTTGTACCATTGGAGCGGTTAGCACTTTTGTTTTTATTAATAAAAACAAAAGTGCTAACCGCTCGGCTGTTTCAAATATTTACCAAACAGAAGTGCAGACTACTGGTTTGAAGGTCATTTTCCAAGATTGTCCTCTGGCCATCTAGGCGCAGGCTGTCCTGACCATTACTATATTGTAATTTGGTTCGTTGTAATTTTCTAGAACCGAATCTACATTGATTGAATAAGATCTCTTGAAAATTGAAAACCCGCTGCCAACTTGAAAATAAAGGTACACGTTTTCTAGAAAGTCTTGGTAGGGGGCAATGTATATAGGGGACGAAAATGAGGATTGCAAAATCTCACTCATTTTCTTTGTACATAATTTTCAGAAGAATAATACGAGAAAGCCCTGATGAGAACTTGCCAAATGCCAGAGCGAGTTCGAAACGCGTCGGCAATAGCAGAAAGGAATTGGCAATAGCAGAAAGAATTCAAGTTTATTTATCAGACAATTGAAAATTTGTATTTGTTACAATTCATTTTGTTTTCTTTTCCTTACTGCAAATAGCTTCATTGCTTAATACTACATAACGACTGATGCTTCTCGTATGACCGTATTTGTATATTTATGTACACTAAATGATTGGATGTCATTTTGTCATATGTATTTATGTATTTTTGTTAAAATTCTTTGTCAAATGTTTTTGCATAAATTGTATGTACGTAGTGTTTTTCTCATGCAATCAATGCTTTAACTTAATGAGATTTATATGAAAAAGTAAATGGTTTAAATAAATTCGACCATACAAATCATAACAAGGATTTGGTTTGTTGCTCAAAATATAGCTATCAAAAATCGCAGGGCCAGCATTTCTCTTTTTATAAATTATTCTATGATCCAGCTGACCCTGTGTCCCGGGACCTAACTCCTTATTTTCTGCAAAAGTAATAGGAAGTGAGGGATGTCTGGTCAAGCAAAGAAAATGCCACTTGGTAAACCATCGAAAATTGAGTGGCGAATCTCCTGAAAAAAAGGAGTTTTTCTATTTAGCACTTTTGCAACTTTTCAAGCCTTGGCGTGCAGAAGAGGAACTGCTTGGAGATTTTCTCTGTTACGAAGACTCTTTCAATGCCGCCAAGGAGACCATAGAATGTCCTGCTTTTCCCAAATATGTAGAAATGTTGAATGCGGAAATTGAGCAGGAAGCAATGATTGCAGCCGAGATTGCCAGAGACAGTTCTCAGGACAGTCAGAGTTCTGCTTCATTGAGTCAGGATCCACTAGGAGGACCTGTTATCGAAAATGAAGCTGCCACTGCTATGAATGAAGTGGAAAGAGCCATGGCACATGCTCAGGAGGATGCGGTTAACTTAGAAGAGTTGGAAAGACAACTCAACGTTGAGCAGAGGAAAATATATGACGAAGTTACCATGCAAATTGATCATGGATTAAGTCATGACAAGAAAGAGTGCTCATGTACGTCGTTGAAGCCTGTCCGACTGTACGTGAGTGGAGAAGCGGGAACTGGAAAAAGTTTCCTTATTAAAGTAATTTCATGTTATTTGCAGGAAAGGACAGAGTCATCGCTGTCTTGTGTTGTCACCGCTCCAACTGGACTGGCAGCACATAACATTAAAGGGATTACTTTACATCGTTTACTGATGCTGCCAGTGGAGCATGACAACAAATTACAATATCACAAGTTATCTGGAGATGCTTGTTTTGAAGTTTCAAGAATCTTGAGGAAAATGAAACTTCTTATCATTGACGAAGTAAGCATGGTTTCCAATGTCATGCTTGCCTTTGTGCATTTGAGAATGCAAGAAGTTCTCAAAACAGAGTATGATGTGTTATTTGGTGGCAAACACATCATTGTTTTCGGAGATCTTCTGCAGCTGACACCAGTGAAAGGGCAACCTGTGTTCAAAATGCTCACGCATGAAGATACCAGGAAGTGCCTAGGCAGCATTGGCAACGTCAATATATGCTTAAACTTCAATTATGCTGAACTGCATGAAAATATGCGTCAGGCGAAGGATGAAGTTTACAAGACTATTCTACAAGATGTTAGAATTGGAAAAGTGACCGAGCATGGGAAAGAAGCTTTACATGCACGATTACTGTCAAATTTATATCCAGAACAAGATGTTGTGCCTGAGAATATTTTTCAGAAAATTACTGAGAAGAAATCTGGAATATGTTTGATGCCAACTCTTGCAGAATGTGCCAAATCCAACAACAAAATGTTGCATTTAGAAAAGCAAGAGATTGCGAAACTGGAAACTATTGACAGAGTAGAGCATATGGGATCAACAATTATTTTGTCTGAGAATCTGAAAACAAAATTGGATTCATTAGAGAAGAGTATATCTAAAACTGCAGGTTTTGAAAAGACTCTGAATGTGTGCTTGAACTGCCGTATAATTTTAAGAAGGAATTTACATGTTGAAAGAGGTCTGGTAAATGGATCAATGGGTAATGTTGTAGATTTTGTGAAATACAGAAATAGAGATGGAATTGAATTTTTAAAAATTAAATTTGATGGCATTGAGGAAGTACAGCTAATTGGTCGTTGTTCTGCTAGATTTTTGCTTGTAAAAGACTTATATGTTCGCCGTAAGCAGTTTCCTGTTTGCTTGGCATATGCGGTGACAATCCATAAATCGCAAGGTTTAAGTGTAGACAGTGCATTGGTGAATATTGGCAGTTCTGTGTTCAAGGAGGGTATGGCATATGTGGCATTGTCACGAGTTAAAACTTTATCAGGATTGTACTTGATTGAGTGTGATGTCACAAACATTTGTGCGGATCTAGATTGTGTTAAGGAATACAATAGGTTAAGAAGAGAGTATGCGCCACATTTGCCTCAATATCCTTTGTTTGAGAAACGTGTGGTAGGCCGGAAACGAAGAAATGTGACCAATACTAGGGAGGTTGTAGCAAAAAGACGAAAAGTCGATGAACCTGAAATTATAAGCAGAAACAAAAAGGATTCTGTTGAAGATGTTGTTGGTTTTCAATTTGAAAACAGTTCTGGTGTCAACTGCTATGCTAATGTAGTGGTTAATGTTTCGTTTTCTCTAGAAAATGTAAAAGAAGAGATTGTGGTCAATTCTGATCAAAGATTTTGCAGTTTGTTAAATTCTGTCTTAGAAAAATGTAGCACTGATAGAACAAACATAGAAAGTGTGTCTGAAATTCGAAATCTGTTAGACAGATGTTCAGGCCAAACACTATTCTCTCAAAATATTCAGCAAGATTGTCAGGAGTTTTTAATGTATATGCTTGATGTATTGCATGCTGAAGGTGTAGATGTAGATCAGCTGTTTGGGCTTTCTTATCAATGGCAGCATGACTGCGAGAACTGTATGGTATCAAGTACTACTAGTGTAGACTCAGAAAGATTTATATATTTAACTTTGCCAGACAGTAAATCAGTCTCCTTTAATAAGCTAGTAAAATCAGCTGATCACAACATGGAGTGTAGCCAATGTAAATCTGAAATGATGTCCACATTATTTATACAAACATATGGCCAGTATGTCATTTTAATGTTCCAACGATGTAGGCCTGATGGAACAAAATTGACAACTTTAATTAAAAATTTTGTGGCTTCGCAGTTGTCAATATCAGGAAGGACTTTTGTAACTGCAGCAATTATATATCATGACGGTCCTTCAATAACATCAGGACATTACACAGCTTATTTAAAGTCTAGAAATGGCTGGTCATTCTGCAATGATTCTGTTTTAATTTTCAAAAAAAATTGCCGTATGACCTTAAAAACTCTTACCTGGTGTTTTTAAAACCAAAATTTTAGGGAAAGAATCTCGGGATGTGCTCTGAGGAATTTCAAGAAGTTCTAATGGCTCCTACACGATTTGGCCTTGAGGATAAGTGTAGTTCAGAGACATAACTTCTAACCATAAGACTGGACGTCATGGAGAAATAAGTGCACTTTGAATGAGTTCAAAAAAACTATTTCTTTTTATAAGCTAATTGAAGCAGCCAATCAAAACATAGAGTAGAGGGAATGTAAGTCTGCAATGCTGTCTACTGTTTTACATTGCTTTGTGATTAAAAGTGATGTAGAGAATTAAATAATTGTAGTAGTCATAGAGGTAGTGTAAGTCTGCTTCATAGTAAGCAGTATCAGTGTCATAGGAAATGTAGAACATGACTGAGGAAGAAGGGGAAGATATTACTAGTCCAGGATTGTGAAAATGATCTTCAACATTTTAATTCTGAAAGTTGCGGAAATGCCAAATGACGGGATTGGCTTACAAGAAATCCAAGAGTTATAAATGGCTCTGACAAGATTTGGCCTTGTGGAAACTTGTGGTAGAGAGCAAGAAGTCATTTATTGTATGTAACATGTTTTTCAAAACGATGGAGGTTTTCTTTCAGAAAGTGGCGGGCTGAAAGTAATAACAGCACAACAGAGTGTAAGCTGTTCATAGGACATCCTTTGACGTCATGGAAAGTAAGTTAACTTTAAGGAGTTCTGAATTCTGATTTGTTATGTTGTATGGGTTTTTTAAACACAATCATTTTGATTGTGTTTTTTTTTCCCTGCTGTTATATGATGAATACCTTCAAGTCACTGTTTTTAGTGAAATTTGATACATTCTGAGAACAGCAAAAATAAACCATTTAACATGTATAATTAATTCTGTACTGTTTCCATTTATGATGTACATTTAGAACTGTGTAGGAGGGATGGAGAAGGAGAGGCTTCTCTAAGTGTCAAAGTTCTTGCATACAGTGCTCATATTCTACGTAGTCTTTCATATGATAGACTACATTTCCACAATGAGATACCTAAGCAAAGGAAACACAGGTCATATGATTGTGGAATGAGCAAAAAAATTTGCATGTTTTTCAATTATATTACCTGTGTTTCCTAACATTACACACCACATTGTGTAGATGAGGTTTAGGCCTGTTCCTGGAGACAGAGGAGGTCTGACATTTGTTCAAGAGTGCAGTGGACATTAATCAATTCGTTTGTAGGCCTCCACATGTATTATGTCCTCTGTTCTCTTCAAACAACTCGAAATTTCATTTGGAACCCTGAGTAGGTCTCACCTCAAACAAACCTCTGGATAGGACACATCTTATTGGCATCCTGAAGCAATCATTTAAAATGTTAGTGTCTTGCGACACTTTTCTGAGACAACAGCAGTGCAAAAGATGCACCATGTTTTAAGATAGGCCTCACTTCATCTGCATCAAGATACTGTTAGTTTAAAATGTATATCTTTAGGACTGTGTAGGGGGCCTGGAGAAGCAGAAGCTTCTGTCAGTGTCAAAGTTGTTGAAAAACTGTTTGTCCTTCAATCCTTCCCCTTGTCTTTTGTAATTTTTAAATACATGTTTTAATATTTTTCAAATGTCTGTTCTCTCTTTCACAGATTGAAAGTATAAAAACAAAAAGTGAGTAATTTAATGACAATTATAAGGTAAATGTTTTGTATTCTTTTCGTTACATTTCTATCACATTCACCTACTATTAGTTCCACAGCTTTATTTCTTTAACCCTCAGTTTCCTGCCTTTGCTACTTTCCTCATTCCTTTCTCTTTTACCTACTTACTCAACTCCTTCGACTCCTTTTCTCAGTCCCTCTATTCTCATAGTTCCTCACTCTTGTTCACTCACTCCGTCTCTATTACTCTTAGTGTCTTTGACTGATCACTTTTTCACTACTTGTTCATAATGCTTTCTCTGTGTAGTTGAAGCACACTAAGGGGCATATTATGAACACAGCCAATAAAATTATTGCTGTTTTTATTGGCAGAAAACTGGTGCAAAAGTGGTTTTAGCGGCAGTTTTCTGCCGCAAAAGCGGCTTTGGTGACATATTTCTGCCGATAAAAGCTGCAAAACTTTTATTGCCTATGTTGATGATATGGCTCTATGTTATTTACATTTCTTTGCTGTTTCAATTAATCTTTTTCTGTTATTTTTTGTTTTCTGTTTTCTATTTTTTCTCTCTGTTATTCCCCATGTTTTAATCTTATTTTGAACATTCACTCACATTCTCCAAGAAACTCTTCTTTGTTATTGTTCTACTCTCTTTTTTTCTTTCACTTCCTTATCTATTTTGTTTTCCACAATTATACCCTCTTCCGTCTTTTCTTCGGTAAATATATCTATTAAACAGTATCTCTGGTTTACTCCCTATAGCTGTCTTTCTTTTATCATCACTCTCTGTTTACTTTCCTTATACTTACTCTTCTTTTTTTGAAATTTTTTGGTTCGCTCCCGGTTCGCGAACCGGGAAGCGAACTGGGAGCGAACTAAAAGAAATAGAGCTTGCTAGAGTGCTAAACATTCTAGCAATTTTTTTTGAAAGGGGAGGTAGTTCTGAAAAGAACTTTTTTTTAAATGTTTTTGTTGTTTTATATATTTTTTTTATTTTTTGAACATTTTTTGTTTTTTTTGTATTTTTTGAACAATTTTATATTTTTTTTGGTTTTTTTTGAGGGGGGAAACAACAAAAAACAGGCATTGAAAAGGGCTCAACAGGAGCAAAAAAAAATTACTGTGTGGGGCGGTTAGGGCAATTATGATTGTTGTAAGCTAGGTTTATTGAATTGATACTCATGTTGCCACATGATATCAATGCACCGCAGTGCAGACAAGTAAACTTCATATGCCCAAAATTATCCTGGATGTTTGGCACGGTTTCCCGTGCCTCTGCTGCTGTCAAAGAAATCAACGAAGTTGACCTGGCCACAGGAGTTGCTGTTGGGTTCTGTTCCATGTCTCGTATTTCCGCCCGGCTGTAATTGAGTGGATGCCACCTGCTCATGTGCCTATGCATGGTATAGTTCCCATAGCTATACTTTTTATCAGTCCCTCTTGATAATTTTTCTTTGCAAATGAGGCAGGTGACATACCTCGCATTCACTTTCTTCTGGCCTGGAGGCATTGAAAAAAACTGCCAAATGAAACTGGCTTTCCTATGGGAAACCCGGGGCACCTCTTCCAAGAACTGTGGTCCTTCTCTCTCCTCTTCCTCTATTTCTTCCTCTTCCTCCTCTGTGTTGGTGATGACCTGGGGAGGTGGTCCTCTCTTCCCATGAGGAGGTGGTGGTGGTGGTGGGGGTCCACCAGCTGAAGCTACCATTGAAGCCATTGCTCTAGTATGAAATAAGGTCTTCCTCTCACACAGATGAAAGTCAGAGTGAGGAAAGAAGGAGGGGTTTTCATCATTTGGGAAAAACAATAGTTCTAAACCAATGAAAAGTGTTATTTTTAGGTCACCTGACCTAGCCTTACATGATTATGAAACCAAAAGTTAAATGAACCAATGAAAAGTTTTATTAACAAGTCACATGACCTCTCACGCTTATGTTACGCGCTGCGGAACGCGCCCCGGATCGCTTCCGGGTCGCTGCGCTTCGCGCCTCGGTTCGCGTACCGGAGCACTTCCGGGTGCGCTAACGCAGCGCGTCATAAGACGCATTACGCGACAACGTGATACGTCGCGCTTCCGCGACGCGTCACGATGTTGATTTCTAACGCTGCAGTTGCGCTAACGGAACGTTTACCGGTTCGCGGACTGGGTCGCGGCATCAAATTGAGCTAACGGAAAGCTTCCCGGTTCGCGAACCGGGAGCGAAACAAAAAAAAATTTAAATTTTTTTTATTAATAAACATATAAAATATATTTTTGGATTTAAAGAAGAATACATTTTACAGCTATAGATATTAGCTTTTAAAAAAACAATCAAATTCACTGAAAAAACCATAGGTTATAGACCATATATAGTTAGGAATTAGCATTTACAAAACCTTGAAAATTCACTGAAAAAACCATAGGTTATAGACCATATATAGTTAGGAATTAGCAGTTAAAAGACCTTATTTTACTCACACAAAACCATTGAAATTCCAAATATAGTTAGTTGTACTAACTATATATCGCGCACCCGCAATCCACTGCTGATCATGTCACATATTACATCATTCATGACATGGTCAGTGACATCACTGATGACATCACTGATGACATCTCAAATGACATCACTGATGACATCACTGATGACATCTCAAATGACATCACTGATGACATCACTGATGTCATCTCAAATGACATCACTGATGACATCACTGATGACATCTCATTTGACATTACTGATCACATCACTGATGACATCATTCATGTGATAATACGATGAACCTCTTCAGACTCTAATATAACCTTAGATACAATCAGTGTAAACAGACACTCATAGACTGTCACTCATCCATGGAGTTACTCAGACACTTAGTCAGTCATACAAAGAATCAATCACACCTCCATTTCCTCAACTATACAGTTATACACACCTTACTTATTCAAACATATACTAAAACATATTTACTCACTTATACAATCCTGGATACAAGTTCACAATGATCCATACAGCCACTCACACATTCACTGGCTCTTATGCACAGTTATTTATATATGTCAACTCTCACATGTACTGTATTTTACATATGTACTTATTTTAACATGTAGCACTGAGATATCCATTCACTCACCAATACACTCATGCACACAGTCAACTGCGCATACAGCTGTTTCCACATGCACTTTTGAACCCATACATCTAGTCAATCAACTGCTCACACATCTATGCAGAGAGTCATACACCTCCCAGCCACCCACACACACACTCAGTCTCCCATACAAATGCTTGGGCAACCAATCAATAACCCATATAGTTAATCATATAGCTACTGATCAACACATGCAGCAGTTTACAGAACAACAGACATAATGATGCACAAATTAAGACAGTTTAGTCACTAACCCATGCATTCAGTGAGACACATTTAATCAGTCACTCATACAGTCAGTCATGCCCCTACTAAATCCTTCATCCAGACACTTATACATCCACTCAAGACATATTTTAACTTTACAGAAAAATACAGTCACTGGATGTTGTCATCAGTGATGTCATCAGTGATGTCATTTGAGATGTCATCAGTGATGTCATCAGTGATGTCATTTGAGATGTCATCAGTGATGTCATCAGTGATGTCATTTGAGATGTCATCAGTGATGTCATCAGTGATGTCACTGACCATGTCATGAATGATGTAATATGTGACATCATCAGCAGTGGATTGCGGGTGCGCGATATATAGTTAGTACAACTAACTATATATGGAATTTCAATGGTTTTGTGTGAGTAAAATAAGGTTTTTTAAATGCTAATTCCTAACTATATATGGTCTATAACCTATGGTTTTTTCAGTGAATTTTCAAGGTTTTGTAAATGCTAATACCTAACTATATATGGTCTATAACCTATGGTTTTTTCAGTGAATATATATATATATATATATATATATATATATTCACTGAAAAAACCATAGGTTATAGACCATATATAGTTAGGAATATATATATATATATATATTCACTGAAAAAACCATAGGTTATAGACCATATATAGTTAGGAATTAGCATTTACAAAACCTTGAAAATTCACTGAAAAAACCATAGGTTATAGACCATATATAGTTAGGAATTAGCATTTAAAAAACCTTATTTTACTCACACAAAACCATTGAAATTCCATATATAGTTAGTTGCACTAACTATATATCGCGCACCCGCAATCCACTGCTGATCATGTCACATATTACATCATTCATGACATGGTCAGTGACATCACTGATGACATCACTGATGACATCTCAAATGACATCACTGATGACATCACTGATGACAACATCCAGTGACTGTATGTTTCTGTAAAGTTAAAATATGTCTTACATATTGAAGAATGAGTGGATGTATAAGTGTCTGGATGAAGGATTTAGTAGGTGCGTGACTGACTGTATGAGTGAGTGATTAAATGTGTCTCACTGAATGCATGGGTTAGTGACTAAACTGTCTTAATTTGTGCATCATTATGTCTGTTGTTCTGTAAACTGCTGCATGTGTTGATCATTAGCTATACGAGAGGCTATATGTGTTATTAATTGGTTGCCCAAGTATTTCTATGGGAGATTGAGTTTGTGTGGGGGTGGCTGGAAGGTGTGTGACTCTATGCATAGATGTGTGAGCAGTTTATTCACTAGGTGTATGAGTTCAAGAGTGCATGTGGAAACAGCTACATGGGCAGTTGACTGTGTGCATGAGTGTATTGATGAGTGAATGGATATCTCAATGCTACATGTCATAGTAAGTACATATGTAAAACACAGTACATGTGAGAGTTGGCATATATAAATAACTGTGCATGAGAGCCACTGAATGAGTGAGTGGTTGTATCGATCATTGTGAACTTGTATCAGGGATTGTATAAGGGAGTAAATATGTGTTAGTATATGTTTCAATAAGTAAGGTGTGTTTAACTGTATAGTTGAAGAAATGGAGGTGAGATTGTTTCTTTGCATGACTGACTGGGTGTGTGAGTAACTCCATGGATGAGTGGCAGTGTGTGAGTGTCTGTATACACTGAGTGTATCTAAGGTTATATTAGAGTCTGAAGAGGTTTATCGTATTAGCACAAGAATGATGTCAAATGAGATGTCATCAGTGATGTCATTTGAGATGTCATCAGTGATGTCATCAGTGATGTCACTGACCATGTCATGAATGATGTAATATGTGACATGATCAGCAGTGGATTGCGGGTGCGCGATATATAGTTAGTGCAACTAACTATATATAGAATTTCAATGGTTTTGTGTGAGTAAAATAAGGTTTTTTAAATGCTAATTCCTAACTATATATGGTCTATAACCTATGGTTTTTTCAGTGAATTTTCAAGGTTTTGTAAATGCTAATTCCTAACTATATATGGTCTATAACCTATGGTTTTTTCAGTGAATTTCAATGGTTTTTTAATAGCAAATATCATAAGCTGTCGAATGTCAAGTACGTGGTAAGTGAAAATATTTTCGTGTTTATGCACACTGATCTGCTTTGAATGGTGCCCCCCCCCCTCATTTCTATTAGGAGTACTCTCTCTTTGCAGATAGTGAAAGGTAGTTAACGCAGGCCTTTGCCCCCGTTGTAATCCGTCGTGCCTGCTTCTCTCTCCATTTGATTGATTGTTATCCAAGTATTTACTGTTTTAGAATTAGTTCTCTTTGGTTCATTCTCTATTTACAAACAAACACAGAGTCGCAATACTCTGTTTAGTCTTTGCAGATAACGAAAAATCGTGTAAAAAAAAAGAAAAGGAATCGAGCAAAATCAGTAGGCCACTAATGGGATCTCTTTTTGACCTCGCTAAAATAGAAACATTAGGAACAACCCCTCATGACAAATACAAAACTAGTGAGATGAACTGAACTCCACACAATGATGGCTGCAAAACAGCTCGGCTCCGCCACCCACCCCGCCCAAAATAACGATAAAGAACGGCTGCCATGATTGGTTGCGGAATGACCACGACGGAGCTACGAAATGGTGCTGCTCTCATGCTAACCCCAGCTTCAGTCTGAAACATCCAGAAACACTGTAGACTACCAATTCGATCAGTTCCGGTAGCGCCCCAATGTAACCCGGTAGAGAAGAACTAGCCCTCCCCTCTTTGACTGATGGTTCTTGTTGCCTGTCCCTTCTGTTGTCATTTAACAGAACTATTTAGCCTGCTGAAAGGGGATGTGTTCCGACCGCTGGTTGGTGGAGACATTTTGACTATATTCTGTACCTGCGTTGTCGCGTAATGCTTCATATGACGCGCCGCGTTAGCGCATCCGGAAGTCATCCGGGGCGCGCAGCGCGTAACGTAAGCATAACAAGTCATGTGACTTGTTAATAAAACTTTTCATTGGTTCATTTTACTTTTCTTATTGTAATAATGAAAGGCTTGGTCATATGACCTAAAAATTACGCTTTTCATTACTTCCGAACATTATTTTTTCTTAAATATATGTTATAATGTTCCAGGCTAATGTACTTTCCCGGAAATTTTACAACTGTCCTGCAAGTAAAATATATTCTTTTTTCGAGAAAAAGAGCGTTTCTTCGTCCCATGACGGAGCCGTTGAGCAAAAGAGGGTCGACCTGCTGTCTTAGTCGCCGATACGCCTGAATATGAGATTTTTATCGATCACTTTATGTTGCAGGAATAGAAAACACAACAGCCCTTGACCATTTATCTTTACTGCGTTCCTTCGTATTATACCTTTTACCCTTCATGTAATTGGTCTGCTTTATTTCACTTGCCTTTTAATGATTCTAAAACAGTCACTATTATTAAAAACTTTACCAATGTATATACTACTACCATGTTTTCTTTTAAAAACCTTTATTGTGAAAATTTCATTATACAAATACGAGCCTATAACCACGTGGGCCTGCCACAGAGCAAACTGTAATCGTATATGATGAATAGACATTTACACTGTAGAGGAACGTAACGGGCGGGCCATTAGGTTGCAAGAACTAAGGTGTCTAACAGTTACGGAATCGGTGGACGTACATTTTATAATTAAAATACGACAGGGCCAGTTACAATAAAATTATCTAGATATACATTTGCGGGCAAGTACCATGGGTGACGTTAATTCGAACTTTCAACAGTACAGTAATCAATAACACATCAGAACTTAATATCAATAGGGATGTCGAAATATTCAATCAATTCTCGTCCCCGCCCGCCATGTGCTTCAAAACTGCATACGTATCTCGTGATTTCAAGGTTCTGCAACCAGTACACAACAAGGAGTTACGAGTCCCATTTATTCCGGCGCCATTTTGGGCGAGGACGGGCAGGTCCAGGATATAGTCAAAATGTCTCTACCAACCATCGACTATGATGATGTTCATATGCTGTATTTATTAGAGTAACACTCATCTGTCCACATGAAATTAATTTGCCACAATCTAAACATGTCATTTTAATCTTTCCAAAGTTCTTCTAAATATTTGGGACCGTTTCCCTTGCCTCTGAAGCTCTCAGTGCCACTTCTTTGATGAATGTACTAGCAGGTCAGGGGTTCTCCTCCAAGTCTCTCTTTTATGCAGCACTATAATTAATTGGTGCCACCTCTCCATATGACGATGCATGGTATAGTTACCACAACTATATTTTTTTTCGGTTCCTCTGGAGAGTTCATCGTGGCAGATGAAGCGTGTAACGTACCGGGCATTTACCTTTTTTTGCATGTACAGGAAAGGAAAAAAAAATCGAGCGTCCGAGTTCTAAGGTGTCCCAGGGCCATTTTAGTGGACCAGGCCCAAATCCAAAGAACAGGCCGCCATTTTGAGAGTCCTCTTGCAGCCGCCTGTCGCTGTAGCATCAAGAGCAGCCGAAACTCAGCTGAATGGCAACTGAAACGGTAAAGGGGCGCCCCACTACAGCAGACGAGCCTCCACCTAGGAAGGCCCATTCACGCCGGCTCCCCCCCCCTTCGGGCACCCCACGCCGTTATTCGGAGCAGTATTGTAGGATGGCCACACCAGTGCGGCAACTTGCTAGACATCACCTCGGTGGTAACCGAATCTCAACGCCTTGTGGTGTCTTCTATTCAAAAAACATTGTTATGCTGCCTTCGACCTATTCGCCGCAAGTGCGCACACAACTCAACTGCATAGCTTGCTAGACACCACCTCGGTGCCATCCGGATCTTGGAATGTCAGCACCTTTTGGTGTCTTCTCTTCTGAAAATATTGTTGCGCTGCCTTTGGCCCCATTCGCACATCAGTCCGCTACTGACGCCATCTCACAGGCTAATGGGGCGCCCCACGCCGACTTTCAGCATTGTAGAATGACCACACCAGTACAGCAACTTGCTAGACATCACCTCGGTGCCATCCGGATCTCGGCACCCCACTGCAGATGAAGTGCCTCTCAACTATGAAACCACCACGGTGACATCCGGATCTTGGCGCGTTGTGCTGCCTTCGGCCTATTCGCACATCGGTCCGCTACTGACGCCATCTCACAGGCTAATGGGGCGACCCACGCCGAGTTTCAGCATTGTAGGATGACCACACCAGTACAGCAACTTGCTAGACATCACCTCGGTGCCATCCGAATCTTGGCATCTCAACGCCTAGTGGTATCTTCCATACAAAAAATATTGTTACGCTGCCTTTGGCCCCATTCGCACATCAGTCCGCAACTTAGACATCACCTCGGTGCCATCCGGATCTTGGCATCTCAGCGCCTTGTGGTGTCAGTCAGAAAATATTGTTGCGCTGCCTTTGGCCCCATTCGCACATCGGTCCGCTACTGATGCCATCTCACAGGCCAACGGGGCGCCCCACAACGACTTTCAACATTGTAGGATGGCCACAGAAGTGCGACAACTTACTAGACACCACCTCGGTGCCATCCGGATCTTGGCGCGTTGTGCTGCCTTCGGCCTATTCGCACATCGGTCCGCTACTGACGCAAACTCACAGGCCAACGGGGCGCCCCACGCCGACTTTCAGCATTGTAGGATGGCCACACCAGTGCTGCAACTTGCTGGACACCACCTCGGTGCCATCCGGATCTTGGCGCGTTGTATTGCCTTCGGCCTATTCGCACATCGGTCCGCTACTGACGCCGCCTCACGTGCCAACGTATTTTCTCCGCATTTTATACCCTATGCCGCATAACAGGTCATGTGACTTGTTTATAAAACTTTTCATTGGTTCATTTTACTTTTGGTTTCCTAATGATGGAAGGCTTGATCATATGACCTAAAAACAACACTTTTCATTGGATGAAAACTTTTTTTTTTTCCCAAACGATGAAAGCCCCACCTTGTTTCTGGATGTTTCAGACTAAACTGGCGTCAGCATGAGAGCACCACCATCTCGTAGCTCCGTCGTGGTCATTCCGCGAGCAATCATGGCAGCCGCTCCCCACCAGAAGCCTGCAGGAGTCGGGGCCCCCAAAACTTTTGATGAATTCTCAAGGCGGAGGGGACGCTTTCGAGAATGGGGTCCAAGACCTAGCAGACAAGCGTCCGATTTCCAAGGTGTCCCAGGGCCATTTCAGTGGACCAGGCCCAAAAAGGAAAGAGCCTGCCGCCATTTTGAGAGTCCTGTGACAGCCGCCTATCGCTGCACCGCAAGAGTGGGCGCAACTCAGCTGAATTGCGGCTTTTGACACAGTGGACCAAAAATGGACGGAATGGCAACTGAAACGGTAAAGGGGCGCCCCACTACAACAGATGACACTCCACCTGGAGAGGCCCGTTCACGCCGCCTCCCCCGGGGCGCCCCACGCCGTTATTCGGAGCAGCATTGTAGGATACCAAAACCAGTGCGGCAACTTACTGGACATCACCTTGGTGCCATCGTTCTGCTGCCTTGGAACTATTCGCACAACAGTTTGCTACTGATGACCCACCCCCCGCGACGCCCCACGCCGTTATTTGCTGGGTGGCAACTTACTAGACATCACTTTCGTGTCATCTAGATTTCGGCGCGTTCTGCTGCCTTGGAACTATTCGCACAACAGTTTGCTACTGATGACCCACCCCCCGCGACGCCCCACGCCGTAAATCTGGACGTTGTGCTGCGTTGGGACTATTCGCACAGCCGACCGCTACTTCGTTGTTTTTCCCTAAAAATGTTTATATGTTATTACTATTTTTGTTTTCTTGTATATATTTATAAATTATTAAAGTTTTATAATCTTACTACTTTGTCGGAGTGCTATATATTTTTAATGTGACACATAATTGTAAAAACTTTGATGTACAAAGAGTCATCCCTGGAATCTTCCGCTTCACGCTCGGTCCCCTCCCCAATCACAATACAGGATGGTTTTCAGATAATAGCAACGCTTCTGCTGTGACGGATCTCATCGAGTGTGGGCCTTGATCTACTATAACTCCTTTGAAGAGGGGGGATTCTTTACAGCTGTGGCCATACACTACATCTGCAGGGCTAGCTGATAGCCTAGGACCGGCCTGGACAATCGGACACAGAGGAAAAGGAGTGTCAGAGGGTGCGGTAGTGAATAGGGCGAAAGGGAGGTGTCGGGCGGGCACAGGGTGTGATTCTCAGGGAAGAGCAGCGCAGATGGGGGGAGGTTTATTACCCATGCATAAGACAGAGAGCGGGGGTGACCACTGCCTGGGTGAGATGCTTGCGAGGGTGGGGAGCCATGCTAAGGATCGACAGCGTGCACAGAGTGGGTCTGGTCAAGGCATCTAAAATGGCTGCCGTGCACGACAAAAGTGTGGCATTTGAAAAAAGACAAGATGGCGCAGACAATGTTTTTCAACACTTCCTGATTTCCTTTGAATCGAACGTTAACAGACGTTGGGGCATATTACCAAAGTTAAGCGATATTTATCCCTAACGATGCATTGCAAAGATTTTTTTACCGTCAGAAATTATCGCAGATAAACCTTGCTATTATCAAGGTTTATCGCAAATACGATAAAAAACGACCGCAATGCATTAATATCGCTGAAAACTCAGCGATATTCATGCATTACCGAGCTAATGCTCTTAGCCATGTTATCCACCTCCCATTGGATAACATGGCTAAGAACTGCTCAGGGCAGCTGTTACTTTTTGGAGATATTCGCGCTTATCTCGAATATTTCCAAAAGTTGATAATAGGAGATAGCGATGTTAGCGACTGTTTCCAGTCGCTAACATCTTGGCATGCCCACTTTGCATGTCATTAGTGATAAATATCACTCACATGCAAAGTGGGGCCCAAGATGGTCGCTATCTCCTACTAGCCGTCGCTAACTGGTGTTAGCAACAGCTAGGTAATACAGATATAATTTTATCTCCGCGAAGCGGAGCGCTGTTACAGATATATATCTTGTTTTTGAACGTTAATTTCTCAAAATGCACTGAAGCACATATATTGAGACCTAGCAAAGGCACATCGGGCTACCAGTCCCTAATATTTTACCAAGTTTCGTGAAAATCCATTCAGCCGTTCGATTATTATTATTATTTTTTTTTTTTTCCCCGCGGGGCCCTTTTAAAACCTCCACATCAAACCTAGGGGGTCAGCGAGGATCTACTATGCCCCCTTATGGTCATTTGTCCCTTCGCTTTGGCCTCCTCTTGTCTCTCGATCCTACCGAGAGACAAGATGGCGGCCGCTACGTACTGTTTGGAATGTTTACAGACACCGGAGAGCCAATCAGCTTCGCTTCGCAAAGCTCCGTAACGCGAAAAGTACGCGAAGCGGTGCGCTGTTACAGATATATATCTTTTTTTGAACGTTAATTTCTCAAAATCCACTGAAGCACATATATTGAGACCTAGCAAAGGCACATCGGGCTACCAGTCCCTACAATTTTGCCAAGTTTCGTGCAAATCCATTCAGCCGTTCGATTATTATTGTTATTTTTTTTTTTTGCCCCGCGGGGCCCTTTTAAAACCTCCACATCAAACCTAGGGGGTCAGCGAGGATCTACTATTCCCCCTTATGGTCATTTGCCCCTTCGCTTTGGCCTCCTCTTGTCTCTCGATCCTACCGAGAGACAAGATGGCGGCCGCTACGGACTGTTTGGAATGTTGACAGACGCCGGAGAACCAATCAGCTTCGCTTCACAAAGCTCCGTTGCGCGAAAAGTACGCGTCCTGGAGCGCTGCCCGGTCCGCTGTTACAGATATATATCTTTTTTTAAACGTTAATTTCTCAAAATCCACTGTAGCACATATATTGAGACCTACAAAAGGCACATCGGGCTACCAGTCCCTATAATTTTGCCAAGTTTCGTGCAAATCCATTCAGCCGTTCGGGCTAAAAGTGAGGCCAACCGCCCTATGGAAAACTCAATGTTAAAAACACGTTTTGGGACCCCCCTTTTTTCTCGACCCCCCCTGGACGAACCCCCCCCCAATTTTCAGGGGCTGCTCAGAAACAAAATGTGCCATTTTCCTGAAAATTTCAGCCAATTCCGTCCACAAACGCCAAAGTTATTAGACATAGAATTTTCAAAAAACCCATAGAGAAAAAATCCTAACTATATATACCTACTGGCGACCGCCAGTAGGTAATATATATATATATATTCACTGAAAAAACCATAGATTATAGACCATATATAGTTAGGAATTTGCATTTACAAAACCTTGAAAATTCACTGAAAAAACCATAGGTTAGAGACCATATATAGTTAGCTGGACATTTTATTGACATAAAACCAATGAAATTCCATATATAGTTAGTTGCACTAACTATATATCGCGCACCCGCAATCCACTGCTGATGATGTCACATATTACATCATTCATGACATGGTCAGTCACATCACTGATGACATCACTGATGACATCTCAAATGACATCACTGATGACATCTCAAATGACATCACTGATGACATCATCTAGTGTCTGTGTGTTTTTGTAAAGTTTAAATATGTTTTACATATTGAAGAATGAGTGGATGTATGGAAGACTGAGTGTGTGTGTGGCTGGCTGGGAGGTGTGTGACTCTGTGCATATTAATGTGTACTTGTATCAGTGATTGTATAAGAGAGTAAGTATGTGTTAGTATATGTGTGAAAAGTATGGTGTTCTGTGTTTAACTGTATAGATGAGGAAATCGAAGTGTGTATGAGTGCATATGATAGTGTTGTAATAATGAGTGACTGTATGTTATGAGTGATTGTATGGGTGAATGAGTGAATGTGTGTGTAGACGTAGGAATCAGTGAGTGCGTATGTAGTAACTGGTGTGTCATGATGTCATCAGTGATGTCATTTGAGATGTCATCAGTGATGTCATTTGAGATGTCATCAGTGATGTCATCAGTGATGTCAATGAAGTATGGTGTTCTGTGTTTAACTGTATAGATGAGGAAATGGAAGTGTGATTGATTCTTTACAGGACTGACTAGGTGTGTGAGTAACTCCATGGATGAGTGGCAGTGTGTGAGTGTCTGCATAGGTGTATGAGTGCATATGATAGTGTTGTAATAATGAGTGACTGTATGTATGAGTGATTGTATGGGTGAATGAGTGAATGTGTTTATAGACGTAGGCATCAGTGAGTGCGTATGTAGTAACTGGTATTGTTGTGTCATGATGTCATCAGTGATGTCATTTGAGATGTCATCAGTGATGTCATCAGTGATGTCACTGACCATGTCATGAATGATGTAATATGTGACATCATCAGCAGTGGATTGCGGGTGCGCGATATATAGTTAGTGCAACTAACTATATATGGAATTTCATTGGTTTTATGTCAATAAAATGTCCAGCTAACTATATATGGTCTCTAACCTATGGTTTTTTCAGTGAATTTTCAAGGTTTTGTAAATGCAAATTCCTAACTATATATGGTCTATAATCTATGGTTTTTTCAGTGAATTTCATTGTTTTTTTAAAAGCTAATATCTATAGCTGTAAAATATATTCTTTATTACGTGACGTATCACGTAGCCACGTGAGACGCCTCATGACGCGTCGCATAACCGTGACGTATCGGCTCTGCAGCGCAAACAAAACCCGTAACGTAAGCGTGCCGGAGCACGCTTACAGATATATATATTTTTTTTAACCTTAATTAGACAAAATCCACACGTGCACATATCTTGAGGCCTTGCAAAGGCACATCAAACAAACAGTCCCTACAATTTTGCCAAGTTTGCTGGAAATCTATTCCCTTAATTTTTTTTTTATTGTTTCTCTTGGTTTTCCCCTTGTTACGCTTACCGGGACGCTACCCGGTACGCGAACCGGACGCTCCAAAAACACAAGATGGCGGACTCCCGTTACGCTGCCGGTTAGCTGCCCGGTTCGCGTACCGGGAAGCGCCTCTACCACGAAAAATCACGGGGGACTTTAATATCCTCCTCATCAATCCTAGGGGGTCAGGAGGGGTTTACCTTACCCCCTTTCCTTCATTTCCCCCTTCTTTTTTCACCACATCTTGTCTCTCGAACCTACCGAGAGACAAGATGGCGGCCGCTCCGGACTGTTTACAATGTTGACAGCTACGCTGCCGGTTAGCTGCCCGGTTAGCTGCCCGGTGAGCTGCCCTGTGAGCTGCCCGGTTCGCGTACCGGGACGCGCCTCTACGGCGTAAAATTCGCAAAAAAATTTTATTTTTTTTTTTGCCCCGCGGGGCACTTTAATATACCCCTCATCAATCCTAGGGGGTCAGGAGTGGTCTACCTTGCCCCCTTTCCTTCATTTCCCCCTTCGTTTTTCACCACATCTTGTCTCTCGATCGTACCGAGAGACAAGATGGCGGCCGCTCCGGACTGTTTAGAATGTTGACAGACACCGGAGAGCCAATCAGCTTCGCTTCGCGAAGTTCCGTTACGCGTCAGGTACGCGAACCGGGGCGCTAACCGGTGCGCTGTCACAGATATATATATTTTTTTAATCGTTAATTTCTCAAAATCCACTGGAGCACATATATTGAGACATAGCAAAGGCACGTCGGGCAAACCATATCTACAATTTTGCCAAGTTTCATGTAAATCTATTCAGCCGTTCGAGCTAAAAGTGAGTCCAACCGCCCTATGGAAAAATGAATGGGAAAAACGCGTTTTGGGACCCCCCTTTTTTCTCGGCCCCCCCTTGACGAAACCCCCCCAAATTTTCAGGGGCTGCTCAGAAACAAAATGTGCCATTTTCCTGAAAATTTCAGCCAATTCCGTCCACAAACGCCAAAGTTATTAGACATAGAATTTTCAGAAATCCCATAGAGAAAAAATCCTAACTATATATACCCACTGGCTATCGCCAGTAGGTAATATACATATATAAACATATATAATCTGCATATCTATATAAATATAAATGCATGCATACATATACATATATGCATACATATATGCATGCTATTTACATGAAAGTTTTAAAAACACTAATAAAAGCAAAGCTAAAAAGCCACCTCATTACAAACAGAATGGCTTTAACTTAAACGAGGGCGAGATCTATTGCATTTTCAATGCTTGTTTACTTTGGTTCTATCAAGAAGGCATTCAGATGTGTCACACATTTGCCATAAGTTCTGAATGTTAGCACTCTAGTTGCTCATTAGATCACTGTAGTAAAGCTAGTGCTCACCAGGGAAGTCTGCTGCTAATCATGGTTTGCAGCCATTTTCCCGCATTTTTTATCCCGCAGACTTTCAGTCCGCATACCATTATCCCGCAAGGTCATTGACCTCGCATACCATTATCCCGCATTTTTTCAAAACGCATGTGCATTTATCACGCATGCCTTTACAAAGAATTACGTTTTAAAGGCATGTATGGTAAATGCATTTGCGTTGTGAAAACCACGATGACGAGAGAGGTAAGTGGGTTTGTGTTCATTTTTTCGTGGGTTAGTGATTGTGTAGTGTAGTGTAGTGTTGTGTAGTGTAGTGTTGTGTTAGTGTAGTGTAGAGTTGTGGTGGTTGTTTAGTGTAGGGTCATGCTGGGGGTAGTGTTTTAGGGTTTAGGGTTGTGTTGTAGTGTTTGCGTAGTGTAGGGTCATGCTGGGGGTAGTGTTTTAGGGTTTAGGGTAGTGTTGTAGTGTTTGTGTAGTGTAGGGTCATGCTGGGGGTAGTGTTTTAGGGTTTAGGGTTGTGTTGTAGTGTTTGCGTAGTGTAGGGTCATGCTGGGGCTAGTGTTTTAGGGTTTAGGGTAGTGTTGTAGTGTTTGCGTAGTGTAGGGTCATGCTAGGCGTAGTGTTTTAGGGTTTAGGATAGTGTTGTAGTGTTTGCATAGTGTAGGGTCATGCTGGGGGTAGTGTTTTAGGGTTTTGGGTAGTGTTGTAGTGTTTGCGTAGTGTAGGGTCATGCTGGGGTGTAGTATTTTAGGGTTTAGGGTAGTGTTGTAGTGTTTGCGTAGTGTAGGGTCATGCTGGGGGTAGTGTTTTAGGGTTTTGGGTAGTGTTGTAGTGTTTGCGTAGTGTAGGGTCATGCTGGGGGTAGTGTTTTAGGGTTTTGGGTAGTGTTGTAGTGTTTGCGTAGTGTAGGGTCATGCTGGGGTGTAGTGTTTTAGGGTTTTGGGTAGTGTTGTAGTGTTTGCGTAGTGTAGGGTCATGCTGGGGTGTAGTGTTTTAGGGTTTTGGGTAGTGTTGTAGTGTTTGCGTAGTGTAGGATCATGCTGGGGGTAGTGTTTTAGGGTTTTGGGTAGTGTTGTAGTGTTTGCGTAGTGTAGGGTCATGCTGGGGGTAGTGTTTTAGGGTTTTGGGTAGTGTTGTAGTGTTTGTGTAGTGTAGGGTCATGCTGGGGGGTAGTGTTTTAGGGTTTTGGGTAGTGTTGTAGTGTTTGCGTAGTGTAGGGTCATGCTGGGGGTAGTGTTTTAGGGTTTTGGGTAGTGTTGTAATGTTTGCGTAGTGTAGGGTCATGCTGGGGGTAGTGTTTTAGGGTTTAGGGTAGTGTTGTAGTGTTTGCGTAGTGTAGGGTCATGCTGGGGGTAGTGTTTTAGGGTTTAGGGTAGTGTTGTAGTGTTTGCGTAGTGTAGGGTCATGCTGGGGGTAGTGTTTTAGGGTTTAGGGTAGTGTTGTAGTGTTTGCGTAGTGTAGGGTCATGCTGGGGGTAGTGTTTTAGGGTTTAGGGTAGTGTTGTAGTGTTTGCGTAGTGTAGGGTCATGCTGGGGGTAGTGTTTTAGGGTTTAGGGTAGTGTTGTAGTGTTTGCGTAGTGTAGGGTCATGCTGGGGTGTAGTGTTTTAGGGTTTTGGGTAGTGTTGTAGTGTTTGCGTAGTGTAGGGTCATGCTGGGGGTAGTGTTTTAGGGTTTAGGGTAGTGTTGTAGTGTTTGCGTAGTGTAGGGTCATGCTGGGGTGTAGTGTTTTAGGGTTTTGGGTAGTGTTGTAGTGTTTGCGTAGTGTAGGGTCATGCTGGGGGTAGTGTTTTAGGGTTTAGGGTAGTGTTGTAGTGTTTGCGTAGTGTAGGGTCATGCTGGGGGTAGTGTTTTAGGGTTTAGGGTTGTGTTGTAGTGTTTGCGTAGTGTAGGGTCATGCTGGGGTGTAGTGTTTTAGGGTTTTGGGTAGTGTTGTAGTGTTTGTGTAGTGTAGGGTCATGCTGGGGGTAGTGTTTTAGGGTTTAGGGTAGTTTAGTTGTTTAGTGTATGCTAAAGGCATATTCGTTCTAAAAGTTTTCGTTATTTTAATTTGCGGCCTAATAGTACATGCAGGATTTTTTTTGCGGACTGATGGTATGCGGGATTTCGTCATATATTCGCTAATCATACTTTCTATGGCAAAATGAACCCCCTCATTTTGTTCCTTTTTAAATTAAATGTTTAAAGAGTTACCACTTTATTCCAATCAAGATGGCTTCAGGTGTGCCATACCTTTGTAATAAGTAGGACTGTTAGCACTCTAGTTGTTCTTTAGAACACTCTGGGACATTCTGTCATTGGGCTATAGTTGGGCTACATCTGGCTGATATTTGGGCTACATTTGTTTTTTTTTGTCTCTGGTGGCCATCTTTGGGCTACATGGGGCTACATTGGGCTACATTGGGCTACATTTGGGCTCCAACATATATATAGCCCAATGTAGCCCAATATATATTTTTCAAAGTAAATTTTCGTAAAAACCACTGGAGCCTATATCTTGAGACATAGCAAAGGCACATCGGGCTACCAGTCCCTACAATTTTGCCAAGTTTGGTGTAAATCCATTCAGCCGTTCAGGCTAAAAGTGAGGCCAACCGCCCTATGGAAAATTGCATGGGAAAAACACGTTTTGGGACCCCCCTTTTTTCTCGGCCCCCCCTTGACGAAACCCCCCCAAAGTTTCAGCGGCTGCTCAGAAACAAAATGTTCCATTTTCCTGAAAATTTCAGCCAATTCTGTCCTCAAACGCCAAAGTTATTCGACATAGAATTTTCAAAAATCCCATAGGAAAAAAATCCTAACTATATATACCTACTGGCTATCGCCAGTAGGTAATATATATATATATATATATATATATATATATATATATATATATATATATATATATATATATATATATATATATATATATATATATATATATATATATGAAGTAGATGGACGTCTAACAGCAATTCCTGCCGAAAAAGACAAGGCGAACCCAGTGATGGTGCGTGAATATTTTTATTAAACTCTAAACCATTCCGCCATGACGCGTTTTGGCCTAACGAGGCTTTGATCACATGACCGGGTCCAAGGGGCAGACCTCCTGCTTTTAAAGTGCAATGTGCCATTAATTCATAGACATAAAGAAAAGTTTCTTAATGTCAACTCATGCAACCTAACACAGTCTGGGATAATCCTAGTGCCAAATTTAAGGCATCTTTTAACCCACATTATGCACGAACTCAGAATTCACAATTATCAGCAATTTAGAATAATTATAAAACATATAAATAAATAAATATGCCTTAAGATATAAATACTCCATTTCATTGCTGATAAAATTCTGAGAAATGCACACCCAAAAGTTTACATAAAAGTAAGGCTAAAATTGTTAATAAAAACATTCCTGTTTAAAACAATGTAAAACTAGGAAATACATTTCCCCAAGCAAGCCAAATTCATAGATGTAAACAAAATGGATCCTGTAGGGATTTCCCAATGATTTTAATGGGAGAATCCACTTAATACTGCCCAAGTGGGCGAATAAATGTTGGTGTGCAAAATTGTGCTGTGCAAACTGCATTTTATAAATAATGGCAAAAGAAATCAGTGCAACCAGTGATATAATATGAAAGTGATGTTAAAAATATCAGTAAATTTAAATGGGTGTAGAAAACAGCGATTTGATATATTTACAAAGTACACAGTATTAGATGCTCAGTTCCTATATTTCACAATCATAAATATATTCATAAATATGTAAAACAATCCTCACTAGCGTTTAGCCCATTGGGTGTTTTTGTATCGAGCAAAATAATGTGCCTAGTTTCCAATTTACGCAACTGAGATTCTCGATTCCCTCCCCTCCTCTGGGGGGTGCACCGTGTCAATAACATAGTACCTCAGCTCAGTTGCATTTTTGCTGTGACACTCTTCAAAATGACGTGCGACAGGATACGCAATATCAGCATTGGTGATGGCCCTTAGATGCCGTAGGATCCTTTTGTACACCTGTGGTCTGGTACTTCCCACGCACCGCAGACCACAGGGACATTCCAACACATATACTGCGTACTCCGTCCTGCACGTCAATTTGTATTTGATCTTAATTGGATTAGTGTTGAAGGGTGTCATATATTCTGTCTATATATATATATATACATACATACATACATACACACACAATTATTTTTAACTTTTGGAACAGAGTCAGGTTACCATTTCAAATAGGATAATAGAAGGAAATACCACCATGCCACGATTTATATTTATGAATCTTAGGTGTTTGAATCACATGAAAAAATACTTTTACTTTACATTGGGCAGGAATTTCCAAAGCGATTAATTACAATTCTCCCAGGATCACACCAAAGGACGGAAATGCTGACTGTATGGTAGTGCAACAATTGTATGCTGTCCTAGAAGTTCCCAAATTTTATATTGAGTACTGGCAGATAATAAACTGAAAACAAAAATATGGGTGAGGTTGTGAATTATCTCTAGTGGATTCTCCCACTTGTCCAGATAACAATGCTACACCACTTGTGTGACTTGGCCTAATGCCCCCAACCGACACAAATGAAACCAGGGTCAATGAGAGTCCCTTCGCAAGGCTCCCTTTGCCCTTGGTTTGATGCATGCCTGTTGCGTGCTCTAGCACCTGCCACACAAGTGAGCTAGCATTTTTAATGGGACATGTTGGAGAATCCTGGGCTAAAGGAATTTGGTGGATTCCTGCTGATTCTGAAAGTTTATGTCACCGAAATGCAGGGAAAGCATGCTATTTAAGGTATAATTGTGGTTTGCAGGGCATTGCGGGTAAGAAACTTTCTGAGATCCAAGCAAGGCATTCCACCCTGGACTCTCCTAGGTGTCTAGGTTTCAGAAATATCTGGGTTTTTTAAGTTTCACTTGCCAAAAAGACACTGCTACTCCCATTGCCATATCAGATCATTTTTGTTACAGGATATATTACAGTCTACACATTGTATTTTAGGGCCTAGGAGCATTAGGCCTACCCACAGAAGTGAGATACAATTTTCTTATTAGACGACTTAGTGGAATGATGGTTGGAAGGAAGTTTGTGGCTCCCCACAGATTCCAGAACTTTCCATCACTGAAATCAGATAAAAATGTATTTTTTAACACATATTTGAGGTTTACAAGGGATTCTGGGTACAACAACCTGGTGAAAGCCACGTAAGTCACCTGATCCTGGATTCCCCTAGGTGTTTAGTTCTCATAAATGCACGTGTTTGCTTAGTTTCCCTAGGTGTCTATTGAGCTGGAGCCCAAAATCCACAGGTACCACCTTTGAAAAAACTGGTCAATTGTGAGTGGGAAAATGTGGTGTATTCCTGTTGCGTTTTTATCCACCTTTTGTCCCAGGTGCTAGGCCTACCCACACAGGTGAGGTACCATTTTTATCGGAAGGCATGTGGAAATACAGAATATTGGATATTTATTATTACCAATGGGATTTCACTGCATTGTTTCCTTTCAAATGCAAGCCAGTGTGCAAGAAAATTACTTTTTGAAAAATACCCTCTAAATCATATATTCGTACAGGTACACACAAATTCAGAGATATACAAATAACCACTACTCCTAAACTACATACCTTAAGTCCATTTCAGAAGTACATTGGTTACCTTGATACCTATTGATACCTATTTTTCACTCTCCATGTTTCACCATATGACTTGGTCTATACGCAATACACAATGAAAAATCATTGGGGCATATTCTCAATGAGTTATCGCTGAGTTAATAGCATTTTATCACAGCCAAAGTTGCGATAAATGTATCACCCCATTCACAAGCTGGTGCTAACAGCCCGTAGCACCAGTTTACCTGTGACAGCAGCCGCAAAAAACATCGCCACAGATGACCACCACAACTATCGCTAATGAGATGCAGAGTAGGCGTTCCCGTGCCAAAAGCAGCAACATCACCACTCCACAACATTCTCAACGACCAGCCAGATTGGTGATACAACCACAAAACATGCGATAAGGTGTGTTAGCAGTAGGAAATTAACACCTGCTCTGACCTGGTGTGAAGTCAGACCACAGTCTGCACTACAAATGGGAGCCAAGCCCAGAGCCATACCTGAAGATCAACAGATGCCATGAAGCCACTGAGCATGCAGCTGGGAGCCCCAACAGGAACACGACACCCCCCACCACCACCCCCAGGACCCCCCCTCCCCGGGCAACCCCCAGCCAAAGACATGCCACATCAACTACACGGAATCATGTAGCAAATAATCCCCCTGATGTCACACAATCATATCTGGTGACATGCATGTGTTGTCACAAAAATGACCATCACACAATAATTAACAAATGAAGTTTATTCAAATAAACACTTAACAGAAATGAAGACACGTGGCGGCTCCCCTCGGGACAATCTGTAGGTCACAGCCTTCTAGACAAAAATCATGATGATAAGGTGTGTGTTGCGCACATCAAAGGACAGAGAGAGAGCGCGAAGGAGACAGAGAGATACAGAGAGACAGAAAGAGAGGGAGAGAGAGAAAGACGGACAGAGAGGGGTAGAGAGAGATAGATGGACAGAGAGGAGGAGAGAGGGAAAGACGGAGAAAGACCGAGAAAGACGGAGAAAGAGGGGGAGAGTGATAGATGGACAGAGAGGGAGGAGAGAGAGACGGACAGAGAAGGAGAGAGAGAGATAGACGGACGGAGAGGGGAGATAGACACAGATAACAGAAGAGATGGACAGGGAGAGACAGTGCTGACTCTGCGCACCCAGGCCACACTGCTCACCTGCTGCCAGGTCCAACATCTGAAACAGATCCATCACCTGAAACAGAGTCCAGACACTTGAATGGCAAAGTACATACAATTGCACACAACATCATCGCCTGCCCAACCAGGCACACCCAGGCAGATGCACCCCAGACCCTCCCGCCGCCCAGAGGTGACAGCCCACCCCTGCACACCAATGCCTCAATGCTCACCTTCTAACACCGTCATGTAGAAATGAGGGCCCACCATGGGCAGCTGCAAGCCACAAGCCCCGGAGCCCTTGGACATGGCACCCGCCACATCATGCATCCCAGCTCCGCAGGCCACCAGGTCTCACTTTTGATTCTGGATCTTGATTTCGCCATGGCAGAGGACATACCAGTGCATCCGGCACCATAGCAGGCTTCACACCCGCTCAGCCTTATAGGTGCCACTAACTCTGAGATCCAGGAGGCGACGTCATGTGACAATTGGCCCCCGCTGTCCGCTGGCAGTAGCAACAACATTTACAGACAGGTCCTGAAGAAAGCTGTGGACTATCAGTCCAGAAGGCTGAAACATGTCGACCTTATTCATAAGCAGTGATGGTTGAAACTGATGTTTGCACTGTTTTTAATAAGGATTACAATAGATACTCTAATAAAAGGTTTTTCTCTTGTAAATCCTTTCTTAATTTTCACTTACACATTTGCACTGCACTCATCACTCCCATATATTATTTTGTATCACTTCTATGGGTTCCTGAGAGCCCGATTACTCTTGTTTCTCTGTTCCTCCTACATGACCCTGTTAAGATATAATCCACTAAATACCCCTCTATGAGTAAGAGGCACGGTGGATGGTAGGATGGATACCCAGATGATGATATTGATCACTTTGGTGAGTGATAAGAAGGGTCTCTTTACTTGATAATTTCTTTCTGTGGTACTCTTCATGACATAGGTGGTCAGTTATCCTTTCCCCCTGTTAGGTGGCTAGTACATCAGACCCCCAAATTATTCATTTGGTTTTGTATAACATAACATAACATAACATAACATAACATAACATAACATGTGTGCCATTGTGCCAATCTCCCCCCATCCCTCCCGTCCTTAGTTGTTACTCAAACTGCTGCTGTTGTGTCTGGTCATGTTGAGCAGTGTCCCGTCTTCTCACTGATGACTGTGGACACCATTTCCTCTATATCGTCCGGCTCTTCCTGTGGCACAGGACTCCCACCTCCAGTCTGCACTGCTGCCTTCCTTTTGTTGGAAAGTTTCAGCTTGGTTTTGCGCTTGACGTCATTCCAGCTCCTCTTGACCTCTTCCATTGTCCTCTTTAGCACTCCAACTGCATTCACCTTGTCCACAATGGACTGCCATATTCCATTTTTGGTTGCCAATGACAGAGTGGAGATGATGAACAGTTCTTGATGGTGTTCTACCACTTCCGTTATCAGGATCCTGTTTTCCTGTGGAATGAACTCTTCTTCTCCATGGCCTTCCCTGACCCCGAGGTACCAGGCAGGTCCTCCGGGGGGCTTGTGGGGTTATGGTTCTCCTCCGTACTCGCTCAGCAACATCCATTGTGTTTAGCTGTTGTTTGGCATTTGTTTGTCTGTTTTTTTTATACTTTAATGGTGATTTTTCCCACCTGACGCGTGTGAATTGCAGGCCTGGTGCTGGTTTTCGCAGATTTTTTTATCGTGATTAGCTTCATCGCAGCTTTTTTTGCATTCATGTTTCGCATTTTTGCGTCGTGGCGTTGATTTTGACGCAGCCATTTGATGCGTTATCTGATGACTATCGCATGGTACCGCTGTGTTGTGAATACTTAGTTGATACAACGTTATTTTCCCGCGATAGACTGCGATGTTGAGAGTTGCGTTAAGTTACTTTTGCAATGGTGATCACACGTTCTTGAGAATATGCACCATTGTCCGGTGCAGCCCAGTTGTTATCTCTCTGTACCTCAGGTCCCTAGAGAACCTACAAACCCTATACATCCCAACAACCAAAACAATCTAGCATTCGTAAAGGTACATTGCTTTTGTAAATTGGATATCAAGGTAAAAATGTACAGATAAAAATATTGTCACTAATGGCAATTTTTTCCTACTTGTTTTTAATATTTGTTTATTTCAGCAGTTTGCTTGTTTGAGAAAACCTTGAAGAAGCTGTACATATGGCCCCTTGATGAATTCAGTGTTTTGTTTTACTTTTCAGAAATATATAGCTTTCCTGGATCACAGTTTGTTGATGCCATTACCCGAACAAATTTATCCAGAGCACTTTTTTCCTATTTTCCCCACAAAAACCTAAATGTAGCCAATATTTTGGCTATTTTCTTGGTCCCCTCCAGTAGTATTGATAAACCCTTGCTATCTGTAGAATCCGCAGGATGTTGGAAAAGTAGGATACAAATTTGGCGTTGAAAGCTTATGTGGACGAAAAGTTATGGAAGCCTAGGCGCAAACTACTATTAATAGGCAAAAAAAGGCTAAGCACTGGGGGGAGTGGACGCCTACAGCGAAAAGGTTAATGGGGTGAAGAATGTAATGAACATCATGACTGGAGTCAGGGACAGAAAAAACAACTGTGATACTCAGAAGGATTGGTCTATTGGACTGGAATTAAAGAGTGACAAACAAGCAGATATTGCAACACAGGTCGTTCATTTTTTATTTATTTGTTTACAGATTTATATAGTGCGAATTCCACCTGAATGTATTGGGGCGCTTTACATGAGCACCAGTTATATTACACACGGACACATTCATTTTTTTGGTAGGCAAAGGAAGATTAAGTGATTTACCCAGAATCATAGGATGTGAAGTCGACCCTGAGGTTCGAACCTTGGTTTCCCAGCTCCAAAAAGTTGGCAGTCTAGCAGGGAGAGCACATCCTCTCATTCCAAGGAGGCACTGCCATTATTCATAAAAGAGTCACAGAGTGCATTACCGTACATTTTTTCCATTTATATTGAGAGCAGAAATATTGCTGCCAACAATGACATCAGGCAGACATGAACCTCTACAAAAATACAGTTGCCCTTGCATCCATTTTTCTGATCAAGTTTCAGGTTTGCATAGCAGGTGTTTATGAGGCTGCTCTGAATGTGGAATTATAATCTATGACGCCCGCTCCTGCCTATATAATTACACACATTGCAGCAAGCAGTGGTCCCTTCTGACAGCCTACAGACATTCCTATTATCCTGACATAAGTTCATACTCGTTTTTTTTATTATTTGTACATAATGAATGAAATTTTAAACATCCTGAAGGCAGGATAATTTCTGAATGCCCTAATATTGCAAGCACATTAAATAGGGCTAATTATGACATTTCTTTAGAGGTAGGAAGGAAATGCCTGATAAGAAATCACCATTTCAGGCCAGTATTCCCACCCACAAAACATACAATTACAATATTTGTTGAGGCCCCATGTATGTACCTTTGTTAAGGTCGCAAATGGCCCAATGCACAGAATATGGCTTTTTGCGACAGGACGTAAGGCTTTCCCAATGTACTAAACCCTATTTTGCGATTCTGTAACCTATTACCTTAGCGCAAAATGGGTTTGCGATTCGCTATTAGGAACTCAGCACGACTCTTAATTGTGTATGTAACATATGAAACAACTACATAAGGCATGACAACATCAGTGTCTTTCTTTCTCATTGTCAAGTGATACCAACACACTACATATTTATTTTGGGTAAAAAGATTTCTATCTATGAATTTAGTCTTTATGTTTGACTAATGGAAACAGCAGTTGTCAGAAATGCTTCTTTATTAGGTGTTTAAAATTCAAATCACAGCTGAGATGTATGTTACATTGTACAAAAACAGCAGTCAGGGCGACTCATCTTCAGTGCAGATGTTCCCTATTGTTCACAAATAGACGCCTGTGCACAATAAAGGAAAATAAAAATAGAAATTACTCATTTCCTGATTAGCTGCAACATTCATGCGAGGCTGCAAATGAGCATGATGTGCCACTTTCTTTCAAGCTTAGCAAATAAAATAAATCAGAACTGCACTGAGCAAAATGCTTAATATGATTATTATTTTAGCCAAACTACAATTACGGAATTACCAACATCCTGTTCATGATACTTTTGTCTTAAGTCTGTCGATTCAATAAAATAATTTTCCGAAGTGGATATTGGAATTATAAATGTCAGAAAATGAAAGGAGGATGAGAAGGATCCAAACGCTGAACCAATCTCCCGCCCCATAAAAACATGAACGAATATTTCTGCCACTCAATACATGCTTGAACTATAAATGAGAACAGAGGAGCCATTAAAAAGCTGCCAAATGGTTCGACACACTTTACATCTGCAGGCACAGTACATCAATCAATTAGCATCAATTCCTAAAGGCTAATCGAAGAAACGTAACAAAATATTGTAAAAAAATAAATATACCAACCACATGTTCTTTGTATTTCTTGTAATGAAATGCATGAGCACATGATATTTCCAATTACCGACTGCTTTCAGAATAGATATTGGGTGCTTTACTGTCTGGGTGAGCTTGTAATGCCATTAGAGGCATAAAGGCTAATCTTTTTTATGAGCCTGGAGGAAATATAATGCTAACAACGTTACATACTAAGCCGTATAGTTTAGGACATTCTCGAACGTGGCAGTTGTGCAATAGGAATAAGGGCATTTGGTTTGACGTTTTAAGCTGCCGAGGTCATTCAAATTAAGCTTTTCAATATTTTCTATCAGTCTAAAAAAAGAACAACTGCCCAATGTTTGAAATATAAAAGCACGCAAATTTATAAAGGAGCATGTATCTGTTCACTTAAAGACATTCTCTGCAGTCATGAACGGTTGTTAGTTGCTTTGATATCATTTTGCATTTGGAGGTTTTCTGATCATCTAACAAACAGGACTTTTTCATGTAAATGCCACCATCTGGTGGTACCCTAAAGCTGCTACTTTGCCCAACATTTACGCTATCTACTTTTAACATGGAAAACGTATGGAAGAATGTGTGCATGCATGTATGAGTGGTACTTATAAATGCAGATCCAGTTACAAAGTAATGGAACACTGTGCAATGGGAAATGGAACACTGAGTGTGAATTCTACCTAAAGTTGCAGAGAAAATGGGACAGAGACGGATTGGGAGTGACACCAAAGATAAATCAGGATTAACTGGAAATTGAGGAAGAGTATGTTTGTACCTCCCATTGGACAGGGGCCATTTTTGACACTTTTTTTGGGGAAAGACAACTAGGAAGTAAGTGTCAATTTCCTAAGTCTTAGCATCACACTGAATTAATATTCTAACAATAACCTTGCAACCCCCCACCAACTATTACCCACCCCTTAGCCTCTCCAGCCCCTCCCCCAGATCTAGTTGTCAAATGTAAACGCATTTCAACCACAGAATTTCTATTTTCACTTATTAGCTTTTCATCACTGTCTTCTTCTGTCTTCCCTCGCCAGGTCCAGGCTGTCACAAAGGACAATGTTGTATTTCACATACTTTTCACCTCCAATACTTCCTACTTATTTTCCGCCCGTAACCTGAGGTCTCCTTTTTCCACATGCTTCCAGCAAATATCCTTCCATTTGAAAATGTAAAGACCTTCACTTTGCCTCACTAGTTCACACAGCAGACCTTCTCTATTCATCTCTATTCATCTGTGCAACAGGGTGGGTAAAGGGTCCGTGGTGTGGTGAAAAGTGAAATTAGTTCTTCATGTCCCCACATCTCAATGGGCAATAACACTGGAAAAAAAAATCCAAAAAAGCAAAGCTGCGCTTGTGTCTTATGTAGTCATCCAACAAACTTTCAGCCCTTTGCCTTTTGATCCACAATACCCCAAATCCCCTTTTTCCCAAGGTATTAGAGAATATTCATCCACATCCTCGTTATATTGTACTTGTCAAGTTGCCTCAACCACATTCTCTTTACCTGGTATACTCCTTATGCTATGCCCCATCTGTGGTGAGTTTGACGCTCCCTTAATTACGAACACCATGTGCCTACAGAGTGCCCTCTCTGGTGCAATAAACTTACAGTAGAATCCCAGGTGGCCGAGGATCTCTTGAAATTTTCACAGATCACACTATTGTCTGACCAAGACCTAGAAGAGAGAAACAAAGTTGGAAAAGATACACCCACATGTGCAAGACCTAGAAATGCGATGTGTACAGTTGGAGAAAAGAATATGCTCCCCAACTGACTTTCTTGAGGGCGCGGAGGGGAGATCCAAAAGACACAATATGCGATTGGTTGTGGTTCCAGAAAAGGCAGAGGGACTAAATATGGAGATGTTTTTAGGAGAATGTCTGGAAACAACAGTGCTACAAGGCCACCCGTTCCGCTTGTTCTCAGTCAAACAAGCGCATAGAATACCTGTGAGGATCCCGGCACCCGGAAAATTCCCCCGACCAATCTTAGCTCGATTGATGAACTATAGGGATCGAGCCAACATTCTCCAACTGTCCCGTAAACATGGCTCATGACTGATTGAAGGGAAACAAGTAAATGTTTCACCTAACTACACAACAATGGTCCGGAAACGGAGGGGAGCGTTTATGCCAATTAAGAAAGTGCTGAGCCAATTAGGATTCGAATGTGCTCTTATATTCACTGCAAAACATAGAGTGGTATACAAAGACACAGTGCACTTATTCTCTGTACAGGAAGCAGGGCAATGGTTGGCAAATCAAAGGCTATCATCTGAACAAGAGGTGAAGTTGGAGCCTAAAGCAGGTTGGCAGTTTAGAAAATCCAGGAGATGGCAAGAGGCGAACCACAGATCCTCCCCGATGCACGCCAAGATAAAGGCAGAACAGGAACGAGCTGTGGATGCAATCAAAAAATGTAAAGACCTGATGGATAATATTAAATGTAGGGCAATAGAATTTGAGGATGGAGTGGGACAGGGTCGCGTGGTTTAGACTCATAGAGTGATGGTGAATGACTGCCAGTTGTCACTCCAATGACATCTGATCATACTGTCTGAACCTGCGATCCATTCATATTCTGTAGAATTTGAGTACCTGTGTTATCTTTCCACAGTGCACAACAATTCTGAATGCATCTCTATGCTTTAAGTGAATTTTCTTTGAACAATTTTCTCATGTGTGCATGCCAGGTGTGTAGTGCAGTGTCTCCAATCTTGCACTGTCTGATCAATGGGACTATGTTTTGGAAGTGGATCTCCACTTGACAACTCTGGTTGCGCTTAGCTTTAAAACTAGAAGGATTTTCTTAGATAATAAAATTAACTCTGCAGTGTTTTGAGTGTGCATTTGTGTTTATTAATTAACCTTGGGGAGAGGATGTAGTCTAACAGATGGGGCGGTCAACCTCAAATCTGGGGAACCAGGTTTGAGTCTTGGCAACAACGCTCAACATCCTGTGATTCTGGGCAAATCACTTAAACTCCCCTTGCCTAACAAAAAATGAATGTGTCCTTATGTAATGTAACTGGTGCTCAAGTAAAGTGCTCTGATACCCAAAACCTTCGGGTCAAGTTTGCGCTATATAAAACTCCGGAGAAAGATAAAGAAAAAAAACCTCTTATTTAGTGGTTATCAAATTAATGGCTTCCAATCATTAGTTGTTCATTTCTTGAAGTATCCAAATATTCAAACCGTGCCCAATGCATTCTGGGTCATGGGCCCTTCTTTAATGGCATCTGTGCCAAAAATCTATGAATGTCTACTCAATTCAGCTCTTACATATGTAGATATCTAATCTATCCACATCGCAATGTGCACAGGAGGGTGTATTGGTTTAGGGGTGAGTGCATTGTGTCTTTTTTAAGAAAAAGCATCTCCATGTTTAATCGATAATGTGTGCTCATACTTTAAAACAATAGCAGTGCCTTACTAAAAAAACATGCATCATAAACAGAATGGAATGAACTCATAAAGCCTGTAGCACTCAAACAACAAAACTTTTAACATGACTTCGAAATGTGTGTTACACGATCACAATGTACACCCAGGAGATGTGTCTCACCATGCAGACCTCTCTGTTCATGCAATCTTACCAAGCTTGTAACAAGTCTCTCCACGTAATCAAACTCAAATTAACTTACCTGTTCCGTTCGATAACTGCCTTGCATCTCCCAAGTTGTTAGTTAACCTTCATTGTGACAAATTGACTTCCCCTCTTTGGTGTAATCAACAAATGCGTGTGAGCATGTACATAGTATGTGAACCGAGGTCACATACGCCGTATCCAGAGACTCCCTGTTAAAGGTAAATCTCATTTTCCATGTATTAAATGAGGAGTGATTTCCCTCTTCAACCTAGGTCTTAAGCACTCCTCAGATTTACATGTAACAGAAATAGGAGTATAAAAATTGAACACAATGAATGAAGAAACAAAATAATTCATTCCTATAACAAAAATGTAAATCCTAAAGTTTCCTCAAATCGTAATGTTTAATGGATAAAACATATATTCCGGGGGACACCTGGGAAGCCCATTATTCAAAAAATGTTAACAAAAAAGTGGGACGTTTGACAGCAGTTATGGAGGCAAGTAGCGATTGTAATTTGGAGTCAGCACTAACATTAAGTCTCTCACTCTCCCTTTCTGAGGTTGAGGTAGCCTTAAGGAAGGGCATTTCACTAAAAGCTCCGGGGCAGACGCAGTCCCCTTAGATCTTTTTAAAAACAATGTTGAGGTGTGGGCTCCATTGTTATTAAATGTATTCAGAGCGGTTGTGGTCGGGCGTATCCCCACTTCATGGCAAGAGAAGGTAGTGGTACCAATTTTTTAAAAAGGAGATAAAAGTGACCCGTGCTGTTACAGGCCAATATCGCTGATAGATGCTTCCTGTAAGCTGATGGGAAGGGTGATACTGGCCCGCCTGGAAACTTGGGCGGAATCATCTGGTATCATCGTGGATTCGCAGTATGGGTTTAGGTGAGGCAAAGGGACTACAGAGCAGTGCCTGAACCTGGCACTAATTATGGGTAAGTACATGAAGGCCAAGGGTGGTTGTATTCACCTGGCCTTCATGGACTTATCCAGTGCCTTTGACACTGTATGTAGAGATGAATTATGGCGGATGATGGAGGTCATGGGGTTTGAGGAAGCGCTGGTTACCCTGCTTCGTAGATTACATGCTGCCACCACCGTGAGGATTAAATTTGGCCCCGGAGGTGGGAAGACAAAATCTATCCTATCTACTGAAGGTGTTCGCCAGGGCTGTATCCTGGCGCCCTTTTTGTTTTTGGTTTACACAAACGGTTTGGAAAGCTTTCTATTGGAAAAATGCTCAGATTTCCCGAAAGTAAATGGCAAGCAGGTGCCTATGTTATCCTATGCAGATGACACTGTGTTAATGACCCTCACTGCTAATAGCATGCAAACTTGTTTGAATGTTTTTAATGATTTTATGCAAGGGCTAGATCTTAGGGTTAATTTCACAAAGTCTTTTGCTATGGTTTGTGGCCCTAAAGGGGCAAAAACTCGTAGGTACGTGGTAAATAATCTTACCATTGAAAAAGTTGACCATTTTAATTACCTGGGAAATGTATTCAATAAAACTCTGAGCTGGGATCCTTTAATATTATCTTGTGTCCAAAAGGCTACTCAATCTATAGCGGCCCTCTTTCGTTTTTCTAGTAAACTGGGCCAAAAACCGATTGCAGAATTAAAAACTTTGTACAAAGCTAAATGTTTGTCTGTTGCAACATATGGGGCAGGGGTGTGGGGGATAGATAATTGTACCAAGATTCAAGTCATGGAAAATAAGTTTATAAATCGTCTTTTATCAGTCCCATCCAGTTCCTCTAATATCTTCTGTCATACCGAGATGGGTCTAGAATTTGTAGGTGATATTATACATGTCTCTCCTTTGCTCCTAGGGGGCAAAATTTGGCAATCTGAAGATCTGAAACTTACGAAAGAAATTTAAAAAGACTGCATTAAACTTGACCATGCTATGCAAATCCCATGGCTGTTATATGTGGGGGGAACTCTGCATAAGATTGGCTTGGGCCACATATACGAAAACCCTGAATCTGTTGTGAAGGGTGTAAAACCAATAATTAAAAATGCCTATCGTACCACCTTGGGTATGTTAAGAAATATTGATTATACATCATATAATGGGGGCAAACTGCAGCAGCAGTTTTATTTGTCATTTACGATGCATACCCAATGGCGTATTTACTTAACAAGATTTCATTTAAATACTCTGCTTTTTCTTTTTCTTTTCCAAAACAAGGGGGGTGGTGTGAGAGGCTACCCCCTTGCCCTTGCAATAATAAGGTTTCGCAAAGCACCCTGCATCTCTTTCTTTTTTGTACCTTGTATAAAGACCCCAGAAATCGGTTTGTTAAGCCTGTCTTATTGAATGTTGGACCCTGTAATTACAAGGAGGGATACGAGCATTTAATGTCATTGTCTACCCCAGCTATATGTAGTGCTGTGCTTAGCTTTATTAGGCTGGCGCTCACTATTAGAAAACGATATTGATTAGCACTAATGGAAACTTTATGTGCCCATCTGTTATATTTGTGGTAGACCAATTGTTTTCCAAAGTAGAAGCACGTTTGCACTTTTACTCAGATGAATTGTACTAGTTCCATGATTATATATTATATTTTGTTTTAAATTGTATACTTTTATGATTCTGGTTTTTTTCTGAATCGAAATAAAGTTTATATTGACTTGACTTGATAAAACATATATATCTGAAATTATTTGTGTATACACTTTATAAAAATCATGAATATTCTAATATGTCGTTCATCCCTGAGGGCTGCATGGTTTCCAATTTATTAATCCAAAACAATTCAGTTTTCACCAATTGTTTGTGTGGATCTGTATCTGGTTTGATGCTGACTGCTTCCAAAATAGTGAATCATAGTTGGCCTATGTTATGCCCTGCTTGAAACCAATGCATAGCTACACTTGAATTTATGTTCTGGTTTCGGATATTGATTTTATGTTCAGTGATGCGTATTTTGATTTTCCTCTCTGTTTTTCTAATGTACAATTTGCTACATGGGCACTTGAGGGTGTTTATAACATTCTTGGTGTTGCATGTAATTGGATGTTGAAGTTTGATTTTACTGCCTTTGGTGGCGTCGGATAAACAATTGCCTATAATTACATGATTGCAGTGTGTGCAGTTCAGGCATAATTGCATGCCGTTGTGTTGAACCTTTTCCGTGGTTTTCTTGCTTGATAACAATACCTTGAGTTTTTTCAAAGCGTTTGTAGGCAAACATGGATTTTTGTAGAAATAAATCCTTTAGATCTGGTTCGTTTTGGATGATTTCCCAATGCTTGTTGATTATTGCTTTGATTCTGTATGCTTTAGTCTAGTATATCAATACGCATACCATGGCTTTGGTTTCTTATATTGAGGTTTTGGTTAGCAATTCCATTCTGTCCAGTTGCGCTACTCGATTCAATGATTCTTCAATCACTCTAGGTAAATATTCATGATATTTGAATCTCATGTTGAATTTATCATTGATGACTGCTAAATCCTGGGGATCCAAGACAATTCTCATATGCCTGATGAACTGTGAGTAGGGTAAATGATGTTTAAAAGCCGTTTGGTAAAAACTCTGAAAGTGTAAACTATTATTCCTGTCTGTGGGTTTGGAGTACAGAAATTGGTCTTGATGCCTGATGATGTAATTTGTGTGAGAGTATTCAAGAAGGAAATGCAGCGTTTAGTAATCTGATGAGTGAATTTTATGTGATTGTTGCATTGGTTGAGATTGATTATATTTTGTTCAAGTGAGTTTTGGCTGCTTTTCCATATAAGAAAATTATTATCAATGTATATTTTGTACGTTACTAGGTGTTGTTACCACTCATCTTGATTCAATACGAAATCATTCGCAAATGTTGCCGTAAAAATGTTTGCATATGATGGAGCTCATGGAAAGCCCATGAATTCCGTTATATGGTAAATAAAAACCGTTTTTTCCATTAAAAGTAGCTGGGAAAGAGTACAAAATTTAAAAGTTCAATAAAAAAAGTGTTCTTAGTACCTATTGACCCTTGTTTTTTTTAGCTCCCATTCCGCCGCTCCCGACCCTTTATTATGTGGAATTGAAATATACAAGGAGCTCACATCTATTGTACATATTCACCATGCCAGAAGGAACTATGATGGATTCAACATAGATCTGTGACTGAGGGTGAGTGTCTGACAAGTTGTAGCTCTCAGTCCATCATCTCTTTGTGTATGCTTTGTTCACCCTAGTTTGGCTGGGTAACCCCTTCAGGTCCCACTTCTTCATGTACCATCTGACACGGTCTTTTGATGCTCTTCAGCCTTGCCTATTACCCCACCCAATTGCCACAATTCCTTTTCTGCAACATGAAATACCTTATCCTTTGTAGTGCTTGCTTGTGTTGTCACTCAACTATTCATTTCTAAACAATTCTCACTTATCCCATAATTTTTTCAGAAATTCCTCAAATATGCAGGCATCACACACACCTCCCTTGACCATTCCCTTCTCCCCCTGCCATTTGTGAACCCTCAATGTCCTTTTTTCCGTCCCATCCTGCCCTCCAGTTTTCTCATATTCACTCTCTGGGGCATACTTATGTGCCCCTTTGCGCCGCTCTTGCAGCACCCAACATGGAGCATTAGCTACGCAAATTATAAATGAGATTCATGAAGCCACGCAGGCCACCTTGTGTGGCACTGAGTGGCTTCATGAATCTCAAGTAATGCTACACAGCGTAAATGTCTGTTTTGCATCACTTTACGTCAGAGAACACCCATGGATTTTGACGCATTCCCTGATTTATCTGAAGTGGAAGACCTGAGATAGCACTAAAAGCTACACCTCCACAGGTGCGGTGTAATGAGGAGAAAAAAAATGTCTCCTAATTTGTTCCTTTTTCTATTTTTGCTACATTCTGAAGCACACATCAAAAGAGGAAAAAGCCTCAGGAGATTGTTTTTGTGCAGGAAGGTGCACAGTATTGACAAACACGGTCCATTCCTGCCCATTCCCTGTCGTTGAGTACAGCACAGCAAAGTGACTTGCTGCGCTGCACTACGTGACTTGGTCATAAATATGTCGCTCCATGTCCTGCACATGGGTTCATAATGACCCGACAATATTGACCATTTATCCCTTTGGACCCATCTCTCATGTTGTAGTCCAAAGGAAATCCGCCACTTTTTCCTTCCGTGCTTAGTTTCCTATCATCTTGGGTACGGCTCAATATTCACATCACCCCTACACCCTTCTGTTCTGTCAAGGGACCTTCTACTCTGGTCATTCTCTGCCCTTCAGGCATCTTCACCTCCGATACCATCCTTTTCCAATACCCTTCGCCTGCTGCCCTCACAAACTGGCTTTTACAGCTCCTTTTATGAATAACTTTCCTCCTCCCTTGGTGAGACTTTCAACTCTTCTAGCTGCCTCCATTTTCTGCGCAATGCTTGCAGAGTTCATTAATTCTTTGGCCTCCCGATGTGCCTTTGATCGCCTAGCCCAGGCACCCTGTTTTCTCAATGCACTTCAATCAGTGCCCTAACAGTAGTCCCTGAGAGTTTATTGTCCTTATGCCACTCCTTTCAAAGTTGCTCTCATGTCATGTCAAGTCACGGTCATCTTTCCCCTTTTGAGGTCAAGGGGCTGACCATCTCTTCCAGTCATTGATGCCCATATCAAGGTCTCAGATGTTTATTACACTGCTACAAGCTGTTTTGTGGCCCTGCTCTTCGAAATAGGGATCCTGATTAGGTCTTCGGGCATCCTCTTCTCAAGGTGTCTGCCTGCAGGGTGGTTCTTACATGCTGTGGCCTCTTGCCGCCAAGCTGCTCTGTGTGCATCCCTCCCTGTGCTGCAACCACCCTCACCCTCCTCTGGGTCTTGTCTCCACAATACTGGGGCCTGCACCTGTGACCTTCCCAGGAGGAGCTACTTGTCCTGCCACCCGCTAGTGGACCATGGCCCTATCTGTGGCCATGTCCCTCTGCTTAAATTGGGCTGTAGCTGCTGACTATTTCTTTGAAGGTTGTGACCCCTCCATCTCAGGGTCTAGCTTGTTCTCTTTTCCTAGCCTTCCACCAGGGAACTACATTATCTGTTCAGGCGGGGCCTGTGTTCACACACACTGAGGCAGGGATACCTGCTCATAATATCTTGTACCCCACCCCTGCATTGCAGAGGGTGCACCACTTGCTGTACCCAGAAATTATATTTCCCTCTGAACAATCAGACACTTCAGCAGAGACGTAGGTTTCCCATAGCCAACAATCTCAGCTTCCTGCGACACATCTTCCATGGCTCAGCTTCAATGGAAATGGTGGTTTCCTCACCTTCCATGCGGTTTCCACCATGTTACCACAAGGGGTGCTTCTCTAGTGTGTGTGAATAATACCCCCTCCGCTAGCCCATGATGATAGCACTATAGGAAAGTGTTGTAAGTAAGCCGTGTTGGATTTCCGATTTAAACTTTCACAGCGTCTCAATCGTTCTCCGGGAGGGGAAGGTTGGGTCTGTGTGTTGTTTGTTTTGAGTTGGGTCATTTTTTGCACTGTTCACACAAACTGAGGCAGGGATACCTGCTCATAATATCTTCTACCCCACCCCTGCATTGCAGGGGGTGCACCACTTGCTGTACCCAGAAATTATATTTCCCTCTGAACAATCAGACACTTCAGCAGAGACATGGCTTTCCCATAGCCAACAATCTCAACTTTCTGCGACACATCTTCCATGGCTCAGCTTCAATGGAAATGGTGGTTTCCTCACCTTCCATGCGGTTTCAACCATGTTACCACAAGGGGTGCTTCTCTAGTGTGTGTGAAGAATACCCCCTCCGCTAGCCCATGATGATAGCACTATAGGAAAGTGTTGTAAGTAAGCCGTGTTGGATTTCCGTTTGAAACTTTCACAGCGTCTCAATCGTTCTCCGAGAGGGGAAGGTTGGGTCTGTATGTTGTTTGTTTTGAGTTGGGTCATTTTTTGCACCAAGGGGTGAGGCTTTGACCACCCTTTGACGCTCAAATAAACATGTGTTTGCCGCATTGACTATAATTGGGCACTTTTGGCTGGCAACACTGAGCAGGCATAATTATTTAATAAGTCTTATTGACAAATAAAGCACAACATGTTCGTAATTTTGTACATGATTTTGTTAAAATAAATTCACTTATGAATCGCCTTTGGGGTAGATGTTTTACATCATACCACTCATCAGTGAACCTAGGTGCTGCAATGGAGTGTGCCTGTCATGCATGGGAACGCAATTGCCACAGAACGGATGGCTGTGAGATAAATAAATGTTTATATGTCTTTAATGCTATGATTTATTATTCCACAGGTTATGGCCCCTGGGAATTCTAGGAGTGCCAACACGGGTAATTCCATGAGTTGTTTTTAAATATTGCTATTTTTCACACATCATATCCACTCGGTTGGACACGCCTTAGCGCGCGTGGACCACCGGGGATATTCACTTTTTTGGTCCTGAAGAAAGCTGCATAAAATTCGTAGACAGCTGAAACATGTCGACCTGTATTTAAGAGGATACAAGGGGTCAATAAAATTACCTCTAAAGTATCCCGTACACAGTTTTTAATGATATTAGCTGACCACTGAATAAAATTGGTTCTGGCACAGCTAGTATCTTTTAATTTCACTACCACTATCACAAAACACACACCCAAAAAAAACTTTTTTACCACAACCAGCTCCGCTGTAAATCAGGCGTTGAAGCACACTGGAGGGACATTCGGTTCCTCCAGTGGGAACCCTATGATGAAGCATGTCACCACTAGGGTGAGTGAGGGTTCTTCTTATCAATAAGTTATTTTTCCCATTGTGTGTGCAGCACTTTTGAGTTCCACTAACAATGTCTCATCACTTTTGGTTTGAGCCTCTTTTCTGGTAGCTTGGGGTTCTATTTCTGACCACAGCACCTACGAGTCACTCTTTAGTTGTTGTTGTATATTTATCAGGGATATAGGAGTGACCTATGAGAATCCTTACTCTCTTGTTGTTAATATATATTTTGCAGCGTGCAGCTGTGAGAGTTTTTTCTCTTTCTTATTAACGCAGACCCACTCATAAAATGGAAAACCTAGGCTTATCTTACACTAGAGAGGAAGTGGATGCTATCCTCGGTGATAATTCACCTTTTTTAGACCCCTTAATATCCCAAACAATTGCCCAGACGACAGAATGGGATAAACTTGGGGAACTAAAACGTAGTCGCATCAGGGGCATTTTACATGGCACTATGCTAAAAGAATACTTGAATAACAACCTAGCGCCAAAAGGACTTTTAGTCACTAATGCCCCTAGAATCTTTCTCGATGATGCAGTGTTCAGAGGAAGGAATGGGCACAGATCGCCTGACACTGCACTCGGGATTGGGCTATACTGATAATTAAAACAGCCCTCCGCTTGTCGGAAGCTTTAATGGTCGAAATCCAGCAGACAGAGAGTCATTTTGGGGCCACCCTGACGGGTTATAAAAAACGCTTGGATGACTTAAATAAAGAAGTAAACGAATATAAAGAGAACTTGTCCCAGTCAAATGCCCAAAAGTTCAAGAAAGATTTGAAGCGGTGGTCCTATGTGAAGGTCTATCCCTATTCCAGTCCTGAGTTTACACCACCGAATATGACTGATGATATTTCTGATACATCAGGAGATTCCAATACCAGTGGGTCATCCGCTGGGAATACCGGGAATAGAAGGAGATGGCGGGGTAGAGGTAGAGGATTTCTCAAACAAGGGTGGCAACCTTACCAACAAGGGACCAATTTTCACCCAAATACTTTCCACCAACCACAGCAATTCCCACCAATGATGGATTGGAATCCAACTTTCGGACCACCCCCACCTCCACACTATTATCCCAACATTTTCCCCCAGCAACATTTTTTAAGGGGAGGCCGGGGCAGACGGGGCAAAAGGAAGGGCACCAATCAGGTTCATTAGGGCCAGGCGGAAGCAGTGGGCGACAACACCCGCAGCAAAACACAAGATCAGAGAGCAGGCACAAGCAACCAGAGACTTTAGTAACAAACCTATCCTCGGTCACTCTGACCCCAACAGAGATGAATACTTTGGAAAAAGGTCTCGGATTTGTGCCAAACCCTAGACTAGATCGGGTTAAGCTGCGGTGCGAATTAATGAGTTTTTTTGCAAGATAAGACTAAAAAGCTTTTTTGAACAACAACAATCGCAAGAGCCCTCACAAGACTCTCAGAGCGACACTCTGTTCAGATTGAAATCCAATTTTATCCCTCAACCACACATGGTACCACCAGAAATATTAACATTTGAAAAAGCGGTTATCAATGAGGTGGAGTCACTGACAGAGCCTACTCCTTTTAAGAATCTTTCTGGAGCAGAATTTCAAGCGATTCAGACTTTACAAAATAACAACAAAATTGTGATTAAAAGCGCAGACACGGGAGGAGGCATAGTGATACAGAATTCGGAAGCTTATGATAAGGAATGTTGCCGCCTCCTAAGCAACCAGACCAACTACATCCCTTTACAGGAGGAACCATCCGAAAGCCTGAAAATTGAAATACTGGAACTAGTGACCACAGCTGAATGTGAACGCAGTATAAGTAAACAAGAGGCAGATGTCCTCACTACTACGGAGGGGAAAATTCCTTATTTCTATATCCTCCCTAAAACTCAGAAAGGTAACTTACCCCCGCCTGGACGTCCAATTGTTCTATTTCTGACCACATCACCTACGAGTCACTCTTTAGTTGTTGTTGTATAACACAGTGTTGCACCCAGAACATGTCTTGCTCTTTACTAAATATGTTAACGAACTCAGGGTGCACAGACTCTGTGCAGGGAGGCAAAAACCTGAAGCAAGAAGAAATCTAATCAGGACATTTTTGAATGAACACCACAACTCAAGTAGTGAGGGATTATTTGGTGAACTACTCTGTAATCATTATCAAATTCAATAGATCTGGCTTTTCTACAGTGAATGCACAGACTAACAACACTTCAGGAAGATATTTCTGGAGAGAGACCATGCACATAAGTAATAGGTGCACAGACATCACAAAAAGCCCATTGATGCATAGACAGTGCAAATATTAGCACTGTATAGACAGTGCGTATAGAAACCTGTGCACACTCAGACAGTCGCACATAAATGTAATGACTATGAGGTGGATGTGTGCATGCTTTTTGTGTGACCATTCATATTGTTTGTGCATGTGGGACTTGTGCTGCCATTGTGTATGTTTTCTTTGCCTGCATATTTCACATTCATATTATCTGTCCATGCCTTATATAAAGGCCAGATCTGCTGGCTTTGGTATGCTTGTTTAAGAAATGTTCCCACATCTTACCCAGTCAGGACCTTATCGAATTTCACTTTGAACATGCAAAAATCAATTTCCCATTTGGCTCTACCTTCTATCTGATTGTGAGAATATCAGGCAATCCTATAACACCCATTCTTTCTTGGGTTGCATGGTCGCTAGAACAACCTTCCACATGGCACCAATGAGCTATCTACCTCCCAATATTTGTAATGAAATTGTGGAAAAAAAGAGAGAGACATGTTACTGAGACCCAACTAAGGATGTATGACATTACAACGCATGCTTTTACATCGCATGCTTTTACATTGCGGTTTTTACAATGCATACCATTACAACGCATAGTGCTTTTAGGCGCTGGATAGTGAATTGTTTAATTTACTATTCCAACTCCAGTCCCCGTGGATAGTAGGGAAGGTGTTGGATAGTACATTAAACCTATTCCCTATCCTAGAGCGCCCCCCAGCGCAATGCGTTGTAATGGTTTGCGTTGTAAAAGTTGCATTGTAAAGGCACTGCGTGGTAAAAGTTGCGTTGTAAAGGTTGTTTATCCCCCAACTAATGCTTCCTTTCTCCTCCCTCTGCTCAGACATTTAATGGAAGGGAAGTGAGTGGCCTCTCTGTGCGACATGATGGATCTGATAACAGCAGATAGGCCCTAAATTGAAAGGCAAGTTCTAACATCCCCTTCTGATGCTGGATCGAACAAAGCATTAGAGTGTCAAAAAATTGACATTAGGGGTTAATGTAAAACAACATGGTTGTTGCCATTTAAGAGTGTGGTTAGTGAAAAGTAATATGTCTCAACTTTTATTCTTAGATATGTCTTCATTTACAGTGTGTATTTGAGGGAAAAAGAGGAAAGTGTTCATACAAACAAATTTAAAGTGTTGGAAAAGAACCAAGAAAAAGCCAATATAATTATATGGTGCATTGGTAATTCCAGTAGATAACTGTTGCTTCTTTTTGTTCTTGCTTTTGAGCCACCATTTAGCATATTGTGGTCCACTCAATACTCTCTTTTGCCAGTTATTTCAATGCGCCTTCTCGACTGAGAAAATACAGCTATATGTTCCTATGTTCGAGTACCTGTTGCTTAAGTACAGTTATCGTGCTGGTTATGTACAAAATTGAAGTATTATTTGAGGGGGTGGGATCCCACCTCTAATACTAATGACAATCTTTGTTAGTTTGAAACCCTAATGTCAATAAATAAACCTCTACTTAAGCCTCTGGAAGCTTGGAACAAAGCAGTCAGGCTTAACTTGTAGACATTGTGTGAAGTAGTTATGCAGTACTCAAACAGTAATAAAGTGAAAGCACAAAACAGGAAAAAATCTAAATTAATTTAGAACAATAGAGAATATTTTGCTGAATAAAATGACAGCAAAGCAACCAAAAGAATATGTGAAGTTTTAAAGTTTGAAGTAAAAATAGCCCCAAGAAGCACAAAGCACCAACAGTAGTTATTTTGTTGTGCTAAACCCAGTCACAGTCAAAACGTAAGGCTGACCATGATGAATAGTCCATTTGATACAGGGACAACGCTCTTCCCATTGGAAAATGTACTTTCTGACTTACAAACTTTTATGGAGAAAAGGTAGTTGTCAACAAGTCATTGGTGGGGCAAGCTTCAAGCTTGATCTGAAGCAGGGTGCGCAGAAAAAAGACTCCTGAACATGTGGTCCCGGTGCAGTTGTCAACAAAGTCAGGAAAGCACCAAGTGGGCAAAGTATAGAGTCCACACTCAGGAAGGCCTCAAAGCCAATCAGCTTCAGCTTCTCATTAGTCTTGGAGAAGCCCTCTATGTTTGGACTTCGAAACCTTTTTGGAAATTGGATATCATTCAGAATGACAAACCAACAAGTTAAGGCTGACAGGCGATTCGACAGCTACAAATTTGACAGGTAACCTAGTATCTGTTGGTTCTACAGGCAGTAAGTTGGTAAAAGAATTTCTGAATCCCACTTCTTGCAGTTTTGGGATAGGAGGAGTACACTCCAGCACCAACCAAGGGTCCAAGACCTGGGGCGGCACCACTTCGGGGTTAGAACCCACTCCAACAGAAGCCAGCAGCAGGTTCAAGGACAGCTCTAGTTTGAAACTGTCAGCTGGGCAGTAGCAGGGCGAGAGGCCTCTGGAATCCACTGTGTTCTTGTATCTCAAACAGGTGGTCAGTCAACAGACCCTTGGTGCCACTTCTGAGGAACCTAGAAAGCTGTACATTTATGAAAGATAGACAGAATTGTTTATCTAGTTATGTGCCAATCGTGTAGATTGCTCATGGATTTCTCACAAAAAATAATAGTTGAAATAAAAAATACCTAAAGAAAATGGAAAACATACAATATAGGTAAATGTGTTCTCATCTGTAATTTGTTGGTCATGTTAGACAATCTACAAAAGTAATACCGCATTACATCTGTCAGTTCTTTCAGTCACAGAAATATATATGCAAAGATGTAATAATGTTTCATGCAAAGTAGCCCAGCAACACAATTTGCTGTTCTGCGTTGTGCAAGGGGAATAACACAGCCACAGCCTGCTGTGGGTGTCAATCTCTGTGATGATGCTCTAAATACTGCCTTTAATGCCACACATCCCCGCAGAGATCCATTTGTGCTCTTTAGTATAAGATTTATACTTCAAGAATACTATTGTACTAAAACATTTTATATGTTCAATCAAACATGTCTGTTGTGTTCTTCAGCACACATATGGCTGGATTTCTTGTCAAATTAAAAGATGTCTCCATGTTAGCACCTGCTTTAAGGAGGTATTATATTATTTTGTATTAAAATCTGGATCTGTCATTATTTAGTTGATCAGGCTTTGCGTAAAACCTATGGCTGTTAGCATTTATAAATGTAAATGTAGTGTACTTGTATAGCGCACGAATCAACCCCAGCTGGGGTATCTCGGCGCTTGTACGAATGCCGCTGTGGAACCCTTCCTGGCTTTCCCCTTCGAAGTGCCCACTCCTGGGCACCCCCAAGGTTAAGCCAGGCATCCTAGCGATGTGGGGGCCGTTGTGGAGATTAAGCAAGCTATTGCCCAGAGTTGCAGAGTGGGACCCATGATTAGAATAGGCACAGAGGCGAGAATTATAAGGTCCGAGGAATTGAGCCCAAGACCTGCCGAGGCAGGAATTGAACCCTGGTCCCGGGCTAGACCTCTGCATCAGGGTCTGCAGCTCTAACCATTGAGGCACGCTTCTCCATTCCTGTGAAATAAGTAGGTGCTGAATTCGGTCCTGAGGTCTGCTAGCACCCAGGGAAACCTACGTACCACACATGCTTCTGAGAATTAGGCAACAGTGGCATACCAAGGAGGTCTGGCTTTTACCGCTACTGCTAATTTTTGTAACCACAATGCACAATGCTTCAGACTTTGGGGCAGATTTTGAGTTTTTCAGACAGGGTGCTCAGTCACAAACTTGGAACAGTACCGTGTCCAACAAACCATTGGTCATCAACCTCATTTAGAGTTTGGGTGGACTGACAGTTTTCATTAACCTGACAGACATGGGGTTGTCTGAGAAAGAGCATTAAACTTCCCGTACTAGTTAGAGTGGATGGTGTGTTGTCCTTTGTCTGTCCATCATCACCAGGTAAATCTTGCCCGACAGAACAAAATTGCCCCCCAAAACCCAGAAAAAGCTCCATGGTTGAGGGTCATCAGTTATTTGTTGTTTAATAATTAACACAAGTTTGTTTTGAAAAAAAGCTGTTAAAAATGGTGAATAGCCATCAAAAATGAGAACTGCCATCCTCTACATTTCGTGTACCTTGGCAGGAACTGCAATGACACTGATTCCATTCAAAGTACAGAGATCACCGCTGAGCCAGCAGTGATCTCTAAATTTGATAGATGGTAGTCTCTATGGATGGCAGATGTAATGTTCTCCACCACCCTGAAAGTCTGTGCCTTGTCTGCTTTACATTAAATCAGGCTCTATATCTAACATTACATAATAAAGTTAATATTCCTTAATCTTTGGGAACTGAGAAACTTCCTATCAACCAACGCACTCCTACTTCACCCATTAAAAGTGGTACCCCACTTGTGTGGGTTGGCCCATTGCCCACAACAGGAACGAGTCTAAACTTGCAATGTGTGAAGTCAATAAAGTGTCAGTGTGGTCTTCACCTGGTTAATATGTTGATCCATTTCAATGATGTAACTTAGGGTCAACCTACAAAATGAGGGTAGTGATTATACTGAGAGAAGTGTTGGAATTTCTCCCAGGGTGCCAAGCATTTTTATTAGGAGACGGGGTATGGGCCCCTTCCCCTTTCCTGGGCCCTTTCTGTACAAGAAGACCGTGTTCCCCAGGGCCACTGTAATTATGTGGGAGGGGATCACAAAACCCCCCTCTCTGGATTGATTTATTGTGGTCCTGGGAAGCCTGGATATCAAAGAGTGGGTGCATCCTAATTGGGGGCTTCAGTGAGAGCCCCAAGGGACCCAGTGTCCCAGCAGACTCCCTGCATCTAGCGGGGGAAGGCACCCGTAGGCAGCAGCTGAAAATGCTGTTCCCTGCAGGCGTCCACAATATTCAGAACTGTTTCCCTGCAGACATCACCGTGGGTAGGGAAATAGATCGGCAATCTGCTCTCATTAGGTGGGAGCATTTTCAATGCTCCCGCCCCTAAGAGTAGACTACATGTTGGCTCTCTCTTGGCAGGATTTTTAACGTTGAGAGAGAGAGCGAAATCTCAGGTTTTCCTTCTGCAGCACTGCTGGTAGGGAAACCACTATGTCCCGGGATTGGAGACCCCGAGACATAGCATGAGCTGACTCTGGGGTCTCCAGGGCCATTAATGGCTTTGAAAGGGTGGCCATGTGCCACTCCAACTCTTTCTAGTTTTGACCGGGGCCCTGGGGATGGGATCCCCAAGGCCAAAGTCAGCCCAGTGGAGTGCAGTGTGCCCCCTTCCACTTTTCATCTGCAGACATACCCCGGGTTCTCCAGAGAAAACACCAATACAGTTGGGAGTCCCATGTCACCCTCCCACTTATGTATAAAGTCGGACCTCAGGGATGGAATTGTCAAGGGTGAAATTGGCCTGGGGAGAGGGGCCGTGTAGCCCCTTTGTATTGGACCCCGGAGATGCAGTCCCTGGGGCCAAAATTTGCTGAGGGAGGGGGCCGCACCCCCCAAATCTATGTATTTCTCCCACCAAGAATCTGGCCCACACAGCGGTCATCACAATAAAACGTGTGTCAAACCATGCTTTTTTAAAAATGTTGCTGAGGATCCACAGATCTTAGCCAGATACCCAGCTAAAATGAGAAAAAGCTTTATGAGCCCATGGTGGGGTCTCTGGAGGAACCCACCACCAGGATCAAGAGTCAGGGTATTCCTACCCTGCACTCTTATGAGTTTTGTATGCATTTTTCTGTGTGAAGAGGTGGCCGACAATCAGATCTCATTTTGAGATCTGACAGATCCACAGATCCTCTGCATCTCGAGATATACAAAAATCTTTTTCTTTGACATCTTCCAAGCAAGTCAATGGATTTACACAATATTACAAAAATACATCTTTCTGGTGTAATTCCAGTCTGTGGTTCGAGTTATAGTCGTGTCTAAAATCCCTCTTGGAAATTGCATGTGAAAAACGTGTTTTGGGTCCCCCTTATTCTCAGTCCCCCCCCTTGATGAATCAATCTGGAACTGTGTGGCAAACTGGTTTAAAATACTTCTTGAAGATTATTAATTAAACAGTGCCAAAGTTATAAGCAAAACATAAAAAACGCCTTTCCCATGGAAAGTAGGTCATAACTCTAACTATCTATACAGATATTATTACTCCAACTTCAATGCCATTTCCACCATTGTCTTCTAAACCATGGTTGCATATCAGCTTTATCATAGACAGCTTTCTCCATTTCCATATAACACACCACTGTTCTCAAAGAAACAGATGACAACTCTTCCATCTGCTAAAATTACTCCTATTTATGTCTGGAGACCACTTGACAGGTCCCTTGGGCCAAAATTGGCCCAGGGAAGGGGGCCACATGGCCCCCTCCCGTAATAAATGAAAACAATGTTTTTAAATTCCAGAGTGTGAAGTCGCCTGAGGATGCCCCATCCCCTTTTACCACCACTCTGGAATAGTACCCCCTGGTGCACAACAGGTTGGGGGATGAAGTCCTCTAGGCTGCCAACAACCCCTTCTGTTATCTCCAATAAGTCCCTTACAGTGGGATTGCTGAGAGGTGATTTGATTTGAGGCCCCATCCCCTTTCTCTACCACTCTGCAACTGTGACTCTTTGTGAACAATTGGTTGGTGAAGAAAGTCCCCTTGAATGCTTAGGGTCCCTGGGGATCAGGAAACCCTTCTGTTACCTTCAATAAGTCCCAAACAGTGGGATTGCTGAGAGGTCCTTGGAGGCCACACCCCCTTTCACCATCACTCTGTAAATGTGAAACCTAGTTAAAAACATAGAAATTCACTTAAAAAAACAAAGATTACAGGGACATTAGAGTTAGGAAAAACCATTATATAACCATAGAGATTTGCTTTAAAAAAAAAAGGTTACAGGGACGTTATAGTTTGGCATAGAGTTTAAAGGTTTTTAGAAATTCAATGAAAAAAAAAGTTTAAAGGGACGTTATAGTTAGGCTCAGATTTCACTCTTAGAAAACCAGTGAAATTCAGCAGTTAGTTACTTGAGCTAACAATAACTTATACCCCTGCAATGCCCTGCTTAATATCTCACATAGTAAATCACTCATGCCATGGTCAGTGACATCACTAATGACATCACAGATTATATCATTCACTGAGAGTTAGTGTTTTTAAGAGACTATGGGTGTTCAAAATATGTACTGACCTTCAAAAGTTAGATTACTACACTAAATGTACTACTAATGAGTGATACTATCTTTAACATGTGTGATGTGAGTGAGTGTGACCTTATGACGGATTGTGACCTCACATATCACATCACTCATGACATGATCAGTGCCATCACTCATGACATCACTGATAACATTCAAAGGTTAGCCCAAATAATGAACAATAGTGTATCCATCCCAATTCAAACCATAACATGATATTTCAATTAGTATAACAGCAGATTTAAAATATCTGCCTTTAAGGCCTATGAGATACCAATGGTGGCAGGGGGTGCAGGGGAAAATGTAATAATCCTTAAAAAAAATAATGCTAATGTGTGCCTATGGCAGGAGGTGAATCGGGGGAATGTGAAATATTCCTTAAAAAAGTAATTCTGGTGTATACTTATAGCTTAAGAGACCTATGGCAGGAAAGCGGCGCAGGGAAGCATCTAATAATGTAATTGCTTGTGTCTCACTAGGAACTATGGACATCTTCAGGGAGGCGAGGAAGTGCAGGGGAAAATGGAAAATTTGAATATAATATTATATAAATACTGTACATGCATACTACAATCGTCCTTTAGCACAGTAAACTGATATCAGGGAAACAAGTAAAAAGTAAAAACATGAACATCTCACTCTTCTATCAATGGCCCTGGAAAATGGCTTTGAAGAGTGGAAAAAAGGATTTAACACACTGGCTGGCTACACAAATTGGTTGCCAACCACATGTTTAATCAACAACAAGCAAGAAGGCATGGATAACAAAGAACACATGCGGGCCTATGGTAAAAGCAAACTGGCTGGCTACATAAAATGGCTGCTGCCAGCATGTTCAAACAACAACTGGCAAGGAGGCAGGGACAAAAATAACATACAGGCCTATGGCAAAAGCACACTGACTTCTACCCAAAATGACTGCTGGCCACAAGTTCAAACATCAACAAGCAAGGAGGCATGGACAACAAAGAACACATACAGGCCTATGGACACTGTTTCCACAAAATGGCTGCCGGCCCCATGGCAGGGATAACAAACACAAAATGGTGGCCTATGGCAAACACACATACACACTGGTCAAATATAAATATGGCCATTTGGCCAGCAAAAAATGAGTCACGGTAAACAAAGAAGAAAACATTACCAATAATTCAGCAATGCCAAAAAGGAAAATTAAATCAGCTATAAGCATTTTCCAAAACATGAAAATAAAAAAGATCATAAATCATAGATGTTTCAAAAAATCATACACCACAGAAACAGTTGTTCCCTCCAATACCTAGCACAAGCTGAATGGTCCATGGGCAGACTATGCCACATTTGAAAATAAATCATTATTGCAAATTTCATAAACATGGAGTAAAAGTACTTATTAGTGCAACCTTTTTCCTAATGGCAGCTAAAAAATCGAATGCAAAAAATAGGCCCCCTACTACAACTCCAGGCCACCCACCACAAAAGCAATCAAATGTATAAATGTAATAAAAGACACAAATATATACAGGTGGATGCCCTCTATCAAAAAATACTCTTAATCAAAATATGTTTATATTATTGGTTGTGATATCACAAAGACAAAGCCCTTAAAACCCACCTCGATATCCAAATGAAAAATGACAGGAGATGGACTAAGCACTGAGAGGAGCCTTCTGGACAGGAAGAGGAAATTGGAGTCTCTGTGGCACGTCCTTCCTTCTAAAAAATAAAGGAAAGCTTAGAAATGTTTGCTTTACTCTAAACATAGTACCTGAACCCTCCTTTTGAGTAGAATATTCACTCAAAACGGTATCTTTGAGTTGATTTAGCTGCTTCTCTTCTCGAGAAGTAGGCCCAGCTGCTCACACCAGGTGGAGTTACAAAAGGGTGCTGGAAGGCTCTGTGCAGTCACCTGAAATCGCTCCAGTGGCTGGCAAATTGCACTCACAAGCACGCAATGATTGGGCCTCCTGCTGCTCCTGTGAACATCGCAAAGCTCAAACAGCAGAATACTTCTGCCATGTGCTGATTGGCAGAATTTGGCAGGAACTCCACAATACAACCTAAACGCAGTTACCAAATTCTGCCAATTCTGCAAGCATAATTATAATTCTGCTCAGGCCGTTATCTGTGATCACCCTGCCCCTCTAGCATATGGCACCAATATGCGCTCCCCTACAGGTGCATGAGACAACTTCAACCAATAAACCAGCTTTGGTGGCGCGCCCTATGCAAGGGACACTGACAGGGAAACATTATTATCCAAATTAAACTGATCCCAAAATTCCTTGAGATCATCACATCTGGTGAGACAAGGCAGCAGCCATGTTGGGCACGGCTTTGATTTAAGTCGTGAATATCCTGCAGAAGCTGCTTGTTATTCTGATATTCACATGAGCAGCATCTCATGGTTGTTGCTCTGTCACATCCAACTTATCTTCTGAACCAGAAGTCTTTGTATTCATGCCCCTACAAATACATCTGGGGACAAGCCTAGAACAATCTAAAAAAATAGTTCCAAATGACCACACTGCCTCATTGAGGAATTTTGTGGACTCTGGCAGAATTTTTACATAATTCTGTGTGATTCTGTAGAATCAAACTCCATAAATTCCACCCACCCCTAGTTTACGAGACTCCCTAATAGTTGTATGTTAATGCGTAATATCCCATGATCATCAATGCACGTAATGTGTTAGGTCTGGTTGAGAACGAAATCATTCACACTTAAGGGGCACATCCAGAAGAAACCAGGCAGAAAGATGAATTGTGACATGCAGATTTATGAGATAAGCCTGATAAAACTGCCTTGTGTACACCACACTTACTTACCAGCTATACAAAATTTAGAAATAGTCATTGAAGATGTGCAAATTAATATTTTTTCTTGTCTCAAGACTCCAGGACTATTTTCAGAATTCATGAGAGACAGAACCAAAGGCGTGAAAGGGGAAACACAAAAGGTATCTCAGATCCTACTGAGTAGTAGAAAGGACATTGTGAGTAAGGGGTAACATGTAGTAAGGTTGTTTGTCTCTTTACAGGAATATCAAGGAAGAAGAATATCAGAAGTCGAAGAAGGTTGGGACAATCACAATAGAAGGAGAGCACCGCATTTACCGGTCTTTACCTCTCTATCTCTTGTCATCCCATTGTGTTTCCCCCTTCAAACCACAGTTTTTGCTGTGTTATTTCAAGGCCAGGTCTCGCTTCCAGAGGAGGAGTTTTGAGCTAATGTCTGGAACTTGTGTCTCACCTCCGTGGCAAAATAGGTTAGTAAGTGTCACTTAAACTTGACACACAGAAACTCATTTGCACCAGTGGGTATGAGGCTCTATACCAGAATGGCATTTGTCCCACTTTACCGTCTTTTTAAAAAACAAATAACCCTGGTATCTTGTGGCCTTTCTGTCCCCTGGGGTGAGAATATTGGATGCAAAAGAAATACTGTTGGAGACCTTAGGGTTTTGGGGGAACAAATTCCATTTCTTGGGTGTCCCCTTTCCCATTACACCCCCCTGGTGTCTAGTAGGTAGATCTCTGCTTGGTGGTTGCCCTCCTTAAATGATACCCAATCAGAGTCATGCTGGACAGTGAAAGCATTAGAAAAAATAAGCTTCTCCTATCTCCAATAATTCCCTGTTAGTTATGACCACAAGCACTGAACACAGAGGAAGGAGAAGAAGACAAATCATCCATTTTCAATAGTGATGGATGTTTCCAATGGCTATGACATCAAGGTGACACGTTTTGTTAAAGAAATTATGTGCACGCTCTGTGCCATGCATCCTGTACTAGTAATTCCTGATAATGGAATACCAGGAGAGACAGAGCAGTTGGACCTACAGGCAGGGGTTGTGCTGTGTGCCGCCATGGGGCATCAATAGGAACAAATGAGTTGAAATATACCTGATTCATGTATTGCGTGTACTTAGCATGAAAAGCGTTCTGAAGTATTCTCCCAAAATATCCTCGCCTACTGGGTAAAACTTCTGCAACAGCACAAGGTGTGGGTTCTAAAAGGAACTCCCTCTGGTGAGTGCACTATTTGGATTATATCTCGGAGTTGAGAAGAACCGGTGGTGTGCTTCCCTCCCCCTGCTACGGGGATTGGCATTGTGGCACATCTTTGGTAGTGTCAGTGGAGCTGTGAAGAACCGATGTAGTGCTTCTCGGAACATTGCAGGAGTTGTGGCTGGATCCCGTCCGCCAAGGCTGGCTGCGTTTCAGTTTGGAGTGTCTCCCCTCTCCTGCAATGGAGACGGGCTGTGTGGGGCTTCTATTGATCTTTGCGGGAGGAGTGCTTCCCGGAACATTGCAGGAGTTGTGGCTGACTCCTGTCCTCCATGGCTGGCTGCGGGAGTGCCCCCGCTATGGGGCCTGAAGTAGGGGTGCTTATCTGAAACAAAGACAAGATGGTGCTGTGGCCGCTTCTCAAGCTGGATCCCAGACCAGCATAGACCCGCGGAGGCTGCACTGACTGCAGTCTTCCGATTGCCACAGAGGCAGTTAAAGAGGCTGAGATAGTCTCACATGCTCAAGCTGAGTATCCCGGTGATGACAGGGAAGATGGCACACGGTGATTGACACCGAAGCAGGAGATCCTATTGATGCTGACCGCAAGACTGGGAGGTGAGGAAGGACCTAGGGCACACCATACTCACCAGCTGGGGCAATCCACGGGGTCCCCTTAAGTGGCGTCCCACCCTGCGGGGAAGTCTGTAGCAATGCCTGACCCTAAAATGTCACCCGGAGCTAGATTTCAGTGCTCATTTCGAGGTCTCCACAGCGCAAAAGATTGGTAATGGGACTGTTTTTCTACTCAGTCCTGCTGCAGCCTCACTCACACCAAGAGAATTACAGGAGGAAACCGCGGAGTGTCCCACAACCACGGGCATGCATATTCTGTCTGCCTGACCTTAAGATGGCTGGTAAACATCTCCTCACCTCATTGATGGTCCGCATTGGAGTACAGGAAATACTGAGGGGGGCACAGAATGCACTGCAGCATGGTCTGAGGAACCAGCTAGACAAGCGCCACAGAACAAGTACTGCCTTGATGTTTTAACTACGCTCAGGGTCACCGGGAATGGTGCTACAGATGGATCGATGACGATGCCCCCCGGGCGGAAACCATGAAGATTGTACTCACCGCGGAGACCGAACAACATGGCTGATGCCCAGTGGATATTTTTAGGCAGGAATAGAGGACTTGGGCTTTGGTTCACCCCTTCAACGGTCACGTACCCAGCCGGACATTGGACATAGTTTTTCCTTCCTTCCCCCGCCTCCTGCCTCCGCAATCCTGTGCTTACCTCCCCTTTCCAGCTTATGCTTTAATATCTCCTGTCATAATCTAATCACTGTTTTTCTCCTTTTGTTTATTCTTGGCTACTGTAACTGTTATAAAAAAAATTTTGTCAAAGGTATTTTTATAACATTTTCCAGCATACAATCTGAGATAGTACCATCATAGCATCCCTAGCAGGGGAGCAGTATAATTCAACAACGTTATAAGTGCTGAACAAGGTGTGTTGCCCAATATAAATCAAACTCCTTCCTCGGTGAGTGGCTCAAATATAGGATACAGTTCATGATAACAATGGAGCTTGGAGTGAATTCTTTCAAGCACAAAATGCGGGCAGGCAGTTCTATGGATGTGTCATTTTTCTTTCTGCGACTGTAACTTTCCTACACCTTCCAACCGGCAGGTGTTGCACAGAGTGAACATAAATCATATGCAAACATTTCCCAACGGTGAGATAATGGAAGTAGAAAACAAACCAGGAAGCTATATATAAACAAAATCACCCCTTTCATAGAAGTAGTCTTGGTGAGTAAGGTCTTGAATTTTGTAAGAGGTCGGGTGGCTGCTTCCCGTACCTGAGGTGTAAGGGCCCAATGCATCAATTGAGTATAGTGATACCTTTATGTATTCCGAATGTCATAGTCCCGCTTGCAATCATCAAAAGTGAGAGGGTCAAAATTATGGAACAGATGTGTCAAGGCTAGGCATCCCCCTTCCTCCAGGCATCAAAGGGCCCTCATGTATGGCCAGGAGAAATGCTGGTTTGAAGTGGAGAGGTGTAACTGGAGAGGGAACAAGGTCCACCTATCGTCATCTGCGACTGAGTCCCATACTCTTAAGGTGGTGCGTGTGGGAGGGCTGATGCATGTATTCTTATGTCCTTCCTTTCTGGGGCGCCACACTAGATCCCAAATACTCCTCCCCATCACACTGCGATGCATATGTAACCAATGTTTATCAGAATCCTGTTTCGACCATTCAACCAAGACTCTCAACTGCGCCATCTTGTAGTATAAGTGTATGTCCGGGAGGCCAACTCCCCCTTGTTTGCGAGTGTGGCGCAGTAGGGAGTAGGAGAAGCGAGCACGCCCCCCCCTGCCAGATAAAACATGAGATCATAGCCTTCACTCTTCGGAAGAAGTCACCCTCCAATTCAATGGGCAAGGCCTGAAATAGATAGAGGAGCTTAGGAAGAAGTGTCATTTTTACGGCATGTATGCAGCCTAACCATAATTGGAAGAGAGGTTTCCCCTTTGTGAGTTCTGCTTGAATGCGTGCAAGAATGGGGATAACTGGCAGTATAGAGCCCCTCTAACTTTGATGTTAGTTGAACCATCAAATATTGGATAGACGAAGTAGCCCACCATAGAAAAGGGACTGAAGTATGTGGACTTCTGCTGGCGGAAGGGTAAGGTTGAGTATATATATTTTGCCTAAGTTTATTTTAAACCCTGCCAATGCTTCAAAGCGTTCAAGTTCCGACTGTAAGTGTGCGAGAGATGTAGCAGGCTCAGAGAGGGACATAAGGACATCATCCACGAACAAGGACATTTTATGGGACTCCCCTGTGAATGGTTACCCCTGGATTCCAGGATTAGCCCTGATCGCTAGTGCTAACGGCTCTATGCTGAGAGCAAAGAGTAAGGGTGAGAAGGGACACCCCTGTCGAGTGCTTCTAGAGTGGGCAAAGGAGGATGATTGTACCCCGTTAACCACCACTTTAGAGTGGGGGTGGAGATAATTAGCTCTAATCATATTAGGAAATTTAGGCGAAAATCCGAATGCTGTAAGTGTGTGGAATAAAAATACCCAATTAACCCTGTCGAAGGATTTCTCAGCGTCCAATCCTACTAGAACCGCCGGGAATTGGCGTCTGTTCGCTTTCTCTAGCAGGTGTATAATTCGACTGGTGTTATTGTGTATTTGGCGTCCCTTTATAAAACCGGACCACTGAGGGTCTATGAGGTTGGGCATGAGGTCATTTAGTCATTTGGCTATAATTGAGGAGTACAGTTTTGCTTCAAGATTAAGTAGGGCAATCCGCCTGTAAGAAGCGCTGCGCGGGGGGTCCTTTCCCGGTTTGGGTATCACCGAGATCAGGGCCTCGGACATGGTGCCGAAGGTCACGCCGTCCTCTGCCATTTTGTAAAAAAGATGTGCAAGTTGGGGGCTAACGTCAGGGGCAAATGTCTTATAGAAGAGGACGGTATAGCCATCCGGCCCGGGAGCTTTGTGGAGTTTTAAGACTTTAATGGCAGCAGTAACATCCTCTATGGTTATAGGAGCGGTGAGCAAGTCGTTCCTTTCAGCTGACACCTGGAGCAGGGGCAATGACTGGAGGTAGTCCCGTTGGGTGTCTGAGTCTAAGGTCTCCCCAGAGTATAAGTTTTCATAGAGGGAACCAAAGATCTCAGCCTTGTCCTTTTCTTTAGGTGTAATTTCCCCAGAGGGTCCCCGAATGCCACCTATGTATTCTCTCTCTCGCTTATCTTTTAGCTGTCTGGCAAGTTGTTTACCAATTTTGTTGCCCTGGGTATATGGTAAGTGTCATAGTTTGAGAAGCCTGAACACTGCCCTGTTATTATAAATAGCCCGGAGTTTACCTCAAAGCGTCGCTAGATTGCAGAGCTTGCCCTGTGGGGTTTCATTTATGGGTGTGTTCAAGAGAAGCCAGCTCAGTTTCCAGTTGCTCCCTCTCACCAGCGCGCTGCCTATATAGTGCTGCATTAAGGGCAATACATTTCCCTCGAACTACAGCCTTAAGTGTATCCCAGACGGTATATTCCAATGTATCCTTCGGCCTGTTGATAGCAAAGAATTCAGTAATGGTTTCTGTCAGTTTGGTACAGGATTCCTTGTCTCGGGCAAGCGACAGTGGAAAGTACCACCGGGGGGCAGTATGGACGTTCCCACACCAGGTGAGACTGACAGAGAGAAGGCTGTGATCTGATACTGAGAGAGGGAAGATCTTGGCATCCTGTAGGGCACCCTGCAGGTACTGGCTAATAAAGATGTAATCGAGACGAGAGTATGTACGATGGACATGGGAACAGAATGTGTAGTCTCGGGTCTGCGGGTAAAAAGTGCACCAAGTGTCTGGGAGGCCCATATCCTGCATGCGCTGTTTTGTATCCGTGGAAAAGGAGCCCATGTCCGAACGTTGCATGCGCTTACAGTATAATTCTTTCTGCCAAATCAAATTAAAATCCCCCATAAGGATTAGTGGGCCCTCAACAAAATCCGTTAATTTCCCCAATAATGAGTGTAGGAAAACCGTCTGACCAGTATTGGGTGTATACTGCTGCGAAGGTGCAAATTTTCCCTCTCAGGCGTCCCGTGATCATAACCCAGCGGCCATCTTTATCAGTTTGAACTCCCAATCGTTGGAATTTTACGGAAGAGTGAAACATGGTTGCCACCCCCCTGTGTTTCGTGTGAGCTGAGGACCTATACAATAGTGGAAAGTGTTTGTTTCTGAGGCGCGTGTCCTCAGCTCTGGCTAAGTGCGTCTCTTGCAAGGCTACTATGTCAAGGTGATGGTCAATAATGAATTTCCACACTTTGTGGTGCTTTTGGGGGGAATTAAGACCCTTAACGTTCCAAGTTCCAATAGTAATCAGCATTATGTCACAGGGAATACTACAGTGTATTCCTAGTCAACAGTAGGGATTTGTAGATCTCAGTGGGGGCTGTGAATCCATCCAGTGGGTCAGCGAACCAAACAAAAATATTAGCTGTTCCATTTTAAACACATGAGCGTTCCTGTGGGCCCTCCAATATGGTCCTTTTAGGTCAACAAGTACTTACCCCACCTGATTTGTAGGAAGGACTCATCCACTTTGAACACTAGCAAGGTTCCCATTCTTCTTTTCAGAGACGATTCACTCCTAATCTCAAAAACACCTATGGGCTCCAGCTTCTGTTTAACAAACTTTTAGAATTCTAAACATCCAGGAGCTTAGAGCTCAACACTACCAAAACCAAGTATATAGTGTTTGGATTGGGTGCTTCCAAGAACTCTGGTATTGGAACTGGTAGTGAAGTACTCGAGAGAGTACATAGTTTTGAGTACTTGGGGGTCAGATTGACAGATAAATATAAATGGGTTGCTAAAACCACTAAGAGCATGTTGTTATTTGAACATAACTCCAGTGACATTATAAGGCTGTATAAAAATCGAGCTCTCGCTTGTTTTTACAGGCATTGGAGGTTTACTGGACTAAAGGGCAAAATACCATGCTTTTTGGTGCTGAGGAATGGGGCTGCTCTGATACCCACCAACTGGCCAGTTCAGAGAACAACTTGGCACAGTGGCTGGTCTCTAATGACAAGCGCCCCCCTTATTCCACTCTTTTTCAACGTAGGCCTAAAAACAATAACTGATTTGGCTTTACTCAAGCCCCTAGTGTACTCTAGACATTCCTTTGGGGATTTAGAAAATACCATTAATGCTATGTGGGTACCGCGGCTAAAATGTGTCCATGATTAGTCCCATAAGCTGAGCTTGCTCTGATTGTAGGATGAATCGAACTCCCATCTTCACAGCTGATTTGGGTGATTTGAAGACTCGCTTTTGGGTGCACATTCCTGAACATTATGTAGGCACCAGAGACAAGGGTCACCTGACAAACAAATATCTCGAATTCAAGATTACCCCATGCTTTGAGCCATTCTAGGACACAATTTCCAGGCCATTAGTTAAGACCTTGTACATGAACTTTTAGCTGGGCATTCTCCCGCTGTGATCTTTCACAAGTAAATGGAAAAAAGAATTGTCTTCAAGCATGTGCCCGGCCTGAGGTTTGGACCTCGAAACTAGACACAACCGATTTGTTTGAACCTGGGCGTAATTAAGATATTTAGTAGCCCTGAGAATCCTGAATAGTGATTCATCTTCGTTCATTATATTTGCAGTTAGTTACTTTTTAGCACACGTTTGGTATAAGCGCAGTAAGATTTTACTGCAAATTACCTCATGAACTAATGTGTACAAGTACTACCCTGGTCTATATGTAACGCTTTTTACCCATACAGAACCCCACGGAGTTTAGAACATGATATGCACTCTGCACTTGCATACCTAGTTTTACAATGTATGCATCACTGACACTTTTTGATTAGACATTTCTTATACTGTATCTATAATTACTGCTATTACAAGTTGTCGTATTTACTTCCGAGTAGATAATTGTACCTATTATGAGTATTATAATTGTACAACAAAAGTGTAAAATATTTTTTGAATTGTAAGTGTTTTATTTATGTCATTTACGTATTTTACTGTAATTATGTATACTTTTATGGTCCTCGGATAGCCAAATAAAGTATATTTTACTACTGCTATTACTTCTACTCACCCTGCCTACAGTCCTCGCCTTTAATTTTATTTTGCAGGACACAGGTACACAATTCCTGCATCCTGTAATGCTGGTGCAACATGTTTTCTGGTATTGCAACCAGCCAATCAGATGGCTTTGTTTCAGCAAACCCAACACAAACATAGATGATAAAGAAAAATCTCCTTCGCCAGCTGGGGTTTGAATCATTTTTTACCATTTAGATTTATGAATCTCTGAGACTTAATGGTCCAGATCTTTCTAAATGTACCCTCTTCTTACCCAGCCCAAAACACTTTGTTAATGCTAACTTCTAGAAAACTAATAAATGGATTTACACCAAACCAAGCAAATGCACTTCCTCGAGTTAAGTTCAGCCTTCATGTATATTTTGCTGTAATTCCTTGAAGCCATTTTTTCTGCATCAAGGACCTATTGGTATTAATATGCAAAATGTTAAGTTAAGTTAGATTTGTCGTTACCATTCTGGCTGGGTGTGACTTCATGCATCTTTCCTGGGAGAAAGGGAAGGATAAACTGGGCCCAGCCTCATACTTACACTTGAATAGACTGTGCTGTGTCCACTCACACAGGACTGCATACCTCCCTGTTTTGCGTCTGGAGCTAGGACAGGTAGACATGACCTGTGTACAATACAATGACCCTTCTTAGAACTCACCTCCACTTCAAAGGCACAACTGGGTTTAAGAACTGAACCTCTGACCCTACCAGCTCAGTACACTTCTGAACCTGAAACCAACTTGCCAAAGAGAAGACCTGATGTGCTAGGGACTGCTATACTGTAGGACCTTGGTTCTGGAAGACTGCTGCCTTGCAGAGATCTCTGCTGCCTACTGCTCTCGCTCTGACAAGAACTTAATCACTTAGGCCAGAGTGACTCCAAGTGGTAGCTGACTAGCCTCCTGTCCTTCAAAGGCATCAAAGTTTGTAACGCTGCTGCTGTGCCTGATCCACTGGAAGTGGATCCAGGTGCTTGCTCTAGTGGAACCAACATATCTTCTGCTGTGTGAGGCAGAATCAGTGCATCATTGCTGTCGCATGAAGAGAGAACCAGTGCATTGCAGCTGGAATCAGCTCATGGCCTCTGTCCCCAACATATTGAACCACTGCATTGCAGTTGCTGCAATAGAGACAATTAACACACCCGCTTGACTGCATGGAGATACCCTTTGCATCAAACTCAGAACAAAAGCATCTTGGAATTAGCACTTTTGCATTGTTGCATGGAGAAAAGTGATGCATCACCTTGACTGCGGGACCGACACCAACGCACTGTTTGGCTGCACCCTGCATCTCGCTGTTGTGACCAGGGTACTTTTTTTTCACCGGGCTTTGCCTGGCCCCTGTACACAGCCCACATTCCATCTTGGTTGTCTTGAACTTTTGATTTTGCCCCATTCCAGCATGACTGAATAAACTCCAAAGGTGCTAATTGCTTCTAAGCACTATTTTCACCTTTATTCTTTACATTTTCATATCTAGATTTCTGCTGATTGGATTCATGTCATTTGGCCTTGTTTTATTTATAAAATCATAATCTATTGACCTAAACTCTTGGGAAGTATTTTTGTGGTATTTTCACTGTGTTACTGTTTGGAGTGTTGCACAAATACTTTACACATTGCCTCTTAAATTAAGTCTGCCTGCTCTATGCCAAGCTACCAGAGGGTGAGCACAGGTTAAGTTATGGTGTGTATCTAATTTACCCTGTAACGATTGTGGTTCCTGCTTGGACATTGTGCATTCCTCTGACAACCAGAAACCCCACATCTAACAATGAATAAGATTCAGTATTCCTGTTGAGTGTTAGGTAGGGTTACAGTTTTTAAATGAGACACTTTAAAGTGCAGTAAGCTGGAGGCTGAGACAGAATAGAAAAGTACCCTTTTAGATCTCACGTCTCCAGCTATACTGTGGTTGGAAAATATTGTCTTTTCAACTACAATATGGATGTAAATTGACAGTGCTTGGAGGCTTGGTTTGGCTTAATTTTGTCTTGCTTGTACCCATGGTACAAAGGTCGGGCAGTGAGAAGACATATGGCCAGAGGCATCGAGCCTTACTTGACGTGCCCACTTTGACTTGCCCACCTCTAGCTGGTGCTCTCAAATGTTTCTAATGGCTGTACAACTGGCTTCTAACACCACACTAATTCAATAGTGCATGCTGGGGGTTGAAGTGCAAATCTTCCCCATCAAGGGCTCAGCATACTGGCAGTTTTTTTCTTTCTTGGTCACCCTCCAATGGGCTTCATATCACAGAGCCGGTTTTAATTTCTTTTGTCTTCCGCACTGCGTGTGAGCCTCGGAAAGATTCCAGTCCCCGCAGACCCTGTAGTTTTGCGGGCGAACCTCCATGGATGGTTTGACTTGCTGTGAGTGCACCCCTACATGCTTGGGCATCTTGGTGGATTATTTGTGATGCTGCAGCCCTGCCGCGGGGGCAGCAACATCCAGGCAATGAGAAGGAAGCTGCGGGTCGGAACAATTCCAGCCCATGAATGTGGCACAACAAGATGGTATAATGCGAAAATGGAAGCTGCTCCTGGGCCCACTTAGGGTGTATCAAAGATGTTTAATATTGACAGTTACTCAAGACCTACTAAAGGTTTAATTTTACTCCGTTCAAGACTATAATCTCCATAATGCAAGACGCGCTCAAATAGCGCGGCCCACTGAGGGCGGGGCTTGCCAGGTTATCTACTGACCTGTTGTACGGAGCTCCTTGAGACTGCCTTTTGAACACATACCTTTTATAAAGAAGCTAGTGCTTCGAAACACGTCAGGTCTCCATAAAGTTGCTAAGGAGCAGTTTTGCATGTTCATTTCCTGATTAATACGGCTGGATGGTTTTTCTTCTGGGAGTGAGCCAAAAGGTGGAGCTTGCGGGGAATGAGCCGGATGGATTCGACTTGCTGTGAGTGTGCCCCTACATGCTTGGGAATCTTGGTGGATTATTTGTGATGCGGCAGACCTGCTGCGGGGGGGGGGGCAGCAACATCCTGGCAATGAGAAGGAAGCCGGGGGACGGAACAATTCCAGCCTGTGAATGCGACACATCAAGATGGTATAATGGGAACATGGAAGCTGCTCCTGGGACCACTTAGGGTGTATCAAAGATTTTTAATATTGACAGTTACTCAAGACCTACTGAAGGTTTAATTTTACTCCGTTCAAGAACTACAATCTCCATAATGCAAGACACGCTCAAATAGCGCGGCCCACTGAGGGTGGGGCTTGCCAGGTTAACTACTGACCTGTTGTACGGAGCTCCTTGAGACTGCCTTTTGAACACAAACCTTTTATAAAGAAGCCAGTCCTTCGAAACACGTCAGGTCTCCTTAAAGTTACTAAGGAGCAGCTTTGCATGTTCATTTCCTGATTTATACGGCTGGATGGTTTTTCTTCTGGGAGTGAGCCAAAAGGTGGAGCTTGCAGGGAATGAGCCGGATGGATTCGACTTGCTGTGAGTGCGCCCCTACATGCTTGGGAATCTTGGTGGATTATTTGTGATGCGGCAGACCTGCTGTGGGGGGCAGCAACATCCTGGCAAAGAGAAGGAAGCCGGGGGTCGGAACAATTACAGCCTGTGAATGCGGCACATCAAGATGGTATAATGCAAACATGGAAGCTGCTCCTGGGCCCACTTAGGGTGTATCAAAGATTTTTAATATTGACAGTTACTCAAGACCTACTGAAGGTTTAATTTTACTCCGTTCAAGGACTACAATCTCCATAATGCAAGACACGCTCAAATAGCGCGGCCCACTGAGGGTGGGGCTTGCTAGGTTAACTACTGACCTGCTGTACGGAGCTCCTTGAGACTGCCATTTGAACATAGACCTTTGATAAAGAAGCTTGTGCTTCGAAGCGCGTCAGGTCTCAATAAAGTTACTAAGTAGCAGCTTTGCATGTTCATTTCCTGAATAATACAGCCAGATGTTTTTTCTTCTGGGAGTGAGCCGAAAGGCGGTGCTTGCGGGGAATGAACCGTGAATGCGGCACAGCAAGATGGTATAATGCGAACATGCAAAGCTGCTCCTGGGCCCACTTAGGGTGTATCACAGATTTTTAATATTGACAGTTACTCAAGACCCACTAAAGGTTTAATTTTACTCTGTTCAAGGACTACAATCTCCATAATGCAAGACGCACTCAAATAGCGCGGCCCACTGATGGCGGGGCTTGCCAGGTTAACTACTGACCTGTTGTCCTTGGGACTGCCATTTGAACAGAGACCTTTGATAAAGAAACTAGTGCTTCGAAATGCGTCAGGTCTCAATAAAGTTACTAAGGAGCAACTTTGCATGTTCATTTCCTGATTAATACGACTGGGTGGTTTTTCTTCTGGGAGTGAGCCGAAAGGTGGAGCTTGCGGGGAATGAGCCGGATGGACTCAATTTGCTGTGAGTGTGCCCCTACATGCATGGGCATCATGGCGGAATATATATTTATATTGCATATTTTTCACAAATTCGGATTAACTGCTAAAAAATGTAGACAGTTATAAGGACCGGATAACATATTTTCCATCCGTACATTATGAGCATCGACAAGATTGATACAAGTATTGTACAGAAATTACTTTTCCTATAAAGCCCACAACTTTATTTGCACATTTCGAGGATTGAACATGTTTATATATATATATATATATAATGAAATGTTTTACAACAACGTGGTCAAATACTAATGTCATTATAAAAACTGCAAATATCTGCACAATTGAAAAATGTAATACAACAGAAACTGAAGTCTTTTGTTTATGTTGTTTGTTGAAACGTAGTATGCTAGGACTTTAAAAACAAGAGTAACTCACTGGCAGGTCATGTGATCAAGGGCTCTGCGAAGCCTGAAATGCGTCATATCGGCCGAAAAATCACAAAATTAAGAACGCTGCACCAAGACAAGTGGAGTCTGTTCCGTTATTTCTCTCGAGAATTCTGAAGAAAGGAGGTATCGAATACTGTTTCCAAGGAGGCTTCCCTGGCAAAAACGGACCGCCTCTCAAGTTGGGGCAAAGCGACTAGAAGCCAAATCCGGTGCAAACAGGATTATACGAGGTCTCCATTAGGAGAAAACATTGCAAGCCCCTGGACAAAAGGATTGAAAACTTCTGATTACGGCAAAGCAGTGAATTTTTGGGTCGGAGGACGCAGGAAGCACAGCTGACGTCGGAAAGGTAGGAGACGCCTGGTTAAAGACCGGTGAGAGGTGTACATAAAAGCGTGAATGCTGGAGACTACAAACAACAGTAATGAATTAATGAAATAAAATTTATACCGCGCAACTAAAACCCGAAGGCATCAATTAACGCTGGTATAAGACAACGTGCATAAAAATGGCTTGTGACGTGCTACGAGGAAGGGAGGAGGCGGCTGATTAAATGTTTTCAGGTACTATCAGCATGCCCATGATACAACACAGTAGACAAATGGATAAAGGGAGCAGTGGCAATAGCCTAAAAGACTTATTTAAAAAATTGGAAAAACTAATGAAATCGGAACAACAAAAATGGTGGGAGCATAAATCGCTATCCAGATATCTCAAGGTTGGTCGGATTCCTAGGGGCCTCAGGATCATGCTGGCCCCTAGTTACAACATTCCAAACCCCAATATGTTGGAAGATTGGGGAGAATGTAACTTGGACTCATCCAGAAAGTTAGTTGAGATATTAGTAAAATATGCAGATATTGACAGGATGGACTTACCGAAACAAATGAATGCACTTGAATTACAAATTGGCAAATTAGAGGGTGACAATGTGGGACATAAAATGAGAGAGGAAATGATGGCATGCGTGAAAAAGGAATATACTATTAAACAGCGAAAACTGTTTAAGTTTCAATGCAATAAAAATGACTGTGAGCAGGGGCAGATATTTACGTTTTCAAGGAAATATGACCCGCAAATGCAGCAAACAAATCGACCCGATATCACTGTGATCTAACAACAACAGTGGGAACAAGTAGGGAACTCCACACAGTATCCTCAATATCAGACTTGAGTTCAGCTGTAGATACTGAGTCTGAATCAGAGTTGTTAGCCTCAACAACGAGTGGTACAACAATGGTGAAACGTAAGCGCACTCTAGCAGAAGAATTAATTTTTTTAAGAGAGGAGCGGCGCCAAACCCTTCGACGAAGGTAACAAAATGCCGCGAATGAAGAAAGAGGCGGCGACAACATGCCAAAGAAAACAAACAACAAGAAACCATTCAAAAAAGGGTGGTGCAAATAGAAACATCTGACCCAACCACAAATGAGATTTCAATAGTAGAGCTGGCTAATATAAATTTGGATAAGGCAGAGAAACAACTTAGTATGAATTCACGCTTAGCGAGAAACTCCGCAAAACACAGGCAATGTTCTGCATATTGAGTTAATGTAATTGTGATTACAATAAGTGATTTAAAGTTTTTGAATGGAACTTTATCAAAAATGACTGACATCATTGCACGTTCTGATAATACCCGAGAAAACTACCAGTCTGTCTATGCTGTTAACGTGGTTGTAGTTTTCAAGTGACAAGCACTGTGAGATGTTTAAAATGGCTGCTCTTAACTTTTGAAATTATCAGTGAGCAGGGCTGCAAAGTCAGCGTAAACGCGTTCGAAAAAGGCAGATATAAAGTGATTTTTAGCTAGCTACACAAGGCGTCAACTTTATCCTTTGGCAATGCAGGGGTATCGTGGAGAAAAAAAAAAAAAAATATATATATATATATATATATATATATATATATATATATTACCTACTGGCGGTCGCCAGTAGGTAGTTATAGTTAGGATTGTTTTCCATAGGGAATCCGCAACATTCTATTGGGAATAACTTTAACGCAGATTGAGGGATCTGCCTGTTTTTGTTCCTCAAATTTGCCTCTTGGTGGTTCGCTCCTTTCCTGAAAGTTTGGGGGGATTCATCAAGCGGGGGCCGAGATAAAAGGGGGTCCCAAAACGTGTTTTTCCCATGCTAATTTCCATAGGGCGGTTGGACTCACTTTTAGCCCGAACGGCTGAATGGATTCCCACGAAACTTGGCAAAGTTGTAGGTACTGGTAGCCCGATGTGCCTTTGCTATGTCTCAAGATATGTGATCCAGTGGATTTTGAGTAATTTAGGTTAAAAAAAATATATATATCTATAGGCGCGCCCCGGTACGCGCACCGGGGAGCGCTCCCGGCGCGCACCGCGAGTTCGCGCGCGGAAAGCTGATTGGCTCTCCGGTGTCTGTCAACATTCTAAACAGTCCGGAGCGGCCGCCATCTTGTTTCTCGGTAGGATCGAGACACAAGAGGTGGCAAAAAAAAAATGGGGAAATGACCATAAGGGGGCAAGGTAGACCCCTCCTGACCCCCTAGGTTTGATGTGGGGACCATAAAAGGGCCCCGCGGGGCAAAAGAAAAATAAAACTATTTTCGCGGGGGAGCGCCCGGTACGCGCACCGGGGAGCGTACCGGGAGCGTACTTTGGTGAAAAATAGTGAAAAAAGTTAATGTAAAATAATTATTTTGAGTGTTCAGAGGTAGGGTAGCTGAGAAAAGAGCTTTTGGGTTCTGTGGCTGATTTAGGTACCTATAAGTACATCTAACACACATCCACATGCATACACCCCACACACACACCTACACACACCTCACACACCCACACCTCCACCCACAGCCAAACACCCCACACATCCACACCCACACACACACCTTACACACCCATACCGGGGAGCGTACATTGGTGAAAAATAGTGAAAAAAGTTAATGTAAAATAATTATTTTGAGTGTTCAGAGGTAGAGTAGCTGAGAAAAGAGCTTTTGGGTTCTGTGGCTGATTTAGGTACCTATAAGTACATCTCACACACATCCACATGCACACACCCCACACACACACCTACACACACCTCACACACCCACACCTCCACCCACACCCAAACACCCCACACACCCACACACACACACCTTACACACCCACACCCCCACCTCACACACCCACATCTCCACCCACACTCACACACCCCACACACCCACACCCACATACACACCTCCCCCCACACACACGTCACAGACACACCCCACACATCCCCCACACACACCTCCTCTCCCCCCCCACACATGGGAAAAACCCAGTGAAACAGTAAAATAATAATTGAAAGTGCTTAGAGGTAGGGTAGCTCTGAATACACACACCTTACACACCCACACCCCCACCCACACTCACACACCCCACACACCCACACCCACACCTCCCCCCTACCCCCACACACCTCACAAACACACCCCACACATCCCCCACACACACCTCCTCTCCCCCCCTCACACATGGGGAAAACCCAGTGAAACAGTAAAATAATAATTTAAAGTGCTTCGAGGTAGGGTAGCTCTGAATACACACACCTTACACACCCACACCCCCATCCACACTCACACACCCACACACACACCTTCCCCCCCCCCACCCACACACACCTCACAGACACACCCCACACATCCCTTACACACACCTCCCCCCCCTCACACATGGGGAAAACCCAGTGAAACAGTAAAATACAAATTTAAAGTGCTTAGAGGTAGGGTAGCTCTGCATAGAGTTGTTGTGTTGTGTGGGTGATATAAGTTCCAGCATGTAGGTACCAATGCAGAGTTTTAAATTCAATGTAGATTGTCTCCTCTGTAGATAATATGCATGTTGTTACAGAAGTTATTGTGGTATATGGAATCCATACCATAGTTTGTCAGGAAAGTAGAAACAAAATGGAGGCAGGAGATGAAAAAGAGATGTCAAATACACATTGGAGATAATATAGTGGGAGAAAGGAAGTGACTATGAGCAAAATTACTATGTAACATAAAAAAGTTGCACAGTATACTATAAGTCTCACATAATATTATATTCATTTTGGTACTATTTTATGAATTACATATAAAAAAAGAATAATGTCTGGAACAATTTTTAATTATTAAATAAAAATGTATTGCTCTGATTTTTCAAAATTTAATAACACTTCCAACATTATTTCGTCAGGAATGTCCTCATTTGGATTCCAAGATTCCATTTCTTCCACATATTTAAGAAACTCTTGATCAAGAGACTGATCCAAAAAGTCTAAATCATCAATCTCTTCCTCTGGGTTATTCTCGAGAACAATGTCAAATGAAATATTACATTTCTTTGTTTCTCCTTCCATTTTGTTGCTGTAAATTGCATACAAAAAAATATATCAGTAGAGATAGGGCACTGTTAGGTTTAAGTTCAGACAGGTACCTCTGAGTTTTTAACAATGAAGTTATCTTTGGGCAGTGTATGGTATCAGGCAGGAAGTAGAACTATTAAAAAGTGCATGTGATGAAGACTAAGTAAAATCATAATTACAGTAGAGAAGCCTAACTTAATCCATAAATATAATAGAGAAGCGTATCTCAAGCTATGACTATAACAGAGGGACAATAAATAACTATCAGAAAACGTTTTTTCTAATTAATTTAAAGTGCTCCTTACAAATTAACAACTTACTTTTGAGAGAGGTGAAGAAGAAAAAATGTGAAAATCCTTTCAAGATGTACCTCAGGTAGTTGTAGTCACAATGGCTGTGTTTCCCTCTTTTTTCATTTATATTCATGTACATAACCAATCAAATGTCAGGAAAAAATAGTAGAGAATGAAAGTAACATTTTAATTGGTTGTAAATCCTAACTGTTCATATGTGTTTTTGTCAAGTAATTTACCTCAGGTTATTTAGACAGGGCTACAGGGCAAATGGCTCAATGGAATTCCACCAAATTTGGGAAAATGGTAGGGACTGGTATGTAGTATGGCCTATTCTATATTTGGTGAACATTTCTACAGTGGTTTTTATGTAAATTAACTTTTAAAAAAATTTGGGAGCGCTTACCGGTGCGTGCCCCGGTACGCGTACCGGCAGCGCAACGGGAGTCCTCCATCTTGTGTTTTGGTAGATTTGAGACACAAGATGGAGGACAAACAACATTGGGAATGGGTAAAAGGGGGCACGGTAGACACTTCCTGACCCCCTAGGTTTTCTGAGGGGGGCTTAGGAGGCCCATATAGGCCCCCCAAATTTTTTTTAAATTATTTTCGCGGGGTGAGCGCCCGGTACGCGCACCGGTACGCGTACTGGGGAGCGTACTTTGGTGAAAATTAGTGAAAAAAGTTAGAGTAAAATAATCATTTTGAGTGATCAGATGTAGGGTAGCCCTGAAAAGAGCTTTTGGGTTCTGGGGCTGATTTAGGTACCTACAAGTAGGTTCCAATGCACAATCTTAAATTCAGGAGGAATATTCTATTCCCCTTATCTGAGAAGTGCACACCATCTCCTCTGTAGATATCTTGCATGTTGTAACGCAAGTTGTTGTTGTATATTGAACCCATTCCATAGTCTCTCATGTAAGCAGAAACAGATTTATTCACATGTTTCCATGCTTTCTCAAATTGTGGACAAAATTGGTTGGACCACTTCCATTTCTGTCTTTGGCATATATTGGAATATACCAAGGCAGTTTGTGGAAAAAGTGTCATCAATTGCCCAAAGGTGTCCTTTAAAACCATTTCCAGACCTACCCCAGTCAAAGTGCATAGGTCAATTCCACCACAGTGCAAAATTATAAGGTCAGGGTGTGGCAGATGGTGAAAGGTTTTCACCAATGGTATCAATTGATGACATCTCAATTCTCTTTAACCAATACACTTTATGTGCACATTTGGTAAATCAAGGTTGTGAACATTTCTGATAGCTACATTCACTTGGCTCAAAGGTATGCAGCTATGTCCAATAATCCAGACAGAGTACATGGTGAGAGGAGGTTCTGGTGCAGTCAGATGAAGTGTAGGAATGAAATGGCAATTGGAACAGTAGGAGTTTGCAAAAAAAAACTGTGGAGTTTCAGTGCTCTTGAATCACAAGCAATGATTGGTGGATTCAGATAGTTGAAACATGAAAGTTAGGGTGCATGGTTCTGTTCTGTGAAAGAAGTCATTTGAATGGTCAAGAAAAAGTCATTAAAAGAAAGATTGCACCTGATAAGCTGGTTTATTGATAGGTCAAACATCCTTGCTGAGTTCATTTGCAACATTGTAGAATAAACTTTTAACCCTGAGAGCTCAGTGAGGAGGGAGTTGCTATGGAAACAGGTAGAAAGGGCTGAGGGGGGAAGGGTGTTGATTTGAAAATAGAGAGGGAAGAGTTTTGATTGGTTACCATGAGGAATATGTGTGTAGAATTAGAGGTTTTCTGTGCCATTTATGGTTGCAGTGCCTGGAGTACATACCTTTTGCTCTGCTAAAGAAATATTGGTGTGTGTATCTGACACTGTTCTCAATCTCCCAAAGCATTTGTAAAGGTGAGTTATGATTCATTCAATATAGATAGAGAGTTCAGATTAAGAAGCACATTGAGCTTCTTTGCTGTTGGTTTGTGTGATGCTTTTTGAAATTGCATGGTATCAATATTTGCAACAGAGAGGAAATGTATTTTGTAAAATAGTGAGTTTTCAGAACTGAAATGGAATTCTTGTACATAGGACCTGCACTGTGTTTCTAAAATGTTATTCAAAAAACGATTTTGGGGCAAATCAATGGTTTTACATTTTTGAGAAGGAATAAATAGTGTGTGCATGATTACATAAAAATATTCGAACCTTTCACAATCATGTCAACTGTGTTACCTCCGATTAGGAAGCAGACTGAGCTTCTTTGCTGTTGGGTTGTGTCATTTTTTGGGTAATGCTTGGTAGAAATGTTTGCAATAGAGAGGAAATGTATTTTGTAAAATAGTGAGTTTTCAGAACTGAAATGGAATGCTTGTACATAGGACCTGCGCTGTGTTTCTAAAATGTTATTCAAAAAACGATTTTGGGGCAAATCAATGGTTTTACATTTTTGAGAAGGAATAAATAGTGTGTGCATGATTACATAAAAATATTTGAACCCTTCACAATCATGTCACCTGTGTTACCTCAGATTAGGAAGCACACTGAGGGCCTTATTTATGAAAACAGCGATGCGTCAGTTTCACTGCGCACTCCTTGCGACACCAATGATGCGTCATATTTAATGCATGATGCATCATGTCGCAAGGAGTTACAGATAAGTCAGTATTTCTGACGTATCTGTAAGCGCAAAAGTGACGCATTGCTGGAGTGTGTCACAAAAGTGACGCAACTCCAGCAATGCGTGTTTTCAAATGGGGAAAGCCCCATGTGAAAGGGTTTGCGTCAGTCTTACGCCTGCTTTGAGGCAGGTACAAGATTTTGACATAACAGTGTCCTAAAAGTGACGCAGTGAAATCTCATAGATTTCACTGTGTCACTATTACAAGGTTTTTTACGGGGGAACGCCCCCTCTGCATACATTATACCTGACGCAGGTATAATGTGGCGCAGGGGTTTAAAAAGTGACGCATCTACCTAGATGTGTCATTTTTTAAATATGGCGCAACAAGGCACATGTTTTATGCTGCCGATGCGTCACAAAAAGTGACGCATCACCAGCGCAAAACTAACGCAGGGCCTCATAAATGAGGCTCTGAGCTTCTTTGCTGTTGGTTTGTGTCATGCTTTTTGATAATGCTTGGTATCTACATTTGCAAGATAGAGGATTTTTATTTTGTGAAATAGTGAGGTTTCAGTAGTGAAGTTGAATGCTTGTACATAGGACCTGTGCTCTGTTTCTAAAATGTTATTCAAAAAACGATTTTGGGGCAAATGAATGGCTTTTACATTTTTGAGAAGGAATAAATAGTGTGTGCATGATTACATAAAAATATTTGAACCTTTCACAATCATGTCACCAGTGTTACCTCAGATTAGGAAGCAGACTGAGCTTGTTTGCTGTTGGTTTGTGTCATTTTTATGGTAATGCTTGGTAGGAATGTTTGCAAGAGAGAGGAAATGTATGTTACCTGTGTTTCTTCAAATTAGGAAGTGGATTGTGCAGATGAGGTGAGGCATGTCCAGGGGCGCAAAGGAGTTGAGGCCTGTGTCCATGAGTGCAATTGAGAGGACTTACCTCCTCTGACCCTTAGACAAACATTATCTAATCTGTGGCCCTTCAACAGGCCTCAATACATTGAGTATAATTGATGGTAACAGGGTGCAGATGAGATGAGGCGTGTTCAGGGGTGTAAATGAACTGAGGCCTGTCTAATGGTGCAGATGAGTTGCGGTCTATTCTGGGTTGCAGATAAGGTGAGGATTGTCCAGGGGTGCATAGGAGGTGATGCCTGTGTTGAGGAGTGTAGTGGAAGAGAGGTCTGTCCAGGGGTGGAAAGGAGGTGAGGGCTGTGTCTAAGAGTGCAGTGGGGGATAGGCTTCATGAAGTGCAGTCCAGTGTACTCTTAGACGCCGGCCTCACCACCTATGCTCCCCAGGACAGTCCTTACCTCATGTGTACAATCTGCTTACTAATCTGAGGAAACACAGGTGCTATGATTGTAAATTGTGCAAATATATTTTTTTAAACATGCAGATACTATCTAATCCTTGTCAATAATGTAAAAGTAATTCATGTGCCCGAAATATTTTTTTAGAATTATATTTAAAAAACAGAGATAAGGTCATATGTAGAAGTATTATAGTGTTTATATTGTTTGCTTATTGTCATTGTTTTGTTGTTTGGTAATAGTGTTGTATAATGATTTTTTTGTTTGTTTTCCACAGATTTAAATCAAGATTTCAATAGTAAGGAAATATGCCCTCAAGGGAAAGGAGACGAAAAGATTTTAAGCGGAAAAAATCAAAAACAGCAACGGAATTAAAGCAGTCTCCTACAACAAATACTTCAAAAAACAGGAAAAAAGCTCCTGGTAAGACAACTAAGTCTTTCTTACGGAACATATGTAGATCAAAAAAAAATGTTGGACAGAATGTAGAAAAAGAGAAGGAGAGAGCAAATTTGAAGAGGAAGGAGAGATTCCGAAAAAATGTTACTACTGCAGCAGGAGACAATAATATGTATAGGAATAGAAGGCAAAATCAATTTAGGGACATTCGTAAACGAATGTTTCGCAATAGGGTGGTTTTAAATTTGTTAAAAAATATTAAAAAAGGTAAACAGAGATCTGCTTTTTATAAGAAAAAGAAAAGTGTAGAGAAGATTGTTGGCCATGCTTTTGAAGTTAGGAAAAAAATATTTATTTTAATAATCAATAGAATTAGGACACTTAACAAGACAATTGATGTTTTCAAATCAAACAGTAAATGGAAAAGAGTAATTAATCCGACTAATTTTTGTAAAGTTTTTTTCTGGAGAATGGATGCACAGTTCAAGTTGTGAGCCATTTTTTAATGAGGGGAGTTACTTTCAGGAGAATGATTTAGTGCATGCAGTTGACACCAGTGGTCGAGCATATGAGGTGAAAGACGGTTGTCCGATTGAAAAGAAAAACTTGTGCCTAGAGAACCAGAATAGGTGTTAACTGATGAAGTTTTAGGGAGTCGTACTAAGGGTCCAGTGTACACTTGGAAGTGTAGTAGTATTTGTAGTGTGCGACAGGAATCAATCGATTTGTTTTGTAATTTCTTACGTACATAAAGTAAGAAAACTCTAAAACAGAAAATGAAGATGTTGCAAGACTTAGATCCTTGCAGAGTGAGAGAAAACACAGGTTTGCAAGGGCATTCACTGGCTTGTCTTTCTCGAAAAGTCTGTCAGAGTGTTTTTCATCAATTTAGGATGTTAGCAGTGCATCATAACAAAATGAAGAAAGGTTGTATTATGGAAAAAGTCCAGCACTTAAGCTTAAACAATTAAACTGTGCTCTTTTGCATGGAACTGAATTAGATGTGAAGAAGATTTGTGAAGATATTGAGATTTGTTATTTTAGTGAAAAAGAGGACAGTGTAGAAATTGACACAGAAATTCAAGGTAATGTGGAAGACAATGTACAGATTTCAACTACAGAAAAGTTTGATCAGGAAATTATCAGGTTTAAGGTGAAATCAAGTGAAAGGCCGAATTTTATTTGTGTGTGTTGTGGACGAACTCATAAGCATCAAACTAGATTAGTTGATTTATACGTAAAAAGTGAAAAGATAAATAATTATGAGTGGAAGGATTTTGCAACTTATTTGTGGGTGGAGAATTCTTTTGATTTGAGTTCTGATCAGCGTATTTGTAAATATTGTTATGATAAATTAAATCAAAACAGAATGCCTGCTAGAGCTGTTCATAATAATCTGGAGTTGGTAGACATTCCTCCTGAATTGATGGATTTAAATACATATGAGTGTATTTTGATTCAATGTGTCCATCCTTTTCAGGCAATTGTTCGCATGGAGCCTAAGATAGGGAAATTGCCTCCTTCAGATTTACAGAGAGGATTAAAGGGAAGAGTTGTTTATTTGCCTCTAGATTTCAAGAAAAATATTGATACAATTGGTGTAGAGAAAGTGGAAGAGGAACCTCTGGTTATTATAGTTAATGGGGTTCCGACAAAGAGGAAGAAAATCTGGCAAGATTTAGTGGATGTTAGGAAAGTCAAAAAGGCAACGTTGTATTTGGTCAAAAACAATGAGTACTACAAACATGTATGTGTTGGAGCAGAGGAAACAGCTGCAGATGAAGACAGTGATTGTTCAGCTGGCCAAATTGAAAAAGTTGATGTGTCTAGAAGTGAAGAAATATATGAACATTATACTGTTCATCCTTTGCATTCCAAAGAAGTAATGGTGAATGCAATTGACTTGTTTCAAATGAAATCAGCAAAAGGAAGTCCCATTAGTGTATGGGAAAAAAGTTTGGAAGCTCGTTGTTTTCCACAGCTATTTCCAACAGGTCGAGGTGGACGATATGACGATCGACCACTTCAAATTCCAGCATCTGAATACCGGACTTTAAGATTATATGCTGAAGATCCAAGGTTTCGTCAATGCATCCCATATTTGTTTCATCTACTGTATGAAAGTGACTTGTCTGGGCTTTCTTATGCAGTAAACCATATACTGAAAAGTGGATCACATCTCCAAAATGTTTTGGCGAGGGACTTTATGGAGAAAGTTAATCTGCAAGATAATATTTTGGAATCTCATCTAATCAATCTCATGGCATGTCAGCGTGGTACAAACGAGTATTGGTACCATCGTCATGGGGAATTGAAATGTATGCTAAGAAACTTAGGAACTCCTACATGGTTCCTCACTCTTAGCTGTGCCGAGTATGCATGGGACGACTTACTTCAATTTATACGCGAGGCAAATGCAAATATACAAAATATAGAATTCAAAACACCTGGAGAACTGTGTTCTTTGGATCCAGTGAATGTATGCAGATATTTTAATCATAGATTTGAAGCTATGATGTCTTTCATTACCCACAAAAAAAATCTTTCCCTTTGAGAGGTTTTGGATTTCTTTTGGAGAAAGGAGTACCAAGCGAGAGGTGCTCCTCACATACATATGTTGTTGTGAATTAAAGATGCACCCAAATTTGGAACAGATTCGGATGAGACAGTGATGAGCTTCATTGAAGAGTATTCAACATGTGCTGTTCCGAAAACTACTCAAGAAAACAGTTTAAGGCAACAAGTTTTACGCTTTCAATCCCATTGTTGTGGAAAGTACTGTCGTCGAAAATTCAGAAACAAGGACAAGTTCTACACAAAATGTCGTTTTGGTTTTCCACGAGCAGTAATTTCTAAAGGAAGACTAAATAATGTGATGTCTTCTCTGCGACATACTGCGATGAGGAAATCACCCAGAAATACATACAATTTAAAAAGAAACGAAGAGTCCAAGTACATCAACGACTACAACCCAGTGATTTTGTCCATGTGGAATGCTAACATGGATATTCAATTCGTTGCTGACAACTCTATTGCTGTGGCTCGATATGTGACGTCTTACATCACAAAAAAAGAAAAGACAGAACTGAAGGAAATGTGGGAGGACATTTCACATGAAAAGAGTATAAGCAAGAAATTATACAGTTACAGTCTAAAGATGTTGTCACATCGAGAAATTGGAGCATATGAATGTTCCGATCGATTGTCATCAGCAAGTCTATATGCCAAATCTAGAACCATCATTTGGGTGAGTCTAGGTCTGGCTGCAACACGAAACAGAGTTTTGAAATCTGTACAGGAAATAGAGTATTTGGCGGAGAAAGTACAGATATTTTGAAGACAAACATGTTGGATACATACTATCCAAATAGAAGTCCTTATCTTGAGAACGCTTGTCTCTATGAAGTTCTGCAAAGATATATTTATAAGAGGAACATCAGAGAAGATATCAATAATGGAATATATGCTGTCATTGGATGTGAAGGATGTCTAGTGAAACAGAGAAAAGGTCATTTGATTAATCATCGAAAATTGAGTTGTAAAAATCCAGACAAAAGAGAATTTTACTATTTGGCTCTTTTGCAACTCTTTAAACCATGGCGTACAGAAGAGGAACTACTTGGAGATTTTCTCTGTTACGAAGACTCTTTTAATGCAACGAAGGATACCATAGAATGTCCTGTTTTTCCAAATTATCTGCAAATGTTGAATGAAGAAATAGAGCAAGAAGCAACAATTGCTGCAGAGATTGCGAGAGACAGTTCTCAAGACAGTCAGAGTTCTGCTTCATTGAGTCAGGATCCAATAGGAGGACCAATTATCCAAAATGAAGCTGCCACTGCCATGGATGAGGTGGAAAGAGCTATGGAACAAGCTCACGAGGATGTAATTAATTTAGAAGATTTGGTTAAACAATTAAACCTTGAGCAGAAACAGATATATGACGAATCACAAAACAGGTTGAACATGGATTCGGTCATGAGAAGAAAGAGTGCTCATGTACATCATTTAAGCCAGTCCAACTGTACGTGAGTGGAGAAGCGGGAACTGGAAAAAGTTTTCTGATTAAAGCAATTGCAACTTATCTGCAGAAAAGGACTGAATCACCGCTGTCTTGTGTTGTTACCGCTCCAACTGGGCTGGCAGCACATAATATTAAAGGGATTACTTTACATCGTTTACTGATGCTGCCAGTGGAGCATGAAAACAAATTGCAATACCACAAGCTATCTGGAGATGCGTGTTCCGAAGTTTCCAGAGTCCTGAAGAAAATGAAACTTCTTATCATTGATGAAGTAAGCATGGTCTCAAATCTAATGCTTACTTTTGTGCATTTGAGAATGCAAGAAATTCTTAGAACAGAGTATGATGTGTTATTCAGAGGAAAACACATTATTGTTTTTGGAGATCTACTGCAATTGACTCCAGTGAAAGGACAACCAGTGTTTAAAATGGTCACGCATGAAGATACCAGGAAGTGCCTAGGAAGCATTGGAAACGTTAATATATGGTTAAATTTCAAATATGCAGAACTACTCCAAAATATGCGGCAGGCAAAGGATGAAGATTATAAAAATATTCTACAAGATGTAAGAATCAGAATAGTAAGTCAGCATGGGAAAGAAGCTTTACATGGACGATTAATTTCAAATTTGTACCCAAATGAAAACATTCTTCCAGAGAATATTTTTAAGAAAATTAACGAGAAGAAATCTGGCATATGTTTGATGCCTACTCTGAAAGAATGTTCCATGTTCAACAACAAAATGTTAAAGTTAGAAAATGAAGTGATAGTGAAACTGGAAGCTATAGATAAAATAGAGCATATGGGAGCAACAATTATTTTGTCAGAAAATTTGAAATCAAAATTGGATTCATTAGAGAAGACTATATCTAAAACTGCTGGTTTTGAAAAGACTCTGAATGTGTGTTTAAATTGTCGTATCATTTTGAGAAGGAATTTAAATGTTGAAAGAGGTCTGGTAAATGGAGCAATGGGTCATGTTGTTGGTTTTGTGAATTACAAAAATAGAGATGGAATTGAAATTTAAAAAAATTAAATTTGATGGCATTGACGAAATAGAACAAATTTGTCGTTGTTCAGCTAGATTTTTGCTTGTGAAAGACTTATATGTTCGCCGAAAACAGTTTCCTGTTTGTTTGGCATATGCAGTGACAATTCATAAATCTCAAGGTTTAAGTGTAGATAGTGCTTTGGTGAACATTGGAAGTTCTGTGGTTAAAGAGGGTATGGCATATGTGGCATTATCACGAGTAAGAACTTTATCAGGATTGTACTTGATTGAGTGTGATGAAACAAAGATTTGTTCTGATCTAGATTGTGTTAAAGAATACGAGTATGCTCCACATTTGCCTCAATATCCTCTGTTTGAAAAACGTGTGGTAGGCCGAAAAAGAAGAAATGAGAATAATTGCAGTGAGGTACTACCAAAAAGACAGAAACTGTAATTGTAAGCAGAAAGAAAAAGGATTCTGTTGAAGATGTTGTTGGATTTCAGTTTGAAAACAGTTCTGGTGTCAACTGCTATGCTAATGCAGTGGTTAATGTTGTTTTTTTTCTTCAAAATTTACAAGAACAGATTGTTGAAAATCGGGATCAAACATTCTGCTGTTTATTGAATTGTGTTTGAGAAATGTAGCAGTGATAGAGCAAAAATAGAAAGGGGCAGATTTATGAGGCCCTTGCGCCTCTTTGCGCCGCAATTGCGACACTTAATTTGACGCAACGGCGGTGCAAACAATGCGCCCTATTTACAACGTGACGCATCTAGGAGATGCGTCACGTTGGAAAGCCCTGCGCCATAAGGAGGCGTTCCTGCGCAGGGGGGGGCGTTCCTGCGCAGGAACGCCTCCTAAAAGTGGCTGAGTGAAATCTATGAGATTTCACTCAGTCACTTTCTACGTCAATTCCTTACGCCTGCTTGAAGCAGGCGTAAGGGTGACGCATAAGCATGGGCGTAAAATCCGCTCCGCTCGCGGATTTTTCGGATTTTCGGCAAATTCGCAATCCGCGAACGCTCGCGAATTTGTCGAAAATCCGTGAATCCGCTCGCGGCGGATTTTTTGCTTGGTTGCGGCACGCGGCGTGGTGCACGGCGTTCAATTTCCGTCATTTAGCGTTTGCCGAGTTGTTTTTCTTTGCGAGTGACGCGCCATTTTAGATCTTGCTGCGTGTTCCCGCGGGAGTTTGGCGCCCGCGAATACGTAATCGCGGCTTGCCACCTTGCACAGCACACCTCGCGAGAGTTCGCAATTGCGAACACGTAGTTGCGGCGGAAAGGAACAATCTCGCACTTGCGAAATAGAGATTTTGCAATTTCGCACAAGAAAATCACCAGCAAACAGGATAAACTTTCAGAAAATTATGATTTTTATCAGAATCACTCCTCAGGTTGACATTTGCATGGCCTTTTTTTTTGCAAGGAGTCCATTTTGGGGGGAGGGGGGAGGAAGGAAGTGCCCCACAGTCTCCAACTTCCTGTTCCTGTCCAGCAGGCTCCTCCCAGTGCTTTGTCCATCTCCTGGTCACTTTCATTTGGATCTGGAGCTGGAAGGATTACTTTTTGTGGGTGCTGCTGGATATTTGGATTTGAGGCCTTTTTGACTGTCTTTGGATCACTTTTGGATTAGAAATCAACTTTCACAAGTAAGTTTGTTTGGGGCATTACAGTTGCTGCAAGTAAAATTTTGGAACTTTTTCAGAACATTAAATAAATTATATTGTGGGTAGCCACAGTATCCAGTAGGACCAGGGTTGGTTAGGGGTGCATGATACAACTGTTTTGTTGAATTTAAACACCATTGAGGCCATGGATGGGCTGGGATTGTGCTGATTTTTGTCCTTTTTTTGGGCCTGCTGGTGGGGCCCTTTGCCCAGGGGTGGTGAGTGTTGCATGGGCCTAGTCTTTCTGTGGGGTGTCTTCTTGAATTTAAACATAATTGAGGCCATGGATGGGCTGGGATTGTGCTTATTTTATTGTTTTTTGTCGTTTTTGGGGGGCTGCTGGTGTGGCCTTTTGCCCAGGGGTGGTGGTGCATGGACTGAGTGTGCCTGTGGTGTGGTCTCACTCTCTTTAATGTAAACATCATGGATGGCATTGGATTGTGGTGATTTCTGGCTGTTTTTCTGTTTTTTGGGGGTGTACTGTTGATGTGGACTGGCCATGTGGGTGGTGGTGGTGGCCATCTTGAGTGCTGGCTGGTACAGGCAACATGTGCTTGGGGTGTAAGGGGCCATTTTGAGGAGAGGCAGTGTCTGAGGCCTGCACTTATTTTGCCTACTTTTCATCCATTATGCCCAGGGGTAGTGAGTGTTGCATGGGCCTAGTGTTTCTGAGGGGTGTCTTCTTGAATTTAAACACCATTGAGGCCATGGATGGGCTGGGATTGTGCTGATTTTATAGTTTTTTGTCGTTTTTTTGGGCCTGCTGGTGGGGCCCTTTGCCCAGGGGTGGTGAGTGTTGCATGGGCCTAGTCTTTCTGTGGGGTGTCTTCTTGAATTTAAACATAATTGAGGCCATGGATGGGCTGGGATTGTGCTTATTTTATTGTTTTTTGTCGTTTTTGGGGGGCTGCTGGTGTGGCCTTTTGCCCAGGGGTGGTGGTGCATGGACTGAGTGTGCCTGTGGTGTGGTCTCACTCTCTTTAATGTAAACATCATGGATGGCATTGGATTGTGGTGATTTCTGGCTGTTTTTCTGTTTTTTGGGGGTGTACTGTTGATGTGGACTGGCCATGTGGGTGGTGGTGGTGGCCATCTTGAGTGCTGGCTGGTACAGGCAACATGTGCTTGGGGTGTAAGGGGCCATTTTGAGGAGAGGCAGTGTCTGAGGCCTGCACTTATTTTGCCTACTTTTCATCCATTATGCCCAGGGGTAGTGAGTGTTGCATGGGCCTAGTGTTTCTGAGGGGTGTCTTCTTGAATTTAAACACCATTGAGGCCATGGATGGGCTGGGATTGTGCTGATTTTATAGTTTTTTGTCGTTTTTTTGGGCCTGCTGGTGGGGCCCTTTGCCCAGGGGTGGTGAGTGTTGCATGGGCCTAGTCTTTCTGTGGGGTGTCTTCTTGAATTTAAACATAATTGAGGCCATGGATGGGCTGGGATTGTGCTTATTTTATTGTTTTTTGTCGTTTTTGGGGGGCTGCTGGTGTGGCCTTTTGCCCAGGGGTGGTGGTGCATGGACTGAGTGTGCCTGTGGTGTGGTCTCACTCTCTTTAATGTAAACATCATGGATGGCATTGGATTGTGGTGATTTCTGGCTGTTTTTCTGTTTTTTGGGGGTGTACTGTTGATGTGGACTGGCCATGTGGGTGGTGGTGGTGGCCATCTTGAGTGCTGGCTGGTCAGGCAACATGTGCTTGGGGTGTAAGGGGCCATTTTGAAGAGAGGCAGTGTCTGAGGCATGCACTTATTTTGCCTACTTTTCATCCATTATGCCCAGGGGTAGTGAGTGTTGCATGGGCCTAGTGTTTCTGAGGGGTGTCTTCTTGAATTTAAACACCATTGAGGCCATGGATGGGCTGGGATTGTGCTGATTTTATTGTTTTTTGTCGTTTTTTTGGGCCTGCTGGCGGGGCCCTTTGCCCAGGGGTGGTGAGTGTTGCATGGGCCTAGTCTTTCTGTGGGGTGTCTTCTTGAATTTAAACATAATTGAGGCCATGGATGGGCTGGGATTGTGCTTATTTTATTGTTTTTTGTCGTTTTTGGGGGGCTGCTGGTGTGGCCTTTTGCCCAGGGGTGGTGGTGCATGGACTGAGTGTGCCTGTGGTGTGGTCTCACTCTCTTTAATGTAAACATCATGGATGGCATTGGATTGTGGTGATTTCTGGCTGTTTTTCTGTTTTTTGGGGGTGTACTGTTGATGTGGACTGGCCATGTGGGTGGTGGTGGTGGCCATCTTGAGTGCTGGCTGGTACAGGCAACATGTGCTTGGGGTGTAAGGGGCCATTTTGAAGAGAGGCAGTGTCTGAGGCATGCACTTATTTTGCCTACTTTTCATCCATTTTGCCCAGGGGTAGTGAGTGTTGCATACTTGCATGTCCCTAGTCTTTCTGTGGGGTGTCTTCAATGTAAACATCATGGATGGCATGGGATTGTGCTCATTTTTCTGTGTTTTGTCGATTTTTTGGGGTGTATAAATGAACTGATGTTCCTCTGTCTTCCATTGCTTTTAGGTGCACAAGAAGACTCAAGAGAACCACCAGTGCCAGGAAGAAGTCCTGCAGCGGTGTGTGTGTGCAGCATAACGTCACGCGACGTCACGTCTGGACACAGAACCCTCTGCAACTCGTGCAACTGCTGCCTGCTGACCTGCTCTGAAGAAGATGGCCCCAAAAAAAGTAACCCGTAGCTCCTCTAGCAAGAAAGGTACCAGTAAGGAGCAGAAGAAGCAAGTTACCAAGGACACTGGTGTGCCGCCCGCCCCTTTTTTTGGGAGTAAAAAAAAAAGTATGCCTGCAGCAGCAGCAGCGGGATCTGCTGGGGACCAAGCTGGCAGCAGCACCCCCGCTCCATTGGGCTCAGTGCCACCACCACCACCACGCCAACTTAAGTCCAAGCCCTTGAGTGCTGCAGAGGCAGCCAGTATAGTTCTTCAATCACCATCGACCAGTGATGTTGGCTCATCGCAAGAAAGCGGCAGCAATGTCCCTCAATCAACACAGGTTGTTGTAGCTCATCTGACGAGTGTTAAACAACCACAGCCGCAACAACAATCACATGTGCAAGTACAAGCCCAAGTACATGTGGAAGGAGAGGCAGAGCAAGGAGATGCGCAAGCAGAGGTGCATGGAGGGTCACAAGTGCCCACAATAGTTGTTCCTCCCGAAGTAGGGGCACATCAGGAAATCGACAATCAAGGCGGGGTATCATTTGAGGAAGCCACTCCTCCTGATGATCCTTCATTGTCTTCCACACCCCTAGCAAGGAAGAGATCAAGGGTGGTGTCTACATCCTCTTCAAGCACACCTCCTTCTGATGATACGGATCAAACTTGGGAACCAGCACCACAGCCGTCTGAGAGTGAGGCACACCATGATCCAACAAAGGTAGTTAAGCGTAAAAGGAAGCTCGTCCAAAGTCTCAGAGTTAGGGAGTGTGATGAGGCTCAACAAGAAGTGGCGGATACTGCTGCTGATGAAGACTCTGCCAACGACGACCCAGTCATCATAAAGGTCACTGCAGCCCCAGCGGGCATGCAGCAAACAGATATTTTGACCCTAGCCCGAAGAGCTGCTGAGCGTGATGATGATGATGATGATGTTGTCGATGAGGAGGCAGTGGAAACACCACAATCATTGGAGTTAAGTAGTACACCAACTCGTCCCGCTTCCATATTTCTTTCTGGCAAGAAGAGACCTCTGTCAACCTCGACCTTAATTAGTGGCGGTGAAAGTGCAAAACGTACAAAAGTTGGGCAATCCAGATCCTCCACTTCATCTGGCATTAGCTTCATGACCACCACCACCAGTATCGCCGCCTCCTCCAGGTCCCACAGACACTTCAAGTCCCCAGTTTGGGACTTCTTTACTGTTTGTCCCAAAAATCCAAAGTTTGCCATTTGTACCTTTTGTAAGCTTGCAGTTAGTCGTGGTAAGTCAGGTACCAACTATGGTACCGGCGGCCAGAGAGGTCATCTTGAGAGAAAGCACACTGTCAAATGGTTTGCGCACCTAGATGCGATCAAGAAAGGCCAAATTCAAGGAAACGTTGATGTTTCATCTGATGATGACGAGCAGGAAGAAGACGTGTCAAACACTTCCCTTACACCCAGTACCCCTGTCAGCAGCACACCCAATGTGAGGCACACTAAGAGTGTTGGAGCGAGTGAGACACCAACGCACAAAAGTTCACCAGCGAGCAAAATTGGGTCAACGAAGTCATTATCAGCCCGTAAATGCTTGGTCCAGGGCAACATTAGAACAATGCTTACTTCAGACGTGCCATATGAACGCAACCACCCACTGACGCGTCTGTATAACACTAAGCTGGCTAAAATGCTAGCTGTGGACCTTCTACCTTTTTCTTTTGTAGAAGCGGTAGGTTTTCTTGAATTAGTGGCAACGCTCTGCCCTAAATGGAAGGTTCCGAGCCGGTTCTATTTTGCCAGAGTTGCGGTTCCAGCACTACATGAAGATGTGCTGGAGGCGATTGGGGCAGCTTTGCAGAAGAGTGCTGTTCACACAATACATTTGACAACAGACATGTGGACCAGTGGCGCAGGCGCTGATTACATGTGCATCACTGCACACTGGGTCTCTTTTTCAGGTGTTAAAGCAAAGCTAAACGCAGGTGTTGACCCGGACAAAGTTTTCAAAGCTGCTCGGAAACATGCAACACTAGCCATGTTTGGCTTGGAGAAAAGTCACACAGCAGAAAACCTTTTGGAAAAGTTTAACAAAAAGGTCTTGCAAATTCTATTCCCCCTAAAACGCAAGATTGGTTATGTTTCCACGGATAATGGCGCCAATGTAGTTAAGGCCATGTTGAAGGGTGACCATTTTAGAGTGCCATGTTTGGCGCACTGTATCAACCTGGTAGTTCAAAAATTCTTGAGTGATAAACAGAGTCCAGCGTTCGAGGTAATGGCCACCTGCCGCAAAATGTGCAACCATTTCAGCCATTCTTTTAAGGCCCGGAAGCATCTGCGGAGACTGCTACTTCAACGTGGAATGCCAGTGAAAGCACTCATCCAGGAGGTGGCAACACGTTGGAACTCAACCTTCTACATGCTTGAGCGTCTGTATGAGCAGTATACGGTACTCGATCACTATTTCTTCACAGAGGCTACATCTCAGAAGGAGGACATGCGGATGGGTGCGGCGCAATGGGACATAGTTAAAAGCCTGACAGACATGCTTCGTCCTTTTGAGTTCTTCACGCGTGCAGTCAGCCAGGAGGACTGTAATTTGGGAAAAGCTATCCCATTGTTGTGCATGCTGGAGCACCAACTGATGGCGGTGTCTTCTGAGTTTGAAAAAGATGAAAAAAAAAAAGACCATTTTATTTTGTCTGAGAAATTATTAGAGCGCCTACGTGGTGATGAACGTCTTAAAATGATCAACTCAGAACAGCATTACATTTGTGCTACTATTCTGGATCCACGCTACAAAAAGGCGCTGGCAGGCGAAGCATTCTTTCCTTTTGCTGATGCAGATGTTCAAAAGTACAAACATTGGTTAGCCTGGTCAGCCAAGAGGTTTGAAAAAGAACGGCAGGTTATTGAAGGAGAAGCCAGTACATCAGCATCAGCATCAGCAGGCCATCCCCAGTCACAAGAATCCACTTCTGCACCTGTGGCTGGGGCACAAGTGACCTCTCAGCCGTTAAAGACACCGGCAACTGGATCATCTGCACCACACACAATGACAACACTAACAGTGGCTGCGGAGGAGGATGGGCTAAGTTTGATGGGGTATGGTTCTCGAAAAAATGTCACAGGCACAGCAAAAAGTAAGCAAAGTGGAGGAACAGTTGATGACCTTGAGTCGATGGTGCAGGACTATCTGAATGACTCAACAGAGGTCTTTCTTAATGATGAGCCATTGCAGTATTGGCATGGCAAAAAACAATTGTGCTGGCACCGAATGGTGCGAGTGTCTCCTAGGGCACTGTCAATTGTGCTGAATTTGTCAGCCAGGTTATGGACAATAAAGTTTTCAACAAAGTTTTGTTTGGAATCTCTGAAGTATTTTATTCATACTTGTGGATTTTTCCTTTGGTGGTGGAAAACAGGAGTTTTGATGATGATGATGATGAGTGACCTAGCTGCACAGCGCCGCGTTTGGACCGAAGGCCGAGAGATATTGTAAGTATGAGATTTAGCTTTTTCGCTGTTTGGGGGTGTTGTCGGGTGGTTTTTTCCGGGTGGGTTGGCGGGTCTTGCCTGGGGCATTCCTGGGAAGGTCTAATACCGGATAGAAGTGTTTTGGACAAAATCCTGAAGGAACAGCCTTTTTTTTGCTATTTCTTCTGTCATCTTGCTCAATGTAGCGTTTTGGGGGGGTTCCTGCTGTTCGTGGGTGGGTTGCGGCCGGGGTCTCTGTCGAAGCACTGCTGCGACAATCTAATCTTGATTGCATTTGCTTTTCAGGAAATCCGTGGTGGAAAACAGGAGTTATGATGATTGATGATGATGATGACCTAGCTGCACAGCGCCGCGTTTGGACCGAAGGCCGAGAGATATTGTAAGTATGAGATTTAGCTTTTTCGCTGTTTGGGGGTGTTGTCGGGTGGTTTTTTCCGGGTGGGTTGGCGGGTCTTGCCTGGGGCATTCCTGGGAAGGTCTAATACCGGATAGAAGTGTTTTGGACAAAATCCTGAAGGAACAGCCTTTTTTTTGCTATTTCTTCTGTCATCTTGCTCAATGTAGCGTTTTGGGGGGCTTCCTGCTGTTCGTGGGTGGGTTGCGGCCGGGGTCTCTGTCGAAGCACTGCTGCGACAATCTAATCTTGATTGCATTTGCTTTTCAGGAAATCCGTGGTGGAAAACAGGAGATATGATGATTGATGATGATGATGACCTAGCTGCACAGCGCCGCGTTTGGACCGAAGGCCGAGAGATATTGTAAGTATGAGATTTAGCTTTTTCGCTGTTTGGGGGTGTTGTCGGGTGGTTTTTTCCGGGTGGGTTGGCGGGTCTTGCCTGGGGCATTCCTGGGAAGGTCTAATACCGGATAGAAGTGTTTTGGACAAAATCCTGAAGGAAACACCAGTTTTGGCACTTTTTGTAAGTTAGGGTTCGTTAGGGTTAGCCCTAGCAGCAGGATTGCATGTGTTTCGGGGGGTTCTATTGCAACGCAGTTCTGGTGTTGTAGAGCACTGTTGGAGCGATGCTGGCTATGGATACTTTTGCTTGCTTGCAAGTGGTTTGAATACAATCCACGGTCTGTATTTGGGCCTACTGTTACTTTCAAAGTACGTTTTGTAACCATTTTTCTGCTAGGCATCGTTTTTGGAGATCTGATTGGGGTTCTTCTACATTTTTGCGACTGGCTTTAGTAAGGGTCTTGGTGGGAGCATTGCTGGGAAGGTCAAATTTTGTTCTAAAACACAGTTTACAGTACACCTACCTTGAGGGGAAAGATCCGCTATAATATTTTGGCCATACTTATTTATCCTTAAAAAGGTGACTCAGACAGAGCACGCAATTTCAAAAATATTGTACTGTCTATTAGGGAAATCAAAGTGTCACATTTTGAACCACACAGCGTACATACCTTTTATTTATTTATCAGTGGTATTGTAATAGCACTTCCTGTTTTCCGTTCAATAATTACAGGCCGGGTTTCAGTCAACATCCGCCAGGCAGGCAGTGGACAGGGTGTCTTCTGTCAGTGGTCACCAACATTGATGGACGAAGCGTCAGCTGGAATGGAGGAGTGCCGCCAATAAGAGGAATTGTTTGCTGCATGCAACTTACTTACCAAATTCAAGGACAACTCCAACAACATACGCAATACAGATACAGTATCCATTGTTTTATTCTATGAGTGTAACCAAAGATTGTCTTTATCTTCAATTATTGTTTGTCCATGCTCTGCTTTTTTTTTCTTCCCTCAACAAAACCTACCCAAAAAGAAACCCCCATTCCCATCCATTTTACAAACCCTAACCCCCTTTCCCCGGGCTGTGTTGTTTTGCTTGATGTCTGACTAAAATGACATCAATAATTCCACACACTTGCTGGGGAGGATAAGGTCATAGCAACAGGCTGGTGAAGGAATACGAGGATATCTTCTAGACTTACTCAGCTTCAGTACTATATCTTCTAGTAGTAGTAGCCAATGTCAAATAAATTCAACGCAAGTACTAGTTATACTTGCAAGCAAATACTTTACCATTTGTTAGGCTACATTATGGCACTGTTCTGTCTGTCACCTGCTATATTCTCGATCGTACCGTAACCGTTGTAATGCTACAGTAAGGACAAACAAGGTTTCGTTTTCTTTTTTTCCATAGGCATGCAACTGCCACTGTGTCACACCACTAGTACCACCGCAATGAGGAAATGTCACCCGCCCAGGATTGACAACGTTAATCCCCATTTCACGTGGAGCCAGCCCTGGGCCTAGCCCTAATTTCTAACACAAATTACAGGTAAGATAAGCGTTTGGTGGGAGGTAGTATAATGGAGTATTATTTCGGAGTAGACAAGAGATTGACGGTTGTACTACTAAAGTCCTACGACTGTTCAGGAAAACAAAGGTACTGTTACACCCCGCCCCCCACCCACCAGACTGAAAAGCAGTAAAAAACAGGGATGGTCAGATAAAGTTGAAAAATATATTTATGTAGCCCTAACAAAATAATCTCCCTCACCCACCCTAACCCCAACGATTGTCTTTGAAACGTCCCAAAACGATCCCAACTCCCAAATCCCACCCCCCAAAAGTCTATAAAAAAAGGGCAAGGGACACTCCACTACTGGAGGGTGCTGGTGCTGGTGCATTTTGCGGCATGGGCATCATACTCCTTGCGGAGGGTGGCAAGCTCGGAGCGGAGGCCCTTAACCAAGTTCTTATACTTCAGGACCTCCTGCTCCAGGTTGGACATTCGGACTCGTAGGCGGCGTTGGCGTTCCTTGCAGCTCCTGTGGGGGGCAGCTGGTATTTCTGTTGCTTGGCGGTGGCGGTTGTCTTTGTTAGCCCGGCTCGGTCCCGCTGGCTTAGTCACGGAGGAGGATGCAGTGGTCACAGTCGAGGATGTTGTTGTTGCCCCGCTCGACTGCGTGTCCTCCTCCTCCTCCAGGGCCACCAGCCGCCGATATTCGGCGACAGTGGCCTCCAGCCTCCGTTGCCGGGCCATTCTAGCCTGCTCCCTCCGTGTTGTTGATTTGGAAGGAGCAACTATATGAAGAAAGAAAGACATAGTCTGTAACCAATGCTCCTTAGCATTAATAACACAAAGTGATTGAGCCGAAAGTTGGGTCACAGTACAAGTAGCAAATTGAAAGCACAGTACATAACTATTGAGGACAGTATCTATGTAACCTCCCACTTCTGCATCCTTGCTCTAACATTAGTGGTAGTTTAATGAACAAATTCTACGACCACTATGGACTTCCATTACAGTCGACTATGACAGTACACCAGTCTTATTCTTCTTCTTCTCTCTTGTTTAGGGAAATTGGTACGTTATCTTATGCAAGCCGGCAGAATGACATGGACAGCACAGTGAACTTGCACCCGAGAAAAAAAGTTGCACACCATGATGAGTGAGACAGACTTGCGTTACTGTACCGGTCCAGTACATGCAGGTGGTGAAGCTATTACTTTTCTATTACGGGTGGCACTGAGAATACTCTGTTACAAGGGCTACTGCTTAATTAATTTACCTTTCACCCTACAGTGCAAATGAGTACTAGAAAAGGAAAATGAAGAAGCTAACTAATTTGATTATCTATCACTTCACATGGGACGTATTTGATGACATATGGGATGACTTTAGGTGCTTTGCTTAATATTGAGTGAACAGTGATACACCCACACATGAATGACGTAGTACAAGTAAACTAAAGTTATTAAGAGAGGTACGGAGTGTCCACCGTAATAACCAGATATATGCTGTGATTGCAGACGCAATACAAAGTACTGCTACTATTCATGGTAGTATTGGACACATTTACAATTTCTTTTCCTTGCCTTCCCTGCACTGGAACGGACGTGCGGGTGCGGTGGTACATGCTCTTCAAGGTAACACTTACTTCATCTGGCGACCATCTACTCTCTCTAGATACACATGTGCTATCTAAGAGTCAGAGAATACCATGCTCCAGGCATCCATTCAGTCAAAGTATACGCACACATACAGTTTCTGTTTCACCCACCCAGGCTGCTGTCCTTCACCCATCCTTGCTTCATCATTGACCCAGCCATGCACCATACCATATTCTTTCCTTCCCAGCCACCTCGGGGGCCAAGCAAACACATATCGTTCTTCTTTGCCAGCCATCATACAAGTTCGCGTCCCACTTACTTACACCCTTCTTTCGCTTTTCGTTCATCCCATCCATCACGTTCGTCTAAGAACTTATTGGGATTCTTCTCACCAAAAACTTCACAGCTAAGTCGAAGTACATTTCGAGGAGGCTACTACCTGGTTGATTTGTAATACACCCGTGCAGAAAGCACACTATGCAGTCTTCAATCTCAATAAGTAAGGAATATATAGCTTACCTGTTTCCGCCACCACCGTTTGAACCCCCACAGGACCGTCCGCCGGCTCTTGCACCGCCTCCTCCCCAGAGTCAGCCGAGTCCTCGCCCAACACAGCCACCTCCGCGCTGGCCCCGTCACCAGATGTTACACCTACAAAGTACATTTAAGAATGTTAGAATACACCACTCACTACTATATAATATTTGGTCTAGGAGAAATGTTAAAAAAACTGAATACAATGTAATAATTTGTGACTGTCTACTCCAAAGCAAAAATTTCCCATTTTCCAGGGAAGGCTGTTGTCTTGCTGCACTTTTATGCACAACTGATGAATGCTTGCTTTTGATTTTTAACACGCACCACTTTTTCTCCTAACAGACAGAAGCTTGACTCCTAAGAACACGACCAGGATCAAGTTCAAACCAGGTGAGAGCTCGGCTCGACCACAAGAAATGTGACCAATTAATCGTCAGCACTAACCACTTTTCCGTTTTCAGTTAAATAGTTTTATGACAAAGTAGATTTTAATAAATGTGTTTACTTTTAATAAAGCTTTTAAACTTAAATAGACTCTGTGGTTTTTGTTCCTCCAGACTAGAGTGGATGAGCTAAAGGTTTTGGAATTTTTGCAAGCATGAGTGCCTCTTAAACTTCTTGACTGTGCTGTGACTCCGTACTCTCTTGTCCTGCGTACGATAATCTAGAGATCATTGGGGATCAATAATCGGTGACTTCGGGAGCTGAATGACTCTGCCACACTATCTAGTCAGTAAGGAGACAGTGCATAGAGCTATTGCTGAATAGAATGGGAGTCCAATGGAATTGCCAAATGTCCAATCTTAGTTAGCTACACAGACAGACTAATAAGAATAGTCTAGTAATACCACAGGGAGTCATATTCGAGGCAGGATAAGAATTTATATCCAGTCTACAAGAAGATCAAAGACGATTTAGAAAAAATCGAATGAGGAACGCTAGGAAAAAATAGGTACTCTTTATTAAAATGTAAACTTACTGGGGCCAGCAAAGGAGCCCTCGCCTGCCCGATCCTGGCCTGCATCCTCAGCACCCTCCTCCTGTGTCCTCTTGCCCTTGGGGGGAGCTGATGTACAACATGAAAGAAAGAAAAACCAGAAAACATGGATGAGATTTTTCAACCAAATCAAACATTTCAAAAGAACAATAACAAAATATTTTGGAGAAATAGCAAATAGATAGACAACTATTCCACGGGATCTATCTCATGTGGTATACTACGTTATTCGTATTGCCTGATTTGCGGAACGTTGACTTAGAAAGTTCCTATGTAACTCAATAAACAGACTACTAAAGAGGTTTGCCTAGGCCTGGCACTGCAGGCAGCAGTCCGCAGCACGCGAAGTGACAGACAAAGTCCATCCTGCTTGCAGATCAGTGAATACTCAAACTATCAATCCACCCACCACCGCCACTATTTCTTCTTATAGCCATGTGTCTAAAGGAAGGACTGGACTTCAGTCTGTTGGGGCTGATTTAGAAGTCCCTTGCGGCTCATTTTCCTCCATTGTTGCGTGCCTTTTGTGACGCAGCGGCAGAACAAAAGACTCGCCATGGTGTTGGTGCGGCGTATATATTAAAAAAAAACACATATGGGCGATGCATCACGTTGTAAAGCCCTGCGCCATCAGGGGGCGTTCCGGCGCAAGGGAGGGCGTACCTGTGCAGGAACGAATCCTAAAAGTGGCTGAGGGAAATCTACAAGATGTCAATCAGTCACTTTTAGGACAATGATGCATGACTCAAACCCTGCGCGCTTGAAGCCGACGTACGGCTTGATGCAGCATTGGGGAGATAGGGTACCCCAGAGCATTGCTGGAGCTGCGCCATCGTTGGCACGCAACTCCAGCAATGCGCTGCCTTTACGGCACAGATGCGTAAGGCTTCTGTGACGTTTTGGGCCAATGGGTGGTGGTGGCATGGCACACAATTACTGCCGCATCCCTGCTACTTTGCAGGGATGCGCCGGTAATTGAAAATATGACCCTTAGTGTCTAGCATTACGCAGTTCTTATCTTTACACTACACTCATACATAATTTCTCAGGCCAATGAAATGCTTCTGAACGCAACATACAAAACAAAGAAGCATAGTAGCAAGCAAGGCTACTGAGAAGGAGAGCAGTGCACCTGAAATGCATAGAAGATTTTGAAATATAATTTACCTCAATGTAATCGGCAGCATTATTGCTCTTGGTAAAGAACAAAGATTTGCAAATAACAGAGCCGGATAAAACAGAGTAGTAAATGAATAGCTACTACTACTCAGCAAGCCCGGGGACCTCTACGCCGAGCGCGTCCAGCAAGTCCCGTTCCCGGTCCATGACATCGGTCCAGCGGTGGGTGGCCTGGTTATATGTGCGCCGGACCCCAGAGAGCTTATACATGGCCCGGCACACCTTCTCCCACCGCTTGCGGCGCTCCCGGATGCCATAGCCAGTCGCGATCTTGCCGCCTCCCAGGATCGTCTTGGGGAGGCGGCGCTGGACGTGGAAGATGAGTGCCGCCACTTCCTCCGCGCTGAAGATCTCCCGCGGGACCACTTGCTCCCCCCTCAAACGCCCGCACGGGAGCCGGGCACGCCGGTAATTGAAAATATGACCCTTAGTGTCTAGCATTACGCAGTTCTTATCTTTACACTACACTCATACATAATTTCTCAGGCCAATGAAATGCTTCTGAACACAACATACAAAACAAAGAAGCATAGTAGCAAGCAAGGCTACTGAGAAGGAGAGCAGTGCACCTGAAATGCATAGAAGATTTTGAAATATAATTTACCTCAATGTAATCGGCAGCATTATTGCTCTTGGTAAAGAACAAAGATTTGCAAATAACAGAGCCGGATAAAACAGAGTAGTAAATGAATAGCTACTACTACTCACCAAGCCCGGGGACCTCTACGCCGTGCGCGTCCAGCAAGTCCCGTTCCCGGTCCATGACATCGGTCCAGCGGTGGGTGGCCTGGTTATATGTGCGCCGGACCCCAGAGAGCTTATACATGGCCCGGCACACCTTCTCCCACCGCTTGCGGCGCTCCCGGATGCCATAGCCAGTCGCGATCTTGCCGCCTCCCAGGATCGTCTTGGGGAGGCGGCGCTGGACGTGGAAGATGAGTGCCGCCACTTCCTCCGCGCTGAAGATCTCCCGCGGGACCACTTGCTCCCCCCTCAAACGCCCGCACGGGAGCCGGGCACGGGGTGCGGGACCCTTCCCCTTCTCAGGGTGCTTCCCGGCTCCCTTTACCATGGTCTGGGCAGAAATACAGTTAAATGATAAACAAGAAATAGAATAGTGAAGAAGAAAAGAAAAGAGTTTAAAAAAGTAGTTTAAAAGTAACTAAAAGCAGCAGAAAACACAAAAATATAGAGCTAGAAAAATAGAGGGATAGATAATAAGTAAAATTAGATCAAATAAACTTCAAACAAGCAAAGGATGGCAGAGATTGAGAGAGGATAGAGAAAGCATGCCCAGAACCATAGCAATGAATGAGAAACAAGATGGCTGCGCCCGTTCACGACCGCGTGGGTAAGTTCGCGCGAGATTTTCCTCGCGAGCACGAGCGAAATTGTACTAGCGAGCAGCACACTTTGCGAGATTACACATAGCGGCCGGAAACGGAATTACGTCACGCAAACAAGATGGCCACGCCCGTGTACGACCGATAGGGTAACTTGGCAAACGTATAGCTAGAAGCGCCTCGCGAACACGCGCAAGATCACGCGAACATACACGTCGCAAAAAAAACAATTTTGTATTCGCACGTATTCGCGGCTTCCGAAATCGATCTCGCACGGATTCGCGCCCCCAAAAAACACGCGAAATTGCAGAAAAAACGATTTTAGCTAAACTGAAAGCAATGAGCAGGTGCAAAAGTTCAAACTTAACATTAGTAACATTCAAGGTAGTGCTTCCTGAGGGGCCCCTCCAGAGTTTGCAACTATTCTATGACCCTGCTCTGACCCAAACAGCAGGCTCATAGAATAGCTACAAGTAGACCATAAAGGTCCTGTGAAAAAAAATTTCACTGCAACAAAAAGCAAATTACAGATAAGGAAGGAAGCAGGTGCCAGCCAGACTGGAACTTTCAAAATTACTGACACATTAATGACCCACAAATTAATTGATGGCAGTTGAAGAAGGGCAGGTGTGCTTGCTTTTTTCAACCACCATAATCTACAGTGATAAATAAACCTAATGGGTGGCAGTGAGGATGTACCAGAGGGTGGCATGGGTGTCCCAGAGGGTGGCAGTGGTGAAACAGAGGGTGCTGTGAACCTGTGATGATAAACCAGACGTAGAAACAACATAGTCGCGGCCGTTGCGAGCCGAAAAGTAAGTTCGCAATTGCGAACTTGTCCCAAAATCGGCGCGAACGCGCGCCAACACAAAAAACGGGAAAATCCGCTAGAGTTCGCGTATCTTCACGGATTGCGAATCCGTAAATCCGCAATTTCGCGTACGCGAGATCCGCTAGATCCGCCCATGCTTAGTGACGCACCATTCATGGTAGGGGTGGCCCCTGTGCATTGCAGGTGTCATGTCGCACTTGCAACATGACTCCAGCAATGCGCGGCCCGTACGCCAGAAGATGCGTGACGCATCTTCCCTGCCTTGCACCATGGGTGGCGGAGCTGTGGCGCACTGTGGCGCACATTAACTGGCGCATCCCTGGGGATGCGCCAGTTAACATAAATCTGCCCTAAAGTGTTTCAGAAATTAGAAATCTTCTAGACATATGTTCTGTTCAAAATCAATTTTCACAGATTATTCAGCAGGATTGTCAGGAATATTTAATGTATATGTTTGATGTATTGGAAGATGAAGGAGTAGATATAAAAAATCTTTTTAGCCTTTCTTATCAATGGCAGCATGACTGTGACAACTGTACTTTATCAAGTAGTACTAGAATAGACGCTGAAAGATTTATATATTTGAGTTTACCAGACTGCAAATCAGTGCCTTTTAATAATCTAGTTAAAGCAGCTGATCACAATATGGTGTGTACCCAATTTAAGTCTGCAATGCTGTCCACATTATTTTTACAAACTTATGGTAAATATGTGATTTTAATGTTCCAATGATGTAGGCCTGATGGAAGTAAATTGTCAACTTCTATTAAAAATGTTGTGGCTTCTCAGTTATCAATTTCAGGAAGAACCTTTGCAACAGTAGCTATTATTTATCATGACGGTCCTTCAACAACATCAGGGCACTACACATGCTATTTAAAAAGTTGTAAAGGTTGGACCCTTTGTAATGACACTCATTTGACTTTCAAACAACGTTTGCTTTTTGACTTAAAAAATTCATATCTAGTGTTTTTAGAACCAAAATTTAAGTAAAGGTAATTGGCCTATGAAGAAGGGAGCAGTTAATAAAGGTTAGTTTGCTGTTTAAAATTATATTCTGAGTAAAAGTGATCAAGATAATATAAAAAATTGAGTTGTCATATAGGTAGTGTAAGTGGATCTCATAGTAAGTGATATCAGTATTATAGGAAATGATGAACATGAGTGAGTCAGAGATGGGATTACGAAAATTTAAATATTGTGAAAATGTTGTTTGAGCCTTTCTTTCAGAACGTCGGAAAAACGGTAATTTTAGAGTTTGTTTTAATTAATTTGAAAATATATTGATACATCTGACACTATTTGGCCTTAAGGAATGGTGAAGGAATGAGCAAAGAGTTATGACTGAACAGAAGGAGTATATGAAAATAATGAAAATATTTCAGATGTTCTTCGAGGTTTTCTTCTAGAAAGTCGATGAAATGGAATTTTTAGAGAACCGCAGAGTACTTTCCAACGAAAAGGACCTTCATGATATACTATTTGGCCTAAAGGAAAAGTAAGTGAATAAAAGATTAGTGTACATTTGTTATTTTTAAGTTTAGATGTTTTTTTTTAAAACACAATCTTTTTGATTGTGTTTTTTTTTCCCCGCTGTCATATGATGAGTAGTTTGAACTCACTTTTTTAAGTGAAATTCAATATATTCTGAGAACAGCAAAAATAAACTATGTAACATGTTGTACAAGTTAATCTATAGTTTGTATTCTGTAATTTAAATTATATTCCCATTGTCTCACACTCACTTTCCTTTTTCCACCCTCTTTCAGCTCTTTTTACTCACTTATAATGTCTTTCTTTCACTCTCTTTCAACCCCGTTCTTTTACTCCACTTCTTTCGCAACCCCTCATTCTCATTTCAACTGTCTGCATCCTCTCTCTCCCTTGCATAACTATTCAGCTTTCAGTCTGTCTGCTTTACTTTCCTTTTCCGTTTTTTCCTCCTTTGCTCTTTTAGTAATTCCTCTTTACTCACTCACCAGTATTGTCACACTCTATCACTAGAAATCATCCACTCTCCCTCGCTTATCTTTGTTTCCTCCTTTCTTTTGACCTCTTCTCTCTATTTTCCGTTCACTACCTCTATGTCCTCAGTCCCTCACTCTCCTTGTGTTATGTTCACTTGTGTTTATCTACCTTCTATCATTTCTCTTACAACAACTTCACTGCTCCTCTCTCATCGTTCTTCAACCTATTTCTTTTAGACCGGTTCCATTACTACCCCTCATTTCCTATCTTTCAGTGTCCTTCTCTTTACTTTCATCACCGAATCACTTTCTCTCAGTACCACTGCTTTAGTCCTCTTTTCCTCTCTTTCCTTCTTTTGCTCCCTTACTCATTTTTCTTTCCTCACTCATTGTACTCCACTTCACTCAGTATTTCCCTTAGTCTCTCTGTCTACTAACTTCCTCACTCCTTTTCCCTCAATCTTTCTATATTATCCTCTCTCCCTTCATCCCTTCACTCTATGACTCTCCTTCACTTACTCTCAGTTATCTTCCTTTCCTCATTCTTCCAAATGCATCCTTTATTAGACTCCTTTCCCTCTCAGTCATTATCTTTTTACTTACTCCTGTTTCTTGATTTAGTTTTGCTAACTCATATTCTTTTAGTATCTTTCTTACCTTCAGTTCATTTTTTTCTTCTTCTCTGCCTTTCTGTCAGTGAATCTATATGCCTTACTCTTAGTAATTTGCTCTCCTTCTATTTCTTTTTCCCTCTTTTTGTCCTTCTACCTTACTTTATTTCTAAATACACTGTTATGATTTTTAACCTCTTCATTTGTATCTTTAATTTTAAATACATATTTTACTAATTATAACTTATTTTTTCTTCTCTCTTTACAGATACAAAATGTAGTAAAATAATGTAATTAAAGTTACATTTATTATATGTTAAGTGTGACTAAAAAAATGTAGTTTGTCATCACCCTTTGCTTTAACCTCACTACTATTTTCTCAAGCTACCTCACTCCTGTTTCTTTACTCTTTTTTTCCTCACTTATTCATATTCTCCATGTTTAATACCCTTTCCCTATTTCCCCTCCCACATTCAAATTCTTTCAGTCCCCATTCTTTACTTCCCTTACCCTCTGTTCCCTTCCTTTGCTCCCTCACTCATTCTCTTTACCTTAATCATTTACTTCACTCCTACACACACACCTTCCCCCAACACACACACACACCTCTGACGTACACCCCACACACACACCTCACACACACACACACAGCCACACACACACTCTTCACACACACACACACACACACACATCCCACACACACACACACACACACACTCCACACTCACACACCCCACACATATCTTACACATCCACACCTCCACCCATACCCAAACACCCCACACACTCACACCCAGACACACGCCCGTTACACACCCACACCCCCACCTACACCCACTGACTCCCTATAAGTCACCCACACTGCCTTACTTACCTTTCTTTCCTGTTTCACTCAGACCCTTTCAGTCACTGTTTCCTTTACTCTCTCTCTCTTTTCTGTCTGTCACTCCCCATGTCTTACCCTAATTCAGTTTTTTCACCCTCTTTCACCCCTCTTTACTTACACTCACTGCTCTTTTCTCACCCTCCCTCACCGTTGTTCATTTATCCCGGTTCCGTCACTACCCTTCTTTCCCCATTCTTTCTCTTCCCTAATTTCCCTCCCTTATTCATTTTCCTTTTCTCAATAATATCCTATTATACCTTCTCTGTTTTTTACTATGTAATAAACAATCCCTCTGTGTTGCTCTATCTAGCTCTCTTCCTCTTAACATTACTCTCTCTGTGTTCTTCCCTCATGCTCACTCCTTCATTAATTTTTTTTTATTTTTTTTGGGTGCGCGCCCCGGTACGCGTACCCTAAGGAAAAAAGAATGACAGAGATTCTTTAAAAATATAAATTAAAGGTAGTTCTAAAAAGAACTGTTTTTTTTATTCTTTTTGTTGTTTTATATTTTTTTTATTTTTTTTGATTTTGTTTTACTTTTTTTGGCTTTGCTGAACACTTTAAAAAAAAAATGTATTTTTTATGGGGGGAAACAAAAAACAGGGAATTGTAAATGGCAGACCTGGAGCAAAAAAAAAATCAGGAAAAAATTAGGGTTTTTTGGGGCAATTGTGGTTGTCACCAGCAAGAACGATGAGCTTTACGCTCTGCTCACCATAGCTGATGGTCTTACCACAAAAAATACAAGTCACCAGGAATTCTCCAAACTGTGGTTGGATGATTGGCATCGTCTCCCTTGTGTCTGGTCCCGATGGAGTAGGTTGCTTTCTTTTGGAGGTGCTGGCTGAAGATTGGGAAAGGTTACTGGCCATTTCTCTCATCTCTGCAGCAGCATAGTTCCTGGGATGCTTGCGCTGCATATACCTAATCATGGTGTAATTACCAAATGAATATTTCCTATTAGGGTTCCCCCTTGAAAGTTCCATGCCACAGATTAAGCAAGTCACCTTTGGTGCATTGACTTTCTTTTTGCCCTCTGGAATAGAAAAAAACTCCCATACCATGTGCTCCTTTGGCCTATATGGGGTATTGTCTTCTTGGAGGAATGTCCTTCTCCCCTCCTCATCCTCCTCCTCCTCCTCCTCTTCTTCTTCTTCCTCACCACCAAAGTGATGTTGTGGTGGTTCTCTTGGTGGTGGTGGTGGTGGTGGTGCAGATGCTCCAGCTGCTGCTGCTACTGTAGCCATTTTAAAGTAGAAAAGATTAGAGACAGATCTCCAAACAGGTCTTCCTCAGTCAAAGGACAAAGTCAGAATAAGGAAAAAAGGTGGGGGCTTTCATCATTTGGAAAACAAAACTGTTCTGGACCAATGAAAAGTGTTATTTTCAAGTCACATGATCCGAATTTTCATCATTTGGAAACCAAAACTGATCTGCACCAATGAAAATTGTTATTTTCAGATCACATGACCCGACGCGCTTACGCTACGCGCCCTGGGGGCGCGTAGCGTAAGCTCGTCAGGACGTTGCGCGATCGTATGCGCTTGCGTGCTTCTGGGTGCACTTACGCAGTGCGTCATATGACGCATCACGCGGTTACGCGAAATGTCACGATGTTTTCGTTCGCGAGAATAGCGCTAACGGGACGCTCACCGGTACGCGCCCCGGGGCGCGCCGTAACATTGCGCTTACCCGTGTGTTCACCGGTACTCGCCCCGGGAGCGCTCCGGGGCAAAAAATAAAAAAAATAATAAACTATTACATAATTATACAATATAAAATTCGTTATAAACTTTTTTACTTTTTATACCTATAGAGATTTGCTATTAAAAAAGCATTGAAATTCACTGAAAAAACCATAGGTTTCACACCAGTTATAGTTAGGAATTAGCATTTAAAAAACCTATTAAATTCACTGAAAAAAACATAGGTTTCACACCTGTTATAGTTAGCTGGAAGTTTTACTCGCATAAAACCATTGAAATTCCCACGTTATAGTTAGTTGGACTCACTATAACTTGCGCGTGCAATGCACTGCTGATGACATCACATATTACATCACTCATGACATGGTCAGTGACATCACTCATGACATCACTCATGACACCATCCAGTGAATGTGTGTCTTTCTAAAAAATAAATATGTGTTAAATATGTATAATTAAAATTGTTATTAAATATTATGAAATTAAAACAATTATTAATTGATTGGTTAATGAAATGAAACACACTATACTTCTTACAAACATAGCAGTACAGAATTGAAGTATAATTAAAATAAAAACAGCATAAAACAATGAACAGATTAAATATTTATAAAACAATCCTTAATAACTGAATAATTATGCGTTAAATATTACTTCAATAAATTCCCACTGTATTCGCTTACAAAAAACAAAACACCTGCAATTAACATATAACATAAACAAATTATTATTAAACAATGTAAATATTTATAAATACATTAAGGGGCTAATTAGGATGTTGGTAGGAGGCTGTGTGACCGATATCCCTGGTTTGACTCCCGACTGCCGTTTTACAATTACGGCGGTTGGAATTCAAACCGGACGGTAAATCTGGCTGACTTCCAATGGTCTCGAGGAGTCTGTCGGCCAGTCAGAAGGTCCGCTTAATCCCGTGAGGAAGGTGTTTCCACTTCGGGATTATGATGCCACTTTCTGAGAGTAAATCCATATGGGTCTTTCTGATATGTGTTTGCTGTCAGAAAGTGCCTTTTGGAGCCCCAAGCAGGGCCACCTTCCCCACTGACCCACCCGTTGGGAGCTTGAGGGACACCTATGGTGCCCCCTTTAAGTCCCTGCACCTTGTGGCATGCACCGTCAGGTCACCTGACGGTGCCTGCCACACGGTGCAGGGGTTTACACAGGATCCCATTACTCTATTCAAGCTTGTGCTATGGCCAGTTTACAGCCCCTACGTACACAATTCACACCTAAAAGATAACTTAAAATAAATATTAATTCGACAATTTAAATAGTTAATTATCAATTGAATAATTCTTGTTAATTAAAAATGTATTATTAATGAATTATACGTGTTTAGTTCCACCCTATATGACTACAAACCCAACAACCCACACCTAAAATATCATTTAAAATTATACTAATTACACAATTTAAATACGTAATTTACCTTTTTAGAATTACTTAAAGATTAATTATTAATAAGGATGCTTTACTAACTTCCCATCCTATACCTCTACAAACCCAATAACCCACACCTAAAATGTAATTTAAAAAACACTAATTATACAGTTTAAATAAATAATTATCAGTCAAATATTTAATTTATTTAAAACATTGAAAAAACAATTATACTTAATTAATTTCACACCCTTAAAAGTTAAAATTGCAAACTATATATAAAAAACATTAACAACAATTATACAAACATTATATAACATATGCATTTAAAATATTCACTAAAACACGTAAAGATAACTAAAATATATTTTTTACATCTAAATGTGAACACCAACACCACACTTAGCCGTGGGTTTGTGTCATTTCTTATGCTAATTTGTTGCAAAGTGTTAGTAATTTTCCCCACTGGCTCATGCAAAAGTGTCCTATTGCAACTTGATGCCCCATTTATATTTAATCATACAACAAAGTCCTCTGAGAACGCTTCCAAATGGGATGAACTAATTTACAGGAGCCTCAAATAAAATAGTAAATAGTTGAAGGCACCATTTCTATTGAGCTAGGTAAACAGCTTTCACATGTTTACACCGAACAGCCCATGGGGATAGGATTTCTACCACACATATAACCAAATGTCCAATCTGGGAGCCTCAAAAATGACCTACATATACTTCTTTGGTCATAATGTTGCTAGAATTGTTTGCATTTAGCAATGAAATTAGCAATTATTAAGCATTTGTATTGAAAATAGCAGTGTTTATGCACAGCTCATCCAGTCTTGAGGCATCTATGACCCTTCACATTTCTTGATGTCGATAAAATCGTCTCATTATTCCCCTACACAATCTGAACATATCGGCAGCTGTGACACAATAATATGTAAAGAGTGATCGTTCATGCTTCCCGCATGTTTTTCATAATCCTTCATTATGTATAGTTATGAGCAAAGCTTATTTAATTCCAAGATTTGAATTTCAAAACACAGCTGCCTTGCTGTTTGTTCTTTAGTCTTAGGCCTGCTTACTAGTGGACCTCCGAACCTGAGGGGGTGGTCCCTAGTCTACCGGACTGGCAGTCCACCCGCCGTATTGTAAATATGGCTGTGGGACCATCACAGGCCTGCCACAACCTCCTGGCATCATGGGTCCCACGGTGGTGGCGTGGCAGTGAGATGCTCTAATATGCTGGAGGTGCGGCAGCGGCACCACCGAGTATATTAGGAGTACAATCACTCCCACAATTTTCATGGTGGTGAGGCTGCCAACTCCCACAATTTTCATGGTGGTGAGGCTGCAATGAAAACTGTGGCAATGAGGAAACAAAGGGCGACCTACAGGGCCTCCTGTTGCCCCAGGGCCATTGTGTGACTGCAGAGGAGTCCATGGTGTGTCCCCCTGTGTGCAGTCACCCCCTTTCCTGCACACATGTATTTTACAGTCCAAGCCATGCAAGAACACGCTTTGGCATTCCCATTGCAGTGCCTTTTTCATAGGCACCGCTGTGGCAATGCCAAAGGACCACATACTAGACTGTGAGATTTCACTAATATTGCAGGCAGCTGGCGGTCAAGATTGGCTGTCCTGGAGCGGTGGGCGTTGGCATGGCGGCCTGCTCTAGAACAGCCAAACTCGTAATCAGGCCCTAAATCCTTTATGAACTTCTGTGTGATGTCATACAATATGATGAAATGCTCTACTGCTGCATAAAAAACACTGGTGCAGATTAGTAAATCGCAAACTTGCAATGGAGGTGGATTGCACGCGCTGTTTTTTCAACCAATAATCTCAACGGGACTTCAGATGTTCTGTGCTTCTGAGATGTGATATAAGAGGACGACTGCGGACAATCAGTTTAGATATTTAATAATTCCTACGGTGCATTGCTACTTTAAATTTAAATTGTTATAGTAACGCAGAGTAAACGTCACCTTTTGGTGAGCAAAGTGAAGTCCACCTTAAATAAAATTCATTACCCGATGCAAAAGTTAAGTATGCCAAGAACTGGCAGCAGGCATTGTGCAGTGTCTACATCACATTAAAAACCAACAGGGACAGTAAATCCTTTGGCTAAACCGTATTAACAAACAGCTACCCGCCAGTAAATTTAAATGTAAATCTTCGCATTAAATATGCCAGTGAAAACGAAGCCAGCTTAAGCCCATTCAATAACTTTACTTTTCTTGAGTAATGCCCGGAGACTGATAAGATGAACGACACGGCGCAGGTCGCGGCCCGCTGTCAGGATGACCTGCAACTAAATGAAAAATGTCCAAATTACAATACTGCTATTATTGTGTGAAAAATGTTGTGAATGAGCTAACTGAAACACATTATTTCTTTCACCATTTTCAGATGAAGATTGCAATGTACTGTAGCGCGTGCCGATTTCGTATTCATTTGACGTTAATATAATGCCTTCTGCGTTTTGAATTAGTCCACATTTCTAGGGAGATCTTTCTAGATTTTTTTTGTCAGATGCACCATGCGCTAAAACTTTAAAATTTGATCTTTCCAAGAAAACATAATGCAATTTGGGATTTTATACTCCAGAAATAGTGTATTTTAACATATATCAAGTAAAGTATAGCTTGAATGAAATTCGGCCCCTGTAAATCACATGTACAAAACGTGTAATCGTATACCTAATATATTATTATTATTTTTTTTTATCACCATTGTAGGAAATGTGACCACCAGTGTAAAAAACGAGAAGCATATTAAAAGGATAAAGGCTAGTGAACACGGCAGGCAATCTTTGCCAATTAAGCACCCGCTGCTGCCAAGTTTAGTTCATCATGCATACTCTGAAAATGACTTTGAATTTAGCCGTTTAATGGCATTCAATGTCATAATGCTTGGGCGGAGGTGCACAGCCTTTTCCTTTACATCAGTTGCAATGTCGATGGGCAGAGAGCAGGGAAGACGGTTTATACTGTAAATGGGATCAGAAATTAAAACACACACCTTAATTGTTGTCTCATAGATTGCAACATTTACGTGTTTGAGTGGCATATTTACATGCTCCTATTGCCACCACAACGTCACTTTCAGTGAGGTTGTGATGGCGATAGGGGCTTCGCCTTATTTACAAGGCGGCGTTAGGCTGCCTTGTAAATAAGGTACCCTTTCACGGTATATTTAGCGTGAATGGGTAGGGCAATGGGTGTTGCGGTGGGCGTTCCAACCGCAAAACACATTGATTGTGATGCTGCACCTTATTTACAAGGGTGTTGTAAATAGGAGGCAGCACCAAAATGAAGACCTGGGAAAACCTGCTCTTAAACAGGCGAAACAAGGAGAAATGCTTTATTTCCCCTCGTTTTTGCTGTTTCCTTGTGTTCTTGGGGCAGCACACACAGAAACAGCAAAACAGCAATGATTATTTATGTGCAGGAAGGTCCCCCTTCGTGCACATAAACAATCATTTAAAATTAAAAAAAAGCGTCCCATCAACACAGGCACTCTTGCACTATGGTGCCTGTGTATGGCTGACGCAAAGAGAAATGCAAGGCTGCACCATATTTTTGTAGATATTGTGCAGCCTTGTGTTTCTGAAGTGGCGGAGTTCAGTGTTAAGCTGGGAAGGTGTGGTATCTCCCTCCTCTGTTCCCCCCCCGGCGGCTACGCGTGTGATGGTTGCTGGCTAACTCCGAACTCCATCACTTCACTGTAAATAAATATGCCCATGCTGTCAACACAATGGTAGGCCTTTTTGGAGCTTAATGTTTATTTGGTAATTATTAGTAGCCTATATTACAAATACTGTGCAGCTTGGCAACTTCAGGTGGATTTCCTGGATCTACTGCTGCTCAGTGATTTCTGTGTGGTTACAAAAAATAAAATAAACCGCACATCCCAAATCTCACTCTTGGCAAAGATCCAGAGAGTGGCTGTGTTCCCAGCCTGTCTATCAAGGTGTGGTGAAGGTACCCTATTCCTTTTTAGCTGGGGGTAGTAAACAGTTGTGCAATTTTTCATTTTCCACTTGTCCCTGGGGTTACTTTTTCCTGCTAATTGCTTCTAGTATGGGGGGGGGGCATGACCAAGATGGCGGCCGAGTAGTGCGAATTTCTTGGAGCTCATCCAATCGTGAATTATACTGGGCAGATGCCTCCATTTGCAGGGGAACTCATTGCTGGGACCTGATCCCCATCAGTCCTCTGGGTATGGCCATTGAGGTTGGGGCATTGGCTGGCACGAGCAGCCCGAGGAGACATTAGATTTTGCGGTGACCACACAAGGCGAGACAAGATGACGGATGCCGTGGATCTTTGCGACTAATGGGGAGATGTTATGTGGTAGGACCATTTACATTGTTGGGTTCCAGGGCAATAATTCTTCCTCATCAGTGCTTCCCTCCCGCAGATGCCCACCACACCTTAGGGGGTCCTCCCTCCCATGGGAGAGGGGAACACTAACTTCGATTTGCCGGTGCGGCCTATCTCTTGGGCAATTATCGCGATTGGGGGCATGGGGTGGGATGAGGGCCTGTTGATTGAGGACCTTCTGTGGCCTCCCCTGTGGCGGCTGACCCGTCCTACCCTTCTGAATGAACTAGCTATTTTACCCACCGGCCCACTCCTGGTGGTATTGACAGCCACGTACAGGCCCTTCATTTTTGCCTCATTTGTGCCCTCTATCGGCATGCCTGCAGCACCCCGCACATAGTGGCCTGCTCCCACCCTGGATTGCCCTGCCAGCCTCCATCGGAAGCTACTGAAATAGACGGGGGGGACGAGGGTCTCCCAGGCACAGACCTTCTGCAGTGCACAGGATCACGGAGGGGCCCCTCTTGGCACTCGACCTCCTATTCTGTGCAGTCACGGTGTACTGAGTGGAAGGTGGACCGTTGAAGCTACAGGTATTCTGAAGCATAGAGGACACAGCCCTCTCCATATGCAGAATTACTAAATAGTAGAGGCTACCTGCCATTAGACACCACCTTGCGGCTTGAGTGAAGTAAGACTGAATCAAGGTTTTGTGCTTAGGAGAGAAGTTGAAGGGCTCTACTATGGTATCCAGTACTTTCTACTCCCTGCACTTAAACACACACTACATCATCCTTGATTTCTGCACTGTGGTGACCCTATTATCAGTAAGCCCTTTTCGATCTCAGTTGCACTTTACCAGCTCAAAAACCACCCAGTCTAAAGGGGTGTCCACAAGCCAACACAGTGAACTTTTTCCAATCACACAAACACTTAAAGTGTCCACGTCAGACTCCAGTTTGCTGAAGTTGGCTGGTTGAGACACCCCCGGGATTGTATACCATACTTGCACTGAGCACCTGCCAACTTTCCAAGCTAATAAGATTTCGATGAACCATTGAACACTGAGAGACCATCTCTTTCAGATTGCAGAACTCCCACGAGTAGACTGGGGCTGTTGACTCTCTTTTCGCCATAACCTGGTGCCTTTCTCAATGTCTTTCCAACGTAATGTCAAGAAAGGTGCTTCATTGAAAAACCTCTTTACCAAGACCCCGGCCAAGGAGACAGGTCGGATAGGAGAAGCACCACTGACTATGTCACCTACTCATGGACCAGTGGTGGATGACATACATATCGACGAAGCCCCTGCTAAAAGGTCTTTTCTGGAACACTTGTTTGGCTTTCTTAGAGATAACTTTGCAGCTCTTAAATAGGATATGGCCACAGAGATTAAGGACATCCGTCATGAAGTAGACGATCTTGACCAGCAAGTGAATTGCATGGAACAGAACCAAGATTCTCAGGAAGAGGAATTGGATGACCATCGTTGTGAAATTTTGGAGCTGCAAGACAAGAATCAGCTGCTTCTCTAGCAACTGGAGGGCCACGAACATAGGATCGCCGCTCAAATATATGCATCAAAGGAGTTCCTCTATAGGTGGTACCTATAGGTGGTACCTGATTACCTTGAGGACTTTGTTGACTGCCTTTTTCAACACATGGTGCCAGCACTCTCAGAGCAAAAGATCACTCTTGACTGTACTCACCAAGCAGGCCACCTGGCCAGTACTCCTGGTCAGGCTCAGGACATCCACTGACTAAAAGAGATAATCATGACTGCAGCAGGAGACAAGCCGGCTATAGAAATTGAAGGTCTGGACTCTCTACCGAGACCTCTCCCCCCTAATAACTTTACAAAGACGAAAGGCCCGAGACCTCTCCCCAATAACTTTACAAAGACGAAAGGCCTGCAGACATTTGACAAACTTTTTCTGGGAGAAAAGCATCAGGTCTGAATGGGGCCACCTCTTCTACCTCCAATTTATTTGGCATGATGAAGTACGAAGCGTGTTGGCTAACCCACGGGGCTCTTCATCCCTTGGAGACTCGGCTACTGCCATATCTGATCCACGTGGCTATACAAACTGCCGTCTGAGGCTGAAAACCACATGGAAAAAGCAAAGCTGCTACGGCAGTTAGAATGTTGTGCTAGTGCAACAGATGTTGACAGTGATCCTTGACTTCTTCAAGTTGGTCCTGGAGTACCCATGTCTGCTTAACGAAGGGCCCCATGATTTAATCTCTGGGTTACTGACACTAAGCTCAGAGCAATCCTCCCCATCCATTGAAATTGAACTTTTTCGGCAGAGTTTCATAACCACATGGAATTATCGATCGTAAAGTGTCATCACCAATGACCAATGACATTCACCCTCATCGACTAGTTAATATTGTTTCCAGGCGGGGAACGTTCTTGTTATACCGTTTTTTATTTTCCTCCTTTTACTTTCTCCAGATGCCCTTTGTCTATCCTTTCATTCCCTGGTCACACTCTAATAACAATTGTAATTCAAGGCTCGTTTATTTTTATTTCCGAATATGTTCCACACTAGTCTACTATGCACACATAGGAAAATGACAACTATACTCAATGTCAATGTCAGGGCCCTTAAAGCTCCAGTGAAGTGCCTGGCACGTCTAACCTTTCTCAGAGATGAGAAATGTGATATTTGACTTTACAAGGGGACCCACTTGCTCAAGACTGACTGGGAGGCCTATGCTCCCGTGCGTTTCACCGCCAGTGTCTTATATTCTGGTATGGTTAAGAAAGCCGGGGTAACGATCTTATTGGCAACACACTTTCCGTGGTCAATCAATCAATCAATCATATCACTTGTATAGCGCGCTACTCACCCGGAAGGGTCTCAAGGCGCTTGGGGGAAGGGGGCCCCTACTGCTCGAACAGCCAGGTCTTGAGTTGTCTTCTGAAGGCGAGGTGGTCCTGGGTCAGCCGAAGGTGGATGGGGAGGGAGTTCCATGTCTTGGCCGCTAGGTAGGAGAAGGGTGTTTCCGTAGTCCAGCCGGCTGGTGACGAGGGCCTGGGTGACCGTCTTCCTGGTTTCGATCGGGATCCATCGGAAGATCTTGCGGAGCATGCGGAGGGTGTGAAAGCATGAAGAGGAGACGGCGTTGACTTGTCTGGTCATGGGAGGAGTCCAGGATGAAGCCCAGGTTGCATGCGTGGTCTGTTGGCTTGGCAGCGGTGCCCAGGGCGGGGGGCCACAAGGAGTCGTTCCAGGCGGAGGGCAATGGTCCCAGGGTGAGGGAGAGGATCAGCTGGGTGTCGTTGGCGTAGGAGATGATGTTGAGGTTGTGGCGGCGTGCGATGGCTGTGAGGGGTCTCATGTAGACGTTGAAGAGGGTGGGGCTGAGTGATGATCCTTGCGGGACGCCGCAGATGACTTCGGTGGCCTCGGAACGAAACGGGGGGAGGCGGACTCTCTGTGTTCTTCCAGCTAGGAACGAGATGATCCACTTCAGTGCCTTCTCTTGGATGCCGGTGTTGCTGAGGCGCTGGACTAGGGTGCAGTGGCAGACAGTGTCGAACGCTGCAGAGAGGTCCAGGAGGATGAGTGCCGCTGTTTCCCCGTTGTCGAGCAGGGCTCGGATGTCGTCGGTGGCTGCGATGAGGGCGGTCTCGGTGTTGTGGTTGGCTCTGAAACCGGTTTGCGAGGGGTCGAGGGATCCATTCGTCTCATGTCCATACTGAATTACCCTGAAGGCTCTTGACCTTGAAAATAGACTTGAGGGGACATGAGCTCCCTCTGGCAATGATCTATTTCCCCAATGACTACCAAGAAGCTTTTATAAGGGATGCTCTAGGTTGAGTATTATTCATGTCAGATATGGATATTATTGTGGGTGGGGACTTTAACATAGTGATGGGTGCACAGAGGGATAGATCGATTCCCTGATCCGGACAGATTGGTAGCCACACCGCTTCTGTTAGACAATAGCTGACAAACAAAGGTCTGATGGACATATGGAGACATGTCATCCCACAGCCATGGAAGAGACCTTCTTTTCAGCTCTGCACCAAACGTATGCCCACAATACCTTCTTCCTTACCTCAGTGCGTATCACTCAAGAGATGACAACCAATGGTGTGGCAGCCTTTTCAGATCACTCTCCTATTATTCTTCGGTATGTTCCCCACAGAGCCCCGCAGATCTGGTGCCTTAACTTGAAGCTCCGCACCTATTACTACATACTCAGCAAGACCTCAGCGGCCCTTACCTCTTTCGTAGGAATTAATGATACACCTGATATCCCCATCTTGCTTTTGTGGTAGACCCTGTAGGCAGTTGTACAGGACCCCATTATTGCCATAGCCACCCGTTTTAACAGAGACAGACCCAAATTACGGTCCCAATTTAAAAATAACATCAAAGATTGAGAAGACTCCTACAAACACTCTGGCCCACTGGTGAGTCACCGTCACCTGACTGCGTCTGGAAACAGTTAAAAGCATTGGACGTGGGTAGGGTGAAATATACACTCCTTCATTTAAAGTATCACTATTATATGGGGGAAATAAAGCTGGCCATATGCTGGCCCACCACCTGCGAGCTCAGGGTGGATTATAAAATACAGAATTTTACCGATTCGATATTTTAGAATCGGTAAATGCAATGTAGGTAAAAATTGGTACGATTCGGTATTTGCCGAATCGGTATTTACCGATTCGCTAATTCCAATTCATACCTATGGGCATGGAGGCCCATAGGAATGAAGGGGAATTACAGAATCGGTAAATACCGACTCGGTAAAAGGGGGAACACATGGAAGGGTTGCAGGGTGTCACCCCTCAATAGTGCATGGGTGCACATGTGGCACACATACATGCCCTGCCACATGTCACTGTTTTAAATTGCAAAAAATTGCTTCTTTTAGGGTTTTCGATATTTACCACCAACTTGTAGTTGGTGGTAAATAACGAATCCTAAAATGGGAAAAGCACTCATTTGAGTGCTCCCTACATTACGGATTCGGTAATTTACCAAATCGGTATGTTGAGAATTTGGTAATTTACCGAATCAGTATGTTAAGAATTCGGTAATTTACCTATTCCTTAAGTTACCGATTCAGTAAAATACCGAATACTACAATCATGCCACCTACATCTGAAAAGCCTAATACCGGTCTGTAACAGCCGAAATTCGGTAATTTCGGTCGTTACCGAACGGTATTAGGCTACCTACATCTGGCCCCACGTGCATCGTTGGCCCCATCACAATATGTCTTTTTAATCCTATTACCGCCAGTGGTACTGTTAGAATTGGAGGTCTCTACTTGGCACAGGTAGGTACTTGTGACAAGGAGGGAACCTCTCCTCTAGTCAGAATAAAGGGGATTACACTCCTAAAATAACCCCTGCTCACCCCCTTGGTAGCTTGGCACGAGCAGCAAGGCTTTATGTCAGAGGCGTTGTAAGTTAAGCATTTGTGACCACATACAGTAACCCAGTGACAACACTACAAATGGACACCACACAAGGTTTTATATAAAAAAATAAGTATATTTTATATAGAGTTACCACAAGACCAATAAACGACAAAAAGAATCCATAGTACTATTAGATCTCAAGAGCTCTGGGTAAAAGGCTTAATTCAAGGTTCTGTGCGAGTCGGTAGCCCGGTCTGGCTACAGCGTTGTTGAAATAACACAGAGTCTAGCAAATCCAGCGGACCGCGTTGGTACGGGCCCACTCAAATGGCGACAGACTCAGTCACAGTACCTTTTACATGAGGCGGCCGGCAGGGATGTGCGAGCCGGTTCCGATGTTTGTCGCGGTGCAGAAAAGAAAGCGTTGCAGGACGCGTTGTCCCTCGATGCGGTGCAGGCAGCGGCCCGATGACAGAGTTGGTGGATCCAAGGCGTGCCTTGCAGGGTGAAACGGTGCTTCGATGCGGTGCTTGCAGCTTTACCAGACTTCTCCTTTCCTTTCACAGCGCAGGGCAGGCACATCAGAGGCCCCACAGGAGTTGGAGCCAGAATTGTGGAAGGCAAGTACAGCCCTGGAGCACTTTGTTGACAGTCTTCCTTCTCTTTTTTCAGTGTGCAGGGCAGAGACATCAGACGCACCACAGGGGGTGGAGCCAGCACTGTAGGGTGCAGGCACAGTCCTATTCAGGTCTCAGGTGCACTCCTCCCTCCCATCTAGATGCCGATCTCTCTATTACCACTGGGATGACTCATTCTGTCTCCTGGAATCCCCCAGCCCTGTCACTCAAACTCCAGACAAAGGAATACACAACCTCGCAGAGGCAGGCTTGAAAGGTTAGGCAAGCAAATAACTACTTTCTAAAAGTGGTATTTGCAAACACAGAATATTAAAAAACACTTCACTAAAAGATGTATTTTATTATTCTAAGTCCAGGCATACTAAACTCTGTTCTCTGAGTCTGTTAGAATTATAAACATGTAATAATCTAACAGCCCATTCTGGCCTACGGAGAAAAGGTAGCCTTGCAGTAGTGAAAAACGAAAATGGCTGTAATTCACTAACATGCCAAACACATCAGGGCTTGTCCTACCTTATACTTACAATGCACCCGACCTTGGGCCTACCATAGGGGTGTCTGATATGAAGACAAGAGAAGGTTAAGGGACTGGCAAGTGGGTGCATTTGCCCAGTCAGCATGACAGTACCAGACTGCACGCAGGCTCTGCAATGGCAGACCTTAGACATGTTTTACAAGGCCGCTTCTGTGGGTGGCACAACCAGTGCTGCAAGCCTACTAGCAGCATTTGGAATTTCACGCCCTGGGCACACTCAGTGCACTGTACTAGGGTCTGACAAGTAAACCAAATAGTCAATCATGGAATCACCAATTAATATATTCATTTACAATAGGGAGAGCACATGCACTTTAGCACTGGTCAGTGCCCAGATTCATCAAATAGCCAACAACAGGTCAGAAAAAATATAGGAGGGAGGCAAAAAGTTCAGGGATGACCCTGCAAAAAGGGCCAAGTCCAATAGGTACGCTTTTACACTCCGTGCAGTTTGCCACTAATTCTGTGATTCCCAAGGCAAGTAAAGATCCTAAGCAATGCGCCTCATACGGTCTGAATTCTTTCTTAAATGTATATGTGGAAATCTTCACAGTTATCTTGGCAAGAAAGACTCACCCCATACATGCAGGGGCAAGTGGATCCCAATCAAATCAGTTTTTTTCCCAGAGAGGAGTCGGAGTGACAACACAAACTGGGGTTGCCATTTATTGGACTTCAGTACATCGCTCTCGCACACCGGCTCTACTCCTATCTATAGAAGCGGAGAATGCCTTTGATCATGTCCACTGGCCATATCTCAGCGCAGTCTTTGTATGCATGGGTCTGGACCTGCTGTTTTGTCAATAGGTTCTGTGCTGCTAGACATCCCCCAAGGCTATAGTGTGGGTTAATGGGATACTATAAGTGCCCTTTCCATTAGCTTGACCAGCGCCCTGTTTTGCTTTCGCTTATCAGATAATACAGAATCTCCCTCATGGTGGCTCAACCCAACAAAGCAAAACACATTGACACTAAACTAACAACACCTTTAGAAAAGGGTTTTATTTAAAAAAATGCAAGGACTCTCTATTTTAGAATACGACTTGGGGTTTTATTTTACACAATGCTCTCTAACAAAAAGGCTTTCCCAGATGCCAAATGCACAACATTAAACTACACATAGAGATATATATGAAGTAATAATAACACACTTGATAAATGCAGCAGTTAAATACATGAATAATGCCATGAATAATCAAGCAGCAAATATTATGGGATAACACTGAAGAAAGTATAACAATGCTGGATGTCCTGCAAGAGATCAGAATGATATATACACTGAATACATCAAAGGACTACTTTAGATGTGCACCTCAACTTACTCACGCATCACAAAGAAAACACCTCAAATGATCAAAGCCACTGGGCAAACATCACAATGGCAATAATCAAAGCTCAACACTTCAAATGAGCAAAGCCACTGGTCAAACATCAGAATGGCAATAATCAAAACTCAATACTTCAAATGACCACAGCCACTCTAACCACACATCACAATGGCACTAGTCAAAACTCAACACAATGGCACTAGTCAAAACTCAATACTTCTGCAAACACTGCATTTTTGCCCACTCCCGACTGGGAGAAATTAAACAGCCGAGGTTAAGAGCCTCATCAACCAGGGTCCTGCCGAAGTGGATATGTCTGTCCCCATTCAGATTCCAAAATCCCGGCTTCTGGAGGCTTCTGAAAAAAAGAATCTCTGAATCAATGTATGACTTAGATAAAATGTTCTTTTTTTTCCCTGAAGAAGGGTTATTCAACCCGCAATGCATAGTGGCCATTCAAGCTTGTTTTTGATTAAAAAACATTTTTTGCATTTGATGGTAGGGGTACAACTACTAAATTGAATCATTGTTCTACAATATGTATTGATGTGAAAACATCAATTTACTCAAAAATATTGTTTGCATTCTTTCAAAATATTGTTGAACCAATGAAATTGTAATTGATTGATACTCCTTGTTTGTGCTTTTGCTGGCTGCCACCGTCTCGAATTTGCAGAGACTCTAGCTTCCTTAACGTCAACCCGCCTACACCTTGCGGAACCCGCTGCGCGGGTCCCGCTTCGCTCAGAGGACTGAGCGCTTGCTTGCCTGTTGTGGGAAAGAGGGGTGAGCGACAGGGCAGGGCTGCGAGCGTGGAACCCGGGACTCGCTTTCCCAGGAGTCCCGGTTCTTCCACTGGCCGTGACAGCTGGCCCGCTCTCCCTGACCGCCCCGCCCACCTCCACTCTGCAGAAAAGGCGAGGACGCCTCAGCGTCTTGGGATACTCCTTGTTTGTGCTTTTGCTGGCTGCCACCGTCTCGAATTTGCAGAGACTCTAGCTTCCTTAACGTCAACCCGCCTACACCTTGCGGAACCCGCTGCGCGGGTCTCGCTTCGCTCAGAGGACTGAGCGCTTGCTTGCCTGCTGTGGGAAAGAGGGGTGAGCGACAGGGCAGGGCTGCGAGCGTGGAACCCGGGACTCGCTTTCCCAGGAGTCCCGGTTCTTCCACTGGCCGTGACAGCTGGCCCGCTCTCCCTGACCGCCCCGCCCACCTCCACTCTGCAGAAAAGGCGAGGACGCCTCAGCGTCTTGGGATACTCCTTGTTTGTGCTTTTGCTGGCTGCCACCGTCTCGAATTTGCAGAGACTCTAGCTTCCTTAACGTCAACCTGCCTACACCTTGCGGAACCCGCTGCGCGGGTCCCGCTTCGCTCAAAGGACTGAGCGCTTGCTTGCCTGCTGTGGGAAAGAGGGGTGAGCGACAGGGCAGGGCTGCGAGCGTGGAACCCGGGACTCGCTTTCCCAGGAGTCCCGGTTCTTCCACTGGCCGTGACAGCTGGCCCGCTCTCCCTGACCGCTCCGCCCACCTCCACTCTGCAGAAAAGGCGAGGACGCCTCAGCGTCTTGGGATACTCCTTGTTTGTGCTTTTGCTGGCTGCCACCGTCTCGAATTTGCAGAGACTCTAGCTTCCTTAACGTCAACCCGCCTACACCTTGCGGAACCCGCTGCGCGGGTCCCGCTTCGCTCAGAGGACTGAGCGCTTGCTTGCCTGCTGTGGGAAAGAGGGGTGAGCGACAGGGCAGGGCTGCGAGCGTGGAACCCGGGACTCGCTTTCCCAGGAGTCCCGGTTCTTCCACTGGCAGTGACAGCTGGCCCGCTCTCCCTGACCACCCCGCCCACCTCCACTCTGCAGAAAAGGCGAGGACGCCTCAGCGTCTTGGGATACTCCTTGTTTGTGCTTTTGCTGGCTGCCACCGTCTCGAATTTGCAGAGACTCTAGCTTCCTTAACGTCAACCCGCCTACACCTTGCGGAACCCGCTGCGCGGGTCCCGCTTCGCTCAGAGGACTGAGCGCTTGCTTGCCTGCTGTGGGAAAGAGGGGTGAGCGACAGGGCAGGGCTGCGAGCGTGGAACCCGGGACTCGCTTTCCCAGGAGTCCCGGTTCTTCCACTGGCCGTGACAGCTGGCCCGCTCTCCCTGACCGCCCCGCCCACCTCCACCCTGCAGAAAAGGCGAGGACGCCTCAGCGTCTTGGGATACTCCTTGTTTGTGCTTTTGCTGGCTGCCACCGTCTCGAATTTGCAGAGACTCTAGCTTCCTTAACGTCAACCCGCCTACACCTTGCGGAACCCGCTGCGCGGGTCCCGCTTCGCTCAGAGGACTGAGCGCTTGCTTGCCTGCTGTGGGAAAGAGGGGTGAGCGACAGGGCAGGGCTGCGAGCGTGGAACCCGGGACTCGCTTTCCCAGGAGTCCCGGTTCTTCCACTGGCCGTGACAGCTGGCCCGCTCTCCCTGACCGCCCCGCCCACCTCCACTCTGCAGAAAAGGCGAGGACGCCTCAGCGTCTTGGGATACTCCTTGTTTGTGCTTTTGCTGGCTGCCACCGTCTCGAATTTGCAGAGACTCTAGCTTCCTTAACGTCAACCCGCCTACACCTTGCGGAACCCGCTGCACGGGTCCCGCTTTGCTCAGAGGACTGAGCGCTTGCTTGCCTGCTGTGGGAAAGAGGGGTGAGCGACAGGGCAGGGCTGCGAGCGTGGAACCCGGGACTCGCTTTCCCAGGAGTCCCGGTTCTTCCACTGGCCGTGACAGCTGGCCCGCTCTCCCTGACCGCCCCGCCCACCTCTCACTATCCCATCTACAAATACGTTGAAGGCACGCTGCCCGGGAGAGCGCGGGAGCGCCCGGGGCTAAGCCCGGGCAAAGGGCGGGCCGTCTGTGGCCGTCCGGGGCCGATCGTGGACGGGACGGGCCACCTTATTAACACCACCGCCCAAAAAAATTGAATCCTGCGGAGACGAATCCTTGATAAAAGGTCATCTTTTCTTCATAGACAAAAGAGGCAAAGTAAATCTTTGACCAGTAAGGAGGAGCTGTTTAGAGTATTGCGTTGACACATACATAGTACCGGAACGTAACTCACCGAGATTTCTATCAGTTACATCATTGTAAAATCTCCAACAAGAAAGATAAATGGGTCTAAAAAAATTACGCTCACGTACAATATTCATGAAGCGAATGGGAACTGAGGAAGCAGTTAGGAAATCTACAGACAAAGCGATAAAACCTGGTCGAAGTACTTTAACCCCGGCAATTAATGAATATTTTTCTGCTATACCATCAAAAAGGATACATGAAAAAATAATGCCAGACACTGAAACTAAACTACTCCTGAGTACTGGGGATCTAACATGCTTATCAGAGCCTCCCCATCTGACTCATAATGCAAGTGACATGGCTATCATTAACAAGTCCAATCACTCCTCGAATGATCCAGAATCAACGGACTATAAAGCTACTCTCCTGAAAACATCAACTCCTATAAGAGGCCATGAGAGTCTAAATAAATCAGATGACCTAAATATACTGAATCATAAATCAGAAGAAAATAGTCCTAATATAAAGTTACTTCCTATAAAAGGCAATGGGAGCCTACATAAATTAGAGGAACCAAGTATACTCAACTTGAAGCTAGAAGAATATAGTCCTGAAATAAAGCTATCAAATACTGATTCACAAAAAACATCTGAACAATTTCAAGAACAAGACTCCTTTTTGGACCCTTTCTTAACTGAAAACAATAACCTTGACAGATCCAAAATTCCATTATCTAAGGCTCTTTTCACACTACAGGAAATATTAGAATCGGTTCTCTCCTTTTTAGGAAACATCCTTGAAAATTCAGATCAAACTCTGGATGTCCAAATTGGTATTCTAAAGTTTCTAGTAGAAGAGAAAAGAAAAAGGAATCCTCAAAACCGATAGAAAATCAATTAAATGATGCAACTAAACAAATGGAAAAAGGCCCCAATCAAAGAAAACGTAATTCTACCACTCAGACAACAGAAAAAGATTTAATAGAAACTCATAAAAGGAACAAATCGGAATCTCTAAATGAATCTACACTCTATTCTCTGAAAAAATTATTTAGAGAAAAACCACAAAAAAAGCTACAACAGTTTCCGATTTTCACTAAACACAGAAAAATGGATACATATGATAAAGATTCTGTAAAGGATGACGAAGATTTCAGTACAAAAACTAACTTAGAAACCCAAAAAGGAGAAATAACAACAAATAAAAACAAGGAACTTGAGCAAATAGGAAGAAACAAGAGGATGAAAAAACCTCTAAGAAGGATTAACAAAAAGAAAACCCGTAAACTAAAATTCCAAAAACTCAATATACTTCAAAATGATTCAGAGGAGAAAAATGGTGAGAATAACACGCCACATACTATTAAAAAAGAAGAATCCATTAAAGGAAATACTATAGAGACAATGCAAACATTGAACCCAAGAGCGGATGAGTATCTCCCAATCAGGACAGTCATAAAGACAAGACATGAGAATATCGGAGCTGAAAGAAGTGACGAGAGGGACCCCCAAAGCAGTGTTAACATACAGTCAAATGCACTACAGTTTGAAGAACTTTTTCCCACCGATAATATGCCACTTAATAGAGGCAGGATACTCAACCTTTTGCAAAATATACAGCCTCTACAATCACTGACTAGCAATGAAATAGATATAGTGACTTTCCCTAAAAGAGGTTATAATAAAACCGCACTGGTTTCCTTTTGGTCACCAGTAATACCTGGGATCATACTCAAGGAAAAAGAAATAATACACAGATTTGGATACGATGTAATTGAGAAGGTCGAGCCCAAAGGAAATAAAAACTATAAAACCTCAAATGATTATACGCAACCAATCTCTAGTCCACAACTAAAAAATGCTCTTAGAACCTTTTCGGTGCCTGAGGACTCAGGAATAAGCTATCTAAGAGGAATGTGACAAGGAGAAGATATCTTGAAAATTCACGTGAACAAAGGGGAAAGGGAAGTTTGGTACTCGGATTTAAATGAGAACAGAGCTACTGACATTAATACTGCGAAGTCCTGGACCTGGTTATCGGGAACACTGAACAGCAACAAAAGCTCTAACCGCCTGAAGTACCCTGTTTAACCAAGGTCTAAAGTTAACATCGTGGAATATGGCAGGGAGAACTATAAACAAAATGAAGGAAGTCCTCAATAAACACCCTGATATACTGACCCTACAAGAAACTTGGGCAACAGAACCTTTCTCACAGAAAGGCTATTATGTCTATAACATATCAGCAAAAGCAACTAATCGGGGCCACGCTAAAGGAGGTCTGGCTATTTTAATGAGGGAGGATTACCTATGGGCTCAGGAGATAGTCGAGACTAACTATGACAATCTGCAATGTATCAAATTTTTTCTAACTACTTACAACACGGCCTCACAAAGTGCAATTTTGCTTTTTAATATATACGCCCCCCCTGGAAGAAAGCAGGACACCTTATTCGTAGAAATCATGGAAACTATCATGCAAATAATAGAAGTTCATATGTCTTCATCTTACATAATCATGGGTGATTTCAATGGAAAAATCTCAAACTCTGAAATAAAAAAGAGGGAAAGAATTTTTGAAGAGGAAACACTGGACTTTTCAACTCCCCAATTCCCCAGAGATATTCACTCTAATAAAAGAGGGAAAATGATGCTATCAGCTCTATTTAACATAAATGGGGTAATCGTGAACGGGAATATTGAAGGTGACACCCCGGCATCATATACTAGACAGGGAAACGGGAGCCCTTCAATTATAGATTACATCATCTGTGGTAAAGATCTATTTGAAACTATCACGTATCTTCACTCTAATTTTACACCTGACAGCGATCACGCCGTGATGCAATTATGTACCAGTTGGTCAGCTCACTCTGCAGCAGAAGGACAGATGATCCTCTATAGAAAAGCAACCCTGGTAAACTGCGAACAGAGACGTATCTTCTGGAATTCATCCCTCATGGACAAAATAACAGTATTGATTAAGCAAACACACTTATTAAGGAAATTCTACTCAGATGACCCTATAGTAAACTTCGAGAGTATGCTCATTGAACTCAAAGAGATACTAATAAAAATGATACATCAAGAAAATACAGGTAATAAAATGAAGAAAAATACAAACAAAACCCGGAACACATCAACAAAGAAAAAACTAAATAAACTGATACGTGCTCAATATTTAAATTCTTCTCCTACAAAAAAGAAAGAAATAAACAAACTGAAAAATCAACTGAGAAGAGAAAAAACAAGTAAGAAAAAAACCTTTCAAGATCGCAACTGGTTTGACTTACAAATTGCTGCAAAAGACTATAACCAGAGAACATATTGGTCCCTAATAGCTAAACTAACAGGAACAAAAAAGAAATTGTTAGCTGTACCAGTTCCGCCGAAAGAGTGGGAAATTTATCTGACAGATCTTTATAAATCAAATATGGTTAAATTACAAGAAAATAGTGCAGACAAAGTAAAAGAAAAACATAAACCATTAATTCCTAAAACAACGGCAATAATGATAGAAACCCATATTCGAAAAGCCAGAACCACAGGTGCCTTTGGTCCCGATCAAATACCGATCAAGGCCCTGCAAGTAGATCCCAAGGAATGGAGTCCTATGTTAACCCCATTTTTTAACTATATTCTGACCACTGGACAAGTACCAAAATCATGGCAGGGGAGCATTATTATTCCTATACATAAAAAAGGTAGCAAAACGGTAGCAGGAAATTACCGTCAAATAGCATTAATGGATGCCACCGGAATTTTTTTTGCTGCGGAAGTATTATATCATCTGAAAAATTGGGCTTTTTCGCTGGGTCTAATACCTATGTTCCAGGCTGGTTTTAGACCTAAGCATTCTGTTACGGACAATATTGCAATTATACAGGTTATCCTCGATAAATATGTGACACGAAAAATTCAGACTGTCTATATGGCATTTATAGACTATTCGACTGCATTTGATCGTGTCGATCGACCCACATTATGGAAAAAATTGAGGAGTCTTGGAATCAACGAACATCTGCTACAGGTAATAATAAGCCTTCACATCAAAACCTGGTGTCAAGTCCAAATGGGGGGAGAAAAAGGCTTAACGAAAAGAATAAATACAGCTAATGGTCTTAAACAGGGATGTCTCCTAGCCCCTATGCTATTTTCGTTGTACCTCCATGACCTGCCAAATCAGTTACAACAAGGCTCGAGCCTGCCTCCAAAAATAAATAAACAAAGTATACACTCGTTGCTCTATGCGGATGATATAGTGATGTTCGATCTCACTCCATTCGGTTTGCAAAATTCTTTGGACATCTTGTATCAATACTCGAAAGAAAATTTTCTAATCCCAAATATAATGAAAACAAAAGTTGTAGCTTTCTCTGGGAGGAAAAAAAGTGTTAAATACAATTGGAGGCTAGGCGGAGAAAAGATCGATGAAGCAAATGAATATACATATCTTGGCAGGATCCTCTCAAAGAATCTAACAAACAAAAAACATATAGATAATTTAATAAAGAAATCGGATTTACATGCTGGAGCACTCTCAAGACTTTATAGCGCTACTGGGAGCAGGCATTTTTCCTCACTATTAAAAATATACAAAGTAAAGATTCCTGCAGTCCTGTCGTACGCAATGGAATATATCCCCATAAAACAATGGGGCTTCATGGATCGCCAAGAAGGAAAAATCCTGAAAAGAATTATGAAGGTCCCAACGGCAACACCAGTACAAGTTCTAAGGCTAGAATTTGCTATAACAAGTGCTTATGCCACGGCTGTGGCTAACATTATTAGGTGGGCCTATAACCTCCTCCATGCAAAGGAGGGAACACTTAGATTCCTGCTGAATAAAGAAACTTTTGATACAGAAGCAGCTAAACAAATTTTTCAAGGGAATATGACAGCTGCATTTCGAATGGCTGAAATTACTACAGATATCTTACTCACTTGGTCTGTATCACAATTAAAACTCTTCCTTAAATGTTTTACCTCTAGGCTGAGTTTTGATCTGGACCTTGCGCACAGTAAAAAATTACCAACATACAAATCTTTCACAGATCCATTAGAGTATAAACATATTCAGCCTTATATCGGGTTTTCCCTTACACATAATGCAAGGAGGGTGATCCTGATGTTACGAATAGGTATTTTACCTGTGCAATCGTATAAATCAAAATGGTCAGCTGGGTAATTTTCCTCTCTATGTTCTCTATGTCAAGGGGGCGAGCAAACCACGGAGCATTTATTATTTGTTTGCCCTAGTTCCAAAGTAGTAATAGCTCGCGCTATGTATCTTGAGCCAATATATCGTACTTGCAGGATAACAAAGGTAAAAGATCTATTAACAGTATGCAAACTGCCCCCGAATTAACTTGTATGTTATAATTTTTACAAATTTTTTAAATCTATGTTGTTTTTATATTAATTAATGATGTATATTTCTTTTTACCTCTGTTTTAAATGTTATATTTGTGGTCCTCTGTTGAGTACCAACACAAATAAAATCTTTTTGACTTTTTTTGACTTTGTAATTGATTTACTTAACCTTGAGTACAGTTTTGATTTGGGACTGCAATCTAAAAAGTTTTAGGTATTTGAAGAAACCTTAGGGATGCAGCTGTGCGTTGTGATGTGGGAGAAAGCTTCTCTGTCTACCAAATTCATAGTTTCTAAGGTAGGGTCAGTGGCAGGCCCTCATCACAGCAGCACGCACTGTCAACCGAATTATAGAGCAACAATTTAGGCATATACATACAAGTAAGGTGTGCAGGTTGATAACCCTTATACAGAGATGTGTGCCATGTCAACTGTTTATTTTTTTCAGTATCAAAACATGCAGCCTGCAATGGCAATGTGTGTATGTGAAGGTACACAGCCTCTAACGGTGGCACAGTAAGTGCTGCAGCCCTTAGAGTTCTTACCTGGTCACAGTGCCCTTGGTACCTATGGTACTTTTTACAAGGCATTTACATGTGCCAGAGAGTTGCCGATTGGGTTTTGCAACAGTGAAGTTTAGGGAAAGAGCATATGCCATGTGTACTTGGTTGCCAGGAACCCAGGGCACACTCAGTCAAAGTACATCAACATTAGGCAAAATGTGGGGGGCAACCATGCAAAAAGGGGCACTTTCCTATAGTATGTGGACAATATTCTACTGACCCTGTCTGACCCTCCCACCTCTCTGACTGTGGTGATGGTGGAATTGGAGGCATTTTGGAGAGGTTCCAGCTCTAAAACTAATCTGCAGAAGTCCTCTATACTCAATGTAACCATTTCTGAGGCAACCCAGAACTAACTTGAATCCAAGGTCCCATTTACGTGGGCCGAAAAAGGAATACACTATTTAGGTTTACAAATATATTCTACCCCCGTGTGTACAGTTGCTCGCAATTATGGTGGCCTCCCACCAATTAAGCAGTCAGACCTTTCCAAATTAAGCGTGGGTGCAAAATCCGTTCCGTTCGCGGAATTGGCGGATTTTTGGCAATTTTGCGGTCCACGAACCCCGCGAATTTGCCCAAAAATCCGTAAATTCGCAAGCTGGCGGATTTTTTTGCTTGGTCGCGCTTGAAAAATACAATATCGCGCGCGCGCCGTTGACTTACCGTGATTCTGTGTTCGCCGAGTTGTTTTTCTCCCAGTTTGCGTAGGCTGTGCCATTTTGGATCTTGCTGCGTGATCGCGCAAGAGTTTTTCGACCGCGATTACGTCATCGCGGTCCACCATCTTGCACAGCGAAAATTTGACAATGCGAGTACGTCATAAGGGCCCGCGATCACGCATCGTGGGAGAAAACAATGCCAAAAACGCAGATGCGGCGCACAGCTGACTTCCGGCAGGAGATTTGAACAGTTCGCTTTCCCGAACTTGCAAAAATTGCAATTCTGCACAAGAAATCCACCTCAGGCAGCATAAACCCTCTAAAAATGATGATTTTGATCAGAATAACTCCTCAGATTGACCTGTTCCTGTCCAGCAGGCTCCTCTCAGTGCTTTGTCCATGTCCTGGTCACTTTTGATTTGGATCCGGAGCTGGAAGGATTACTTTTTGTGGCTGCTGCTGGATATTTGTATTTGAGGACTTTTTGGACTTTGGAGTTTGGATCACTTTTGGATTTGAGATTTTACAAGTAAGTTGGTGTTGTTTGTTTGGGACATTGAAGTTGCTGCAACTACAATTTTAAAACTTTTTTCACAACTTTAATAAAATATATATTGTGGGTAGCCACAGTATCCAGTAGGCCCAGAGTTAGTCATGGGTGCATGATACAACTGTTTCTGTGATTTTCTTTAAACTTAAATCTCATTTATGTCATGGAATTTAAGCTCACTGTTATATGTTGATTTTTCTTTTTATTTTGGGGTTCCTGTAAAGCCTCACTAGCCAATAGGCCCAGGGATAGTGAGTGCTGCATGGACCAAGTCTTTCTGTGGGGTGTCTTGAATTTAAACATCATTGAGGGCATGGATGGCATTGGATTGTGGTGATCTGTGTGTGTTTTTTGACTTTTTGGTGTGTTGTTGGGGCCTGGCCATGTTGGTGGGGGCCTTTTTTGTGGCCTGGCCCAGCAGGGCCTGGCCATGTTGTGGGGGTCAAGGGGCCATTTTGAAGCCAGGCAGTGTGCTTAGGCCTGCACCCTGTTTGCCCTTCTTTCACCCATTATGCCCAGGGGTAGTGAGTGGTGCATGGACCCATGCTTTGTGTGGGGCCTCTCGAATTTAAACATCATTGAGGGCATGGATGGCATTGGATTGTGTTGATTTTTGTGTGTTTTTCGACTTTTTGGGGTGTTTAACTGATGTTCCTCTGGCTTCCATTGCTTTTAGGTGCACAAGAGAACCACCAGTGCCAGGAAGAAGTCCTGCAGCGGTGTGTGCAGCACAACATCACGTGATGTCACGTGTGGCCACAGACAAAACAACTCTGCAACTCGTGCAACTGCGGGCGGCTGTTCTGACATCTGAAGAAGATGGGCCCAAAGAAAGGTGGCCGTAGCGTCTCAGCAAAAAAAGTTGCCAGTGCCACTGCCAGTAAGAAGGAGCAAAAGAAGCAAGTGGCACCACCTACCAAGGAGACTGGTGTGCCCACCGACACTTTTTTGGTAAAAAAAAACTTCGCCTGCAGCAGCAGCGGTGTCCGCCGGGGACCAAGCTGGAAGCAGCACCTCCGCTTCATTGGGCTCAGTGCCACCACGCCAAGTTAAGTCCAAGACCATGAGTGCTGCTGAGGCAGCCACTTTAGTTTCTCAATCACCATCGACCAGTGATGTTGGCTCATCACAAGAACGTACCATCCAATCAACGCCGGGTGTAACTCAGCTGACGAGTGTTCAACAACCACAGCCGCAACGACAACCACAGGTGCAACTAGTACAAGCGCAAGTACATGGGCAAGGAGAGGCGCAAGGAGAGGCACAAGGAGAGGCGCAAGGAGAGGCGCAAGGAGAGGCGCAAGGAGAGGCGCATGGAGGGGCGCATGGAGAGGTGCAACTAGAGGTTCATGGAGCGACACAACTGCCTACAACGCTTGTTCCTCCAGAAGTAGGGGCACATCAGGAAATTGATATTCAAGCGGAGGTATCATCCAGGGAAGCCACTCCTGATGATGATCCATTGTCTTCCAGATCCCCAGCAAGAAAAAGGTCAAGGAGGGCTACTACTACTACTACAAGTTCTTCTTCAAGCCCCCTTCATTTTGATGACCTTGATCCTGATTGGAACCCACAAATACAGTCTGAGAGTGAGGCACGCCATGAGTCCACAAAGGTAGCTAAGCCTAAAAGGAAGGTTCCCGCAAGACTTCGACTTATGGGTGATGATGTCGAACAAGAAGTGGTGTCTTCTGCTGCTGATGAACAGTCTGACGACGACCCAGTCATCACAGTCGTCACTCCAGCCCCAGTGGGCATGCAGCAGACAGACATTTTCACCCTATCCTGAATGGCTGCTGAGCGGGATGTGGACGGCGTGGCACTGGTACCACCACCAACGCAGTTAACTACAACACCAACATCACCTACAGCTTCCATATTTTTTAGTCAGAAGGGCCGGCAGGAATCAATCAATCAATCAATCAATCAAGAAATTTGTATAGCGCGCTACTCACCCACAGGGTCTCAAGGCGCTAGGGGGAGGGGGGTCCGCTACTGCTCGAACAGCCAGGTCTTGAGTCCTGACTCCATCCAGCTCGACCTCCATTACCTCAAGTAGTGGTGCTGTAAGTCAACAACAGAAACAAATTCAGCCACGCCCATCCTCCACTTCATCTGGCATTGAAAGTCAAAGTAGCACCTCCACCACCAGCACACATCTCCAGTCCCCAGTTTGAGACTTCTTTACTGTTAGCGAAAAGGCAGAAAACATGGTAATTTGTTCGATTTGTAAAGTATTAATTAGTCGGGGTAAGCTTGGTACCAACTATGGTACCGGAGGCCAGAGAGGTCATCTCAAAAAACACCACACTATCAAGTGGGTTGCACACCTAAGGAACATCTGGGAAGCCCAAAGTAGAACTGATCCAAATGTATCCATTCACATTGCATCTGATGCTGACGGTAAACAACCTTTACAACGCAACTTTTACCACACAGTGCCTTTACAACGCAACTTTTACAACGCAAACTATTACAACGCATTGCGCTGGGGGGCGCTCTAGGATAGGGAATGGGTTTAATGTACTATCCAACACCTTCCCTACTATCCACGGGGATTGGAGTTGGAATAGTAAATTAAACAATTCACTATCCAGCGCCTAAAAGCACTATGCGTTGTAATGGTATTCGTTGTAAATACCACGTTGTAAAGGCACGCGATGTAAAAGTATGCGTTGTAACGTCATACATCCGATGCTGACAAGGGGCTGATTGTGCAGGGGGGAAGTTAAGAACCGACCAAAAAATTTTCTGGTACATCCAGTACCCTTGGCAGCAGCACTGCAGTGGTAGCGCCCACACCCTCTACCCCTGCAACAAGTATGAGGCACACTAAGAGTCTGGGAGGGACACCATTGCGAAAAATTACATCAATGAGCCTAACTGGTTTGAAGAAGTCTGCATCATCACGTAAAACGGTCCAGCCCACCATTAGAAGCATGTTTTGGTCGGATGCGCCATTTGAACGCAACCACCCAACGGTACGTCTGTATAACGCAAAGCTGGCTAAAATGCTAGCGCTGGACCTTCTCCCTTTTCCTTTCGTGGAAGGGGTGGGTTTTCTAGAATTTGTGGCAACAGTCTGCCCTAAATGGAAGGTTCCTAGACGGCCCTATTTTGTCAGAGTTGCGGTTCCAACACTACATCAAGATGTGCTGGAGGTGATTGGGGCAGCTTCGCAGAAGAGTGCTGTTCACACTATCCACTTGACAACAGACATGTGGACCAGTTGCCAAGCCCTTGATTACATGTGCATCACTGCACACTGGGTATCTTTTGCAGGGGTTAGAGACAAGACAAATGCAGGTGTTGACCCGGACACAGTTTTTCAAGCTACTCGGGAACATGCAATTTTAGCCATGTTTGCCATGGAGAAAACTCATACTGCACCTAACCTTTTTGACGAGTTTGATAGGAAGGTCTCTGAATGGGTGCATCCAAGAAATAGCATAGTTGGTTATGTGTCCACGGAGAATGGCAATAATATAGTTAAGGCCATGCAGCAAGGTGGCTATTTCAGAGTGTCGTGTTTGGCGCACAGTATTAACATCGTGGTGCAAGATTTCTTGAAAAAAGAAAACGCAGTCAGCAAGTTATTGACCACCTGCTAAAGAATCTGCACACATTTCAGCCATTCTTTTACAGTCTGGAAGGAGCTGGGGAGCATTCAACATGAACGTAGACTGACAGTCAAAGGACTCATCAGGAGGTGGCAACACGTTGGAACTCAACCTTTTACATGCTTGAGCGTCTGTCTGAGCAGTTGGGGGTAATAAATGATTATGTCTATAAACTGGGTTCTACTATGAAAGACATGAGGCTAGAGTTGGAAGAATGGAGCTAGTTGCAAGCCTGACAGACATACTTCGTCCTTTTGAGGTCTTCACACGTGAAGTCAGCAGGGAGGACTGTTCTTTGGGCAAAGCTATCTTATTGTTGGTCATGCTAGAGCACCAACTGAAGGCGGTGTCTTCAACGTTCCGAGATGATGCTCAAAAGCAAGACGCATATCAGTTGGCGTAGAGTTTATTAAGCCGCCTAGTTGCCAATGAAAGTCTTAAAACCATACATACAGAACAACATTACATTTGTGCCACTATTCTGGATCCACGGTACAAAAAGGCAGTGGCCAGCAAAGCATTAATTCCTTTTGATGAAGCAGATGTTTCAAAGTACAAACATTGGCTAGCTGTGTCAGCCACTCGGTTCGAAAAAGCAGCAGAAAATTCAAGGAGCCGCCAGAAGTACAACTGAATCAGCAGGCCATCCGACGTCAAGTTCCACTTCTGAATCTCTGGCCGAAGGGAGTCACTTTCGCTCACAGCCGTTAACGACACCAGCAGCAACCATATCATCATCCTCACCTGCACCAGGCCCAGCCATAATATTGTCGAAAGCGGATTGGCTAACTCATCAAGGGTTTTCTCATTCCAGTGCTGCAAAGGCCACAGCAGCAATCGTTGAGAACCTTGATTCGATGGTGCAGGCCTATCTGGATGACCCAACAGAGGTCTTTGTTAATCAGAACCCATTGCTGTATTGGTATAGGAAAAGGCCTCTATGGCCACTGATCACCAACCTGGCTCTAAATTATTTGTCTTGCCCACTCGCAAGCGTCTCTTCTGAACGTGTTTTCAGTGCTGCTGGTGCCATTGTAACTTCAAAAAGGACCAGCCTCTCGCCCAAAAATGTGGAGAGGTAAACACTGATCAAGATGAATCAGCACTTCACACCACCAGATTACAAAATACGTGAATGCACGCAGGAAGAAGAGGACACCGACTTAGGTGACAGAAGTTCTTCTCTGTTAGCTGACCTACTCCTGTCTCAATTCATAGAGTTTGAGGACGAGCTCTACTTCCCTGACACCGAGGCCTGAAAATGACCTTATTCACTTTTATTCCTGTGTGTCTTTCTTTGTTTTGCAACTTTTACCACAACAAAACTCTCACAACGAGTCCATCAGCAGCACTGTCTTCATCTTATTTTCCTTGTTGATTTGAAGGTGCTGCAGTCTGCATTCCTGAGGTTCACAAGTTCACAACTCAATCATGCTCCTCTATACTCCTCCTCCAGACTCCACCTATCCATTTCCCTCAAGGCAGATGGATTACCAAGAATAAAGAAACTTTGTTTTCATAGACGAGTCCCCTCAAGTGGGACTGAAATTTCTGACTGACTACATGCTTGCTGATTGCTGACAGAGTTACTTCTGAAATTGACAGGAGAGGCTGCCCTGTGGTCCCTCACTTTCCGAAAAAGATGCGGACAAAAAGTAGTACAGGTAATGAATAATTGAGAAGATGGCATGCAGTGGACAGCAATGGCTGTCTGGCTCTGATTAAACCAATTGCTGTTTGTTTTTTGTGCATGAAATGAATCCTATGTCTTGTCTTAGTTATTATTTAATCTTTTACACAGTAATTGTAACTCATGTCAACTACTCTGTTTTTTTTTACCTTGTTTAATTCAAATTGTACTTCAAATTCAGGGGCCACTATGTTACATTTTACAATATGCAAAATGTCCTTGGAGTGGACTCACTTGCCAATATACCATGATGATTGATTAAATAATATATTTTCTTTAAAGTCACTCACTGGGATGGATGGATCATCAGCGTCGGTTTACGGAAGAACTATGGCCAATTCGTGAGTGGCAAACAGGTACACCAGTCTACAACAACTACTACAGCAGAACTACATGTCTGTCAATTCGTGGTATGTAGTGGTCGAGGGCGAGGCAGTGTACTGTTGTTGTTATGCCAGGCAGAGTCCACTCCAGACAGCAGTTCATGTAAAATTGGGGCTATGTGGCTTGCTGCATACATTTAGATATGCTTTGTCTGTCTGACAAAGAGCCTAGCTATTCTACATCAGGTTGCTTCACTCAGTGGTGCCTGCCTTGACCGTCTGCATGGCACTGCCTCAAGCTTGGGCCAAACATCTGTTATGTTTGCGAAATTTGCTGTTTTTCGGTTTTCCGTGAATCTCGCGAAATTACAAAAAAATCGAAAATCCTTGGGCGGAACGGATTTTTGGCCCATGCTTGCGGCAGGGCCATGCAGACGTTCAAGGCAGGCACCACTGAGTGAAGCATCCTGATGTAGCATACGTAGGCTCTTTGACACAGACAGACAAAGCATATCTAGGGTTTAGGGTTCAGTGCGATTTACTAGGGTTTTTGGGATTAAGTTGGTAGGGTTCCCGCTGAGTCTAGGGCTCAGGGTTCGATGCAGGCTCCTTCATAATGATGTTGGCAAGGTTTTAGGGGGGTTTGGCGTTCTTTGGTCCAGAATTGGCAGAATTTTGGCCTTTTTTGGTGTTTTGCGGGCGCGTGTGTTTGGGTGAAAACTAAGTGAAAACTAGTCGTAGACCTTCTTCTTCTTCTTCTTCTTCTTCAAAGAGCGCAGTGGTTCGATTTTGTTCTGCCTTGCTGAGTTTCTTGGTAATTGCTGGAACAAGTGTCCAGGTAAGTTTCAGGAGGATCGAAGTAGTGGAAGTGCTGAAAACAGCAATTTTTTGTGAACAGCGCAATTTGCCATGTTTTGAATATACCAGTATTGCATGTTTTTGAGGGACTGTTTGGGGGTGTTCTAGATTTGTGGGGGTGGGTCGGGGGGTCTAGGAGCACTGCTGGGAAGGTCTAATTTTTATTGCAAGTGGTTTGAAGAAAATCCATGGTGGAAAAGGGGGGTTTAAGCCTAGTTGCAGACAGCGTTTTGGCACAATTTAAACCGAGGCCTAGCAGTATTGCGTGTTTTTGGGGGGCTGTTTGGGGGTGTTCTAGATTTGTGGGGGGGGGGGTCTGGGCATCTGGGAGCACTGCTGGGATAGTCTAATTTTGATTGCAAGTGGTTTGAAGAAAATCCATGGTGGGAAAGGGGAGTTAGGGCCTAGCTGCAGAGTGCGTTTGGAGCGATTTTGACTGGTAGGCCGAAAATGTTCTAAGTGTTACATTTTCCATTTTTTCTTTTGGCCTGTTTGGGGGTCTTCTACTTTTTTGCGGGTGGAATGAGGGGTCTGGGGGCATTGCTGGGAAGGTCTAATATTCGATGCAAGTGTTTTGGATAAAATCCATGGTGAAAAAGTTTTTCTGTTTTTGCTCACTTGCTTGTTTTTGGGAGGTTGTTTGGGTGGGTTCTAGGTTTTTTGGGGGGTATGGGGGTCTGGGAGCACTGCTGGGATAGTCTAATGCTGATTGCAAGTGGTTTGAAGAAAATCCATGGTGAAAAAGTTTTTCAGTTTTTGCTCACTTGCTTGTTTTTGGGGGGGCTGTTTGTTTGGGTTCTAGGTTTTTGGGGGGGTCTGGGGGTCTAGGAGCACTGCTGGGATAGTCTAATGTTGATTGCAAGTGGTGTCAAGAAAATCCATGGTGGGAAAGGGGAGTTAGGGCCTATCTGCAGAGTGGGTTTTGGCATGATTTGGAGTTGGGGTTCAACCTGGTAGCAGTATTGCATGTTTTTAGGGGGCTACTTGGGGGTGTTCTAGATTTCTGCAAATGGGTTACGGGGTCTAGGGGCACTCCTGGGAATGTCTAATTTTGATTGCAAGTGTTTTGAAGAAAATCCATGGTGGAAAAGGGGGGTTTGGGCCTACTTGCAGAGTGCGTTTTGGCACGTTTTGAACTTAGGCCTGTAGCACTATCGCATATTTTAGGGGGCTAATGGGGGGGTTCTACATGTTTGCAACTGGGTTCAGGGGTCTGGGAGCACTCCTGGGAATGTATAATATTGAATGCAAGTGTTTTGAAGAAAATCCATGTTGGAAAAGGGGGTTTCGGCCTAGTTGCAGAGTGCTTTTTGGCACGATTTGAAGTAAGGGTTCAACCTGGTATCAGTATCGCATGTTTTTAGGGGGCTACTTGGGGGTGTGCTACATTTTGCCGACTGGGTTCAGGGGTCTGGGAGCACTCCTGGGAATGTCTAATTTTGTTTGCAATTTTTTTTAAGGAAATCCATGGTGGATCCGCAGAATTCAACCATAGTTACTATAACTATCCTTGTAAAGGAGAACCAGGTTATGCACTTTTGAAGTGATGATTGTATATAATAATAATGTCAGCTCTGAAAACTGGTTCACTTCCTGTTTTTTTCCATCAAAAATTACAGGACGGCTTTTACCATGTGCCATGGAACAAACGCTGAACTCAGACGCAATCCGCAATTACTCATCAGGCAGCCAGTGGACAGTGTGTCTGGTCACCAATATTGATTGACGGAGCGTAAGATGGAATGGAGGGAGTATATCGCGAATAAGAGGAATGGCTGGATGCATGCAACTTTACTAATTCAACAGGACAACTACAACATAAAGTTACAGTATTCTCTCTTAACTTCTCCTTATCTTTTAAATGTTATTGTTGTATACTTGAACTTCTACGAATGTGACTAGGTGCGTTTCATTGTTCTCTGCTTCAAAGTCATCTCTCCAGCTATTTCATACGTTTCTTTGCTATTTTTATAACTAACTTAATGTACTAATAATAAGTGTTTATTCTCTATGAGTGCAGAAAGGCAAGTGAAATTGCGTAATTAATGCAGCCCTGTAGTAGTGTCAATGTCAAATTGTTTCCTCGTACTTACTAATAAGATGTAGTAAGTACAACTTTTCAGTAACCTAACCATCTGTTTAGCAAACAACTTCATGCATGCAGTAGTGCACTACCTTTATGTCCCTTAAAAGATTTATGGATATCTTTGAATCCAAACATTTGTTTCTCTTCATTTGTTGTTTATCCATGCAGTGTTTTTTTTTTCTTCTCTCCACAAAACATTTCTCAAAAAACCCCATTCACATCCAATCTTCAAAAACCCTAACCCTCTTCCCCGGGCTGTGTGGTTTTTCATTGAGGTATGACTAAATGACAAGAAATTCCACACACTTGCAGGGGAGGATAAGGTCTAAGCAACAGAAAAATGTTGGAAAATGGAATTTCATGTGCGACATCGTGGATTGAGCATCAAACATCATGCTCGTACACATGACAAATCAAATGGTTAATTCTTATGTTTAAGTATCCTTTGCCTTCATAATATTTCTTATAGTAGCCATAGTCCACAAAACTAGTTCTTATATTTAGAATACTTTCGCACTGCTTAGGCTACAATTTATGGCACTGTTTTGTAGCGTACTATCTAACGTACTGTTTCTAATGCTACACTCAGGCCACTCAATGTTTCATTTCCTTTCTTTCATATGCTGCTACTGCCAGTGTGTACCACTACTACTACCAGCACAAAAAATTATATTAAATCCGTCGAGGATTCAAGTCAACAACCAACCTTAATCACCATTTGCCATGCAGGCAGCCCTGTGGCTACCCCTATTCTCAAACACGAATCAAAGGTAAGATAAGCATTTTGGAGAGGTAGAATAATGGGCTAGGACTGGGAGGAGAGCAGAGACTGCCAATACTACTAGTAAAGTACTAGTAGGGCTACTGAATTCACTAACTCGGTTACTGGCACTTTGGTACATTTCAGGACTAGATGTTTCATTCATGCTGGTAAGTTGAAAGAAACCAAATGTCCAGTAACCACCGCCCACCCCCACACAAAATAATATGAACGTGTATACTATGTTTTGGTATGAAAAAGAATTATTAAGAAATATATTGAAGTAGTCAAAAAATAAAATTAATTAACCCAACTCACCCCCCTGCCTAACCCCAAACAATGTCCAAAAGTCCAAAAGTCCCCTTTCCCAAACACCCAATTCCCACCCTCCCAACAGTCTTTAAAACAGGGACAAGGGACAGTCACTTCCTCCGGTGGCGTAGTGTGGACAGCTGTTGCTGCATGTCCCTCAGCTCTTTGCGGAGGTCCCGGAGCTGGCGCTGATATTTTTCGGCCAACCGCTCCAGGTACTCCACTCTTGTACGGAGGCAGCACTGACGTACCATCCAGACTCTAGGGGGGCAGCTGATTGTGTTGCTGCTGTGCGGCGGCGGCAGGAAGCTGTCGGGCCACGGCTCCGTTTGGCTGGAGGCTTCTGGCTGGTGGACACGGGGGCACTGGAGGAGGATGCAGTGGTTGCTGTCTCCTCCTCCTGCTCCCGAGCCCACAGCCGCCAATACTCGGCACAAATAGCCTCCAGCTTACGGGTCCTGGTCCAGACAGCCATCTCCTTTCTGGTGAGCTTTTTCGGAGTAGCATTTATATGAAGAAAGAAAGAAAAATAATGTAGCCAACAGTCTTTTACATCAAGTCAAAATAATTCAACGGAAAGTTGACTCTCAGTAACACCAGCAAGTAGCAAACACAGTATAACATTTTGGCATGTATCTTTCCGCCGTCTTTGTAGGCCTGTGACATTACTGGGAGTTTCAGGAATTCCACTAGCAGGACTATGGATGGACTCACTAATACATACATAGTCAGAGAGTACTAAAAAAAAGTCTTCTGTTTTTTTCTCCTGTTTTGCAAAAGAAATTACTGGTACGTGAACTTATGGTAGCCGGCATGGCAGCTCACTCATCTTGCACCCAAGAAAAACAGACACAAGCCATGATGACGCAGACTCACAATACTTTAAGCAGTACATGCAGGTGGGGATAGGAAGCTCTTACTTTTCTATAGGGGTGGCACTGCCACTGGCCATACTCGGTTACATCAAGGGCTAATGCTCAATGTAATTATATCTTTCGCACTGCCCCCTGGGCCTTGACTACTACAAAAGAAGAATGAAGATTATTCAATTCTGATCATATATCATTATCCTGCCGATCACATGATCTTTTGTTATATGATGGATGACTTTATGTACTTTGTTTTGATAGATTGAGTGAACTACAGCGATAGTCCACCCATGACACAGCTGAAATAAAAATGTTAACATAGGGAGTGAGTGTGGTACCCATAATTGGTGGAGGAAGGGATTTGACTTGATATAATGTTGTCAACTATACAATCCATACACAATAGATGCTGTGCTTGCAAAGTAAAGTACTGTACTGTTAGTCAAGGCAGGGAGTATTTGTGAACAATCACAAATTCTAGTATTTGGATTTCCTCAGCTTTGCTACTCTGGCACGGACATGCTGTTCAAAGTAACAATCTTCATCCACTCAGCGTCTGCTCTTCTACATCATACACCTCTGGTATCAATGAGGAAAAAGAAGATAACATCCAGGCTTCCAAAATATGTCTATCATTCTTCTTAATGTCTCAAATGTACCAAGTTTTCTTTTTCTCAACAACCAACTAACACCCTTTTCATTATATTTTGGAAACCACAGTCTTCTTCTCTTCACTTACATTCAAAAACACCATTCTTTACAGTCATAAATGTTAAGACTCGCTCGTCCTTCATTTCACCCTTCTTTCTCTTTTTGTTCTTCACATCCCTAAGGTACATCTGATATGACTTGGCTTTACGATAAAAGTTTGCCAGCTGAGTTGAAGTCAAATAGAGGGGCCATTGCTTACCCGAGAAGTACCGCCGCAAATGCTATTACAAGTCAAGGTTGACTGTCTTCTCCGTGATAGCCAAAAAAGTAGTTCTAAATTAGTAACTGTTCTTAACAGTACAGTGTACTTGTACTAGTGTACTGTGTACTGTACAGTACATCATACACTCCTTTGCGAGCCTACTCAAAAATTTCAATAAGTAAGGAGTATAATAACTTACCACCATCTGCCGCCGCTGAGCCTTCCCCCCCAGCTCCTCCTGGTGGAGCCCTCTGCACTGCTGGCCCCGGCACTGGTGGTCATCTGTGCCGCATCAGATGTTGTGATGCCTTGAAAAAACATGTCATATTTTCAGATGCCATACACAACCCCCTATTTTGTCTCGTAATGGAAGAAAATGTTACATAACACATTTTTTATTACTGGGATTGAAAAAAAGTAACGGTTTTGGGGAGGGTGTTACCTTTTTATATGCTTATTCCATTAAATGCTACACTTCTTAGGACAACTGATGAATGCTTGCTTAACGTGCACCATTTTTCTAAATACAGAAAGAAGATTACATTGCCCTTCTGCCAACAGGACGATTCACCAACTACTAGTAAGTCATCACCAGCAGTACTTTAAGTACTTTAAAGAAGGTGGGGGCTCCCGCACAGTTATTCTAATAATTTCATGTGTCTGTTAACTATTACATTAAAGTAATTTGATTCATGGGAATGTTGTTTAAACTTTAACGTCATCTATCAGCAGTGCTCACTCCGAATACTACGCTATTAAAAATAAAGAAATCATTTTTTCATTTCTTAATTGAAAATACAATTTTAAAACTAACAAACACTGTGTGGTTTTTGTTCACGAGTGAGTGAGCGGAAGGGTTTGAACTACTGCACTTGGCAGTCATGTTTCAGTGACTCAGATAGGCCGGGACTCGGCGGTAGTCTTCTTCTGTTCTTCTGGGTCTTAAAATCATTGGTCAGACACACTAGATAGTCGGTCAGGGGATTGGGGGTTTAACTTCTGTTCAGACTGAGGTATGTGGAAAGTTGAACTGCACCTATCATCAATAATGTCCTATTTCTCTTGTCCATAATTCTTTATGTGCAAAATAGTCCCTGAAACACTAGCGGTATGGTATGTGCTCCTAGCAAATCAAAAAGGCAACTGCTACCTTTTTCTTGGTGTAAACATTGGCATCTTGTTGTTGGAAATTGTCAAAGCACTTACATTAAGAAGACTGGAATCGACAGCAAGGGCAACCCAGATGACTGCACTCAGTGCCTAGAGCTATTGCTGGATCAGAGTTTTGTTTAACACCGTTTGCCGACTGGGCAAGCTTAGCTACCTACACAGACCGACTCATAATCGTAAATAGTAGTAGCACAGAGAGTGATGGTAGAGGCAGGATAAGAATGTAGAAAGTAGTCTAGATTAGAAGAAGATCAAATACTATTTTGTAAAAAATAGAATTAGGAAACAGTTTGTAATGAATAGGAGCTGTAAAAGTTAGGGAAGTAGAAGTATTAATATAAAAATAGAACAACTTACTGGGGCCAGCAGAAGAGCCTGCAAGGGACTGATCCTGTGACTGTCCACCTTCTTCCACCGGAGTCTCAATGATGCTAGTCGCCTTGCCCCTGGGAGGTGCTGATGATCATGAAATTAGGAAACACAACATGGATGATTGTTTTTTTTTGCAATATTTGATTTCTTTGACCACAATCTAAAATTATCACAGGGAAACAAATTAACAACAATTGCTCTACATGTATTAACCTATCCGATCTGGTCAACTAGGAGGATACTACTAGTACAGTATTGCTGGATTCGCAGACCGTCTACTTGGAAAGTTATGTAAATCACTAAATAAACCAACAACAAAAAGGTTCTACTACGACTGCCAGCACTCAGCAGCACGCGACGTGACAGACACAGTCCGTCATCATGATTGCAGAGCACAAAATATGTGCTACTACTAATAACAAGTCATAATATACTCAACCTATCAATCCATCACTATTTCTTCTTCTTAGTGGCAGCAGGAGTACAACGGAAGGACTAGACTTGAGTCTCTAGTCTCTCTAGCATTACGCAGTTCTGTAAAGTACTACACTCATACATATTCAGGCCAAATGAGCACAAAGTTGCAAACAAGTAAGCATAGTAGCAACGCCCCTGAGGAGGCGAGCACCTGCAATCACAGAAGCTATTTAAACACTATTTTATCTGCAATGTAATCGAATAGGCAGCATTCTTGCTCTTCGGGGAAAACATATATTAGCAATATAACACAGAGCAGAAGAATACAAAGTAGTTATTAGATAGCTACTCACCAAGGCCAGGGATCTCCACACCTAGCAGGTGGAGCTGGTCCTGCTCCCGGTCGAGGACCTTGGCCCACCGGTACGTCGCTTGGTCGTAGGTGCACCGGACCCCCGACTCCCTCTGCATGGCCAGGCACACCTTATCCCACCTCTGCTGACGCTCCCGGAGGCCATACCCTTGACCGGGGCTGCCCCCTGCTGCCACGGTCTTAGGGAGGTGGCACTGAACAAAAAATATCAGGGTGGCCACCTCCACCGCGGTAAAAACCTCCCTGGCCACTAGATCCACTACCCTCAATCGCCCGCAAGAGAGCCGGCTACGGGGTGCGGGACCCTTCCCCTTTGACTTGCCGGCTTCCTTTGTCATGGTCCTGGCCAAAAGAAGAAAAGAATAGGGGAAGAAAATAAATAAAATAAAAGAGAGAGCTAAACAAAAAAAGTAGTTATTAAAGTAACAAAAAGTTGAAAAAAACACAAAATATAGATCTAGACAAATAGAGAGATAGATAATGAGCAAAAAAGAGCAAAAAAAGTTCACAGAAACAAAGGATTGCAAAGATTAAAAGAGGATAGAAAAGCCAGGCCCAGAACCATAGCAATGAATGAAAAACAAGATGGCCGCGCCCATTGAAGACCGTGTGGGTAAGTTCGCGTGATATTTCCCCAGCGAGCAGGCAAAAACACGCGAACTCGTAATAGCGCGCCACACACAATACGAGATTGCCAATAGTGCCCGGAAACAGAAATACACAACGCGCACAAGATGGGCGCGCTCATGTACGACCGCATGGCGGTCTGCGAATACACAAAAAACCCAGCGAACACGCAAAAAAAAACCCTGCAAATTTGCACGAATTCACGGATTATGCAGATCGCGAATTAGCTTTCACACGAATTCGCGTACCGCGAATTTTGCCCATACTAATAGAAATCCTTGATTCATATTTAAAACCAAACTGTGCTTTTCCGATCAAATAAACCAAACAACCTTCTCTTGTTTCTTCCTGCTTAGGAACTTAAAGAAGATCTTTCCTTTTATTCCTCTGGAATTACAAAAACAGTCATTGTGGCACGTGTCATTACAAGGATTGACTATTGTAATGCCGTGTATATGGGCACCCAAAAGCATCTAGTGAAAAAATGTCAATCTCATTAAAACACAGCTGCCAGACTGCTTTTGAAAATTCTTAAGTTCGGCTTTATTTCTCAGTCTTTTCAGAGCCTTCATTTGCTACCGGGAAAGGCTAGGATTAATTTAAAAGCACTATGTTGGGTCAATAAAGCTCTTCTCCTCACTAGACCAGAATACTTGCAGTTTTTCTTTTTGCTGGCAGTCACTTAGGTGGGTAACGTAGATCAAGCTCAGCCAGAATGGTAACAGTTCTCAGAATAAATAAAGCAAGATGGGGTGGGAGGAGTTTCTCCTTTTGTGCTAGAAAACTCTGGAACACTTTACCTCTGAATCTGCTTTCTCAATCCAATCTGTTGCAATTTTGGAAAATGCAAAAAATATCAGGGTGGCCACCTCCACCGCGGTAAAAACCTCCCTGGCCACTAAATCAACTACCCTCAATCGCCCGCAAGAGAGCCGGCTACGGGGTGCGGGACCCTTCCCCTTTGACCTCCCGGCTCCCTTTGTCATGGTCCTGGCCAAAAGAAGAAAAGAATAGGGGAAAAAAATAAATTAAAAAAAAGAGAGAGCTAAACAAAAAAAGTAGTTATTAAAGTAACAAAAAGTTGAAAAAAACACAAAATATAGATCTAGACAAATAGAGAGATAGATAGATAATGAGCAAAAAAGAGCAAAAAAAGTTCACAGAAACAAAGGATTGCAAAGATTAAAAGAGGATAGAAAAACCAGGCCCAGAACCATAGCAGTGAATGAAAAACAAGATGGCCGCGCCCATTGAAGACCGCGTGGGTAAGTGCGCGTGATATTTCCCCAGCGAGCAGGCAAAAACGCGCGAACTCGTAATAGCGCGCGCACACAATGCGAGATTGCCAATAGCGCCCGGAAACAGAAATACACAACGCGCACAAGATGGGCGCGCTCATGTACGACCGCATGGGCAACTTCGCGGTCTGTGCACTGCAAGCAGTCTGCGAATACGCAAAAAACCCAGCGAACACGCAAAAAAAAAACCTGCAAATTCGCACAAATTTGCGGATTATGCAGATCGCGAATTAGCTTTCGCACGAATTCGCGTACCGGGAATTCGCGAATTTCGCCCATACTAATAGAAATCCTTGATTCATATTTAAAACCAAACTGTGCTTTTCCGATCAAATAAACCAAACAACCTTCTCTTGTTTCTTCCTGCTTAGGAACTTAAAGAAGATCTTTCCTTTTATTCCTCTGGAATTACAAAAACAGTCCTTGTGGCACGTGTCATTACAAGGATTGACTATTGTAATGCCGTGTATATGGGCACCCAAAAGCATCTAGAGAAAAAATGTCAATCTTATTAAAACACAGCTGCCAGACTGCTTTTGAAAATTCTTAAGTTCGGCTTTATTTCTCAGTCTTTTCAGAGCCTTCATTTGCTACCGGGAAAGGCTAGGATTAATTTAAAAGCACTATATTGGGTCAATAAAGCTCTTCTCCTCACTAGACCAGAATACTTGCAGATTTTCTTTTTGCTGGCAGTCACTTAGGTGGGTAACGTAGATCAAGCTCAGCCAGAATGGTAACAGTTCCCAGAATAGATAAAGCAAGATGGGTGGGAGGAGTTTCTCCTTTTGTGCTAGAAAACTCTGGAACACTTTACCTCTGAATCTGCTTTCTCAATCCAATCTGTTGCAATTTTGGAAAATGCAAAAACTTTTCTTACATACCTATAACTAATTTCATCCAGTGTGTCCTAGTATCTGTTGGGTCTTCTGGGTTGAATTCCAGCACCAAGACTTCTTTTTGTTGATCGCATGCTATATAAAACCTAATTACATTACATTACATTCCACACTTACAAACATGCACTCACATACCACGCACAGACCTATAAAGCCACACACACCCACTGGTTGATGTCATCAGTTATGACATTTGAGATGTCATCAGTGGTGTCACTAACAATGTCATGTGGGATGTAATATGTGAGGTAATACGCAGTGCATTGTGGAGGTGTAAGTTATAGTTTGCTCAGATAACTATAACTGCTGAATTTTCATGATTTTGTGCATATAAAATCAGTGCTTAACTATAACATCCCAGTAGCCTTTGTTTCTTTTAGGTGATTTTCCAAGGTATATTTACTTTTATTTCCTAACGTTAGCATCCCTGTGACCTTTGTTTTTTCAGTCAATATATATATATATATTTATCACTCAAAGTTTCTTCCAGTAACTACGCTCTCAGTAACGAAGATGTCCACCAGGTCATAAACTGTAAAGGGTGTTTATTTGATTACTAATTAGTAATTGAATAAACACCCTTTTATGTTTATGACCTGGTGGACATCTTCGTTACTGAGAGCGTACTTACTGGAAGGAACTTTGAGAGATTGTTTACCGGCGTGCTCCACCGGGGTGTACACCACCTCCGACAGGGCCAACGCACTTGGAAGGAGCGATACTTGGGATATATATATATATTTATATATACATATATAAATATGTATATACATAGAATGACTGAAGAAATGGAGACCAGTGTGTTGGCATCAAGATTCGACATGGAGAGTCCCTGTTTACTACCAACTGGGCCTTTTTTCTTTCAAACCAGCCTCCTCTCGAGGCCCACGTTAAATTTTGGCACTGGGCACCCTGGCATTGATTGTGCGGTGGGGGCAGAGTCTCATAATCAAATTTGGACAGTCAGAAAATACCGGAGTTGAGCAGAGCAGGACTATGCAGCTTTATTGATAAAGCTTCCAACGTGAGGTAATGAGGTCTTATTTGGAATTAATATGCGTGCCTATGAGGAGAAAACTTTAGAGACATATTTAAATTCAGCCACAGTTCAGAAGGCTGCAATGAGTGCTGTTATCAGCTGTTTGTGCTTTCTTATAACCAACAATTTATTTGAATGAATTTGTTCCTCAGGCTGCATTCATATTGTTATGCACTTCATGGCTAAATTAAGATGGACTGAGGTCATGAAATTCAATTTGGAGATGCAACAGTGCACTTTTAAAGTGCTGTATGAAATTACGGCATTGAGAGGGACAATCAGTGTACAATACAATGATCATTGTCTATTTTAGTTTGCAGTACAAGTATGCCTCAAATGCTTAAAAAATCCCTTACATGATGTTGTTGACATTTGATGATCCAGAGTGCTTTTACCATTGTTGCAATTGGCATTCGCAGTGAACTCTAAGGCACTTGGTTTGCCACCCATATGTGTATACCAATAGTGCACATTGTATGAATGTTCGCCATTCAGACTGAAATGTGATCTCAGTTAAGTTGTTAATTTTGGAATAATAATAGGGCATTTTAAACAAGAAATTAGGATACTTGAAATGCTATTGGTATGCATTGCATTATTTTTTTATATTTTTTAGCCTGCACTCAATGGAGTTGAACGTATTCACCTTAGGTGAGCAGTAATACTTATAATATGAAAAAGAATAACGGCAATTCTGTAGGCATTACCCAATTACATTGTTCATGCACACGCTTCATGTAAATGTTTGCGGGACTACCGTTTCGTTGCTGTGCACTGTTCATCGTAACCGCATCACGTTTTTCCCTGATGAAGGACACTGGATTGCCCGAAATGCATTGGGATTGATGTATTAAATGGTATGTAATATGTGACATCATCAGCAGTGCAACAGGCAAACTTCTCTGATTTTATATGAGTCAAATGTTCAAATAACTATAACATCCCTGAAACTGATGGTTTTTTCAGTGAATTTCTGAGGTTTTTTAAATGCTAATTCCTAACTATAATGTCGGTAAAACCTATGGTCTTTTCAGTGAATTTCAAATGTTTTTTAAATGATAATTTCTAAGTATAATGTCCCTGAAGCCTATGGTTTTTCAATGAATTTCAAAGGTTTTTTAAATATCGAACTACTATTGTGTATTTGTCATTAGTACTGTATTTTCTAACTTTTCAAATACATTTTGCTGTCATCGGCTACTACTTAACTTCACTATTCACAGTGATATCAGTGTAGTTTCCTCACAACAGCAGGGAAAAAAACAATCAACTAAATTGTTAAAAATATAATACAAAATCAAAACAAATAACACATCCAATAGGACTTCAAATGTTCAAAGCTTACCTTTACTTCATAGTTTGTCTGCACATTTTCCCAATGCACCAGATAATGTATCAAAAAATTAGCTTTGATAGCATCTAGTATGAATTCCTTAAAGATCTTTTGTAGTTTCTCTGCACATTTTCCCAATAGACCAGATAATGCATCAAAAATTTCGCTTTGAAAGCATCCAGTATGAATTCCTTAAAGATCTTACGTAGTTTCCATGCACATTTTCCCAATACACCAGATAATGTATCAAACATTTTGCTTTTCAAGCATCCAGTATGAATTCCTTGAAGATCTATAAACCTTCCAATGAAGCAGAATGGTGTATTCTTGATCTTTGTTTCAGAAAAATCAAGTATGAGTAGGGTAATTCATTAGGCAATCTCGGTTTCATTTCCAATTGTGTATCGTTACAGTGACACCAGCCATTATTACACTTTAAATAAACAGTATAATGTCCACTTGTAGAAGTAGTTCCAGCATGGAAAACAATAGCAAGTATTGCAAAAGTTCTTCCAAAAATAGATACTTGATTAGCAACAACATTTTTAATTTTGGTTTCCACTTTTCTTCCATTTGGTTGACAGCATTGCAGCTTTATAATAAAATAATTTCCATATCTTTTTAGGAATAATGTAGATAGCATTCTTGATTTACAATGAGAACACATCATCTCATGATCAGTTTCTTTTACTAATTTGGAAAATGGTAAATATCTGCAGTCAGGTATTGTTAAATATAAAAACCGTTCTCTGTCAACTATAGTCCTTGAAGATAATAAACACTCTTCACATTTATGTTCCCATTTGTAACTGAGTCCGAATAAACTCTTAGTCTGAATTCCTTCATCTTGTAGTACTCCAAGCATAACCATCAGAAATTCTTGAGCATCTTGCTGTATATTAGCACTGAACATTAAAGATCCATGACATGTATCCAACAGTTGGCGAATACCAGAAGCAGAATGGATCTTACTTCTATCAGTTCTCAATTCTTGAAATAAAGTGAAGAGTGCAGTACATAAAGGGGTCGATTCCGATTCGGGAAAAAAACCGTCCGTACGTTTCGAATCCGGAGCCCTCTCCGTACGAATCGTACACGTCCGTCCGAGTCGCGAAGTACGATCCGTATTCCGTGAATCCGTCCGAATCGTCGCGATCCGTACGTATTGCAAGGCTGAAACCGTGAACCGTACGACTCGTGCACATGCCGTTCGACCCGACGAGTACGATCCGGACCGGGGTATGAGGACGCGATTCGTACGGTCCACGTCAGGTAAGGGCGAGTCGTACGGAAAAGCACACAAACACATACACACGGTACGGTCCGTACCCCCCATGATCGCAGGGGTACACACAGTACCCCATGCGATCATGGGGTGTACAAGCCGTACCCCATTGTACAATCGGTGTAGGAGCCGTACCCCCATTGTACGATCGGTGTACGAGCCGTACTCCCATTGTACGATCGGTGTACGAGCCGTACTCCCATTGTACGATCGGTGTACGAGCCGTACCCCCATTGTACGATCGGTGTATGAGCCGTACCCCATTGTACGATCGGTGTACGAGCCGTTCCCCATTGTATGATCGGTGTATGAGCCGTACCCCCATTGTACGATCGGTGTATGAGCCATACACCCATCGTACAATGGGGTACAGCTCGTACACCGATCGTACAATGGGGGTACGGCTCGTACACCGATCGTACAATGGGGGTACGGCTCATACACCGATTGTACAATGGGGGTACGGCTCCTACACCGATCGTACAATAGGGGTATGGCTCGTACATCGATCGTACAATGGGGGTACGGCTCGTACACCGATCGTACGATGGGGGTATGGCTCGTACACCCCATGATCGCAGGGGTACGGTGCGTACCCCTGCGATCATGGGGGGTATGCACCGTACCCGGGGGGGTGTTCCGTACCTGTTTCGGCACAAACTCTGCTTTTACGGCTGTTTTCAGCTCCCGTAGAAAAAGGGTCATACGGTGCGTACCCGAAACGTATCGTACTTGCTGGGTCGTAAAAACCAGCCGCGAACCGTACAGATGTCGCGTACAGTGGGTTCCGAGAGAGAATTTGAATTTACAGCAATTTGTATAGCGCGCTTATACCATGCGGTTTCATGGCGCTAGGAGGACGCTTAGCCTGGGGTGAGTAAAAAGGAGGGAGCAAGGTGCTAGGATGGGAAAGCACGGGAAAAAGTCTTAAGTGCTCTACGGAAATCAGGATAGGAAGGGATGGATCTGATATGGAAAGGGAGGGAGTTCCAAAGGGTGGGTGCGAGGACCCTGAATTTCATGCCCCCGGATTTCTTTTTCTTAAATCGGGGAACAGAGAATCGTACGAAGATTAGAGTCGTACGGTGTCTTGTACGACTCGTACAGAGTACGGCTCCTGGTACGAATCGTACTTCGCCGTACGTACGGGACGTTTACAGGTACGATTCGTACGGGGAAAAAACGCTCCGTACGACGATTCGGGGCGCTTTTTACCGGATCAGAATCGACCCCAAAGTGTTTTCCTGACTTTCTATAATTTCACAACAAACATCAAGATAAAATATAACATTTAGAATAACATTACCATAGCAGTTGATACCAGAAGCATTTTCTAATTGGTATCCAATAACATCATCACTTGTTTGTATTTCTCCTTCTTTACATCTTTTCAATTCTGTTGTTTTTCTTTCTGCTTTTCAACCATAGATAACTCTTCAACATGTTTGCATTTTGAGCACAGTACAATAAAAGGTAGGAAAAGAGGTTCCAAGAAATATTTACAGACCTGCGCGGATAAATCCCCTATCCAAATATAACAAAACCAAAGAATCCGCGGGTCTAGACCAAAGAAGTGCTTTAAAGTTAAGGCCGACCAACAAAAGTACACAAAACAAGAGGTAATCTCAAATAGAAATAATCTCAATTAAGAGAATAGATTCCTCTCAGTCACCGAGGTGATATGCTTCATCATTTGGGGATCTTTTCTCTGCTGCATGTTGGTGCAACCAAGGAGCTAAACCTCCTTGCTGTCGTACAGAAGGGGCTTACAAATATATAGAATGGATCTGTAATCAATGAAGCATACCGTAGTATGGTGACTGTATAGTGCAGTACAGTGACAAGTGAATTAAAATTGATTACCAAAGGAAAATTATGTTTAATCAGTATCCTATGGTACCAAAGGATAGAAAAGTGCAAACAGGTACCCTTAATAGATATAAGAGCGCGCTAACAATGCGGTTGACATGTTTCAGCCATTTACAATCACTGCTTTCTTCAGGACTTAGATCTAACTACTGCACATAAAAAGTGAGAAAAAATAAATACATTTTACATTGGACGATACATCCATATACCTGTACTCAACATTTGATGGCACCAAGGCATAGGTGTTGCACTCCTGTTAAAATGAGATATTGAAGAAATTTTAAGTGTAAATTTGAACATCAGTCTAAACAAAAAATATACTCAAACACCACATAAATATTGGATGTGTGTTAAACAGAGCCCTCACATGGGCGATGGGCTTCACATTTAGGAAATCAGAGAGTCCTTACCTGTATCACATCGGGAGGGTACTCACCGCTCCTGGCAATGGCTCATGGCGTGAGGCAACACTTGGTTGAAAAAAGGAATTGTTAAAAATCTGATACTAATAATGATGGGCAACATGTACTTCCATCATAAAGATCAGATAAAGAAGAAATAAATTAATGAAATAAAAACATAAAATGTAGGTTGCATACTGAAATGTCCACCTATTAGGACAAGGCCTGCACCTGGTACTATTCAAATTTGAAGAATACTCTTTTTAAAAAAAAGATAGACCAAGGGGGCATAGCAGTTGAAAAAAACATGTTGAAACATGTGCAAGTTGAAAACACTAGGGCTCTTGTGTCTAGATTAAGTTGCAGAATACAATCTACACAGTACATAGTGCTCCCGTGTAGTCGCTGGTAGAAGCACGCCGCATCCCGTAGAGGGGTGCGAAGACCCCAATGATGAAGCATGACACCAAGGGTCCTTTTGGTGTGTGAGGGGTATTTTACAACACAGGGTGTTCCCAACCTGAGTAGGGAAACCCTCCCTCAGTGGACTTCTTTATGGACATTGATTGGGGTTAGAGAGAGGGGTGGGTCAGGTTTTGTGGGTTTTTTACATAGTTTATTTTTGATAGGGCTATTAAATCAATATTTCTAATTTACATACAATGTTGTAAATGTTTTGTGGGTTAAGTTACTGTTTTACATCACACTGTTTCCTTGCTGGTGCAGGGCCGCCCATAGCCAGTGTTTGATTTAAATAATTGGCTGACTTTGTAAGACCAAAAAGATAGATGCGGCACCCCTCACTGATTGAGTTGTCCCACCAGTACTGTCAGTCTCTCTCTTCTAGCCAATGCATTCTTTAACTAGACTCAAAGGGGTGTGTGAATTGATTGAAAACATGTCCATTATTAATTATGCCTCCCCCAAACTTCTCTTACCTTTGCTTGATGTTTAACTTAGGCACAGCGATGGCTGCATGCTGATGATGGTTTCCTTTCCTAACAAGCTCAGGTTTGAAAATGAAAAACAGTACACATGACAAACAACAAAACACAATCTCTGTAGACTACCATATCCATATCAATATGTTAAGGGAGAAAAAGGAAATGCATGCATGTTGATGATTGATAAGGAGACCCAGATTACATACAGTTCTTGTTCAGTTGTTCCGGGCTTACTTTTACAGATAGCAAATACAAATTTTAAATATTGGTAGGGATGAATCATAAACAGAGAGCCAACCTAATGATAATAATAACAACAACAAGAACACACTGTTGTAAAGATTGTAGACAAAAAAAAAAATCAAATTATATAAAAGATTATGAAAGTTGATACTGTTACTGTGTTATCCCGGTCAAATATGTGGATTTGCATCTCGGCATTCCTCTTGGTCCTCTCGTCCATCAATCTTGGGTGTCGCCAGTCGCCACTGCCTGCCTGGTAAATGTAGATTTATTGGTAAGGTAAGTGTGCATTGTAAAGTTTTCCCAAGTATAGCGCAAGGCCCGGCCTGTAATTGTAGATGGAAAAACAAAAGGGATATTGAGAAACAAAGTTGAAAAAATGCACAAGTTATGGTATAGTGCAACACAAACACTTTCCGAAGTGGCATGTATGCATCATCTCTACTCTAGTCTGTTTCCAGCATTGACCTTCAACAACAACAGGACAGAGCAGGCCCACAGTGACGGCACGTCGCTTAGCACATCCTCCGTTTAGAGTACATTTTTTTTAAAGAGTTGGACAAAGCACATATCCAGCAACATAGCATTTTACAATTTAAGTGACTAAATCAATGTACTGCAGTCATCCCACTGCTACACTTGACTACACTTCTATACGGATATTTAGGTCTGCTGTGGTTGTTGTTGACTTGTTTACCTTTTATGCCACTCATGAAACATCCTCCTGACTTGTTTTATTCCATCAATCATCTCCGATACTTGTACTGACTGACTGTGAAGATCGGCCTGCAGTAGAAGTACAATTTTGCTATTACACAACAAGAGTAGAAATATTATTGACTTGAGTCCCTCTTTAGTGTGTACAGTAAGACTACTAGTACACTTTGACTTCACTTCATGCACAACAAACAACAAAAACACAAACACCAATCACTCAGAGTCAGGTGTCAAATGCATGCCATTCATTTTCATTACCTGGTCCTTCTCGTCTTAAGTTAGCAGGCCGTCTTGTTCGCCATCACCATCATGGACGGTGCTGTTGTCATACTCAGTGTGCAGTGAACAGATTGAGTCCCCTTCCTGTATTCAATCAAAAGCAATGTATCAAGCTGCAGTAGAGGCACAAAATTATTATTAAAAATTGTTGCAAGAAGGGGAAAATTGCCTTGAGTTACGTTTAGTTTGTAGAATGACGTAGTGCACAATGAAATAACTTCATGCACAACAGACAACAACAAAATCACTCAGTCCGCGTCCAATGCATGGCATCATTCATTACCTTTTTTCAGTTAATGGGCAGTCTCTGTCGGCTCAGAAAGTAGGATAGTTAGAGTAGCCATCATGTTCCACTTCTTTTGGTGGGACTAGGAAATATTTTATTTGTTCTACTATTTTGCATCATTCAATCATCATCTGTCTTGAGGGCAATGGATTTAGGGAGATTCAGGAGGATGGAGCGGAGGAGCTGGATTCGGAGGACTGTACTGTGAAATGCAGACAGCTGAAACTCGTATATTGAAATAAGAAGAGTAAAAGGTGGTGGTGATGGATTTGTTGTGATTCAAAGTTTGTAACCGGAAAGACAGACACACAAATAAAAGAAAATAAGGGAGGAAGACAGTAAGTGCAAGCCTAATTCTCAGGGAAGTATAGTTCGTCCTCAAACTCTGGGGGTTAAACCAGTAGTAGGTAATCATGTAACACACTACTTCCGTCACCTGAGCTGCTGTCCTCATCTTCCTCCTTTGATTCATGTATTGTGTAATTCGGTGGTATGAAGTGCTAATTCATTTTGATCATTGTTAACCTCTCCACATATTTGGGCGAGAGAAAGGTCCTTCTCACTGTTACAATGGAACCAGCAGCACTGAAAACACATTAGAAAGAGATACTTGCGACAGGGCAAGCTAGATAGCTTATCGCCAGCCTGCTGAGCAGTGGCCATTCGGCCCTTTTCCTATACCAATACTGCAATGGTTTTTGATCAATGTACACCTCTGTTGGGTCGTCCAGATAGGCCTGGACCATCCGCTCAATGTTCAGGGGTGCTGCGGCTAACTTTTTTTCAGGCTCTTTTCTCTGTACATCAGCACTGTGCTTAATACCAATGCCTAACTGTAAATACCAATCGTGTAACAATTCTACTGGGCCTAATGATCCAGTTATTGTTGCTGTTGTCGATAGTGATGGTGAGTGTTCTGAGACAAACGCACTGCCCTCAGCCTCCGAAGTTGCAATTGATGTCGGATGCCCTGCTGCAGTACTACTTGTGGGTTGATCTAGCGGGCTTTTAATTAGCAGCCATTCATTTTCCAACTTACTCGCTGCCTCAGCTATCCAAGTTTTGTGTCGGGCAACATCTGAAAAAGGAATTAATGTCTTCAGTGCCAATTTTTCCCGTGGATCCAGAATTGTGGCAGAAATGTAATGTTCTTGTGAGAAAATCTTGATTTGCACCCTTGTATTTTCAGCTAAGCGACGGGCTAAGCTCTCCACCAAATCATAGGCTTCTTTTTTTTCCTCTACACCTTTATATGATTCAGACACCTTCTTCAGCTGATGCTCTAGCATTTGCAATAATGAGATAGCTTTGCCCATTGTACAGTCCTCCTTGCTGTCTTCACTTGTAAAGACCCCAAAAAGACGAAGCATGTCAGTCAGGCATTTAACTAGGCACCATTGGTCCATCTGAAGGGTCATGCTTTTCACAGTAGCATCCAGTCTTTGCATGACATAATCATTGAGTGGCCTGTACTGCTCAAACAGACGATCAAGCATGTAATACGTTGAGTTTCAACATGTTGCCACCTCCTGGATGAGTGCTTTGACTGGCATGTTATAGTTACGTTGAATGATCCTCAGCTGCTTACGAACTTTAAAAGAATGGCTGAAATGAGTGCCTATTCTTCGGCAGGTGGTCCGTAAGTTTCTGACTATGGGTTTTTTATTCAGAAAGTCTTGAACTATAATGTTTATGCAGTGCACCAAATACGGAACCCCCAAAATAGGAACCAAGGTCCATGGCCTTAAGTACATTACTGCCATTATCTGTGGCAAAAATAAAATACTAAGCCCTCTCGGGCGCAGCCATTCAAAAACCTTGCTGCAAAACTCTTCCAAAATGTTTATAGCAGTATGAAATTTTTCTATGGCAAACATGGATACAGTTGCATGTTTCCGAGTAGCTTTAAAAATCTCAGCTGTGTCAACAGCACCTCCTTCAGATAGGTTATCTCTAACCCCCACAAAAGAGACCCAGTGTGCAGTGATGCACATGTAATCTGTGGCTTGGTAACTGGTCCTCATGTCTGTTGTCAGGTGGGTATTGTGTACAGCACTCTACTGCAAAGCTTGTCCAACCATTTCCAGCACATCATGATGTAGAAACCACCGCAATGGAGCGCACACCGCTAGCCACTCCTCCGGATCGCCCCTCGGGATTCTGGTACTTGTAGTTCAATAGTGGATCACCCAGGTGGGTGCAAGTCGGTACTTGTTGGACTGATGAATCTCTAGACCCGATACATGTCCCGGGTTTTTGGGTATCGACCGAGACATGGCTCGGGTTTCGGGATAACTTCCCTCATCAGTAGAGAAATGGTTAGGGGTGGAGGAGAAGGCCGCCAAACAACCGTCAATGGCCTCGATGCCCGAACCGGCACGCAGGGCAGCATCCAGGAGCCCGTCGGCTCAAAGCTCAAGGGAGCCAATTAATAGAAACCACCGCAATGGAGCGCACACCGCTAGCCACTCCTCCGGATCGCCCCTCGGGATTCTGGTACTTGTAGTTCAATAGTGGATCACCCAGGTGGGTGCAAGTCGGTACTTGTTGGACTGATGAATCTCTAGACACGATACATGTCCCGGGTTTTTGGGTATCGCCCGAGACATGGCTCGGGTTTCGGGATAACTTCCCTCATCAGTAGAGAAATGGTTAGGGGTGGAGGAGAAGGCCGCCAAACAACCGTCAATGGCCTCGATGCCCGAACCGGCACGCAGGGCAGCATCCAGGAGCCCGTCGGCTCAAAGCTCAAGGGAGCCAATTAATAGAAACCACCGCAATGGAGCGCACACCGCTAGCCACTCCTCCGGATCGCCCCTCGGGATTCTGGTACTTTTTTTAGAGATTCATCAGTCCAACAAGTACCGACTTGCACCCACCTGGGTGATCCACTATTGAACTACAAGTGCCAGAGTCCCGAGGGGCGATCCGGAGGAGAGGCTAGCGGTGTGCGCTCCATTGCGGTGGTTTCTACTAATTGGCTCCCTTGAGCTTTGAGCCGACGGGCTCCTGGATGCTGCCCTGCGTGCCGGTTCGGGCATCGAGGCCATTGACGGTTGTTTGGCGGCCTTCTCCTCCACCCCTAACCATTTCTCTACTGATGAGGGAAGTTATCCCGAAACCCGAGCCATGTCTCGGGCGATACCAAAAAACCCGGGACATGTATCGGGTCTAGAGATTCATCAGTCCAACAAGTACCGACTTGCACCCACCTGGGTGATCCACTATTGAACTACAAGTGCCAGAGTCCCGAGGGGCGATCCGGAGGAGAGGCTAGCGGTGTGCGCTCCATTGCGGTGGTTTCTACTAATTGGCTCCCTTGAGCTTTGAGCCGACGGGCTCCTGGATGCTGCCCTGCGTGCCGGTTTGGGCATCGAGGCCATTGACGGTTGTTTGGCGGCCTTCTCCTCCACCCCTAACCATTTCTCTACTGATGAGGGAAGTTATCCCGAAACCCGAGCCATGTCTCGGGCGATACCCAAAAACCCGGGACATGTATCGGGTCTAGAGATTCATCAGTCCAACAAGTACCGACTTGCACCCACCTGGGTGATCCACTATTGAACTACAAGTGCCAGAGTCCCGAGGGGCGATCCGGAGGAGAGGCTAGCGGTGTGCGCTCCATTGCGGTGGTTTCTACTAATTGGCTCCCTTGAGCTTTGAGCCGACGGGCTCCTGGATGCTGCCCTGCGTGCCGGTTCGGGCATCGAGGCCATTGACGGTTGTTTGGCGGCCTTCTCCTCCACCCCTAACCATTTCTCTACTGATGAGGGAAGTTATCCCGAAACCCGAGCCATGTCTCGGGCGATACCCAAAAACCCGGGACATGTATCGGGTCTAGAGATTCATCAGTCCAACAAGTACCGACTTGCACCCACCTGGGTGATCCACTATTGAACTATAAGTGCCAGAGTCCCGAGGGGCGATCCGGAGGAGAGGCTAGCGGTGTGCGCTCCATTGCGGTGGTTTCTACATCATGATGTAGTGCCGGAACAGCAATACTTGCAAAATAGGACCAGCTGGGAACCTTCGATTTAGGGCAGATGGATGACACAAATTCAAGAAAACCCACCCCTTCCACAAATGAAAAAGGGAGAAGGTCCTGTGCTAACATTTTAGCCAGCTTCACATTGTACAACTGTGCCATTGGGTGGTTGCGTTGGAACTTCCCCTCTAACCTAAGCATCTCAATGGTAGACTGGATTACTTTCCTTTGTGGTGCTGTTGTTTTCATTAACCCACTTAGGCTCAACAACACACTTTGTCTCATTGCAGTACTCTGTCGCCTTGGCGTCTCAGCCTGACTCTGAGTATGGCTCTTACTGTGGTGCCACTGAGATGTTGCTGAGGACGATGTGGGCGGTATCACTACACTACTGGGGACAGGGCTAGAAATGCCTCCCTCTTCTTCACCTTCCACCGCAATAATATCGTCCCCTGATTCTTCATGCCCAACTTCAATGGGTTGAGATTTTTACTTTCTTTTAAGTGAAGTAGGTGATTCTCCCACACGATAGTGTGGTGTACTCTGAGATGACTTACTATGCCTCCGGTACCATAGTTTGTACCAAGTTTACCCCGCCGAACACCGTGTCGACAGATTGAGCAAATAGCAACGTTATCCTCCTTGGTGCTAACAGAAAAGAAGTCGCAAACTGGGGAGGAGAACTTTCTGGCACTGCTCGATGTGCCACTTTCAATACCAGATGAACTGGAGGGTGTGCTTGGAATGTTACTCTGTGCAGCTACACTGTGACGTTTACTACCACTACCTACTGAGATGGTTGATCTGGATCTAGGACCCTGCCGGGCCTTTTAAAATATGGCAGCTGGAGGTCGTGGTGGTGTAACCTGTATTGGTGGTATCCATGCTACATCCCGCTCAGTAGCAGCCTTTCTGGATAGGGTGAGAATGTTGATCTCCAACCCCTTTGGGGCGGGAGTGATGTGAGTGATGACTGGCTCGTCTTCATCAACATCATCCCCTTCTTGTACATCTACCTCCATTTCTCTAAGTTTTTCTGGAACCTTCCTTTTCAGAAGCATTGTCTTGTGGCGTGCATCACTCTCAGGCTGAGCTGGTGGCTGCCAAGTGGCATCACAATCACCAGAAGCGGGGCTTAAAGAAGAAGAAGATGGACTAAGCCTCCTTTTCCTTGCTGGTGGTCTGGAAGACAACATATCTTCCTAAACAGTGGTTTGCTCCACTTTGGCAGCAGGAAGTTTGATTTCCTGAAATACCCCTACTTCAGGAGCAACAACTACTATTGTGGGCTGTTCTTGCGGCTGCTGCTGTTCTTGCGGCTGCTGCAGTTCTGGCAGCTGCTGCTGTTCATGCGACTGCTGCTGTTGTTGTTGCGGCTGCTACTACACACTTATCTGCAAGTCTCCGCCTGCGTTGATTGTGAACTACTTTGCGATAATGACATTTCAATATCGCTGCTCGTTAGTAGACTGGCTACCTCTGCGACACTCAAGGGCTTGGGCCTATGTTGGTGGGGTTGGACCGCTGGTGCGGAGGTGCTGCTCCCAGCTTGGTTCCCAGACAACGCTGCTGCAGGCATAATTTTGTGGTCCCAAAAAAAAATTGCCTGTCACACCAGTCGTGGTTAGTGGCACTTCCTTTTTCTGTTCCTTCTTCTCACTGGCAACTTGCTTGGTACTGGACCTGGTACCTTTCTTTGGGGCCCTCTTCTTCAGATGTCAGGCAGGACGCAGGTGCAGAAGTTGTGGTCACACATGGACGTGATGCACAGCAGGACTTCTGTCTGGCTGGCAGTACAACGGGTGATGATGATGACACCTCCTCCTCTGGCTTTTTGCGCACCTGTAAGAAAATAAGCCAGGAGAAGAACATCAGTGAAATGTTGCATTTGTTATTGTGCTTCAGTTACTACTGTAATAGTACAGACAAACAAACAAAAGATATAGTCTAGCCATTTCTGAGACTTTGTCAACAAAGGCTATGTTATACTAATGTGTACACACTCTCAGGAAGGATAGGAAAGAGAATAAGAACCACCAAAATAAAAATGTAATGGAAGTGGGGTGGCCCCTATTTGGCATTACATTTTCTTAGCATCACATCATTCATGGAGCTGTTGCTGGCAAAAGGGATGGATGGACGTAGTAAGCCAATAGGAACACCATGCAGGCCTATATGGCAAAAGCAGGACACTAATAACTCCCACCGCAAAAAAAGACCACCAGCCACATGGACTCTCACAAATCACAAGCAACAGGCAGGGTGCCTGGGAAACACCAGGAGCTGAAAAAAGGTCTATTAAAGCCAGGCAAAGGATGCATGCTAAAGCACACTGCTCTGCCTTTTTAATGCAATACAATGCAAACACGAAAATACACTGGCCCAAAAAAGGTCTGCAGGGTGCATGCATTGCACAACAACACACACCAGACACACACAACAAAGGCATGTCTTTAAGACACCCAACATCAGAAAGCCCACCCCAAAAAAACACATTTCCCAACTCAATCCAATGCCATCCATTCCAGGCCCTAAATGATGTCTAAATTCAACAGACCACACAGAAACACTTGTTTAATGCGGCTGTGGCTACCTGCTCTGAGCCTACCGGATGAAAGCAGGCCTGTTGGCAGACAAGGCCAGACAAGCTTGCAGACCTAGGCTTCAAATGGCCACCAGCCACATGGCCAAGCCCAACAACAGAAAGCCCACCCCAAATAAAACACATTTCCCAACTCATTCCAATGCCATCCATGCCCTAAATGATGCTTGAAAATGAAATACATTCAAAAACCACCAAAGGAACTGTTGCTTCATCATGCACCCACCCATGACTAGCTCTGGGCCTACGGACTACTACTACCCACAACATTTTAAAAAAAAGGAATGATATGTTCCAAAATTAAATTGTAGTTGCAACAACTGCAATGCCCCCAATCAAACAGACACAACAACCACTTACTTGTAAAATAGCCAAATCAAAATTCCTCAAATCCAATGACAATGATGCAGCAGACAAAAAGAGTGATCTTTCCAGCTCAAAATCCAAAGGCAGAATGAGCAGGAGATGGACAAAGCACTGAGAGGAGCCTGCTGGACAGGAACAGGAAGTTGGAGATTCTGTGGCACTTCCTCCCTCTTCCCCCATTTTAATAAAAGGACTCCTTGCACAAAAAAAGACAGCCAAATGTCAATCTGAGGAGTTTTTTTCATCCAAATCATCATTTGCAGAAGGTTTTATGCGGCTAGAGCTGATATTCTTCTCCAGATTGAAAATTTTACATGTTCGAGTTTTCGAGCTTCACCTTACTTCCGCCGGATGTCGATGGTGCGTCCAAAATGACGTGTTCGCGTTCTCTCGCTCCCTGTCTCGTTGGATATGACGTGTTCAGGTGCTCTCGCTCCTTGTCGCATTCGATATGACGTGTTTGCGTCCTCACACTCTCGCTCGCTGTGGAGAATAGCGTGTTTGGGTTCTCTCGCTCCTTCTCACGTTCGATATGACGTGTTTGCGTCCTCACGCTCTCGCTCGCAGTAAAGAATGACGTGTTCGAGATCTCATACTCTTGCGGCTACCAACATCTCATGGAGCACGCAACCGGATCGGGAAAACTTGTCGGCGAACACGGGGATCCAGGTAAGGCAATCGCGCATGCTAGAAAGTATTTTTAAAGCGCGAGCATGAACACAATATCCGGTACGCTGCGGATCGCGGACATTTTGGCATTTTGGAGCTCTCCACGGAATGCGAAAATGTCAAATTATCGCAATTTCCGCGAGCGGAACGGAATTTGACGCCCACCCTAGTTATTAAATTCTGAGTTCAGGCCCACTAAACTCCATCTCTCCATTTAATGCCGATGGGAAGATATGCTGGAAACATGTTACACAGCATTCCCCATTTTGTCCTATGTCTAAGATGGCCTTACAACTGTGAAAACGATATTGGCAGTATTTCACTGCCTGGACATGGTACAGACCTCAGTACATACACTGCACCCTGCCCAGGTGGGTACCTTGGGCATACTATAGGGATGTCTGATGTGCGTAAAAAAGGGAAAGGTAAGGCGTGGCAAGTGGGTGCACTCTTCTGGACAACAAGGCAGTTAATAAACTGCGCACAGGCACTGCAGTGGCAGGCCTGAGATCTCTTTCTAGGGCTACTTATGTGGGTGGCACAATCAGTGCTGCAGGCCCACTAGTAGCATTTGCATTATCAGCCCTGGCACACATTGTGCACTTTACTAGGGAATTTACTAGTAAGACAAACATACAAATTATGGACAACCAATTACCATAACACTTTATACAGGGAGCACTTGCACTTTAACACTGATCTGCAGTGGCAAAGTGCCCAAAGCATCTAAGTTGACAACACCATGTCAGAAAAAGGTCTAGGAGGAAGGCAAAAAGTTTAAGGAACTTTAGCCAAAAAGGACCAAGTCCCACAATCACTCTCTGTGATGCCCCAGGAAGGGCAGGGGTACCACCAATGGAGTTTGAAAGTTTACCTGGAGTCCAGCATCTCCTGAAGATGTCCACTCAAAGTTGCCCTACTTCTCACTTGAGGTAATATCAAAGCCCATGACGAGATTTTCACTGATTTCCAATTTTGCCTTGAGAGTACATTTGCACATGAGTTCTGGAATGTAGTAACCCCTGGTTGTTCATCCTAAAACAGCAGTGAAGCAATGTACAGATAAAAGAAGGATTCCTGTCATGAACAGTATGCCATTCAAGTATTAAATATTATATTTGAAAGATGACACCAGCTGCAAATGTTATTAATGGGGTGTGCATTGAGTTTAAATGCCTTATTTTACAATTGTGATGACACCCTGACAAAGCTAGTAGGTCTGACTTATTTTTCAATACATATTGTCTCTATGACACAATATGATATTGCGTCTATGCATATGTTTGGGAAGACTGTGATTTATGGTTATGGTTGCTGGGGTGCCAACTGCTCTGCAGGTGTTACTAAAAGTATTTCCGAACTGCCAATTTGTAGATATCTGTAAATTAATGTGCACTATTTAGTAGTGTGTGCGTAATAAAGATGTATTCCTTTTAATAAGAAGAATAATTGGCTGGACAATGCTTTATTAAGTGTTGCTGTTGTGCACCTGGTGATTTTGGTGTTCTAGCCTACATCATCTTCCCCGAATAGGCCTTGAACTGCTGTGCTCTGCTAGCCTGAGAATCCAGTGCTAAACTGGTATACTTGGTTCCCAGTAAAGAAAAAGTTGCACGTTTTATTCCTATAAAGGGCTCACATCCTTTGAAATTAATAACACAATTTCTAACAGGCTGGGATTGGTAGGTTTTAATGTTTGGTGGTCGAAACCAGCATTAATTCAGCAGCTACCCATCGCCAAAGCCTGTTGTTTTTCATGCCCAGATTCCATGCTGCATTTGTTGTCCTATCCTGTCATGGGTGATAGGCTGGTACACACATGGGCATTGTTTTTATTAGAAGTGCGGATATATAGAATTATTAACAGTTGGATTTTTCTCCATTGGTTTCCAAATGTATGCCAGTATGCAATAAAGAACCTGCGTTGCAAAATGCTGTTTGATTCAGGATCTTAATTATATCCCCAAATTCAGAGGTGTAAAATCAGTATATTGTTGCATATTTCCAAAACACACAGGTTTCCTCCATGTCTGTTTTTCATGCATTAGATTTTACCATATGTATTGAAGCATGGTCGGTACACAATGAGAAATCATTTCAAGCTGCAGCTCAGGGTATCTATCACGTGTTGTTGTACAACAACCGTTATATATCACTGCTGCGAGAAGGGTCTGACATGTAGCAGCAGCATGTTATTTTGGTAAATTGGCCATTGGAGCAAATAATTGTAGATGGAAATGTTATTTCTTCCTATATTTCCTTTTATTTTCATTATGTTATTTATTTCAACAGTTAGTTTAGTTTAGAAAACCATAAGCAATCTACAAAACATGACCACTTGCTAGATTTTTGATTTTGTCTTTTTTTTTATTTGTAGATTTCTGGACTCATTCATTGGTTTAATGCGTGTTTCCACTACAAACTGAAAATAGATTGAAACTGCAAAAAAATATGAAACATTGTCTACTAGTTAGAATAATGCAAAAACTGTGATAGATTATTTGTTTTAATGGAATTGTTAATTGGGGTGTATGAAAGTCCATCATATGGTATAAAGCCACAAGCTTGTAAAGCTGAAACACAGTCTCGGGAATTTAAATATGGTTTCAACCCCCTGGTAGCTATAACACAGAGCAGACAAATTTAACTTAGGAAAATGTGTGAAGTATTTAGAGGTAACAAAACAGTTAATAAGTGAAACAAAATACCCAGTAAAAATCCTACAAATAATAAACAAAACTAGAGAAAACATTAATGATAAAATGACAAAAATCTAATAAGGAGATCCGGGGATATGTTTTTTAAGGTCTAAAGCAACAACTGCCAATAAAATGTAAACCACCAATCAGCAGTCAGTGTTTGCGGTTGATTTGCACCTAGATAAGATTTCAGGCCAACCTCGGTGGAGCGTGGATTGGATTCAACAAAAAGGAATTCCCGTCTTCATTTCGTATGGCAATTGTGGTTAGCTTTTTGAATAAAAATAAAGATAAGGAAGATATTAATTCATATAGACCTAGAATATCGATTATAAAATTATAACAAAACTTTTAGCCAATAGAATGAGCAGCAGTTTAGGTTCGGTCATACACACTGATCAGTACAGCTTTGTACTGGGGAGACAATTGTTTTAATATAAAATAGCCTTGGATTTTTTTTTACAAAATAAAATGTTTGTGCAGGTTATGCTATTAGAAGATGAAAAGGCTTTTGATTTAGTGTGCTGGGAAAGCCTTTTTGCTTTACTCAGTAAGTTTCAGTTTCCCCCTAATGTTATGAAGATAATTTGTGGTTTACGTAAAGGATCCTCTTTGCAAATAAGTAATAATTGAAGTAATATTGGTACATGTAAAGTTAGCAGAGATACAATACAGGGCTGTCCTCTGTCACCAATACCTGTTGCCCTTTTTATACAGCCACTACCCATTGCTGTTTGAATTAATGCAGATTTTGTACCACCACTGCAAGGGGTGACTGGTATTGAATTGTATGTTGCTGATATAGCTTTGTTTCTTAAATCAGATTTATCGAACCAAAAGAGGTTGTTTGAAACTTTTCAGGAATATCAATCTTTAGGAAGTTATAAGATATATACATTTAAAACAGAGATTTTGTTATGCAAAAGTGCATTCAACACTCTATTTAACTCAACTCCATCCTGCAGTTAATTCAAGTCCCAAGAGATACTTAGGGATATATGTTTCAGGAAATGTCAATGATTTATACTCGTTGAATTATGTTACCCATATAAGTAAGATTAAGGGTTTATTTGCAAAATGGATGAATTTACCTTTTTTAATAATGGTTTGTGTCGCTTGATTTGAATGTCTATTCTACCACTGTGTATTTTTCTTTTTGCCGCTAATCCTAATGCTGTACATATTACATTTTCCAAAGAGATGCAGGGTATTTTCCAGCAGTCAATGGGCTAATAAAATGCCTAGATTGGCAATGGATATAATATGCAGACCAGAGAAAGAAGGAAAGATGGCCCTTTCTGAAATGAAAGAATATTACTTCATGAAATCTGCACATTCTACATACATATATTTTAGGTCCCCATGTGTGATCCAGTTTGAGAAGTTTTTTCAGAACTGATCTTTCAGGAATATGAGATTGGTGATTTTTGACATCTCACGAAAACTCACCAAAAAGTGAGATACAAGACGCTACAGTGGACCATTATGCGTTAACAGCAAATGTTTAGGCATTATGATATCCCTCCTATTAATGGAGTGACCTATTTACCGGATATATACATTTGGGATCAACCCCTTCTAGAGAACAATGTTGCTTCTAGATGGGAGAGCAATGTGTATCGTACGACATGGATGGATGAAAAAAATTGGAAAAGTTTGAGGGATCTGTACCCCAGAGGTATATTGGCAACTTTGGAGCTAGTAGGGGACCTTACTGAATAGAGGACTTGCAGATCTATTAGTTGATGGGTTTCCTCTTTATGGATAACTAAGGATCCTAAGGTATATGAGAAGGTGCGCGATAAATGTCAGGCTAAAGAAAATCTTTGGATTGCTGCTATAACTTGGGATAAAATAAATGTATTCAATTTTACCATACTAAAGGGGGCACACTTACTGCATATGCAATTTTATACCAAAAGGCTGCTTTACAGGACTCCGATTTTTCTACAAAAAATTAACCCTCATATTACTGCAAATTATTTTAGATGCTTTATTGATGGCCAGTATTGGACCCACAATATATGGAGTTGTCCAAGACTAGGAGAATTCTGGGCTGAGATTGATGAGTACTGCCTGTGCACATTAGAATATCCATTAGCTGCTCAGATAGTAGTCTGGGTAGTCACCCCATCTTAATATTTCCCTTTTACAAAAAAGCTATTATTCTTTATCGTATTAATAGCTAGATCATAAATCCTCCAAAAGTGGTGGTCTGAAGAAACTCCAAAATGTCAACATTGGTGGTCCAAAATGTGTAGAATTAGGGAATCTGTAAAGAGATATTGGCTAAGATCAGATTCTTACAGGAATTTCTTAAAACGTTGGTGGCGTTTGGCTAAAATGTATTATAGGTAATATGTACAATGCAGAATTATGGATTGTTTCTTACCAAGTTGCGGGGGCTCACATACATAAGTATGTGTTTTATTGGATGTAAACCAGTTTAATTTATTGCATTTTTTGTTGTAATTTAAGCCAATCAAATTTCTAAATTAGTTTTTTTAAAGACTATATGATGTAATTGTTTCTTTTTTCATTATGCAATAATTGATTATATAATTGATGAACTCCTGCAATAAAAAAAATGTTATTAAAAAAATAAAGAAGGATTGTTCCAGTTATTGATTTTACCTTATGGCTTAGGGCCTGATTATGAATTTGGCTGTCCAATGGACTGCCAATCCCACTGTGGTAGTGCAGCAACTGCTGCACTGGCGGTCCGACTGCCGTATTAAGACTTTGGCGGTTATGCCACTTTAGGACAACTGCTACCACAGGTTCCATGACCCTTGTTGGTTTTGCAGTGGTTTAAGGCCACATTATGCTTGTTGTGCAGCTGCTGCACTGCCAGGCATATTATGAGTTTCCTCACTGCCCTTCTTTCCATGGCGGTGAGTCTGCCATGAAAAGGTTGGCAGTGAGAAAATAAGGGGGCCCTACAGGGCCCCCTGGCACCTTGGTGCACAGTGGTGCATACAGTGAGGCACATGGTGTGTCCCCTGTCTTTCTGCACCCCCAGTTCCTGCACGGCATTGACTTTATAGTCCATGCTGTGCTGGAATGCACTGTGACAGTCCCACTGTACTGCCTTTCTAAGGCTCTCCTATGAGCCTTTGAAAGGCAGTGCCGTAGGCCATTCGCCTCAGGACCACCCACCTCAGGACCATCCAACCGGCGGTGGAGTTTGATAGTGTGGGAGCAGAACAGTAGTCCACACCACCAAACATATACTCAGGCCCTTAGTCTCTGAAAGGAAAGTCAGAATTCTCCAGTGGAGGAAAGTCTTGTACTATATCTGCTGCATTCCTTTCATTAGCTGCTGGATCATGTTGATACCATTGGTTTTGGAAGGAAAAACTTTGAGTGGGAGAACTGCCAAAATCCTTGTGTGAGGTGGTTAATGTTCAGGCCATTGTTCTGTCAAGATTTTTATCATCAAACTAAGTAATTTTTATGAAACTCATAGTCCTCCTGAAACTGTATCCAATGAAGTTCTATCATAACTGGACACCTGTGTAGGTGGAGCCTGCTAACTCTACCGAGGTCTTAGAAATCCAAAAATGTTGTAAGCCCCTACTTTCCAGTGGTTTCTGGATTAGCTCCTCTTGATTAATTCTAAAACTCTTAGGGCCTCAATGATAGCACACATGGGCCACACCCACTAAGAGAAAGGCCAGTCCATTTCCAGTTGCTACTGGTTCAGCTGGGCACTTCAAGAAAAAGGCATCTTGTGTCCTTGTAGCTACAGAGGAGGTCAGCCAACAAACACTTGGAATGCCACGTCATAGTTATGGGTCCAAGTGAAAGCAGGTCTATGATTTGAGGTCTCCACAAGTCTCAAAGAGCAGCTCCAGTTCTCCTATGTTCTTCTGCAGGTCCAGATCTGTTCTGATGAGCTGTGGCTGAGATGCCAGCATTTTTGGTTGCTAGTTAGTAATTGGGGTGACTCCTGGACACTTCTTAACCAATGAGAAAACAGCTCAAGGGAGCCCTCTCTACTTTTTGTCACATTGTGGTTTCCCAACAACAAACTATCCCATAGTGCACCGTTCTGAGCCAAACCAAACATGTCAGAAGCATTTTACCCCTGAAGCTTGTGTGCCAGCCAGGGGTATGTAGTGAAGTAAACAGTCCATTTTCTCTAGCTATACCAAATTGGTTCTGGGTCTATCTCCCTTACTCACCCCCCAACTGTGCTGGTGCTAACCTAGCTACTGTACAAAAAAAGGTTTTTCCACCCAGGTCTACCTTTACACTCCCCTATAAATGGGCAGGCCTTATCCTGCTCCCTTTAACGTTATTGTGGTTTTGGTCCCTCTGCAGCTGCCCTTCATGAGCTGATATCATCACATACTTCACCACGCATGTCTTCCTTTGTAAAGGCCTATTTCATTGTTCCTGTTCTGGGAGTGGTTTTCACAGCTCAATAAGGAAAACCACTGACTGGGCAATCTGCCAGCAGGCTAATGCTAGTTAACCTAGTGGAGGCCCAGGCACGTAAAGTGAAACTTTTTAAATCTGACTTCACAATTGAATCAAATATTTAATAAACATTAAAAATAGTGTTTTGGATTATTTCAATAGTGTTTCCAAAACTGGAGATAGCAGGGTTAAGATTATAATCTGAACTCTAGTTATTCCCATATGACAGTTACAGTGAAATAGCTTTTTAGGGTTAGCCTAGTGAGGCACAGGTTTACTTTTCTTTTTTTTCTAAACTTTATTTGTCATTTTTGACAGTGACAGTCATTACATTAGAAAGGAAACAGTTTTGAATGCACATGTGACACATCTGTACATTTTGTTATGTAGAGCATAATATAAAGAGATAACAGTACAGTCAGTCTATCAATTTAGAATTATTGATGCTCGGGAGCTAAGAAACAGTCATAATTTATATGCATGAATAACATTGGGTGGGGCAGTCTACTTTCTTACTAAGCAAAACAACCAATTATAAAAATCTAACAGTTGGATATATTGCGTTGGGCAGTTTAGGTGCCATTTAAATCAGTTTGGCTATTGCTGTGGGTGGAAATGGAGGGGCTGGCCACTGTTGTGGCAGATGTCGCCTCCTCAGCTAGGCTGTTTCTGTTGCGCAGCCAGATTGTGAATGGTTCCCAGATATTTTGGGGACGCGAAGCAGTGGGCATAAGGTTCCAATAATTTGTTAGCTGTTCTTGGCAGTACGTCATGTCTTGAATCCAAGTTTTCACTTGTGGCTTTCTCGGGGACCCCCAGTGTATGGCCAACCGGCGACGCACCAAAACCAGCAGCATCGCAGTTAGATGCCGATATTCTGGCTTAATGTGTTCCACGTATCCCAAAAGCATAACTACTGGGGAGCAGTTTAGGGACTGCCCAGTATTGTGAGGCACAGGCTTACTTAGTGGGATACATTTAACATTTAAAGGCAGGATTATTTTCTGCCAAAAAGGGTTATTTTGACAAATTTAGTTGCAGGATAAAAACTACAAGATTCATGCTAAACAGGTTGGCTTATAACCACACTTACTTTTTTCAGCCTAATAGATGGCACAAGTGCTACAGTCTACAGGAGACGTTGAACTTTTCCAATGCCATCAGTATATCTCCTGCAGCATATAATATGGCCTTACTGGAGCTTAAAGATGCTAATTAGAATATAGTCAATGTTACTGCATGTTTAAGAATCAGTGTACATACATTGGGGAATGTAGAGCAGTGCCTTAGTGTACAGAGTTAAAAAATCAGCAGCATCAGCCCCCACAAATGTGGATGACCATGAAAAGAGTAAGTTACTCACAGTTTTCTTTTACTGTTCTGCTTATTCCTGAAAGCTGTGTATATGGTGATTTTAGCACAGCATGCCTTTTATTGATGCAATTTGTAGGGAAAACGCACACACTACAGTAATTTTTTCCCATTTTCCCGAGAGAAAACTACATGTGGAACTATTTTAGCCATTAAGCTGCGATACCTTTTGTGTAAACAAAAATTATAAGGTCTTAACTCAAAGAGCCCTAAAAAAAGAGCTCTGCGTTGAGGTGGAACAGCCTCAGCAGCTATAAATTGACAATAAAAAATATAGCAACTTTTCAAATGTAAGCATTTTTTTAAAAATGTCAGAGTATGGTGTGATGCACATTGTGCTTTTCAGTGCTTTTATGTATGCCTGTCTCATAAATACAATAACACCAGTTTAATTTACTGACCTTGATCATTACAGCTGCCCCAACACTTTATTGAACAATGCACCACTGGAGCTGACCTGTTTGCATAACTCTAATTGGCTGTCTGTCATTGTGCAAGAGAAAAAGAGAGAAAGTGTGTGAGAGAGAGCATGTGTGTGTGTGTGTGTCTGTGTTTGTGTGTGTGAGAGAGAGAGAAAGAGAGAGAGACAGAGAGACAGTGAGAAAGAGAGAGAGCATATGTCAGAGTGAATGTGTTTGATTGTGTGAGTCTGTGCTATATGTAGGATGGGTGCTGAGTGCCAACAGTGTTTAAAAACAGATTTTGAAATGGGTCCCTAAAAGGCTTTGTATTTCACATCTTTAACTTTCCAAGTAAGCACAACAATGTATTTCTGTGAAAGAGCCCGTAAGGTAATTAAAGCCAGTGATGCATTCACTGTTACATTTCATGTGCTTTACATTGTGTTGCATGGTATATGTGTATGTATATCTTGAGTGTGTTGTAGTGAAAGATGTATGCCTTGACTGTATTGGCTAATTGTAGAACTAACTATTGGCAAAGTGCCTGTGCTCCCCTTTCAATCTGATGAAATTGGTGAACCCATATGTGGTATATTTAATTTAACTATAAGTCCCTATTATATGGTACAAAGTGTGCCGATAATATGTAAGTTAAAATGTCTTTGTTGGGCTGCAGATCCCCATTGTGCCATCTACTACAGGGACAGTGCAAACAGGACTGCAGCCTACCTTGTTTTGCCTGGGCATTCCAGTTTTAAACTGCAAACGTAACCTGTCAAAAAATATCCTTTTTAAAAGACATAAATCTTCCTCACGTCATTCCTACCAAAGCCTTACTGCCTACAATGCTGCATGTATGGTATTTTGGTATTTTATGAACCAAACTTTATTTATTTTTCAAAATGGAAAGATAAACAGCGCAATCCCTGCAATAAAGTGCATTCAAATGAGAGAAAAACAATACAGATCATCTTAATAATCACTCAAACCCTTAATAATCCCACCATTTGCCCCAAATGTTATTGTACTTTTGGGGGCAGACTCGTGTCCCATGGACAGGTTCTTCCAGTTTTGCACAGCAATCTATGGCTGTCCATCAAATGGTTGAGGTGGGAGGGTCAGCAGTGTTCGAAGCCCAGGCAATGTCCCTATTTGCTATCATGGTCTCCAGCCCAACCAGGGACGATACCCCTTTTAAAGTCCCATGGGCCTCATTTATGAGGCCCCTTGCGCCATCGGAATGAGACTTTTTGTGACGTTCCGTGGCACAGAAGCCTGCGTGATATTTATCAGGCAGCACTAAGCCACTTTTTTTGGCTTAATGCTGCCTGATAAATATCAGTCCCTTTAACGCAGTGCTCTGCGTTAAAGGGGCGTGCACTGGGTGTTGCTGAGGGCGTTCCCAGCAACAGCCATGGCCTTTTGACACTGCCCCAGATTTACGAGAAATCGTATATCTGAGGCAGTGTCAAAAGCTTACGCCTCCCCAGGGAGGCACAACAGGGAGAAATATTTTAATTTCTCCTCATTTTTCCTTTTTCTACGTGTGCTGCATATTCTGCAGCACACATAGAAAGAGGAAAAGCCTCTTGTGAATATTTCTGTACAGAAAGGTTTCTCTTCCTGTACAAAAATAATCATCCCCGCAACACAGGCACCCTTTCACCATTGTGCAAAGGTGCCTGCGCCAGCGCTGGCAGCCTATTGTGCGCTAGTGCAGGGAAAAAGGATAGGAATACGCCGTATCTTATAGATACGGCGCATTCCTGCCTTTTTCTTTTGCCGTAGGGAAGTGCAGCAGGAAGGCCTGCTGCTCTTTCCTGCAGCAAAACCTCATAAATGAGGCCCTATGGCTTTTTAAGATGACCAATAGTGACATTTTAGAGTTTGGGTTAATGAGTCTTTCCAAACTTTGAGAGAGGGAGGCATAAATAGTGGCTCAATTCTTCATAATCACAGGACATTTCCAAACTACATGGAAAACATTGATGCACCCCTTGGAGTAACTGATACATGCAGATGAGGAATGCTTTGGTACCCACAACAGATGCAGAAGCATCAGGTAGGCAATGTAAAGGTATTTTATTTGGATGACTTGGAGTTTCGAGGAGATTGCCAGCATCTGTGGTGTCATCTTGGAGTCTCTGCTGTCACTGTCAAGTAGGGGACCCATCAACAGCTCCCACTTTGCTTTCAGTGGAGCAAAGAGATCTGGAGAATTAATGACTGGGAATTTATAGATAGCGGATATACACCCTTTCCCAATGCCCCCCCATGTGGATTTTGCCCTCCAATGGGTTAAATTTGGGAATGTCATAATGTGGGTCACCGTACGAGCATGATGGAGTTATAGGAACCTAAAGCCATTGTGATGAAATTCAAATTCCACCTGAAGCTCTTAAAAGTACCTCATGTGAGACTCCTGCCACCCATCCCGCAGTCTTGAAATGGCAATGAGATCCAATTTGCTGAAGTCCTCCAGTTGTGCCACCTTCCCCAGTCAGCTACCCCTCCAGAGGGTAGTTGGATGAGCCTATGGTTCCATGCCATAGCTTCCAGGGGTATTAACTCAGGTTAATTTAGTGAATTTAGTGATTAGCCATATCAAGGACTATGATTATTACTTGCTACCAACTTGTCTTCTTTTCTCAGAAGTTCTGTTTCTGCATAATAGATCACTCTGCTCCTTGTGTCAGAAAATTAATGCCACTTTGCTTGTGCTACATTGTTTGACTAGTGCATTCAGTAAAATGATGATACTGTACATATACACTACCATGTTACCTTTTTTCGAGTCAATTTTTCAAACAATAGAAGGAATCAATAACGGTAATAAATAGTTGGTTCAGTATATGTCCACCAGTCACACCGTGCTTACCAGGTACCAGCTATGTTAATGTACCCTTAATTTACTTTGTGAATTGGTACACTGATGGCTTTAACACAAATAAACTTGAGTAAAACAATGATGGTGAAGGCACCAAATAGAGGTTGAATATGCACCCTAAAGTTGACTGCACACAGAAGGTAAGTGCAGTGGTCAATTCTTAATTCATTCTACCAGCTGTGGTAGTATGTTGCTTCTCAGTTAGCTGCACATCAGCAGGACATCATATATTTCTCTCCTTTTGTGAGTCATTATTGGTGTGTACATTAGTATGAGTGTTTCAGTTCCATGAATCATGATAATAAGACCTGCTATGATGTCCTTTTATCGGGGCACTTAAAAGGGAGTGATCTTCCAGGTACCGCCTTATGCCATGCCTCAGATCTGCTGAGGGGAGACGTCTGTTACCGCTCAGATTTAATTTCTCATGTGGGACTGGAGATGTGAAAAGTTAAGACTGGAATACCATCTCTGCTACATAATGAAACAAGTTGTATATATGCACATTTTGATGGTCTCAGTTCAGGTCACACTCGTAAATTTGTTATTAGTCGCAGTGGTTGTGTGACTAGTGCCTATGCTGCAGCTCTCTCAAGTGTGCTGCTTAATGATTGGATGACTGTCATGAGACCTGTTTCTATACAGCAATCAGTCAAAACCAATGCTACATTGATTATTAGAACTGGGAACATTTTTTACATCCATGTAAAGCAAAGTTTGCAAGGATATTGGAATTATGAGTATGATATTAAAATCAGGCACTTGAATTTCTCACTGGATAAATGTCAGAAGATCAAACCTGGTGAAACCAACTGGTAAAACACTACAGGAGATATAAGGGGACAAGTGGATTTTGGTGCAGTAATCACCCACAATTAAGAGTTATGTCCCTTTTTGAGGCAATTTGCTTTTATTTATGACATCTAATAAACAACGAGCTACAGTCTATTTATTGAATGCGATGTGTAACCGTGCAAATACAGAGAGCTTGTATTTCCAGCCTAATGGTCTGATTTGATGGTCCATAGGACTGCCAACCTTAGGGTGGAGGTGAGGTGGCAGTCATGGACCGCATCAGTAGTAGTCCGACCGCAGTATTACAAGTACGGTGACCGGACTGAAATAGGACTGCCATAACTGCCAAAGATCTGCGATCCCTCGGGGTGGTGAGGTGGTCTCAGGGCCCCAATATGCTGATGTTGCCTCTGCAGCACCGCCAAGCATATTACAAGTTTCCTCACCTCTACACTTTTCTTTTCATGATGGTGAGCCCTCCATGAAAAAGATGACAGTGAGGAAACGTAGGGGGCCGTACAGGGCCATGGGATGCATGCAGGGGGGCACATGGTGTGCCCCTCATCTGCATTCACCCCCTTTACTGCACAGCATGGATGGACCTAACAGCCCATGCTGTGTAGGAACGGATTTTTGTGCTCCCAGTTCGATGGTGAGGTTTGGCTACAATTCAAACAAAGTCTGCTTCATCACTTCCTTTGAAGAAAAACATACTTTTCTATTCTAATAGTCTGCTGGCTTTAATGTATGCAGATACACTTTCTTTTTGATGCCTTGCCAATTTCCCAAATATTCAAGAGTGCATTCATAAAATTGTAAAGCTACAAAAAGATAAAACAACATAATATCTGAGATGATCATTTAAAAGTAAATTGCTACCCTTATATAGTAAAACATACTTAAAAAATAAACGAAAATATGGTAACCCACTGCTAGAGGCTTATATCACAGAATTGCATTAGATGGCTACATGCAATAATAATGATAATAATTTATATTTCTACATAAAGGCCTCATCCTTCCAGACAGGCAATTAAATAGTGGATCTGTAATCGCCCTAAGACATGATAACAAACTATACAGTATATATTATTAGAATGTTCAACTTGCTAAAGATTGCATTTGTAAATGTTGGCAAACTATATGTATGCAGCCTTGTCCTACATGTTAAAAGTGCAATGCAGGTGATCAAATAGGGAAACAAATGATCAAAGCTTAGATTCAGTACATGTGTTGCAGTTACAGTTGCTCATTAGGACTCAGATATTATTTTTTTAAGATCCCTTTGGATCCTATTGTTTCACTCTTCGGAGTTCACTTGAAACAAAGTGATAACATTCTAGAGTGTTTCCTTTTTCCATTCCCTATTTGTACACTTTACTTGCCTAAATCTAAATTTAAATCACACTTCCAATCCTTCTGTCCTAAAATAATATGATTGGGTTAACCCATCTCTCTGCGGGGCTGATATATATTAATATTTTGGAAGTTTTGAATGAAGGCATGCAGTTGTGGCCTTCCATCTCCTTAAATGATACTCTTTATATTCTGTTGAAGCTATAAGTTTCTCTTTTGGAATGTATTTCTTTTCTAGAGCTGTGTCAATTGAGGTAGCACTCTAATCTCGGTGGCTTTTCCCTGTTTCCTGGAGAAGTGTGGCTCACTGGTTAGAAGCGGCAGACCCTGAAGCAGAGGTCAGGCCCAGGACCAGGGTTCAATTCCCGACGCGGCAGGGTCTTGGGCTCAATGTCCGCGGACTCGATAATTCTCGCCTTGGTGCCTACTATAATCATGGGTCCCACTCTGCAACTCTGGGCAATAGCTTGCTTAATCTCCACAACGACCCCAACAGCGCTGGGATGCCTGGCTTCACCTTGGGGGTGCCCTGGAGGGGGCATCTCACAGGGAAACCTTACACACATGCCTAAGCACTGAAGATGTTTGTGCTTTTGTTCCCTTTTCAGTAAAGTGGCAGGGACCAGGGAAATCAATTATTTTAATACATAACCATGCACCTTACATTTGTGATTCTCTGTTTATTACCGAACAACACTCATCAGCAATACAGGATATTAACATGATGTAACAGTGATAACACACTTTAACAGGCTACCAGAATAAACCTAGGGGCTTATTTACAAGCCCCTTGTGCCGCCAATAGGTCACTTTTCCCCATGTTAAAACTGACGTACTGGTGGCGCAAGGGGCTTGTAAATAAGCCCCCTAATGTCTCATTAGTGTAGCTCGTTCCTCATCTTAAGCTACTTTCTGGCAGATTTACTAAAGACGTGCTTTGTCCTTGCGTGATGCAAGTCATTGAAAGGAACCCCAAGTCCTTATGTGCGAGTCACTTTGCAAGGCTTTGCATTTAGTAAATAGAAAGCACCGCAAAGCAGTGCATGTCACATTGGAGGAGCATAGGATTTCCCATGCATCCACCAATGTATTTTTATGCAAACCCAGATTTACAAATACTTGTAAACCTGGGTTTGTGCCAAACTGGAGCACCTGCCTGACAGGCTTAACACGGAGAAATATTGTTATTCCTCCTTGTTAATTCCGCTTTCCATGTGTGCTGCATTCTGCAGCACAAAGAACAAGCATTGGAAATGCAATAGGGCTCGCATTAGGAAAGTTTGAGCTCTTGGTCTTAAAATTGATTTTTTTTTATTTATGTGTTATTTTTTAAAATAGCTAAATTAATAGCTTTGTCATTTACAATGCCAATAGTTATAACTTTTGCAAATACCTATAGCATTTGTAATGCAACACGTTTTGTATTTACGTGACTTGGATGTATTGATATTACAAATAACAATGGCTTTTAATTTTTTTAAATAATTAATACTTAAATAATGTATTTAATTTGTAATGGCAATAGCTTAAACTTTTGTAAATAACTTTTGTGAAGATTATGTTCAGTGTTTTTTATAGTGACGAAAATCCAAGAACAGAAGTGAAATATTAATTTTTTTTTGTGATTTGTAATAAAGCATGAAAGCTTGAAAACAGCTTGAAACATTGAAAGAACATATTTGGACCAGTGATGCTGTGGTTGCGCTGAGTGATGCTGTTGCGCTGAGTGATGCTGAGTGATGCTGTGGTTGCGCTGGGTGATGCTGTGGTTCCGCTGCGTGGTGTGTGCATCGGTGGAGCTTAGTGGGTGCATTGGTGGAGCTGGGTGGTGGGTGCATTGGTGGAGCTTAGTTAGAGCATCGGTGGAGCTGTGTGGTGGGTGCATCGGTGGAGCTGTCTGGTGGGTTCCTCGGCGGAGCTGTGTGGTGGGTGCATCTGTGGAGCTGTGTGGTGGGTGCCTCAGTGGAGCTGTGTGGTGGGTTCCTCGGTGGAGCTGTGTGGTGGGTGCCTCGTGGAGCTGTATGGTGGGTGCATCGGTGGAGCTGTGTGGTGGGTGCATCGGTGGAGCAGTGTCGGTGGAGCTGGGTGGTGGGTGCATCGGTGGAGCTGGGTAGTGGGTGCATCGGTGGAGCTGTGTGGTGGCTGCATCGGTGGAGCTGTGTGGTGGGTGCATCGGTGGAGCTGTGTGGTGGGTGCATCGGTGGAGCTGTGTGGTGGGTGCCTCGGTGGAGCTGTGTGGTGGGTGCATCGGTGGAGCTGTGTGGTGGGTGCATCGGTGGAGCTGTGTCGGTGGAGCTGGGTGGTGGGTGCATCGGTGGAGCTGGGTGGTGGATGCCTCGGTGGAGCTGTGTGGTGGGTGCATCGGTGGAGCTGTGTCAGTGGAGCTGGGTGGTGGGTGCATCGGTGGAGCTGGGTGGTGGATGCCTCGGTGGAGCTGGGTGGATCGGTGGAGCTGTGTGGTGGGTGCCTTGGTGGAGCTGTATGGTGGGTGCCTGGGTGGAGCTGTGTGGTGGGTGCATCGGTGGAGCTGTGTCGGTGGTGGTGGGTGCATCGGTGGAGCTGGGTGGTGGGTGCATCGGTGGAGCTGTGTCGGTGGAGCTGTGTGGTGGGTCGTTCGGTGGAGCTGTGTGGTGGGTGCCTCGTGGAGCTGTGTGGTGGGTGCCTCGGTGGAGCTGTGTGGTGGGTGCATCGGTGGACCTGTATAGGTGGAGCTGTGTGGTGGGTGCATCGGTGGAGCTGTGTGGTGGGTGCATCGGTGGAGCTGTGTGGTGGGTCGTTCGGTGGAGCTGCGTGGTGGGTGCCTCGGTGGAGCTCTGTAGTGGGTGCATCAGTGAAGCTGTGTGGTGGGTGCCTCAGTGGAGCTGTGTGGTGGGTGCATCGGTGGAGCTGTGTGGTGAGTGCATCGGTGGAGCTGTGTCGGTGGAGCTGTGTGGTGGGTGCATCGGTGGAGCTGTGTGGTGGGTGCCTCGGTGGAGCTGTGTGGTGGGTGCCTCGGTGGAGCTGTGTGGTGGGTGCATCTGTGGAGCTGTGTGGTGGGTGCATCTGTGGAGCTGTGTGGTGGGGCATCTGTGGAGCTCTGTGGTGGGTGCATCGGTGGAGCTGGGTCGGTGGAGCTGTGTGGTGGTTGCATCAGTGGAGCTGGGTGGTGGGTGCATCGGTAGAGCTGTGTCGGTGGAGCTGTGTGGTGGGTGCATCGGTGGAGCTGGGTGGTGGGTGCATCAGTGGAGCTGTGTGGTGGATGCATCGGTGGAGCTCTGTGGTGGGTGCATCGGTGGAGCTGTGTCGGTGGAGTTGTGTGGTGGAGCTGTGTGGTGGTTGCATCAGTAGAGCTGTGTGGTGGGTCGTTCGGTGGAGCTGTGTAGTGGGTGCCTCGGTGGACCTGTGTGGTGGGTGCCTCGGTGGACCTGTGTGGTGGGTGCCTCGGTGGAGCTGTGTGGTGGGTGCATCGGTGGAGCTGTGTCGGTGGAGCTATGTGGTGGTTGCATCAGTAGAGCTGTGTGGTGAGTGCATCGGTGGACCTGTGTGGTGGGTCGTTCGGTCGAGCTGTGTGGTGGGTGCCTCGGTGGAGCTGTGTGGTGGGTGCATCGGTGGAGCTGTGTGGAGGGTGCATCGGTGGAGCAGTGTGGAGGGTGCATCGGTGGAGCTGTGTCGGTGGAGCTGTGTGCATCGGTGGAGCTGGGTGGTGGGTCCATCGGTGGAGCTGTGTGGTGAGTGCATCGGTGGAGCTGTGTAGGTGGAGCTGTGTGGTGGGTGCATCGGTGAAGCTGTGTCGGTGGAGCTGTATGCATCGGTGGAGCTGTGTGGTGGGTGCATCGGTTGAGCTGCGTGGTGGGTGCATCGGTGGAGCTGTGTGGTGGGTGCATCGGTGGAGCTGTGCGGTGGGTGTTTCGGTGGAGCTGTGTGGTGGGTGCCTCGGTGGAGCTCTGTAGTGGGTGCATCAGTGAAGCTGTGTGGAGGGTGCCTCGGTGGAGCTGTGTGGTGGGTGCATCGGTGGAGCTGTGTGGTGAGTGCATCGGTGGAGCTGTGTCGGTGGAGCTGTGTGGTGGGTGCATCGGTGGAGCTGTGTGGTGGGTGCCTCGGTGGAGCTGTGTGGTGGGTGCCTCGGTGGAGCTGTGTGGTGGGTGCATCTGTGGAGCTGTGTGGTGGGTGCATCTGTGGAGCTCTGTGGTGGGGCATCTGTGGAGCTCTGTGGTGGGTGCATCGGTGGAGCTGTGTGGTGGTTGCATCAGTGGAGCTGGGTGGTGGGTGCATCGGTAGAGCTATGTCGGTGGATCTGTGTGGTGGGTGCATCGGTGGAGCTGGGTGGTGGGTGCATCAGTGGAGCTGTGTGGTGGATGCATCGGTGGAGCTCTGTGGTGGGTGCATCGGTGGAGCTGTGTCGGTGGAGCTGTGTCGGTGGAGCTGTGTCGGTGGAGCTGTGTGGTGGTTGCATCAGTAGAGCTGTGTGGTGGGTCGTTCGGTAGAGCTGTGTGGTGGGTGCCTCGTTGGAGCTGTGTGGTGGGTGCCTCGGTGGAGCTGTGTGGTGGGTGCATCGGTGGAGCTGTGTCGGTGGAGCTATGTGGTGGTTGCATCAGTAGAGCTGTGTGGTGGGTGCATCGGTGGAGCTGTGTGGTGGGTCGTTCGGTCGAGCTGTGTGGTGGGTGCCTCGGTGGAGCTGTGTGGTGGGTGCCTCGGTGGAGCTGTGTGGTGGGTGCATCGGTGGAGCTGTGTGGAGGGTGCATCGGTGGAGCTGTGTCGGTGGAGCTGTGTGCATCGGTGGAGCTGGGTGGTGGGTGCATCGGTGGAGCTGTGTGGTGAGTGCATCGGTGGAGCTGTGTAGGTGGAGCTGTGTGGTGGGTGCATCGGTGGAGCTGTGTCGGTGGAGCTGTATGCATCGGTGGAGCTGTGTGGTGGGTGCATCGGTTGAGCTGCGTGTTGGGTGCATCGGTGGAGCTGTGTGGTGGGTGCATCGGTGGAGCTGTATGGTGGGTGCATCGGTGTCCTGGTATCTGACTACAGAGTTCGTTACTAGAGGTCTTTCCTGCAATTATGATTTCAGAGAGACTAGATACTAGCTAATGCACCAATTAAAGGCAACTTTTAAATTCAGTATTCTTGTTTAGGTTTTGATGGAAAAAAATGACAAACATTTCTGACTATACAAACATAAAAGCTGCCATGTTAAAATAAACAGCAGACAGGGCCTGGGTGCCGTGTAAAGTGAAAGTACGGCCGGCCTGGGCAGTGAAAGGGGAGGAGGGAGGAGAAATGCGAGTCAGGGCAGCAGCAGCCTTTGATGTTGCCGCCGGCCGTGCAGTGAATAATTAAGGGAGGAGAAATGCCGGCTGGGGGAAGCAGAGATGCCTGTGGGAGGGGGGCTTTGATGTGCTGGTGGCTTTGATGTGCACGAGCTTTTTCTCGGGCACTGCAACAAATCGCCGAGATGGTTAAGCTCTCTTTAAGCCACAATAGAGCTCGCCAGCTATGCGCATGCGCATCAGCAGGCGAGCCCTAAAAAGGAATATGCCTCTAAGAAATTGTTTATGTGCAGTAAAGTGCCCCTTCCTGCACAAAAGCAATCCTGCCCATAATGCACATAGCCTTGTACTATGGTGCAAGGATGCCTGCATGGAAACTAGACAGCAAACAACGTACCAGTTCAAAGAAAACTCATAAATGCTCCTTATCTTTGTAAAATGGAACATTTCTCCCCTCTCCCTTTCATGCATACCAGTGGAGCAAGTCACCTTGCTGTGTTGCGCTGCGTGAAATTGTAAATCAATCCTTTTATTCTGCCTGCTCCTGTTAAATTCCACTACTGCTTACATTTTGTTAATATGAACTCTGGTGACTTGTAGGGGCTCCTTGATTTTGCCTTTTTGCCCTTACTGTGTTCCTTTTTTTATATGCATGCTGTCTTGGGGTGTAAGAAATTAGCATTTACTTTTTGAACAATGTCTTTAAGCACCATGTGTCTGTGTTTTCCACAGCTCATCTACCTTCTGTTCTCTATAAAAGACAAATCCTTTTTCTGGGCTGAACCGTACAATCTGTATGAAGTTCTCCAACTGTGAAACACTAGTCTCCTTACTTGCCCTCCTTCATGACTTAGCAGTCAAAGTACAGTTCAGGCAGCTCTTTGTCTTCGGTTTTCCCACTTTTCCTTTGTGGATGAAAAGAGGAGCAGTTTAGCGCCCCCCCTCCCCCCCGACTTGAATCTTCCTTTTACAGGCAACGTTTAGGCTCCTGTTATGAAAAAAACCCAGAGAAGAGTTACTTTTCTGACATTGCGGCACGGATAATCAAAATTTTCACATAGGGCAGCACATTACCAAAAGTTGCTGCACTGCTTTGCGTGAGAGGAACAAGAGCAGGAAAGCACTATATCAACAAAGATATGGAACTATCCTGCTCTCTCTCTTGCACTGGTGCACAACTGGGAAGCTGCACTCCATAATGTAAAAGTGTGCGTCTGAGTGTAGCACAGGTGTTGTACTAGCAGAGTGCCATTTCAGTACAAAATACTATGCCTAGACAATTTTAAAACGTTTCCCACTTCAGAGGTGTGTTTTACAGTGCACCACATATACAAAGTGGAAAAAGTTATGACATGTAAAAGCATTTCTCCATTTTAATGCCTGCTTTCAAGTAGCATTATTATTGGGCACAAAATTCTGTCCACTTTTGTTATTAGGTAGGTCTTTCAGTCAAAACCCTTGGGTCTTTGCATGGGAATGCCCATGTACCACTCATGGAGTGTATCTTTGATGCGGAGTAGCAAAACCAGTACGTTGCACTGTTTTAGTTACTTTGAGGCAACTTCCAGTGCAAAATATGTTTTTGAAAAGCCTTCTGTGCAGGATTGCATCACTTTTAAATTTGAGGTTGCCTGATATATAATAGATTGGCTTTCTTGTGTCCTGAAGAGGCCACAATCTCATTTGACCAAAATGTGTCAACCACTTAAATTAGAATAAATCTTTGTATAATAATTAATTTTTGTATCAATTCTGGACTTTGGGCAAGGCACAAACCAACAAGCCAACTGTTTTCCAGGATAGACCTTGCCTTTGTGACTATCTACAGGTTGATTTTAGGCTAAAACGATTATAGAACAATGCAAGATGCATAGTAAATCATCTAGGGACAAAAAATTGAACTTTGTTGTTACTTTGCAAATAATGAATGTTTGTAGTATATGTCTCTTTGTCTAGTGAATTTAGTGATTTAAGAGTAATTATAGGTACATACATGTTCGGCTTCAGAGATTTCACAATTATATTTACAAAAATATAAATATATCTCGTCTGCAGTATTACTTATTCATGTTTAGTAACGATATGTGAGTCACATTTCCCATGTGAATTAATGCCTCTATTGTGATAAATTGCCATTGATTTAAAATGAATCCCCGCAACTGACCTTGCTTCCTTTTGACTCTAAGAAAGGGTGAGAACACTAATGCAAGAATAGTGGACATCACTCATGTGCATGCTGGAGCAACACATATGGAGAGACTTTTGTATGTTTCTACTAAACAGAAGAAGAGGGTGTTTGTCTACATTGTACGCTCAGATTGACACTTGTTCAAGGAATGTAAGAGCAAATTCATGGTCTACTTAGTGACCCAGCCTGTGAAAACTGCTGATGAAACCTGCATGTAAGTGGAGCATGGATGGCATAAGATCAAAAACGTTCTAACTTTTCCAGAGTCAAAGACACATAAACATGTAAAAACAAATTGAAATAAACAAGCAATTTAGATATATTTCTCAGATAGCTTGAGACTTTTTATCATTTGAGTGAACAGAAGCCACCACAAGCTAGATTGGTCTGTATTCATGCTGCTATGAACCATGCTGCTAGGAGAAACCAAAACCAGTAGATTGATGGATAGTGGTAAAGCAAAGCTACAGCCTAAACCCAAAACACATACTGCAAGGCACTGAATCATTGCTTCATCCTTTCTCTGCGTTTACATTGTCTGTTAGTATAGAACAGGGTTTCCAACCTTTTCTGTAATATGAGCTACTTATGATCAATGAAAATCATCCAGAGCTACTAATATTATTAGTGTTTTAATAGTGAATACACCAGACAAGATGGAATTAATAGCCACCCATTCAAGATTACTAGCAGTGATCACCTCAGTTCCTCAGGCAGGCTGGCCAGCAGTAATGTAGAAAAAGGCTTTGGTGGTTTGGAATGCCTTTTCATGAGGAATACATATTAGCTAAAGCTTTAATACTACTGGCACCAAGGTGAGCTATCAGTAAGCTGTTAAAATATTTTGGTAATTCATAATTTTTTCTTCAAACATCAGCTTATGACTTCTGAAAATATGTTTTATTTTTGAATGTATAGTTTTTAATTTTGTTATACATATATTATTCAACTAAGCAAAAGCTTCTAATTTCACAGGCTGAACTGGACACAGGAGAGCTACTTACAGGTAGCTGGGGAGCTACCAGTAGCTCACAAGCTATTTGTTGGACAAGCCTCAGAATGTGTGCTCTACAGACCTGAAGACTAACTTGTCCCTCACTTTGCATAAAAATGAGCTCCTCCTTTACTGAAGCTGGGGATGAATGTAAGGAATTGGAGTATTGTTTGGTGTGTATGACTTCTCACCTCAATGAATATTCACAACTATTTTCCAGGTGAACTCAAAAAATTACTAAATTAACCCATGGCCCTATTACAGTAAGTGCCCTGGGGGCGCAACAGGGGTTTTCACCTGCCTTGCATGCCCCCAGGGCACTTTGGTATAACAGAAAGGGGCGCTGATGCTTCTACATCCTCTTCAGTAACACTGATAGCATTGGCACACTTAAAGCTCCAATGCTACATTCAGGGGGGGTTCCCTCGTTTGCATGGCGGCGTGCCCTATGCAAATGAGGGAATTCCAATCCAAAATCCAAAAATTCTTTATTTCGGTCTAAAAGACCATAAAAGATACATGATATATACATCTAACAACATTTAAAAAAAAAGAATTACAAATATCAAAACACATGTGCATTAAATGAGAACGCATCATTCCAGGGACGATGAGGGAAAAAGTGGACATTTCTTCATCAGGAATAAAATAGACATAAATTGATAAAAGCACAGTCCATGAATATAACGACAAGTTCATAGTTTAGGGTTATGTCCATTTAACAATTTTTTCCTGATGAGCCACATAGCCATAATGAATTTCGCCACAGCAAAAACTACATGAGGCAGAGTACTGGTTCTTAAAACTCTGTAGGCATCTATATAGCTCCTGAAACCCAGATTCCAGCAAAGAGGGACCAACCAGTATTTCCTTGGTCTGTAATATGCAGGACAAAAGAAAAAAAGATGGGTTTCTTCCTCATCGTGGGAGTTACAACCTGGACATGATTTATCATCCCTCTGAAGCCATTTGGAGGTAAAAGTTTTGATCGGTAAAATGCCAAGCCTCCACTGTATAAACAGCTTCCTGGCAAGGATTGGATAAATAATATCCATAAAATCCTCAATATCATAAGAATTTTTGGATTGCAAGAACCGTTCAGTTAGGGTGCCGTTGTTGGTCGAGGTCAAAAGTAGATCGAGGCTTTTTTCCTTATAAATTTGAACAAGTCGTTTCCGGGATAACCTTGGACAGCCTACTGCTGGGGCTTCCCAGAGTTCGGACAGATTTAAACGGTACAAATCCTTCTTAACAAAGGCCAGCCAGGGAATTCTATCTCGTTGATTCAGGGCCAATACATGGGTGAGATCACTCCTGTAATGTTCAAGCTCGCTGGTGGACCAAAGCCTGTGCCAGAAACGTACTGGCTTAGACTCCAGCTCAGCAGCGATAGAGGGTAAACCCACGTCCAATCTCAGGGGAATCAGGGGTGTGCCACGGGGGAGAGCCAATAGGCGTCTGAGAAAGATATTTTCTACTCTGGCGAGATCCAGGCCTGCTCTGTACCCCCAAAGCTCGCTGCCGTACATTGCAGCCGCCTTGGCTTGCGTTTTGTACAGCTCCAGTGCCAGACTTATGGGTTTGTAGGTCGAAGTATTTGCAACCTTCAGGTTTGCACCAGATAGTTGGGTCAGCTTTAGCCGAGATTTCACTATCTGGGGATCCCAAGATAAATTCTCGTGCAGAGTCACCCCCAGATATTGAAAGGTTGTGACCCTTTCTAAGCTAACTGTACCCAGAGTGGGATTTGGTCTTCTCTTTGGTGAGGGGTTAAAAATCATGAATTTGGTCTTCTCTGTATTGATCTCTAGACCATGTTGTCTACAGAAAAGACCAAATCCATCCAGAATCCTCTGGATCCCCATTGGGCTTTTGGAAAGCAGGAGGGTGTCATCAGCAAACATGATAGCTGGCACCCTCCTGCCTGCCAGAGAAGGGGCGTCATTATCTTTTACTTCATCAAGGTAAGATATAACACTGTTCACGAAGAGGCAGAACAGGGTCAGCGCCAAGACGCAACCCTGCCTTACCCCCCTGAGAACAGGAAACCTTGAGGAGAGCGCTCCATCCCTCCCACACCTAACCTGCGCATAGTTGCCATCGTGCAGCCTGATTATGGCATGCAGCAGCTCAGTTGGTACGCCCAGCTCCTTTAGGACCTCCCATAGTTTTTTCCGTGGGACCAAGTCAAAGGCTGACCGCAGATCCACGAACACCATGTACAGTCTCCCGCCCTCAATCCTCACCGTTTTCCAGCATATGAGGATGAGGCGGAAGATCTGGTCCATGGTGGACGTGTTTTTTCTGAAGCCAGCCTGGAGAGGACTAAGAATTTCATTGGCCTCCATCCAATCAAGGAGCTGCTCCAGGAGGAGACGAGAGAAGAGTTTTTGGGGAACATCTATGAGGCTAATCGGCCTATAGTTGGCTGGGAGCAGAGGAGAGCCCTTTTTATAAATTGGCACTATCTCCGCTCCCAGCCAAGTACAGGGGATTTCCATACCCCCCAAGATGGCATTAAATAGAATGAGGAGGTAGGGGCCCCAAATTTCAGGATATTGTCTGAAAAGATCACCGGGCAACCTATCCAAACCAGGGGCCTTCCCCATTGCCAATCTCTCTACTGCACCCACTACCTCACTGAGGGTGAATTCCAACCCAGGTACAGGAGTGATTGTATCATTGGGAGCCACTTGACAGGCAGGCAATACGGTGTCCTGGTAGAGTTTGCCGAAGTGGGCCTCCCAAACAGATGGTGCAATATTTGGCTCCACGGCAGGTTTAACCTCTCCGGTGCCATTATTCACCAAAGACCAGAATCTTTTTGAGTCTCTGGTTGCTAATGCAGAGGAGAGATCCTGCCAGTGATTCCTATCCCACTCCCTTTTAGCCACCGCAATGGCATCCCTATGATCCCGTCTGAGTTTGGCGATCGTACCCTTATCTGACCCTGCCTTGATATTGACAATTAATTCTTCCTTGGCTTTTCGGCAAGATGAGTTGTACCAAACTGAGGTGCGTGTCTTTTTACGCCGTGGGGCTGCCACAGGATGGAAAACATCTGCTAGGGAACCCACTAGATTTGCATGTATCTGTCCCAGTTTGGAGTTAAAGTCTGTGGACCCAGGCTGATTAATTAATTCATCTAATTCCACAAACTTCGGGAGTGCAATATCAAAGATTTTCCTTATGTTTTCTTCAGTACTGACTATTTTCCCCCATTTTACCCTGCGCCTATTGGAACTAAGGGCCAGATTTCCTGGGTCATCCCTATGGTTAGTATATAGCGAGTCAGCAGAAGGTGCTGGGTGTTTCAGGTCTAATAGAAGAGCATTATGATCGCTATCAGTTCTAGGGGATACCCTAAAATCCTGGACCCTGGACCATGAGCCAATGTCGACAAAAATATAATCCAACCTGGATTCGTGACCCTGCCTATTGAAGGTACACGATGAGGGACAGTCTGACGGAGTGCGGCCGTTGCAAGCCCTCAATGCATAGTTTAGGGTTAAGGACATAATTTGCACAACAAGTGGGGACCAAGTTTTGGGATGAGGGGATGAACATGGTGGAACACCCCAGAAATCATCTTCGGTGGTAAGGGCACCCTCCCTTAAGCCTTCCAGGGGTTCAAAGTGGCAATTGAAGTCTCCGCCCAACACGATTTTATAATCGTTGGGCAGTGAGTCCAGAAAGGACACAAGATCTTCTAGGGTAGGCGATTCCTTGGTTGCGCTAACTGGACGGGAATATACATTTATAATTGCCAGTTTTGCTGCATTAGGCCACCCAAGAAGTACACACTGGATATCTTCAGAGAACGTGGGAACGCTCTCCGCAGTACAACCAGTGTGACTCGCTACCCAAATCGCCAAGCCCCCCGAGGGTCTTCCCTTTCCACTCCATTTAGCCTGAGTCTCAAAAACAGCAAAGCCCACACTACTCACTGGTTCCCTGGCCCATGTCTCCTGGAAGAGACAGATATCACTGGTACTAATTAAAAGATCCCAGTCTGGTGTAAGTATTTTGTTTGCAATACCTGCCACATTCCAGGAGAGAACTTTTAGAATTTCGGTGGTCAATTTGGGAGTACACCCTTTAGTTATTTCAGGAGTAGTGCCCGTTGGTGGTAATGCGGGGGGCCGGTCTTGCATTCCCGGGATGGATTTAGCAAAAGGTGTTACATTAGGGGCGCAAAGTGCTTCAGATGGATTCAGGGATACACTATCTGCAGTGACCCTAAGGCTGGGGGATTTCAAACCACCGCCCTGGTGTAGTTCCAAGTGTCTACTTGAAAAGTCAGGCCCTTCAGTTCCCGTCTCCTGCCCAACAGGTTCATTGTCATTGACTTGGTGAGATTGTGAGGGAGGACCCCCTCGAAGTCAATCTACTTCATCGAGGCAATTAAACCTGTTGGGATGTACATAGTTTGTGTTGGCAAAATGGGTGTTATACCTAGGCCTATATCTAGACCCATCCACTGCAAAGCCCACCTTTGTCCATCCTTCGTCCCTTCTCATCGATGACTTACTGGTGTTAGGATAAAAATATGAGAGAGGGACGAGTTCGATTGATGTATTGGCGGTGTTACCAAACCAGTTACAGATGTAAGAAACAACCTGGGGATTCTTAAAACTAACAATTACACAATCCCCCACACTTTTCTTGGTGGTATAGCCAACCCACGTAACCCTTCTGACCATAAGGACTTCTCCTTTTAGGCTAGATGGAAGGGGCCTTTGTATGTTAAGCCAGCTGATTACCTTATTTCGTAGGGATTCAAAAGACTCTGCTACCCCACTAGCCAGTTCAGGTACCCCCATCAGTATAACGGTGTAACCCGCTGCCTCAGGGGGCAAGTTCACTGCCCTACGCCGTATTTTGGGACTAGGCCGGTGGGTAGAGCTACTAGTTGGCGTGTTTGATGGAATCCCCTGTGTGGATGGATTAGCAAGAAGTGGTTGTTTCGACCTCCTAGGTGGGGGAACTGGAGGCAATAGCCTGGGCAATGGTACTGGTGCAGTTTGCGGCACCAAAGTTGTACTGTGTGTGCTAATTTCCCCATGAGAAGTTGTAGGAGATTGGGGAACCTGAATCGTGGTGACCGGGGGGGGGATGTAAATTCCCGGCTCCCCCTGTGGATAGCCCTTCTGTACTTGCTCCTGTCCCATACCGGCCTAGGCTACCCACACTGAAACTCTCAATTGCAGCTAATCTTGACTCTATTGAGTCCAACTTGATAAAAATAGGACTCAACAGAGCACTACAAGCAGCAGTGAGTGAAGCAATAATGGGATCTGTGGCATTAGGGCTAGCCCCACCAAAAATAAATGGCTGAGAAAATACGGCAGTGGATACAGAGGAGGGAACACATAGCAATGCCCTCTCCTTCCCCAAATCTAGAGTGTCTTGTGGGCCCAATTGTTCGCCAGTAGTCAGTGGAACAGAATCAGTCTTGGCCCTTTTAGCACCTTTGGGATTTCTCGATCTTTTCCTTTTCATTACACGATCCTCTATTAGGGCCGTGTTCACCGGCGAAATGTCAGCCACGCCCTGTTCCCCTGATAATATTGACTCTGCAGCAGGGGAGGGGTCCACATCGCTAATAATACGTGATGTGTCTCTTTCTCTTGACAGAGATGACGGTGTCCTCAAATGTTGGAGTACAGACTCTATTGTTTGGTCTATGCTGTCCAATAGGGAAAGGTGAGTAGCATCAAGCGAGAGCGGTGTGCTGGTAGACATTGAAAGGCCAGGCGATGTTAAACACGAGTTTTCCACACCCTCCTCATTAGTTTTGTCTACCAAAGTGATACCCTTTGTGGTCACTAGATTGGCCTAGCGTAAAAATGTGTCCATAGATCCAGAAACCACAGTGGCAGACTTACTTCTGGTTTCTCTGCTCGCCAGGGTGATGAGTCTGCTTGAAATGGCCTCGGGATGAGGGCGTAAGAGGGATGGCCCGGTCCGGTCTCTGCCGTTCTCTAACGGCCTCAAACAGCCAGCCCTTTGCCCGGGCTTAGCCCGGCGTCCGCCCGCGCGCGTCCCGCGTGACGCGTTGCCCTCAGTGTTTTTATATCCAATGAAACTAGAAGTCTCCTGGGATGAGAGGGCGGGTCAGGAGGGAAGAGTCTCAGGTGCGTCGGCCAGCCAAGCCGCTGGCGATCCTGGGACTCGCAGTCCCTTGTCTCCCCACGCCGATATGTGCCACAGATAGCCTCCCAGGAGTGAAGGGGAAACTCCTCACGGTCCAGCAAATACAGGAAACACAAAGTCCTTCCACTCGCTTCGAGCGGCTCCCGCGAAGCGGGGGCCGCGAGGCGTGGCTTTGAACGCCCAGGTGGGGGCGGGGTCAGGAGGGAAGAGTCTCAGGTGTGTCGGCCAGCCAAGCCGCTGGCGATCCTGGGACTCGCAGTCCCTCGTCTCCCCACGTCGATATGTGCCACAGATAGCCTCCCAGGAGTGAAGGGGAAACTCCTCACGGTCCAGCAAATACAGGAAACACAAAGTCCTTCCACTTGCTTCGAGAGGCACCCTGTGCCCATGTTGTATTACTGATACAGGCACAGAGGCAAGGCAGCCCTCAGGGGTGCAACTCACAAAGCGCCACCTAAAAGGCAGCGAACTGTGAATGCGCTCCCTGAGAACAGCCCTCTGATGGGGGGAAAGGGGGTCTCATGGATCTCCCAGACATCCCCTTGCAGGTAGGTGCAATCACCGACTGCAGCAGCCTGCATGGGGATCTCTAATCTCCTGTAAAAGTGCAGGCAGGTGCCTCCTTCACTGTGGAAACATGGAGCCGCTGCAGAAGTTTTCACATGAATGCTCTGCCCCCAGGGAGTGCCTTCCCTTTGGCACTCTAGTTCTTAGTGTATCTTTTAATAGGTTACGCACCACTAAACAACCAGGTGATGCAGTCTGGGAGTAGGAAACAACTAATACAGTACAAAACTAATACGTCAGACGCTCAGCAAAAAAAATAAACCAAAATAAGTTACAAGGTAGTATCAGAATCAGAGCCACTCTCCCAAGAGCACCAAAAGGTGACTGTATTTTTTTTAGAAATTCAACCCACGCAAATAAATGGCATACAATGAATCAAAGGAGATTGTAGGTGCTCTTTTACCATGTTTGCCAAAGTTTGTATCTTGAAAGGCTTACATGGCAAGGGTAGCAGAAAGTCATGAAAAGGTAACTATTGACTACTCAAATTCGGGAGGACACTAACCACCCAGTTGGTGAGATACAATAAGTGACTACTGGCAGTGTAAAAAAACTTAAAATATATATTCCAAATGTGCACTTTAAGTGTCACGAATTTCATCATCTGCAGTGGCCCCACCCCATTCACTGTAGCTTAAAATAGAGCCGGTGGAGAACCCTTTCCATTCATGGTGGTGACCAAAAATGTGAAGCTGAATTTCTGCTGGGAATATGAGGTAATAAGTATATACACCACTCTAGCAGCTGCAAATTCTTCCATTAAAAGTCTTAGGACTCCATTACGAATGACACCCTCTCAAACCCATGTTTGCAGGGGTGGCGGAGTTATAGATGTGCCGTTAAAATATATTTGGATTTTCCATGATACTTTTTGGCAGGTCAAGCTTGCCTTTGTTTTTGCAAGTTTATGAAGGTTCCATCTGCAATATTATATCTAACACTCATGCTTATTGGTTTAACTGCAATGACATACTGTGCATAAGTAGTTTTAGTTATGCCAATGTGCACAAAAAAGCTCAAAATGCAGAAAAAAACAATGAAAATATTTGTCATTGTGCATGGAAATTCTTCATAATATCGATCTTGCGGACGAAATAAATCTGCTTATATTTTTCAGCCGTGTTCAATTAGAATGAACTTTATATCAAGAAAGTGAGAAAATGAGCTTGCAGTGCAGAAAAGAACTCTCCTCGAGCACATTAAGGCAAGATTACTTTGCGAACGAACTTGATGAAAGTCAAAAATCGGAAACTTCACAAAACTTTCTTGGTGACAAAAAAGCATGACACACTTTTACTGCTTTCTGTGTGATTTGATCCATCTTTGATGGCATATTTCGTTAGCGTAAGGATTAAATGAGTTCCACAAATTGCAGGAAACAAATCCATTCCTGATCCTCTAGCATAGGCGTACATAAGTGAGACCATCTTGAAAATATATTTTCAGCACCATGATGCATTTTTATTCGAGTAATTTAAAGACCATTGTTCACATCTACGTTGCCTTGATGGTTCAGGGTTGCACCCAGGTGTGTAGTGTTTAGCTATACAGGCATAAGGAGACTTTAAAAGAGCCCATCCTCTACCTGCCTACATGACATAAGTCATTTGTTCATGCCCGCTGTCAGGTTGTTGCAGCTGCGCCGGGTGACAATAATCTGGAGCAAGAATAGTCATTAAATTGCCTGTCTTGTTCTGACAAGTAAACGAATGGTGTGCCTGCAGCTAATTACTGTTATCTTTTCCTCAAGACACTGTCATCCAGACAATCAGAGGGCGAGTCATTTTGAATGAGGATTAAGAAGGGCTGCACTACTAATTCGTTTGTACAGATCGGTTGACATATTGTTGTAAGTTGTTCTGGCAAACAATACTTAAGTAGCACGTGGACAGTCATTAAAGGGGCCATTTAAGGTTAATGAATAGGCAGCTGTGCCAGGCACAACTCTTGCTTCAGGTAGAGCGCCACAGCACATTTGTCAGTGAATAGTAGAGGATACAATGAAGTAACTTTGCTATGACAACAGATTCCGACCGACCTCCTCGGAATGCTGCTGCAAGTGATGGGCATGGAAGATGGCACACAAGGGCACAGGAACATAGGAGTAGTGGAAACAGCCAGCTTATGAATGGCAAATCACCTCCCTGTGGTTTGCTTTACTGGTGTTTCTTTACTTAGTTGCAGATTACTTGTATGTAGGTGTTGGAGTAAGTGTTTCATTATCTGAATGATTCATTCAGTCTCTTTGTCAGGTTGATGTGTGTGAGGGCTGAAGAAGCAATGTAACATTTACTTGTGAATTGTAGTGTACAGACAGAATGAATGCGTGGGTGACGGATAAGGCCGATGCCACTGACTTTCTGAAAAATGTATGCAACCTGGCGGTCCCATGATTAAATATCGATGTAAAAATGTAAGGTCCATATTATCAAGAACGACACAAACATTATCGCCGCTTTAGCGGCAGAAAACTGCCGCTAAAGTGACGATAAGGGGCTTGGTAATATGCCCTAGATGATTCCAATAGAAGCCCAGGTTTGATGTCCTTGACACCAGAACCTGGGCTTCTATTGGAAAATGTGCGCCGTTCTTGATAATATGGCCCATAGTTTACTAAAATATCGATGTAAAAATATTGATTACAAAAATATCGACTCCTCATACTTAAACAGGCAAGTACAATAATATTAAATCAAAAACACTGAAGTAAAAAATATAGAAGTAAAAAATATCGACTTAAAAATATATATAAATTAAACAAAATATATTAAATCATATTAATATTGTTAACAAAATAAATTACATTTAATATATATTTTAACTAAATATGACAAATAAACTTGATTTAAAAAAATAAAAACACACACAAATATGTACATATACATATATTTATTTAAATACATTTTACTAACTATTATCTTTATCTAATTTATACATTTTAAAATTATATAAAAATTATATATATATACATATATATATATGAAGGCTCCAGTCCCCACTGGTCAGTCGGGGCACTCACGGGTGGGTGCAGTCTGCGGTAGTGGGTTCCCGCAAAATAGATAAAGCAATTTGCAATTTGCAACTTTAACTTTGTAACTTGAAATTATGCACTGGCAATGATGACTTTGAACAATTTGATATCTAAACTATCTTCAATTTGGTATCTAGGGTGTATAATATATGGTTTTGTCTAAAATAATTTGATCTAACATTTCAATAGTTTATGGGCTCATAAACTGTTCAGCTCTTGTGTAGGGACAACCCAGCTTTTTTGACATGATATTACATGAAGAATAAATACATGTTAATTATTGCACCACTTCTTAAACAGAGAAAGTTCCTATATAGGAAATGTATTGTGTTGTTCCCAAGACAACATGAGTTAAACTTTGGGTTAATGAAACATCGGGCGTACATCCAATGGCAACATCAAATAGAATAGATATGATACAGCAGATGGTCCCGCAGTGATGCATGCCCTCGTAGGAGGCTTCTAACGAGGGCACCCAGCTGATCCACGGCTCTATACATAGGTTCCACATATTGGCAAATGTCATATGATCATATACTTATTTAGATATATAATATAATCTAGACTGGATGGGATAGTAACCCACCAAATATTATGAGATTGGATAGACCAACGATGCCAAAACTTGGAACTGACTATCTCACTTGGGAGACCACACACCCCCGATATAACTTCAATCCGGGGTGATATGCCGATACACGGCATTATACACATAACTCTATTTGTACTATACTCAGGTAAAACACTAGTAAGCACATACTCTTACATTGTTTTAATTGGGACATTTGCCCATTCCAATATGGCCCCTGAGTATACTGTGAGGATGTTAGTCCGTCTTTTATGTTTAACACGGAACGAATACACAATATGTATGGCTAGTCCGCAAAGTGTAACTGACACCGATGAAAGGCTTGAAGCCGAAACGCGTCTGTTTACTCTGTTCAAATAAAATACGAGTGTGAGCATCAGTTCGTTTACGAGTGCTGCTTTCCTGAGAATTACGAGGAATTGGAGCTTTACATATATATATATATATATATGTATATATATACCAATAATTTAAAATAAAATAACACATCCTATAATCCATTAGGACATTGAACTATTAAAAAAAAACATACATTTCACAACACAATAATTACAATTGCAGGGAAAATGTTGGATAGTGGAGGGGTAAAAATTACTATTCCCACTCCAGTGAGTGCAACAGCAGGGAAAGTGCTGAATAGCAGAGGGGTAAAAAATACTATTCCCACTCCAGTGAGTGCAACAGTAGGGAAAGTGTTGGACAGAGGAGGGGTAAAAATTACTATTCCCACTCCACTGAGTGCAACAGTAGGGAAAGTGTTGGACAGAGGAGGGGTAAAAATTACTATACCCACTCCAGTGAGTACAACAGTAGGGAAAGTGTTGGATATCGGAGTAGTAAAAATTACTATTCCCACTCCAGTGAGTGCAAAAGTAGGGAAAGTGCTGGATTCCACACCAATAAAATAAAAACACATCACCAGTTTTATTAAATGAAATTTCCATTATTAACATAAATATTATTCAAATTAAAATATATTATTAAAAAAGATAATACACATTCAGTAATTACACATTGTTTAACATTATAATTTCCACAACACACACCTAACATTTATTACACAATTACAATTAATAATTACTAATTAATTGATACAAATTAATTAACAAACAATTAATAATTCATCAATAAAAAATAAATTACTTCCCACCCTTCCCACCATTTACACCTATAAACACCACAACACACACTTAAAATTAATTAAACAATTACAATAATTAATTAATTATTAATTAATTTAAAATAATATACAACTAATTATCAAAAAATAATTAATACATTAGTGTACACATTTAACTCAATAACATCACAAATATACATTTATGAATAAATATAAATTACAAAATAAATTTCATATAATTAAATTACTTCCCACCCTATTGTCCTTATAAACCCACAACCCGCTTCAGAATTAAAACCGCTAAATTCAATGTAATTTTTTTATTAACTACTATAAATAATAAATAAAATCTATAAAATTAAATTACTTCCAACCCTATTCCCCTATAAACACACAACCCGCTACGGAACTAAAAACGCAAAATTGTATTTAAAAAGAAAATATTAACTTCTACAATTTTAACAGATGTCCTAAAATTACAAACAATTCTCATACACAATACTAAAATACATAACATTAATAATAATTCAATATTTTTAACAACTATATTTTTGTAAACGATATTTAACACTTCAATATTTTTGCAGGCAATATTACTTACCTATAAATCGATATTCTTGACCACAATATTTTTTCCATCAATATTTCTATTCCATGATATTTTCACCTGATATTTCTGTACATCGATATTTATACATACATTTTCTAGCTCTGTACATTAGGCCCAGGTGAAAAAAGGATGTGCTTCTCATCCGACACTGAAGTACCTGTGCCAGGTTTCTGGCAGGTAAACAATCATCACCTTTAGTTTAGCAGATAAACAAACCATAATGCGAGCATGTAGCACAAGTAAAAAATCTGGACAAGAGTCAGAAAATCTTTTTTGCACCAAGGTTCATCTTATTTGATCAGAAATTAATATATCTGGGCTCCGAGGGCAACTCCTGATTGCTGGAAGACATGTAGGCATGCATTTGAAGTTTAAAACCCCAGAAAAGGCAGCAGGTCCTCTGCGCTAAATTTAGAACTCATTGTGGAAATCTGGGCATGCCAGAAGAGAAGTGTCCTTATTGTGGTGTTTCTAAGGTGGCAAATTTAAGTGTTAAATTCATGGACAGTCACAAACCAGACCAAAGATTTTTCACTGCCAATTTGTAGACACTTAGGGGCTGATTCCGATTTGGGTCACAAATCACTCCGACCGAGCCAGATCCGGGGTGTTTTCCGACCGATCCGGACTCCTGCAATCCGAACGAGCGAGTACGATGCGGCTGTATGCTGTCGGACTCGGTTCGGTCGAACTCCCATAGAAGTCAATGGGAGCCGATCGTACGGCGCGTACATAGGCTCCCATTGTCTGAATGGGTATGTTGCGGACCAGTGCGCCCCCTTCAGTGGGTAAGCACTGGTACCATCAGCACCATACATGCCTGTGTTGGGGAGACCCATGGGTCTCCCCCTGTGTCTGAGTCGTAAGGCTGCAGGTAACAGGGGGTCCAATGCGGACCCCCAAAGTCCATCTCCGGGAGCTATTGCGAGCCAGAAGCTCCGACTCGATCAGGCTGTCCGAATCGAACATCATACTAGCTCGGTCGTGAAGTGTCTCCATTGCACGCCACGGTTAGCTTACGGCCGAGTTGTACGGAGCGGTTCGGACCCGGACGGGAGGTTTTGTGCTTGTTCGCATCGTACTTCGACGTCCGTACCCGTATACGAACCGGACGGAAATTTAGCCTCTGAATCGGGTCCGCAAATGCCGAACCCAATTCGGTGCCCTTCTGACCGAGATCAGAATCGGCCCCTTAAAGGTGACAATGGCATGAGTACATGTAACATTTGGTGCGATAAAGAACCTTACAGTCCCATATTTAAGGAAGAGTTGAAATAACACGTAGAATAATAAAACAAATTATAAAAATAGAATAATAAATAGCCCTATGTTTGATAATTCAACAGATTTATCTCTGGAGAAAAGTCCACTGGTCTGAAGCTACGCGTATGCTCAGAAGTTTACAGTGTTTTTTTTATTTTGTTTTTTTAACAGGGTTTTATATAGTGCAAACTTGACCCCGTATCGGTTATCAGAGCACTTTACATAGCACCAGTTGCATTACATGAGGACAGATTTGGCACAGGGAGATTAAGTGATTTGCCCAGAATCACAGGATGTTTAATTTCATGGCTTAGACTCGAACCCGGTTCCCCAGATTCGAGGTTGACCGCCCTAGCCATTAGGCCAACTCCTCTTCCCTTCATTTGTAAAATAATAAGTGCCAGAGCCCTGACCAGTAGGCCACTGCAGATTGCACCACCCATTGCCCGTCACATCGGTGCCAATGGTGGTACCAAAAAAAAACAATAACCATCTCTCTCACCTGCAAGTGCGAAGTTAAGATTATTCCAAGACCCCAAAGCTAAAGAAATGGCTTGGGAAGCAGGGATTGGTAATTTTTTATGTATATTATTTTCATAAATAACCATTGTTCTGCTCCTCTCTAAATTGATGAGCAGCGCCACCATGAGGCAGACTGTCATAAGTATGGTGCTGAAAATTTAGTGTGGGGGCTGAGCTCCGGACACAAATTAAGTGCTGGTACTGGCCACCTTAAATCACTGGCTTAAATTAGGCACTGGAAGTTTACTATGTCGGTATATCAGAACACTTTTTCCTTTGAATTTTTAAAGAATCTTATGAAAGTGGTAACAGATGCTAAAAACTTGAAAGGACATAATGCACATCTACATATATTCCAAGTATAATATCGCAGTGATAATTTAGTCTGTTTATACAATTATTAGTACTTGCTAAAAGCCACAGAGCTTCTTGTAAAAATAGTTTCTCTTTTTGTTGGGGCGTACTATTGCTTTAAAAGAGACCATCAATTCTTCCATACTTGGCTCTATTTGGTGTAATTGTGCTGATCTTACGAATTAAGTCAAGGCTATCCAATTTCAAACTTCTTTATATTTATTGTGCATTTAACATTTTTGCATTTTACATTGTGTCTGGGGGCCCAAGGTTAAGAACCGCTCATCTGTAGCAAATAATAAAATACAATGGATCACTGTAAAATATTACAATATCCTCCTGCCAATTAATTCTAATGATGACCAGTATTGATCATAGATCTTGGTAGGGCCCATGTTATATACTATTCCAAAAGGAACACCATCTGTGACAGTCAACAACTAACAGTAAATGAAAAGCCCTTTTGCTATTTCTAATAGTAGTCTGCTCAGAAAGAGTTTCAATAGTGTCCTCCTAAAATCCAATACAGTGTAAGAGAAATTAAGACATATCTTCCATTTACTTTATTGTGCAATCACAGTATTTGATATTGGAAACATATGTTTCCCATTTACAACTATGGTTTAACAAAATTAAAATAGTAATTTATGCAGTGGTGACCAAGCACCTAGCAAATAGTGATTTCTTTAGCTTTAAAAAAATCTATTCAAAAGTGAACATTTTTGCTGAACATAAAGCTATAGTGTGGCCATTGTTCTTGTCATATTCCTATCTTACTTGGTATGTTGTTGGCTGATTTCCAGAGAGAACCTAATTGTAGCTGCATCATCGTGTGATTTTATTTTTGGGATCAACAGTGCCTCGGTCACACATTAATGCAAATTTACTGCGGGCATTAAGCAACATCATTTGTTTCCTAGCACACCCAAATAGCTATCTTACTTGGTTATACGGCTTTACCTGACATTTATTTGTTTGCTTAATATAGTCTTAATGTAATATTTTACAAGTGACCCTTTATGTCAATATTCTTAAACACTTGTTGGATCATTCCAACTCTGGAGGGCAGGTCACTAGTTTGACCAGTCAGTGGTGGCCACTGAATCCTCATCTCTGGCAGAGGACCACCTGCCATATTATGAGAACACACACCCACCTGGAGATATCTGTCTGGCTGTACACAAAATGGCAGCGGGATGGTCGTACTGAAGGCAGAAGAGTGTCTTGTGAGTGCCATGTTTTTTTTACCTCACTCTGCATACTATTTTTGATTGTTTTATGTGAACCCCATGAAAGAGTTTGGTTTACAAGCAAAAAAAACGAGGGAGGGTCTCTAGTTGGCAGAGGTAGGTACCTTTGTCTAAATAGGGACCCTTTCTTCTAGTCAGGGTAAGCAGTATACACAGTTTATATAACCCCTGCTCACCCCCTGGGTAGCTTGGCATGAGCAAACAGACTTATCCCGAAGCAATAATTAAAGCATTTGTACTCAAAACACACTGTAATACAGTGATAACATCACAAATTGATACAACACCAGCTTAGGAAAAATAAAGTATCTTTATCTAAACTGAACAAGACCAAAACGGAAAAATCCAACATACAAGTAAGAAGAATATGACTTTTCAAAGGTTTTATGCAACTGGGTACATAGTAAACTATGGATGCGTGATTTCTCACGAAGAACCTGGAAATGCGTCACAATTCACAAGGCCAAACAGAAGCAGAGATGGGAAGCATCGGGAAACAAAGAGATGAGTCAGTTCCTGGGACCGTGGAGAGGTGATGCAACCATTCTGCTGCACGCAAGAGAAGTGATGCCTCATATCCGATCTGTAGAGGGAAGTGGTGCGTCAACTTCAAGACGATTCTGGTACGCAGGTGATGTGTCGGGAACACTTGCCACACAGTTGCAATGTGTGAAAATCCGGGATGTGTCGGTGATCAATGCGACGGTGTTGAACTGCGCTATGTCAGTTTCTTCAGCTGTGATCCCTCAATGTGTTGAATCTTGCACCGGGGATAGGCGCTGTGGAATTTTGGCAGTGGCGTAGCGAAGCATGCAGATTCTTCATGCACAGCGGCGCTGCATCAGAAAAACAGCCACAAGAAGAGCAATTCCTTGATTCCTGCAGTTCTTTAGGTTTCTTCCAGCTTCTAACAGCAGGAACAACCTCCAGAGGCCCAGAACTGGAACAGGGACATCCTGGCAGGTCAGAACTCTCAGCAGCAGAGTTCAGGCGAGCAGGGGATGAAGTCTTTGTGTCCCTGACTTTTCTGAATAGGAGGCCAGCACACAGGCCCTTGGAGATCATATTCAAGCATGTTCAAAGCAAAGTTTCAGTCTTTGTCCTCTCCTTATCAGAAACAGCAACGTCAGACCAACCCCACACAGCACACAGCAAAGGGGTAGTACTCCTGCTCACAGCTCTTCAGCTCTTCAGCTCTTCTCCTTGTCCAGAAGTAATCTTAAGTTCTGGGGTTTAAGGTTTACTACTTATACCCAATTTTGTCTTTGTTTTCTTTGAGCAACGGTCTCTGAGCCCATTCTAAACCAGTTTATTCCTCACTGGTGCAGTATGACCACAGGGGGTGGAGACAGCATTGTGCGAGGGAGACAGGCCCTATTAAGGTGCAAGGAAATCTCCTACTACTACTCTAAATGCAGCCAAGTCAAATTCAGTTCAGCTATGAGTCATCCAGGAAAGAACAGTCACACCTAAACCCCCCCCCCTGTTACTGTCCCCAGTCCCTGTCACTCCAAAACCAGACAGTAAATACACAAACAAGCAGAGGCACACAGAAGGGTTAGACAAGAAAATGCCTACTTTCTAAGCGTGGCATTTTCAAACACACAATTTAAAAAACATCTTTACTAAAAGATGTGTTATTAAATTCTGAGTTTAGAGAGCCTAAACTTTATTTCTCTATCTTGTACAAATGGGAAGTTATACTTGTACGATGTTTCAAAGCAATTCTGATTCTATCCTATGAGGCTGATAGCCTTACAATAGTGAATAACAAAATTGGCAGTTTTTCACTATCAGCACATGTCACACACACCAGTACATGTCCTACCTTTCACATATACTACATCCTGCCCATTGGGGTACCTTGGGTCTATCTTACATTTAAGAACAGGGAAGGTAAGGGCCTGGCAAGTGAATGCGCTTGCCAAATCGACATGGCAGTTAACTAACTGAGCACAGACACTGCAGTGGCAGGTCTGAGATACCTTTTCAGGGCTACTCATTGTTAGCACAATCAGTGCTGCAGGCCCACTAGTAGCAGTTGATTTACAGGCACTGCCATACTTCAATGCACTTTACTAGGGACTTACCAGTAAACCAAATATGCCAATCAGGGATAACCAATTGTAACAACAATTTACATGGGGAGTACTTGCACTTTGAATACAATCCCCAACACACGTCTACAAGTTTTAAGAAAACACAAAGTAATATGGGATAGTGTACGCAATTCAGAAACGCAGTAGTCAAATCCTTCCTTTCTTTATTCTTTTCCTCTTTTTTCTTTTATTCAAAAAGTTCTTAGCCAGCCAACATGTGTTTCCTCGCCACACTGATAAAGTAGTCCTGCGACTTTTTCAAGGCCAAGTAAAAGTAACACAGAATCAATAGCCAATGTCATACTGTACATAAACCGGCGTACTTTCAATCCCTCCAAACAAATCACCATGTCTGTGTACAGTTCCAATCACATATTGGAGACATATAAACAAAACATTCACAGTGTGGATACCTCATGCCCAATTACAAAACTGTAGAAATTAGGTGATAACAGAAGGTCTGATATTCCAGGATATACAAAAGGCCCACAGTTTTCATAAGTAATGACACCATATTAAGAGTGTTTACTCTCACACCCTCAGTCGTAGACCTGTAGCCCAATGTGCTTATAAAGAATAAGGTAAAAGAGGCCCAAGTCCAGGCCATGCAAAAAGTGAAAGGCTATGTATGTATAAATCTCAACTTAGTATTCCCCTTTTGCTACAGATACCAGTAAACATTGAACATACATGTATCAAAGCACACTCTATTTTTTTGTTTTACTCTCAACTTCTAAACTACATGTGTGTATCAAAGAGTCAAAACTGTAACTAAATGTCAGTTGGATCGAAGAATCTGTGCCACTGACATAGAACAGTTAACAGTAGGACTTTTTAAGGATATGAAACCCTGTGACTGTCCACTTCTTTATCGAAAATCTCTTAACATAAAATGATAAAATATGAGATTGAATTGTAGCATGACATCCAAACAGGGTAACCAAAGATATTGACAATACAGCTGAATCATCAGGTGGAATGTGTTTTCAGCAGGTTATTGCAGCCCTCAATTATAACTTATCTAGAGATCCCTCCCTGATTCTCAGTATACAACACAGGTGCATGAGATGGGTACTGTCACTGAAGAGGCAGCTTCCGTGAGAGAGGAAAAAACTCAATTTATTGCGACCAGTTACAGGTACACCGGACTCGTTTCGGCTAGCACCTTCATCAACATTCAGCTTTCGTGCAGCATTTCCTTGTATTTTAAAGAAATGATTGACTGTGACTTCCTGTGTCATCAAAGATTCAATAACACAGACATAGGGCAGATGTAAAACACAGAGTCAACATTACATTTTTTGAGTGCCACATTGGAACATGGCGCTACAACCATGCGCAATCCCACAAAGTAATGGAAAGTAACAGTGCTAGGGGCTGTATAGCACACCCCCTAATAATCACCATTGTAAGGTCTAGGCATCAGGATGCCACATTAGAGCACTTCCAGTGGTTGGAGCATGCCACTAGGAGCCAAACATAAGGAGCTGAGTATATTTTAGTCCAACGGTTCACAAGATATTGCCTAATGAAAGAGACCCTTTTTTACTTCCTTACTTACTTGAGCCTACTACCTCTCTTGATGGATATGGGTCAACAGTCAGGACACTCCATCTCATCTCTGTCCTGGCTTTTCTTTCAACTGGCTCCAGGTGTTACCTATAACCTACAGGCAGCCTGTAGGCCTTGATGCCAATGTTTTTATAGGCCTTCCTCCTTTCTCTCAAGAGTTCCAGGTAAGGGCTTGTCTGCTGGTGTTTGATTCAGGCTTGTGAAAGGTGTGTCCTATACAGCCACAGCGTCTTTTCATTATTTGTTCATGAGCTGGGAGTTGTAAGGTCTGCTGCCATATGTCATTGTTGCTGATGGTGTTTGGCCAGTGAGTTTGGAAGAATGTTCTCAGACTGGTGGTGATGAAGGTCTGGACTTTGTTGTTGGTGGTCACTGTTGTCCTCCATATTTTTGCACTATACAGAAGGACCAATGTTACTTTGGTGTTTTTAAAAGTCTGATGTTGGTTTGCAGCTTTAGGTCCTTGGATCTCTAGATCTTCTTTAGATTAAAGAAATCAGTCCGTGCTTTGCCACTTCTTACCTTGACATCAGCATCTGTGCTGCCCTACTTGTCTACAACACTGTCCAGGTAGGTGAGGATCTCACCCTCTTTGAGTACATTGCCTGCAAGTGTGATTGCAGTTGTGCTGGTCCTGTTAACCTTCAGGATCTTGCTCTTTCCCCTTTGGAGGTTGAGGCCATGTTGTGCTGAAGTGGCTGCCACTTTGTCTTCTCTTGCATCTGCATATGATTATGGTAGAGTAGGGCCAGATCATCTGCAAAGTCCAGGTAGTTGAGCAGCATTCAAGGTGTCCACCGGATGCCATTTCTTTTCCTTGCTGAGGGTGTCTTCATGATCCAGTCTATGGCCAGGAGGAAGAAAAAAGAAGAGAACTCCGGTCCTCACTTCGAATGCTTCCATGAGCCTATCCTCCATGGACTTCTTACAGGTCATTCCCTCGTAAGAGTTCCTCATGATTCTTACAAGTTTATCTGGCACAAAATAGTGGTGGACGGTTTTCCAAATGGTATCTCTGTCCACACTGTTGAATGCCTTCTCATAGTGAATGAAGGTGGAATAGCGGGGGGGGGGTTCCATTCCATTGACTGCTCTATGATGATGATGTGCAGTGTTGCAATCTGGTGTTTGCACAATATATATTTGAGTAACCCAGCTTGGTAGTTTTCACAGTTTCTCAGGTCACCTTTCTTGGGGATTTTGATAAGATATCCCTCCTTCCAGTCGGATGGTACATTTTCCTCTTCTCAGATCCTTCCAGACATGGGGTGGAGCATGTCTGCTGATGTGTCAATGCTTTCCTTCAGTGCCTCTGAAGAAATATTGTCAGGTCCTGCTTCCTTCTCATTTCTCAAATTTTTGTTGGCTTTCTGTATTTCTTTCTTGGTTGGTCTGCTGCAGTCGATTGGCATGTCCTTGTCTGTGGCTGTATGTCTGTTGAAAACAGCCCCAGGGGCTGGTTCAACAGTTCTTAGAAGTGTTCCACCCATCTTCATTGTTGGCCTTCATTGCCCATGATTGTCTTTTCAGCTTTCTCTCTAACAGGTCTTTCTGGCTTGCTATATCTGCCAGAGGGTTACCTTGTTATGTGATATAGTTCTTTCAAGTGTCCGTGCCTTGCTGCTTTCGTGGCTTTAATGGCAAGAACATTGATACATTTTTCTTTGTCTGCTCTTAAGCTTCTCTTTGCTTCCTTGTTGGTTTTGGAGTATTTGCCTTAAACATTTGCCTTTTCTGCTCTTGTTCAGCGGGTGTTGACTGCAGCTCTCTTTTTCTTTCTTGCTTGGATTTTGCAGAAAGTCTTGGTAGATATCAATTCTTCATGCTGGTGTTTCGTGGGACCCAACTCCTCCTGGCAGGTTGATGTCACTGTTTCTTTGATCTTCTCCCACTGACTCTTCACTGGGTCTTTGTCGTCCTCTATTCTTGCAGGACTTGAAACTTGTTACTGAGTGTGATTGAGTATTTGCTCCTTTTCTGTGCATCTTAAAGGAGGGTGGTGTTATATCGCTGGTGTTGATGTCAAATCAAATCAGGTGTTTGTTAAGCCCAACTACTCCCCTGTAAGGGTCTCAAGGTGCTGGGGGGTGGGGTGGGGTTAGCATGTTCCAGTCCACCAAGGAGGGGGTCTGTCGAAGAGCCAGGTTTTGAGGTTTATTGCGAATGGGGAGTGATGTTATCTGTCTGAGGTGGAACGGAAGGTCATTCCAGGCTCTGGCTGCACGGAAGGAGAAGTAGCAGCCTCCCAATCTGGTCTTTCTGGTGTGGGGGAGAGCTGGACTGATCGTAGGGTCCTTTGGGTGCATGGGATTTGAATCAGCTGTTCAGGTATGCTGGTCCAGTGTCGTGGAGGGCCTTGTGACTGTGGGTTAGCATCTTGAAGGTGACTCTAGCTTCGATGGGGAGCCAGTGGAGTGTGCACAGGTGCTGGGAGATGTGGCAGAGACTTGGCAGGTTGAGGACCAGTCTTGCTGTAGTGTTTTGGATGTTCTAAAGCTTGGGGGTGAGGTTTTTGTTTATTCCGGCATAGAGTGTGTTGCCGTAGTCGAGCCTGCTGGTGACCAGGGCATGAGTGATGGTCTTTCTTTGTTTGAGGGGAATTCATTTGAAGGTCTTACCTAGGAGGTGCAGGGTGTGGATGCAGGAGGACGAGACGGAGTTGATCTGGCAGTCCATTTTGAGCTCTGAGTCCAGGACGATTCCCAGGTTGCGTGCGTTGTCCGTGGAGTTGGGTGGGTTTCGGAGAGCGGGGGGCCACCAGGTGTCATTCTAGGCATCAGGGGTTAGGCCTATGATGAGTACTTCCGTTTTTATGGTGTTTAGTAGGTAGCTGCTTTTCATCCATTTGGCGATGGCTTCCATGCTTTCTCAAAAGTTGTGTCTGGCGGTGTTGGTTTCGTTGGATAGGGAGAGGATGAGTTGGGTGTCATCTCCGTCTGACACAATGTTGAGTTAGTAGGTTCTGACGATGGGGGCGAGCAGAGCCATTTAGATGTTGAAGAGCGTAGGGCTGAGGATGGACCCCTGGGGGACTCCGCAGGTGGAAGGTGTAGGGTCCGAGAGGAAAGGGGAAGTCTGACCCGCTGCAATCTGCCGGAGAGGAAGGAGCGGATCCAGTCGAGGGCCTTGTCTTGGATCCCTGTGTCGTGGAGTCAGTGTATTAGGGTGCGGTGAGAGACTGTATTGAACACCTCTGAGAGGTCGAGGAGGATGAGGGCTGGTGTTTCTCCTTTGTCCAGTAAGGTATGGATGTCATCTGTTGCGGCATGGAGGGCAGTTTCTGTACTGTGGTTTTGTTTTTTTATCCGGATTGGGAAAAGTCGAGGATGTGGTGCTCTTCGATGAATGTGGCAAGTTGGCTGTTGATGGCTTTCTCGATGACTTTCACTGGGAACGGGAGCAGGGAGATAGGTCTGTAGTTTTTGAGGTCAGTGGGGTCCGCCGAGGGTTTCTTCAGAAAGGTGTTGAACTCAGCGTGTTTTCAGCCGTCAGGGAACAAGGCGGTTCCCAGAGACATGCAGACTTTACCCACCAGAAGGTGTAAATATACACAATTAATGAATAGCAATGGACAAATAAATAATATTGGGCACGTGACTTTTATAAATAGTCAAGAAAAGATTGAATAATTTAAAATTTAAAAAAAGCCTACATTTAAAATGATCTAGCTTTTAAACATTGTAATACTGCATATTTAATGCATTACAAGTACATATGCTCGTTTGCACTTTTGTCACTTTAGGCACTTTAAATTAAGCATTGCACTAATTGCACTTAGTTACCTTTTAACATTGAAAATCTATACAAATGTCTTAAACCACAAATACCATCATGTAGTGCAAAGGAGGAAATAACAATATTTGTAGTAGAAATAAATGTTACACGGGATATTGTTGTTGCCATACTGTAATGAAGCTCTGACAGGAGAACGAATCGCATTGGGTTTTCCCAAATGTGTCAAATAAAGAAATCACCAAGTAAACCTTTCCTGGAGAGTGCGCTCCCTTCTGGTGCTGCAGAGCCAGGCTTGGGTAGTGATATATATATATGTATATATATATCCCACTGTTGGTTGCCAGTAGGTAGTAGTAATAATTAGGACCTAGTTTCAATAGGAAAATCATTTTTGACTTGCCTTTAACTTTGGTGATCTGTGAAGAAGGGGCCGAGAAAAAAACAGACTAAGAAAACAGTGTGTCTCCAATGTTAATTCTGATGGAGATTTTAGACACAAATACAGCCTGAACTGCTGAGCGGAATAATACCAAACTTAGCAGAACAGTAGCTCATGGTACAGAAAGCACCCTTTCTGCTATTTGGTGAAAATCCATTCAGTAGGTTTTGAGATAGTAAAGAAAATCCAAATTTATATATCTAGGTGTGCAAATAAGTCATGATTATATTGCGATGAATTGTGAATGCACACACCAACTAGAATGCTGCGATTGGTTGGCCGCAACCTGTGTAGAAAGTTGCAGCTGCCAATTCAAGAAAAGGCACAAGATCGCCTGGGCTGAAACTAAAACTGAAAAGTGGTATAAGGTGTCAGAGTAGAGATACCCTGACCACATGTCTTCACATATAGGGGTGCTTTAGAGACGCCTTACATGTAAAATATGTTAAAAAATGGGTTCTTTTCCCCACATGCAATATTTGTGAATTTGATGTGATGCTCAGTGTAGCCCCTCATGTAACCGTGTGACAAATTGTGAATATCACTACAAAAAATGTAAAACAAATATTCACACCCACTCACAGATGCACTCAGATACTCACACACCCACTCACACATCTACTCAGACACTCACTCATCAAATCATGGACCCATTTAGAGACCCATGTACCTACTTGTAGACCCATTGAGACACTTCTGCACACACTCACAGATGTTATGTTAAAAGTGATTTATTGAGCGCACGTACACCAATCGGTTTCTTCGCGCTGAAATAGAGGACGGTTGCAGTCACAAAATAATGAGTTCAGTTATATGCCTGGGAGAATAGCCAGATTTTAAGTGATTTCCTGAATTGGGTGTAAGAGCTTGCCCTAAGTAGTTCGGCAGAAAGAAGGTTCTAAATTTGAGGAGCCAGGGTCATAAAATCTAAGGCTCCATGTTTCTTCCATTTGAAGAGATTGGGGTATAACAAGTTTTTATTAGAAGAGCTTAGGACACACAAGGAAATATAGGGGCATATTATCAAGGGGGTTTATCTCCGCTTTTTTGGCTTTAAAAGGCAAGAAAGTGGAGATAAAATTATCTCCCTATTACCTAGCTGTCGCTAACACCAGTTAGCGGCAGCTAGTAGGAGATAGCGACCATCTTGGGCCCCACTTTGCATGTCAGTGATATTTATCACTAATGACATGCAAAGTGGGCGTGCCAAGATGTTAGCGACTGGAAACAGTCGTTAACATCGCTATCTCCTATTGCCAACTTTTGGAGATATTCGCTCTAAGCGCGAATATCTCCAAAAGCTAACACCTGCCCTGAGCAGTTCTTAGCCATGTTATCCAATGGGAGGTGGATAACATGGCTAAGAGCTTTAGCTCGGTAATGCATGAATATCGCGGACTTTTCAGCGATATTCATGCATTGCCGCCGTTTTTTATCGCATTTGCGTTAAACCTTGGTAATACCAAGGTTTATCTGCGATAAAAATTCGCCGCAGCTCAGCGGTAAAATGTTGCCTCTAACCAAGCAATAGCGATAATTATCGCTATTGCTTGGTAATATGCCCCATACCTCTAGCTTTGAGGAGATAAAAGCAGGACCACGTCCTGAAAGAGCTTTATAGATGGTGCAGCCTAGCTTAAATATACAGAGTTGGGACACAGGAAACCAATGGAGGCTTTTCAGCAGAGGTCTCACATGTTGGTGTTTTGGCTGACCAAAGATTAGCCTAGCCACATGATTCTGGACCAGTTGCAGCCGATACAATTGGTATGCTGGTGTACCGGTGTACAATGAATTTGCCTAGTCAATACATGAGATTACCAGGGCAAGGACGACTTGAGTCAGGGCCTCAGTGGACAAGAATCTACTGATATTTCGTATTCGCAGATGAAAAAAAAACATCTGGAGACCACTGAGCATATCTGAGCCTTCATTGTTAGATCATTATTGATCACAATTCCCAGACGTTTAACAGAACTAGCTGATAGTGGGGAACTCCCCAGTAGCTGAGGCCAGAAGTTGGAATTCCAGGGGTTAGCAGACCCGCCAGTGAGGATCAGCTTGGTTTTGTCAGGGTTTAATTTAAATTGATTTATATTCATCCAATCACTAATGAAAATCATTGTGGATTGGAAACTCACAACAGATGATGCATATGAATCAATATTAAACACCAACTGAAGATCGTCAGCATAGTTGAAAACTATAACCTCTCGTTTGCGCAAAGCCAGGATCAGAGGTAAAATGTACAAATTAAAATTAAAAAGTACAGATCCTTTCAGAGACTCATGTACCTGCTCACAGACCCCCTCAGACACTCATGCACTCACTCACAGACCCACTAAGAGACTCATACATCCACTCACAGACCCACTCAGAAACTCACATATCCAAATACACAGACACACTCAGAACCTCACGCAGCCAGTCACAGACCCTCTAAGACACTCATTCCCCCACTTACTCACCCACTCAGAGACCCACTCAGAGACACTTGCACCCACTCACAGACCCACTGAGATACTCATGCAGCAACACACAGATCCACTAAGAGACTCCTGTAACCACTCACAGACCACCTCAAATACTCATGTACCCACTCATAGACCCACCCAGAGAAGTGTGCACCCATTTACAGACCCACTCACTCATCTACTCACAAACCCACTCAGAGACTCACACACCCACTCACAAACCCACTGAAATACTCATGTACCCAGTGACAGACCCTCACACTTATACATCCACTCACAGATCCACTCAGAGACTCATGTAACCACTCACAGAGCCACTCAGATACTAATGTATCCACTCACAGACCCACTCAGAGGGTCATGCACTCACTCACAGAACCACTTGGACATACATACCACTGGGAGACCCATTCAGAGACTCACACACCCCACACAGACCCACTCAGACCCTTGTACACCCCCTCACAGACCAACTCAATCAATCATACAATTAAAAATACCTTTATTCGATTTAAAATATAAATAATAAAAGCACAGTTTATCAAATACAATTACACACAAATACCATATGCAAGAAACACGGTTAAAGAATTCTTACAAACATGTTTAAAAACCAGGACTCATTTTCCCCATTGTTTTCCTTGTGTTAATAACACGTTTCAAGTAAGTGACCACTGAAGATGTAAGCATCTAATTTTCTAGGGATTGCAAGACCAGGAACGCTAAGCGGCATTGTCCTAACCCCAACATTTTTTAAATTGTCACTATCAATCTTTTTCTTGAGAGGGAATAAAACTAACAAAATAAAAAAATGTGCACCGTGGATTGTTGTGATAAGTCATCGCATGGGCAGGGAACCAGATTTTTGGACCAATCATTTGTAACGGGAAACCTATGAGTCTATGAAAAGACCTTATGTGGAAACAAGTCAACAGCATCTTATCATAGCTCCCGGATGCATGCACAAGATAGGGCTGGCTACCATAACAAACCATCAACAACTGATTATCCAGAACCGTTGGTTTAACAATTTCTTGTGAGAGTCTTAAAGACTATAAGTGCGTTAAACAATCAGCTTTCAATGTTTTCCTTGAGATTAAAACAATGTTATCCAGCTTAGCCAAATATGGAGGTGTCCAATATCACTCCTAACATTTTTAATATAGTATAACCAGGGGATAGAAGATTCCCTATTCAGCCTTAGACAGTCGTTGATGATGTCCCGATTAAAACCAGTATGAAGTGTCGCCCATATCTCATGCCATAACTGAATTGGTTTGATTTTAATCAGATCCGATAGGTATGAAATCCCCAATTCAGAATTGCAAATATACATAGCAGTGCTACTGGGAACTGCCAATAAATATCTTGCAAATATCTTGCAAATGCATTCTCAATTAATTGTAACTGCTGTACATTCGTATGTCCCCAAATGCCCACTCTGTACATGGCTGTACTAAGACACTTATCTTTATAATATTTGTATTAATTCCGGGACTGGTCTTCTGCCTAGTCTTCTCGCGAAGTTGACCAGAGCACCGGTTGCTCTAGAAAACAACAATTTCTTAGCCAACACTAATTGAGTGTGGGCCATTAAAACGGCATCATATGCATATAATTATGCGGGAATAGGGCCCAACTCAGACACTCATGTACCCACTCATAGACCCACCCACAGACTTGCGCACCCATTTACAGACCCACTCACACACCCAATCACAAACTCACTCAGAGACTCACAAACCCACTCACAGACCTACTGAAAGACTCATTCACCTATTAACAGACCCACACAGACACTTACACATCCATTCACAGATTCACCACTCAGAGACTCATGTAACCCCTCACAGCGCCACTCAGACTTATGAATCCACTCACAGACCCACTCAGAGGGTCATGCACTTACTCACAGAACCACTCGGACATACACAACCACTGGGAGACCCATTAAAAGACTCATGCACCCTACACAGACCCACTCAGACACTCATGTACCCGCTGATAGACCCACTCAGACACTTGTACACCTGCTCACAGACCAACTCAGAAACTTGTGCACCCACTCACAGACCCATTCAGAAACTCATAAACACACTCACGGAGCCACTCAGGCACTCACACATCCACTCACAGACCCACTCAGAGTCGCATGCACCCACTCACAGACTCACTCGCGCACTCACACATCCACTCACAGACCCACTCAGAAACTCAAGCACCCACTCACAGACCCACTCAGACACACAAACCCACTCACAGACCTACTCAGAGACCCATACACTGACTCACAGACCCACATAGACACTTATATATCCACTGACAGATCGACAGAGAGACTCAAACACCCACTCACAAACCCAATTAGAGACTTATGCATCCACTCACAGATCCAATCAGAGAGTCATGCACTCACTCACAGACTTACTCAGACACTCACAGCCACTGCCAGACCTACTCAGAGATTAACACACCCACTCACAGAGCTACTCAGTCACTCATGTGCCCACCCACAGACCCACTCAGAGACTCGCACGCACACACCCAGACCCTCTTACACCCACTCATAGACCCATTCAGACATTAATACATAGTCACGTATATAGTTCTGAATTTTACATTTGCTGATGTCTATTGCATTTCTGCTTCTGTTTTTCATATTTAAGAATTTAAAAAGAAAAGGAACCAGAGTTTGGGAAATAGGATGGCTCTGAAAAGATCCTTTGAATTTTTTTTGTGTAGGTGATGACTACACATAAAAAAGGCTGAAGTGTTTTAAGTTGTTGAGGAACACACTGTTGCCTTTCTTTGTGAAGTAAACTCCATCACTTCTATAGATACCATTCATGTTAAAGAACAAGTTGTTGTTGTAGATAAAGCCATTGTTATAGTCTCTGAGGAATGCAGAAACATGTTCCCTGGCCTTGTCTCCCTGTGGACAGAACTTGTTTGACCACTTCCATTTCTGCCTTTGGCATACGTTGGAGAATACCAAGGACATCTGAGGGAAAGTACCATTAGTTGTGCAAGGGTATCATTCATTAGGGTTTCCAGTCCTACCCCATGAAGTGTTCCTATGTCATTGCCACAACAGTGCACAATCATGAGTACACGGCGTTAGCAATCCACAATGCTTTCTCCAAAAGGCAGCAACTGATTCCAATTTAAAACTCTTTGGCCAAAATCAAGTAATGTCCACATTAGGCAAAAACAGGTCCCTGTCAATACCACTCTTTCTGGCACAATCTCTAGTACAAGACATAAAGCTGTGACCCACAATCTACACTCTGACCATTTTGAAGGCAATGAAGAGTAACACACAGGAGAAGTCTGGATCAGAAAGCAAGTTTTTTTCAAAATGAAAGGTAGGTAACATGGAGGACAGGACCTGTTTTATAAAAAGGACATATTTGATTGGATGGTATAAATATGCAGGTATTTAAAACTAGGTACCGATTTTCAAGAAAAAGTAAGTAGATCTGTGATTGGCTCTGGCAACAATAAAAACATGTAATACAATCTTGGATATGCTTTTAATTGCAAACAGTCAGCCACACCTGCTGCAGTTGAGTTGGAAAGTAATGTGTTGCTTCTAGAATGTGTTGTGAACTTGTGACCTAAGGGTTCGTGAGGCTGTACTAAAGGGGGTTGCTAAAGTAACTGTGCTAAGAGAGTGTTGGTGGAAGGGCCTTAAACAGATTATAGTCTGTTTGTTAAAATTGTAATGGTATAAACTCATTATTTATTAAGGAGGGTTTATCTCCATAGTGACATGTATGTAACAAAGATTAGGGCAGTTGCCAAGTATGAATAGTACAAAGTTAAGTATATCTTTGGACTCATGCAATTATTTTCAAATTCATTGCAAAGTTACACATGGGGCCATGCTGAAAGTCACAAAGAATCTGCGAATACGCCCTAAAACTCTCCATTATTGGGCTTCTTTACTGGAGTGCAAGAAAGGGTTAAGAAACACGAACCATTTAGACGTGGGTTAAGAAAAGTAGAATATGAAATTGATGCTTTGATCAATCAATCAATCAATCAGGACATTTGTAGAGTGCACTACCTACCAGTGAGGGTCTCAAGGTGCTGGGGGAGGTGCTGCTACTGCTCGAATAGCCAGGTCTTGAGGAGCGTCCTGAAGGTTAGTAGGTCTTGGGTCTGCCGTAGGAGGGTGGGGAGGGTGTTCCAGGTCTTGGCAGCGAGTTAGGAGAATGACCTGCCGCAGGAGGTCGCTCTTCAGATGCGGTGGACGGTAGCGAGGGTGCGGTCAGGGGAGTGGAGCTGGCGGTTCGGGGTGTAGGAGGTGAGTTGTCTGTTAAGGTATGCTGGTCCGGTGTCGTGGAGTGCCTTGTTTGCGTGGGTGAGAAGCTCAAAGGTGATCCTCTTGTTGACGGGCAGCCAGTGTAGGTTTCTCAGGTGGGGTCTGATGTGGCTGTGTCAAGGGATGTCGTGGATCAGGCAGGCAGAGGCGTCTGTATGCGATGCAATCGTTTCAGCAATTTGGCCGGGGCTCCCGCGTAGAGGGCATTTCTGTAGTCCAACCTGCTGCTGATGAGAGCCTGGGTAACTGTTCTTCTTGTGTCAGTGGGGATCCACCTGTGGATCTTGCAGAGTATGCTGGGGGGTATTAAAGCAGAAGGAGGAGACAGTGTTGACTTGCTTGGTAATGGAGAGTGTTGAGTCGAGGATGAACCCCAGGTTGTGTGCGTGGCCGGTGGGTGTCGGTGCTGCTCCCAGGGCAGTCGGCCACCAGGAGTCATCCCAGGCTGAGGGAGTAGAGCCAAGGAGGAGGACCTCTGTCTTATCTGAGTTCAACTTCAGACGGCTGTTCTTCATCCATTGGGTGATGGCTTTCATTCCTTCATGGAGGTTGGTTTTGGCGTAGAGGGGGTCCTTGGTGAGGGAGAGGATCAGCTGTGTGTCGTTGGCATAGCTGATGATGTTGAGGTGGTGCAATCTGGGGACGTGGGTGAGCAGGGCCATGTAGATGTTGAACAACGTCGGGCTGAGGGATGATCCTTGGGTAAGCCGCAGATGATCTTTGAGGCTTCAAAGCGGAAAGGGGGAGGCGGACGCTCTGGGTTCTGCCAGAGAGGAAGGAGGTGGTCCATTCCAGAGCCTTGTCTCGGATTCCTGAGTAGTGGAGGCGTGTTCGAAGGGTGCAGTGGTAGACAGTGATTTGCTGCCTTCGACAGTATCACTGAGAGCAAAGGGGAAAAGGTTGCCATTAGTGGTTGCTTTAAAAGAGAGGGAGTGCCATTCGTATATTACAGTCTAAATTACAGCATCACAAAAATAACCTGATCAACTAACTCAAATGTTATATATGTGAAGTACAGTGTGGTTTAAAAAAATATGATTTTAGAGGTATGTTTATTGATGAAGTTAATTAAAGTGTGTATGATAAAACCAAATGTTTTGTGAGTGTATGAGAGAATCTCTGCATGGGTGTTTGAGGTTTATTGTCAGTGAATGATTGTGTGTGAGTGTCTCTATGGGTGTGTGAGTGAGTATGTAGTTGTCTCTTTAGATATGGGAGTAGGTGTGGAGGAAGTCCTCTAATCATGTGTTGTCCTGGTACTGTAGAGTGTGTGCGTTTTGTTTCACTGCATGGTCAAGTGGGCATTAAATACTCTTTACGGAGCTTTAATCTTATCCCTTACTATGTACTAGGTACCCCTTAGGTATGGTGTAGGAAAGTCATAGGGCAGGGTGGTATGTGCTTAAAGGTTTCAACATGCACTTTAAAGTCTCACTGACTCATGTGTAGTTTGAGACCCCTAGACATAGTTAATATAAATCGTTCACCCCTACTGCAAGTTATATACATATTTACAAAAGCAGAGTTACTCACCTTGAGAGAGAGAGACAGAGACATATAAATATTCAGTGACATACCCTTACAGCACTTGTGTATGCAGCAGTAACAGAAGCAGTTGTAAACACATTTATAAAACCCAACAGTCAGTAATAGAGGCAGTAAGTAATATATACAGCCACTTACATAGACATAAGGAGATTGAAGATTAGGGAATGATTGCGACTTTGGCAGTGTGGAAGCGGGGCAGCATACCACTGCACCGCTCCCAGGCCACCAAAGTCAGTCGCTGGCTGCCTGCCAGATTAGAAGTTATTTCCTTGCCTGGTGGGCAGTCCTTTGGCATTCCCATGGTGGTACCTTTGAAAAAGACGCCACCATGGGAACACAAAATCAAGTTCCTACATGAACTGGGAATGCATGCAGACAGGAGGGTACTCCATGTGCCTTCCTGCATGCATCCTGAAGGCATGAGGCACCAGGGGGCACTGTAGAGCTCCTTAACATCTTCACTGCAAGTAATTTTATGACATGAACACTGCCATGAGATCGCTGGCAGTGATGAAACTTGCAATATGCTTGGCAGAGCTGAAGCGGCCCTGCCAAGCATGTTGCAGCCTCCCATCACTGTGCCATTGCCAGGAAACGCGTTCCCTGGTAGTTGGAGCAGTGCCATGCAGGTCCCACTGCTGTTGTTCTAATATGGCGGTTGGACCAATGCCGATGCACCTCCACCATGGGTTCAGCGGTCTGATGGACCGCTGTACTTATTATCACTCCCTTAGTTACTTTCACATCTAAGGACAGAGCCAGAGAGAGACAGATACACGTGTTTAGATGTGTACTGAAGTAGTGATACCCTTAGTCACTCAACCGCACTAGTAGTCCTTTAAATATGTGGTTTGCCTGTATCTGGAGAGGCTGTGTATGCAGTCTTACTGCAAGGTTCAATTTGCATTTCAAACTGCTTACCACCTATACTTTGACTTGCATACCTAATAACAAAAGCATAGAGACACTCAGCCATCAAGTCAGACAGAAACAGAAGCACTTGCACATTCAGGCACATGCATTATATGACAAGTATGCATCCAGCAGTAAGAGAGCAACTTACACACACAGTAATACATCTCAACACTCAGTAATAGAGACAATAATAAATAATATATATGCAGACAGTTACATACACATATAGATGGCCTTGGTGATACTAAAACAGTTAGTCATATAGCGACATAGTTACTTACTCATCCAGTGACATACCCAGAGAGTTACTAATGCACTTATTTAGGTTTGTACTCAAGTAGTGGCTTTCTAAGTCACCTATCCAGAGAAGTAGCTCTTTAAAAATGCATTAGGCCTGCTACTGCAGAGCCTATATGTGAAGGCTTACTGCCAGGTTGACCTAGCATTCATAACTCCTTACCAGGCCTTAGACTTTCCTTCCACTAGATATAAGTCACCTCAACATAGGGTGGAAGTAGGCCATAGGGTATGATGTGCTGTCCTTAGAAAGGAAGACATGTAATTTGAAATTTCAGTGAGTCACATGTGAACTTCCAGATCCATATACCCAGTTAAACATGCATTCTACCACCCAAATTGAAACTCACATATGGATTTACAAAAGCAGAGTCACTCACCGGGTCAATCACAGACAGAGGCACTTACAAATTCGGAGAGACACCAATACATCAACTATGTATCCAGCAGTAACAGCCAGTTGCACACACACTCTTAAACCTCAACACTCAGTAATAGACCTAGTAAGATAGTAAGCTGCATACACAATATAAAGACCCATAGAGCAACTAAGTGAGCTAGTCATGTAGCTTTGTAGTTACCTACACATGAGGCACCACCCAGGAAGGGACTGATACCCTTATTTAGATTTCTACAGATGTACTGGCACTCCTAGTCAGCAATCTAGACAAGTAGCCATTTAAACATGCGTTGGGCCTGCTGCTGCAGAGACTATGTGTGCCATATTAATGTCAGCTTTGGTTGACTTTGATAAGTGTTTACCAAGTCTTAAACTTTCCTTCCCATACATATAAAGGTCGGGTGTACATAGTGAATAGGATAGGGTGTTATGTCTTTAGAAGGAAATACATGTAGTTTAAAGTTTGAGTGACTCACATGCACAGCTAAACATCTAGTGTCCCACCCATACTGAAATTCACATATATATTTTCAAAAGTATAGAGACACTCACCCAGCCAGTGAGACAAAGTCAGAGGCATTTACACATTCAGTCATATCCCCATAGAGAAAGTTATTTATCCAGCAGGGAAAAAGCCAGTTATACACACAATTACAAACTCCAATACTCACTAATACAACCCGTAAGTCCATACTGACGGTTACATAAACGTATAGAGACCCATAAAGATATTAACACAGTAGTCATAAAGCAACATAGTCATTTACACGTCCATTGACACACTCAGAAAAAGACAGACTGATATAGTTATTAGATATGTATTTAAGTAATGATACTCCTTTTCACCAAAACAGACAAATAGCTCTTTAAAGATGTTTTGGGCCTGCTGCTGCACAGTCTATGTTTGCACTTTTACTGTTATGATGAATAGTCATTTAAAATCCCTTGCTAAGCAATAAAGTGCCTTTTTTACATGAAACTCAACCCTAAGATAGGGCATAGGTAGACATACACTGATACATACACTGACACACCCAGATATACTCTAATGCATACAGCATCAGTCACAGGCACACACTGATGCATATTCGAACACATTGAAGCACACACTCATATGAACACTAACACATTCAGTATGAAGGGATGTATGCACTAAAACATGCAGGAAGACACTTATGAATACTATGACACAGCAGGCACACACTGATGCATACACTGAGACACATATGCACACACTCATGCACATACTAACACATACAGGTATAGACATAAGCATATACTGTCACACCCTGGAACACACTTATGCATTCACTGATACACTTAGGCATACTCAGATACACATGGAGACACGATCATACACTCTAACTAATACATATACTGATATATCTAAGCACACTCTGACCCATAAATTAAGACACCCAGGCACACACTGATACATACTCTGACACACCCAAACAGACACTCATGTATACACTAACACACCCAGGCACACACTTATGGACACATTGGCAAAGCCACCCACATTGACACACACACTGACATACCCAGGCACACACGTATTCATACACTAAGACACCAAGGTACACGTTGATGTATATAGATGCAAAGCTACACATACATTAACGCATACATTGACACACTAAGGCACACACTGATTCATGCACTGACACACCAAGGCGGACAGTAATACATATGCTAAAACAACAGTTGATGGACAGAATGCAGAACATTGTCATACATTCACCCCAGTACAGAAATCTGGGCCTAAATCCATCGTTTTTTTACACTCCACACCACCCCAGTTCAGACATGGCCATATGCAAATCAGCCTTGACCCTGTGCCTCATGGGGACAGTCCAGCCCAAACTGCCAAGCCATGTCTTCCCTGGACTGGAATCATTCATCCTACGACCGGTTTCTGGCTATCAGCAGTCATCAGCCAGGATAGCTTGATTCCAGTGGTGTGGAGAGCACAGGACTCATGCCTGAGCGTACCCATCCCCACTCGGGGTGACAAATGCAAAAACAACAGTTGATGGACCGAATACAGAACAATGTCATACATTCCCCCCAGTACAGAGATCTGGGCCTAAATCCATCGTTTTTTTGGACTCCACACCACCCTAGTTCAGACATGCCATATGCAAATCAGCCTTGACCCTGTGCCTCATGGAAACAGTACATACCGAACTGCCATGCCATGTCTTCCCTGGACTGGAATCAAGCATCCTAGGACCGGTTTCTGGTTATCAGCCGTCATCAGCCAGGATAGCTTGACTCTAGTGGTGTGGAGAGCACGGGACTCACGTCTGAGCATACCCCTTCCCACTCGGGGTGACAAATGCAGAAACAACAGTTGATGGACAGAATGCAAAACACTGTCATACATTCACCCCAGTACAGAGATCTGGGCCTAAATCGATCGTTTTTTTGCACTCCACACCACCCCAGTTCAGACATGGCCATATGCAAATCAGCCTTAACCCTGTGCCTCATGGGAACAGCCCTGCCCAAACTGCCTAGCCATGTCTTCGGTGGACTGGAATCTAGCATCTTAGGACCGGTTTCTGGCTATCAGCCATCATCAGCCAGCTGAGTAGGAAGCTATGTATTTTGTTTCTGAGAAGAATTACAACACAGGATAAAATAGTGCTGTCTATGAGAGGAAGAAGCCAAAAGAAAAGACTTCTGAACAGAAGTAGCTTTTGCAAAGTTTTCAGTAATGAAGGGAAACATACTTCCAGTACTGAGCCTTTCTATAATGAAGAAAGCTACTTACAAGCGAACGCATTAGTGCATGCAGTTGAAACAATTGGTCGCTGTTATGAGGTGAAGGATGCTAATCCTATTCCAAAAGAGGAGATGGCTCTTAGGAATTTTGAGAAAGAGATAGCTGAAGAGATAGAAGGAAGACATAGACAGGTCTGTAAAAACAAATGGAACTGTAGCAGTATTTAAACTGTTCTGCAAGAATCTCTTGATATATTGAGAACTTCCCTACGTAACATTTCATGCAAAAGTCTGAATCAGAAAGTAGGCATTTTGCAAGGATTAGATCCATTCAGAGTAAGGAAGTATGCAAATCTACAGGGACATCCAATTGCATGTCTATCAAAGAAAGTGTGCTAAAGCAGCTTTTCATCACTTCAGAATGGTAGCTGTTCACCACTCTAAAAAGTGAACTTTTGTTAGGTGACATTACTATGTCAAAATTCCTGCCCTATATTTAGGAGAAATGAATAGAGCTCCTTTGCATGCTAACAATATCAGAGGTAGAAAAAGTTTGTGAAGATCTTCATTTTCGGTTCCTTGGTCCTGAAAAAGAGTCATGGGAAAATGAGGAGTTGGAACGTACAGATATAGAGGAACAGGACACAGGTATTAGTGTTGATAACTTTTCAAAAGAGATTAGGAACTTTAACACAGTTTCTTCTGAGAAACCAAGATGTGTTTGTATTTGTTATCAATGCACTCACTTCAAAAGCCAAACTCGCAACATAGTTGCATTCTCAAAAACTGAACAGGAGAACAGAGATAAGAGAAAAGAAATGCTATTTATTAATTTGCAGAGGAACACGTTGAGTTATCCACACAGCAAATTATATGTAAGTACTCCTATGATAAGTTAAAGAATAACATAATGCCATCTAGAACAGTACATAACAAGTTAGAATTACTGAACCACAATAACTACGAGATTGAAATGTTTGTGAATTGATTCTCATACAATGTGCATACCTTTTTCAAGCAATAGTTCGTATGGCACGGAAGACATGAAAATTACCGCCAACAGAGTTATAAAAAGGCCTCAAAGGAGGAATTGTTTACTTACCTTTAGATTTTAAACAGAATACTGAAACTGCAGAGGTAGATAGCAATATTGATGAACCAGTTATCATTCTAGTAAATGGTGTGCCTACCTAGAGCAGACAAATTTGGCAGGAGTTAGTGGATGTTCATAAAGTAAAAAAATAACATTACACCTGGTATAAAATAATATTTATTATAAAAATGTTGACTCTCAAGATATATTGTTATAAGTAGTAGGGGTGCTCTCCTTAGTTTTTCACTTGCGTGGTAAATCTTAGGTTTATTATTGGATAACCAAGTGGCGCTGCGCCGCTGTGTGTGCTGTCAACACAACAAACGCATTTTGTTGCGCGCACTGCATCCCCAAATGCAATGCAGTGCGCGCAACGAAATTCGTTTGATTTATCTAAATGTTCACTTACCTGCAAACCTCCATTATCCATACATTACTAACCCCCACCCTGCCCCTCCCCCTCCCCACGTCACCGCCCCAGCAGGTACTCCCCTACCGACCGCGGCTGGTCTACAGCTTGGCCAGTGTAACCCATTCCTCTGGGTCTGTCTCCAGGAGATGCCCCATTCTCTTTCGTCCCCAACACTTTTTTACTAGCAATATGGCTATGGGGGCATAAGTGAGGGCCTAATGGTACAGTATCATCTATAGATCTCTTACTTAATGATTCAGTGACAGATTCTGAAGGGGGATTGGAGACAGTATTATGTACCGAGTTAGTCTTTTGCCCAGTCGAAAATAAAGTCAAGAGTTCCAGACATGAGCTGGTTTTTGTCTCTACTTTCGATAGCCTGGATTGTATTGACCCCAGGGTTTTATTCACGTGTTGGTCAAGGATTTTAAGTGCCTCTACCAGAGAGTCCAGTTTACTAGTAATTGTGTTATGATTAGGGTCTAGAAGGGTTTTAACTGAGGCAGTGTCAATTCGGACTTGGCCATGTGAATGAATAGTTCCCTTCTTGTTCCTTGTTGTCTTACTACCAGGGTGGGAGACTGTGGCCTGGGATCATGGTGTTTTAACGCGTTAGGTTGCAGCGAGTTAGACCTAGTGGGGGACAGAGTGCCAGAGATAAATTGTATGCAACCGTTTCCCTTGTTTGCTCCTTCCTCTTCGGTCGCCCTGCTTGGAGCTTTCCCCTCTGTCGTGTCTCCAGGGATTACTGGGTCATTAGCCGGGACCTGAACAGTCGTTGCCTGGGCTGCTTCCTCTAAAGATTCCTCTATTGTTGGGATCTGCTTTTCGATGGCCCCTGTTGCTCCTGTGATAAATTTTAATAACAACATTTGTGATTTTTCATGGGAATGTGCTTTTCCTAAGGTGGCTGTGTGCTTTCTTTTACCCATGTTCAATATCCCTATTTTTTTGTGTAGGTTATACTTTGGGTTGACAATGGAATTTTCCCCGCTGTTTTACTACAGTGGGTCAAGTGCACAATTGAGAAAGAGGGTTAAATAGACAGGGAATATTAATAATATTAAACCAGACTATATGCAGAAATATATATATATATATATATTCACTGAAAAAACCATAGGTTATAGACCATATATAGTTAGGAAATAGCATTTAGAAAACCTTATTTTACTCACACAAAACCATTGAAATTCCATATATAGTTAGTTGCACTAACTATATATCGCGCACCTGCAATCCACTGCTGATGATGTCACATATTACATCATTCATGACATGGTCAGTGACATCACTGATGACATCACTGATGACATCTCAAATGACATCACTGATGACATCACTGATGACATCTCATTTGACATTACTGATCACATCACTGATGACATCATTCATGTGATGATACAATGAACCTCTTCAGACTCTAATATAACCTTAGATACACTCAGTGTAAACAGACACTCACAGACTGTCACTCATCCATGGAGTTACTCACACACCTAGTCAGTCTTGCAAAGAATCAATCACACCTCGATTTCCTCAACTATATAGTTATACACACCTTACTTATTGGAACATATAATAACACATATTTACTCTGTTATACAATCCCTGATACAAGTTCACAATAATCCATACAGCCACTCACACATTCACTGGCTCTTATGCACAGTTATTTATATATGTCAACTATCACATGTACTGTGTTTTACATATGTACTTACTTTGACATGTAGCACTGAGATATCCATTCACTCACCAATACACTCATGCACACAGTCAACCGCCCATACAGATGTTTCCACATGCACTTTTGAACCCATACATCTAGTGAATCAACTGCTCACACATCTATGCACAGAGTCATACACCTCCCAGACACCCACACACACACTCAGTCTCCCATACAAATACTTGGGCAACTAATCAATAACCCATATAGTTAGTCATATAGCTAATGATCAACACATGCATCAGATTACAAAACAACAGACACAATGATGCACAATTTAAAACAGTTTAGTCACTAATCCATGCACTCAGTGAGACACATTTAATCACTCACTTATACAGTCAGTCATGCACCTACTAAATCCTTCATCCAGACACTTATACATCCACTCATTCTTCAATATGTAAGACATATTTTAACTTTACAGAAGCATACAGTCACTGGATGTTGTCATCAGTGATGTCATCAGTGATGTCATTTGAGATGTCATCAGTGATGTCATCAGTGATGTCACTGACCATGTCATGAATGATGTAATATGTGACATCATCAGCAGTGGATTGCAGGTGCGCGATATATAGTTAGTGCAACTAACTATATATGGAATTTCAATGGTTTTGTGTGAGTAAAATAAGGTTTTCTAAATGCTATTTCCTAACTATATATGGTCTATAACCTATGGTTTTTTCAGTGAATTTTCAAGGTTTTGTAAATGCTAATTCCTAACTATATATGGTCTATAACCTATGGTTTTTTCTGTGAATTTCATTGGTTTTTTAACAGCTAATATCTGTAGCTGTAAAATGTATTCTTCTTTAAATCCAAAAATATATTTTATATGTTTATGAATATTTTTTTTTTTAAATATTTTTTTTTCTTCGTTCCCGCTTCGCGAATCAGGAAGCTTCCCGTTAGCTGACCTTGATGCCGCGAAATAGACCGCGAGCCGGTAAACGTTTCTTTACCGCAAGTGCCGCGTTAGAAAACAACATCGTGACGCCTCCCGTCCGCATGACGTTCCACGTTGTCGCTTGATACGTCATATGACGTGCTACGTTAGCGAACTGGTACGCGAAGCGAGTGCCAAAGCGCAGGTTTCTGGAAGCAAACAGGGAGGCCCTGCAAAGCGCTTAACGTAAACACAGCAAGTCATGTGACTTGGTAATAACACTTTTCATTGGTTCATTTCACTTTTGGTTTCCTAATGATGTAAGACTAGGTCATATAATCTAAAATGAACACTTTTGATTGGTTGAGAACTCTTGTTTTTCCCAAATGATGAAAATCCCTCCTTCTTTCCTCACTCTGACTTTCATCATTGTGAGAGAAAGACCCTTTGTGATCACTGAGCAATGGCTTCTTTAGTAGCTTCAGCTGGTGCTTCCCCACCACCTCCACCACATCCAAGGAAGAGTGGACCACCTGCTCAAGTTGTAATTCAACAAGAAGAAGAAGAAGAGGAACAGGAGGACGAGCACGAAGAGAGGCAGTTTTTGCCTGAGCAGCCCAAGACGTCTCACCGGAAAGAAAACTTCATTTGGCAATTTTTTAAAATTCCCAAAGGTCAGAAAAAAGTAAATGCAAGATACGTAACTTGCCTTATATGTCAAGATAGACTGTCCAGAGGGACCGACAAAAAATACAGTTTCGGAAACTACACAATGCATCGCCATATGACTAGGTGGCATCCTAACAACTACAGTGCTGCACAGTTTCGGAACGACCTAGATAATCTCCCTATTATGGCCAGAAGATCTGTTGTACCGGAAGTAACGGGACCAGAGGGCAGGGAGATGGTGCCAAATATACAAATGAGATTTGGTGAAGTAAAACACACCTGCGTATTTTGCGATGGATTCATTTCCTACGGAGAAAGAAGCATCACTCTGATCAACAGAGCTATTGACTATCATATGCAAGTTTGTCCGAAACGCCCAAAATAATAAATACTTCTTTTTTTTGTTTTGTTGCTCCTGTTGAGCCCTTTACAATGAATCGTTTTCATTGCCCCCTCCAAGAAAAACCCAAAAAAATATAAAACTGTTCCGAAAAATTCAAAAACAGTAAAAAAATGTTCAGAAAAAAAAAAAAAAAAGTTCTTTTCAGAACTACCTCCCCGTTATTAAAAAATTGGTACAATATTTGGAACTGTGCCAACCTCTATTTCTCTTAGTTCGCTTCCTAGTTCGCTCACTGGTACGCGAACTGGAAGCGAACCAAAAACAGTAAGTATAAGGGAAGGAAACACACACTTATGTTAAAAGAAAGACAGCTATAGGGGAGTAAACTAGAGATACTATTACCCATAATCCACTACTGATGATGTCACATATTACATCATTCATGACATGCTCAGTGACATCATCAGCAGAGGATTGCGGGTTTTTTGGCAACATGCCTTATCCACGGTTTAATAACGCTGCCTTTTGCTTTATATAAGTTTTCAAATTGTATGAAATATATACCAATAGGTCTTTATGAACCTTTAGGTAGTGCTTTTGTTCATGAGGTCTGGTCGCTTCCATACACATACAGATGTTTCAAAGATGATCAAGAAGTTTATCTGAATGGAGAGGAATGCACTGAGACGCCAGATCATTCACTAATGTGTAGGCACATACAGTTACACGATTCATGCAACAAACACCGACCAAATATGGCTTGCGTGTTGCAAGGCACGCCAGTTCCTGCTATCATACCCACGTTCAAGTTGTTGGAAAATGGTAGTTATTTGATGCTCAATAATGAAGATTGTTCTGAGTTAATTAAAAGTATTCCTTTTATCGTAACAGTAAGTGAACGGGTTATTTGCTGCAGAAATGTTCTATTTCCTCCCACACATGAACATAGGGAGTTTTCAATCTGGCCACAAATACCAACCTTGGGACACGTTTCAACGGCATGACAAGAATAAGAGCTCTTTTGTCTCAGAGAGAGGTGGCCTTGAGTTCGGCCCGTGAAACTTTCGTACTTCACATAGCGAACACCCGTACACAGGTTTGCCTTTCAATTTCAGCAACATGTTTCCGACTATCTTTAACGCATCCTCCACAAAATCCCTGGCACACTTTTTTAAAGTTGTTACCAGTGGTCTCGTGACTTCATTTGAGAAAATCTTTGGAGTCATCCCTGCTCCCTTTCATTCCATTTTCTCCACTCTGGTTCGTGGATTGCATTTTTACTTGCATTACCAGCGGACGCTCTTGTGCTTTTTTACATTTTTAAATATGGATGTCCCTCCTATGCAACCTCCGACCCTGCAGCTGCTGACACTGTTCCGCAATCGCATGCTAGAATATTATGGCACAATGCCGTTGGCGATATTAAGCACGGCATATGGATTATCTTTTCGGTTCTCCTACTTCACCTGTGTCCAGCCTGTATTTCACTGCCTGACCTGTGATTTCGATTGGGCCATTGATTTGTGTCTCTGCGGACCGGTTTCTCCTGACGTCGACTTTAATCAGCTGATGACTCCTATCATTACTCACGAGTTGATTTGTCCTGGCGAAAGGATTATGGCTGTGGCATTGATGCATGGACTACTTGGTCCCTGGAATTTACTGGCGGCAGCACAGTCTTTCTTGGAACACAGCTTTCTTGAAAACCCACCGAGCTGTCCTCTGATGGTGATAGAGGATCCGGTGCTGGGAGAGCACGTATGTTCTTTTCCGCTTTTAAATTGGATGGCTGAACTGTTTTCGGATGAAGACGGTGACTTCCTATTGGAGGCTGTTGCAGCTTATTTTGCATACACAGTTATGTCATAGACCTTTTTCATGTTTCATATGCTGAGTACTAGCATTTCATTGACAATTCATTGACTTATTTGTCAAGTTTTTATTATTTACCTTGCCTATTGGCTTAAGACTCGATAAAGTACTTGGCTGTTTTATTTTTCTTTAGCATTGAATTTTCCTAGTTTTTAATGCTTTACCTTGCGGACCGTCCACATATAAACTTGCAATCTGCTCTCATGAGATGGCACTTCTATTATCTTATTCAGTTCGTTTCCGGATCATGAGGAGGTGTCATCTAGGTCCTGGATATCTTTACACCGTGTTAAGTTAGCATGGGCTCATTACCGGTTTAAACGCCATTTTTCCTTTTTTGCAACTTCTGCACACGACACTTAGTTGTTGCTTTAGCTTTCCACCTAGTAGTTCATCGTGGTTTACATGAGAATAATATGTTATTGGTCTACTATCTGCTTTACTTGTTAAACTATATCTGTACAGCGAGTGCTAAAGTTTCAAGAACAACACGATACAGAATTGTTATGAGGTCTGATCTCCACGACTTCATACTCATAACATAAGTGCAACTTCTGCCAATTCTGGGCATGAGGCGGGTTTTATATTGCTTTGCCGAACACACATACACAACAGTTGATGCGGTTCACATGAAGAGAGAGCTGGTGTATGCTGATGTGATTCCTTCAAATCTAAGACACTAAAGTATGGGCACGCCCTAAACCAACACAAAGAGACCTTCTTAGCAAATAATATAATATGTGTATTAGGGAGGGTGAGATATAAGCAGCCGCGGGCCGTGGAGGGAGTTACGGTGAGGCAGGGAGGCGGGGAGGGGGAGAAGCAGGGTGGAGCCCTCTCTACCTTGCCCCTCCCCCTCCCCGCCTCCCTGCCCCACCGTAACTCCCTCCACGGCCCGCGGCTGCTTATAAGTGTTGCTAACTCTTATTCATTTACAGCATGTTAACATACTGTCACCATTCGCTTTTTATGTACTAGTAACTATGCTGGTAATTTTGCTACTGATAATATGTGTACTTGTATTCTCCACCCTGCTTCTCCCCCTCCCCGCCTCCCTGCCTCACCGTAACTCCCTCCACGGCACGCGGCTGCTTATAAGTGTTGCTAACTCTTATTCATTTACAGCATGTTAACATACTATCACCATTCACTTTTTATGTACTAGTAACTATGCTGGTAATTTTGCTACTGATAATATGTGTACTTTTATTATCTAAGGTACTACGCCTGAGAAGACGGCATTAGTAAATAAACATTTCAAATACACATGTGTTCTTCTTAACTCCATGTTCTGGTTTCTAAGAAATATATAACGACCGACTGTTCATGAGTTCCACGTATCCTGAGGTACTATAAGTTCATATTCTGGATTGTCTAAACATTGAGAGTTTGTTATATCCAATGTGACACTGTACCTAGCTTGCTAAATAGTTTTTGATTACTAACGTGAGTTTTGGGACACCCTAATTCGCCGAGGTTCCAATCCTCTGTCCACAGTTCTGTGTGAGAACAGAAACCCTGCGACAGGGGCACCCCCGACCCTTGCTGGACCTTCATCACACTTGCGATACAACTCCAGCAATGCGCCACCTTTACGGCACAGATACATCACGCATCTGTGCTGTTTTTGCCCCATGATGCGCCGCATTGTAAATGCAGCACACCATAGGTGACGGAACAGCGGCACATAATGACTAACACATCCCTGGTGATGCGCCAGTCATCATAAATCTATCCCTATGCTTCTTATCTTGTTAGAGATGAACCGCCATATGTATCATCAAAGTTATTTGCATTTCCTAAATAGCGAACTTTAAGGAATAAATAGCGATTCTTTACCATTCCTAGTTTGCGATGAGCTATTTGCTAATTAGCCGAATGTAGCCCAATGAAGCCCAATGTAGCCCAATGTAGCCCAAAGATGGCCGCCAGACACACAAAAAAACAAATGTAGCCCAAATATCAGCCAGATGTAGCCCAACTATAGCCCAGTGACAGAATGACCAATCAGCTTCGCAAACCTCCGTTACGCGAAGCGGAGCGCTGTTACAGATATATATCTTTTTTTGAACGTTAATTTCTCAAAATCCACTGGAGCACATATATTGAGACCTAGCAAAGGCACATCGGGCTACCAGTCCCTAATATTTTGCCAAGTTTCGTGCAAATCCATTCAGCCGTTCAATTATTATTTTTATTATTTTTTTTTGCCCCGCGGGGCCCTTTTAAAACCTCCACATCAAACCTAGGGGGTCAGCGAGGATCTACTATGCCCCCTTATAGTTATTTCCCCCTTTGTTTTGACCTCCTCTTGTCTCTCGATCCTACCGAGAGACAAGATGGCGGCCGCTACGGACTGTTTGGAATGTTGACAGACGCCGGAGAACCAATCAGCTTCGCTTCACAAAGCTCCGTTGCGCGAAAAGTCCGCGAACCAGAGCGCTAACCGGTCCGCTGTTACAGATATATATCTTTTTTTAAACGTTAATTTCTCAAAATCCACTGGAGCACATATATTGAGACCTACAAAAGGCACATCGGGCTACCAGTCCCTACAATTTTGCCAAGTTTCGTGCAAATCCATTCAGCCGTTCGGGCTAAAAGTGAGGCCAACCGCCCTATGGAAAACTCAATGTTAAAAACACGTTTTAGGACCCCCCTTTTTTCTCGGCCCCCACTGGACGAACCCCCCCCAAATTTTCAAGGGCTGCTCAGAAACAAAATGTGCCATTTTCCTGAAAATTTCAGCCAATTCCGTCCACAAACGCCAAAGTTATTAGACATAGAATTTTCAAAAAACCCATAGAGAAAAAATCCTAACTATATATACCTACTGGCGACCGCCAGTAGGTAATATATATATATATATATATATATATATATATATATATATATATATATATATATATATTCACTGAAAAAACCATAGGTTATAGACCATATATAGTTAGGAATTAGCATTTACAAAACCTTGAAAATTCACTGAAAAAACCATAGGTTATAGACCATATATAGTTAGGAATTAGCATTTAAAAAACCTTATTTTACTCACACAAAACCATTGAAATTCCATATATAGTTAGTTGCACTAACTATATATTGCGCACCCGCAATCCACTGCTGATCATGTCACATATTACATCATTCATGACATGGTCAGTGACATCACTGATGACATCACTGATGACATCTCAAATGACATCACTGATGACATCACTGATGACAACATCCAGTGACTATGTTTCTGTAAAGTTAAAATATGTCTTACATATTGAAGAATGAGTGGATGTATAAGTGTCTGGACGAAGGATTTAGTAGGTGCATGACTGAATGTATGAGTGAGTGATTAAATGTGTCTCACTGAGTGCATGGGTTAGTGACTAAACTGTCTTAATTTGTGCATCATTATGTCTGTTGTTCTGTAAACTGCTGCATGTGTTGATCAGTAGCTATATGAGTAACTATATGGGTTATTGATTGATTGCCCAAGTATTTGCATGGGAGACTGAGTGTGTGTGTGGCTGGATGGGAGGTGTGTGACTCTGTACAGATCAATGTGTACTTGTATCAATGATTGTATAAGAGAGTAAGTATGTGTTAGTATATGGTTGAAAACGTAAGGTGCTCTATGTTTAACTGTATAGAGTAGAAAATGGAAGTGTGATTGATTCTTTACAGGACTGACTAGGTGTGTGAGTAACTCCATGGATGAGTGGCAGAGTGTGAGTGTCTGTATAGGTGTATGAGTGCATATGATTGTGTTGTAAACATGAGTGATTGTATGTATGAATGATTGTATGGGTGAATGAGTGAATGTGTGTGTAGACGTAGGAATCAGTGAGTACGTATGTAGTAACTAGTATTGGTGTGTCAATGGTTTCAAAAATTATACTCTGTTTTTAACACTGGGTGAAACAGAGGTTATATTAAAATGTGAAGAGATGCATTGTATTGTCACATGAATAATATCATCAGTGATGTGGTCATTGATGTCAAATGAGATGTCATCAGTGATGTCATCAGTGATGTCATTTGAGATGTCATCAGTGATGTCATCAGTGATGTCACTGACCATGTCATGAATGATGTAATATGTGACATGATCAGCAGTGGATTGCGGGTGCGCAATATATAGTTAGTGCAACTAACTATATATGGAATTTCAATGGTTTTGTGTGAGTAAAATAAGGTTTTTTAAATGCTAATTCCTAACTATATATGGTCTATAACCTATGGTTTTTTCAGTGAATTTTCAAGGTTTTGTAAATGCTAATTCCTAACTATATATGGTCTATAACCTATGGTTTTTTCAGTGAATTTCAATGGTTTTTTAATAGCAAATATCATAAGCTGTCGAATGTCAAGTACGTGGTAAGTGAAAACATTTTCGTGTTTATGCACACTGATCTGCTTTGAATGGTGCCCCCCCCCCTCATTTCTATTAGGAGTACTCTCTCTTTGCAGATAGTGAAAGGTAGTTAACGCAGGCCTTTGCCCCCGTTGTAATCCGTCGTGCCTGCTTCTCTCTCCATTTGATTGATTGTTATCCAAGTATTTACTGTTTTAGAATTAGTTCTCTTTGGTTCATTCTCTATTTACAAACAAACACAGAGTCGCAATACTCTGTTTAGTCTTTGCAGATAACGAAAAATCGTGTAAAAAAAAGAAAAGGAATCGAGCAAAATCAGTAGGCCACTAATGGGATCTCTTTTTGACCTCGCTAAAATAGAAACATTAGGAACAACCCCTCATGACAAATACAAAACTAGTGAGATGAACTGAGCTCCACACAATGATGGCTGCAAAACAGCTCGGCTCCGCCACCCACCCCGCCCAAAATAACGATAAAGAGCGGCTGCCATGATTGGTTGCGGAATGGCCACGACGGAGCTACGAAATGATGCTGCTCTCATGCTAACCCCAGCTTCAGTCTGAAACATCCAGAAACACTGTAGACTACCAATTCGATCAGTTCCGGTAGCGCCCCAATGTAACCCGGTAGAGAAGAACTAGCCCTCCCCTCTTTGACTGATGGTTCTTGTTGCCTGTCCCTTCTGTTGTCATTTAACAGAACTATTTAGCCTGCTGAAAGGGGTTGTGTTCCGACCGCTGGTTGGTGGAGACATTTTGACTATATTCTGGACCTGCGTTGTCGCGTAATGCGTCATATGACGCGCCGCGTTAGCGCATCCGGAAGTCATCCGGGGCGCGCAGCGCGTAACGTAAGCATAACAAGTCATGTGACTTGTTAATAAAACTTTTCATTGGTTCATTTTACTTTTCTTATTGTAATGATGAAAGGCTTGGTCATATGACCTAAAAATTACGCTTTTCATTACTTCCGAACATTATTTTTTCTTAAATATATGTTATAATGTTCCAGACTAATGTACTTTCCCGGAAATTTTACAACTGTCCTGCAAGTAAAATATATTCTTTTTTCGAGAAAAAGAGCGTTTCTTCGTCCCATGATGGAGCCGTTGAGCAAAAGAGGGTCGACCTGCTGTCTTAGTCGCCGATACGCCTGAATATGAGATTCTTATCGATCACTTTATGTTGCAGGAATAGAAAACACAACAGCCCTTGACCATTTATCTTTACTGCGTTCCTTCGTATTATACCTTTTACCCTTCATGTAATTGGTCTGCTTTATTTCACTTGCCTTTTAATGATTCTAAAACAGTGACTATTATTACAAACTTTACCAATGTATATACTACTACCATGTTTTCTTTTAAAAACCTTTATTGTGAAAATTTCATTATACAAATACGAGCCTATAACCACGTGGGCCGGCCACGGAGCAAACTGTAATCGTATGTGATGAGTAGACATTTACACTGTAGAGGAACGTAACGGGCGGGCCATTAGGTTGCAAGAACTAAGGTGTCTAACAGTTACGGAATCGGTGGACGTACATTTTATAATTAAAATACGACAGGGCCAGTTACAATAAAATTATCTAGATATACATTTGCGGGCAAGTACCATGGGTGACGTTAATTCGAACTTTCAATAGTACAGTAATCAATAACACATCAGAACTTAATATCAATAGGGATGTCGAAATATTCAATCAATTCTCGTCCCCGCCCGCCATGTGCTTCAAAACTGCATACGTATCTCGTGATTTCAAGGTTCTGCAACCAGTACACAACAAGGAGTTACGAGTCCCATTTATTCCGGCGCCATTTTGGGCGAGGACGGGCAGGTCCAGGATATAGTCAAAATGTCTCTACCAACCATCGACTATGATGATGTTCATATGCTGTATTTATTAGAGTAACACTCATCTGTCCACATGAAATTAATTTGCCACAATCTAAACATGTCATTTTAATCTTTCCAAAGTTCTTCTAAAAATTTGGGACCGTTTCCCTTGCCTCTGAAGCTCTCAGTGCCACTTCTTTGATGAATGTACTAGCAGGTCAGGGGTTCTCCTCCAAATCTCTCTTTTATGCAGCACTATAATTAATTGGTGCCACCTCTCCATATGACGATGCATGGTATAGTTACCACAACTATATTTTTTTTCGGTTCCTCTGGAGAGTTCATCGTGGCAGATGAAGCGTGTAACGTACCGGGCATTTACCTTTTTTTCCATGTACAGGAAAGGGAAAAAAAATCGAGCGTCCGAGTTCTAAGGTGTCCCAGGGCCATTTTGGTGGACCAGGCCCAAATCCAAAGAACAGCCATCTCACAGGCTAATGGGGCGACCCACGCCGAGTTTCAGCATTGTAGTATGACCACACAAGTACAGCAACTTGCTAGACATCACCTCGGTGCCATCCGGATCTCGGCGCCCCACTGCAGATGAAGTGCCTCTCAACTATGAAACCACCACGGTGACATCCGGATCTTGGCGCGTTGTGCTGCCTTCGGCCTATTCGCACATCGGTCCGCTACTGACGCCATCTCACAGGCTAATGGGGCGACCCACGCCGAGTTTCAGCATTGTAGGATGACCACACCAGTACAGCAACTTGCTAGACATCACCTCGGTGCCATCCGGATCTCGGCGCCCCACTGCAGATGAAGTGCCTCTCAACTATGAAACCACCACGGTGACATCCGGATCTTGGCGCGTTGTGCTGCCTTCGGCCTATTCGCACATCGGTCCGCTACTGACGCCATCTCACAGGCTAATGGGGCGACCCACGCCGAGTTTCAGCATTGTAGGATGACCACACCAGTACAGCAACTTGCTAGACATCACCTCAGTGCCATCCGAATCTTGGCATCTCAACGCCTAGTGGTATCTTCCATACAAAAAATATTGTTACGCTGCCTTTGGCCCCATTCGCACATCAGTCCGCAACTTAGACACCACCTCGGTGCCATCCGGATCTTGGAATGTCAGCACCTTTTGGTGTCTTCTCGTCAGAAAATATTGTTGCGCTGCCTTTGGCCCCATTCGCACATCAGTCCGCTACTGACGCCATCTCACAGGCTAATGGGGCGCCCCACGCCGACTTTCAGCATTGTAGAATAACCACACCAGTACAGCAACTTGCTAGACATCACCTCGGTGCCATCCGGATCTCGGCGCCCCACTGCAGATGAAGTGCCTCTCAACTATGAAACCACCACGGTGACATCCGGATCTTGGCGCGTTGTGCTGCCTTCGGCCTATTCGCACATCGGTCCGCTACTGACGCCATCTCACAGGCTAATGGGGCGACCCACGCCGAGTTTCAGCATTGTAGGATGACCACACCAACTTGCTAGACATCACCTCAGTGCCATCCGAATCTTGGCATCTCAACGCCTAGTGGTATCTTCCATACAAAAAATATTGTTACGCTGCCTTTGGCCCCATTCGCACATCAGTCCGCAACTTAGACATCACCTCGGTGCCATCCGGATCTTGGCATCTCAGCGCCTTGTGGTGTCAGTCAGAAAATATTGTTGTGCTGCCTTCGGCCTATTCGCACATCGGTCCGCTACTGACGCCATCTCACAGGCCAACGGGGCGCCCCACGCCGACTTTCAGCATTGTAGGATGGCCACACCAGTGCGGCAACTTGCTACACACCACCTCGGTGCCATCCGGATCTTGGCATCTCAGCGCCTTGTGGTGTCTTCTACTCCGGAAATATAGTAGAAAATATTGTTGCGCTGCCTTTGGCCCCATTCACACATCAGTCCGCTACTGACACCATCTCACAGGCCAACGGGGCGCCCCACGCCGACTTTCAACATTGTAGGATGGCCACAGAAGTGCGACAACTTACTAGACACCACCTCGGTGCCATCCGGATCTTGGCGCGTTGTGCTGCCTTCGGCCTATTCGCACATCGGTCCGCTACTGACGCAAACTCACAGGCCAACGGGGCGCCCAACGCCGACTTTCAGCATTGTAGGATGGCCACACCAGTGCGGCAACTTGCTACACACCACCTCGGTGCCATCCGGATCTTGGCGCGTAGTGAAGCTGCAGCAGCTGCAAATAAGCTTCAGACAGTGTTACAACCGCTGCTCAGAACTCTCAACTATGACACCACCTCGGTGCCATCCGGATCTTGGCGCGTTGTATTGCCTTCGGCCTATTCGCACATCGGTCCGCTACTGACGCCGCCTCACGTGCCAACGTATTTTCTCCGCATTTTATACCCTATGCCGCATAACAGGTCATGTGACTTGTTTATAAAACTTTTCATTGGTTCATTTTACTTTTGGTTTCCTAATGATGGAAGGCTTGATCATATGACCTAAAAACAACACTTTTCATTGGATGAAAACTTTTTTTTTCCCCCAAACGATGAAAGCCCCACCTTGTTTCTGGATGTTTCAGACTAAACTGGCGTCACCATGAGAGCACCACCATCTCGTAGCTCCGTCGTGGTCATTCTGCGAGCAATCATGGCAGCCGCTCCCCACCAGAAGCCTGCAGGAGTCGGGCCCCCAAAACTTTTGATGAATTCTCAAGGCGGAGGGGACGCTTTCGAGAATGGGGTCCAAGACCTAGCAGACAAGCGTCCGATTTCCAAGGTGTCCCAGGGCCATTTCAGTGGACCAGGCCCAAAAAGGAAAGAGCCTGCCGCCATTTTGAGAGTCCTGTGGCAGCCGCCTATCGCTGCACCGCAAGAGTGGGCGCAACTCAGCTGAATGGCGGATTTTGACACAGTGGACCAAAAGCGGACGGAATGGCAACTGAAACGGTAAAGGGGCGCCCCACTAAAACAGATGAGACTCCACCTGGAGAGGCCCGTTCACGCCGCCTCCCCCGGGGCGCTCCACGCCGTTATTCGGAGCAGCATTGTAGGATACCAAAACCAGTGCGGCAACTTACTGGACATCACCTTGGTGCCATCGTTCTGCTGCCTTGGAACTATTCGCACAACAGTTTGCTACTGATGACCCACCCCCCGCGACGCCCCACGCCGTTATTTGCTGGGTGGCAACTTACTAGACATCACTTTCGTGTCATCTAGATTTCGGCGCGTTCTGCTGCCTTGGAACTATTCGCACAACAGTTTGCTACTGATCACCCACCCCCCGCGACGCCCCACGCCGGAAATCTGGACGTTGTGCTGCGTTGGGACTATTCGCACAGCCGACCGCTACTTCGTTGTTTTTCTCTAAAAATGTTTATATGTTATTACTATTTTTGTTTTCTTGTATATATTTATAAATTATTAAAGTTTTATAATCTTACTACTTTGTCGGAGTGCTATATATTTTTAATGTGACACATAATTGTAAAAACTTTGATGTACAAAGAGTCATCCCTGGAATCTTCCGCTTCACGCTCGGTCCCCTCCCCAATCACAATACAGGATGGTTTTCAGATAATAGCAACGCTTCTGCTGTGACGGATCTCATCGAGTGTGGGCCTTGATCTACTATAACTCCTTTGAAGAGGGGTGATTCTTTACAGCTGTGGCCATAAACTACATCTGCAGGGCTAGCTGATAGCCTAGGACCGGCCTGGACAATCGGACACAGAGGAAAAGGAGTGTCAGAGGGTGCGGTAGTGAATAGGGCGAAAGGGAGGTGTCGGGCGGGCACAGGGTGTGATTCTCAGGGAAGAGCAGCGCAGATGGGGGGAGGTTTATTACCCATGCATAAGACAGAGAGCGGGGGTGACCACTGCCTGGGTGAGATGCTTGCGAGGGTGGGGAGCCATGCTAAGGATCGACAGCGTGCACAGAGTGGGTCTGGTCAAGGCATCTAAAATGGCTGCCGTGCACGACAAAAGTGTGGCATTTGAAATAAGACAAGATGGCGCACACAATGTTTTTCAACAATTCCTGATTTCCTTCGAATCGAACGTTAACAGACGTTGGGGCATATTACCAAAGTTAAGCGATATTTATCCCTAACGATGCATTGCAAAGATTTTTTTACCGTCAGAAATTATCGCAGATAAACCTTGCTATTATCAAGGTTTATCGCAAATACGATAAAAAACGAGCGCAATGCATTAATATCGCTGAAAACTCCGCGATATTCATGCATTACCGAGCTAATGCTCTTAGCCATGTTATCCACCTCCCATTGGATAACATGGCTAAGAACTGCTCAGGGCAGCTGTTACTTTTTGGAGATATTCGCGCTTATCTCGAATATTTCCAAAAGTTGATAATAGGAGATAGCGATGTTAGCGACTGTTTCCAGTCGCTAACATCTTGGCATGCCCACTTTGCATGTCATTAGTGATAAATATCACTCACATGCAAAGTGGGACCCAAGATGGTCGCTATCTCCTACTAGCCGTCGCTAACTGGTGTTAGCAACACCTAGGTAATACAGATATAATTTTATCTCCGCGAAGCGGAGCGCTGTTACAGATATATATCTTGTTTTTGAACGTTAATTTCTCAAAATGCACTGAAGCACATATATTGAGACATAGCAAAGGCACATCGGGCTACCAGTCCCTAATATTTTACCAAGTTTCGTGCAAATCCATTCAGCCGTTCGATTATTATTATTATTTTTTTTTTTTGCCCCGCGGGGCCCTTTTAAAACCTCCACATCAAACCTAGGGGGTCAGCGAGGATCTACTATGCCCCCTTATGGTCATTTGCCCCTTCGCTTTGGCCTCCTCTTGTCTCTCGATCCTACCGAGAGACAAGATGGCGGCCGCTACGTACTGTTTGGAATGTTTACAGACACCGGAGAGCCAATCAGCTTCGCTTCGCAAAGCTCCGTAACGCGAAAAGTACGCGAAGCGGTGCGCTGTTACAGATATATATCTTTTTTTGAACGTTAATTTCTCAAAATCCACTGAAGCACATATATTGAGACCTAGCAAAGGCACATCGGGCTACCAGTCCCTACAATTTTGCCAAGTTTCGTGCAAATCCATTCAGCCGTTCGATTATTATTATTATTTATTTTTTTTGCCCGGCGGGGCCCTTTTAAAACCTCCACATCAAACCTAGGGGGTCAGCGAGGATCTACTATGCCCCCTTATGGTCATTTGCCCCTTCGCTTTGGCCTCCTCTTGTCTCTCGATCCTACCGAGAGACAAGATGGCGGCCGCTACGGACTGTTTGGAATGTTGACAGACGCCAGAGAACCAATCAGCTTCGCTTCACAAAGCTCCGTTGCGCGAAAAGTACGCGTCCTGGGCCGCTGCCCGGTCCGCTGTTACAGATATATATCTTTTTTTAAACGTTAATTTCTCAAAATCCACTGGAGCACATATATTGAGACCTACAAAAGGCACATCGGGCTACCAGTCCCTACAATTTTGCCAAGTTTCGTGCAAATCCATTCAGCCGTTCGGGCTAAAAGTGAGGCCAACCGCCCTATGGAAATTAACATGGGAAAAACGCGTTTTGGGACCCCCCTTTTTTCTCGGCCCCCCCTTGACGAACCCCCCCCAAATTTTCAAAGGCTGCTCAGAAACAAAATGTGCCATTTTCCTGAAAATTTCAGCCAATTCCGTCCACAAACGGCAAAGTTATTAGACATAGAATTTTCAAAAATCCCATAGAGAAAAAATCCTAACTATATATACCTACTGGCGACCGCCAGTAGGTAATATATATATATATATATATATATATATGTATGTATATATATATTCACTGAAAAAACCATAGGTTATAGACCATATATAGTTAGGAATTCGCATTTACAAAACCTTATTTTACTCACACAAAACCATTGAAATTCCATATATAGTTAGTTGCACTAACTATATATCGCGCACCCGCAATCCACTGCTGATGATGTCACATATTACATCATTCATGACATGGTCAGTGACATCACTGATGACATCACTGATGACATCTCAAATGACATCACTGATGACATCTCAAATGACATCACTGATGACATCTCATTTGACATTACTGATCACATCACTGATGATATCATTCATGTGATAATACGATGAACCTCTTCAGACTCTAATATAACCTTAGATACAATCAGTGTAAACAGACACTCACAGACTGTCACTCATCCATGGAGTTACTCACACACCTAGTCAGTCATGCAAAGAATCAATCACACCTCCATTTCCTCAACTATACAGTTATACAAACTTTACTTATTCAAACATATACTAACACATATTTACTCTCTTATACAATCCCTGATACAAGTTCACAATGATCCATACCGCCACTCACACATTCACTGGCTCTTATGCACAGTTATTTATATATGTCAACTCTCACATGTACTGTGTTTTACATATGTACTTACTTTGACATGTAGCACTGAGATATCCATTCACTCACCAATACACTCATGCACACAGTCAACCGCCCATACAGCTGTTTCCACATGCACTTTTGAAACCATACATCTAGTGAATCAACTGCTCACACATCTATGCACAGAGTCATACACCTCCCAGCCACCCACACACACACTCAGTCTCCCATACAAATACTTGGGCAACCAATCAATAACCCATATAGTTACTCATATAGCTACTTATCAACACATGCAACAGTTTACAGAACAACAGACATAATGATGCACAAATTAAGACAGTTTAGTCACTAACTCATGCACTCAGTGAGACACATTTAATCACTCACTCATACAGTCAGTCATGCACCTACTAAATCCTTCATCCAGACACTTATACATCCACTCATTCTTCAATATGTAAGACATATTTTAACTTTACAGAAACATACAGTCACTGGATGTTGTCATCAGTGATGTCATCAGTGATGTCATTTGAGATGTCATCAGTGATGTCATCAGTGATGTCACTGACCATGTCATGAATGATGTAATATGTGACATCATCAGCAGTGGATTGCGGGTGCGCGATATATAGTTAGTGCAACTAACTATATATGGAATTTCAATGGTTTTGTGTGAGTAAAATAAGGTTTTGTAAATGCGAATTCCTAACTATATATGGTCTATAACCTATGGTTTTTTCAGTGAATTTTCAAGGTTTTGTAAATGCTAATTCCTAACTATATATGGTCTATAACCTATGGTTTTTTCAGTGAATATATATATATACATACATATATAAACATATATCATCTGTATATCTATATAAATACAAACATAAATGCATGCATACATATACTTATATGCATACAGATGCATGTTATTTACATGAAAGTTGAAAAAACACTAATAAAAGCAAAGCTAAAAAGCCACCTCATTACAAACAGAATGGCTTTAACTTAAACGAGGGCGAGATCTATTGCATTTTCAATGCTTGTTTACTTTGGTTCCATCAAGAAGGCATTCAGATGTGTCACACATTTGCCATAAATTCTGAATGTTAGCACTCTAGTTGCACATTAGATCACTGTAGTAAAGCTACTGCTCACCAGGGACGTCTGCTGCTGGTATTCAAAGTGCATGTTTCAGTCTGCATGTCAGAATTTTTTTAATGAAATTGAAGAGGGTTTGAGAAGTCACTCAAAATGTGCCCTAATTTTTCTTTCTGCAGCACTAATCATAATTCATATGGCAAAATATACCCCCTCATTTTGTTCCTTTTTAAATTAAATGTTTTAAGAGTTACCACTTTATTCCAATCAAGATGGCTTCAGGTGTGCCATACCTTTGTAATAAGTAGGACTGTTAGCGCTCTAGTTGTTCTTTAGAACTCTCTGGGACATTCTGTCATTGGGCTATACTTGGGCTACATCTGGGTGATATTTGGGCTACATTTGGGCTCTTTTGTCTCTGGTGGCCATTTTGGGAGACTGCATGTCAGAATTTTTTAATGAAATAGAAGAGGATTTGAAAAGTCACTCAAAATGTGCCCTAATTTTTCTTTCTGCAGCACTAATAATACCTTCTATTGCATAATATACCCCCTCATTTTGTTCCTTTTTAAATTAAATGTTTTAAGAGTTACCACTTTATTCCCATCACGATGGCTCCAGGTGTGCTATACCTTTGTAATAAGTAGGACTGTTAGCGCTCTAGTTGTTCTTTAGAACACTCTGGGACATTCTGTCATTGGGCTATACTTGGGCTACATCTGGGTGATATTTGGGCTACATTTGGGCTCTTTTGTCTCTGGTGGCCATTTTGGGAGACTGCATGTCAGAATGTTTTAATGAAATAGAAAAGGATTTGAGAAGTCACTCAAAATGTGCCCTAATTTTTCATTCTGCAGCACTAATCATACTTTCTATGGCAAAATATACCCCCTCATGTTGTTTCTTTTTAAATTAAATGTTTTAAGAGTTACCACTTTATTCCAATCAAGATGGCTTCAGGTGTGCCATACCTTTGTAATAAGTAGGACTGTTAGCGCTCTAGTTGTTCTTTAGAACACTCTAGGAGGCTGCAGTAGAACACAAAGGAATCAACTGACAGTCTCTGTCCTTGTTGGATGTACATGTTTTACTGAGAATGTCAGACTTCATTTTCACATGACTGAGAAAGATAATGTGAATTTACAGAAAATATGCTTTCAGTTTAGCTTATAGATCCCCTTCCAAACCACTGTGGGAAAATCATGAGATATTAGTTTTCTTTCAAACAATATTCATGATATCACAGCAGAAGGTTTTTTCACATGGTAAAATCACCTTAGAACCCACCACAATTCCTAAAACGAGTATGGTACCATCAACAAATGATTTATAATGTAACTAAAGTCCTAAAACCCTCTATTAACTACAATGCTTTTTAATGAGGTGCTATCATGTATATTGGTCCCAAGATGGCTGCCAACACTTCTTGGATGAAGTGCTGACAGCCAATCAGATCAGATGTGTGGTTAGGCTCCGCCCAGATATATATCTTTATTTGAACCTAAATTACTCAAAATCCACTGGAGCACATATATTGAGACCTACAAAAGGCACATCGGGCTAACAGTCCCTACAATTTTGCCAAGTTTCGTGCAAATCCATTCAGCCGTTCGGGCTAAAAGTGAGGCCAACCGCCCTATGGAAAACTCAATGTTAAAAACATGTTTTGGGACCCCCCTTTTTTCTCGACCCCCCCTGGACGAATCCCCCCCCAATTTTCAGGGGCTGCTCAGAAACAAAATGTTCCATTTTCCTGAAAATTTCAGCCAATTCCGTCCACAAACGCCAAAGTTATTAGACATAGAATTTTCAAAAATCCCATAGAGAAAAAATCCTAACTATATATACCTACTGGCGACCGCCAGTAGGTAATTACCTACTGGCGGTCGCCAGTAGGTATATATAGTTAGGAAAAAATCCTAACTATATATACCTACTGGCGACCGCCAGTAGGTAATATATATATATATATATATATATATATATATATATATATATATATATATATATATATGTATATATATATATATATATATATATATATATATTCACTGAAAAAACCATAGGTTATAGACCATATATAGTTAGGAATTCGCATTTACAAAACCTTATTTTCTCACACAAAACCATTGAAATTCCATATATAGTTAGTTGCACTAACTATATATCGCGCACCCGCAATCCACTGCTGATGATGTCACATATTACATCATTCATGACATGGTCAGTGACATCACTGATGACATCACTGATGACATCTCAAATGACATCACTGATGACATCACTGATGACATCACTGATGACATCTCATTTGACATTACTGATCACATCACTGATGATATCATTCATGTGATAATACGATGAACCTCTTCAGACTCTAATATAACCTTAGATACAATCAGTATAAACAGACACTCACAGACTGTCACTCATCCATGGAGTTACTCACACACCTAGTCAGTCATGCAAAGAATCAATCAAACCTCCATTTCCTCAACTATACAGTTATACAAACTTTACTTATTCAAACATATACTAACACATATTTACTCTCTTATACAATCCCTGATACAAGTTCACAATGATCCATACAGCCACTCACACATTCACTGGCTCTTATGCACAGTTATTTATATATGTCAACTCTCACATGCACTGTGTTTTACATATGTACTTACTTTGACATGTAGCACTGAGATATCCATTCACTCACCAATACACTCATGCACACAGTCAACCGCCCATACAGCTGTTTCCACATGCACTTTTGAAACCATACATCTAGTGAATCAACTGCTCACACATCTATGCACAGAGTCATACACCTCCCAGCCACCCACACACACACTCAGTCTCCCATACAAATACTTGGGCAACCAATCAATAACCCATATAGTTACTCATATAGCTACTTATCAACACATGCAACAGTTTACAGAACAACAGACATAATGATGCACAAATTAAGACAGTTTAGTCACTAACCCATGCACTCAGTGAGACACATTTAATCACTCACTCATACAGTCAGTCATGCACCTACTAAATCCTTCATCCAGACACTTATACATCCACTCATTCTTCAATATGTAAGACATATTTTAACTTTACAGAAACATACAGTCACTGGATGTTGTCATCAGTGATGTCATCAGTGATGTCATTTGAGATGTCATCAGTGATGTCATCAGTGATGTCACTGACCATGTCATGAATGATGTAATATGTGACATCATCAGCAGTGGATTGCGGGTGCGCGATATATAGTTAGTGCAACTAACTATATATGGAATTTCAATGGTTTTGTGTGAGAAAATAAGGTTTTGTAAATGCGAATTCCTAACTATATATGGTCTATAACCTATGGTTTTTTCAGTGAATTTTCAAGGTTTTGTAAATGCTAATTCCTAACTATATATGGTCTATAACCTATGGTTTTTTCAGTGAATTTTCAAGGTTTTGTAAATGCTAATTCCTAACTATATATGGTCTATAACCTATGGTTTTTTCAGTGAATATATATATATACATACATATATAAACATATATCATCTGTATATCTATATAAATACAAACATAAATGCATGCATACATATACTTATATGCATACAGATGCATGTTATTTACATGAAAGTTGAAAAAACACTAATAAAAGCAAAGCTAAAAAGCCACCTCATTACAAACAGAATGGCTTTAACTTAAACGAGGGCGAAATCTATTGCATTTTCAATGCTTGTTTACTTTGGTTCCATCAAGAAGGCATTGAGATGTGTCACACATTTGCCATAAATTCTGAATGTTAGCACTCTAGTTGCACATTAGATCACTGTAGTAAAGCTACTGCTCACCAGGGACGTCTGCTGCTGGTATTCAAAGTGCATGTTTCAGTCTGCATGTCAGAATTTTTTTAATGAAATAGAATAGGATTTGAGAAGTCACTCAAAATGATCCCTAATTTTTCTTTCTGAAGCACTAATCATACTTTCTATGGCAAAATTAACCCCCTCATGTTGTTCCTTTTTAAATTGAGTGTTTTCAGACTTACCACTTCATTCCAATCAAGATGGCTTCTGGTGTGCCATAATTTTGTCATAAGTAAGACTGTTAGCGCTCTAGTTGTTCTTTAGAACACTCTGGGACATTCTGTCATTGGGCTATACTTGGGGTACATCTGGGTGATATTTGGGCTACATTTAGGCTCTTTTGTCTCTGGTGGCCATCTTGGGAGACTGTATGTCAGAATTTGTTAATGAAATTGAAGAGGGTTTGAGAAGTCACTCAAAATGTGCCCTAATTTTTCTTTCTGCAGCACTAATCATAATTCATATGGCAAAATATACCCCCTCATTTTGTTCCTTTTTAAATTAAATGTTTTAAGAGTTACCACTTTATTGCAATCAAGATGGCTTCAGGTGTGCCATACCTTTGTAATAAGTAGGACTGTTAGCGCTCTAGTTGTTCTTTAGAACACTCTGGGACATTCTGTCATTGGGCTATACTTGGGCTACATCTGGGTGATATTTGGGCTACATTTGGGCTCTTTTGTCTCTGGTGGCCATTTTGGGAGACTGCATGTCAGAATTTTTTAATGAAATAGAAGAGGATTTGAAAAGTCACTCAAAATGTGCCCTAATTTTTCATTCTGCAGCACTAATCATACTTTCTATGGCAAAATATACCCCCTCATGTTTCTTTTTAAATTAAATGTTTTAAGAGTTACCACTTTATTCCAATCAAGATGGCTTCAGGTATGCCATACCTTTGTAATAAGTAGGACTGTTAGCGCTCTAGTTGTTCTTTAGAACACTCTGGGACATTCTGTCATTGGGCTATACTTGGGCTACATCTGGGTGATATTTGGGCTACATTTGGGCTCTTTTGTCTCTGGTGGCCATTTTGGGAGACTGCATGTCAGAATGTTTTAATGAAATAGAAAAGGATTTGAGAAGTCACCCAAAATGTGCCCTAATTTTTCATTCTGCAGCACTAATCATACTTTCTATGGCAAAATATACCCCCTCATGTTGTTTATTTTTAAATTAAATGTTTTAAGAGTTACCACTTTATTCCAATCAAGATGGCTTCAGGTGTGCCATACCTTTGTAATAAGTAGGACTGTTAGCGCTCTAGTTGTTCTTTAGAACACTCTGGGACATTATGTCATTGGGCTACACTTGGGCTACATCTGGGTGATATTTGGGCTACATTTGGGCTCTTTTGTCTCTGGTGGCCATTTTGGGAGACTGCATGTCAGAATTTTTTAATGAAATAGAAGAGGATTTGAAAAGTCACTCAAAATGTGCCCTAATTTTTCATTCTGCAGCACTAATCATACTTTCTATGGCAAAATGTACCCCCTCATGTTTCTTTTTAAATTAAATGTTTTAAGAGTTACCACTTTATTCCAATCAAGATGGCTTCAGGTGTGCCATACCTTTGTAATAAGTAGGACTGTTAGCGCTCTAGTTGTTCTTTAGAACACTCTGGGACATTCTGTCATTGGGCTATACTTGGGCTACATCTGGGTGATATTTGGGCTACATTTGGGCTCTTTTGTCTCTGGTGGCCATTTTGGGAGACTGCATGTCAGAATGTTTTAATGAAATAGAAAAGGATTTGAGAAGTCACTCAAAATGTGCCCTAATTTTTCATTCTGCAGCACTAATCATACTTTCTATGGCAAAATATACCCCCTCATGTTGTTTCTTTTTAAATTAAATGTTTTAAGAGTTACCACTTTATTCCAATCAAGATGGCTTCAGGTGTGCCATACCTTTGTAATAAGTAGGACTGTTAGCGCTCTAGTTGTTCTTCAGAACACTCTAGGAGGCTGCAGTAGAACACAAAGGAATCAACTGACAGTCTCTGTCCTTGTTGGATGTACATGTTTTACTGAGAATGTCAGACTTCATTTTCACATGACTGAGAAAGATAATGTGAATTTACAGAAAATATGCTTTCAGTTTAGCTTATAGATCCCCTTCCAAACCACTGTGGGAAAATCATGAGATATTAGTTTTCTTTCAAACAATATTCATGATATCACAGCAGAAGGTTTTTTCACATGGTAAAATCACCTTAGAACCCACCACAATTCCTAAAACGAGTATGGTACCATCAACAAATGATTTATAATGTAACTAAAGTCCTAAAACCCTCTATTAACTACAATGCTTTTTAATGAGGTGCTATGATGTATATTGGTCCCAAGATGGCTGCCAACACTTCTTGGACGAAGTGCTGACAGCCAATCAGATCAGATGTGTGGTTAGGCTCCGCCCAGATATATATCTTTTTTTGAACCTAAATTACTCAAAATCCACTGGAGCACATATATTGAGACCTAGCAAAGGCACATCGGGCTAACAGTCCCTACAATTCTGCCAAGTTTCGTGCAAATCCATTCAGCCGTTCGAGCTAAAAGTGAGGCCAACCGCCCTATGGAAATTAACATGGGAAAAACGCGTTTTGGGACCCCCCTTTTTTCTCGGCCCCCCCTTGATGAAACCCCCCCAAATTGTCAGGGGCTGCTCAGAAACAAAATGTTCCATTTTCCTGAAAAATTCAGCCAATTCCGTCCACAAACGCCAAAGTTATTAGACATAGAATTTTCAAAAATCCCATAGAGAAAAAATCCTAACTATATATACCTACTGGCGACCGCCAGTAGGTAATATATGTATGTATATATATATTACCTACTGGCGGTCGCCAGTAGGTATATATAGTTAGGATTTTTTCTCTATGAGATTTTTGAAAATTCTATGTCTAATAACTTTGGCGTTTGTGGACGGAATTGGCTGAAATTTTCAGCAAAATGGCACATTTTGTTTCTGAGCAGCCCTTGAAAATTTGGGGGGGGGTCGTCAAGGGGGGGCCGAGAAAAAGGGGGGGTCCCAAAACATGTTTTTAACATTGAGTTTTCCATAGGGCGGTTGGCCTCACTTTTAGCCCGAACGGCTGAATGGATTTGCACGAAACTTGGCAAAATTGTAGGGACTGGTAGCCCGATGTGCCTTTGCTAGGTCTCAATATATGTGCTCCAGTGGATTTTGAGAAATTAACGTTCAAAAAAAGATATATATCTGTAACAGCGGACCGGGCAGCGCTCCGGTTCGCGGACTTTTCGCGGTACGGAGCTTTGTGAAGCGAAGCTGATTGGTTCTCCGGTGTCTGTGAACATTCCAAACAGTCCGTAGCGGCCGCCATCTTGTCTCTCGGTAGGATCGAGAGACAAGAGGAGGCCAAAGCGAAGGGGCAAATGACCATAAGGGGGCATAGTAGATCCTCGCTGACCCCCTAGGTTTGATGTGGAGGTTTTAAAAGGGTCCCGCGGGGCAAAAAAAAATAATAATAATAATAATCGAACGGCTGAATGGATTTGCACGAAACTTGGTAAAATATTAGGGACTGGTAGCCCGATGTGCCTTTGCTAGGTCTCAATATATGTGCTCCAGTGGATTTTGAGAAATTAACGTTCAAAAAAAGATATATATCTGTAACAGCGCTCCGCTTCGCGTAACGGAGGTTTGCGAAGCTGATTGGTTCTCCGGCGTCTGTAAACATTGCAAACAGTCCGTAGCGGCCGCCATCTTGTCTCTCGGTAGGATCGAGAGACAAGAGGAGGCCAAAGCGAAGGGGCAAATGACCATAAGAGGGCATAGTAGATCCTCCTTGACCTCTTAGGTTTGATGTGGAGGTTTTAAAAGGGCCCCGCGGGGCAAAAAAATAAATAATAATAATAATCGAACGGCTGAATGGATTTGCACGAAACTTGGCAAAATTGTAGGGACTGGTAGCTCGATGTGCCTTTGCTAGGTCTCAATATATGTGCTTCAGTGGATTTTGAGAAATTAACGTTCAAAAACAAGATATATATCTGTAACAGCGCTCCGCTTCGCGGAGATAAAATTATATCTGTATTACCTAGCTGTTGCTAACACCAGTTAGCGACGGCTAGTAGGAGATAGCGACCATCTTGGGCCCCACTTTGCATGTGAGTGATATTTATCACTAATGACATGCAAAGTGGGCATGCCAAGATGTTAGCGACTGGAAACAGTCGCTAACATCGCTATCTCCTATTATCAACTTTTGGAAATATTCGCGATAAGCGCCAATATCTCCAAAAGCTAGCACCTGCCCTGAGCAGTTCTTAGCCATGTTATCCAATGGGAGGTGGATAACATGGCTAAGAGCATTAGCTCGTTAATGCATGAATATCGCTGAGTTTTCAGCGATATTAATGCATTGCGGTCGTTTTTTATCGTATTTGCGATAAACCTTGATAATAGCAAGGTTTATCTGCGATAATTTCTGATGATGCTTAGCGGTAAAAAAATCGTTGCTAAGCATCGTTAGGGATAAATATCGCTTAACTTTGGTAATATGCCCCAACGTCTGTTAACGTTCGATTCGAAGGAAATCAGGAAGTGTTGAAAAACATTGTCTGCGCTATCTTGTCTTTTTTCAAATGCCACACTTTTGTCGTGCACGGCAGTCATTTTAGATGCCTTGACCAGACCCACTCTGTGCACGCTGTCGATCCTTAGCATGGCTCCCCACCCTCGCAAGCATCTCCCCCAGGCAGTGGTCACCACTGTTCCCAAGAGGCCGCGCGGGTGGGCGCACGCGCACTTTGCTACCCCCAAGCACGCAGTCCCATGTGTGGAGCGCGCACAGAGGGCACATCCGCAGAGAGTAATCGCGCCGCCGCCGCTTTTAAAAGGCGCGCGGCGCGAAAAACGGGCATTTCCAGATTGCCGCGAAAGGAGTGTGTGCTTTTTCTATTGCCCATTTGTTTGCTGTAATGCTTCATTAGTAACGTGAGGCTGCGGGGGAGATTGAGTGCCTTTCTTTAAGTTTCCATGTTAATTGCAGCCTCTTCCCGAGCGGCGATTAACATGGATACTTAAATGAAAGCACTCAATACCCCCGCAGCCTCGCTTTGCCGGATTTGAGTGTTCTCCTAATTAGGTGAAAGTTCCCGGTAAGGGAAGACCCCTCCCCTTTCCACCTCTTTCAGCAGACAGGAGAAAGAGGCATTTAGGGGTCGTAGTTGCTCTGTAGGTTACTGTAAAAGTCCAGCACAATGGCCGGGTAAAGAAGCCAGGAAGGGTTTTTTTGCGAGGACACACTCAGACCACGTGTCTGAGGCAAGGGATAAGAGGTGTTGGGCTGAGGAGTGCTGTCCTGGCTCTTGATGAAGGTCAGAGAAACATCTAAATACGGAGCTACCTTGCCACTACCCTACCTCGTTTGGGGAATACATTGTATTTCTTTTCCATCGGTGTCCCTCGTATTTGCGTGTAATTATGTCCCTGTGAGTGTGCAAGTTAGCTCAGTGTTCTAAACGTCCACAGGTTTGAGGCCGCCCGGTACTTAGCGGATCAATTTCAGTTTGTTGCATAAACCTGTGTGGCATGGAAGAGGTTAACTGCGCGGCTGCGAGGAGTAGATGTTTATTGTGAGCAATTCGGGTTTGGCCATTAAGGTACATTAATAAATGCAGGAACATGCTAAAAGTAAACTTTGGATTTAAAATCTGCTCGCTGCAATGTTTCACTGTTCGCAAAATAAGTTTGTAATTTAGGGACGGCTAGTTCCAATGCATAGCTTGCAAGGTTTCAGATTGCCATGTGTGACATTTTCATAATTTCGAGGTAATTATGAGTGACATTTCAACAAATATGAGTGGCATTTTTATACGAACAATATCGAAGAATGAAGATGAAGGAAACATTTAAAAATCAGAAACTTGTTGGAGGAATGAGAAACTCTAATATCTTTAAACTGTTGTAAAGCAACAGAAATGTAAGGGCACTAAACTATTAAAAACAGTTACAGCTAATCCTCATGAAATAAATGCAGTGTTTCGAACCTGCGTGGGTCATGTCAGTTGACCGATACTGTGAAAGGCTATAGTTTGTACGTTTCTCTTTGTCAAATAAATATGTCCAGGGTGTTAGAAAACCCATGTTTTGCCTAAAATACAACGCTTTTCCATCTGAGAGGCCTTGAATGAGGCCTGTAGACCTTTTCCCCAGACTCCTATCAGGCAGTGCCTGCCTGTGCCTTCTCCAAAGCGTCACATTAACATAACACACAACAGCAAAACACAGAAGTGCAAAATGGACACAAGAAACTGCAATTTGCTGCACTCATAATCAACTGCATTCTTTGCAAACAAGCAGGTGCGCAATGTGTGCCTATATAATGGTCAGCTGTGAAACATGGCCATAATTAAAGAGGAATGTATAACCGCACGGGCTGCGCGTGGAAGCACATCAAGTCATTAGGATATTAAAATAAAGGTACCTCAGGGGTTACATTGGGCACTTCCAGGTGCGGTGCGTCCATTGGGACGTAGGGACATTGCTGTTCTCCTGTTCTCACCTCACGCCCGAATATCGGAGTGCGCGGCGCCAGGGGGTGGGGCTGGGCTGAGCTGCTGCAGCTTGAGTGACAGTTTAATCACTCCGCTGCAGCAGCCAGTAGTGCACAAACTGCGCATGTGTATTTATGGGCATTATTCAGCACGCGCATGCGCTTACTCTTCCCCCTTAGCGAGGGACCCAAAGGGGGTGCTGTTTCATACAGCACCCCCAGGGCCGCAGTCCCCAGGGTTGATAGGGGCGAATGGTATCTATACCCCCCTAGCCAATCCTGGCGTTGCATGCAGCGCCAGGATTGGTTAGTCCCAATGGTCCACTGCGCAGCAAATGCCAGGGTGCCAGGGTGCAAAGAAGTAAACAAGGGTCAGCCGCCTCCCGTCGCATCCAGTCTCCTGATTTAGCAGTTTAGAATTTGCAAAAGGAAAGAGCGGGGAGAAGTTAGTTCCACCACGTTGCAGAGCAGAGCAGAGGAGACGCACAGGATCGGAGGAGAATGGAGATGCCCGGTAAGTTTATTTTTGTATTGTATTCATTAAATTAAGGGCTAGAAATTGCTGCCAAGCACTCAGTCTACTCTAAGTCTAAGGGCCGTCATTAGTAGGGAACTCCATACCGCACTCAGGAGTCTAACTGAAAGAAGCACGATGAGGATTCCTTTACTTTTTTCGCTACACAGACACTGATGTTCGCCGCCAATCAGATTGCAGTAGTAGGTGAATGTTCCTGCATATGACTGTGGCGTGGTGAGGTAAGTTTTGCTTGCTTTTGTTTTATATTTAATTTACCCCCCTACCGTGCGACATCCCTCTCCCCAACCCCCCCGCGAGCCGTGACTGCTGTTTGGTTGCTGCTACTGGACAAAAAGGGCCTACGTGCAGTAGTCGTTCATTGTTTCAGTCACATGGACTTTCAATTTGATTGGGCCCGAGTTTGACAATGTTTCGGCTAACTCCTGAGGCAGCAGATCTTCAGAGTTTACAATGTCTGGTGCTTCCTGTCACAGCCACAGCCACAGAACTTGTGCTTTTTAACGTGGTATATAACACATAGCAAAAGGCTTTCTGATTATCGCTGCATCGATTGAACAGCTAGTCAGAACACTAACTCTTTTGGGCAGTTTAGACCAATTCTCAAGTATTGGGTACCTGCTAACAAATGGTTGTGAACTGGGCAGATTAGTCTTCGGCACAGCATCCCGCACGGCCCTCCTGCCTGACGCCAGTGCAATGCACATGACTAAGCTTCAGGTATGCCGACTTAAGAGCAGAAGAGAGGCAAGCCACTTGAAAATAGAACAGTGCACATATTCACGGACCCACGACCAACTGTTTTTATGTGCTTGTGGGTGAGATAAAAGTGGACATCATTAAATGTTTTTCATGGACTTCGGTTTAAGATTGTTCTAGTTAATTGAATGTGTACATATGAGCTCTTTAATGAACTAATCAAAAGTTTGTGCTTGGGCAGATATGCAACACACAGTGAAAATGCGTCTAACAGTAAGCACTGGGTATTGTGCAAAATAGATTAACCTGCCTGTAGCCCAATTTTATAGGAATTCAAAGTAAATTGTTTGAGAGATGTATGTTTGATTTAATTATTTTTACGTTTGAATAGCGCATGGATCAATCCAATAGTAGCATGAGAGGCTCACGTTAAAACAATGTTCATTATACAATGTGTATGTTCTTGCTTTACAAAACGTAAAATGTGTTTCTCAAAAAATGATAACGTCCTCTCGCATGAGGCTCCTTCCATTTGTCATTGAAAAAAAACATATCCAGGCTATGAATAAATATAGACATCTGTGAGGTACTCAGCACTGTTATCTCAAAGTCTGTTTTGAAGTACTTTAGTTATACTGAATAAGCAGCTACCTATGTCATTAGCATATTAAATCTCTTAATTGCTCTCATAACTACACTTTCGCAATTGCTTTATTACCCCTCTTGCTTTCTTAAGTTTGCTTGAAAATGCACCATTTGCCCACTGTATTTTACATTTTTTCTTGGGGGAGAATCCACGCAAGCGCCCTTTGATGGTTGGACTCGCTATGTTCACTCGCTACAGGGCACTCATCCCGAACTGTTACGCCCACCACTTTGAAATGTCACCAGCCACCACTGGGCACTACCTGTGTCGAGAGCCAGACTGGTGCTGACCGGCCTCCACAAACCAACTCAGACCCCGCCCTCTGCAAGGTTGACGCCTGGCATGATTGAGAGTCGCGGGTCCCCAAAAGGATTAGGCAGGCCTCTTGTATATGACAAGCAGGAGCTGCCTCTGAAGTTTTCTAGCATTTCTTACTGGTGCGTCTGGCCCAAAGAAAATAAAGATTGGTAGTCTGAGGGAACCTTTTCACAGACTATGGGGTAGCTAAAGTCCAGTCTACCTGCTGGCAAGGGCTTCATTTGTTAGCCAGCTGTGGCAGCTCATATCAGGGCGTGGGTGTAGCAAGGGGTTTGTGAAAGGATTGGGAGTCAAGGGGTGGCACTTCATGCAAATTGCAAGGAATAGGACTCCAATAGGCTGCCAACCTCAATTGAATAAAACGGATCAATGCACCATGTTTACATCTGTGCACACTGCACCATGTATGCCTAAAAAGGGAAGCACTCTTTGGCAGAGCAATGATTTGTGAAGCTTCCTCTAACCTCAACCCCCTATGTCCTATTTTCTTTTATACACCCATGTGTTATCCATGTTAATCGCCGCTCGTGAAGGGGCTGCAATTAATATGGATACTTAAATAAAAGCACACAATCTCCCCCGAAGCCTTGCTTTACTACCAAAACAATACAGCAAATCTGCAAACAAGGCAGATTAATCTACAAATACATGGAGTTTTTAAACGTGCTGTATTGTTTTGTTAGTAAAGCAAGGCTGCGGGGGAGAGTTTGTGCTTTTATTTAAGTATTCATGGTAATTGCAGCCCCTTCACGAGCTGCGATTAACATGAATACTTAAATAAAAGTGCACAATCTCCCCCGCCGCCTCGCTTTACTAATAAAACAATACAGCAAGACCAGGGCCGGCCTTAACGCTGATGGCTCCCAGTTCGACAATGTTAGTTGGTGCCCCCCCATGCCCACCTCCACCATGGATTCTCTCAGGAGCACCCTTCAACAGCGACCAAGTCCCTTTAACCACTCTCTCTCAGATACATTAAATTAGTTGTATAGCGCCACTCATACCATTAAAGGATGTCAGAGGTACTTTGCATCACAAACACATTACACATACACAATCAAACATACGTGTGTAAATCAGCATATAGGAAATGCTACATAAGCCAAAGGACGAAAAGTGTAGGAGTCAGATATGTCATCCATACTGGTAGGCCATATAGTTTAGGAGGGTTGGTGTGGAGAAGCACAAACTCTGAGTCGATAAAAAAAGAACCAGCATAGGTGGGAGTTTTGTTTAATAATAGTCAGCATCCGGTGCGATCGCACTGCTCTAGAGCCACCTTTCTCAAGGGTCCTGTAACCTCAGTGACTGTCGCGCTAGGGTGTGCTGCTTCATAGGCCTGCCTGCAAGACTGGAGGTGAACTTCGATATGGATTGTGGTTGACAGGCCTTTACAGTTAACCCAAAGTTGCCACTGTTAGGGAACGCATGATGGTGCAAAGACACCAGGGCGTCTAAAGTATAGCAAGGGAATGTGCTCCGTCAGGAGAGTGGTCTGGTGGACTGCTCATGAAGGCTGAACCTGGTTCCCCAGTTCCAAACTCGCCAGCTCTGACCATAGTGCCACATCCTCTCCTCCACTGAACACCATACTGCCCCGTTGATAGAAACTTGCACTGCCTTCAGCTACAACCCAATTGTAACCCGCTATAAACTCCTGGATGCGACACAATTCATATTACGCATTAGACGAGAGTAATATGCTGCCTAAAAAAAAAGTTACAAAATCATGGAGAAACCAAACACTCATAGGGAATGCAAGTTTAAGTAAAGCATGTGAAATGTAAGCAGGAACAACGTGGTTACCTTTTCACTTTTACATTAATTATTTAGAGATCAATGAGTGCTTTTGCCAGCGGCAGAGCAGAAGTGGACACTGTCCTTGTCTTCTCTGGGCGAGTCCTTTTCCTTCTCTACCCACCCTGCCCCAAACTGCCACGAACGCCGAGCCTTATCTGTGGGCTGTGCCTATTTCTGCCATCCTGGGACACATGTTTAAAATAAAAAAGCAGGGGAATGGAAGCTATCAAATTAAAGAAGTAGACTCACAGGAAGGCTGGTTGGGGCACGGCTAATTGATGTGTTAAATTCTGGCCTGCCTACTCAGCGCTGTTCATGAATATTATATCTCTGACGCATAGCATTTTAAATTTGAAGTCACAGTTGCATGCTCTCATATGTTAGACAATTTTAGCATGCTGGTGCTGCCTCATTGGCAGTGTGCCTCAACTGCAATATTGTTAGAGGGGTGCTAGAATACGTGACTAATGCATTTTAATGCGGTGATGCGGACACTAGCATTAAAAATGTGTTAGTCAAAAGCCTGATGGGGCCCTACCGTAATCCAGACCTGAAAATGCGAAATTTTATTTTTCCTGCTCAAAGAGAGCATTTGTTAAAGTTTTCATGTTAATTGCAGTGACCGCCATGAGCTGAAATCAACATGAAAACTTGAACAAATGCACACAATCACCCCGCAGCCCAGCTCTATTAAGAAAAGAAATGCACCAACATAGCTGCTAAGGTTTCAACTTGCTATGTGGGACAGTTTCAAACCTGCCTTAACACCGTTCACGTGGATCTGTATGTGAGGAAATGCACTCTTTTCACTTTTTTAAGCAAAAGTTTGGAGTGATATTTAGCACTGCACCCACACGCACACCTGGTTACTGGCGCACACAGCCTTGGAAGCAGCGCACATAGACCTTACACTGCCGCACACAGAGGAAAAAAATTAGAGGGAACATTGGTGGTCACCCCCGCTCTCTGTCTTATGCATGGGTAATAAACCTCCCCCCATCTGCGCTGCTCTTCCCTGAGAATCACACCCTGTGCCCGCCCGACACCTCCCTTTCGCCCTATTCACTACCGCACCCTCTGACACTCCTTTTCCTCTGTGTCCGATTGTCCAGGCCGGTCCTAGGGTATCAGCTAGCCCTGCAGATGTAGTTTATGGCCCCAGCTGTAAAGAATCACCCCTCTTCAAAGGAGTTATAGTAGATCAAGGCCCACACTCGATGAGATCCGTCACAACAGACGCGTTCCTATTATCTGAAAACCATCCTGTATTGTGATTGGGGAGGGGACCGAGCCTGAAGCGGAAGATTCCAGGGATGACTCTTTGTACATCAAAGTTTTTACAATTATGTGTCACATTAAAAATATATAGCACTCCGACAAAGTAGTAAGATTATAAAACTTTAATAACTTATAAATATATACAAGAAAACAAAAACAGTAATAACATATAAACATTTTTAGGGAAAAACAACGAAGTAGCGGTCGGCTGTGCGAATAGTCCCAACGCAGCACAACGTCCAGATTTCTGGCGTGGGGCGTCGCGGGGGGTGGGTCATCAGTAGCAAACTGTTGTGCGAATAGTCCAAGGCAGCAGAACGATGGCACCAAGGTGATGTACAGTAAGTTGCCGCACTGGTTTTGGTATCCTACAATGCTGCTCCGAATAACGGCGTGGGGCGCCCCGGGGGAGGCGGCGTGAACGGGCCTCTCCAGGTGGAGTCTCATCTGTTGTAGTGGGGCGCCCCTTTACCGTTTCAGTTGCCATTCCGTCCGTTTTTGGTCCACTGTGTCAAAAGCCGCAATTCAGCTGAGTTGCGCCCACTCTTGCGGTGCAGCGATAGGCGGCTGTCACAGGACTCTCAAAATGGCGGCAGGCTGTTTCCTTTTTGGGCCTGGTCCACTAAAATGGCCCTGGGACACCTTGGAAATCGGACGCTTGTCTGCTAGGTCTTGGACCCCATTCTCGAAAGCGTCCCCTCCGCCTTGAGGATTCATCAAAAGTTTTGGGGGCCCCCGACTCCTGTAGGCTTCTGGTGGGGAGCGGCTGCCATGATTGCTCGCGGAATGACCACGACGGAGCTACGAGATGGTGGTGCTCTCATGGTGACGCCAGCTTCAGTCTGAAACATCCAGAAACAAGGTGGGGCTTTCATCGTTTGGGGAAAAAAAAAAGTTTTCATCCAATGAAAAGTGTTGTTTTTAGGTCATATGATCAAGCCTTCCATCATTAGGAAACCAAAAGTAAAATGAACCAATGAAAAGTTTTATAAACAAGTCACATGACCTGTTATGCGGCATAGGGTATAAAATGCGGAGAAAATACGTTGGCACGTGAGGCGGCGTCAGTAGCGGACCGATGTGCGAATAGGCCGAAGGCAACACAACGCGCCAAGATCCGGATGGCACCGAGGTGGTGTCCAGCAAGTTGCAGCACTGGTGTGGCCATCCTACAATGCTGAAAGTCGGCGTGGGGCGCCCCGTTGGCCTGTGAGTTTGCGTCAGTAGCGGACCGATGTGCGAATAGGCCGAAGGCAGCACAACGCGCCAAGATCCGGATGGCACCGAGGTGGTGTCTAGTAAGTTGCCGCACTGGTGTGGCCATCCTACAATGCTGGAAGTCGGCGTGGGGCGCCCCGTTGGCCTGTGAGATGGCGTCAGTAGCGGACCGATTTGCGAATGGGGCCAAAGGCAGCGCAACAATATTTTCGGAATAGAAGACACCACAAGGCGCTGAGATGCCAAGATCCGGATGGCACCGAGGTGGTGTGTAGCAAGTTGTGGCACTGGTGTGGCCATCCTACAATGGTAAAAGTCGGCATGGGGCGCCCTGTTGGCCTGTGAGATGGTGTCAGTAGCGGACTGATGTGCGAATGGGGCCAGAGGCAGCGCAACAATATTTTCTGACTGACACCACAAGGCGCTGAGATGCCAAGATCCGGATGGCACCGAGGTGATGTCTAGGAAGTTGCTGTACTGGTGTGGCCATCCTACAATGGTAAAAGTCGGCGTGGGGCGCCCTGTTGGCCTGTGAGATGGTGTCAGTTGCGGACCGATGTGCGAATGGGGCCAAAGGCAGCGCAACAATATTTTCTGTATGGAAGATACCACTAGGTGTTGAGATGCCAAGATCCGGATGGCACCGAGGTGATGTCTAGCAAGTTGCTGTACTGGTGTGGTCATCCTACAATGCTGAAACTCGGCGTGGGGCGCCCCATTAGCCTGTGAGATGGCGTCAGTAGCGGACCGATGTGTGAATAGGCCGGAACCAGCACAAGGCGCCAAGATCCGGATGTCACCGTGGTGGTTTCATAGTTGAGAGGCACTTCATCTGCAGTGGGGCGCCGAGATCCGGATGGCACCGCGGTGATGTCTAGCAAGTTGCTGTACTGGTGTGGTCATCCTACAATGCTGAAACTCGGCGTGGGGCGCCCCATTAGTCTGTGAGATGGCGTCAGTAGCGGACCGATGTGCGAATAGGCCGAAGGCAGCACAACGCGCCAAGATCCGGATGTCACCGTGGTGGTTTCATAGTTGAGAGGCACTTCATCTGCAGTGGGGCGCCGAGATCCGGATGGCACCGAGGTGGTGTCTAGTAAGGTGCACTGGTGTGGTCATCCTACAATGCTGAAACTCGGCGTGGGGCGCCCCATTAGCCTGTGAGATGGCGTCAGTAGCGGACCGATGTGCGAATGGGGCCAAAGGCAGCGCAACAATGTTTTCTGAATAAAATACACCACAAGGCGCTGAGATGCCAAGATCCGGATGGCACCGAGGTGGTGTCTAGCAAGTTGTGGCACTGGTGTGGCCATCCTACAATGGTAAAAGTCGGCGTGGGGCGCCCTGTTGGCCTGTGAGATGGTGTCAGTTGCGGACCGATGTGCGAATGGGGCCAAAGGCAGCGCAACAATATTTCCTGAATAGAAGACACCACTAGGCGCTGAGATGCCAAGATCTGGATGGCACCGAGGTGGTGTCTAGCAAGTTGCTGTACTGGTGTGGCCATCCTACAATGTTGAAAGTTGGCGTGGGGCGCCCCGTTGGCCTGTGAGATGGCGTCAGTAGCGGACCGATGTGCGAATGGGGCCAAAGGCAGCGCAACAATAGTTTCTGACTGACACCACAAGGCGCTGAGATGCCAAGATCCGGATGGCAACGAGGTGATGTCTAGCAAGTTGCTGTACTGGTGTGGCCATCCTACAATGGTAAAAGTCGGCGTGGGGCGCCCTGTTGGCCTGTGAGATGGTGTCAGTTGCGGACCGATGTGCGAATGGGGCCAAAGGCAGCGCAACAATATTTTCTGTATGGAAGATACCACTAGGCGTTGAGATGCCAAGATCCGGATGGCACCGAGGTGATGTCTAGCAAGTTGCTGTACTGGTGTGGTCATCCTACAATGCTGAAACTCGGCATGGGGCGCCCCATTAGCCTGTGAGATGGCGTCAGTAGCGGACCGATGTGTGAATAGGCCGGAACCAGCACAAGGCGCCAAGATCCGGATGTCACCGTGGTGGTTTCATAGTTGAGAGGCACTTCATCTGCAGTGGGGCGCCGAGATCCGGATGGCACCGAGGTGATGTCTAGCAAGTTGCTGTACTGGTGTGGTCATCCTACAATGCTGAAACTCGGCGTGGGGCGCCCCATTAGCCTGTGAGATGGCGTCAGTAGCGGACCGATGTGTGAATGGGGCAAAGGTAGCGCAAGAATATTTTCTGAAGAGGAGACACCACAAGGCGCTGAGATTCGGTTACCACCGAGGTGATGTCTAGCAAGTTGCCGCACTGGTGTGGCCATCCTACAATACTGCTCCGAATAACAGCGTGGGGTGCCCGAAGGGGGGGGGGAGGCGGCGTGAACGGGCCTTCCTAGGTGGAGGCTCGTCTGCTGTAGTGGGGCGCCCCTTTACCGTTTCAGTTGCCATTCAGCTGAGTTTCGGCTGCTCTTGATGCTACAGCGACAGGCGGCTGCAACAGGACTCTCAAAATGGCGGCCTGTTCTTTGGATTTGGGCCTGGTCCACTAAAATGGCCCTGGGACACCTTAGAACTCGGACGCTCGATTTTTTTTTCCTTTCCTGTACATGCAAAAAAAGGTAAATGCCCGGTACGTTACACGCTTCATCTGCCACGATGAACTCTCCAGAGGAACCGAAAAAAAATATAGTTATGGTAACTATACCATGCATCGTCATATGGAGAGGTGGCACCAATTAATTATAGTGCTGCATAAAAGAGAGATTTGGAGGAGAACCCCTGACCTGCTAGTACATTCATCAAAGAAGTGGCACTGACAGCATCAGAGGCAAGGGAAACGGTCCTAAATATTTAGAAGAACTTTGGAAAGATTAAAATGACATGTTTAGATTGTGGCAAATTAATTTCATCTGGACAGATGAGTGTTACTCTAATAAATACAGCATATGAACATCATCATAGTCGATGGTTGGTAGAGACATTTTGACTATATCCTGGACCTGCCCGTCCTCGCCCAAAATGGCGCCGGAATAAATGGGACTCGTAACTCCTTGTTGTGTACTGGTTGCAGAACCTTGAAATCACGAGATACGTATGCAGTTTTGAAGCACATGGCGGGCGGGGACGAGAATTGATTGAATATTTCGACATCCCTATTGATATTAAGTTCTGATGTGTTATTGATTACTGTACTATTGAAAGTTCGAATTAACGTCACCCATGGTACTTGCCCGCAAATGTATATCTAGATAATTTTATTGTAACTGGCCCTGTCGTATTTTAATTATAAAATGTACGTCCACCGATTCCGTAACTGTTAGACACCTTAGTTCTTGCAACCTAATGGCCCGCCCGTTACATTCCTCTACAGTGTAAATGTCTACTCATCATATACGATTACAGTTTGCTCCGTGGCCGGCCCACGTGGTTATAGGCTCGTATTTGTATAATGAAATTTTCACAATAAAGGTTTTTAAAAGAAAACATGGTAGTAGTATATACATTGGTAAAGTTTTTAATAATAGTCACTGTTTTAGAATCATTAAAAGGCAAGTGAAATAAAGCAGACCAATTACATGAAGGGTAAAAGGTATAATACGAAGGAACGCAGTAAAGATAAATGGTCAAGGGCTGTTGTGTTTTCTATTCCTGCAACATAAAGTGATCGATAAGAATCTCATATTCAGGCGTATCGGCGACTAAGACAGCAGGTCGACCCTCTTTTGCTCAACGGCTCCGTCATGGGACGAAGAAACGCTCTTTTTCTCGAAAAAAGAATATATTTTACTTGCAGGACAGTTGTAAATTTTCGGGGAAAGTACATTAGCCTGGAACATTATAACATATATTTAAGAAAAAATAATGTTCGGAAGTAATAAAAAGCGTAATTTTTAGGTCATATGACCAAGCCTTTCATCATTAGAATAAGAAAAGTAAAATGAACCAATGAAAAGTTTTATTAACAAGTCACATGACTTGTTATGCTTACGTTACGCGCTGCGCGCCCCGGATGACTTCCGGATGCGCTAACGCGGCGCGTCATATGACGCATTACGCGACAACGCAGGTCCAGAATATAGTCAAAATGTCTCCACCAACCAGCGGTCGGAACACAACCCCTTTCAGCAGGCTAATTAGTTCTGTTAAATGACAACAGAAGGGACAGGCAACAAGAACCATTAGTCAAAGAGGGGAGGGCTAGTTCTTCTCTACCGGGTTACATTGGGGCGCTACCGGAACTGATCGAATTGGTAGTCTACAGTGTTTCTGGATGTTTCAGACTGAAGCTGGGGTTAGCATGAGAGCAGCACCATTTCGTAGCTCCGTCGTGGCCATTCCGCAACCAATCATGGCAGCCGCTCTTTATCGTTATTTTGGGCGGGGTGGGTGGCGGAGCCGAGCTGTTTTGCAGCCATCATTGTGTGGAGTTCAGTTCATTTCACTAGTTTTGTATTTGTCATGAGGGGTTGTTCCTAATGTTTCTATTTTAGCGAGGTCAAAAAGAGATCCCATTAGTGGCCTACTGATTTTGCTCGATTCCTTTTCTTTCTTTTTTTACACGATTTTTCGTTATCTGCAAAGACTAAACAGAGTATTGCGACTCTGTGTTTGTTTGTAAATAGAGAATGAACCAAAGAGAACCAATTCTAAAACAGTAAATACTTGGATAACAATCATTCAAATGGAGAGAGAAGCAGGCACGACGTATTACAACGGGGGCAAAGGCCTGCGTTAACTACCCTTCACTATGTGCAAAGAGAGAGTACTCCTAATAGAAATGAGGGGGGGGGGCACCATTCAAAGCAGATCAGTGTGCATAAACACGAAAATGTTTTCACTTACCACGTACTTGACATTCGACAGCTTATGATATTTGCTATTAAAAAACCATTGAAATTCACTGAAAAAACCATAGGTTATAGACCATATATAGTTAGGAATTAGCATTTACAAAACCTTGAAAATTCACTGAAAAAACCATAGGTTATAGACCATATATAGTTAGGAATTAGCATTTAAAAAACCTTATTTTACTCACACAAAACCATTGAAATTCCATATATAGTTAGTTGCACTAACTATATATCGCGCACCCGCAATCCACTGCTGATGATGTCACATATTACATCATTCATGACATGGTCAGTGACATCACTGATGACATCACTGATGAGATCTCAAATGACATCACTGATGACATCACTGATGACATCTCATTTGACATCAATGACCACATCACTGATGATATCATTCATGTGACAATACAATGCATCTCCTCACAGTTTAATATAACCTCTGTTTCACCCAGTGTTAAATACAGAGTATAATTTTTGAAACCATTGACACACCAATACTAGTTACTACATATGTACTCACTGATTCCTACGTCTACACACACATTCACTCATTCACCCATACAATCATTCATACATACAATCACTCATCTTTACAACACTATCATATGCACTCATACACCTATACAGACACTCACACTCTGCCACTCATCCATGGAGTTACTCACACACCTAGTCAGTCCTGTAAAGAATCAATCACACTTCCATTTTCTTGTCTATACAGTTAAACATAGAGCACCTTACATTTTCAAACATATACTAACACATACTTACCTTGTTATACAATCATTGATATAAGTACACATTGATCTGCACAGAGTCACACACCTCCCAGCCAGCCACACACACACTCAGTCTCCCATACAAATACTTGGACAATCAATCAGTAACCCATATAGTTAATCATATAGCTACTGATCAACACATGCAGCAGTTTACAGAACAACAGACATAATGATGCACAAATTAAGACACTTTAGTCACTAACCCATGCACTCAGTGAGACACATTTAATCACTCACTCATACATTCAGTCATGCACCTACTAAATCCTTTGTCCAGACACTTATACTTCCACTCATTCTTCAATATGTAAGACACATTTTAACTTTACAGAAACATACAGTCACTGGATGTTGTCATCAGTGATGTCATCAGTGATGTCATTTGAGATGTCATCAGTGATGTCATCAGTGATGTCACTGACCATGTCATGAATGATGTAATATGTGACATCATCAGCAGTGGATTGCGGGTGCGCGATATATAGTTAGTGCAACTAACTATATATGGAATTTCAATGGTTTTGTGTGAGTAAAATAAGGTTTTTTAAATGCTAATTCCTAACTATATATGGTCTATAACCTATGGTTTTTTCAGTGAATATATATATCTGTCCTTATTATTCCTTCCCTCTTTTAAGGTCAATTTGTATAGATTCCCACTCAATGAAAAGTACCTTTAAATCCACAGACTTCAGTTCACGATATCAAAATGTAGCTCCTATGTCATAGGAGATGACCTCGATAGTCCACTGTTACGGGGTGGCCCCGCCCGCATCCTCCTGCCTCTGACGGGCAGCAGACGGGCTGGCTCTTGGCCCGCGCTTCGCACCACAGGGGGTGAGGCAGTGCTTTATGCATGTTGATGACCCCTACCCCTTTTTTGTGGTATCAGGAAGGTGGAGCGTTGCTCCCTGGGATTTGTTGTCCTCCCCAGGGTGTTGTTGCATGTAGGGTGGGCGGGTATCAATGCGGCCACCAACAGTGATTTTCCTACTCTGGGACAGCTGTCCCACCAGAGTGTTTGGACAAAGAAAGGTGTCCCCAGCACCAACCAGATGGAAACACCGTCCAAGTATATCAATGACTATAACCCTGGCATTCTCAAAATGTGCAATGCAAACATGAATATACAATTTGTTGCTTGTTGCGTCATTTTGTATATTACAAAATCAGAGAAGACAGAGTTGAAGGTGATGTGGAAGGAGATTTCTGTAGAAAAGACTCTAACTAAAAAATTGTAAAGCTTCAGCTTGAAAATGCTTTTTCCATAGGGAGATCAGGTCATGTGAGTGCTGGGACAAGTTGAGTTCGGCCAGTTTGTTCTCGAAGTCAAGAGGAATTTTTGGGGTACGTCTAGGCTTAGTAGGTACATGAAATAGAATGCTCAAGTCTTTCCCATAAATTCTGTACCTAACATAGTTCAACCCAGCAAGTATAGACACAGTGAAATAAAATATGTTGGATATGTACAATCCAAGAAGGAGTCAAAATCTAGAAAAATATTTGCCTTTATGAAGTACTTGAACACTACAGATACAGAAGCAGTGTGAAAGAAAACATAGATGAAGGAAAATTTGCAGTAGTTGGTTGTGATGGTTGTTTGGTGAGACACACACAATGAAATCTAATTAACTACAGAAAAGTTAGGGGTCGATTAGGATGGCGGCCGGAAAACCAGTCTGACCGCCGTGGTAGCAGAAATTAATCGTCCGCATGTACCGCTGCAAAACCGACGGCCAGAATAGGATGACCACCAGAAAAATGTGACCGTGGCGGAAGGATTCCAGGAAAGACTGCCGGGAGCGGGCAGAGCAGCTGAAAATCCGTCGGCAGTGATCGGATTTGCTGTGGAAAGACCTGAAACTGCCGCCCCCGTCCTGCGCATTGACTGCACGGTAAATTAGAATACCAATGAGGTGACAGCGGAATGATCCGCTGTTTTAGATCGCCGAGATCGCTACTACTTATGAATGAGCGAGCCGGTGGAAGGGCTTTTGCAGTCCGACCGCCGCAGTCGATCCGGAACAGCAATGCCGGTCGACAAAAAACACACAACAGGCTACCAAGTGTGGCCATTAACCTGACTCAGCCTCAAAAAACACCTAACACACCCCTGTTAGAGCTGGGGATATTTGGTTGGCAGAGGTAGGTATCTTTGACCAAATAGGGACCCTTGCTTCTAGTCAGGGAAAGGGGATTACACTCCTGTACAAGCAGACAGGCTTATCTCAGAGGCAGTGTGTTAAGCATTTGTGAACACATACAGTTATACAGTTAAAACAAAACAGATGGACACCACACAGGTTTTATGAAAATACGTATTCTTTATATGGGCTTAACACAAGACTACAAATGACTCAAAATAGACATAAAGGCGGTAGAAGTAACTTAGTTCAAGTTGATGACACGTTTCTCACGAAAGTACCTGGATGCGTAACACAAAACAAACAAAAGGTTCGCAGGGAGGGTGATGTGTTGGTTCCTTGCTTCGATGGAGGCGATGCATCGTTCCTCAATGCTTGCGCAGAGTAGGGGATGCTTCTTGTTTCTTACTGGAGAGGAGATGATGCGTTAATTCTCGTACTGCATTCCAGTTACGATGCAGCAAGATGGCACCTCGATGTAATGCGACAATCCGGTGCGATGCGATAAAATGGTGCTCGTGATGCAATGCAATGACGTGAAGACGATGCGTGCACACCCGACGGCATGCGGCAAACTCTGTAACTTTGGAGCCGTGACAGGCCTTGCGACACGCTTCTCTGATGATGCGATGGCGACCCTTGCGGTGGCGACACGCTTCTCCGGTGATGCGATGGCAAAGAGCTGTGATGAAGACATGCTTCTCTGTAGATGTGGCGGCGGCCTCTGAGGCAGTTATACGCTTCTCCGGAGATGCAACGGCAACAGCTGCAATGGTGACACGCTTCTTCTCATTCAGTTGTGCTTCCAGCTCCCAGCGACACTCAGGCTTCTGCAGACGGAATTCAAAGCAAGGAAATTAGGGCGGAGCTGGTGGTGAAGTCTTGGAGCCCTAAGAAATCAGCAGGAGGTAAGCACAATTTCAAGCCCTTGGAGAAATATTCTGCAAGATGATGAAAGTTCCTTAAAAGTTCCTTCCCCTTTCCTTGGCAATGAAGACACCACTGCAGGCCAACCCAGCAAACAGCACACTGGCAGAGGGGCAGTCCAAACTCCTGCAGCTTCCTTGGTTCTTCTCCTTGGCAAAGGTTTGTCTTGTTGTTCCAGAAGTGATCTAATGTCGTGGCATCTGGGCCCCCATATTTATACTACTACTCTCTTTGTTCTCTGCAGGCAGAGGGTCCTGTACCTAGTTTAAATTAGTTCTGGGTGTATTCTGCCAGTGCACACCTTCGTCCTTTGTCAGTGTGGGCCAGGCTCCTCAGACACACTGCACAGGTGGTGAAGCCAGCATTGTAGAAGGCAGGCACAGTCCTATTCAGGCCCAGGTGCTTCCCTCCCACCACTCTACATGCAGATAGGTCTATTCAGACCTGTGCTTACTCACTCTGTCTACTGGACCCCCCCAGCCCCTGTCACTCACAAAACCAGAGATACCTTACACAAGCTAGCAGAGATAGGTTGGATTAGGCAAGAAAATACCTACTTTCTAAAAGTGGTATTTTCAAACACAAAATGTTAAAACTAACTTCACTAAAAGATGTATTTTATCATTCAGGCATACTAAATTTGTTTTTCTACCATTTTCCCTGGGTCAGTTAGGATTATCAGATGTTATAATCAAACAGCCCATTCTGGTCTATGGGGGGACAGGTAGCCTTGCAATAGTGAAAAACAAAATAAGCTGTAATTCACTATCAGGTAATGCCACACACAGCAGGGCATGACCTACCTTTTACAGACAATGTACCCTGCCTTTGGGCCTACCTTAGGGGTGTCTGATATGTAGAAAAGGGAAAGTTTCGGGACTGGTGAGTGGGTGCACTTACCAGCTTGACATGGCAGTACTAGACTGCACATAGGCTCTGCAATGGCAGGCCTGAGACAAACTTTACAAGCTGTTTCTGTGGGTGGCACAATCAGTGCTGCAAGCTCACGAGCAGCATTTGATCTACAGGCCCTGGGCACACATGGGGCCCTGTACTAGGGTCTGGCAAGTAAATTAAATAATCTAAACATGGAGTCACTAATCCATTGCATCAATTTAACATAGGGAGCACTTGCACTGTGGCACTGAATAGCAGTGGCACAGTGCCCAAAGTGTCTAACCAGTAAAAATATATCAAAAACAGAGGAGACAACAGCAAAAAAAAGAAGAGAAACTCACGCTAATGGTACCAGGTCTAACACGAGTCCCCTTCAGCTGAAATGTGGGGAGAACTACCTTTCCCTTTGGAAGTTTTCTTCACTAAGGAGGAAAAATCTGGACAGACCCTCTGTGCTGGCGTGTTCTGGCATGTTCTGTACCAGGGCGGTGTCCCACCATGAAGCCCTTGCCCTGTAAGGATATGGGCTGCCTCAACAACTTTGGGTTCTCACCCCTCATCTGCATCAACCATCTGAAGGGCCTGTGGTCTGTCTGAACCCGGAAGTGAGTCCCTAACAGGTATGGTTTCAACTTCTTCAGTGCTCAGACCACAGCAAATGGCTCAATTGCATTCCAACTCTGTTCCTGTGAAAGTAACCTCCTACTGATGAAGGCTGCAGGTTGGTCTAGGCCCCCTCATTAATCTGTGAAAGAACAGCCCCCTCACCATGCTCAGAAGCATCTGTTTGGACAATAAATTCCTTTGAGAAGTTGGGCGCCTGTTGCACGGGTGCTGTGCACATGGCAGTCTTAAGGAAGTTAAAAGCACCCGACGGCTTTGACATTGTACTGCGAAGAAAATTTGTTAATAATGAATTCAGCAAAATCAAAGGTGATGATAGTAACTAGTCAAAGGACCAGGAAAGGTTTCTGGAATATAGTGGGAAAAACCCATCGAAGTAGTGACCACTTGGTGTCTGGCTGGACCATAGAGGGTGATTAGCTGCGCACATCACCATACATCAGGGGGCGGCAAATGCCCTGGAGGGAGCTTTCTGCAAAGTAAGGAAATCAATGGGCACACCCGACTTGGTCCCCCTACTTAAGGTAATTGAGTCAAAATGTTTACCAACAGTAGTCTACGGGGCAATGGTCTTTAGAAATACGTTGGCAGACTGGCTGAATAGGGCACAGTCATCCAGTTACCACAGAGTGTTCTCGCTACCAAACTCCACATCGCAGGCTCAAATCCACATGGAATTCAAGCTAACATCACCGCAGTGGCTGCTAAAAGCTAAGTTTGCAGCCTACTCTTTAAAAACCAAGCAGACCCAGGGGAACACTTTAAAGAGACACATGGTCACTAATAAAAAACCTGGCAACAAAATGGAACAAGTTCCAAACGCATTGTGTTGAAATATTAGAGGCACAAGAAATCTGGGCAATCTCTCTACCAACAGCTACTGCGACAAAACTATTAATAAAGCAAGCAAAATTATTGTTGGTGCCACGCAACTCATTTGCAGTAAGAAAACTTAAGTTATGGCAGCTGGGCATCAACAATCTACAATAGTGGGACACTGCCTTACTATCTTTCGACGCCCCTCAAGCCAAGTCTGTAGCTCCAACCAATGAGGCTACACTTCGGAAGGTTACATAGTATTGCTTCTGTGGCAATGGGGAAGAATCACTAATCCACATTTTGTTCATGTCCAAGGAATTGATCCCTTTAAGAAAATTTTGGATATGCCCCATTTGGCACATCATTTATGTTCGGACTTGACAAGATGCATTGAGAGAGTGCATGAGAGGAGATTTGGTGCAAATGGCTGCACATTTTATTACATTTATGACAGCTGCACTAACCAAGATGAAACCCAAACATATCCCTCAATTGTAATGTTGCCTGCACACCAAACCTGGGCACTTTTCTAAACTACTGAGATTGTATGTATTTTATGATGAATAGGACAACAAATTGCTGGTAAGGCAATACCAGTTTAGAACTATATAGTGTTTTAAGTGTAATCAATTGCAATGATTTTAAGTAATTATGTAATAAAATGTACTTATCTGGGTTGTGAGTTGAGTGGGGTGTTAGCCCTGCTCAAACAATAGCCACAATCCCTCAGGCAAACCAGTGATACACCTTAGGTGGATCGATGAACAGGTAATTCCAAGTCTTCTCTCCTGAGTTCTTTTTAGCCTGAGTCCCAAGTTTTGGAGTTTGACTATCTGGACACCTCTACTACCACTTCCAAAGGTCCCGGACTACAGAGGCACCATTTTAAGGGTTGGGACTCACTCAGGCTGGGTCCAGGTGTGGGGTCAAGATGGTTGGAGGATGTTCTGTTTCTAGGGCTCTGTAAGGAGGCCATTCAACTAGCCCTTGGAGTCACCCTGGTAGCCCTGGGTTCAAGAGGTGGAAAATTGTTCAAACAGCTGTTCTGTTCCTAGGGCTCTGATCAGGAGGCCAGTCAACTAGCCTCTGGAGTCACCCTGGTAGTCCTGGGTTCAAGAGGTGGAACAGTGTTCAAGTAGCATGGCAGGCCTCTGAGGGTTCAAGGCAGGTTTTAGATAGCAGAGTGGCCATTCCAGGTGAGCAAATCAGTCTTCTGAAGTACACAGTGGGCCACAGAAGCAGGCACTTCTCTGAGAGTCCTTCAATAGATCCAGAAAGTAAATTGAAGAGTGGGTATGAGTGTACTCTTTTTATTTGTAAACAACTAGAGAGTGAGGAAATTGAACGGGACCATGTCCTTTTCCCCCCAATTATGCAAAAAACAAAGTGGACAAGTCCCTAGTAGGTTATAGTCATCGTTAGTGGCCTGTACCCTTATAGAAGGGAGCGCAGACAACCAGTGGTTGTTTTAGAAGACCCCTCCCCCACCTACCTATTAGGTGGCATGCTTCATCATCGGAGTCCATGCTGGATTGCTGAATGCAATCCAGCTGTGCTTCAACGCCTGGTTGTTGTGATAATGTGAAGTGCTATGTGAAATGTGACTAAATGATAAAAATGCCCCTAAGAAATGCCCTTGTAATACGTTTTAATGAAAGGGTCTTAGGACATGAATAAAAACTTTGGGGCACATTATGATGGAGGATTTTCCACATCCTCCGGGCCGGCGGAATCCACCGCCGGCCCAGAGGATGCGGAAAATCCTCTTCGGACCCACCAAAGACCCACCGCCAAATTAGGATGGCTGGTGGGTCCTGGTTTAAGTCCGCTGCTTTTACGCAGCGGTTGGCTTACAACCGCGGCGGAAAAGGCCTAATATGGTGGCGGTGTCTCTCAGACACCGCCAGCCATATTAGGATGTCTGAATTTCAATGCCTTTACACGGCGGCATGTCCGCCGTGCAAAGGCATACGGATTCTTGTTTGGGGCCCGTTGCGGGCCCCCAGGGGTGAACGGGGGGTGGGGGGTGCACATGGGGGGTACCTAGAGTACCCCCCTGCATTTGCGTGCACAGAGCGGCAGGCACCGCGCGGTGCCTGACGCTTTGTGCATGCAAATGCACAGCTTTCATTTTAACATTGTGGCGGGTGCTGCTTCAAGCAGCACCCGCCGCAATGTTAAAAATAGAGGATGTGACCGCCAGGGTGGCAGTTACATCCTAATTGCACAGGAGGGAACGCCGCAGCACATGCGGATGTTCCCTCCTACTCAGGGCTCACGGACGGACGCAAGTCCGTCCGCGATCCTAATAGGCACCATAGTCAGGATATTTTTGAGGTGAAAAGATGTGCGTCAATATCCCTTCAAAGTGTAGGTCAACTAGTTTCAGCCTTCTGCATTATTTGTGAGGCTTTTGTCAGGACCAAGAGTGTGATCGTAGCCAAAAAACTAGGCGGCCACTCCAGGTGTACTGATCAGCGCACTTCCTAAACTGCGCTATGAGTGTGGTGGGATTGTTTACTTACAGATCCTTTGCGGTGAGTATTGTAACTCAGCGTTATGCGGACCAACTGATCCTGTCTATGTTTATGTATATTTAGCAATCTATGTTTGCCACTTTTAAATTTTGTTCAGAGAAACTGTGATATAGAGATATTTTCTTTGTTTTTGCACTTTACAATGCCTCCTTTTTTATATTAGGATCAGTTTAATTATTCATATATGACGACTCTCCTGATTATTTTGAAAAAAATGTGCATTTACAATCACTGTAATAGTTAATATTGATCCATATAACTGGTGACTCCTAGGATATTTTTATAAATGTAATTCCATTTGAGAGTACTCTGATTGATCGGGGTATGGGATGCCACTTCAAGTCAAGCATCAGATTGAGATACACCGCATGTGCCATATGTTAAGTATGTGGATTGGTGTTCATTAGTGTCCACTGCGGGGACTGAGCAATGCATGCTTTTTCCTTGATATTAAAACCTGAGGACTCTGGAAAATATCAGGGATTTATGGTGATTGGGTCCAATATGAAATGTTGAATTGTATTTTTATCTTTATATGGCCATTTGCCTTTCTTTTTCAAACGTTTGAGCACAGGCATGGCTCAAGCATGATATCTTGCTTTAAATATCTATAAGAGAATTGAGGTGAATGGATGCACTGTGTATAGAGCAGTATAAAGGATTTTCAACATCTGATTGAAATTAAAAGTTGTTCACCTTTCTCATATGTATGAGATATCTCTCCACGTCCACTTATATGTTGCTGATCACAATTACCCCATACCAAGGGTGGCCTGATGCTCCCCATGCCGCGCTAGTTCTTAGTTAGGCACTCATTGATTGGCTGATGAACGCTCAAACTTCAATGCGAAACCCTATGTATGGTACCTGCTCCTTGCCTCTTCTGTAGTTTCTGTCCCACAGTCCTCTCTTGTTGATTGGTTTGGCACACTCAGAATACATCTCCTTGTGAGAACGACCCTTATTAGCCTAAATTGTCTTTTTTAAATTTCCTGCAAAATTTACATAAAATGGTCTTTCCATGGCTAGAAGTTCCTCAAATTTCCCTAAGATGTTGTGTATCTAACATGCTGTAGTTTAAGGTGCCTTTACAAAACCAATACATAATTTAACTCACCAAAATGTAATACTGACAGCCTACAGTCAGATATTTTTCACTCATTTAAGCTATTTTATTTAAGCCTGATTTCCCTTAAACCCCATTGCTTTTCTGGTTCCCCCGAAATGTCAATGTCACTCGCTCTCCATGTAGAAACATTGCGCTCTAATTTGCCTTTAAGCCTTATTCTCCCCAAAACTCCCCTTCTGAATATATGAATATTCACCTTTACCCATGAGATTCATTTTCAAGCCAATAATAACTATCTGAAAAAGGGCAGTTCATGGCACTGCTTAAAAGTTTACCTGCCATCAAATTCACTCAAGGAACACCCTAGCACTCAATTGCAGAGTTAAAATGGATGCAGGAGCAAAGCGTTGCATTTCATTTTATTCAGACTCTGAAGATCCTCCATCATGTCCTGTTTGGGGAATACAAACTTGCTGGCCAAAAGGCTGGCAGGCATGCCCTATTCATTTAAGGTAAGCTGTAGATGTACTGCCTAAGAACATCCAGTTAGTTCCTGCACTTAGAAGTGCAATCCAATATGTCCACACACAGGGAACATTTAGCACTTTCTGAGCAATAGTGACCATAAACCAAAATCAGCGTAAATTCTAAGGTTGTGGTCTACTTCAACAGTACCAAGTTTAGATTACTGCATTCCTAACCACCAAAATACTCCTGCATGTTAATATCAACCACTATTTCAGCATGTTTACTTGAACAGGACAAACGTCAACCTCTTGCTGTTACTCTACTTAGCAATGAAAGCTCAAGAAGAATGTGTCATTTCAATAATTCAAGTATGCTTTGAGAGAGGCCATGGGCTGTTTCCATGAGGCACAGGGTCAGACTGATTTGCATATAGCCATGTCTGAACTGGGGTGGCAGAGTGGGCTAAAGAACGGTGATGGATCAAACCCATATCTTTTGACTGGGTGTGAGTGTTTGATTGGTTCAGATGCTCCGTCCATCACCACCCCCTTTTGTACCACTTTGGCCGCCATAAGTGTGGCAGGGTATGCTCAGACGTGAGTCCCTTGCTCACTTTGCCACTGGATTCAAGCAAGCCGGGCTGAAGACGGCTGGAATGCCAGAAACCGGTCCTCGGAAGCTTGTTTCCGGTCCAGGGAAGGCATGGCTTGGCAGTTCGGGCTGGACTGTTCCCATGAGGCACCGGGTCAGACTGATTTGCATATAGCCATGTCTGAACTGGGGTGGCAGAGTGGGCTAAAGAACGGTGATGGATCAAATCCAGATCTTTTGACTGGGTGTGAGTGTTTGATTGGTTCAGATGCTCCGTCCATCACCACCCCCTTTTGTACCACTTTGGCCACCATAACTGTGGCAGGGTATGCTCAGACGTGAGTCCCTTGCTCACTTTGCCACTGGATTCAAGCAAGCCGGGCTGAAGACGGCTGGAATGCCAGAAACAGGTCCTCGGAAGCTTGTTTCCAGTCCAGGGAAGGCATGGCTTGGCAGTTTGGGCTGGACTGTTCCCATGAGGCACAGGGTCAGACTGATTTGCATATAGCCATGTCTGATCTGGGGTGGCAGAGTGGGCTAAAGAACGGTGATAGATCAAACCCAGATTTTTTGACTGGGTGTGAGTGTTTGATTGGTTCAGATGCTCCGTCCATCACCACCCCCTTTTGTACCACTTTGGCCGCCATAAGTGTGGCAGGGTATGCTCAGACGTGAGTCCCTTGCTCACTTTGCCACTGGATTCAAGCAAGCCGGGCTGAAGACGGCTGGAATGCCAGAAACCGGTCCTCGGAAGCTTGTTTCCGGTCCAGGGAAGGCATGGCTTGGCAGTTCGGGCTGGACTGTTCCCATGAGGCACAGGGTCAGACTGATTTGCATATAGCCATGTCTGAACTGGGGTGGCAGAGTGGGCTAAAGAACGGTGATGGATCAAACCCAGATCTTTTGACTGGGTGTGAGTGTTTGATTGGTTCAGATGCTCCGTCCATCACCACCCCCTTTTGTACCACTTTGGCCGCCATAAGTGTGGCAGGGTATGCTCAGACGTGAGTCCCTTGCTCACTTTGCCACTGGATTCAAGCAAGACGGGCTGAAGACGCTGGAATGCCAGAAACCGGTCCTCGGAAGCTTGTTTCTAGTACAGGGAAGGCATGGCTTGGCAGTTCGGGATGGACTGTTCCCATGAGGCACAAGGTCAGACTGATTTGCATATAGCCATGTCTGAACTGGGGTCGCAGAGTGGGCTAAAGAACGGTGATGGATCAAACCCAGATCTGTTGACTGGGTGTGAGTGTTTGTTTGGTTCAGATGCTCCGTCCATCATCACCCCTTTTTGAACCACTTTGGCCGCCATAAGTGTGGCAGGGTATGCTCAGACGTGAGTCCCTTGCTCACTTTGCCACTGGATTCAAGCAAGCCGGGCTGAAGACGGCTGGAATGCCAGAAACCAGTCCTCGGAAGCTGGATTCCGGTCCAGGGAAGTCATGGCTTGGCAGTTCGGGCTGGACTGTTCCCATGAGGCACTGGGTGAGACTGATTTGCATATAGCCATGTCTGAACTGGGGTGGCAGAGTGGGCTAAAGAACGGTGATGGATCAAACCCAGATCTTTTGACTGGGTGTGAGTGTTTGATTGGTTCAGATGCTCCGTCCATCATCACCCCTTTTTGAACCACTTTGGTTGCCATAAGTGTGGCAGGGTATGCTCAGACGTGAGTCCCTTGCTCACTTTGCCACTGGATTCAAGCAAGCCGGGCTGAAGACGGCTGGAATGCCAGAAACCAGTCCTCGGAAGCTGGATTCCGGTCCAGGAAAATGATGGCTTGGCAGTTCGGGCTGGACTGTTCCCATGAGGCACTGGGTCAGACTGATTTTCATATAGCCATGTCTGAACTGGGGTGGCAGAGTGGGCTAAAGAACGGTGATGGATCAAACCCAGATCTTTTGACTGGGTGTGAGTGTTTGATTGGTTCAGATGCTCCGTCCATCACCACCCCCTTTTGTACCACTTTGGCCGCCATAAGTGTGGCAGGGTATGCTCAGACGTGAGTCCCTTGCTCACTTTGCCACTGGATTCAAGCAAGTGGGGCTGAAGACGGCTGGAATGCCAGAAACCGGTCCTTGGAAGCTTGTTTCCGGTCCAGGGAAGGCATGGCTTGGCAGTTCGGGCTGGACTGTTCCCATGAGGCACAGGGTCAGACTGATTTGCATATAGCCATGTCTGAACTGGGGTGGCAGAGTGGACTAAAGAACGTGATGGATCAAACCCAGATCTTTTGACTGGGTGTGAGTGTTTGATTGGTTCAGATGCTCCGTCCATCACCACCCCCTTTTGTACCACTTTGGCCACCATAAGTGTGGCAGGGTATGCTCAGACGTGAGTCCCTTGCTCACTTTGCCACTGGATTCAAGCAAGCCGGGCTGAAGACAGCTGGAATGCCAGAAACCGGTCCTCGGAAGCTTTTTACCGGTCCAGGGAAGGCATGGCTTGGCAGTTCGGGCTGGACTGTTCCCATGAGGCACAGGGTCAGACTGATTTGCATATAGCCATGTCTGAACTGGGGTTGCAGAGTGGGCTAAAGAACGGTGATGGATCAAACCCAGATCTTTTGACTGGGTGTGAGTGTTTGATTGGTTCAGATGCTCCGTCCATCACCACCACCTTTTGTACCACTTTGGCCGCCATAAGTGTGGCAGGGTATGCTCAGACATGAGTCCCTTGCTCACTTTGCCACTGGATTCAAGCAAGCCGGGCTGAAGACGGCTGGAATGCCAGAAACCAGTCCTCGGAAGCTTGTTTCCGGTCCAGGGAAGGCATGGCTTGGCAGTTCGGGCTGGACTGTTCCCATGAGGCACAGGGTCAGACTGATTTGCATATAGCCATGTCTGAACTGGGGTGGCAGAGTGGGCTAAAGAACGGTGATGGATCAAACCCAGATCTTTTGACTGGGTGTGAGTCTTTGATTGGTTTAGATGCTCCGTCCATCACCACCCCCTTTTGTACCACTTTGGCCGCCATAAGTGTGGCAGGGTATGCTCAGACGTGAGTCCCTTGCTCACTTTGCTACTGGATTCAAGCAAGCCGGGCTGAAGAAGGCTGGAATGCCAGAAACCGGTCCTCAGAAGCTTGTTTCCGGTCCAGGAAAGGCATGGCTTGGCAGTTCGGGCTGGACTGTTCCTATGAGGCACAGGGTCAATCTGATTTGCATATAGCCATGTCTGAACTGGGGTGGCAGAGTGGGCTAAAGAACGGTGATGGATCAAACCCAGATCTTTTGACTGGGTGTGAGTGTTTGATTGGTTCAGATGCTCCGTCCATCACCACCCCCTTTTGTACCACTTTGGCCACCATAACTGTGGCAGGGTATGCTCAGACGTGAGTCCCTTGCTCACTTTGCCACTGGATTCAAGCAAGCCGGGCTGAAGACGGCTGGAATGCCAGAAACAGGTCCTCGGAAGCTTGTTTCCAGTCCAGGGAAGGCATGGCTTGGCAGTTTGGGCTGGACTGTTCCCATGAGGCACAGGGTCCGACTGATTTGCATATAGCCATGTCTGATCTGGGGTGGCAGAGTGGGCTAAAGAACGGTGATAGATCAAACCCAGATTTTTTGACTGGGTGTGAGTGTTTGATTGGTTCAGATGCTCCGTCCATCACCACCCCCTTTTGTACCACTTTGGCCGCCATAAGTGTGGCAGGGTATGCTCAGACGTGAGTCCCTTGCTCACTTTGCCACTGGATTCAAGCAAGACGGGCTGAAGACGCTGGAATGCCAGAAACCGGTCCTCGGAAGCTTGTTTCTAGTACAGGGAAGGCATGGCTTGGCAGTTCGGGATGGACTGTTCCCATGAGGCACAGGGTCAGACTGATTTGCATATAGCTATGTCTGAACTGGGGTCGCAGAGTGGGCTAAAGAACGGTGATGGATCAAACCCAGATCTGTTGACTGGGTGTGAGTGTTTGTTTGGTTCAGATGCTCCGTCCATCATCACCCCTTTTTGAACCACTTTGGCCGCAATAAGTGTGGCAGGGTATGCTCAGACGTGAGTCCCTTGCTCACTTTGCCACTGGATTCAAGCAAGCCGGGCTGAAGACGGCTGGAATGCCAGAAACCAGTCCTCGGAAGCTGGATTCCGGTCCAGGGAAGTCATGGCTTGGCAGTTCGGGCTGGACTGTTCCCATGAGGCACTGGGTGAGACTGATTTGCATATAGCCATGTCTGAACTGGGGTGGCAGAGTGGGCTAAAGAACGGTGATGGATCAAACCCAGATCTTTTGACTGGGTGTGAGTGTTTGATTGGTTCAGATGCTCCGTCCATCATCACCCCTTTTTGAACCACTTTGGTTGCCATAAGTGTGGCAGGGTATGCTCAGACGTGAGTCCCTTGCTCACTTTGCCACTGGATTCAAGCAAGCCGGGCTGAAGACGGCTGGAATGCCAGAAACCAGTCCTCGGAAGCTGGATTCCGGTCCAGGAAAATGATGGCTTGGCAGTTCGGGCTGGACTGTTCCCATGAGGCACTGGGTCAGACTGATTTTCATATAGCCATGTCTGAACTGGGGTGGCAGAGTGGGCTAAAGAACGGTGATGGATCAAACCCAGATCTTTTGACTGGGTGTGAGTGTTTGATTGGTTCAGATGCTCCGTCCATCACCACCCCCTTTTGTACCACTTTGGCCGCCATAAGTGTGGCAGGGTATGCTCAGACGTGAGTCCCTTGCTCACTTTGCCACTGGATTCAAGCAAGTGGGGCTGAAGACGGCTGGAATGCCAGAAACCGGTCCTTGGAAGCTTGTTTCCGGTCCAGGGAAGGCATGGCTTGGCAGTTCGGGCTGGACTGTTCCCATGAGGCACAGGGTCAGACTGATTTGCATATAGCCATGTCTGAACTGGGGTGGCAGAGTGGAATAAAGAACGTGATGGATCAAACCCAGATCTTTTGACTGGGTGTGAGTGTTTGATTGGTTCAGATGCTCCGTCCATCACCACCCCCTTTTGTACCACTTTGGCCACCATAAGTGTGGCAGGGTATGCTCAGACGTGAGTCCCTTGCTCACTTTGCCACTGGATTCAAGCAAGCCGGGCTGAAGACAGCTGGAATGCCAGAAACCGGTCCTCGGAAGCTTTTTACCGGTCCAGGGAAGGCATGGCTTGGCAGTTCGGGCTGGACTGTTCCCATGAGGCACAGGGTCAGACTGATTTGCATATAGCCATGTCTGAACTGGGGTTGCAGAGTGGGCTAAAGAACGGTGATGGATCAAACCCAGATCTTTTGACTGGGTGTGAGTGTTTGATTGGTTCAGATGCTCCGTCCATCACCACCACCTTTTGTACCACTTTGGCCGCCATAAGTGTGGCAGGGTATGCTCAGACATGAGTCCCTTGCTCACTTTGCCACTGGATTCAAGCAAGCCGGGCTGAAGACGGCTGGAATGCCAGAAACCAGTCCTCGGAAGCTTGTTTCCGGTCCAGGGAAGGCATGGCTTGGCAGTTCGGGCTGGACTGTTCCCATGAGGCACAGGGTCAGACTGATTTGCATATAGCCATGTCTGAACTGGGGTGGCAGAGTGGGCTAAAGAACGGTGATGGATCAAACCCAGATCTTTTGACTGGGTGTGAGTGTTTGATTGGTTTAGATGCTCCGTCCATCACCACCCCCTTTTGTACCACTTTGGCCGCCATAAGTGTGGCAGGGTATGCTCAGACGTGAGTCCCTTGCTCACTTTGCTACTGGATTCAAGCAAGCCGGGCTGAAGAAGGCTGGAATGCCAGAAACCGGTCCTCAGAAGCTTGTTTCCGGTCCAGGGAAGGCATGGCTTGGCAGTTCGGGCTGGACTGTTCCTATGAGGCACAGGGTCAATCTGATTTGCATATAGCCATGTCTGAACTGGGGTGGCAGAGTGGGCTAAAGAACGGTGATGGATCAAACCCAGATCTTTTGACTGGGTGTGAGTGTTTGATTGGTTCAGATGCTCCGTCCATCACCACCCCCTTTTGTACCACTTTGGCCACCATAACTGTGGCAGGGTATGCTCAGACGTGAGTCCCTTGCTCACTTTGCCACTGGATTCAAGCAAGCCGGGCTGAAGACGGCTGGAATGCCAGAAACAGGTCCTCGGAAGCTTGTTTCCAGTCCAGGGAAGGCATGGCTTGGCAGTTTGGGCTGGACTGTTCCCATGAGGCACAGGGTCCGACTGATTTGCATATAGCCATGTCTGATCTGGGGTGGCAGAGTGGGCTAAAGAACGGTGATAGATCAAACCCAGATTTTTTGACTGGGTGTGAGTGTTTGATTGGTTCAGATGCTCCGTCCATCACCACCCCCTTTTGTACCACTTTGGCCGCCATAAGTGTGGCAGGGTATGCTCAGACGTGAGTCCCTTGCTCACTTTGCCACTGGATTCAAGCAAGCCGGGCTGAAGACGGCTGGAATGCCAGAAACCGGTCCTCGGAAGCTTGTTTCCGGTCCAGGGAAGGCATGGCTTGGCAGTTCGGGCTGGACTGTTCCCATGAGGCACAGGGTCAGACTGATTTGCATATAGCCATGTCTGAACTGGGGTGGCAGAGTGGGCTAAAGAACGGTGATGGATCAAACCCAGATCTTTTGACTGGGTGTGAGTGTTTGATTGGTTCAGATGCTCCGTCCATCACCACCCCCTTTTGTACCACTTTGGCCGCCATAAGTGTGGCAGGGTATGCTCAGACGTGAGTCCCTTGCTCACTTTGCCACTGGATTCAAGCAAGACGGGCTGAAGACGCTGGAATGCCAGAAACCGGTCCTCGGAAGCTTGTTTCTAGTACAGGGAAGGCATGGCTTGGCAGTTCGGGATGGACTGTTCCCATGAGGCACAAGGTCAGACTGATTTGCATATAGCTATGTCTGAACTGGGGTCGCAGAGTGGGCTAAAGAACGGTGATGGATCAAACCCAGATCTGTTGACTGGGTGTGAGTGTTTGTTTGGTTCAGATGCTCCGTCCATCATCACCCCTTTTTGAACCACTTTGGCCGCCATAAGTGTGGCAGGGTATGCTCAGACGTGAGTCCCTTGCTCACTTTGCCACTGGATTCAAGCAAGCCGGGCTGAAGACGGCTGGAATGCCAGAAACCAGTCCTCGGAAGCTGGATTCCGGTCCAGGGAAGTCATGGCTTGGCAGTTCGGGCTGGACTGTTCCCATGAGGCACTGGGTGAGACTGATTTGCATATAGCCATGTCTGAACTGGGGTGGCAGAGTGGGCTAAAGAACGGTGATGGATCAAACCCAGATCTTTTGACTGGGTGTGAGTGTTTGATTGGTTCAGATGCTCCGTCCATCATCACCCCTTTTTGAACCACTTTGGTTGCCATAAGTGTGGCAGGGTATGCTCAGACGTGAGTCCCTTGCTCACTTTGCCACTGGATTCAAGCAAGCCGGGCTGAAGACGGCTGGAATGCCAGAAACCAGTCCTCGGAAGCTGGATTCCGGTCCAGGAAAATGATGGCTTGGCAGTTCGGGCTGGACTGTTCCCATGAGGCACTGGGTCAGACTGATTTTCATATAGCCATGTCTGAACTGGGGTGGCAGAGTGGGCTAAAGAACGGTGATGGATCAAACCCAGATCTTTTGACTGGGTGTGAGTGTTTGATTGGTTCAGATGCTCCGTCCATCACCACCCCCTTTTGTACCACTTTGGCCGCCATAAGTGTGGCAGGGTATGCTCAGACGTGAGTCCCTTGCTCACTTTGCCACTGGATTCAAGCAAGTGGGGCTGAAGACGGCTGGAATGCCAGAAACCGGTCCTTGGAAGCTTGTTTCCGGTCCAGGGAAGGCATGGCTTGGCAGTTCGGGCTGGACTGTTCCCATGAGGCACAGGGTCAGACTGATTTGCATATAGCCATGTCTGAACTGGGGTGGCAGAGTGGAATAAAGAACGTGATGGATCAAACCCAGATCTTTTGACTGGGTGTGAGTGTTTGATTGGTTCAGATGCTCCGTCCATCACCACCCCCTTTTGTACCACTTTGGCCACCATAAGTGTGGCAGGGTATGCTCAGACGTGAGTCCCTTGCTCACTTTGCCACTGGATTCAAGCAAGCCGGGCTGAAGACAGCTGGAATGCCAGAAACCGGTCCTCGGAAGCTTTTTACCGGTCCAGGGAAGGCATGGCTTGGCAGTTCGGGCTGGACTGTTCCCATGAGGCACAGGGTCAGACTGATTTGCATATAGCCATGTCTGAACTGGGGTTGCAGAGTGGGCTAAAGAACGGTGATGGATCAAACCCAGATCTTTTGACTGGGTGTGAGTGTTTGATTGGTTCAGATGCTCCGTCCATCACCACCACCTTTTGTACCACTTTGGCCGCCATAAGTGTGGCAGGGTATGCTCAGACATGAGTCCCTTGCTCACTTTGCCACTGGATTCAAGCAAGCCGGGCTGAAGACGGCTGGAATGCCAGAAACCAGTCCTCGGAAGCTTGTTTCCGGTCCAGGGAAGGCATGGCTTGGCAGTTCGGGCTGGACTGTTCCCATGAGGCACAGGGTCAGACTGATTTGCATATAGCCATGTCTGAACTGGGGTGGCAGAGTGGGCTAAAGAACGGTGATGGATCAACCCAGATCTTTTGACTGGGTGTGAGTGTTTGATTGGTTTAGATGCTCCGTCCATCACCACCCCCTTTTGTACCACTTTGGCCGCCATAAGTGTGGCAGGGTATGCTCAGACGTGAGTCCCTTGCTCACTTTGCTACTGGATTCAAGCAAGCCGGGCTGAAGAAGGCTGGAATGCCAGAAACCGGTCCTCAGAAGCTTGTTTCCGGTCCAGGGAAGGCATGGCTTGGCAGTTCGGGCTGGACTGTTCCTATGAGGCACAGGGTCAATCTGATTTGCATATAGCCATGTCTGAACTGGGGTGGCAGAGTGGGCTAAAGAACGGTGATGGATCAAACCCAGATCTTTTGACTGGGTGTGAGTGTTTGATTGGTTCAGATGCTCCGTCCATCACCACCCCCTTTTGTACCACATGAGCTTCGTACCATCAGGAAAGTATGCCTCATCTTTGATGAAATGGAACGTCAGATGTTTATCCTTGCAAACAATGTCACCTTAAAGATATCTGAGGAAATGTGCACAATTTATGAAAACCTCCAATGTTTAAGGTATCCAGATAAAATACAAAAAACGTTTGTGATGCTGCATGTTCTCCATAGTTGTTGTTCAATTGAAACTAATGGCAACCCTGTTTTTGTTTTCTGAACATTTTTGCCCTGAAGAGGTCCAGACAAAATCGAGATAATTTTTGCCTTTCATCAATATCAAATTTTCTCCATGCTTCTCTATGAGGGACTAAACATAACCATAAGGAATTGGATTCACTTTTCTCACTTTTTCCAGACAAGGAAATCCATCCACATTAAATTTTAGCATAGAACTTTTCCCACACTGAAATTTCCTTCACCCTGACTTCTCTTTTTACTTGAATCCCTCTATTATTTCTTTTTCTTTGCAAAGTTTAATAAAACTAAAAGGCTAATTTACAGTATGGCGAGCTGGGCTTCAGCCTTGAGGCAGCAATATCATCTTCAAAAAGCAAACTTGTGGCTACAAGTATTGCCATTTTTAATAGGAAGTGGAAATCAACAAAAGGAAAAATGCTCTTTAGTAACACTGGGTCGAGCAGCTTTAGCATGTGAATAAAAATATATCTTTGTTCATTATGTGGGTTTCAGGAACTATTGTGTAATTGGTGCGATCAACCTTGGTCCTGAAGTCAGTCTTCAGTAGAGCCATGCTTGGTTCTTTGCCCTATGCAAGTTGTAATTGCAAAAACAACAAGTGATGGACTGAATGTGGATCAATGTCACACACTCCCCCAGTCAAAAGATCTGGGCCCAAATCCATCGTTTTTTTGCACTCCACACCACCCTGGGTTAGACAATGGCGATATGCAAATCAGCTCTGACCCTGTTGCCCCATGGGAACAGTCCAGTCCGAACTACAAAAGCCATGTCCTTCCCAGAACGGAATCAAGCATCCGAGGACCGGACCGGTTTCGAGGTAACACCTCTCTTCAGCCCGGCTAGCTTGACTCCAAGTGGTGTGGAGTGCCTGGGACCCACGTCTGGGCATCCCCAGCGCACTTAGGGCGGCAATTGCAAAAACAACAAGTGATGGACTGAATGTGGATCAATGTCACACACTCCCCCAGTCAAAAGATCTGGGCCCAAATCCATCGTTTTTTTGCACTCCACACCACCCTGGGTTAGACAATGGCGATATGCAAATCAGCTCTGACCCTGTTGCCCCATGGGAACAGTCCAGTCCGAACTACAAAAGCCATGTCCTTCCCAGAACGGAATCAAGCATCCGAGGACCGGACCGGTTTCGAGGTAACACCTCTCTTCAGCCCGGCTAGCTTGACTCCAAGTGGTGTGGAGTGCCTGGGACCCACGTCTGGGCATCCCCAGCGCACTTAGGGCGGCAATTGCAAAAACAACAAGTGATGGACTGAATGTGGATCAATGTCACACACTCCCCCAGTCAAAAGATCTGGGCCCAAATCCATCGTTTTTTTGCACTCCACACCACCCTGGGTTAGACAATGGCGATATGCAAATCAGCTCTGACCCTGTTGCCCCATGGGAACAGTCCAGTCCGAACTACAAAAGCCATGTCCTTCCCAGAACGGAATCAAGCATCCGAGGACCGGACCGGTTTCGAGGTAACACCTCTCTTCAGCCCGGCTAGCTTGACTCCAAGTGGTGTGGAGTGCCTGGGACCCACGTCTGGGCATCCCCAGCGCACTTAGGGCGGCAATTGCAAAAACAACAAGTGATGGACTGAATGTGGATCAATGTCACACACTCCCCCAGTCAAAAGATCTGGGCCCAAATCCATCGTTTTTTTGCACTCCACACCACCCTGGGTTAGACAATGGCGATATGCAAATCAGCTCTGACCCTGTTGCCCCATGGGAACAGTCCAGTCCGAACTACAAAAGCCATGTCCTTCCCAGAACGGAATCAAGCATCCGAGGACCAGACCGGTTTCGAGGTAACACCTCTCTTCAGCCCGGCTAGCTTGACTCCAAGTGGTGTGGAGTGCCTGGGACCCACGTCTGGGCATCCCCAGCGCACTTAGGGCGGCAATTGCAAAAACAACAAGTGATGGACTGAATGTGGATCAATGTCACACACTCCCCCAGTCAAAAGATCTGGGCCCAAATCCATCGTTTTTTTGCACTCCACACCACCCTGGGTTAGACAATGGCGATATGCAAATCAGCTCTGACCCTGTTGCCCCATGGGAACAGTCCAGTCCGAACTACAAAAGCCATGTCCTTCCCAGAACGGAATCAAGCATCCGAGGACCGGACCGGTTTCGAGGTAACACCTCTCTTCAGCCCGGCTAGCTTGACTCCAAGTGGTGTGGAGTGCCTGGGACCCACGTCTGGGCATCCCCAGCGCACTTAGGGCGGCAATTGCAAAAACAACAAGTGATGGACTGAATGTGGATCAATGTCACACACTCCCCCAGTCAAAAGATCTGGGCCCAAATCCATCGTTTTTTTGCACTCCACACCACCCTGGGTTAGACAATGGCGATATGCAAATCAGCTCTGACCCTGTTGCCCCATGGGAACTGTCCAGTCCGAACTACAAAAGCCATGTCCTTCCCAGAACGGAATCAAGCAGCCGAGGACCGGACCGGTTTCGAGGTAACACCTCTCTTCAGCCCGGCTAGCTTGACTCCAAGTGGTGTGGAGTGCCTGGGACCCACGTCTGGGCATCCCCAGCGCACTTAGGGCGGCAATTGCAAAAACAACAAGTGAGTGACTGAATGTGGATCAATGTCACACACTCCCCCAGTCAAAAGATCTGGGCCCAAATCCATCGTTTTTTTGCACTCCACACCACCCTGGGTTAGACAATGGCGATATGCAAATCAGCTCTGACCCTGTTGCCCTATGCAAGTTGTAAGGCAGGAGGTGTTGGCTTTGTAATGCTATCCAGGTTTAACACTTTTATGAAAATGCAGCATATGAAAAAAGTGTTTTTGATGGTCCCACAGTGGTCCGCGTCAACAGGGACATGGCAATAGTACTTATCAGGGTAAGTATTTATTAGCTGTATGGCTGGAAATGACACCTCAGTATCAAATGCTAATGTAGACTGCTACTTTCATCAAAACAAGAACGAAAAGTCTAAGGGCATTATTATGACATTGGTGGTCTCAGAGCGAGACTGCCGCCCCCGCTCCGAGACTGCCAAAGCCATAAAAACCTACCCACCCGAGTACATCTTTTTAAGTATTTGGGGCAGTTCTTTTGTGGTTCCTTGGCAGTGCCTTTGAAAGAGGCACTGCAATGGGACCAGCAAAGGCAGGTCTTGCAGGGTATGGACTCAGAGGCATAAGGGGGACCTGTAGGGACCCCTTTGTTTTCTCACTGCCACACTTTTCATGGTGGTTGAACCGTCATGAAAAGTATGGCAGTGAGGAAACTGAAAATATGCTTATTGTGCGATAGCAGCCCTGCCATGCATATTGCCACTCAAGACTGCCACTCGCCACCATGGCGGCTCAACTGCCCTGGTCACAGTAGGGTGGTTGGATGACCGCCACCACAGCGTCCCCGCCTCTCTGGCAGTCCGTGGACTGCCAGACTAGTAATGAGGCCCTTACCTTAGGCCTATGTTATTACAGGGTTCTTTGAAAATACTTTGAGCCATTCGCATGTATTATCAGGCACATGCATCAAAGCTTTTTGTGATCGCAAACAGTGTGATTTGCAAAAATCGGCCGTTTGTAATCGCAAAATTAGCTTTTGCCTTGCATGAAACAACTTGCCCCTCGCAATTTAACCCCTTCGACACTGATGACGAGCTGGGCTCGTCATGAGGTAGCCTCCTCGCACGCTCATGACGAGCCCAGCTCGTCACGTAACATGCGCTTTTGAAAATCTCAGCGTACGGGCGGAATTCCGCCCGCACGCATGCGGTTAAGAAATTGCAATTTTTTGCGATTTCTTAAATTGCAATTGCATTTAAGGAATCACAATTTACGATTCCTTAAATGCAATACAATAAAGCAAAAAGAATAGCGATTTCTCTAATAGGGGGGTACAAATTTGCAAAAACTTTGAGAAATGCCCTTTTGTGCATTTTTCAAAGTTTCATGTTGAGCACAAACATGCCCTTAGGGCATGTGTGTCTGCAATATATGTGTACAGATCAATTTCAGGGGTGTAATTTTGACACCATTGCACCCTTGAAATCACATGAGCAATTTGCGAGTACCTGCTGGTACTCGCAAATTGCGCTTGCAATATCCATTTCATTCCTATGGGCCTGGAGGCCTATAGGAATGAGTGGGACGGCATTCCTTAATTGTGACTCGCAATTTGCGAGTCGCAAATAAGGAATGTGTAGGAACCACTATTTTTATAGCAATTCCTACATGCATAGGCTTTTGCGATTCCTTAATTGCGATTCCTTGATAATCGCAATTAAGGAATTGCAAAAGCCTACCTTGATGCATGTGCTAGTGTGTTTGGCACTTGCTTGCCAACATACTGCAGTCTCCCCAGTCTTTTTGTGACAAACTAGTTTCACATTCTAAAGGTAGGAATAAGAGTAGCAGCCAGCACACCTGCATGGGCCATAAATGTCTCCAAAGCCAGTTTAAAACTCGGAGGATGCACATGGGGAACACACATCTAAATACCAACCCCGGGCAACCAGAAAACGGAGTGCTTTACACTTTTTATTTCGTTATTATTTTTTAAAGAAAAAGTGTATTGTTAATTGATTTTACTTATTGAGCGTATATGTTGTAGGAGGGTGGACACTGGAACATTCAGACTTTCATTTATGGTGAGACTTCCTCAAAGTCTAATCGGTAAAAAAAAGGCAGTCAAACCTCTCTTTAATTAAAATACTATTTCAGAGAATAGAAGTAAATAATCTCACATAGTATCATTCCAAACAAACAACAGTGTTAATTGTTACCTTGCACTCCCCACGTTTCTTCATGGTGATCTTTGATTTTATAATTTGCTATTTTTTATATTCTACTGTATGTACAACTGTGAGCTATATTCATACAACTGAAACAATTGATGGTGCTCACAGCAGCCTATACCACTACAATGGGGGGCTCTAGCTTTCCTGCAGGCTACACATGCTTACTATGGGAGTGGCGGTTGGTAATTTGAGCTGGTGGGGGCGGGTGCACACATACGTACACACACCCATCTGCATGCACATTCACTCACACCCATATATTCCCAAACATGCATGCTTACACCCACCATTTACAAGCATATGCACATGCACACACCCATTCATAGTACACACACACTCATATACATACATTAATAGATACACACACTCACCCTACACAGGCATGCACTAAACATTAAGAAAATTTGTGGACTGCAGCGGTGAAGTCTCTGTTGTTCTTGGAGAGACAGGACTGCTGTCTCCTCTTATACACTGACCTTAGGTCAGCTAATGAGAGGAGATGACTGTCCTATACTCTTCACTGAGTGGGATCGGGTCAGTGAGAGTAACTGGCCCAACCCCACGCTGTGACTAGGTGCCATTGATTGAAACTCGGCCAAGGCACTTCAGCGTTCAAAACTAAAGTGCATAGTTCCGAGGCTATCAGTGATGCTTCCTCTCTCAATGTGGGGGAGGACCTCAAGGCTTAGCACAGGCAGCTAGGCACCTGCGCATTTAACACATGTATAGCGCCTGATTGCCTGACCCACACATAAAGTGTATATGTCAGGCTGACATTTGCTAAGCCTAACAGACACTCTTTGTGTCTGTAAAATGGTGGTGGGTCAGAGCCTGACATTTGCTAAGCCTAACAGACACTCTTTGTGTCTGTAAAATGGTGGTGGGTCAGAGCCTCTCTGCCCTTAAAGACAGTCCGCTCCTGTAGTATGGTGATATTACCACCTGGATTTGGCTCTAAATGGAAATAGATGTGTTATATTACTAACGCTTAGCTTGGGCTAGCCAGAAAACACAAATGAACTCACTACAAATTTCTATGGAACGTGAAAGATATTGTCTACACAAAACTCTTTATAAGAAATAAAATTACACTAAACATTAAACGATCACTTGAAAAGCAACATCAAATAAGAAAATGGAAATGCAAAGTGCCTAAAGGCCCATTACACAAAGAGAATGGAACTCATTTTAAGAGAGTCAGAAGAATGGGAGGCGAGTTGACCAGCCATCATCTGGACCAAAGACATGCTGATTGCACACAAACGGCTGCAGCTAATTCATTACAACACATAATGTTCTTACCTGTTGAAGGAGAGATAATATTACAGATCTGATGCTTCTATAAAGAACCACCAGTTTTGTTGACAAATGAAACCAGAGACTCACATTTTAGGTTTAGCATTTAATTCTGTTGTTGCATATTTGTTGACATTGTGTAAACCCATTGGTTACGCTTGATCAGTTGCCTTATCAATCTCATTTGCCTCTATCTCATTCAGTAGCTTTTATTCATCTTCTTGTATCTCCTCCCCCCACCTACTTCCAAGTACATAAATCATTTGCAAACCTTTTCATTGGATGACTTGTATCCTTCCACTGCTCACTTTCAGGAAACTACAATTTTCATTATTTTTTTATATAAACTTCTTTATTCGGCTTTTTCACAAAAAAAACATAAAAGAGACATTAAAAAGTACAAATTACATTTTTACAGAAGTATAAAGATAAATTCTGAGAAAAACCGTGTTAAAAAAGAAAGGGTTTTTTTTTTTAACTATTTCATTTCATCAGAGGTAAAATTACAAGGTACTTATTATAGATTTTGCCTGTGCTTCATAGTACATTTTAGAAAATTAAGAACAAAGTAGCAAACAGTTTCAGATTCAAGCATTTGAAGTCTATAAAATGCCGGCCTACATTGTCTAAGGCCCCAGCTCCTCAATGTAGGGAGTAACCACATTTTCCTATGTGAGTGGTGGAATTTGCAAAACATGATCACATGTAAGTTAGACTGGTTTGATATTCCATCACAAGGGCATGGGGGAAAGCTTGAATCCCATCCATTCTTCAGAGGGAACGCGACCAATCTAAAAAATGTGTCCAGCCTAAATCTTGTCATCAGCATTCTCTCATAAATTGTTACCCGCAGTGTTAAATAGGGGTGAATGCCATACGTTATTTGGACCATATTTGCATGAATGACCGAGGATTTTGACGATTCGGATGTCAGTCTCAGAGTCTCTAGATGACGAAGTGCTTGTTGTTTTAGTGCTCTCTTCGAAAGGTCAATTATGGACTCTGGTTGAAGGTAGTATTTCTCAAGGCCAAGATCTTTAAAAAAAATTCTAATGTAGGAAAGCCATCTTACTTTTGAAGACTTGTCAAGAGCCATTGTATCAACTACAATGGACTGGGTCAGCGCATTTTTGACGGATATCCAAATGCGCCGCCACAGCATCAATGGTTGAATCTTGAGCAAGTCCTCTAGGTAAGGGATTCCTAATTCCAGGTGAGAGGCATAGATTGAAGTGCCTTTTGGGGTGGCTAAAAGAAATCTTAGGAAGGCGTTTTCTGCTACCTGCATGGAGCTGGTATCCGTGTGTCCCCAGACTCCTGCTCCATACATCGCGATGGCCTGACATTTGGCACTGTAAATTTTCAATAACTCCACTGGAGCCCTTCTACCCAATCTCTGAGAGAAGCTCATTAAGGCCGCTATTGATCTTTTAAATAGATGGCACCTTGTCTCTACTGCTGGCTTCCATGTCAATCATTCGTCTATCATGATACCAAGGTACGGATACTGGGCAGTGACCTCGAGTTTTTGATTATCGAGGTAGATCTCTTTTACTCCTTTTTTCCTGGTGCCCGATATCATGACAAACGTTTTCTTGACATTTACCTGTAGGTCCAGACCACCCATGAAAGTCGTATATCTATTCAGGGAATTCTGAAGCTCGCGCGGAGTACGCGCGAGAATGACAGCGTCATCCGCGTAAAGCAGGGCGGGAATCAGGCGCTGTTTGATACGTGGGAGGTCCTGCGCCCCCCTCAACATCCCTTTCTCCAAACCGTTGGTGTAAAGTGAGAAAAGGAAAGGGGCCAGGACACATCCTTGCCTGACTCCACGCTCTACTCCAAACGGTGCTGTCAGCTCGCCATTCAGACCAAAGCGTACTCTCGCCGTGGCTCCTGAATAGAGCTCCCTCAAGAAATCTAAGAGGGGGGATTCCACTCCCATGTGGCTTAGGACCGTCCACAGTTTCGAGTGCGAAACGCAGTCAAAAGCTGCAGACAGGTCTACATAGACCATATATATCATGTTCTCCTTAGCCTGCGTGTATTTACCCAATATCAAACTAAGATTGAGGGCCTGTTCTATCGTTCCGAACCCCTCTCGAAAACCGAATTGGAGGTCGGAAATAATGCCTCGCTCCTCACCTCACTGCTGGAGTCGCTCTAGGATTACTCTCCCCACAACTTTACCGAGCGAGTCCAGCAATGAGATGGGGCGATAGCATTTCGCGTCTTGGCGGTCCCCTTTTTTAAATATGGGGACCATTATAGACTTGGTCCAAGAATTCAGAACACCCTCGTTTACGGCGGCTGTGCATACTCTTGTAAGAATGGGTGCCCAAAGGTCCAGATTGTATTTGAAGAAGTCCACTGGGACCCCGTCAGGCCCTGGGGCTTTCCCCGTTTTGCTTGTTTCCAAAGCCACTAGCAGGTCGGGAATATCAAAAAGGAGCGGGATTGGATATTGTACTTTTGGAAGCATATTATCGGGGCCATCTATATTTGAATTATTTTTAAAAATCTTAGAAAAATGGGCCATCCATGTGTCTTCATCTATTGCTACTTCGATCTTGGGGGTATTATTGTCAGTAAGATAAGGAGCTCTAACCGTTCGCCAGAAGGCCTCACTATTTTTTGAAACAGCACTCTTGTGTAAATCTTCCCAGAGTTTCTGTTTCAATTCTTTGGTTCTTTGCTTACGTTCCCCAATGTATTGACGTCTGAGAAGTTGGATCTGTCCCATGTCCCTAGGTTTATTGTGTAGGGCAAGTTTTAGTGTTGTAAGGGCTGTAGTACAATTTTGATTGAACCACCCTTTCTTGCCGGAATGTTTGGACATTAATTTGGGCAAAAGTAGTTCCTTAATTTTTTCTAACATTTGTTTAAAATTAGTTAGGACTTCTTCGTGACTTACCGAGAGGCCCAGACATTTTATTATGTTTGGATAAGCCAGCTCGACCAATTTTTTTGTGATTTCGCTAGGGTTAATTTTTTCCCATTTAATTGTGTAGCCATTCTGTTTACCTACCTCTAAGTTATTCTGGGCAAGAGTATTAGCTATTAGTGTGTTTTGGGGCTTATACTCGGGTAAGTAAAGGTGCATTCTCAACGCAGAGTGGTCACTCAATGAGTTGTCAATGACCTGGAAATCTTTGGCTATGTTTAACAAACCGGGAGACAGGAAAATAAAATCAACTGTCGTTTGGTGACCTCTGCCCACATAGGTCGGATTAAGGGAATTTAGATCCGCACTTGGACGGTTAGCAATTTGCAGATCCAAATCGGAGAGCACATTGTTTAAGGCATTCCCCGCTTTGCTATGCGTAAAGTGCACTAATGGGGCCTCAAATTCATCCACAATCCCACAACAGTGTAAATTCCCCAGTGGGCATGGATGCAGGTTGAAGTCCCCTCCCCATAGTAAATGAGTTGCCCCGTATCTACCTTTCCAATGATGGAGTTGAGATCTCTCCTGTACATTTCTAAGAAAGATCATGAATTGATCTTCCTCTAGATTATTGTAAAGGTTAGTCAAAAGAATGTTCTCCTTATTCGCAAAGGAAAGTAAAAGAATTTGGTAGTTAGGATCAGAATGGACAATGGACACTTTTAGGTGGTTCAGGGTATTCGTTATATACGTTATTAGCCCACCTTTGGGCCTACCTGTTGTGCTGCTCACAGCTGGTATACAAAATGTTTTGTATCCTAATAAATGGAGCTCTGTTGTGGACCATGACTCCTGGAGACAGATTATTTTGTAACATTCTAAAATGTTTTGAGCCGTTCCATCCTCAATCTTGGAGCGCAGGCCCGCTACGTTCCAAAAGAGGATGGGTATGAGGTGTGTATCATCTTTTGGAGCTACTACTTCTGTAGGTGCCAGAGGAGTACTTATTTTCAGAGAGGGGGGGGTAAATTAAGAATGATAGGTTCAGTTTCAGTTGATGGTCAATGGACCATTTCAAGTCCACTGAATCTATTAGTCAACGGAATATTATACCACGGTTCCCAACGGGGCAGCTCTCTATGTGTCGTCCTCTGTATATGAGGCCTCCAGTCTTCCCAAGCTCCACCCTGGTAGCGTGATCCCACTGTATGCCAAAAATTGTCTTGCTCATAATGTCTAGGGCCCCCATAAAATCTGGTGTTTGAAAAATCAACTTGTCGGGGAGGTGGTGCCGCCCATGGAGGGTCATAATCCTGGGAAAAGCCATTTAATTGTCTTAAAGGATAAAAAAAAGAAAGTGGTTTGAGACTGATACCTCCGTTTGCATTTGTGTCTTCCCAGGAGCAGATATAATCAGCTGTACGGGGGTCTTTGAGGGTAATCACGATGCAATCCCCTGAGATTGTTTTTCTGGTTTTACCCACCCATGTTGTTCTGCATACTGACCGGATCCTTCCATGCCAAGTTGAATGCATGGGACGAATGGTCTGTAGCCAATGTTGTGCCTTATTTTTCAGAGACCACCCGGGTTCCGCTTTGTGGTCAGCTAGCTCTGGGACGCCAGTCATGACCACTACGTAGTAGGAAGCCTCGGGTGGCAAATCAACTGGAAATCTGGCCTCCCCGGTAGTCCTAGAACTATTTCTATTGGCTTTTGGAGCCGGGGGATTGGGGGCCGAGGATTGGGGCACCGGTGTTTTAGGTGTTGCTTTGTTTGTAGTCTTGTTAGCTGCCACTAAGTTTGACGCAGGTATGGTTGGTGGCTGTAGGTTTCCCTGTGGCCGGGTAGTAGGTGCCTTGATAATTGAGTTCAGTGTACTCTTGGTAGTCGGCAGGGTAGTCGGCAGGGTAGGAGCTACAACCTGGGGTACGTTCTTTTGAGCAATTATTGATTTCGAAGGTGCATTTGCAGACTTTGTGAGATATTGTTTTTTATTATTATTACCCCCTGTCATTTGAGCCCCTGCTATTTGGTTATATTGTTGGGGTTTAACAAGCTTTGATATCTGTATCTCCAACTGTGCTAATCTTTGTTCTACTGGTAGTAGGGATAATTTAAATAGATCGGCAATCTTACTTAACAAATGTAAATTATCATCATCATCACATAGTCCCTTGTTGGTCAGTGAAGGTGTCGGGGAATCCAGAATCACGGGGGTGGGGGTTTCATGCTCAATATGATGGATTAGCGCAGAAACTACTGAGTTGTCTGCTCTAGGGGGTAAGTCCTGTGGGGCGCTAGGAATATAGTCCATCATATTAGTGGTAGGGTTTTTTTTATCGTTCTTTCTCTTACTTATCGCACCCTCCCTTTTTCCCCTTGCTTGGATTCGTTCCAGAGAAGTTGTTTGTTGGGGGGTTTGAGGTACTAATTCGGGAGTTCTTTCTATTTCAGTGCTTAACTGTGAGTCTGCAAGCTGGGACACAGATAAATCCACAATATTAGGCAAACTACGTCTCTCACGGCTCGCCCTCCCCCCTTCATTAGTGTTCCCTACAACTGGTGTTCTTGCATCAGCCAAGTTACCCAGGGAAGATCTTTTGGCAAATGCTAGATCTAAGGATACCCTTTCTTCTATCAATGAAATGCTTTGGTCTATGAATGTGTTTGCCTTAGTTATGAAATCATCCATAGGACCAAGCAATTTGCCCACGCTACCCGGGGCCTTAGTTTTATTTCCTCTAGTCACCACCATTTTACCTAGAGAATAGAAAGGGAAACAGAAGTAATACTAAAATAAAAGGGGAATGGCCCAGTCCAGTCTCGCCAGTCCTCGAACGGCCTCAAACGGCCCGGCCTTTGCCCGGGCTTAGCCCCGGGCTTGGTCCCGAGTGCGGGATTTGAAAGGTTTAAAATATAGGAGCTGGGGGCGGGGAAGAGACACCAGGTGCGCTGGATGTTGATGCGCAAAGCACCCTGGGTCTCGCAGTCCCTGCCCCGGCAGTTACAACGATGTCAGGCTCAGGCTCCTCTCAAATCAGGCTCCAAGTAGGACAGGGCAAACAACAAGTCTCCAGGGACGGCGAAAATGCCAGCAGGGATGAAATCCTCAGTTCTCGGCTGCGAGCGGCGGTCGCAGAACCTCTCCTGTCCATTTGCAACCAGCTCGTCTTCGCTGCACTGACTTGTATCCTTCCACTGCTCACTTTCAGGAAACTACAATTTTCATTATCTTTCAGCACTCTATGAAATCTCGGGATCTTCTTGCTCTCTCTCTTAAATTTTGCTGATTCCCTCAAACAACTGGTCGCATTTGTTCCTTCTCCCCCATTGCTTTCACAGATCCTCCCTGCCCTGTATTTTTGTTGCTTTTTATTTATTTTTAGGTTACTCATTGCCCACGTTCAGCTCCTCCATTGCTCCATTAGTACCTACTGCCACTCCATGTTTCCTTCTCACCTCACCCACTTCTTTATTCAACCCTGCCCTTCCAGTTATACTAGCTATATCCCTTTTCTTTGGATTTAAACAAAAATGGTTGGCCTACCGGCTGTAATTTGCTACTGGGCAACTTCTTTCTTTGAGTCACAATTTTTAGCTTACTTATCAAAAACAAAATATTAGAATGGTAAATTCAAAGTTAAAAAATAAAAAAGAATGGCCTCCGCCTCATGAGTCATATGTGAACATACATGGTGAAGAATGCACACATAAAGGTCATTGTTCTGTTCCCTTCTTTTTTTGCAGATGCTGTCCTGCATCAGTGGCCAATATTTTTTTTCTTTGCTGATGTAAGATCTATGGGTGTTGCCAATGATTTTTATAGAGTAGTACATTTCGCTTTATGAGCAACTTTTAAATCAGCAGTAAGTATGTGAACAATTCCCTCTTTCCAAAAGGAAATAAACTAAAGCAGAATATCAAGCAGAAATGCTCATGAATGCAGCAATACAAAATTTCTATTGTGATCACTGTTCCCAAGAGGCCGCGCGGGTGGGCGCACGCGCACTTTGCTACCCCCAAGCGCGCAGTCCCATGTGTGGAGCGCGCACAGAGGGCACATCCGCAGAGAGTAATCGCGCCGCCGCCGCTTTTAAAAGGCGCGCGGCGCGAAAAACGGGTATTTCCAGATTGCCGCGAAAGGAGTGTGTGCTTTTTCTATTGCCCATTTGTTTGCTGTAATGCTTCATTAGTAACGTGAGGCTGCGGGGGAGATTGAGTGCCTTTCTTTAAGTTTCCATGTTAATTGCAGCCTCTTCCCGAGCGGCGATTAACATGGATACTTAAATGAAAGCACTCAATACCCCCGCAGCCTCGCTTTGCCGGATTTGAGTGTTCTCCTAATTAGGTGAAAGTTCCCGGTAAGGGAAGACCCCTCCCCTTTCCACCTCTTTCAGCAGACAGGAGAAAGAGGCATTTAGGGGTCGTAGTTGCTCTGTAGGTTACTGTAAAAGTCCAGCACAATGGCCGGGTAAAGAAGCCAGGAAGGTTTTTTTTGCGAGGACACACTCAGACCACGTGTCTGAGGCAAGGGATAAGAGGTGTTGGGCTGAGGAGTGCTGTCCTGGCTCTTGATGAAGGTCAGAGAAACATCTAAATACGGAGCTACCTTGCCACTACCCTACCTCGTTTGGGGAATACATTGTATTTCTTTTCCATCGGTGTCCCTCGTATTTGCGTGTAATTATGTCCCTGTGAGTGTGCAAGTTAGCTCAGTGTTCTAAACGTCCACAGGTTTGAGGCCGCCCGGTACTTAGCGGATCAATTTCAGTTTGTTGCATAAACCTGTGTGGCATGGAAGAGGTTAACTGCGCGGCTGCGAGGAGTAGATGTTTATTGTGAGCAATTCGGGTTTGGCCATTAAGGTACATTAATAAATGCAGGAACATGCTAAAAGTAAACTTTGGATTTAAAATCTGCTCGCTGCAATGTTTCACTGTTCGCAAAATAAGTTTGTAATTTAGGGACGGCTAGTTCCAATGCATAGCTTGCAAGGTTTCAGATTGCCATGTGTGACATTTTCATAATTTCGAGGTAATTATGAGTGACATTTCAACAAATATGAGTGGCATTTTTATACGAACAATATCGAAGAATGAAGATGAAGGAAACATTTAAAAATCAGAAACTTGTTGGAGGAATGAGAAACTCTAATATCTTTAAACTGTTGTAAAGCAACAGAAATGTAAGGGCACTAAACTATTAAAAACAGTTACAGCTAATCCTCATGAAATAAATGCAGTGTTTCGAACCTGCGTGGGTCATGTCAGTTGACCGATACTGTGAAAGGCTATAGTTTGTACGTTTCTCTTTGTCAAATAAATATGTCCAGGGTGTTAGAAAACCCATGTTTTGCCTAAAATACAACGCTTTTCCATCTGAGAGGCCTTGAATGAGGCCTGTAGACCTTTTCCCCAGACTCCTATCAGGCAGTGCCTGCCTGTGCCTTCTCCAAAGCGTCACATTAACATAACACACAACAGCAAAACACAGAAGTGCAAAATGGACACAAGAAACTGCAATTTGCTGCACTCATAATCAACTGCATTCTTTGCAAACAAGCAGGTGCGCAATGTGTGCCTATATAATGGTCAGCTGTGAAACATGGCCATAATTAAAGAGGAATGTATAACCGCACGGGCTGCGCGTGGAAGCACATCAAGTCATTAGGATATTAAAATAAAGGTACCTCAGGGGTTACATTGGGCACTTCCAGGTGCGGTGCGTCCATTGGGACGTAGGGACATTGCTGTTCTCCTGTTCTCACCTCACGCCCGAATATCGGAGTGCGCGGCGCCAGGGGGTGGGGCTGGGCTGAGCTGCTGCAGCTTGAGTGACAGTTTAATCACTCCGCTGCAGCAGCCAGTAGTGCACAAACTGCGCATGTGTATTTATGGGCATTATTCAGCACGCGCATGCGCTTACTCTTCCCCCTTAGCGAGGGACCCAAAGGGGGTGCTGTTTCATACAGCACCCCCAGGGCCGCAGTCCCCAGGGTTGATAGGGGCGAATGGTATCTATACCCCCCTAGCCAATCCTGGCGTTGCATGCAGCGCCAGGATTGGTTAGTCCCAATGGTCCACTGCGCAGCAAATGCCAGGGTGCCAGGGTGCAAAGAAGTAAACAAGGGTCAGCCGCCTCCCGTCGCATCCAGTCTCCTGATTTAGCAGTTTAGAATTTGCAAAAGGAAAGAGCGGGGAGAAGTTAGTTCCACCACGTTGCAGAGCAGAGCAGAGGAGACGCACAGGATCGGAGGAGAATGGAGATGCCCGGTAAGTTTATTTTTGTATTGTATTCATTAAATTAAGGGCTAGAAATTGCTGCCAAGCACTCAGTCTACTCTAAGTCTAAGGGCCGTCATTAGTAGGGAACTCCATACCGCACTCAGGAGTCTAACTGAAAGAAGCACGATGAGGATTCCTTTACTTTTTTCGCTACACAGACACTGATGTTCGCCGCCAATCAGATTGCAGTAGTAGGTGAATGTTCCTGCATATGACTGTGGCGTGGTGAGGTAAGTTTTGCTTGCTTTTGTTTTATATTTAATTTACCCCCCTACCGTGCGACATCCCTCTCCCCAACCCCCCCGCGAGCCGTGACTGCTGTTTGGTTGCTGCTACTGGACAAAAAGGGCCTACGTGCAGTAGTCGTTCATTGTTTCAGTCACATGGACTTTCAATTTGATTGGGCCCGAGTTTGACAATGTTTCGGCTAACTCCTGAGGCAGCAGATCTTCAGAGTTTACAATGTCTGGTGCTTCCTGTCACAGCCACAGCCACAGAACTTGTGCTTTTTAACGTGGTATATAACACATAGCAAAAGGCTTTCTGATTATCGCTGCATCGATTGAACAGCTAGTCAGAACACTAACTCTTTCGGGCAGTTTAGACCAATTCTCAAGTATTGGGTACCTGCTAACAAATGGTTGTGAACTGGGCAGATTAGTCTTCGGCACAGCATCCCGCACGGCCCTCCTGCCTGACGCCAGTGCAATGCACATGACTAAGCTTCAGGTATGCCGGCTTGAGAGCAGAAGAGAGGCAAGCCACTTGAAAATAGAACAGTGCACATATTCACGGACCCACGACCAACTGTTTTTATGTGCTTGTGGGTGAGATAAAAGTGGACATCATTAAATGTTTTTCATGGACTTCGGTTTAAGATTGTTCTAGTTAATTGAATGTGTACATATGAGCTCTTTAATGAACTAATCAAAAGTTTGTGCTTGGGCAGATATGCAACACACAGTGAAAATGCGTCTAACAGTAAGCACTGGGTATTGTGCAAAATAGATTAACCTGCCTGTAGCCCAATTTTATAGGAATTCAAAGTAAATTGTTTGAGAGATGTATGTTTGATTTAATTATTTTTACGTTTGAATAGCGCATGGATCAATCCAATAGTAGCATGAGAGGCTCACGTTAAAACAATGTTCATTATACAATGTGTATGTTCTTGCTTTACAAAACGTAAAATGTGTTTCTCAAAAAATGATAACGTCCTCTCGCATGAGGCTCCTTCCATTTGTCATTGAAAAAAAACATATCCAGGCTATGAATAAATATAGACATCTGTGAGGTACTCAGCACTGTTATCTCAAAGTCTGTTTTGAAGTACTTTAGTTATACTGAATAAGCAGCTACCTATGTCATTAGCATATTAAATCTCTTAATTGCTCTCATAACTACACTTTCGCAATTGCTTTATTACCCCTCTTGCTTTCTTAAGTTTGCTTGAAAATGCACCATTTGCCCACTGTATTTTACATTTTTTCTTGGGGGAGAATCCACGCAAGCGCCCTTTGATGGTTGGACTCGCTATGTTCACTCGCTACAGGGCACTCATCCCGAACTGTTACGCCCACCACTTTGAAATGTCACCAGCCACCACTGGGCACTACCTGTGTCGAGAGCCAGACTGGTGCTGACCGGCCTCCACAAACCAACTCAGACCCCGCCCTCTGCAAGGTTGACGCCTGGCATGATTGAGAGTCGCGGGTCCCCAAAAGGATTAGGCAGGCCTCTTGTATATGACAAGCAGGAGCTGCCTCTGAAGTTTTCTAGCATTTCTTACTGGTGCGTCTGGCCCAAAGAAAATAAAGATTGGTAGTCTGAGGGAACCTTTTCACAGACTATGGGGTAGCTAAAGTCCAGTCTACCTGCTGGCAAGGGCTTCATTTGTTAGCCAGCTGTGGCAGCTCATATCAGGGCGTGGGTGTAGCAAGGGGTTTGTGAAAGGATTGGGAGTCAAGGGGTGGCACTTCATGCAAATTGCAAGGAATAGGACTCCAATAGGCTGCCAACCTCAATTGAATAAAACGGATCAATGCACCATGTTTACATCTGTGCACACTGCACCATGTATGCCTAAAAAGGGAAGCACTCTTTGGCAGAGCAATGATTTGTGAAGCTTCCTCTAACCTCAACCCCCTATGTCCTATTTTCTTTTATACACCCATGTGTTATCCATGTTAATCGCCGCTCGTGAAGGGGCTGCAATTAATATGGATACTTAAATAAAAGCACACAATCTCCCCCGAAGCCTTGCTTTACTACCAAAACAATACAGCAAATCTGCAAACAAGGCAGATTAATCTACAAATACATGGAGTTTTTAAACGTGCTGTATTGTTTTGTTAGTAAAGCAAGGCTGCGGGGGAGAGTTTGTGCTTTTATTTAAGTATTCATGGTAATTGCAGCCCCTTCACGAGCTGCGATTAACATGAATACTTAAATAAAAGTGCACAATCTCCCCCGCCGCCTCGCTTTACTAATAAAACAATACAGCAAGACCAGGGCCGGCCTTAACGCTGATGGCTCCCAGTTCGACAATGTTAGTTGGTGCCCCCCCATGCCCACCTCCACCATGGATTCTCTCAGGAGCACCCTTCAACAGCGACCAAGTCCCTTTAACCACTCTCTCTCAGATACATTGAATTAGTTGTATAGCGCCACTCATACCATTAAAGGATGTCAGAGGTACTTTGCATCACAAACACATTACACATACACAATCAAACATACGTGTGTAAATCAGCATATAGGAAATGCTACATAAGCCAAAGGACGAAAAGTGTAGGAGTCAGATATGTCATCCATACTGGTAGGCCATATAGTTTAGGAGGGTTGGTGTGGAGAAGCACAAACTCTGAGTCGATAAAAAAAGAACCAGCATAGGTGGGAGTTTTGTTTAATAATAGTCAGCATCCGGTGCGATCGCACTGCTCTAGAGCCACCTTTCTCAAGGGTCCTGTAACCTCAGTGACTGTCGCGCTAGGGTGTGCTGCTTCATAGGCCTGCCTGCAAGACTGGAGGTGAACTTCGATATGGATTGTGGTTGACAGGCCTTTACAGTTAACCCAAAGTTGCCACTGTTAGGGAACGCATGATGGTGCAAAGACACCAGGGCGTCTAAAGTATAGCAAGGGAATGTGCTCCGTCAGGAGAGTGGTCTGGTGGACTGCTCATGAAGGCTGAACCTGGTTCCCCAGTTCCAAACTCGCCAGCTCTGACCATAGTGCCACATCCTCTCCTCCACTGAACACCATACTGCCCCGTTGATAGAAACTTGCACTGCCTTCAGCTACAACCCAATTGTAACCCGCTATAAACTCCTGGATGCGACACAATTCATATTACGCATTAGACGAGAGTAATATGCTGCCTAAAAAAAAAGTTACAAAATCATGGAGAAACCAAACACTCATAGGGAATGCAAGTTTAAGTAAAGCATGTGAAATGTAAGCAGGAACAACGTAGTTACCTTTTCACTTTTACATTAATTATTTAGAGATCAATGAGTGCTTTTGCCAGCGGCAGAGCAGAAGTGGACACTGTCCTTGTCTTCTCTGGGCGAGTCCTTTTCCTTCTCTACCCACCCTGCCCCGAACTGCCACGAACGCCGAGCCTTATCTGTGGGCTGTGCCTATTTCTGCCATCCTGGGACACATGTTTAAAATAAAAAAGCAGGGGAATGGAAGCTATCAAATTAAAGAAGTAGACTCACAGGAAGGCTGGTTGGGGCACGGCTAATTGATGTGTTAAATTCTGGCCTGCCTACTCAGCGCTGTTCATGAATATTATATCTCTGACGCATAGCATTTTAAATTTGAAGTCACAGTTGCATGCTCTCATATGTTAGACAATTTTAGCATGCTGGTGCTGCCTCATTGGCAGTGTGCCTCAACTGCAATATTGTTAGAGGGGTGCTAGAATACGTGACTAATGCATTTTAATGCGGTGATGCAGACACTAGCATTAAAAATGTGTTAGTCAAAAGCCTGATGGGGCCCTACCGTAATCCAGACCTGAAACTGCGAAATTTTATTTTTCCTGCTCAAAGAGAGCATTTGTTAAAGTTTTCATGTTAATTGCAGTGACCGCCATGAGCTGAAATCAACATGAAAACTTGAACAAATGCACACAATCACCCCGCAGCCCAGCTCTATTAAGAAAAGAAATGCACCAACATAGCTGCTAAGGTTTCAACTTGCTATGTGGGACAGTTTCAAACCTGCCTTAACACCGTTCACGTGGATCTGTATGTGAGGAAATGCACTCTTTTCACTTTTTTAAGCAAAAGTTTGGAGTGATATTTAGCACTGCACCCACACGCACACCTGGTTACTGGCGCATACAGCCTTGGAAGCAGCGCACATAGACCTTACACTGCCGCACACAGAGGAAAAAAATTAGAGGGAACATTGATTGTGATGTGCCTAAAGAGCAGCAAACATTTTACCGGTGTTTAATATTTACTGAGGGTGGGGAGGGGAGTGGCCTGCCAAGATGGCTTACTAGACGCCTTTTCCATTCGTTCCTGCCGCAGAGCTCTGACTCCTTCACAATCCAGTATTGTTTTATGCCTATATGGGTAGGCATTTGCTGTGGAGTCACCCCCCTATTGCTGGCAATCCTGTGGGGGCCCTGTAAGAGTGCCACTGGGACTTGCAGCACTGTAGAAAGGCGTCAGATCTGGACGGACCTGGGTGCATGCGAGCATTTCTAGGACCCTGCAGCCTTGGTTGGGGGCCCTCACCAACAGGGAAGCGACTTGAGCTCCAATGATTTAGTGATGGTGACAATGCCTTGTCCAGAGGGTGCCCAGTGGTGTTGTTGCTCCTGGAGCTTATGTGGATTGGTCCTGGGACCTGGCGATGAGAGCGGGAGGTGTTGGTGAGTGAAGCAATGTCTTAGATCTGCCCTGTGCCCGCGGCTAGCAAGAGACACAGTGCGTAGACTACGTTGCTGATTGTCCTCACAGGGAACAGACCAAACTGAGGCCCCCCAGGACATTCTGCAGGCATAGACTGAGCCCAAGGGGTTTGTGGTGTCTGGGCTGTTTACCCCCAGGTCCTGCGGCTGTGAGGTAGGGGGCGCAGTTAAGAGATGCCATGCCTGCGGTCTGCCCTGTGCTTGTGACTCGAGGGGAGCATTGGGCAGAGGCCACAAAAACAGAAGAGCTGCAGGGTTACCAAAAGTAAAGAGTCCTCACCTGTGGCACCTTCTGGTGAAGAGTGAAACCTGGCATACCGACTGTTCCTGCTGTGGCTGAGACATCCCTACACCTTTTGTGACCTGGAAATCTGGTGCCCTGGGGGCTGAAGAAATGCTTACCTTTGTGGCTGCCCTTGTGGGCTGAACATTCTGACATCGCCCCAGATACCTGTGAGCTCCTGATAGTGTGACTGGACCCAGGGATATTGTGTATACGGCCGGCGAGGGTCCAGAATATAATGTGTCGCGGGAGCCTGAGGGACGATCTATAGTGTTCAGTGGACACCTAAAGGACCGTTGTCGTGATTTGCTGAATGAGGGCTTGTGCCAATCTCTAACTGTGAGGATTATTATCCCCACCTGAGTGCAGCAACTTTTACCTGCCTGACCCTCTGGAGCAGGTCAATGACTTGAGACAGAGCTGATTATTGAGGTGTGGCACATTAGTCTGGCAGTCCCTGGAGTGGGCTTTGGCACTGTGTGATGCATTGGTGGGACGGTATTGCGCGAGTGGATGCCAGTGACACAGCACAGAGTACTCAATATACACCCCCTCATAGCAGGGCCGGTTCTAGGATATGTGGGGCCCCGGGCAGAATAGGAACATGTGAGGCCCCCAAGCAGATATAACGCAGGATCGTATCAGGCCGGCTAGGGAAATTATTTTTTTTCCTTTAAATTAAAATTACCCCCACCCCCACAGTTAACAGCTAACAACCATTGATGAAATGCAGCCGCAGCCAACTAATGCAAGCCGCATCTGGATTTTGTCAATGGTTGTTGGCAGTTTAAGATAAATGAGTAACTACAATAAATGGTTTTACTTTCACCTTGTTGTTTTGACCAAGAAGTAGCTCCTTCACACAGACACTTGCATAGAATCACAACTGCGATGCAGGATCATTGCTCTTTGTGCTCTGCAGAGAGGCCATATTTTGAATGGTCATGTAATCTGAACACCTTTTTGATCCACAGACAGGTACTGCATGAAAGTTGTACTGCCTGCAGCCTCAACTCGAAAGTGCTCAACGGTAGCCTGTTATAAACACCTGGAGGCGACTCAGTACAAAGGGTGCATCATCCAAGAGTAATATGCTGTGAAATAAAATACACAAACACACATGCTGGAAATAGCTAGCACTCTTGGGGAATGCAAGATTCAGTAAAGCATGGGAAATATAGATAGAAACAAAAATTACTGCCATGGACTACCCTAACAGCAGGACCACTGGAAGTATGTGTCAGGAGAGGGTTAAATTATGTGGCAGGGTGAGTAAATTATGTGGCAAGAAAAGGCAAATTATGCAGCATAACCCAGTACATTTTGAAATAGTATTACTTCATTTGTTTTGCCATTTTTAAACTTGGTAACACTGTTTGGGCACAGGTTGCAGCCCAATCTAACACCCAAATTTAGCAGTGGGAAACAGAAAGTTGACTATTCCAGCTTTTCAAACAGCCTTCCCACATGCGGCAAGACGTGTCGCTGCATTTTTATTAATTTTTGTTGTTAAAATCTGTAGATTATGCAGCAATTGATGGATTATAGGGTAAATGTGTCAAATGTATAATTGTGCAGCAATCGCAACCACCCCACAGTCGCATAATTCCAATGGCATTGACTAACATGCAGCATCAGACTGGGACAGAAAATAGGCCTCTGGACCAAAATAAAAGGGGCCCCCATTAGGGAGTTAGTTAGCTAGGAAAGTGTCCCATGTTTGCAAACTAGTGCAGTTTTCAACTTGTAAACACATGCTGTATAACTTTTTTGTAAGGTATGGAAAGACTGCCCTGATTTGAGTTTGCTGCAGGCAATGTTTGCTTTAATATCCTAAAGGTCAACAGTAAAAACCGGCTCACTTAACCATAAAGCAGGTCAATAACTAGCCAAAAATACAGCCTACAGACTGACCTGAGAGCAGGGCTTTAAGTAGGTTAAAAAAAATCTCTCATTGCCTCCAGATAAATATTACAAGTAAAATTAGACCTCGAACAAACCAGTACGATTGGCTTTGTCAGTGGTTAATTGTTGCATAAGATGAATAAGCACCATCTACAGCTTCCTTGTATATAATATTTAAAATGCTCCAGTTCTGACATGATGAGACTGTGAAAGAACTATAACGAGTCTCACTGAAGTTCCATTAAAGGTAGCGAAAGGTGGCACTGCTGCAGAGTTCAGATTTGTTTTTTCCCCTCTTAGGTTGAGGGCAAATATGGAGAGTGGGTCGTCTCATCACCTGCTTTTGGTAATTTTCATTCATTGTGCAGATACTGGATCAATGTTTTTGCAGGAAAAGTTAAGGACATGAATATAGGGCCCCTTTTCAATGTCCATTTTAATTTACTACGGGGTCTAAGACTTGTGTGACCCAGCAGAGTTTAAACCCTGCTCCATCCACTCTTTAATGCGGATTCTGTTCCTCTGCATGCACCTCTTGTCTCAATGACTCTCACACACACCTATCTGTTTCCACCCCGCTGTATTCCATTTGTCTTGTCCCTTTTATTCGCCTCTCTGCTCCCTTTCCACATGTCCTTGGTGAGCAGTTTCCATTGTGATGTTCCGCCATCACCACTCTATCCTTTGCTGTGCCCCTGCAGGATATTCTGTCTTTTATTCATATAGGGGCAGGGCCACTTCACAGGCAAGGGCACTCAAATTGCCTGTCTGATTGCTGTCATTAACATGCTGATGCAGCCATTAGGCCCACAGAGTTGGGCCAGCAGGGGAGATTGATCTAAAAGAGAAAACATAAACTCTCAGGGGGCCCCCTGGGCCTAGAACTTCTGATGTCTTTGAAGGTGCAAGGCCCCATGGCTGCGAGCAGGCGCAGGGCCCTGGGCAGCTGCCCACGCTGCCCATGCCTAGCGCTGACCCTGCCTCATAGACACACCTTGTGAGCGAGCAGCACTGGGCCCCTGAGGCATTGTGCTGTGACTGTGGGAGGAATACTTCAGCTCAAGTGTAGCTGCAGAGGGACGTTGTTGCCCATTGTAAGGAACCCCTGTGAGCCACTAATCGTTGGAAAAGACAAAGGGGCTATTCCAGCACCATCCAACAGAATCTATCAATAGACCCCAGGTCTGTGACTGGTCAGTTGATATGCCGGTTCAGAAACCCAGGGCCACAGAGCTCATAACAGTGATCCTGGGCCCCCTTGATATGCTGGAGGGGAAGATGGATTCCATGGCAATGGAAACTAAACATCTGTGGCTACATCTGTGAAACGTTGCAGACTGGACTGCAGCGTTGGAGGATGATGTGGACTCTCTGAAGAAAGCAAGTCACTGAGAACAGAGGTTGATATAACAAGCGGGCCGCACTGACCCTATCCCACAGATTAGTGATCAGTTGGGAGGTTTATACACAACAGGCCATTCACAAGACTCAGGTGGTTCCTCTCAGTGAAGTGTATAGGTCACCTGGGGCTACCTCGGTTTCTGAGGTGACGTCATACCTTGATTTGCTACCTTGATTTGCTATCGCTCCCATATCTGGGAGGGGGGGAAGGGCAGAGCTAGAGTGACGTTTGAACAAACAGGAGTTATTAATGTTATAGACTCCGTTAAACCAGCTAAGGCCCAGGAAGGGGACGGTTTACCTGGCGAGCTCGACAAGACTCTCCCAGAGACCATGGGTGGTAGATTAGTCCCTTTGTATCAGGAGGCACAGTAATGGGGAGTGTTTCCCTCTTCCATGTGTGAAGTACTAATAGTTCTAATACCCAAATCAGGGAAGGACCCACTGGATACAGCCTCTTACCTCCCTGTGTACTTATTAAATGTGGACAAAAAAATACTCAGAGAAATACTGGTGAAATTATTGCACCACCACCTCCCGAGGCTGGTTCACCCAGACCAATTTGTATTTATACCCAGCAGGAATACATTTTGTAACCTGCAGAGGCTAGCACGTCTTTTTTATGCACCCTGTCTGAATCAGGATCAATCTGCCCTTGCCTTCCTTGACATTGAGAAGTCATGGGAATATATGTGACAAGTACTTAGCAGAATGGGGCTGGGTCCCAAGTATGCTGCATGGGTAAAATTGCTCTACGCTCAACCGCTAATGCGAGTGTGACTGGATGCAAAGTGTCGGAGGTGATCCAGCTGCAGAGAGGAACTAGACAGGGATGTGCCCTGTCTCCTTTGTTGTTTGCCCTGGCAATGGTACCTGTGGCATGTAGGCTGCAACAGGTGTTACAGGGTGTGGAATGCAGGTAGCAGAAAAGACCCACGTAGGGTCTCAATACGCGTATGACGCTATGGTATAATTATGCCAGCCAGACATTTCGACATGATTCTACTGAATGTGATGAGGGAGTTAGGTGAGCTCTCGGGACATGCATGTCAATCAACTAAATTCTGCATTGTTTTCATTGGGCCAGCTGAAATGAATTGAAACAACCCAACTCCCTGTGTCTGGAACACCCTGGAACACTGATAGTGTTCATTATCCTGGCATGCACATGGCTCACTGGGAACAGCAGTGCCACACTCTGACTATGGGGTGGGTGCTCACTAATCTTAAACCGTCCATTAAATTCTGGAATACTCAGGAATACCCTACAGTTCTCCTTGATGGGAAAAATTGCACTAATCTAGATGGTTGTGCGGCCCAGTTCCTTTACGTACTGAAAGAAACGATATACAAGATTCCTCAGTATGTCTTTCAGGGATTTGGACAAGCTACTTGTAGACTTATTGTGGCACGATAAACAAGGCTGGGAATTTTCACATTGAGGTTGGAATGGGAACTGTATTATCTTGCATTGCACATACAGAACGCTGTACACTGGTTCTATGGTGAGCCGATTTGAGTCTCTTTTGGCCAACACTACTGTGGGGGCATACCTGGGGTCCCTACTGCTGTGCGGAAACAGAACACCTGAGATGATTCCAAAGTGCTATGACTGGTGTGCTGGCTGTTGGAATTTGCATTACAGGTAGTACTCTGCAAGGCACCATATGCACTGGAGCTAGAGGTGTGGCAAACCTGGCCTTTTACTTGCATAGCTCGAACTATAGCTATTGATAGCTTGCGTGAGGGGTAGTGTATCACCTTATAATCTAAATACATTGGGCTGGATTTTTGCTCTTCAGGAGCACCTGAGACATTTGGTCTGGGAAGATGTCAGTTTCTTCAGGATGCCAAAATAGTCACCATGGTGATGGAGACATGGCCTGTGTTCCCTGAAGCCCCTGAGCTTACGCAGACTCTTGTTACATTTCTGGCAATGGAGGGCAGCCGTAGGCTTATACACACATATACCGTGCCCTGTGGGCTGACAGGGTTGAGGGATGATCCTACCTATGCACGATTTAGGCTTGCTCAATACAACGACATACATCTCACACACCTCTCACCTCAGTGGCCACACTCCATATACTCATCTAGATACCCAGGATGTACACACTGGGGGTACTTACTGGCAGACTTCCTACATGTGGCATGGAGTAGTCTTTCGATTGTATTTTGCTTGACACAGTCCTGGGGAACCTACATAATGCTATGGGATGGATGATACCAAGGGAATTGAAACAATGGCTACTGTGATTGGTGCCTGCAAAAAGAACTGAAAGCTTTGCTGGAAATTTGCACTCCTTGATTCTAGCCAAACAGTGCTGAGCTAATCGAGCCTAATCCCAAATCCTCCCCTACTGACTGATTGGCTGCCTGGTATGACTGAATGGTTATATACAAGGGTAGACCCTAATGTCACTGGAACCTGGGTAATTAGACAGTATAGAAGAAAGTGGTCGCAGTAAATACTATTTTAGGTAACAAAACACAAATAATACAAATGTAAAAACCAGATACGAAAAGACCACGTTGTACGAATTAAAGAACGGTGTTATTTAATCACACTGGACATAAAGTGTTTGGAAATCAATAGTATTAATAAATGCAATAAGTGCCCAGTAGAAAAGAGGAGTAGGGTAAGTCAGGTGAATCAAGTGAGGTCAACTGGTAAGGGGAAGGAAAATATAGTGACAATTACATATCAATATATACATTGTACACTGGCTCAACCTTTAGCCAAAAGCGTGTTAACAATCTCCATAAAGTATTATGTAGCCATGGATAATAAGAATAACAAAGTGAATTATTCATTGTTTGTTCTTATGGCAACGTATAATATGTCGACGTTTCGACACCCTTAAAGGGTGTAGGTTCTTGCAAACCTTATGTGTGGGTCTTCCTCAGAACTGTGGTGGAAAGGGAGGGGGTACCATATGTATCCCTGAGTAGAGGGCCAGTTCTGCAGAATGTTGGATGCGTAGGCTCCAGGGGTAGGAGAGCGGAACACAGTACTTAAATCGGATTGTATTCTGTCGTGTCCCTTCAAAGTCGATTGCCAGGTTAGGTCGCTGAGATATTAAAAATGTTTGCTCAGAGAGAAAGCTACCCTGAAATGGATCAAGCGGCCCAGCGGTGGTTCGTCCCAACTCGACTTTGAAGGGATACGTCGGAATACTATCCGTTTTAAGTACTGGTGTTCCGCTCTCCTACTTACCTGGAGTGGTAAGCCACTCGCAAAAAGAAGGGGTCCCCAGGGTACCCCTTCTCCTTTGTGACTGGCTCTAAAAATATTTTTGAAGGGCAGGCAGTGGTGCCAGGGACCACTACCTGCCCTTGAAAAACTGAAACGAAAATGTTTAATTTTGCTATTTTTAAATTCCTTTAACCCTTTCGCTGCTGGCCCGATTCCCCCGCTGTGCTGTGGGGAGGGGGGGCGTGCACAGCACAGCCCAGGTGCTCATGACGAGCTCAGCTCCTCATTAGCCACGGTTCTCGTGTGCTGATGACGAGCTGAGCTTGTCACGGCCACACCCGTTTCCGTGGAACGCTCAGCACAGCAGGAGAATTATCCCCTCGTGCGAGCGTTCCAATGGTCATGACGAGCTCAGCTCGTCATGAGCACACGAGAACCGTGGCTCATGATGAGCTGAGCTCGTCATGAGCGTGGGAGGGGTTAAGGAAAAGTGGCTGCATTGAAAACAAAAAACTGCTTTATTGAAAAGCAGTCCCAGACTTGGAGGTCTACTTAGCCCAGCAGGCCACCATACCTGGGAGGGCTAGCCATTCCCAATGGGGTCGCAAATTGCGAGTGCCTCATGAATATGCATGAGTCATGCAATTTGCGACCCCATTGGGAATGGCAATCAGTGTCTGCGGCACTGTTGTACATACCAATTTGCGAAAATCCTTGGTTGTACATCTGGCCCCTAGTATATGTATCTATCTTAGCACTTGTTATTTGGTTTATTGGTATTTTCTGGTATGCGCCGATATTTGGAGGCACATATGCTGTTGATATGGTTTAATGGTTGCTATTGTTGCTCATAATGTGGTAAAATATGGTGCTGAACTGCCAATAAAAACATATTTAAAACAAATAATAATTAGTGTGGGTTTAATGGAAATATCCTATCTATTGTAGCACAGATTTCCAAAACGGGCCAGGAGATAATTCCTCATAAACATGTATTTTTCATTATGCTAGTCTCATGACCTCATTCATATTGCTATTCTGTGTGGCTAATACATTTTAATAAAGGTCCCGTGAAAACTGTATTATGTCATCAGCTTGAAAGTAGATCATTAGATTTTTTTCTGCCTTTAAAACATTTCTAATTACCTAATGGTACGGGATTAAATCAGTTCTTCGGTTTTGCATCATGGTCGACTGATATAAATGTTTCTGCGGGTTTAGAACATATCAATCAAAAGTATAATTATGTATGATAAATTTCATATTTCACAAAGAGTAAACACGGTAAAAACGATCATTTTAGTGAAAGTAAAGTTATTGTCTGATTCAGACGGAGACTGTAATAGACATAGCGCACCAGGGATCAAATATTGCAAGGGCAATATGCCCCGACATTTTACAGTGTCAAAATGTTGTTTCTCCTTTCCTATAATTATTGTAGCATGGAGGGCAGTTCACATTGGAATCTCTTTTCACTTTATGACTGATAAAATTCTTGTTAATGATCGTTATATATCTTTATTTGTGGTATAAGACCAGACATTCTGTCCCCTCTTTTTTCTTAAACATGAGAAACCCGGGGGACATATTTAAAAGTGGATTGCGCCACCTGAGCGTCACTTTGTACAACACTCTGGCGGTGCAATTCCCTGGGCAATATTTACAAAGTGTCATTAAGCCACTTTGTGTGGATTAATGTTGCTTTGTGAATAGAGTACCCTTTCACGCAGGTATCTGTGTGAAAAGGGCATGCAATAGGTGTTGCTTGGGGCTTTCCACCGTAACAACCATTGCATTTTGATCCTGCCCCAGATTTAAAAGGATGTGTGAATCTGAGGCAACACCAAACACTAACGCCACTGAAAGCAGGCATTAAAGTAGTGCAACAAGGAGAAATACTTACATTTTTCCTAGTTTTTGCTTTTTCTATGTGTGTGGCATTCTGCATGCACACAGAGAAGGAGCAAATCGCCTTTAATGATTGTTTATGTGCAGGAAGGTGTTCCTTCCTGCAAATAAACAATCATCCCTGCAATACAAACACCCTTGCAACATGGCGCAAGTGTGTCTGTGTTGGTGCTAGGCAGCTTTATTTAGCACCGGCGCAAGGGAAAACACAGGGGTGCGCCTTATTTTTTAAGATATGCTGTATCCCTGCAATTTTTGAATGGTTCTGCACGCGCTGCTAAATTGCTTGCATCACCACGCCACCATTGCTTTGCAAACATGCCCCGGGGTGCCCTGCATCACTAATCAGGGGCGTAACACAGGCCCCCGCAGCCCACGCGGTGCGGAGGGCCCGAAGCACCAGGGGGCCCCCTCGGCACTGCACTCTGTCTGGAGAGCTCCTAATTGAGCCCGGAGGGGGCCCCTCTACATACCTCGCAGGGAGCCCCCCTCAATTTTCGTTACACCAGTGTCACTAATATACATCCTTATATGTTGCCAAGGTCTCCAGTGTATTTGTTCTCAACACTATTTCGTTTTTAATGTTAATCTGCCCTTATTAACATTATTATACATGTTCATTTACATCTCCATGTTTCCATTAAAAGGTAAAATATCGAAAGGCCTTAAAAATGTACATAATTATTATTTGCTGTCCCCACTAGATGTTTGATTTTGTCGGATCTAGGGACCACTTGTTTTGAGATATGTTTCAAGGTGACCTATGTTGTCAAACTGCCAGGAAGTAAAAGTTTGAACCGTGCCTTACTTACTAGTTGCTGCTGCCACATAGTGTAACAAGTTCATTAATGTTTTTTGAGAGTTATTGCTGGAAGGACTGCTTTCACAGGGCATCAAGTGGCAACAGCATAAATGTAGTTTGTTCTGCTTTCATGAAAATGGAAGGGAATAAAATCTGCCAGCAGACAAGTACAAATTCATGTCATGTACTCGAGCATAGTGTTGAACACTGGCATGCGTCTATGCACATTAATGCATATGCAGACAGATACGTGCGCATGTACCGACAGCTCTCTGCGGGGGCCACCCTAAAGCTCTGACACAGTACCAAATGTAGGCAGCAGCCAACTGAATTGCAAGCCTGAAAGTGCACAACACAAAGGCAAAAAGTAACAACAGAACACCTGAGTTAGAAGTACTGACAAGTTAGTGTTCAAAATGTGAAATATGAGATTAAGGCAAGATGAAGGGTTTGGGAAGGGCCAGAGAAAAGCAAACCATTAGCAAATAAATAGAACTGGTGCCAGGCTTTTGTTCAGTCCCTACAGTTTCATGGTCCACCAAGTTCTGACAAAATTGAGGGTTGATGTGTCCTGCAAACAAGAACATGGTACTGAGACTACGATGGAAAGTTGACCTCGCAAGTCTCCTCCTCTCTCCGGGTAAATGTGGTTGAGCAGATCAAGGTCTATTTTGAAAAATGTATTATAGGGTTGAGGTATGGCTCAGTTATGACCGATATGTATCAGAATATCGGCTACAAGAATATCGTCTGAGATTAATAATGTGTCCTAAATACTAATTACAAAAACATGGTCCCATTGAGTGTATATTTTGCATTATTACCCGTTCCGTGCTGCCGTTGGCCATTGGCCGACGGCAGCACTACCTCCTCAGTGCTGCCGTCGGCCAATGGCCGAAGTGGCCCTGCCCGTTTTGACGAAGTGCCGCACTTCCGCAAAATCGCGGCCGCCGTTAAGGCGTTAACGTCAATGAAATGATAGGTTTGTAAACAATATCTAGAGTACAATGTTTATGTCAGGCCATTTACTAACACTGATACTGTGGTTCATTTCAGACAGTTATATCGAAGTTATGAATGTCCTGCTAGGGTAGTTTTTTTTTGTTGCTTAGAAAAATGTTTTATTTGATAATTTTTTGTTCTTTTTGTGACTTGAAATAAAACGAATGCACACCGAATATTTATTTAAGCCAGTTTATTTCACTTGAAATACGGTGAGGATGGACGAAGATTACTCTGAATAATGCAGTTTGGCAGTGATTACTGCAGTAAGTATTTAGGGGCTTATTTACAAGTCCCTTGCGACACTTTTGCGTCTTTTTAACATGGGAAAAGTAAGGCAAAAGTGGCGCAAGGGCCTTGTAAATCTGCCCCTTAGCATTTATTGGGCTGTACATTTTGTGGCACAGTCCAGTTATTGCTGTGCACTTCGAGGATTATATTAGCCTAGGCCTCGAAAGGGTTGGGTTACATGCATAAAATAAAAGAGGAGGATATACCTGTAAAAATAGTACTGGCTGAAACTGATGTGCACACTTTCACAGAGTGGTGTCCAGGCTATTAGTCCCTGTATGGACACAATCATATTATATTTAAATGTATGCAGGGCCGGACTGGCTACCGGGCAGTTGTGTGTGCTGCTGAGCAGGGGGATGCTTTCGTTGATGGGGACCTGTGTGTGCAAAACGAAATTCGTTTTGCTTTTTTTTTTCCAAAGCGCACGCTGGTCCCCATCAACAAAATACGCCCATACCACGGAGAAATCATCCCCCTGCTCGGCAGCACACACAACTGCCCGTTAGCCAGTCCGGCCCTGAATGTATGCACCATAAAAACAATGGTCAAATAGTAATATGTATTTCAGTGATGATCGCTCTAGCTCCTGTATATTGAGCAGGTTTCCCAACCTCAGAGAAGAGGCACCGGTTGGAAGTCATATGTTTATGCTTCTATTCAACACACACACACACACACACACACAATCCGTGGGGGGCAAGGAGGCACATGCATCAAAATTGTAAATTGCAAATACCTACTTGCAAATTCATGAGAATCGCAATGAGGTAATCGCTATTTATAATGCATGAAACTCTAAGAATTTCAGATTGCGATTCCTAGGGGGTCGCAAATCGCTCTACCTCATTAAAATTAATGAGTTAGATCGCAATTTGCGACCCTCTAGGAATCGCAAAAAATCAAAGGGATGGTGGCCTGCTGAGGTCAGCAGACCACCATATCTGTGATTGCTTTTAAACAAAGCAATCTTTTTTTTGTAAAGCAGCCTGTTTTCCTCGAAGGTAAACGAGATGCTTTGCAAACAGTAAAATGAAACGTTTTCTTTCCATTTTTTAAGAGCAGGTAGTGGTCCATGGGACCAATGCCTGCTCTTACAAATGCTTTTACACTCATTCACAAAGGGGAAGGGGTCCCTTGACCCCTTCCCATTTGCAAATGGGTTACCACCTACTTCAAGGTGGTGGTGATATGCGAATGTTTTGTGACCACATTCACGGTCACAAAACGTTTATGCATATTGTTTGGATTTGGTATTTGGAAGGGACGCCCTAACCCCCCTTCCAAATTCCGAATCGCAATCCCATTTTGCGATTCGGTAACAGGTCACTGAATCTCAAATTGGGGTTTGCTGCATCTGAGAAGCATTTTGCAGGCAGAACAGCTACAACATGTCTAGCAGAAGATACATTTGATACACCAACACGGGAAGTAAGTTATGTGAAAAAGCAATATTTGGAATGAAATTTGCTCTTGTTAGGACACATTCGCTCACCGTGGTGAGTGTTGCGACTGAATAGTCCTCTGCATGGCAAATATGTGTACCCTTTCCCTGAGTGCCAAACTGTACCGGTGTCTGAATCCCTAATGCTGATTTTTTATTTGTCATAGGTGAACACGAATAACGCATGTGCGCCATGACATCAGCCTATCTCACAGATTTTGGCCTTGTTGGACCGGGAGGGGTGCCTAAAGCGATACACTCATAGTGGTGGAAGGATACCACCTCACCAGGAGTTAAGAAGAACAAGCACTGTGACTGCAGCATAACATGTAGCGATCAGTAGTAGTGAGCAGGACCTTTTTGTACTGTGTTACTTGAGTGAGGTCTAAAGACTGACTCACCTTCTTAAATGTTCCACTGCTCTGTGCTTAACTCACCCTTAGCCACTATTATGTAAGTTGTGGAGTGCTGTGCAACACAGGATTCATGATACTGTGCTAGTTTTATGTGTGCATGTGAATTGTATATTACAAGGATGGAGCAGTTTTTTTTGTGCAGTGCATGTCTGGTTCGTACATGTACTGGGTGTACATTGTATAGAGGACACTGGGTTCTATTTTGGGAAGCCCAAGCCTGCCTGGAAAAGACATTATGAGGAGTGAATCCCCCCAGACAGATTTGTGTATTGATACATTCCTGTGAGCTGCGAGGGGACACAGTGGAGGGAAAAGGAAGAGACACCATTTACATTTTAAAAGCCTGGTCTTTGATTTAGTGACAGATCACAAGGAAGGGGGTTTGACACATCACAGGAATGATAAGAGAATCATAAAGAGTAGGGCTGGGGGTCTGCAGTTAACCTTTTGGTGCACATGTCACAGTGGCTGACATCCATGTATGAACACAGCTCACTCCCATCAAATGTGTTGTGGGCAATAAGCTACGGAGTTTTGCCTGCATTGGCAGACTTCTTTCATGAAGGAAGGTGAGAAGTAGAAGTGCCCACTTCAAAAGAAGCAGAACCCAAACATAAAACCTTGAAGACCCAGTCGTAAATTATATTTGGTGTCTGGAAAAGGATAATAAGAAAGGGAGGGCCCATAAACTTTCATCTGCCAAGCATCCAGATGGGCTGTGTGAGAAAAGAGAGCTATGTAAGACTTTTATGTCTGTGACTTGGACTGGGGGACAAGGCCTGATAGTCTCCCCGATGGGTGAGCGGTCATCACCCAGGCAAAGCAAGGTCACATGTCCTGGAGCCTGGAGTATCAGCACCTGCCTGCTTGCAGAAATCTGTGTGCCCTGCGTGGAATAAGAGAGCATTTGAGGGAGCAATGTCCAGTGGGGAACGCTACCAAGATGACTCCCTGTGGGAGGTGGAAGGATTCAGCTGATCACAGATCAGATCGGGCTATCGCCTGTGTGCAGGAATGTTTTCCGTAACCCCTGTATGCCAGTAAAAGGTCACCATAGACGGAGCTATTTGTTGAGCGCAATTCAATCCTTAGTACAACTTTTCCTGCCATGCTGCTGTGAGGCTGTATACCAGAAGGGCTCACCGGTAAAGTAAATGCTTCAAGGAATGAGAAGACTTGATTGTCTGGGCCAGGGCACCTGTGCTGGGAGAGCCTGCACCCAGATAACCTTTTACCGCTGCAACCCTATATGCACACGGCTGCCGGTACCAACTGTGCCAAATGATCCAAGCTGCTGCCTGAAGGAAAGACTGAGGATTCAATCCCCTGGTTGGACCTACACTGCGAGGACCACTGGAACTACTTTGGATTACCTCACACCCTTGCTGGCTCCAGTTGGAAGCATTCCTTCTCCCCTATTAAGTCAACTTACTGCGTTTTGGATAGCAGAGAGCCGCTCCGACATCTGGAGACCTCCGGCAGTGTCACTCAGAAGATAGAGCAGCCCAACCTCTCAAAACTGAGCCAGATTGTGGGTGCGCATTTGAAGGAAACTCACAGAGAGTGCCCTAATACAAAACATTTGGAGTCCGTCAAATAGGGTTGAGATCTAAAATGAAAAGAGAAGACAAGATCATTTGTTGCAATGCATTAGTAGTGTCAAAAAGTAGTTTAGGTTTAGGAAATCTGGAATACAGCTTAAGTTTAGGAAATTAGGAATAGGACAACTTAATATTAGTACTATAGGCAATCTGACTTAGAAAAGTACACATTTACTGTGTTTGCCTTTGGCTGTTAAAATATTTTTAGGGAGATTACTAGTTGTACCAGCAATCATTTTATTGTATCTTCTTTATTTCTTACATCAGAAATCCAGGAGCATGAAGAGGGCTAGCAGCAAGGAGGCAGGTCAATGCTGCGGCAGGTAGAAGTTTCACCATCACCACTACCAACAGTACCACAGCCGACACCAAAGGATCTGCTGACCCCAGTAAGTCCTCCTGTTAATATCATTAACTCCACTGGACCGACCTCTGCTGCATCCACTTCACCTTCGAGAAACCAACCACGCACCACCTCACCCAACAGCTGCCTCGCTGCTGTTGGAGCAAAGTCACCAAAGACCAGCTGACCTCCACCCTCGCCCAGAACCTGCCCACCGACCCCACGGACACAGACGCCGCCGCCCAAAACTTCAGACAGTGGATCGACGACTGCACCGACACCCTCGCTCCGCTCAGGAAACCCTCCCTAAACCACTCCAGCAAGAAAGCCGCCTGGTTCACCGAAGAACTCCAAACCTCCAAACGCACTTGCCTGAAGCTGGAGAAGAATTGGCTCCACGACCGCACACCAGACAGCCACGCAACCCACAAGGACGCCATCTCCAGACATCACCACCTCATCAGAACAGCAAAGAGATCCTCCTTCAAAGCCTGCTTGGACAACAATGCACATGACAGCAAAGAACTTTTCAACATAGTGAAGGAACTCTCCACCCCCAGCGCCAACACCAATGACATCCCGCCCTCGCAAGATCTGTGTGACTCACTGGCCACCTTCTTCCATCGCAAGATCGCCAACATCCACGACAGCTTCATCACCTCACCCACCCCGACCACGACAGACCCCACCCCAAACACCTCATGCACCAACCAGCTGACCGCCTGGTCCCAAGTCAAAGATGACGAGACACGCAAGGTTATGAACTCCATCTACTCAGGATCTCCGTCAGACCCCTGCCCACACCACATTTTCAACAAAGCTGACACAACCATCGCACCCCAACTGCGGAAGGTCATCAACATCTGCTTTAACACAGCAACATTCCCAGAAATCTGGAAGCACGCCGAAATCAACGCCCTCCCTAAGAATCCCAAGGCAGACCACAAGGACTTTAAAAACTTTCGGCCCATCTCCCTGCTCTCTTTCCCGGCGAAGGTCATCGAGAAAATCGCCAACATGCAGCTGACCCGCTACCTCGAGGACAACAACATCCTAGACCCAACCCAGTCCGGATTCAGACGAAACCACAGCACTGAGGCAGCCCTCATCGCCTTCACAGACGACATCAGGCGCCAACTAGACAACGGCAAAACTTCAGCCCTCATCCTCCTGCACCTGTCAGCCGCCTCCGACACGGTTTGCCACCGTACACTAAGAACACGCCTCCAAGAAGCCGGAATCCAGAAGAAGGCCTTCGACTGGACCACGTCCTTTCTCTTCGGCAGAACCCAACGAGTCCTCCTCCCACCGTTCCGATCCGAAGCCACTGCCATCATCTGCGGCCTACCCCAGGGCTCATCCCTCAGCCCGACCCTGTTCAACGTCTACATGCCCCCCTCGCACAAGTGGCCCGCCAGCACAACCGGAACATCATTTCCTATGCAGACAAAACTCAGCTCATCCTCTCCCTTACCAAGGACCCACACACCGCCAAAACCAACCTCCACGAGGGAATGAAGGCTGTCGCCAAGTGGATGAGGGAAGCGCTGCCTGAAGCTGAACTCGGACAAGACGGAAGTCCTCATCCTTGGCCTCACCACTTCAGCATGGGACGACTCCTGGTGGCCGACCACACTGGGAACAGCTCCAACACCCACGGACCACGCAAGCAACTTAGGATTCATCCTCGACTCCTCCCTCTCCATGTCAAAGCTGGTCAACGCCATCTCCTCCTCCTGCTACAACACCCTCTGCATGCTTTGCAGGATCTTCAAGTGGATCCCGACTGAAACCAGAAGAACGGTGTCCCAAGCCCTCGTCAGCAGCAGGCTGGACTATGGCAATGCACTCTACACAGGAATCCTGGCCAAACACCTGCGACGACTACAACGCATCCAAAACGCCTCCGCCCGTCTGATCCTCAACACCCCGGTGCAGCCACATCACCCCCCACCTAAGAGACCTGCACTGGCTCCCCTTCAACAAGAGGATCACCTTCAAGCTCCTCACCCACACACACAAAGCACTCCACAACACTGGACCAGCTTACCTGAACAACAGACTCAACTTCTACACCCCCGCCCGCCAGCTCCGCTCCACCAGCCTCGCCCTTGCTGCCATCCCGCGCATCCAACGAACAACCTCCGGCGGCCGATCCTTCTCCTTCCTCACCGCCAAGACCTGGAACACCCTCCCCACCCATCTGAGGCAGACCCAAGACCTGCTCACCTTCAGAAGGCTCCTCAAGACCTGGCTCTCCGAGCAGTAGCAGCACCCCCCCCTCAGTGCCTTGAGACCCTCACGGGTAAGTAGTGCGCTTTACAAGTTGACTGATTGATTGATTGATTGATTGATTGATTGATTGATTGATTGATGGTTGAAATGAATGATTGAGTGGGGTAAAGCAGGAAAGGTGAAAGGATGTTTGAGAGCCGTGGAGAGGTGAATGAATGGATGGATGAATACATATGGATGGTTGGTTTTCAAGACTGGATGAGAAAATGTAAAGCTTAAATATTGGGTATCAAAGGGTGATGAAGACTAGAACAATGAAGTGATGAATGGATAATTGCTTGTATAAAGAAACAAGGGAGTCTTCCAGAAAGGGGCTTGCTCACCTACTTTTCTTACTTGGAATGGTTTTATCAAACCTTTGGTTCAAAGTGGGGGGGTATTTCTATCTACTCCCTTGACTCACTGTATTTGTTAAGCAAGGCAGATATGTATCCCACCATTCAATAATCATCACCTCCATGCCCATGGCATTTCACCAGTGCCACCCATGACCTAATTCTTGCATGGTTCAATTCAGCAATTCAGTGTTGGCTGTGCTATCATATGGCTTCCACTTTCTCAATGGGAACTGTGCATTTGTTAGACAACACAAACGTTGGGATGGTACCAGACGTATTCAATGCACCCTCTCAGGATACATTGGCCCATAGTCCTGCTAGCTCACAGTGTCTCCATAAGTACCCCCAAACCTTAGAGGATAATGAATGGATGTGGTAACCTCCGAACATGACAACCCTGACTTCCCAAGGAATCGTGGTAACAGATCAATAACCTTTTAGCTCAGTCACTCGTGCACACCCAGAGAGATACACAAGAAATGCACAAGGAGTTGACTCAATATTTATTGACCCATTGTTATTCTTGAGTAAAATGTGAGCACTGCAATCATTAATAGACAGAAGCAGATGATAGTGATTAGCAGTTTGAAAACAGTGAACAGGATGAATAGTTCTACCATTGTGGTAAAGCAGTGTGTATATATGTTGCAATATAAGTACGGTTTGTAGTGTACTCCTTCTGTGTGCTCCCGAACCTAGTTACCTAGGGTGGGCATTCTGCCAAAATCCCCTACTGGATGAGTTAACTGCTGACTACCTGTTGTTGAATATATATGTGTGTATATATATTACCTACTGGCGGTCGCCAGTAGGTATATATAGTTAGGATTTTTTCTCTATGGGATTTTTGAAAATTCTATGTCTAATAACTTTGGCGTTTGTGGACGGAATTGGCTGAAATTTTCAGGAAAATGGAACATTTTGTTTCTGAGCAGCCCCTGAAAATTTGGAGGGGGTTTGTCAAGGGGGGGCCGAGAAAAAAGGGGGGTCCCAAAACGTGTTTTTAACATTGAGTTTTCCATAGGGCGGTTGGCCTCACTTTTAGCCCGAACGGCTGAATGGATTTGCACGAAACTTGGCAAAATTGTAGGGACTGGTAGCCCGATGTGCCTTTTGTAGGTCTCAATATATGTGCTCCAGTGGATTTTGAGAAATTAACGTTTAAAAAAAGATATATATCTGTAACAGCGGACCGGGCAGCGTCCCAGGACGCGTACTTTTCGCGCAACGGAGCTTTGTGAAGCGAAGCTGATTGGTTCTCTGGCGTCTGTCAACATTCCAAAAAGTCCGTAGCGGCCGCCATCTTGTCTCTCGGTAGGATCGAGAGACAAGAGGCCTAGGTTTGATGTGGAGGTTTTAAAAGGGCCCCGCGGGGCAAAAAAAATAATAATAATAATAATCGAACGGCTGAATGGATTTGCACGAAACTTGGCAAAATATTAGGGACTGGTAGCCCGATGTGCCTTTGCTAGGTCTCAATATATGTGCTCCAGTGGATTTTGAGAAATTAATGTTCAAAAAAAGATATATATCTGTAACAGCGCTCCGCTTCGCGTAACGGAGGTTTGCGAAGCTGATTGGTCATTCTGTCACTGGGCTATAGTTGGGCTACATCTGGCTGATATTTGGGCTACATTTGTTTTTTTGTGTGTCTGGCGGCCATCTTTGGGCTACATTGGGCTACATTGGGCTTCATTGGGCTACATTGGGCTACATTTGGGCTCCAACATATATATAGGCCAATGTAGCCCAATATATATTTTTCAAAGTTAATTTTCGTAAAAACCACTGGAGCATATATCTTGAGACATAGCAAAGGCACATCGGGCTACCAGTCCCTACAATTTTGCCAAGTTTCGTGGAAATCCATTCAGCCGTTCGAGCTAAAAGTGAGTCCAACCGCCCTATGGAAATGAAGGAAATGAATGGGTAATTTGTAATTAGCAAATAGCTAATCGCAAACTAGGAATGGTAAAGAATCGCTATTTATTCCTTAAAGTTCGCTATTTAGGAAATGCAAAAAACTTTGATGATACATATGGCGGTTCATCTCTAACAAGATAAGAAGCATAGGGATACATTTATGATGACTGGCGCATCACCAGGGATGTGTTAGTCATTCTGTGCCGCTGTTCCGTCACCTATGGTGTGCTGCATTTACAATGCGGCGCATCATGGGGCAAAAACAGCACAGATGCGTGATGTATCTGTGCCGTAAAGGTGGCGCATTGCTGGAGTTGTATCGCAAGTGTGATGAAGCTCCAGCAAGGGTCGGGGGTGCCCCTGTCGCAGGGTTTCTGTTCTCACACAGAACTGTGGACAGACGATTGGAACCTCGGCGAATTAGGGTGTCCCAAAACTCACGTTAGTAATCAAAAACCCCTTAGCAAGCTAGGTACAGTGTCACATTGGATATAACAAACTCTCAATGTTTAGACAATCCAGAATATGAACTTATAGTACCTCAGGATACGTGGAACTCATGAACAGTCGGTCGTTATATATTTCTTAGAAACCAGAACATGGAGTTAAGAAGAACACATGTGTATTTGAAATGTTTATTTACTAATGCCGTCTTCTCAGGCGTAGTATCTTAGATAATACAAGTACACATATTATCAGTAGCAAAATTACCAGCATAGTTACTAGTACATAAAAAAGCGAATGGTGATAGTATGTTAACATGCTGTAAATGAATAAGAGTTAGCAACACTTATAAGCAGCCGCGGGCCGTGGAGGGAGTTACGGTGAGGCAGGGAGGCGGGGAGGGGGAGAAGCAGGGTGGAGAATACAAGTACACATATTATCAGTAGCAAAATTACCAGCATAGTTACTAGTACATAAAAAGCGAATGGTGACAGTATGTTAACATGCTGTAAATGAATAAGAGTTAGCAACACTTATAAGCAGCCGCGGGCCGTGGAGGGAGTTACGGTGGGGCAGGGAGGCGGGGAGGGGGAGGGGCAGGGTAGAGAGGGCTCCACCCTGCTTCTCCCCCTCCCCGCCTCCCTGCCTCACCGTAACTCCCTCCACGGCCCGCGGCTGCTTATATCTCACCCTCCCTAATACACATATTATATTATTTGCTAAGAAGGTCTCTTTGTGTTGGTTTAGGGCGTGCCCATACTTTAGTGTCTTAGATTTGAAGGAATCACATCAGCATACACCAGCTCTCTCTTCATGTGAACCGCATCAACTGTTGTGTATGTGTGTTCGGCAAAGCAATATAAAACCCGCCTCATGCCCAGAATTGGCAGAAGTTGCACTTATGTTATGAGTATGAAGTCGTGGAGATCAGACCTCATAACAATTCTGTATCGTGTTGTTCTTGAAACTTTAGCACTCGCTGTACAGATATAGTTTAACAAGCAAAGCAGATAGTAGAGCAATAACATATTATTCTCATGTAAACCACGATGAACTACTAGGTGGAAAGCTAAAGCAACAACTAAGTGTCGTGTGCAGAAGTTGCAAAAAAGGAAAAATGGCGTTTAAACCGGTAATGAGCCCATGCTAACTTAACACGGTGTAAAGATATCCAGGACCTAGATGACACCTCCCCATGATCCGGAAACGAACTGAATAAGATAATAGAAGTGCCATCTCATGAGAGCAGATTGCAAGTTTATATGTGGACGGTCCGCAAGGTAAAGCATTAAAAACTAGGAAAATTTAATGCTAAAGAAAAATAAAACAGCCAAGTACTTTATCGAGTCTTAAGCCAATAGGCAAGGTAAATAATAAAAACTTGACAAATAAGTCAATGAATTGTCAATGAAATGCTAGTACTCAGCATATCAAACATGAAAAAGGTCTATGACATAACTGTGTATGCAAAATAAGCTGCAACAGCCTCCAATAGGAAGTCACCGTCTTCATCCGAAAACAGTTCAGCCATCCAATTTAAAAGCGGAAAAGAACATACGTGCTCTCCCAGCACCGGATCCTCTATCACCATCAGAGGACAGCTCGGTGGGTTTTCAAGAAAGCTCTGTTCCAAGAAAGACTGTGTTGCCGCCAGTAAATTCCAGGGACCAATTAGTCCATGCATCAATGCCACAGCCATAATCCTTTCGCCAGGACAAACCAACTCGTGAGTAATGATAGGAGTCATCAGCTGATTAAAGTCGACGTCAGGAGAAACCGGTCCGCAGAGACACAAATCAATGGCCCAATCGAAATCACAGGTCAGGCAGTGAAATACAGGCTGCACACAGGTGAAGTAGGAGAATCGAAAAGATAATCCATATGCCGTGCTTAATATCGCCAACGGCATTGTGCCATAATATTCTAGCATGCGATTGCGGAACAGTGTCAGCAGCTGCAGGGTGGGAGGTTGCATAGGAGGGACATTCATATTTAAAAATGTAAAAAAGCACAAGAGCGTCCGCTGGTAATGCAAGTAAAAATGCCAATCCACGAAGCAGAGTGGAGAAAATAGAATGAAAGAAAGCAGGGATGACTCCAAAGATTTTCTCAAATGAAGTCACGAGACCACTGGTAACAACTTTAAAAAAGTGCGCCAGGGCCTTTGTGGAGGATGCGTTAAAGATAGTCCGAACCATCTTGCTGAAATTGAAAGGCAAATCTGAATTGAAAAGGGTCTGCACCTCTGTACGGGTGTTCGCTATGTGAAGCACGAAAGTTTCACGGGCCGAACTCAAGGCCACCTCTCTCTGAGACAAAAGAGCTCTTATTCTTGCCATGCCGTTGAAATCTCTCCCAAGGTTGGTATTTGTGGCCAGATTGAAAACTCCCTATGTTCATGTGTGGGAGGAAATAGAACATTTCTGCAGCAAATAACCCGTTCACTTACTGTTACGATAAAAGGAATACTTTTAATTAACTCAGAACAATCTTCATTATTGAGCATCAAATAACTACCATTTTCCAACAACTTGAACGTGGGGATGATAGCAGGAACTGGCGTGCCTTGCAACACGCAAGCCATATTTGGTCGGTGTTTGTTGCATGAACCGTGTAACTGTATGTGCCTACACATTAGTGAATGATCTGGCGTCTCAGTGCATTCCTCTCCATTCAGATAAACTTCTTGATCATCTTTGAAACATCTGTATGTGTATGGAAGCGACCAGACCTCATGAAGAAAAGCACTACCTAAAGGTTCATAACGACCTATTGGTATATATTTCATACAATTTGAAAACTTATATAAAGCAAAAGGCAGCGTTAATAAACGCGATACGTCACAAGACGCATTTCGCGGCAACGCGATTCCGTCACTATGTTGATTTCTTATCGGTTCGCGGACCGGGTCGCGGCATCTATTTGAGCTAACGGAAAGCTTCCCGGTTCGCGGACCGGGAGCGAAACAAAAAAATATTTAAAAAAAATTATTAATAAACATATAAAATATATTTTTGTATTTAAAGAAGAATACATTTTACAGCTATAAATATTAGCTTTTAAAAAACCAATGAAATTCATTGAAAAAACCATAGGTTATAGACCATATATAGTTAGGAATTAGCATTTACAAAACCTTGAAAATTCACTGAAAAAACCATAGGTTATAGACCATATATAGTTAGGAATTAGCATTTACAAAACCTTGAAAATTCACTGAAAAAACCATAGGTTATAGACCATATATAGTTAGGAATTAGCATTTAGAAAACCTTATTTTACTCACACAAAACCATTGAAATTCCATATATAGTTAGTTGCACTAACTATATATCGCGCACCCGCAATCCACTGCTGATGATGTCACATATTACATCATTCATGACATGGTCAGTGACATCACTGATGACATCACTGATGACATCTCAAATGACATCACTGATGACATCACTGATGACATCACTGATGACAACATCCAGTGACTGTATGTTTCTGTAAAGTTAAAATATGTCTTACATATTGAAGAATGAGTGGATGTATAAGTGTCTTGACGAAGGATTTAGTAGGTGCATGACTGACTGTATGAGTGAGTGATTAAATGTGTGTCACTGAGTGCATGGGTTAGTGACTAAACTGTCTTAAAACTGATGACATCTCAAATGACATCACTGATGACATCACTGATGACATCTCAAATGACATCACTGATGACATCATGACACACCAATACCAGTTACTACATACGCACTCACTGATTCCTACGTCTACACACACATTCACTCATTCACCCATACAATGACTCATACATACAGTCACTTATTATTACAACACTATCATATGCACTCATACACCTATGCAGACAGTCACACACTGCCACTCATCCATGGAGTTACTCACACACCAAGTCAGTCCTGTAAAGAATCAATCACACTTCCATTTCTTCATCTATACAGTTAAACACAGAACACCATACTTCAGTGACATCACTGATGACATCACTAATGACATCTGAAATGACATCACTGATGACATCTCAAATGACATCACTGATGACATCATGACACACCAATACCAGTTACTACATACGCACTCACTGATTCGTACGTCTACACACACATTCATTCATTCACCCATACAATTACTCATACATACAGTCACTTATTATTAGAACACTATCATATGCACTCATACACCTAGTCAGTCCTGTGAAGAATCAATCACACTTCGATTTCCTCATCTATAGTTAAACACAGAACACCATACTTTTCACACATATACTAACACATACTTACTCTCTTATACAATCACTGATACAAGTACACATTGATATGCACAGAGTCACACACCTCCCAGCCAGCCACACACACACTCAGTCTTCCATACATCCAGTCATTCTTCAATATGTAAAACGTATTTAAACTTTACAAAAACACACAGACACTAGATGATGTCATCAGTGATGTCATTTGAGATGTCATCAGTGATGTCATCAGTGATGTCACTGACCATGTCATGAATGATGTAATATGTGACATCATCAGCAGTGGATTGCGGGTGCGCGATATATAGTTAGTGCAACTAACTATATATGGAATTTCAATGGTTTTGTGTGAGTAAAATAAGGTTTTCTAAATGCTAATTCCTAACTATATATGGTCTATAACCTATGGTTTTTTCAGTGAATATATATATAAGAAAGAAGTGACTCAAACAGATAGATTCACCAAAGAACAAAAATATATTTCCACTACAACGTTTCAGCTTCCGCCTTCCTCAGGTAGTTTCAAGATGGTAAGCTCAGTGGCTGCACAGATGACACAGCTGAATTTTCAAAAAGCATCATGAGTGAAGATTCCATTTGGAATGTGGAATCAATGCAGCCATGAGAGTTCTTGAGATATGCATTAATCAGGTTGTATTGTCAGTAATGTTCAGTCCATCTGGATGCAATGATTTTAAACGGTACATCCAGAAGTTTTCCTTGGAGTCCAGTAGTTCTTCCTTTGAGACATGTTCTACGGGGAAAATCTTCAAATCTGATAGTGAATCATCCACAAGGTTAAAATGATTGGCTACAGGCTGGTCAATTTTCTTATTAATTATTGCTGATTTGTGGTTCCTGAATCGTGTGCGGAGGTCATTCACTGTTTGGCCTACATATTGTTTTTTACAGCTTTGCCGTTGGCACTGAATCACATAAATAATGCATGTTGAGCGACATGTTAGATGCTGCCTTATTGCATAGGTTCTTCTGGTAACATAACTAGTAACTGATGATGTTTGTAAGAGGTATTCACACGTGATGCATCTTTTAGAGTCACAGCAATGAACCCCTGCATTTGTTACAGCTTGCTTTATTTCAGCTCTCACAATAAGAGATCGTAAATTTGGAGCTCTGCGGTAAGCAATGACTGGCGGTTTTGGAAAAACCTTTTGCAATTTTTCACAAGTGGACAGTAAGGGAAATGTTTTTTGCATTATATTTCTGTAGTTGGGAGCTGATGGATGATAGTCAACTACAAATGGAGGTCTGTCACTTTTGTTTCTGGCGCTGGTATTCCAAATAAGTGCTTCTCTGGGTAACTGCAAAGACGTGTCAATTTGTTGCTGTATGATATGCAGAGGATAGCCTCACCTTCTAAATAATGTAGCAAGCTCCTGTAGATGGTCTTTACAGGTTTCCTCGTTGCTGCAGATGCGTCTTATTCTGAGTGCTTGGCTGTAGATGATGTTCAGTTTAGTGTGATGAGGGTGACATGAAGTCCAGTTTAGATACAAATTAGCATCTGTAGGCTTGTGGTACAGATCAGTTGTAATTTTGTGTTCATGAATGGTGACTAGCACATCCAGAAAAGGGAGATGATGCTTCTGTTTGGTATTGCTGCTGGTAAATTTGATGGTAGGATGGATATTGTTGATATTAGCTGTAAATTGTTCCAATGTTCTACTTCCTGCATTCCATATTATAAATATGTCATCAATGTATCTTAGCCATACCAGTGGTTTGATGCTAGAAGTAGCAAGTATACTGTTCTCTAGTTTGCCCATAAAGATATTTGCATAGGATGGAGCCATCCGAGTACCCATGGAAGTACCTTGTATCTGCAGATAGTGTTTTCCATTGAATGTAAAATTGTTGTATTTAAGCATGACTCTAGCAAAGTTGGTGAGTACATTTGTTGATGGTTTTTTCACAGTTCTTTTATTAAGAGCTTCAGATAACGCCATAAGCCCATCCTCATGTGGTATATTGGTGTATAATAATGTAACATCAAATGTAGCCAGAAGAGTATCATCATCAAATGTGTAGGTTTGGTTTAATTTTTCAAGAATCTGAAGGAAGTGACTGGTATCTTTAACAAATGATGGAAGTTGGCAGTCGCCAGTAGGTAGTTATAGTTAGGACCTAGTTTCCATAGGAAATCCGCAACATTCTATTTGGAATAACTTTGGCACCGGTCGACGAATCTTCGCGAAATTCTCTAAGAAGATGGGGCGCTCCGCTTCGCTCCTATTCTTAAAGTTTCGGGGTGATTCGTCAAGCGGGGGCCGAGAAAAAAGGGGGGTCCAAAAACATGTTTTCCCCATGCAATTTTCCATAGAGACCTTTAAGTGAGGCTACAGCCCGAACTGCTGAATGGAATTACACCAAATTTGGAAAAAAGGTAGAGTTTGGTTTGCAGATCACCCTTTTTGTTAAATGGTGTAAATCCGTTCAGTAGTTCCTGAGAAAATCAAAAGTAAAATCATAGATAAATCTATGGACGAAGTAGGGTATGCGTATCCTCCAGGGCATGAGCTTTATGCTAATTGGCTGGCAACACTCCAAACTTGGAAGTGTTGGCTGCCAAATTGTGCCTCTGTAGAACCAAGGCACAAGAAAACAGAAAAAGAAACGCGAAAAACAAGAAAAGGGGCAGGGTAGAAACACCCTGCCCCCTAAGCCTGCTTAGGGGGTCCCACAAGGACCCCCAAGGCCCAAAATTATTATTTTTTTTTAAATCGTGGGATGCGCGTAGGATACTCGTATCCTGTCGCTCCCCAAAAAAAACCAAAATACAGCGCTTTCATTCTAATTAGCCCCAGGGGGGCCAAGTTCCGGGGGCAATGTGTTTCATAATAATGGGGGGCCCAGAGGGGCCCCCTAGCCCCAGGGACCGCAACCACCTGGGGCATTCACATTACGTATGCAGGGGCTTCTTTGTTTTTAAATTTAAAAAAAACCTGTGTGGGAGGGCTCAAGGAACGCCACCTCCCCGGGGACTACATTTTTAAATTGGGGTGTACGTGATGGACCCCCCATCCCCAGGGACCACCACCCCCGGGGCTTTTAAATGTTGGGAGGGGACCGCTGGTCCCCCTCCTGGAGCCTTGTGGTGGCCTTGGGGATCGCCACCCCCTAGACGTGGCTCGTACAGTGTCCTGGGGTGCCTACCCCAGGACACTGTAGCTTGCTATGGTAGGGCAGGAGCCTTGTGGCTCCCTCCCAACCATATCAAACTGCTTTAGTTTTTGGAAGAGAGAGCAGGAAACCTGCTCTCTCTTCCATAAACCAAAGACGATTACTTTTCTACATGGGGAGCAGCATGTTAGCTGCTCTCCATGTAGAAAAGCAATGCCGGCTCCCGCAGGATGCGGGGAGCCAGCCGGGACCGTGGGGGATTGGGGACCCCCCACGGTCCCCAACCAAGAGGGCCAGCCCCGGGGGATGGGGTCCCCGGGGCTAGAAGTGGCCCAGGAGGGGGGCCACGCAGCCCCCCTCCACAAATAATAAAAAAATTAAAAGAAAGGAGGCAGGCCGGCCCCGGGGGATGGGGTCCCCGGGGCCTTAAGTGGCCTGAGGAGGGGGGCTATGCAGCCACCCTCCTTAAAAATAAAAAAAAAATGTGACCATGTTCCGGGTGATAGGGTCCCCGGTGCTGGGAATTGGCCACGGGAGGGGGCCACGCGGCCCCCTTCCTGTAAATATTTTTCATAATTTGAATTTGGGGGTGAGGCCCTGGGGGATGGGGTCCCCAGGGCCCCAAAAAAGAAAAAGAAGGGGGGGGCACACAGCCCCTTCACAAAATATTTTTTTTAAGAAAAACGGGATTGTGCCGGAGGCCACGCCCCCTTATTGCACCACTCTGCAAACTCGCCCCCTGGCGCGTTTGCAGAGGGGGAACAAATTCCCCTTGAATACTGGGGGTCCCTGGCGGCCAACTAGCCCACCAGGTACCTCCAGTATGCCCCAGGGAGCTGCGTTGTGGTGTTCTGAGGCCACGTCCCTTTTTACACCTCTCTGCAACGCATCTCTGTGGCACTTACTGGAGGTAGCTGGTGGGCTAGTTGCACCCCTTCAGTTGTTTAGGTTTCTGCATGACATACACTGCAAGTATCCATTGATTTGCTCTTTCAGTTAGGGGCAGGGAATCAATCAATCAATCAATCAATCAATCAATCAATCAATCAATCATACCATTTGTATAGCGCACTGCTCACCCGGGAGGGTCTCAAGGTGCTTGGGGGAAGGGGTATGCTACTGCTCGAATAGTCAGGTCTTGAGTTGTTTCCTGAAGGCGAGATGGTCCTGGGTCAGCCGAAGGTGGATGGGGAGGGAGTTCCATGTCTTGGCAGCCAGGTAAGAGAAGGATCTTCCTCCGGCGGTGGCTCTTCGGATGCGTGGTACGACTGCGAGGGCAAGGCTGGTGGACCGTAGCTGGCGGGTGGGCGTGTAGAAGGTCAGGTGGTCGTTGAGGTACTTGGGGCCCAGGTCGTGGAGAGATTTGTGTGCCTGGGTGAGGAGCCGGAACGTGATCCTCTTGTCGACGGGGAGCCAGTGCAGGTTCCTCAGGTGGCTGGAGATGTGGCTGCGTCGGGGGACATCCAGGATGAGTCGGTCGGAGGCGTTCTGGATGCGCTGGAGTCTTTTCTGTAGCTTGGCTGTGGTTCCGGCGTAGAGGGCGTTTCCGTAGTCCAGTCGGCTGGTGACGAGTGCCTGGGTGACAGTCTTCCTGGTCTCGGTCGGGATCCAGCGGAAGATCTTGCGAAGCATACGCAGGGTGTTGAAGCACGATGAGGAGACGGCGTTGACTTGTCTGGTCATCGAGAGGGAGGAGTCCAGGATGAAGCCCAGGTTGCGTGCGTGGTCGGTTGGCTTGGGTGCGGTGCCCAGGGCTGGGGGCCACCAGGTGTCGTCCCAGGCGGAGGGCGAAGATCCCAGGATGAGGACTTCCATCTTGTCCGAGTTCAGTTTCAGGCGGCTGTCCTTCATCCACTTGGCGACATCTTTCATCCCTTCGTGTAGGCAGGTTCTGGCGGTGTCGGGGTCTCTGGTGAGGGAGAGGATCAGCTGGGTGTCGTCGGCGTAAGAGATGATGTTGAGGTTGTGCTGGCGTGCGATGGCTGCAAGAGGTCTCATGTAGATGTTGAAGAGGGTGGGGCTGAGTGAAGATCCTTGCGGAACGCCGCAGATGGCTTCGGTGGCCTCGGAGCGAAACGGGGGGAGGCGGACTCTTTGTGTTCTTCCGGCGAGGAACGAGATGATGACATTTTTTGGGGAATTCGTATACATGAACCTCTTTGACATTCAAAAGATAACAATGACTGTCATGATGTACATTTACATGTGCATGTATGTTTACACGTTTGTTCAAATAATGTTTTTATTTCTACCCCTCCTTCCTCAAGTGCTTGAGGCCTACCCATGAGGAATACTTTGCTGTCCTGATGCACATTTGAGGAGTACTGCACTTTGTCCTTATAATTGTCCACTACATCTCAGACAGGACCTGTTCTTTAGGAGCCTTACTTTTAGACTATGTGTTAGATTTGGCATCTTGTGGCTTGTTTCCCGTGAGTTTATTGCTTTCAGACCTCCAGGTTTTGACTTTTCGCTGGCGTAGTGTCTCTGTGCACTTTTCTCACTCTTGACCAGTGGTAAAGTATGTTATGGATTGGTGTTTCCATGATTGGCCTGTTTGATTTATGTGTCAGTCCATAGTAACGAGCACTGAGTGTGCCAGGGCATGTGAATCAAACGCTGTTAGTGGGCTGCAGCACTGGATTGTGCCACCCACACAAACAGCCCATAAATGTAACTCAGGCCTGCCATTGCAGAGCCTGTGTGCAGTCTAGGACTGCAATGTCGACTTGGCAAGTGTACCCACTTGCCAGTCTATAAACCTTCCCTTTTCTACATGTTAGTCTCCCCTAAGGTAGGCCCAAGGTACCCCTTTGGGCAGGGTGCATTGTATGTGAAAGGTAGGCCATGCCCTGTTGTGTGTGGCATGTCATGATAGTGAACTACAGCCAATTTCATTTTTCACTATTGCAAGGCTACCCTTTCCCATAGGCCAGAATGGGCAGTTTGATTATAACATCTTATAATCCTAACTGACTCAGGGAACAAGGTAGAAAAACGAGTTTAGTATGCCTGAACTCAGAATGTTAAAATACATCTTTTAGTGAGGGTGATTGTTACATTCTGTGTTTGAAAATACCACTTTTAGAAAGTAGGTATTTTCTTGCCTAACCATCCAGTATGCCTCTGCTAAGTTGTGTATTCCATGTCTGGTTTGTGAATGACAGGGGACTGGAGAGGGCCTTGGCTCCAGCAGTCTGATGGGTCAGGGCTGGGCTGAATAGGCCCTGCACTGAAGACAGAGTAGAAGGAGAAGATTTCCTTTCACTTGCCTGAGCTTTCATACAATAGAGAGTAGGTGAAGGAGTTTTCCTTTCAGCTACCTGGGCCAGGTCTACTTTCAACAATGCTGTTCCACCTCCTGCCAGGAAGCTGCACCAGGTAGGACAGTACTGGTTTGGGCAGGGCACAGACACTCTCTGCCTTCAGAGAACAAAGGATTTGCGCTTTCGCAATGACTACGCCACTGCTTGCATCCCGACCTGCCAGCACCGTGACGAGCACCGCATCCACTTCGCATTGTGACCCTGGTCTCACTGACATCGCCATCTGACGCCGCCAGCGAGCTGCTGCTCACACCGTGGCCTGAGGGCACTGCACGCCGCACTGCTGCACTTTCACAACAGCACCCGACGCCTGCCGACGCCGGTGCTCCTGACTTCAACATAGAGGAGTTCGATCTGCAACGTGTGTGACTTCGAGTGCCCCGATGACTCCCACACCGACCTCCGTAACCAGCGCCTGCAGATGCTTTCGGAAGGTCAACGAGAGGTCGCCGATGCCCTGCATTTCTAAAAGGTATTGTTTGCGAGTCTTCCCGACACTGTAGCTGACCTGCGACACTGCGGTCAGCCAGAACTTTTTGGATTTGTTTGCTCACAAGGCCGTGATAGCCCCGGGTGGAGCTATCGACATCAAGGAACTGTTTTCAAGCATTTTTGACAACTGAGGATTTTTAAGTACTGTATTGTGGATTTTATCGTTTTTGGTCTTATCTTAAGTATATACAAATATTATATATTTTTCAGAAGTAGTGTGGTGTCCTTTTGTAGTGCTTACACTGCATTACTGTTGGTTATGTGCAAATGCTTTACACACTGCCTCTGAGATAAGCCTGACTGCTCATGCCAAGCTACCAAGGGAGTGAGCAGGGGTTATTTTAGGAGTGTAACTCCTTTATCCTGACTAGGAAGATTGGTCCCTATTTGGACAAAGGTGCAAACCCTTGTCAACTAGAGACCCCCATTTCTAACAGTATGTTATTTGTAGTGGTAGACATAATCCGTAATGGTTTCCCTGGCTGACCTTGCAAAGTTTTGTTATTTCAGTGAGGACAAACAATACATTGGCAGTTATAATTGCATGGTAATGTACTCCATTTATGTTGCTAAAAGAAAAGCCAATGTCTGTTCTATAGATGGTACTCTTCCTTTCCCCCCGGTTCCTGTAATCTTGTGTTCATATTGTCTTTGGAGAGCCTGATATTTTGACTGCAGGAAATGCAACTATTGCCTTTACTTTTTGTGGTGTCAAGTACTGCCCCAAATGAGAAGTATACACATTCCTCAATTCATGTTACTATTGTAGACAGGAGATATCTACCAATACTTTAGACTCCTCAAAATTCAACAGGTACAAGACTTCAAGTGTCCTCATTTGAGACAATGTCATACAGACCAGACGGCATATGAGCACTTTCTTTCCAATGTCAACCAAAATAGCATTAAGAATGGGTCGTTGTAATTTATGTATTTGGACCTGTGTTTGCAAAACTTGTAGTCTATAGAAAAAACATGTTCCTACAAAGAAGGGATCTTTGTGAGCTTCCTGAGACGTTCTGTAGCTCATCCAGGATTGCACATTTGATTCACACACAAATACATTTCACTCCAATCTGGGTAAGTGTTAAAACGTTCACAATACTCATTGCTCCATTCACTGGACTATACTGCACATTGATTATGTCACAGAGTTATGCAACAGTTCTAAATTAAATGAAGCACTCTCTCCAACGCTGTTGTTATTGACACTGTTTTCTCAAGCTCATTGACTAATGTTTTGCTAGTTACCAAAGGGGTAGCTTGTTTCTTGGTATGTAATCTAGTCAATGAACTGCAGGTCTAACATTTGATTTTCTTCTAAGTCAAGTACACTTGACCTAAAGATTCTAAAATGTGAACATAGGTATACATTAGGGACTAAGTAAAAAAGACTTCTAGTCCCCCTTGATTAAACAGTCCATTACCTATGGTCCAGTCTTCTCCAAAAAGAAAATCCTACAATTGTGACTCTCTAAAGCTTTCTTTGCTGCCTCAGCAAGTGTGCTCAGTCAATATGAGGTCACTCTGATGACAAAGCTGAACTGTTTCTGCACAATAAACCTTTTAGCAAACTCATGTTTCCATTTCACTTTGTAACGATAATTGCATTATAGTCATTAATGAGTTTTGAGCCTTCATATCTAGCTATATTTTATTGGCTTTTGGGAACCTTTCTAGTCAATATATTTTGGACAGATGACAAGTAACTATTAGCTCTTCTTTTTATGCATACTTTCGATGAACAACCCAAAGTGGCACTTTGAATAGTACTTCCCTGTTGCCCTATTGTATCTTCAACTGTGCTTTTCACGTCTATGCTTTTGAGATTTCCTATTGGGTCTTTATTTTATGTTTCACTCGAAAAGGCAAAAGTCACATCATTCTCAATAAAATGCATCAATGAGTCATTACTGTCCATACCAAATTGGTGTGCATCTTTGATCTTCAATAACATACGAATGCATGGAGCACTTCTAGCTCGGTACTAACATCTACATCTACAAAAAATGTTTGTCAACCTCATGCAAAGGTGTTCTTTTACTGTATGTGAAATGCAGAATATTTTGGATTCAGATCTGAAAGTATCTTGAATCCTTCCTTGGTTCTAGGGAGGACAGCTCTAGTGGTTTTCAAATCCACTCCAGCAATATTTGCTTTTGTTTTTTTAACAAATTGTGCATGTCAACCTATGCGCATTCTGCACAATTTAGAGTGACAAACCAAGTTGGAGGTTCCACATTCCTCATTTGCTCTACAAATTACCATGATTGTGGTACGAGTATTCTTGTATACCAAGGATATTTGAAAAAATATTGGTCATAGTCTGTAATCTTTGTCATGTAAAGTTTTCAGGAAGTCATTGGCACATGTTGAAAAAGCTAGAAAAATAATCAATAAAGCTGTGGCTGCTTTTACGAATGACTATTTTATACCATCAATTGACCACATCGTCAACACAATAAATTCTCCATGTTTTTTTAAAAAGGATCTTTCCAGTTGAGTACACTAGCCATGCTCATGCAGAACATGTAGTAATGCATTAAATAGATCCTTTAACTGACTCATGTATGCAACGATTTCAGAAACGCTCTCACTGCAACCTTTGTTTCATGTTCTTACTAAACTTTTTTTTCATTTTTTGAAACTTACAGGTTTTTGATTTGAGCATGAATTGAATTTTTGTTCCCAGATATAGATACCTTTTTGAGCATAACCTGGTCTCACACTCTTTCCATTTTAAACAATCATCTCCTCCGCATTTGAACCTAGCTTACTTTCCGGATAGCCTTTTTAGGATCAATAGAGTGTCAAGCACACTTATATTAGACACAATTGGTAGTTTAGGCTCCTATTTACCAGGGACTGGTTGACTGTTCTCTAATGCTTGATATATGTGATTTCACAATTCTAAATTCGTCATTAAAGCTCATTATCGCTGAGAACTCATTAGTTTGCATTTACTGAGCAGTAACACGTAGTTTCCGCATAGGAGGGCCCTGGTTAACTACATCTGTCCCATTAAAGAGGGGAATTCAGCTCACTTTATAATGAATGTCCTGTTACTCTACCTTTACAAAAATGTATATCAAGTACATTATTTTTATTAATGTATTTTAGCTCAAAATTTCTAATAATGTTACCTACTTAACTAATGTTTTCTTCTAATTTTTCCATGTTTGACTTTTTACTCTTATTCATTCTTTTTACCTATAAACTCTATTTCCTGTTTCTATAAAAACAATCTTTACACTTCTGTCTGTTTATACAGTTGGTTTAAAAGTAACATTTTATTAGTTCTGGGACACACTGTCATTCTCTGAAGTGAAACAACCAATTTAATTTCCTTCTTTTGCAGTAAAGACATTCTCCATGTATTCATTGAGAGTCCTGTCTGACACAAATGGTGCTGGTTTTGCTGCAGGCCTGCAAAGGTAAGTCAATTCCTATTTTAATATAAATGCATATCTGTATCACCACTGAACATAATATTTCCATCTATGTTTCTAGGTTTTGTCATTAACTTCATGCAATACGTTAAGGAAATGTTTGAATTTTAAAAGGAGCATGAGTGAACGGGCTGAGTGGGTGCATGACAGTGAATAAGGACATTAGAGCGAGTGTTGGCCTATAGGTGACTAATTTGTACATGATCTGTGACTGCATGAATATGAGCAAGCATGTGAGAGACTGAATGAATTAGAGTAAGTTACAGTAACAATAAGCAAGAGACAGAGGGCATATTTATCATGACTTGCAGCAATGCAAAGTCACAAAAAATACACAAGAACTAGCACAAAACTAATAGACAGGATGCTGTCCAGGTTTCTATGGGGGTACCATCGTTCTAGAAGATCTTTAAAATGGTGTACTCTTCCGCAAGAATGTGCTGGGCTGGGACTTCCGAATTTTAGAATGTATTATTGGGCTATCACTCTTAAAACAATTAGGGTTCTACTATTTCATGATTATGTTACCGAACCGTTTATGGCACCTTCTATTTTTGAAATGCTTTTAGGCGCTCATGCTCGGCAGTGCTTATTGAAAATTATTGAACCCAGCTACTATAAAAAAACAAAATTTAAGGTGGTTCTTGCTGCTTTTTTAGTTTGGAGGCAAATGAACAAAACTTTACGTATAATTTCAAAACTGAATTTTTATACACCTTTGTTTGGCAATAAGTCACTATCTGAAATTTTTCAAGATATTGCTATTCATCGATGGCATACCAGACAGATTCACCTAATTGGGCAATTATATCAAAATGGGATTTTCATGTCCTTTTCTGAACTTCAAAAGACATTCGGTCTCTCTAGGAACAAATTTTTTAAATACTTACAGATCCGCAGTTTTCTAGAAAAAAAAAATCTGTTATATACTGATACTATGGAGACCATTGATATCCTAGAGAGCTGTAGGAAGAATAATCGTATTGGCTCAATTTATCAGTTAATGAGTAATAGGTTGCAGAACGATCTCGATCATCATACCCAGAAATGGCAGAGAAATCTATGTATAGAAGGGATAGATCTGGTAAAAGCTTTTGAGATGAGCAATAAGGTACTAATCAATAGCTCTCTTAAAAGCCAACACTATATGTCCACTCTAGACCTTTATTATACACCTGCTAAGCTGGCTAAATGGAAAGCTATAAGAGGTATTAACTGCAGCCGCTGCGGAATTCTAGCAGCAGACTCAAGTCACATGTTCTACAGCTGCTCTAAACTGGTCGTATATATAGATAAGATCGAAAAGTTTTTGACTAATTTGCTGCATGTTCAGATCACGCTCCATCCTTCTGTTATTATCTTTGGTGTCTATTTTCCTTCTCAGAATCTATCTCTGGATCAAGAATACTTTTTGTTTATTGGAATGTCTATATACCGATCTTGTATTACCTCCAGATGGCTGGACATAGATCCACCAACTTTTGAACAATGGTTGGGAAAGCTGTTAAATGTTTATAGAATGGACAAAGCAGTCTACAAATTGAAGGGACTTAAAAAGAAGACCTTTGGCCGGAAGCTATGGTCCACTATTGACAATTGGATTTAAATTGTATAATGACTGTATTTGTAAAGACTTATTTTGTATTCTGTTTCGTTCTGTCCTTGTATGCTTTTACCTCTGCCAAAAAATTAAAAAAAAATTAAAAAAAAAAAAAGAACTAGCACAAAACTTTAGTGTTGAAAAGTTGCCAGGAAAAGTGTTGGGCTGTAGACATGTTCATAATCCCTATGGGAATTTACATGGGAAACACAATTTGTTTGACCCCTCTTTTTCTCGGCTCCTGCTTGATGGATCACCCCAAACATTCCATGCACAATTATAATCATCGGCACACTCTGCTTGGAAAGTTTTGTACAAACGATTTTCCTATGGAAACTAGGCCTTATCGAAATTAATAGGTCCAAATGAGGTAAGCTTCCGTATAAACCGCCATCCTTTATATGCAGCCATCACCAGTTTGAATCTAGTTCTTTTATAATAACTGGGTTCTAGAAAACGTAGTAGCATTTGCTGAGACTGTTAATTTCTATACCCCATGTAATTCTACAGAACTGCTTCCTTCAATATTCTGGGATCATACTATGGGTATATGGGGGCAAAAAGGTATTTTAACTTTAGGCAATATGGCCAAGGATGGTACAATTGTTTCGTTTCAGGAGTTAAAAAACAGTTATAATCTTTCTCAACATGATTTCTTTAAGTATTTACAAATACGTGAGGTTATTTTGAAACACCCAAATGTGCTACCGCTTTGTCACAATAACTTTATTGACATTCTTAAAAAACCTTTTCGTATTGGAATTATATATAATTATTTGGTAAATCAATATCAGGATGATTTGGACTCGCAGGAATCCAAATGGTGTAACAGAATGGGTACACGGGCAGTGCCCTTTCTAGAATCCATTTCTATAGCGGATAAAATCATCCTGTCTGCCAATTTATACTCACAACATTATAAAACTTTATTTAATCTTTATCATACGCCATTTAAAATGATGAAATGGGGTAGTGCTAATAATGGGAAATGTTATAGATGTCAATCAGATCAAGCAGATATTGTACATCTATTCTCAGATTGTTTAGTGTTAAAATCCTTTTTCATATCTATAGAACAATTTCTAGCTTATATCACTAAATGTGATGTCATAATTTCTAGAGAGATGATCATTTTTGGTTTATCTAATGATAATAATTTATTTTTAGGATATCAAAATAATAGATATGTGATATTTATGGCAATGGCGGTCGCGCGCCTATGTATATCATCAATGTGGCTGAAGCCAGAAGCTCCTATGTTCGAAATGTGGCGCGCAAAGTTTTATAATGTCTTTTATTTAGAACATAATCTCTATCGGATTGGATCTGTTAGTAAAATGCAAAAAGGGTACAAAATTTGGCAGGCAATGATTGATCATCTGGACCCATGATAAAAATGATGTTTTTTTTTTTGTTTTTTTTTTTGTTTGTGAAAAGATGATAATATTGTTGTTTGTATATAATATCTTGCGGTCTGCCTGTTACATATATTTGATTATGACTGTGTAATTGTCATATACATGTGTTTGTTTTATGTGGCTTTGAACTGAATCAATAAAAAAAAAAAAAAAAAAAAAAGGAAACTAGGCCTTATCTATATATACTATTATAGGTAGCATTTTTCCACTTGTTTGTGTCTTTGGTATTGTTTGATGAATCTTCACGAGATTTTTTAATACAAAGTGTGCCGATGATTCTAGTTGTGCATGGAAAGTTTCATGGAGATCTGTCAAGCGGGGAGATGAGAAAATTTGGCGTAAAAAACGTGTGTTTCTCAGGTTCATTCCCTTAGGACAGATGTAAACCAAATTTGGCAGAAATGTAGCTCTTGGTCTAGGAAGTGCCCTATTATGTTGTTGGTGTAAATCCATTCAGTAGTAACCTTGATCCCATGGCTTCAATGTAGAGGTGTTTCAGAGGCTTCTTTCCCCTGAATCCAATATTCGCGAATTCATCATGATGCTCAGCAGGCCCCCTCGTAAACTTTACAACAAATTTGTGAATATCGCCTACAATATTTGAAAAAACAACATTCATATCCACTCGGATGCAAACAGTCACTCATACATCCACTCACAAACTCACTCGGAGACTTATGCACTCACTAATAGGCCAACTCAGTCACGCCCCCACTCGCAGACCCAATTCAGAGATTCATGCACCCACTCTCAGACCCACCCTTACACTCATGCACCCACCCATAGACCCACTCAAAGGCTCATGTGCCCATTCACATACTCACTCAGTCATTCAAACACCCCATCACAGACCCACTCAGAAACTCGTGTACCCACTCACAGACTCCAGAACCCACGCATAGACCAAGTCAGAGACTCATACACCCACTCACAGACCCACTTAGATACTTATCCACCCCCTCACAAACCCACTCAGACACTCATGTACCCACTCACAGACCCACTCAGATACTCACATAACCACTCACATACCCACTCACATATTCACACACAGTCAAAGACCTACTCAGAGACTCAAATACCCACTCAGAGACCCACTCAGAGACTTCATTTACCAATCACAGACCCACTCAAAGACATATGCACCCACTAACAGACATACTCATTGACCCATACACCCACTCACAGACCCACTCAGACACTCAAGCACCCACTCATGGACCCACACAGAGACTCGCACACCCACTCACAGACCCACTCAGACAATCATGTACCCATTGACAGACCCACTCAGATGCTCACATACCAACTTACAGACCCACTCAGACATTTATGAATCCAGACAGTCTCACACAGACACTCATGCATCCATTCATGAACCCACTCAAAGACTCACTCAAAAACTCATGTACCCACTCAAAGACTCACCTAGTCATTCACACACCCAGTCACAGACCCACTCAGAAACTCACCAACCTATTCACAGACCCACTCAGAATCAAGCGCTGACTCACAGACCAAGTCAGAGACTCATACACCCACTCAAAGACCCACTTGAATACTCATGCACCCACTCACATTGCCACTCAGACATTCATGTACCCACTCACACACCCACTCAGACACTCATGCACCCACTCATAGATCCCCTCACCCTCTTTTGCACCTACTCACAGAGCCACACATACACCAACCCACAGACCCCCTCAGACACTCTCACACCCACTCACATACTCATTGTAGGAAGGTTGGTTCCTTCTGCATGTGTACCCCCACTTTTTGCCTGGTGCTAAGCTGGTTTTTGACTAGTCTGACTGGGATCCTGCTAATCAGGACCCCACTCTATTTGCTTTCTCCCTAAACTGTTATGTTAAGTACTTTGGTACACTCCAGATTGGATACTGGAGTACCCTTGTCATTCCCTAGTATATGGCACCCATATACCCAGTGTATAGGTACCCCAAAGGCCTCCCATGGGCTAAAGCATCTATTATGCCATCCATGAGAGGCCATGCAAAATGGTCACCACACTTAAAGCCTATGAGTCACCCCTATAGCAGGCCTTATCAATCCTGAGGCAGGGTGCTTGGTTCTAAGTGAGTGGGTGCCCCTGCATGAGCAAGACACCCCCGAAACCTACGGAGTCCATTCTCCTGGGTTGTCAGTGTATCAGCCATTTACAACATATAGAGTGGCGTTCTGCAACTGCATGATGACCAACTCTAATAAAGCTGAATGTAACCCTATTGTGGTTTGTAACAAACATTGTGGAATCATACCCCTAGACCAGAAACCGGTGTGGGAGGTATGATTCCACTCCTCAGAAACAAGATTTGTGACGTCCCTGGTGTTCCCGGAACCAGCATTCTAGTCTGGCGTGAAACTGGACAAAGGACATGAGAATAACCGCTCCACTGTCCTGACCCTCCCCTGGGCGGGTCCCCTGAATCTGTCCAACTCTCTCCCGTGGGTATAAAAAGCCTTACCTGGCTATAGGAGCCTAGAGTCAATGTGGACAAGATTCTGAAACAGAAACCACTGAACTTCAACCGCCTGGACATTCTGGACTTTGCTGGACTTCGCTTGGCCTGACTTCATCTCCCTCAGTCTGAAGCATCGTCTGTGCCCGTGCACCATACAGGCTCTGTGTAGAACCTGTGGAGCATCAAGGACAACCAAAGACATCTCCCTTGGAGTGAAGGAGTCACTGCCCTGTAAACGCAGGTACCACATCACAATTTTTCGGGTTGCTGCTCCTGAGCTCCGATGGACTCTGACGACTCCAGCAACACAGGAGGAAGATTTCCTAGGCCCTCAAGGTCAGATCTACACTCTCACCAAGGTTGAGGTCAGAATCCCTTGTGGGGGCTGCAACACCTGTACCATGGTGCACTGCATACTTTTGCAAGTGCATATGCTTGTTGGCATTCCCAAAACAAGTAGCCCCAACATTGCCACCATTTCCACCAAAGAACTTTGGCCTCCTTGAACTGAGTGCTCCGTGGGATGTTGCTTTGGAAATCTGTTTGAGGTCCCCTCACGACTCCTGTGCCTCTGGCCTGTGGGTGCTCTTGAGGGTCAACACTGCTTTTCTTTAGCTTATCTGGTTGCTCCATGTTTGCCCCAATTCCCCTGTGTTTGATGACTCTTCTGGACCTTGCTGGTCCAAACCGCAACCTTTCTTGACTATCTTCATTGGTTGCCACTGCCAAAGCTTGTTGGTGCTCCAGCTGGACATTGACCCCTCAGCACTAGACATCCTTCGTGGGACAGCTCATTTCTGGCTCCTGGTTGTCCTCGACATCTCCTGGTCCTGGTGGCTGCAGAGTCAAGAACCCCATCAAAGCACCTGAAGCACCCAACATCGGTGGGAATTCATCTACCGAGCCCCTGGTCACTCCTGAGTGGCCCAGACTCAGTCCTCTCTGCTTTCAGGAACCCTTCATCCAAAATCCACCTTTGGATTCCAACGGACACTTTTCTTCTTCCCAGCAGTGGCTCTTCCTTAAAGTCCTCTATTGAGATTGACAGTGTTTTCCGACACCAATGTAGCCCTATGAAACCGGCTTCCCTGGGATAGGTAACTCTGGTACTATGTTTACACAGGTGGGGTGGCTCTTCAAACTCCTATGATCCAAAGGGCTTCCTCGTAATCCACTGGGAAGGGTCCTTAAACTTTAAAACTGCAACCACAACTCTCCCATACAATTGTACGGCGCACGTGGTTGTGTTTCCACACTGCACCCGTCCTCCATGGGGTTCCTACCTACACACCTTGGTGGGTTCCTTGGGGTCCCAGCGATTATACATCCTCTAGACACTGTTTATACTTGAGTCGTGGTTCTTATACCACTATTTTAGTATATGGTTTGGTCTCCCCCTGGAGCCCTCTGTGTATTAGTGCTACTTATGATTGTTCTGTGCTACAGTATTGTGTGCTTTGTGTTTATCTGCATTTAGCAGATTCTGTGAGGTATTTAGATCGTGTTATAATAATAAGGACATATTTTTATATTTACTGTGTGGCTCTCCTTTCATTTAACCAATACAATAAGTTTGCATTCTGGTAAAACAAGCTGCTTAACATTCCTTCAAGATTACGCCTGAAGGCTGCTCTCCGCAGCTACCACTCGGATAGCTTTCTAAGGTTTTCTGTGACCTCTTAAATTACCATAAGGGTTGTTTGGACTGCTGCAAGGTGCCCACTTAAATTTGTGGACAGCATATACAAGGCCAACTTCTCACACCCATTCACACACTAACACATCCAGTTAGATGCTGATAGTCACTTATATATTTGTGAATTTTAAAAGTGCTGGCATCTATTGAATGTCTGTTTTTGTTTTGCATATTCACAAAGTATTCGCACATTTCGAGATAAGGGTTTCAAAACAGAAATGAACCAGTGTTTGGGAAATAGGGTGGCTCTGAGAAGATGATGACTACACATAAAACAGGATGGAGGGTTTTCAGTTGATGAGGAACAGCATGCTGCCTTACTCTATGAAGTGAACTCCGTTCCGTATATATATATACTAGCAGCCCATCCCAACGTTGTCCGGGTATGAATTGCTGCCGGCCAGTAGTATATTGTTTTGTAGGGTTTCGTTTTGATAGCATTTCTTATCTGTGACAGGCCTGTGAAACGCTCCGATTCACAGTGCACTGCTGATGCACTTAAGAGTGCGCGTTCAGTAGTGTGTGAACTCGAGTTTCCCTACTTTATTTTTCCTTGCAATATTATATAGTGCAAACTCGACAACATGGCATGAGCACAATTTACATTACAGAAGAACACATTCATTTGTGGTAGGCACGTGGAGACAAAGCGATTTCCCTGGAATCACAGGATGTTGAGCTGATACCGAGATTCGAACGTAGCTCCCCAGCTCTAAAGTTCGCAATTCTAGAACTTGTGGCGGGAGGTGTGTCTAAAAGTGTATGTCGGTGCTGGCCATCAATGAGAGAGACGTGTGCATTTTTCAAATGGGTGGTGAAAAAATATGAATATGTTGCTGGAGATGTGGGCCGCCGTGCCACCCATGTACTTACTGGGGGAGGGTAAACACCCATTATTCCGATACTTTCTTTCCGCATACCATCACTCCGCATACTTTCATTACGAAAGTACCATGACTCCGCAATGCCATTATAACGCATGGCATTACATTTTATATGCTTTTACCACACATACATTTACAACGAAATTCGTTGTAAATGCATGAATGGCAAAAGCATGTTTTTTTTAATGTTTGGATACGGTAAGTATGGGTATAGGGGTATATGTTTTGGGGTACTGAGGTATATGTTTTGGGGTGTTTGGGTATTTTAAGGGTTCAGATATAGTTTTGGGTTATGGGGTGCAGGGGTAGTTTTAGGGTTTAGGGATAGGTATGGGTTTTGGGGTACAGGGGTATATTTAGGATTCAGGGCTAGGTTTGGGTTTTGGGGTACAGGGGTATTTTAGGGTTATGGGGTAGGTTTGGGTTTTGGGGTACAGGGTTATTTTTAGGGTTCAGGGCTAGGTTTAAGTTTTGGGGTACAGGGGTATTTTTAGGGTTCAGGTGTAGATTTAGGTTTTGGGGTACAGGGGTATTTTAAGGGTTCAGGGCTAGGTTTGGGTTTTGAGGTACAGGGATATTTTAGGGTTCAGGGGTGGTTTTGGGGTACAGTGGTATTTTTAGGGTTCAGGGCTAGGTTTGGGTTTTGGGGTACAGGGGTATTTTTAGGGTTCAGGGGTAGGTTTGGGTTTTGAGGTACAGGGGTATTTATAGGGTTCAGGGCTAGGTTTTGGTTTTGGGGTACAGGGGTATTTTTAGGGTTTAGGATAGGTTTGGGTTTTGGGGTACAGGGTATATTTATAGGGTTAAGATGGGTTAGTGTTTAAGGGTGTTGGGGTATTTTAAGGAGTAAGAGTGGGTTATGATTATGGGGTGCAGGGGTATTTAAAGTGAGCAGGGTGGGATTAGCACACAATATGAGACATGGCATGAAGGGTGGAACGTACCACACGCCCCCAGCGTTTGCCACGCCCCCCCAGCACACGCCCACAAGGGACTACTTTGCTGGCACGGTTCTTTATTCTTTTAAATGTATATGGTGGGCGTCTACCACCATATGTCCTTCTGCTGCAACTGCCCTTTCCAACACTGTATTGGGTGTTGTGATTGGTGCTGTGGTTCCTGAGATTACCCGCCTCAAAGGTTTGGGCTCTCTCTTTATTATATTAGTATAAATATATATATGGCACACTTTTGGGGGACCCGTCATGCAAGTGGCTGGTGTTTCATGGGTAAGAGCTTGTCTCACGTTGTGGCATTCCGAGGAATTGGATTTACACCGGCCCACCACCTCCAAGGAAAGCAAAGCACCGCCGTGCGTT